>NC_136068.1:1735432505-1736887505 GCF_964261635.1 Lissotriton helveticus
TCTGCCATCTAGGAGCTAGACAATTCCTTCTCCGATGTACTTTCGTTCTGACCCAATCGCCAGGTCTCAGATCATGAGTCAAAACTTTTTCATTTGATTGAGCTTCAGTTCCCACCTGATTAGACACAGAAGTTACCATATCAGATAACCTTTTACAGTAATCCAAAATTGCACTGTCATTTATGCTCAATAGTTTACCTACAGGTACAAAAACTTGCCTCATAACTCTTCCCATTAAAATTTCATGAGGACTCAAACCTGTCTTTTTATCTGGTGTACTTCTTAATGACATCAAAACAAGTGGAAGAGCATCAGTCCACTTAATACCTGTCTCAAGACACATTTTTCCAATTCTGTTTTTGATTGTTCCATTTATTTGTTCAACTACACCTGATGCCTCTGGTCTGTATGCACAGTGTATTTTCTGCTCAATGCTCAAAGCTTCACAAATTAACTTCATCAGTTTGTTATCAAAATGACTTCCTCCATCACTCTCAATAGTGACTGGAAAACCGTACCTTGGGATGATTTCTCTGAGCATTAGTTTTGCCACAGTAATTGAATCACAATGTCGTGTAGGGAAAGCCTCTACCCATCTTGAGAACAAGCATACAATTACAAGTACATATTTCAAACAGTTGTGTAAGGGCATTTCAATGAAATCTATTTGTAACCTGGTAAAGGGACCACCCTCTCGACCAATTATTCCTGTCCCCACCACTGATTTTCTGTTTGGATTCATTTGTTGGCATGACAAACACCTTTGACAAAAAGATTCAGCAATGGTTCTAAATTTGGTATTAAACCATGTTTCTCTAAAAAGTCTGACCATAGAATCTCTTCCTAGATGTGCAGGACCATGATATAATCTGGCCATGTCAGCAATCAAGCAATTTGGTAAGACTACTCTGCCATCTTTGTAAACCCACACTCCATCTTCTTCACGTGGTCTACAATCTGATCTTAACCATAGGTCTTTTTCTTCATCATCTGCTTCGTTTTGTAAATCTCTAATCTCATGCCATGTTTCTACAACAGTTGTTAGCATTAATGAATTTGAATCAGTTTCTTTACTCCTCTCCCGATTGTATGAATAATTTTTCCTTGCGCAGTACTTTGCTGTTTCATCTGCGAAGGCATTTCCCTTGGAAATATAATCAGTTCCTCTAGTGTGCGCTGCACACTTGACAATGGCAATTTCTTTTGGCAATTGTATTGCTTCAATTAATCTTCTAATGAAAACTGCATTTTTAATTGGTGATCCTGTTGATGTCATGTATCCTCTCTGTGACCAAAGTTGTCCATAATCATGCACAACTCCGTACCCATACTGACTATCAGTAATGATGGTAACTTTTATATCCTTTGATATTTCACATGCACGAATTAAAGCAATCAATTCAGCCACTTGTGCTGAACGAACTCCTTCAAGACATGATGCTTCTTCAACATCTACCACTGTACAAACTGAATATGCAGATTTTAAGACACCTCCTTCGGATCTTAAGCATGAGCCATCTACAAAGTAGACAAAATCCGATTCAGACAAAGGTCTGTCTTTGATGTCTTTTCTTGGTTTTGTGCAGAATTCCATGACATCTAAACATTCATGTTCTATCTCAATGTCATCAATAATTTCAGAATCAGGCAGTAATGTAGAAGGATTCAGATTCAAACATCTTGAAATCGAAACATTATCTGCTCCCAGTATGATTTTCTCATACTTTGTCAATCTGCTACTTGTTAAATGTTGAGTCTTACCTCTTGTCAGTAATATTTCAACTGAATGAGGCACAAAAACTTTTACAGGAAATCCCATAATGATTCCTTCACTTTGTTCGAGGCTGATACTTGTAGCTGCAACTGCTTTCAAACAACCTGGTAATGCTTTTGCAATTGGATCAAGAACTGCAGAGAAGTATGCAATAGGTTTCTTTAGATTTCCATGTCTCTGAATTAACACAGATAATGCACATCCTTCTCTCTCACTGCAATACAGTTCAAAATCTTTCTCATAATTTGGCATTCCTAAAGCAGGAGCTTGGCATAAGCTCTTTTTCAGGTTCTCAAAAGATTCCATCTCAGCATCATTGAGAATAATTGGATCTTTTACATCTGATTTGGTCAGTCTTTGTAGTGGTTTTGCAATTACTGAAAATCCACTTATCCATTGTCGACAGTAACCTACCATTCCCAAGAACATTCTGACCTGTCTTTGTGTTCTTGGCGGTAACATTGCTTGAATCATTTTTATTCTCTCTATTGTTACTTGTCTTTTTCCTTTTGCAATTCTGTGACCAAGATATTTTACTTCTTGTTTGCAAAACTGTAGTTTTGCTGGGGACACTTTATGTCCTTCTTCTGCAAGGCGATTTAACAGAATTATTGTGTCTGTTACACAATTTTCTCTTGTCTTTGCAGCTATTAACAAATCATCAATATACTGCACCAACGTAGACCTACCTGGTAAGTCTAAATCTTCTAATGATCTTTTTAACAATTCATTAAAGATTGAAGGACTTTCTGTATAGCCCTGAGGGATTCTTGTCCATCCAAGGGTCTTACCTTGGAATCTGAAAGCAAAGATTTCATAACTGTCTGGGTGTAAGGGAACAGTAAAGAATGCATTGCAAAGGTCAATGACTGTATACCATTCAGCATCATGTGGAATCTGAAATAGAATTACTGCTGGGTTTGGAACCACAGGACAACATGGAACGACAATTTGATTAACCTTTCTCAAATCTTGTACGATCCTAAATGTTCCGTTAGACTTTTTAACTCCCATAATTGGTGAATTACAAGAGCTACTCTTCATTTCCTTTAATACACCTTGCTTAATTAATTTTTCAATTATAGGTGTAATACCTTCAATTGTTTCTGTTTTCATTTTATATTGTGGAGTGTTTGGAAATTCTATTCCCTGTTTCAATGCAATTTTTTACAGGATCTACGTTTTTCATCAGACCCATCTCATTCCCAGTAAAATCCCATATTTCAGATTTCACTGTTTCTTTTAGCTCTTCAGGTAAATCCTTTTCTTCAAAAGCAGGAAACAATTTTGTTTCTTCTGCTTCCATCATCATCATTGTCATCCTGTATAAACCATCTTCCTCCATTGTTTGTAACTCAACTCCATCAGGAGAACAATATATTCTGCAATTCATTTTACATAGGATATCTCTACCTAATAGATTTACTGGACTACTATTACAAACCACAAATCTGTGTTTGTCTCTGTAATTTCCAATTTCAACTGGTACTGGATCAGTTAAGTCAGTTTTAATTTGTTGATTACTTACTCCCACAACTTGGATGGTATCCCCAGAGAGAGGTAGGTTTTCAATTTCCACTGATCTAACAGTAGAACGGGTAGCACCAGTGTCCACTAGAAAAGTGATGTCTACATCATTAACTTTCCCGTTTACATAAGGACCAGACTGGTCAACCTCAAGAGTGGCTCCAACAACACACTCTTCCTCCTCTCTCGGGCACCGTCAGCAATAATCATCAGAATCACTGTCTTGACTTTCTGCTAATAAAAATTGTTGTGAAGCATTTTGCATTTGAACCCTTTGCTGCTTTTGCTGTTTTTGTGGTTTTATTACCTGTTCACTTCCCTGAAATCCCACGTTTGGATTATATTTTTGAACTCCCCCACAATTCGGAAAAGGTGGTTGTGGCAATTGGTCTTGACGATTATTCACCTGTTGTTGCTGCTGTTGCTGTAACTGTCGCTGAATATTAAATTCGTTTAACCCCTGTTGCATCTGTAGCTGTCGCTGCAGGTCAACACCATTCTGCATCTGTGGATTCAATAAGGGATTCTTTGAGTTTTTAGGAGGATGAGGACACTCGTCCCTCCAATGTCCAATTTCGCCACAATTAAAACAAGGTAATCTTTGCTTTAGCTCCTCAATCTTTGGGCTAAATTTCTTTGGGAAATTATTACCTTTAAACTTTCCTTGTATCTGGTTTGTATTTCCAGTTTGAACAAAATTAGTGTTCTTATTTCCCATGCTGGCAATCTGTTGCTCAGCCACCTTTACCTGAGCCCACATGGCTTTCTCCTTCAGCTTCTTCTGTTTTACTTCTATTTCATCGCTACAATATTTTGCTTTTCTTAGAATATCATCTACAGATAGTGCTTGCCATCCGACAATACTAGTTCTGATCATTTCTCCAATTTCAGGTTTTAGTCCATAAACAAATCTATAGATAAAATGACTCATGTCTTTTTCATCCAATTTTTCATAACCACTGTATTGTTTAAAGATTAACAGTAGTCTTTCATAAAAGGAATGAACTGATTCTTTTGTTTCCTGTTCTGTTCTTTCTATTTTAACCCAATCAACTTCTTTGGGTGGAATTTTGTTTTTCATCCAGACAATTACTTTTTCATAAAAATCCATTACAAGTGGATTTGGGGCACCTGTTTCTTTGATTCGTTCAGGTTCTGCTTTTGGCCAACTAATCGTTATTTTGCATTCTGTCCAAAGATCAGATGGAACGACAATATCAAAAAATCCATCTAAATCAATCCACAGAACTTTTGACACTTTGATAAATCTATCGACTTGCCTGTACCACTCAACTGGTTTTTCTCTCAATTTTGGAAAGTCATTTGTGAATAACAGAATGTCCTGTCTCGACCAAGGGACATGAACATATCCTCCTCCTGCAACTTCTCTCATTGGAAATTGTTTTGACAATTTTTCCAATCTTTCATCTTCCTTCTTTTTGGTCCATTTCACTCTCCATTTGTTCAGTTCTCCTAGCTTTTTGATATAGACAATCAAATCTTTAATATGAACTATTCTTCCCATTGAGTTCAAACTCTCAATGTCACTTTCTGAAAAGTCTAATCTGTAATGCTTTGCAAAGTTCTTTTGTTTACTCACATCGATTTCAAGTTCTGCAGCTAGATCTTCTAATTGATCATATTTATTTTTCGTTTTCCACTGAATGCTTTTGCAAATGAATAGTAGTTCATCATCCCGATAGTAATTTAAACTATCTGGGCCAATTGTTCCAATTATTAATTCTTCAATATTCGCTTTTAATTTGGCCACATCAAGTTTTGGTGTGGTTACCCTGACTTCAGGACTCCCTATATCTGACATAGCACCCATTGGTGTTTTCGGAGATAAATCCTCATTAAAGGTTAAATCAGGCATTCTCGATCTAGAAGTGTTTAATTCAGTTAAGTCTGAATAAAATTTTTCAGTAGCCTTTTGAGTTTCTGTATTTAAAGGAATAGTTAATCCATTTTTGTTTGTATCTCTTTGGTCAAATACAGGCTGAACAGGACCTATTGTCACTGGAACTGTGACAGCTTCCATGCCTTTTGTCATTCTTTTAATTAATTCTTCTTTAGATCTTAAATATTCGTTATAATCAACATCTTCAACATTTCTTGTCTCTCTTGCATAATCTTTTGGAGGTTCCCTTGCTCTTGGAGTCATTGTAAAATGTCTACCTTCATTTCGAGCATTCTCGAATTCTGATCTTCTAGGAGTTTCAGTGATTTCACAATTATTTGGATAAAGTTTAGGAGCTTCACTAATTGGAGGTGCACTCGGTGAAGTTTCAGTAGAAACCACCGGAGTAGACCATGACCTAGGAGGTCTCAAAGGCTGATTAGGCTGATTCTTTCTAGTAGTTGTATATATTTCTTCCATAACTGCATCCTCAGATTCACTTTCCATAGATTTCCCTGTAGGAGAACCCATTACCATTTCATGAATTAAATACAATCCTTCACTCATGTTTCCCTGTCTCCACATTCTCAATCTATCTTCATGAGTTTCTCTTTTCCAAGATGGATTTTTAGAAGGTCTTTTAATTCCACTAGCTTCTCTTTGTAACTGATACATCTCGTCTTCCCACTCAACTAAAGCTTCAAATTGAGTTGGTCTCGGTTTTGGAACAAGAGCATTCATTTTCTCTCGTAAATTTCTTAAAACTCTTACATTAAATGAACCATCATCAGGCCAAGCTAAAACACCGTCGTTTTTAGTATAGCGTTTCCAACTGTCGAACCATAAGACAGTATGATATCCGTATTCACCTTCCATGTACGCTGCAGGTGTTTTATACTTATGAAGTAGTTTACCACCTCGCGTTTCGATTTTCTTGTCAGGTGAAAATAAATTTTTGAATTTCTGAAATAATGTTGTCTTTTTCTCAACATGTTTAAAATGATAACTCATTTTTAAAAGTTAAATTTAATTCACAAAATCGTTCGTAAAATATTTCCGGGATGTTCCGCAAAACAACCAATCCGTGCGCGAAACACACCAACAAACCAATGACAGTTGAGCTACGTCACTTTTCTGCTCAACCAATAAATTTAGAGTTTTTCCGAACGACCAATCAGCTCACAGGCCGTCAGAGACTCAAGAGCCAATCAGAATACAGCTCGTGACGTAGGTCACCCAATCCCAGCGCAGCTCTGTGACGTACACAGCAGCTGCGGTTTCTCGCTTGTCACTCCTGGCGCTTACCCCTCCTTCACAAAATCTTTTCACCGCGCCATTTTAAGAACACTTTTCAGTGTAAATTAATTCTTAACAATGACTATAAAGACAACATCTGTTCGTTTCACTATTTAGGATAGTTTACATACATTCAAGTATCCACACTTCGGAATAGACGGCGCTATTCACACTAAGGATAATATTCAATTGTCAGTAGAGTAACCTTACCCCACCCTTCTAACACGTATAATTATGAACTCGCTTTGCTCTGAACCCACCGCGAAGTGAAAGTTCTAAGAGTTCTACTTGAACATAAAATACAATTCAAACTCGCACTTTTACACGGAAAATTCCCTAAATTCAAACACACATGAAATCCGTACAGGACTCTCACCTGTTTATAGAAATCATGCACCGTTAGCAAAATAACGACGTTATCCGTACAGGACTCTCACCTGTTTATAGATATGAAACATGTACCCGTACAGGACTCTAACCTGTTTATAGATAATCATGCACCGACGTTAATTTTACCCTTCACTCAAGCTCGGATATAACTAATACTCTCATCACAGTGAGTTTTATGGAAGGCGCTTTGTCCCTATTCTCATGCTGCTTTGATTTCTTAGAAAACCCTCACTATACAAGATTCAGACCTAGCCCTAAAACTGTGCTGCTCGGCGACAACACTATGGTACACGGCGATACCTCTTGTGATACTCGGCGATATCACTACAAACAGAACAGATGGCTTGCGTGACTAATTTCTCGCCACACAATCTATACCGGTATAGCTTACAGATAGCACGAAAAACGAACTCAACATGTGTTAAAACATCGATCCTATTTCCATACCATGACGTAACCCTTAGCAACCAACATATTACCTTGGTTACCTCTTAGCAACCATCAATTTCTGCTACCAGAGAATTGATCCAGCGGGCTATAGAAAATATATCATAAACAACGCTACCCAACTTCATAACCTATAAACAAAATTCTATACTAAATATGGACCCATTTATAAACCTGATATATTTTGGGCCTACTGAATCAGGTGGTCAGAATAAATCTATATACATATTATCTACAAACTATATACATATTTATACATTTGCAGAAAGAATATTGTCATTGGAATAAAACCCAACCATTTAAACGACCACCATAGGCGACGTGATCTAGCTAATGGTAACCTACACTTCTGAATAACCAAGACCAGCTTGTTTGTCAAAAGTAAGATTTTATTTACTAAATTATGGTATGTAAATTGATAGTTTTATAAATGAATTTTATTTGCAATAAAGCAAGCATGATGGTAAGAAATATGAGAAAAATACAATTTAAACAATTGAATCAAATTTAAAGTGAATATATAAAGTTTAACATTTCTAAAACCTAATTCCCTAACTAAGCTAAATAGATAGAAATTTAAAGTAAAGTTCTTTGAGGATTCTTACGTGCTCCACGCAAAGTCCAGCAGCACATCACCATCATCGGAAAGTCAGAAAGCAGCAGCCAGCCCAACCCTAAGGGCTTGACTTTTTATACCTTTCTACGCTAACTAAACTAGCAAAGGAAAGTTTTCAGAAATCCTCGACGTCCCATTGGCTGAGAGTGACAAGTGACATGTCACCCGTTTCTCAAAAAGTTCCATAAAATCATATTTGTTAGAGACCATTGTCTTTTCTACGTGAAGCCAGAAGCTTCCTGCGTTTGCAACTATGTATTAAGTCATCCTCGCAGCTTCCATAGACTTTCATTACACTTCCGCGGATGCCAAGTTAAGGACTGACAAAATGTTCACTTTCGACCTTGGCCATGTCCGACAGAATGATGTCAGCTCATCAGTTTTTGCTTTGTGAATGCAGCTTCAATAAACGTTTTAATTCAGAATGGGCGTCTCGTGACTTTCTGCAGAATTATATGTCAGCTCTTTTTCTGCGGTTCAAATGACTAGGCCCAAAAGCAGGCAACTTATGCTTTCTAGTATAAAACAAACACAAGAAAAGTATTAATGTAAGAAATAAAGTAGATTCTGTATCCACCCCATGGTTTACTAATTAATTAACCCACCCGATTAATCAAAATGTTACCTAGCCATTGCAAACAAATAAAGCAGCGTTTATATTTACCAGTCTCCGTTTTTCCATGAGACCCATATGCACCTAGAATAGTAGAAATGACATCACACCGACAAGGAAAAGCAAAACAAGCACATGCTTATTTTAAGTTTGCAGCAATTAGTAATGACAAAAACGAAAACAATAAATTATTTTATTATTTTGCACGAACAAAAAGATGCAACATTTATGCACGTTTATGAGCACACATGTTAGTCCCCCCACGTGTAAAGTTTAATCTAGGTTGTATTAGCACAACATATCACAAATCATTAATAATATTATTCATGTTATGGAAATGTGACTTTGCGAGTTTAAACAAAATTTTGTTTTCTATCTCGCTCCATCAGTGGCCCATAGGGTAGGGTACTGTGTAACTAAAATGCAGGGCTATGTACTTTTAAGATTTGCATGTCCTAGTAGTGAAAAGTACCCAAATTCATTCACAAGAGGTTTTCGACCACTTGTATGTACTTCAGTATATACTTCTGTGTGGACTTAAACTCTGCCCACTGCTTTTCATTTGTCTGTTTCAGCGTCCTTAAAAAATCTTTGCTTGCTAGTGGTCAGTCATGCCTTTTTGTCCCTCCTTCTGTCTTGGCTTCCTCCTACTGAAGCAGGGACCAAGTACTGTATCATTACGCTTTGGTTGTTTATCTGTTCTGTTCTTTGGGGGACTTTTTTTCAAAATTTCTTTTCTGATCATGTTACACTGTGGGTGTGTGTTCAGCTGCGTAATAATATTGCATTCCCCCCCCCATTCTTTCCCCTGTTTTTGCTGCCATTCTTCCCCACCCTCGCTTGTTTCCTTGTTGCCCCATTACTAGACCTTGGCAGTAAATTCTGTTCCGCTCGCGGAACTTGGGTAATTTTGCGTTCCGTGGAGAACGCGGAATTAGCAAAAAATTCCGCTATCCGCGACTTTGCGTAATTTTTTGCTTGTTTGCGCTTTCAAAATGCGTGTTGGCGAGATATTTCCCCCCGAGCACCCAAACAGCGTTCGCGAACAGGACAAAAGCATTGTGAACGGGCGGAACAAGCAGTTCCACGTGCTTGTGGAACTCTGCGTGAATGGCGGAGATTTTTTGCTGTTTCGCGGAGCTTTGCGTAGCGCGACCACGCAAATTCTGCCCACCCCTACTCATGACTTGATTTTTTTTTATTCATTGCTCTACTCGTGTCCCGGTCTCTGCTTAAGCCAAAGCCTTGTTTTCCATTGCTCTGCTAATCGGCCCTGCTGTGACATCATTCCATCACTAGACACAGTACGCGTAGGGAGGAGCGTTCACCCACTGTGGACTCCCCTTCTTGGCTGTCAGTTCCCTCTGTAGGTAGACGAACAGTACAGCACCATAACTAGGGCTTTGAAAAACTGCCTTCGTAAGTTCTTTTTGGAGGGGACATGAGCTATTTTTTCTGTTTTCACCATGCTCCCTTTCAGCCCTGATTATTTTCAACCAAGTCCCTAGCTCTGAAAGGGATAGAGTTGTTGGCTAAAACAGAAAAAAAACCTCAGGTCCACGCTGAAAAGACCTTTCAAATGCATTTTTCCAACCCCTAGTTATGGTGCAGGAGTACAGAGAAGGATATACGCCTTGAACATTTTATTTGAGAACTGGAACATTATACATTTATCATCAATGACTACCAAGATGACTACCAAGATGGCCGCCTGGTAGGAGCTCTAGCCCAGAGCTCCTAGTGCTGGGGATCCCTGTCACGGATCTATCCCTGATAGCACCCATCGACGCCGAGGAAAACAAGTAACTGGATTATCTACAAGTAACGGGTTGCAACACAAGTAACTGGATTTCAAAACAGTATTGCATTTACTGAATGTTACCTGCAGTTCTAGCGGCTGGACCCCTGCAGATCTCGTTGGAGCATCGTCGGAGCACTGGAGCATCGAGGGAGCACTGGAGCAACGACGGAGCCCTGGGCGGCGACTGGACCCCTGCGGATCCCACTGGAGCACCATCGGAGCCCTGTGCGGCGGCTGGACCCCTGCGGATCTCGCTGGATCATCGAAGGAGCCCTGGGCGGCGGCTGAGCCCCTGCTGCCCGCATTGGAGCATCGTCTGTGCCCTGGTCGGTGGTGGCAAGCCTATTATGGTGGCGGGCGAGGCTGCCCTCCGTGCGACCTGCGGGGCTTTCTGTGAGCGCCGGTAGTCTGCCCATCAGGGCTGCAGCCTCTGCCGTGCAGCCCGGGATCTGCCCCTTGACCGGCAGGAGGGCACAACGCGGAGGCTTGACGCCCGTAGCCCTCTGTGGGACACTAGCGCCTGTGTTGGTTGCCGCGACCGGGGCGGCGGCGGTGTACCGAGGGTGTCTGGTCTGCCTGGGACCGCCGCCGCGGGCGCTGACACCCTGCATGTGGTCTGAGTGGGGTGACTCGGATCAAACGACTGGTGCCCGTTGCGGGTGTGCCTGCATTCGCCCACTGCCTCGGTCTCCCTCATCATGCTGGCGGACCCCGTTCTAGGCACGGCGGAGGTCTGCGGAGGCGTCCTTATCCTTGCACGCATCGCCTGTGCGCCCTCGCCCAGCCTGCAGACTCGGACTGGGTGCAGCGCTCGGGACCTGGCACGAGAGGGTCATAGGGGAACACTGGCGTCCTAACGAGGTGACTCGGTGTCCTTCCCCACCGCCCCCCACCACCCCCTCGATAACCGCATTGGAGAGACGGGGCAGGAGCTGAGCCGAACGAAGGACAGGAGAAATGCCACGAGAAATATTAGAAGTGCGCAGCCCCTGACAATTCACTCGGAGCTGCCGCCTGCTGCTGAGAGAAGAGAAGCCTCCGACCCCGACGGCGCGATACTGCGGACCCCCTGCTGCCACTAATACCCAGGGAGCAGTTGTGCAAAGGTGGATGCTTCACTGGCAAGAAATGAATAGAAATCGCACTGGATCACTCCGGCTAGACTTCTAGAAGCCTGCAAAACGCTACTGCTAACATCAGCACAACTTATGAGCAGAAATGACATACAGGCAAAAGACTCTACATCAGTTCATAAACGTGGCCATGCACGCACATCAAAGGTCCAGCAGTCTTTAAACACTGCAGCTGTACCCTTTTGGCATGATATATTCATCACTTTGCTGACAACATCAACGTGTTTGCTCAACAGAATCTACAAAAAGGTATTTATCTACCCCAATTGACTATTCACATTTTCTAGAAAAAGCCTCCTTTGTACAAAATGGCGGGGGCCATAAAACTGTAGCAATAAATTCCCCCAACCTGTACCGCCTGTACCACCGCTACTCACGAGGCCTCTCAGTTTAACTCCCCCACACAAGACCACCAAAACAGAGATAAGACTCCCTCCCAGCAAGCCAGAGCTGGGCTTGCTCAAATAGAAACTGAAATAGCCCTTCCTGGTCTTAAGCAACAACAACTGACAGAGGACTATCGGCTATATCTCCCCTATTTGGCGGCCATTTTAGACTGATACTTCTCTTTCTTCGGCGGCCATCCTGGACTAGTCACTCTCACTTCTTGCCCAGACCCTAAGAACTGACTTTTCTTTTTATCAACTACCGCACACCTACATAGCTCTGTATCTAAACACTATAATTAAGTATCTGCCTTTTATTGCAGTACTGTATTTTTATTTTTATTTTTCTATTTCTGTATTTCTACTTTATTATACACATTTGTTGTACTTTATTTTATTTATTTTTATTTATAGAGTTTTGTATAGCGCGAACAAGACCCGTGGGTATCAGAGCGCTTCACAAGAAGGATAAGTTACATACATTACGGTGGCAATTCAAACATAGGTATACAAGAATATAAGGGTCTAAGCCAATAAGCTGTAAAGGGGTTATAAGTAGGAGTTCATCAGCCTATACAATTAGTGTAAGGAGGTGAGTGAGGTAGTGTTGTATAGCAAAAACAGTGCAAATATCGTGGGGTAAGGGGGATTATAAGATAAACATGGGTAAAAGGTTTGAGGCGATAGGCTGTAGGGGGATTATAAGTAAGAGTTCTTCAGCCTATCTCATTAGTATGGGGAGGGGAGTGAGGTAGGGTTGTATAGCATAACATTGCAAATATCATGTGTAGATAACGTTAAGTCATAGAAAGTATTTCCACATATCCGGGATCCTAGGCACCAAAGCAAAGTGAGGTAGAGGGTATATCGTATTGGCTGAAAGATATGGGTTTTGAGTCCCCATGATTTTAGGTAGTAGTGACATGCGTGGTCAATGTATAAGCACGGAATCGGTCTGTTAACAGATAATTGATGCTCAAGAAGGTCAAGTCGAGGCCGTCTCTTTTTGATGAAGATATTCTCAACGGTAATCAGTACTCATTCTTAAGAGAGGTATTTGCTCATCATGTGGTTCTTCAATTCGCGTTTAAATAATATCAAGTTTTTAATCTTCCTGATGTTAGGGGGTAGTGAATTCCAGACTCTGGGGGCGGCTCCTGAGAATGCTCGGTTGTAGGTCTTTTTCTTACGGAAGAGGGCTGGCCTCAGTAGCAGTTCTTCAGCGCTTCTCGTTGGTCTGTTGCTTCCCGATAGCTTAATTTTCTTGGCAAGGTATCTCGGCGTGTTGAAGTGAACTGCTCTGTGGGTGATACAAGCAATCTTCATTTGAATTCTGGCTTCATAGGGTAGCCAGTTTAGTGTCTTCAGGTGAGGGGTTATGCGGTCGAATTTCCTCGATCCCGTGATCAGTCTTGCCGCTGCATTGAGACAGGCTTTTAGCGGTGCTATGGATGTTTTGGGTAGACCCGCTAACGTAGTGCAACCGTATTCAATCCTTGAAATAACTAGGGATTGTACAGCCAGCTTTAAGTCCGTCTTTGAGATGTACGGTTTCAATTTTCTTAGATAGTTCAGATGGAAGCGGGCACCTTTGGCCATTGAGTTTATGTGATCTTTCATGTCAAGGTTCTCATCCAAGGTAATTCCAAGTGATTTAGCTGACTTAACTAGGGTAGGGGTGCAGTTCAGTGCTGTCACCAGTTTCGTCAGTTCCTTAACCTCGGGACGGTTTTTTGTCGATGAAATTAGCAGGAATTCTGTTTTATGGGCATTTAATTTCAAATGGTTCGTGGATAACCATTGTAGGGCTCTCTTTAGTGTCTTGTTCATTAGGTCAATGTCAGCACGGGAGGCGATCTTTAAGTATATCTGCGTGTCATCTGCGTACATGTGATATGGTATCTGTGAGCTCCGAAGGATCTCCGTGAGAGGTTCAACATATAGGTTGAATAGATCTGGGGATAACGTTGAACCTTGTGGTACCCCGACGGCAGTAGGACAAGGCGATGAGGTCTTTTGATTGACCAGGAAACGTTGAGTCCTGTTCTGCAAGAAGGATCTAAACCAATTCAGCACCATACCCGACAGGCCCATCCTTTCTTGTAGCCTGTTCATCAGCATTTCATGATTTACTGTGTCAAATGCAGATGACAGGTCTAGGAGAATCAGTAGGCATGCTTGATTTCTATCAAGGGCTAATAGGGCGTCGTCCACGATATGTAGGATCGCAGTTTCAGTACTGTGCCCAGCTCTGAATCCAGATTGGCAGTCATCTAGTAGTGAGAACTTAGCGATGTGTTGGCTCAGTTGACCTTGTACGCATTTCTCAATGATTTTGGCTAATAAAGGTATGTTGGTCACTGGTCGGTAGTTGTTCGGGTCATTTGCATCTGCTGTAGGTTTTTTGATGATGGGCACAACCTGCCCTGTTTTTAGGCAGTCGGGTAGAGTCCCTTGGGTCAGTGAGGCATTTATTATCTCAGTCCACATCGGAACTAGGGTATGGCTAATTGTTCTTACGCACTTTGCCGGTAGAGGGTCTTGGTAGTGGTTGTTCGGTCTGATTTCCATTAGCGTTTTGGTGATCTTATCTTGGTCATAAAGTTCGAATGTGTCCCATTTTGCCTTATTTTTTGTTTGTGAACTCTCTTTTGGCTCCTTGGTCTTTTTTGTAGGTGAGGTAAGGGTCGCGATATTCATTGCAGCAGTTGCGAGTTCCTCTTCCAGCAGTTTGGTTTTCTCCGTGAAGAATGTAGAGAATTCCTCACAACTTATGGGAGTTTTTGGATTCTCGTGAACTGTTTTAGCTAACTTATTCGACTGTTGTTTTAAGATCTCAAAGAGTTTCCGAGGTCTGTTCGAGGCATTGTCAAGTTCGGCTTTTATAAAATCTTTTTTGGTTTTTAGAATCTTCTTGTTATATTGGCTTCTGGTATTCCTGAGGGTTATCAGCTCGGGAGAGGAGGGATGTTGTCTCCATTTCCTTTCGACCATTCTCAGTTTGCGCCTGTCCTCATTTAATGACTCACTGAACCAAGGATTTTTAGGTTTCTCGGATACTCTTTTCAGTGTCTGTGGCATGGTGTCATTGACGATATTTCCTATTGAGGTTAAGTAGTGCTCAGTTAACTCACTGACGTTCAGACTGTTGTTGGTTGGCTTCAGGGTTTTCTCACACCTTTCCACCAATAGTTCAATGTTAGCCTCTTTTGTGTCTCGGACCAGTTTTTTGGCCTTGCGGGGTTGTATGGTCTTGCCCTTTTTTATTGTGGTTATCGCAAAGGTTATGGCGTGATGGTCGGACCAGTCACACGGGTCAATAGATAGAATTGAAGTCTCTTTATTCCTTGAGATAATCCAGTCTAGGGTCCCTCCTTGTGAGTGAGTGGGAAGTGAGCAAGCTTGTGTAAGGTTTAGCTCGATGAGGAAGTCTTTAAATGAGTTAACTAGTTTGTCCTTGCCGTCCTCCCAGTGGAGGTTAAAGTCACCAAGGAATATGTTGTGGGCATCAGGGTTAGAGTTGGTTGTTATGATCTCCATGAGTTGCTCTGAGAACTTTGCGTTATCTCCAGGAGGGTGGTAGAACGCATGTATGTTGCATCTTTGGTTGTTTGCTGATCTTATATTAAGACCCAGGTATTCACAAGACTCTAGGGGGTCAGATTGGAATTGGCTGACCTCGATCTCAGACCTGTGGATGCACGCTATTCCTCCTCCCACTTTCTTAGGTCTGTCGAGTCTGACAATGTTATATTGCGGAGGAACTAGGAGATCTAACTTAGGTGAAGATGATTCCCTGAGCCAAGTTTCAGTAAGGAAGGCCAGGTCGATTTGTTTGTTAATGATGAGAGCAGCTATGTCGGATGCATGTTTCGTTGCCGAACGACAGTTCAATAACAGGCATTTCAGGGGTTCGTGTGAGTTCGGGCCGCTGCCAAGTTCAGATTCAGTTGATGTTCTCTGGACGTGTTGTAGGTTGTTGTGGATAGCTTTCCTGTCGTTCTTTCTGGGCAATCTATTGGAGTCAATGGGTACTAATTTGATGCTCTCCTCTCTTCCATGGATCGGTTGTTCATAGGATCTGAGTAAGGCCAAGGCTTCTGCATTTGGTAAAGGATCGGTTCTGTTTGGTCTGTTGAGCCTGAGTACAACATTCTGGATATGTGAGACTTTAGTGTGGGTCCCTACCGTCATCTCCCATATTTTTTCAATTGTCTGTGAGAGTTTCGACGAGACTTGTACCAGGTTACCTACTATTTTCTGTAGCTCCTTAACTTCATTCTGGGTTCGTGGAGTTACCTTTATTGCAGTAGCCCTGCTTCTCTGTGTCCTACTTTTCGGTTTTCTCCATGATTGGTTCGTTCTCCTTACCACGGATCTTTCTATTTTGTCCTTTATTATGTTGGCCTTATTGGCTCTATTACCGGTGTGCTCCTTATTTCCTAGGTTGAGTGGTGTGGGGGTTGGATATATGGGTAAGGAACTGTGGTATTCAAGACTCACATTCCCAAGTTGTTGAGGAAAGGCGTGGATATCTTCACCGGGGATTTCCCTTGGAGCTGCGGTAGTTTCTTCAGGCGTGAGGGCGCTTTGAGCTGGTAACATCGGCTCTTCGCTTAGGGCCAGATTCTTCCCTCCGTTTCCAGTGTTAGTGGGCTTCATGACCCCTTCTATCATAATCTCAGGTAATGCACTTTCAAATCCAGTAGCATCTCTGGGATTGGAGGTTAGACTGTCCAGGTCGCCCGATTCGTTTGAGTTACTGGTGATAAGGTCAATGGCGTTGGGAGTGACAACTGGTGTGGTCAAGTGTTGTTGGTGTCCTGTGCCCTCAATGGATTCTTTCAAGATTTTGAAAGTTGTCTTAAATTTCTCAAGTTCTCTGTTGGCTCCTTGTATCAGCACTATTCCCGTTTTATATAGGGTAATGTGAAGTTCAGTATTGCTTCTTATAGTTAGTGAGGATGTTATTTTAGTGCCATGTGGTATGTTTTTTGTCGCTTTCGTGAGTAGCGTTTTGGTCAAGGCATTACGCCATATCGCAGTTTTGTCGGTATAGAATATCAGATCATTCATCATAGCGCCCTTAACTCTATCAAAGTAGGGGTCAACGAATAGGGTGTCCGGATTTCCTCTTAAGGTGTTATGTTTGAATTTTTTTGCAGCATTTTTGGATAGTGTAGGTGGGTATTCAATACTCCTTGCATTGGGTCTGGTCAGGCTTCGGTAACTTCCATCCATGTCGACTATCGTTATGAGTCTTCCGCCTTACTAAATAATTAACTGACTTTTGGTAATCAAAGGGGTTATCAGATGAGCAATAGTCCATGAGGAGGGTTACTCATAGTGAAAACATGTTCACCATTATTCACTGTAGTTTTGATCAATTACCTGGATGAATTGAATTAAATTGCATTAGACCCCTTATTGAGTATCAAAAAGGGGGTTTGACCTATCCAAGAATGGGTGGCATAGGATAACAGAAAGGGGTTGTCTGCAGCAAGTTACTCAGAAAAGCTCATATCCTAGCCCTTTTCATCTTTCCTCCTCCCTTCTCTCTTTCCATTTTCATGAAGAGAGAAGACTTTCTTTCTTTCCACTACTCCTGATTTAGCCCCTTAATCCTTATATTCGGCCCTTCTCGCTTTCCACAACCCAAGTTCGGTGGTCCTTTTTCTCTTTTTAGGACAAATAGGCTCTGTAGGCTTCCTTATCGCTTTTGAGGCCCCAGTCCTCTTTCGCTGTCTGTGGTCTGGGGTTGTTTATCCTCGCGGTAGCTCGCGGTAAGAGGCACACGCTGGGGCAGTGGTAGTGTCTCATGCGGCCGCCATATTGAGGTCAGGCACGCCGCTACACCGACTCGCTTCCCGTCTACGCGGTGGCAAGCCTCCCCCTTTGCAAGCTAGCGGGGGCAGGTCAGGGGCATGGGATGAACGCACCCTCTCCGACGGTTCCTCCGACGCTCTCTCCGCCCCACGCCTTCGCCACGGTCAGCCCGTGGTCACAGGCACCCAGGCTGCCTGTGGCTACTTCTATTTGTATTCTGTGCACTGCTGTACCCTATAACCACGTCACTTTATCTTCACTTGTAATTCACCGATTACTACCTCATATATGTGTGATTAAGTATCTGCCTCTTATTGCAGTACTGTACTCCTACCTGTACTTTGTAGAATTTTTGTACCCTGTACCCATGTCACTTTATCTTCCGACTATTACCTCATACATGTGTGATTAAGTATCTGCCTCTTATCGCAGTATTAAACTCCTACCTGTACTTTGTAGAATTTTTGTACCCTGCACCTATGTCACTTTCTCCTCACAGGTAATGCACCGATCGCTACCTCATATTTCTTTTGGATGCTCGCTAGTGTCATTTATGACTCAAGCAGCCTCTGTCTGCACCCATACTCTGTTAGTATTATACTAGTATTTGTATTTGTAGTGTATATGTATCTTCGTGCGATTAAGTGACTGCTCTATATTGCAGTTTTATACCTCTACTAGTACTCTATACACTCTGCGTAAACTGCACCCATTTCACTTTTCCCTCACCGGTTCGGCACCAAACGCTACCTCATGCTGCACCTGCACCTATCTCACCTTTATCCCTATCATTCACTGTTCGCTACCTCATTTATTTGGTTCTTACACTTACACTCCTAGCTTTATTTTGAACATTTGTAATGCACTGAATGAGAATACTTTTTTCTGCATTTGACTGTTGTTTGTAATTGTTTTTTGTTACTGGCACATGTACCTCACATATTTTTGACTACACACTACTGTCACTTTCGATTCAGGTATTTTACTGCCTGCATAGGTATTCTATTTTATTCCAGTATATTATTTATATTATAGGCTATCACTAGTGACACTCACCAGTGTCTTCCCTGGCCCTGTAACTAGCGGCTGACAGTTTGTACTATCGGCCTATTTCCTACCCCTAACACCACAGCCTCTATAAAATGGAGCTCAACGGCAAGAACACTTTTAGAATTAACTACCCCTCCACTCCTCTCTCCAAAAATGCCACTAAACGTTTTAAATACAACTTCTTGAGGTCACACCCTGAAACACCCTTTGCTGACACTTACTTCTCACTGGGCAATGGAGCCCTGAATACTGATATCATCTTCCACACCTCACGCAGAGCCCAATGGAGGAAAACTTTCCTATCCCTACTCACAATCTCCACCACCAGGAAAACAACTCATGGCCTAAGTCTCACCATCACACCTTCCCACCTCTTCCCTGGCAGGTCTACCATTACCATCTACAATAACGGGATTGTCCTAATCCAATCCACGGACAAGAACCTGGAATTACTAGACAACCTGTTCCCCAAGTTCAAAGAGCACCTCTCCAAGCTGCGGACCCCCACCCAGAACTCCGCCAGCACTATCACCCCTGACGTCGCAGCCACCACCTACTACACTTCTACCCCTAGCACCCCAGTAAATGGCCCACCTGCTGTTAACGCCCCCCACTCCCCAAGAACAGTCACAAATAACTCCACCGCACATACTTGCAGCCCCTCTAACATGACCCTTCTTATCCCCACCCATATCCCCTCCATCCCTCCCCCCCGGACAGAACATCCCCCACCCACAACACACCACCATCTGAACAAGCCACCGCCCAAAGTTTATCCACCCCCCCTCCCATCCCCCCCACGACAGACACCTCTCCCTCCCCATCTCCCTTCCCACTCCCACCCACGAGTCTCTCACACCTGACACAACAACTCCCACCCACAACACGCCTACATCTGCACACACCATCACTCGGAGTTTATCCACCCATCCCCCCATCCCCCCCACGGCAGACACCTCTCCCTTCCCTGCTCCCTCCCCACTCCCACTCACAACTCTATCTCCCTCCCAACAAAAGATACAGAACATACCTCCTCCCTTACCTTAGCATCCCCCTCTCTCCCACCTCCTATTCTCAGCCCTCACTACCCTCCTGTCTCCCCCACTGTCCTCAGCCTTCACTCACTATTCTACTCACCGGCACCGTCTCCCACTGAAGTCACTACCTATGCTTCCCACCCACCGCCTGTCTCACCTACATCACCCACACCCCTCGCCCACAAACACGTCCACTCCTTGAATACCATCCCACTCATTAGCTCCGCGGAACCCCTCAACAACACTAGTATACCCCCCCCCGATACCCTGCCTGCTCACCAGCTCACTACTCAACCACTCACCAACGGCTCTCTCCACCAACACCTTCCCCAATGACCCTCCTGACCGGACTTTATCCACCCTCCAACAAGTCAAAGAGGAAATCTTACAAATCAAAAAAGACATCCACGCAATCAAAGACCTTCTCTCCTCACAGCCCAGTCTACCTCCCACCATCCCACTACCCTACAAACGACGCACACTCCCTGCATACCCTCGCCCCCGACGACACCAGCAATGGCCTACTATCCCCGTGCGCAATAATTCCCACCGCCCCCGTCGTGTTCTCAACTCCTTGTCGGACCGCGACCTATGCTCTCTCCTACGCTCTTATGGCCCAGGTCCGGTAAAAGACTTTTCCAACTCACACATCCCCATACCCACAATTCTTACAAACCCTCTAAGGCCCCCAACACTCAACAACAGAGGCTCCGTCCCTAACAACCTCAGAAAAGTTCCCCTCACACTAGAAAGCTCGACCACCCTTCTCTCTCCCAAACTCAAATGCATCCTACTAAACTGCAGATCGGCCCAGAGACATTCCTCCGACATCGCGGATCTCGTCTCAGATAGGGATCTGGACCTAGCCATTCTAACGGAAACATGGCTCACTGAAGCCTCTACCCCGATTATGGACATACTAGTCCCCCCCAATTATCACATCATTAGGCTGGACAGGTCTCCTGGCAAGACGGGCGGGGGAATTGCATGCATTTTTAGGAGCAACCTCTCCGTTACTCAAGTCACCTCCCCCTCCCTTTCCTCCTGTGAACTCCTCTGCCTCGACATCACCAGTGAGGGCAAAGAAGTCTGTGCTTTACATCTCATCTATCACCCGCCTGGTGACAATCTCATATTCACCCAACAATTCATGGACCTGATCACTTCCAATGCCGGTCGGCAGACCACTCAAGTCTACCTGGGTGACTTCAATCTCCATTGGAACGATCAAAAAGACACCGTGGTGAATAGTCTCAAAACTTTCCTCAATGCGCTTGACCTCACCCAATTATGCGATAAACCAACACACGACAAAGGCGCGATACTCGATCTCATCATTGCCAAAGAGAACGCTATTCAACTGGAGGCGATTCTACCCTGCGATTGGTCAGATCACCACATTATCACCTTCTTTATCAACGAAAAAGTTAAACCTAACCCTACTCAACCAATCAAAACCAAAGCATGGAAAAGGGATTTGAAGAATCTCAACCCCTCTACCCTACCTCCCCACATCGGCAACCTCCTCCTTCCCCCTTCAGGGGCCTCAGATGTTCAATCACTGACTGACCACTTCCTTGACTCTATGAATACAATAGTCAATGAAGTCGCCCCTCTGCAACTGAAGAGAGTCTCCACCAAAATCTCTAACCCCTGGTATGATGACAGACTCAATGACGAAAGGCGTAATATGCGAATGGCAGAGCGCACCTGGAGATCGGACCCTTCAGCACTGCATCTCAAAAAGCTTAAGAACAAGAGAAATGCCTACTTTAGGAAAATAAAGCGCACAAAGTCGGACTTCTTCAGCCGCCAGTTGGACCAAGCGAAGAACAGGCCAAGAAAGCTGTTCGAGCTAATCAAGACCCAAACAAAGGCACAACCCACACAATCAAACAGCACAACAAACGACACCCCACACTGTGAAGCCTTCTCTGCTTTCTTTAAACTAAAGACTGATAACATAAGAAATGACCTCATCATGGATGTAAGCTGATACCCCAACCACACCAGAATGGCAGACACTCAACCTAAAAACAAGGCATCCTGGCAGTACTTCGATACCTATTCAGAAGAAGCAATATACAAACTGCTCTGCACCCTGAAGCCCTCTAATCACCTCACAGACCCTCTACCTGCTAATGCTGTAAAAGACTTTATCCCCTTGCTCCTCCCTCTCTGGACCAAGATCATCAACAGCTCTTTGCAACAAGGCCACATTCCAGACTCCCTTAAGGTGGGGCAAGTCACGCCTATACTCAAGAAACCTACAGCTGATCCGTCTGACCTAAACAACTATCGGCCCATCACCAATATCCCCACCCTGGCCAAACTGCTGGAGAAATGTGTCCAACTCCAACTAACAAAACACATTGATCAATTTGACCTCCTCAACCCTCATCAATCAGGCTTCAGAGCGAAACATAGCACGGAAACAGCTATGACACACATAATTGATGACGCCCTCCAAATTCTGGATCGCAATGAGTCCTGCCTCCTCATCCTTCTTGACCTCTCGTCAGCATTTGACACGGTCAAACATGAGAACTTGCTGGAGCTGCTAAGCACTAGAATGGGGCTATCGGGAACTGTTCTCAAGTGGTTTTCGTCTTTCCTTCACAATCGGTCTCAGAGGTTCAAGATCGACAATGTGCTATCTACACCTGTGCCTGCAGATCTAGGTGTCCCACAAGGATCCACCCTCTCCCCTACACTGTTCAACCTCGTTATGGAACCGCTCGCCACCTTGCTTCAAGCATCCAATGTTCAATTCCATATGTACGCCGATGACACACAACTCTATCTAAAGTTACAATCCCCGGAAGATATCAAACATCTGAATTCCACGCTTATTAACACCCAATCTTGGCTGGCCGATAATCACCTCAAACTAAATGCTCTGAAAACTGAGTTCCTACTCATCACACCCCCGGCGAAAATCTCCACCACCCAAACCTGGCTCAACAACCTAACAGCACTCAATGTCCAACCTACCATCGTGGACTCGGCGAAATCCCTAGGCATCACACTCGACGCCAAGCTCAACATGCAGCAGCACGTCAGCAAAGCCACAAAAGCAGCTAATTTTCAAATTAACACGCTGAGGAAAATTAAACCCTTCCTCCCGGCCAAAGACTTCCAAACTGCTGTACAAGCTTTAGTCATCCCTCGAATAGACTACGGAATTGCGGCCCTCAGCGGTCTCCCACTATCCACAACAGCACCCTTAAGAGCCTCCCTGAACGCTGCCGCGAGACTCATTACTGGCTCTAGAAAGCACTCGCACATATCCCCAGACTTAAAGACTCTAAAATGGCTGCCTTTTGAAGCCAGAATACATCTAAAAATTGCAGTTATGACACACGCGGCCGTGCACCACAAGGCACCCAACTACCTCGCTCAAAAGCTGTCTATATCAGGAGGTTCGAGATCCAATAGGAGTACAAAAAATCTACTCCTGAAACCTCGTAGATTCCGGAAAGTGAAAACCTACAAGCGCTCCTTCTCAGGAATGGCACCCAGGATCTGGAATGCGCTCCCTCCTGAAATCAGGCTGATCTCCTCCACTGCACTCTTCAAGAAAGAGGTGAAAACAATCCTTCTGGCCAAGATCTCCTGATCGTTATAGATGTTGGTTCAGAGACTCTGCATTGTTTTATATCACTGCTCACCCTATCCCTTGGCACTATACTCTACTTGTCGGGGGCACTACTACGCCACTCTCTTACTACCGACCAAGATGTGATACACGTTGGTTTACTGATCCACCTGAACACCTCTGTAGTGGGATCAATGACTTGTGCTGTCCTATATTACTTCCTTACCTGATTGTATATGGATTGGTTTTATGTATGTTTTTATTAACCATGTTATTACCATGTTATTGACTATTATACTGTTCCCATTATCTCTGTTGACTCCTACTGCCCCTACCCTGGCTTTGTGAAGCGCTCTGATATCTGTAAGGATCCTGTTCGCGCTATATAAAACTTTGAATAAATAAATAAATAAATAAATCAATCATGAGATGTTGTTTTTACGGAATCTTTTTTGTCTATTTTTGTTGTTATAATGTGTCAGTTTAAAAAGGTTTGTGTATAGCAAGCATGCTTAATGCAGTGGTGGTTTATAATACTGTTTGAGTAACACAGTTGGTTTAGAGTTTCAAAGTTTATGACGTTGATGTGAAGAAACCCCCCAAAAAATTGAAAAATGTACAAGGAAAAATAAATAACTGGCCACCCTATTCAGGTTTTGTGACCACTATGATGAATCAAATAAGAATTTAATTTGTGTCAGTAAAGGTATCTCTTGTTTGTTTGTATTTGTAGAGGCCTATACTTTCTGACAAAAAACAGACACAATCCTTAGTAACCACTTTTAGAACAATAGTATTTCTCTGCTCTTTGCTCTATTTGCCTGCAGCCTGTTTCCAATACATGTTTGGAGTGACTGATAGCTGGACCTTGTGCATTCCCTCTAGGCAGCTACACACAAAGTGAACTTAGATGTGACTGATGGGCAATTCTCATCCTGATGGGTCATCCATGGCAGGAAGGGAGGGAGGAGTTGCCTCTTACACCTGAACCTGAATAGGTTATGTCCTGTGTCCACACAAACGGCTGCATACCCCCTTGTAGTGAATCTGGAGCCAGGGCTGTAAAGGGCAGGGATCTGTGTACTTCAATGACCTCACTTTAAAGTCTCCTCCACTTCAGAGGCTCAACAGGTTATACGTTCAGGACTTCTGTGCATATCAACGCCCTTCTTTGAAGTCACCCTCAATTTAAAGGCACAACTGGGTATAAGTACTGGCTCTTTAAACCTACCACTTCAGTACACTACTGGACATGTGAAGAAAGGCCTGCTGTATTACTACAAGGACTGCCACTCTCCTGGAAGGTTGCTCCAAAAGAACTACTTTTCTGCTGTGCCACCCTGCTGCCTGCTACTCTCTTCCCTGCTGAGGAAGGACTGGACCCATCTCACTTGAGCCCAGCATGACTCCAAGGGCAAGTTGGCTTGCCCTTGTTCTAAAGTCTCAGGGACATCAAAGACTTCTTCTACCACCTGCAAGAGTACCTGAACTTTGATTGATGCAAGTCTTACCATGCCAAGTGGCACCAATCCATCCTTGGCCCTTGGAAGTGGGTATAACGTCCTGCAAATGCCAGAATCCATACACCATGGTGGATGCATTGTTTGGAACCGGCGCATCGCCCTTGACAATGGATGCATCGCAGCCACTACTAGTATCTAGGATATCGCTTTGCTAACAGCGCCGCACATCATCTACTTTTCCGACGCATTGCCCGACTTTGCGCAGCTCAGAAACAAAGCATTTTGTTTTTGCTGGAAGCTCAACAACGATGCATCACCTCTTTTGCTACTCGCATCTTAGATCCGTCAAAGGTGCAACAAGGAACTTTGCGGCAGGACATCATTGGTCCCTGTATCTCAACCATGCTCCATCGCCGTCGACCTGAACATTTGGATTTACCCATGTCAAGCGCGGCCAAATTTCCTGGGTTGGAGCTTTAATCTTGTAAGCACTATCTTTTTATTTAATCTTTAAAAATTCATAAGTCCGGATATACTTATTGAATTTTTTTGCTTCGGTCTTGTGTTATACAAGGAAATATATTCTATTAGGTGGGAATCAGTGGTATCACTCATTGATGCCATGCTAACTTGTCATTGTGCCTTCTTCCATAGCACGAGGCAACTGATCATACACATGAGCTTTCTTGTGTACCCCTTAAAGCATTGGCTGCCCCTACCGACCAGCAGTGGTGGCAAAGAGGGTGAAGAGTGGCCATTTCTTGCTGAAGAATAGGCTTTTGTTGCAGCTGCTCTACCAGAGGCACACCTTACAAACCAGTAGGGTGAATAAAGTTAGATAATATGTAGTGCATTAGAAAGGCAGCCTTTCACCGTCATGCCAAGGGCTACAGGTGACACACAAGCAGCCAGGAGCCCTGTCTCCTTAGAAAGGACCAGGCACATTTCCCTTGTTTGAGTCTGAGTTCATTGCTTTAAGTAAAACTTCATTGTTAGCTTACTGGGTGCCAGGAAACATAGACATAAAGATGGCCGCCAGGATGGAGCTTCAACTGAAATCCCTATCTGTACCCCACCATCTGCCATTCTACAATGGACCCTCGCATCAGAAACAGAGTAACTTGAGCTCTAACTTTCACCACCTGCCATGATCTCAGGCTTCTGGCCTGATGGACACTGATGGCTATGGGCGGTCTGCTTCTATAACATTTTGCTGTAGATTTTTGCTGCTTTCCACTGCACGATCGCTGGCCACCTATGGAGGTGGGTGGCTAACATCTGAAACTCTGTGGTCACTGCTGATGTAAGTAAGTTCTTGTTTGCGTTCCCCGCCTCTGCTTCACTGACCCACCAGGTGCGGTTGGTTTCGGGACCGGCTGGCTCTTAGCCTGGGCACCGGTCTGCTATGCTGACTAATTCTAGGTGGAGCGAAGATTGCTTCAGTGCATGTTGCCAATCGCCGATAGATATGGGAGGCAATCATCAGATTTTTTGCAGTCACTGCAGACGTATGTGACACTTTGCTCCCCTGCTCCTGCTCCACTGACCGGCCCAACCTCTTTTGATGTGATGCCTTCCCTCTCTGACGTGGACACTGCTGCAGTGCAGGGCAGGGCCTGTTTGGTTTCTAGACCGGCTGGCTCATAGCCTGGCACCATTCCATTGTGTGAACTAAGTCTAGTCTGAGCTGAGTCTGTGTCAGTGCGTGTTGGAGGACTAGGTGCAGCACGAAAGGTTGTCAAAATTGATGCAGGGTTGTAGAGGGATAGCTTCTAGTCTCGCTGGTCTCATAGCGCTTTACTAGGGCGGGCCCATGCCTTACAGTAAAAAATTTTATGGACGCTATTTCATGGTCCCATCTAATTTGGAGAGCCTCTTCGCTAAGATGGTGGTCTCTTCTGAATTGAATAAGAAAAAGAATGGGTTACCTGCATTTCTAGTGAAAGTGAAGTAGGACTCTCTGGCTTCGGGAATTTTAACGAAAGTAAGGAAGGAATACAAGCTGGCCCTAACTCAAGCCTGGAACCTCTCGGTCTCTGAGCAGTGGCCATCTGGGAAGAATTCGTAGGTGATACTTACCTTTCCTGCACATCAATTCTTCTCTCTAACAGTGCAGTATTTACATTTTCACACATGGTCTTGCCATACTATCATTAACATCAGATATGATCTACTTCTCATCTATCACTATAGCTATTCTTTATGCCGCTCATAAATGTCCCAGGATTTGATTTACATTATCTACTTTCCCTTTCCCTTCCACCCTCCCACTATCCCCTCTGGTTGAACTTCATGGGAATTTGGGTGCTTCTGACAGTCTGGTTCTTCCCTTATCATGTCGTCCTCGATCCTCTAAGGGTCGCTCCACGGCCATTCTTTTTGTGTCTTTCAGTGGACTTACTTGTCTCCAGTTGGCATACCGGCTTGACTCCAATTTGGTGCAACCATGAGTTAGTAACCTGTGCTCTGTTTTGCAGGTGACACAGAATCCAGAGGACATTCCACTCATTGCTAACTTAGCAGTGACATTTTATATTTCCATTTTTTGTTTATCCAATATCAGCAGCATCTAGTTCGCCATGGATCCTAAATCATCAAGAGCTATACTTATTAATTTGGAGCCTTCAGACCATGAAGCTTATAAAATCATATAGCCTCCCAGCTTAACAAAGAATCCATAAAAAAACTTTAAACGCAGACTCCTCAAATCCCACACAGAAACCCTTATTTCGGATCCTTCCTTCTGCATAAAAAGAGGAGCCACAATTAGTGATCTTATCTTCTGTACAAAAAGACGTGCTCAAGGGAGGATGGCTCTATATTTATTGCTCATTATCTCCACATCCTAAAAATCTCCCCATGGTCTAAGCCCCCCTGCCTATTTACAATTTTGAACAACCATCTCCCTTTACAATAATAGACTATCCATTTGTCTGAACGCCATCTTGAAATGTTCAAAGATTTTTTCCCGATTTTCAAAAACGTAGGGGCATATTACCAAGCAATAGCGATAATTATCGCTATTGCTTGGTTAGAGACAAAAATTTATCGCCGACCTGCGGCGATTTTTATCGCAGATAAACCTTGGTATTACCAAGGTTTATCGCAAATGCGATAAAAATCGGTCGCAATGCATGAATATCGCTGAAAAGTCAGCGATATTCAGGCATTACCGAGCTAATGCTCTTAGCCATGTTATCCACCTCCCATTGGATAACATGGCTAAGAACTGCTCAGGGCAGGTGTTAGCTTTTGGAGATATTCGCGCTTAGCGTGAATATCTCCAAAAGTTGGTAATAGGAGATAGCGATGTTAGCGACTGTTTCCAGTCGCTAACATCTTGGCACGCCCACTTTGCATGTCATTAGTGATACATTTCTCTGACATGCAAAGTGGGGCCCAAGATGGTCGCTATCTCCTACTAGCTGTCGCTAACTGGTGTTAGCGACAGCTAGGTAATAGGGAGATAATTTTATCTCCGCTTTCTTGGCTTTTAATGCCAAAAAAGCAGAGATAAACCCCATTGATAATATGCCCTTCAGTGACTAACATGAAAGCCCCCCCCTCCCAAAGTCGTTCATGTTCCTCTGGAAATCCCATTGACCCTCATGTAGTGTCCTTTCTCAGCCATGACGTCTCTATTGAACCTTCCCTCTCCCTTCCTTGCCACTGTAATGATATTAGCATAATCAACATCAACTCCTCATTGCCACTTGGTAGGTCTGAGACCCATTCTAGCATTTACCAAATGAGTCTGCATGCTCACTGCTCTCCCAGAGTACAGAGGTACACACCTTCGGTAGTCACACAATCACTCCTTTTATACTATTGAACTCCAACCACACGATTGCTGATACTACCAATGTGCCTAAGACTCTCCCCTTAGACGTATCATTGTCATGGCCAGAATCTGAACTTCAAATACGGCTAATAATTTGCCCCCTTTGACTTCAGAGCTCCAATGTAGCCATTTGCTGTGCCCCTGCTGCTGCCCATCAAAACTCCTTCCACTCATAACCCTACCTCACTGCAGAAAGGCTCTTCCAGGCCAGCGTTTTTCCAGTACTATCTTCCCAAACACTCCCTTGCCCACAACCCCCGGCTCAAGTTTCGGATCCCGCATCTACACCTCCCTTGGATCCAGACTGGACGAGATCACCCTAGTCATTCAACAACTCAAGGCAGATGTTCAAATCCTTTTATTCCTCACCTCCAAGCTGGTGAATAATTTGCGACTAAGCAGATCTTCGAAAACAACTCACACCCATCCCACTAACTACTGGACCAAGCCTTGAGCACGTCACATCACCAATCTTGACCTCTCTTCACTCTAGATGGAAAACCTCACCCATCCCCAATGACCCCACTCTACTCATTAGACTAAATTATCCAGTGTCTGAAAAGGATATTCATTCTCTCATACGCGCCTATGGCCCAATGTATGCTGTCAACACATACCATATGTGTCAAATCAAGACAATCCAAGTAGAACCGCAAAGAGAACCTTGCGTTTTTCCCAGAGCCTTAAACAAGAACAACCTCACAAGAGTCACCACCACAGATATGACTCTAGTCGACACCAATCTAAAACTTAAATGCACGCTTCTTAACTGCAGATCTGCAGTAATACACAAAGTAGATACTGCGCTCATCCCGGAACATGATCCTGCTCTCTTAATGCTGACAGAAACCTGGCTAAATGACTCTTCCACACCTGTACCTGACCAGTATTCCCTCCAAGTTATGGCATTATCAGATTAGACAAATCTAGAAGGCAAGAAGGCTCTCCCGTAATGTGAATACCTATGCATTGAGGTTGCTTGTAACAACAGTCAAGTTTTCAAATTCCACAGGCTCTACCATCCTACATGAGAGAACCTTTCCTTTATCGAACAGATAATGGAAATTATCTCAACTAACACAGGTCATCACTGCACTCAGATCTTCCTTGGAGATTTTAACATCCACTGGAACGACATGAATGACCCTTCTGTAAACAGCCTTAAAACTTTCCTTATGGACCACAATTTAACTTAAATATGTGAAAGCCCTACAAACATCAAGGGAGCAACCTTAGATCTAATCACGGTATGATAAACCCAACTCCATGAAACCTGAATCTATCATCCCTTGCTACTGGACAGACCACCACTGCATCACCTTCCTCATCACAGAATCTGTGAGTACTAATAAAATGCAGCTGGCAAAGAAGACTGTGAAACCATAACCTGAATGATTTGACAACCCTCAGTAATAACAGTTTAACCCCTGTGGATATGTCCAATGTCTATGACCTCACTGAACACTACAACTGATCCATGACAAGCATTTTAGACACAATTGCTCCTTTACAGTTAACCCTTCCACTGCTAAGCCTCCCCCCCCTTGCTAAGCCTTTTTTGGCTATTTGGGGTAGTTGATGCTTAGGCCCCTGTAACTTTTTGACCACAAAAAGAACCCATGCCAAATTTGCGTCCTTTTCTTCCAACATCATGGGGATTTTAAAGGTACAAAGGGTTTGCTGATTCCCCCGGAGAAGACCCAGAAATTAGCCAAAATACACCAAATTCTAGTTTTTTTAGGGAAAAATGGGAGAAAAGTGCTGCATAGGAAAGAATCAGTTTTTTCCCTGCAAATAGTATCAACAAAGGGTTTCCGGTGCTGAAATCACCATCTTCCCAGCTTTCAGGGACTGACAGACTTTTGTCAGAAAACCAGCATTTCTTACACAGTTTTGGCATTTTACTGGGACATAGCCTATTTTTGCTATTTTTTGTGCTTTCAACCTCATTCCAGTTAAAGGTAGAAATGGGTATGAAAGCAATAATAGATCCTGGAAAGCTACACATTTACAAAATGTAGACAACATTTTGAATTCAGCAAGGGGTCATTTCTGTAGATCCTTTAAGATTGTTTAAAGAAACTAACAGCTGAAAAAAGGACAAAATTGAAAATGAGTAAATAAAACAACCATTTGTGCCAACGTTTTCACCTGTAAATTCTTCTAAGTATGACAAAGTTATGAAAGCAATATACCGTTACATTTGCTGGACTCTTCTGGTTGTGAGGATAAATAGGACTTGTAGGTTCACTGTTGGAAATGGCCACTTTTGTAGGGTTATCCCCAAACATTTTGCTTCTTCCTCCTTTGTTTTTCCTGACCTGTGGTTGTTGGCTATAGGACTCTGGGCACTTTACCAGTGCTGATCAGAGCTAAAGTGCATATGCTCTCTGTGTAAATTGGTATTGTGATTGGTTATCCATGATTGGCTCACTTGTTTTACCAGTAGGTCCCTAGTAAAGTGCACTGAGTGTACCAGGGCTGGTAATTCAAATGCTACTAGTGGGCCTGCAGCACTGATTTTGCAACTCACATGAGTAGCCCCAAAGAGATGTCTCAGGCCAGCCACCGCAGTGTAGTACACAGTTTGCTAACTGCCATGTCGACCTGGCCAGTTTACCCACTTAACAGGTATTACCCTTCCGTTTTTTTACACCTAGGACACCCCTATGTTAATCCCAATGTACCCCTATGGGCAGGGTGCAGTGTATGTGAAAGGTAGGACATGTACAGGTGTGGATAACGTCCGGATAGTGAAACACTGCCAATTTCGTTTTTCACTATTGAAAGGCTATCTTGCCCATATGCCAGAATGGGGAATGCTGTGTAACATGTTTACCTGCATATCTTCCCATAGGAGTGAGATAGAGACTTGGAGTTTGGTATCGCTGAACTCAGAATTTAATAACACACCTTTTAGGAAGGATGGTTTTTAAATCCTGTGTTTGAAAATAGCACTTTTAGAAAGTGGCTATTTTCTTGTTCAACTGTTTGTGGATTGACTGTCTAGTTTGAGAGTGACAGGGACGGGGTAGGCTCCAGGTGTCTGGGTGAGTCAGCACTGGGCTGAATAGGCTGATCTGCATTTGGAGTGGTAGGAGGAGCAGCACCTGGGCCTGAATAGGGCTGTGCCTGCCTTCCACAATGCTTGATCCACCTCCTGTGGTGCATCTGATGACCATGGCCCACACTGACAAAGGAAGAAGTTATATACTGGCAGAGTGCACATAGAACTGGTTTGGACTGGGTCCAGGACCCCTCATACATAGAGAACAAAGACTTTGGGGGTATTAATATGAGAGCTGAAACCCCTACACTTTAGACTACTTTGGAACCAAGGAGAAACCTTTGATGAGGAGAAAAACTGAAGAGTTGAAGGAGAAGTATTGCCTTTGCTGTGTGTCTGGGGTTGGCCTGCAGTTGCTATTTCGCCCAAAGGCAGGACAAGGGACTTTGCTGTGTGCTGTGTCCCCCTACTTGACAAGGACTTTGCTGTGTGATGTGTCCTGAAAAGAAAGTCTCCAAGGGCCTGAGAAGAGCTGGCCTCCTGCTGTAGAAACACAGGGATATAAACGTTTCGAAGACTACTTCGTGATCAAGAGGAATCCCTGCCAAAGAAGATCAGCTGAAGAGACTGAGGAGAAATACTGCCCTTGCTGTGTGTCTGGGGTTGGCCTGCAGTCTGCTGTTTCTACTGAGGAAAGGACCAAGGGACTGTGCTGTCTGATGTGTCCCCTGCTTGAACAAGGACTTTGCTGTGTGCTGTGTCCATCTGAAGAAAAGTCTCCAAGGGTCTAAAGTCCCAGGCACAAAAGGACTTCACCCCCAGCTTCCCTGAACTTCCTTGTTGGGAGTTCCAGTCTGCCAGGAGGGCCTGTAACTGTTTGTGAGGCCTTTTTGCTGAGGGGAGCTGGAAGCGCAGCGCAACGAGAGAGAAGCATGATGCTGCTGCAGCAGCCGCTGTCGCGTCATCGAGGAAGCGTGTCGCCGCTGCCCCTGTTCGCCGTCCCATCACTGGAGAAGCATGCAGCCGCACAGAGTATGCCATCAGATCACCGGAGAAGCGTGTTACCGGGCCATCGCATTGCTGAGGAAGCGCGCTGCTGCTGATCATCGCTGCAACACCAGAGAAACGTGTCGCAGGGTCTGTCACGGCTCAGAAAACCACAGAGTTCGCTGCACAGCCGTCGGGCTTGCACGCATCACCTCTACATGTCGCATTGCAACAGAGACACCATTTTCTCGCACCGCACCGGATCGTCGCGAAGCATTAAGGCACCATCTTGTCGTATCGGAACCGGAGCGCTGGAAGAATCGACGCATCACCTTCTCTGCGTCCCTTTTTTTGTTTAGGTGATAGGCATCCCAGGTACTTTGTGAGTAAAGTGTCACATTTCATCATCTAGAAGTTTATTTTGCAAAAACCTTTCTAAAAGACATTCTACTGAGTTTTTGTAAGTTGGATTTTTGTTGTTTTGGTCTTGTTTAGTTTAGATAAAGATATTTTATTTTTTCAAACTGGTGTGGTGTCCACTTGTAGTGTTTTCACTGTGTTACTGTGAGTGTTGGTACGAATACTTTACACATTGCCTTTGGGATAAGCCTGTCTGCTCGTGCCAAGCTACCAATAGGGTGAGCAGGGGTTATCTAAAGTGTTTGACTCCCTTACCCTCACTAGAAGCAAGGGTCCCTATTTGGACAAAGGTACCTACCTCTGCCAACTAGAGACCCCCATTTCTAACATTCACCAAGAACCCGAGAAACCCAGAGGTGATAACCGAGCAGCGTCCTGCAATGGTTTTTTATTGTGTACCGGGTATATAGCAAAATCCATTTGGTAAAATAAAGACAGTGAAAAATGGGTATGAAAGACACCTATGAATTTCTGAAATCAGAACAAAATATAGAGTTTAGAAACAGTAACTATTTGCACATCTCCGAACTTGTGGTTACCCATACTAGCATGTGAATTATATGGCATTTTTCAAATTGACTTCATTTTTACACATTGTCCTACATTTGGAAGGCAGAAATGCATTGAAAGTCAATAGGTAATAACAGTTGCTCTACAATTCTGTTTTCCCCAAGTCTCCCAATAAAAATGATATACCTCACTTGTGTGGTTAGGCCTAGTGCCCGTGACAGGAAATGGCCCAAAACGCAACATGGACACCACATTTTACAGTGAAAACTGGCCTTTTTTTTTTAAAACTAGCTCTGCCTGCAGCTAGGGAAACCTAGCAAACCTATACATTTGTGACAACTAGACACCCAGGGAAATCCAGGATGGGGTGAATTGTCTGGCTTTCATCAGGTTCTGTTACCCAGAATCCCTTGCAAACCTCAAAGTTTGAAAAAAAAACATATTTTCCTAGCATTTCTGTGATGGAAAGTTCCTGAACCAGCGTAGATCCACAAAATTTCACCAACCCCGCATTCCCCAAAGTCTTGTGTAAATATAGTACCTCATTTGTATGGGTAGGCCTAGTGCCCATGATAGGAAACGGAGTAAAACGCAACGTGGACACACCACATTTTTACAGTAAAAACTGACCTCTTTTTTACGAAGTGCCGAGCTGTAGATTGTGAACCCTAGGTCTGCGGGCACCTAGAAAAACCTAGCAAACCTATAGATTTTTGAACACTAGACACCCAGGGGAATCCAGGAGGGGGTGACTTGTGTGGCTCTCCCCAGGTTCTGTAACTCAGAATCTCTTGCAAACCTCAAATGTTCTAAAAAAACAACAACACATTCTCACCACATTTCTGTGATGGAAAGTTCTGGAATCTACATTGGTGCTTAAACTTCCACCCACCCAGTATTCTCCAAAGTCTCCCGATAAAAATGGTACCTCACTTGTGTGGGTGAGTCAAGTACCCACGACAGGCATGGACCCAAAACGTATTGTGGAGACATCAGAATTACCTATCACAAAACCCACTGGTTTGGCAAGGGGTACCTTGGTTTTTGGCCCTGGGCTCAGCGGCCATCTAGGGAAACCTACTAAACCCATACATTTCTGAAAAGTTTGCACACCGGGAAGTCCAGTGATGTATGGCTTGTGTGGATCCCCAGCGTTTCCCTACCCGAACCCCCTGCAAACATCACAATTAGCTGAACAAAATCAAATTTTCCTCAGTTTTCTGTGTGGAAAGTTGTTGAATCTCCGGGCTCACACAAATTTCCTACCACCTAGCGTTCCACCAGGTCTCTGATAAAAAAAGGTTCCACGCAAGCGATACCTCACTAGACTCCCCAGGGTGTCTAATTTTCGGAAATGTGTGGATTTGTTACACTTGCCTAGATGACCTCTGAGCCCGGGCCAAAAACCAAGGTGCCCGGGCTCAACCAGGTATTTTTGTGATAGGTAATGTTGATGTCTCCACAATAAGTTTTGGGCCCTTGCCTGTCGTGGATACTGGATTCACCCACACGAGTGAGGTACCATTATTATCGGGAGACTTTGGAGAATGTGGGATGGGTAGAAGTTTGTGGACCTACGCAGATTCCAGAACTTTTCATCACAGAAATGTGAGGAAAATGTGGTTGTTTTTTACAAAGTTTGAGGGTTGCAAGGGATTCTGGGTAACAGAACCTAGTGAGAGCCACACTAGTCACCCCATACTAGATTCCCCTATGTGTTTTGTTTTAAAAAATGTATAGGTTTGCTAGGTTTCTCTATGTGCCGGCAGAGCTAGGGTTCAAAATCTACAGCTAGGCACTTTGCAAAAAAAGGACCACTTTTCACTGTAAAAATGTGGTGTGTCCACGTTGCGCTTTGGACCTTTTCCTGTCATGGGTAGTAGGCCTGCCCAAACAAGTGAGGTACAATTTTTTATCTGGAGACTTTGTAGAATGCTGTGCGGGTGGATGTTTGTGGATTCCAGAACTTTCCATTACAGGAATGTGAGGAAAATGTGAGAAAAATGTGAGGAAAATGTGTTTTTTTTTAATGAAGTTTGAGGTTTTGAAGGAATTTTGGTTAACAGAACTTAGGGCGAGCCACACAAGTCACCACTTTCTGGATTCTCCAGGTTATCTAGTTTAAAAAAAATGTTTAGATTTGCTAGGTTTCCTTGGGCGCCGGCTGCGCTAGGACACAAAATCCACATGTAGGCTAATTCTGAAAAAAAGTCAGTGCCTAGTGGGCTTTCTGCCGACCTGGGGAGGGGGAGGCTAGAAAGCCTGTGGCTTTTTCTGGGGGGTGGGGGCATTGGGATGTGTATTCTAATCCACCCCTATGTATAAAAAAGCCAGCATAGTCTCAGGTGCTTACTGGGCTCTATGCCCCCCCAGGGGCAGATCAGGGACTACTGTGGCATCTTTTTGGGAGGTGGCATTAGCATATCTATTCTGGGCAGCCTCCACCCCTGAACCTTGGAAATAATTTATCCCTGGTGCCATGTGGGCTTTCTGTCCCCCGAGGGGGCAAATGAAGGGCTATTGCTCCATCTCCCTCCCAGGGGGTGCAGAAAGACTGTGGCAATTCTTTTGGGGTGGGGGCAGACAACTGACAGCAAGTACATCTACTCACTTGGTGAAATAATTCATTTGGTGTAATTTTGGGGACTTGAACAGCACGCCCACTGGGGAAGAACTAATGCGCACTACCAGGAGGCCATGCACATGGCCACACCTACCATGGCAGGTGTTTATAATCAAGGTGTGCATCATGAACAGTGCTTCCTGCCCTCTTTGCAACACAAGCCATTGAAAAAGGGAAAACGAACTTCCTGAAACGCGTTTGGCGACTATCATTTTTGATGTGTTCTGCTGTTCCTTTGCCTGCTTGCAAGCTGTCATTAAAATACGTGAGCAAATTTCAACTTCCTGCGGCCTCTTCACTTTGGGCGTCCTGCTTTGATGGATTCATATCATCCGGTCCCGGTCGAGAAGCAAGGCCCACCGCCGGTTGGCGGATCCCGAGCCTGCACCACTGCGTTGTTGGAGAACGGGGAGGAAGGAGATCAACAACTGACAGCAAGTACATCTACCCACTTGGTGAAATAATTCATTTGGTGTAATTTTGGGGACTTGAACAGCACACCCACTGGGGAAGAACTATTGCGCACTACAACACCCAGGAGGCCATGCACATGGCCACGCCTACCATGGCAGGTGTTTATAATCAAGGTGTGCATCTTGAACAGTGCTTCCTGCCCTCTTTGCAACACAAGCCACTGAAGAAGGGAAAACGAACTTCCTGAAACGAGTTTGGCGACTATCATTTTTGATGTGTTCTGCTGTTCCTTTGCCTGCTTGCAAGCTGTCATTAAAATACGTGAGCAAATTTCAACTTCCTGTGGCCTCTTCACTTTGGGCGTCCTGCTTTGATGGATATATATATATATATGTATATATATAGGGGCCCCACCATACGGCAGAAAGTAGGCAAAATACTTTATGCCCCCCCCCCCCCCCCCCGGAGGTAGAAGGGGCAATAGCCCCTGATTTGCTACCCGGGAGGCAGAAAGCCCACTAGGCACCAGTCTTTATTTATATATAACAAAACAATTCCTGCCTTCGGATCCTCCTTGACCTATCAGCTTTTGATGAGGTTAAACATGACTGCTTGCTCGACCTACTGGAACACAGGTTGGGGCTTTAAGAGCCCGTCCTAAACTAGTTTGCTTCATTTCTCCACAATAGAACTCAAATAGTAAAGGCTAATCAGTCCCTATCTAATCCCTCTCTGGTTAATCTAGAGGTACCACAAGGGTCCACACTATCACTAACTCTCTTCACCTTATTCACATAACTTGTAATTGAAATGTTGAAACTATCCAACATCCATTGTCTCATGTATGCCAATAACACCCAACTGTACCTGAAAGTCTCCTCCCCAGATGACATCAGGTCCCTCAATACCACTCTACTGAAAGCCAAAAACTGGCTGGCTCTAAATCATCTTAAATTAAATGCTCTCAAAACAGAATTCCTCTTAATTTCCCCACCTAAACAGTCAAGAGTCATCAAAGAATGGATGCTAACAGCTCGAAACTGCATACCACACATCATTGACCCCATGAGCTTACTGAGCATAATGCTAGACAAGAGTTTGAACAAGCAGAAGCACATTAGTGCTCTCACCAAAGGAGCGAACTTCCAAATGAGTATCTTAAGGAAAATAACACCTTTTCCCCCCTCCAATGACTTCACATCTGCTATGCAAAATCTGGTGATTTCCAAGTTGGACTATGGAAGGGCAACCCTCAGTGGTCTTCCTAGATCTAAGATGGCTCCACTAAGGGACTCTCTTAACTCTGCTGCGAACCTTATCACAGGCTCTAAATGGAAACCACCATATCACGCCGGAGCAAAATTCTTAAACTGGCTCCCATATGAAGCAAGGATACAACAAAAAATTGCATGCATGACCCATAAATCCGTACACCTTAAACACTCCACAATATCCCACAGAAGAACCTTCTCTATCTGGTGGTTCCAGATCCTCCAAAAGTGTCAGCACCGTACTACTGAAACTGCAGTAATCCCATAAAAACAAAACTTACCATCAAGCTTTCTCGGGTATCATCCAGAGAATTTGGAACTCCCTGGCCCCTTAACGATATCTTTAAAAAAAGACTTTACAGCGCTCTTGATGAACAAATTCTTGCCCTTGAACCCCCATGCCTGACTAGCACTCTAAGACTCGCCCACCTCTCCCTTGTTTATTATCAAATGTTTTATGATTTTATTTTGATTTCAGTTTCAGAAAGTTACTTCTTTTTGTGCTTTTCAAATTTACTTTGTTGTTATATCTCCTAGCTTCCTCCTCAGGGACAACAGTAAGGTGGTTTGCTTATTCTTGATCCGCTAATCTCCAGTTCCGCTCTGAAACATTCCCCTTACCATTTGTACATTCCTCAGCTGTTTATGATTATGCCTTGTTCTGTTGGCCTAACGTTTTTCTCCTACTGTACTTTTTGATTACCCTGTTGTCTGATCTATATGCTTCCTCTTTATCGCTCAATTGCAAAGCTCTCCGATACCGCCATGGGTCTTTTTGCACTATATAAAACATTTAAAATGAAATACATTGCTGGTTATTGTTTGTTTTTTATCTTGATGTTTTCTATGTTGGTGATTGATTTGGTTGCAATGCTGAGGTGGCTTTGTCAACTCTATGGTGTATTGCAGACAACAATGTACAGTATGATAAACATATACTATTGGTTGTGATCCTTCATCCATTGACATTGTGACTATTTTCTCTCCTCTGATCCCTTAATTGAGCAGGTGTTGTTGCCTGTGTCTCCTTCAAGAGTGAAACTCAGTAGCAGGTGAACTCAACAAGAAACAAAGCATCAAAGAAGATGGGTGGATCACCAAGAACACTGCCACTAAAGCTACCAGTGCTGGGTTCTTTCAGAGTAGAGGTGGGCACATTGGTTCTACCAGACATAGTATTGAAAACAAGCAGACCTCCATTCGTTGGAAAATCTTCTCACTAGTCAAAATCCCTTCACACCTCTAAAAATACCAGAAGAGAAGATGACATTGTGCTAAACATCATGCCAACAAAGCTCTGGTCTATACTGTAATATTGGCGACATAGTTAGCCTATGGTTGGTTGCGCTTGTTTTCTCGAGTGTACAAGATCATCTCTTTTCCAATAAACGTTTTTGTACTGGCTTTGTCAGGGTTATATTTTTTCAGAGTTAAATTATTAGTGTCACCATTGTCAAGTGACAATAATGGAACAGCCACTCAAGTAAAAGCACCAGTTGATTCTTCTGTTGCTCTTGTGTTGTTTCTGTGAGGTCACCGGTCATGTGTGCTTAAGTATCCCGTATGAAAATGATTGTATATGCTTCTAGACAAGGCTCCTTTATGAGGGCACCAGTGTGAAATAGAACTGCATTAATATAATTTAATTTTCAATAATGTCTCTCTTCAGCTGAAAATAATTTTCATCTTTTATTCTTAGTCACAACTTTCTGGCATTTACTGCAACTAATAGCCCAACATGTATATTTTGTTATTTCCAAAGTGCAAACCTACCTGGGTAGCATCTAAGTGTTGTACAGCAGGCAAGCCCCAGTGGGGATATATGGAAGAATGGGACTGAGGGAGGTGGTAGAGCTTGTAAAATGGTGAGAAGTCAAACTGTCTGAAGTAGAGTTCTTTGAAAAGAGCTGAGTGTTTAGCTTCTTCCTAAATTGTTGGAGGATTTATTTTTCTGATACCGAAGTGGACGTGGTTCCGGATCCTGAAGGCATAGGTTGAGAAGGTTTTTTCCTTGGGCCCGACATATACAGCAGGTCACACATGTGATCTTGTTTTCAATCTCAGCAACCTCAATAATTGTAGCCCATCAATTCCTCAAGGTTCTGACAATTTCCTCATTCTTCTCAGGTTTAAACTTTCCCCCACTAATGACTTTGTGCTTGTGCTGCCTACCCCTAGTTTTCCATTGACACTGATGTAGAAATGTGTAACTTTTGGGTTAAATCCTATCTAGATTACTGACAAGTTGATCTCACTCCCGTCGTTGGCATCCCACTGCTCTATGGTACAGCTCTAAAATCCAAGACATCAAACAGAACCATAAATGTTAAAAAGTATTTTGGTGATGATTACCCGGTGGATAGTAAAGAAGAGCTCAAAGCTGCACTTTGAACATACATGACCTTGATTCTTAAATCTAGGGGTGACTATTTCACCAGTAGAATTCGTAGGGCTCATACTTCCACAAAGGAACTATTCAGTATATTTAATTCTGTTAACTCTCCTGACTGCCTCTCTTCCTCCTTGGAAGATTCCAGAACATTATGTGATATTATTTCGGAGTTTTATGCTGACAAGATTTATTTGATCTGTAAATCTTTTTCTGCACAAGCACCCAAAGGTTCTTCCACCACCTACAAGGATGGTTCCTCATAACCGAGTACTTTCAACCTCCTGTCACCATCTGAATGACAAGTTCTCAAGTCTTCTTCTTCTTGTGCCCCATTGGACCTTCGTCTGCCCCACATCTTCTTTTTGGGTCATGCAGCTTTACCCCAACTCTTCTAAGTCTTTTCAATGATTCTATTGACTCTACCACCATCCCAGAGGCCTGGAAGAAGGCTCTGGTGATCCCACGTTTCAAAAAGCTTCGGATGACCCCTCTGTTATGAGGATTGGGGCAGGGAATATGAAATCCCGAATATCTATGAGTCAGAATATTATACCACAATACAGAGGGACACAATTTCAAAAGGTAAGTACACAGAGGGGGGTAAGGATTTATTATTCTTAACTCCACATCTATATACTTTGAAGACATGTATATCACCAAGGTATGTATGGGTTGAATTAAGTATAGAAAATGTTTGGAATTTTACTGTTCAATATTTTGTCTCTCCTTATTGTAATGATATTGAGTCCCTTCAAAATTTGGGATTTAATATTTCCAGCATACGCCAGTAATGAGCGACTTCTGCCTTATCGCTCGGCTGACATATCCCATACCCGAAGGGTGACTAAGCCACGCTTCTGGCTCTGCTCCCTGCCTATGGAGGTCTATTTACATGGGCTTTTAGGGCGTCCACACAGCTTAGTGCTGCTATTTGATGCCACTCATACTGCTGCTTTCACTTTGTTCCATGATTTTCTTGTAGGCGAACCAACTCACCATTTCTGGGAGTTGCCTAGCTCATGGTCTCACTGTGTGGGGGGCCATCTTGAATCGAGTGCATGCACATTTTTACTATGTTTATCATTTTCCCTTTCTCACTTTTTATTTAGTTTCTTGTTACTTTGCCAGTAGGATGCTGATTTCAGGGTAGCCTGGGACAGTATCCTGGGGTTGCTGGATCACAGTTTGCGTATTTCGTTTCTCCCTCTGTTTTTAATCCAGCACAGAAGCGTGAGTAAACCACACCTCTGGCCCATCCCCTGCCTATAGAGGCCTATTTACACAGGCGCAGAGCGCGTCTGCACAGCGGGCACACCGCTGGCATGCCAAAGGTGCACCTAAGGCAAGCCCATCTGCACCCGTCTGCACACGGACCACACACAGCGCCAGCCACCCTGCCAGTTTTAGGTCAAAGTTGCTCCCTCTTCTAACCTACTCGCTTGAGACTATGTTGGCCAATCGGCAAACAGGTGAGTCTTCCATATGCACTAAAATTAGTCTACTGTCCTGGCCTACATCCCCCAGAGCTTGTTTTTCCGGTTGTGGGGTATCTCTAGGCTGGCTTGGGACAGATCTTGGAGTTCCTGCTAATACCTTCAGCACACCTCGTAACAGTTTGTATGTTTTCTGTTTGCTCATAAACACTAGGTCCCTCAACTAACACAGGGTGGAATTCTTCTTGCTTTGTGACACCTACATACCAGGGCTAATTTTCATCACTGAAACATGTGCAGATTCAGCTTACAACCCAGATTTCATTGAACTCACTTACCCGGCTACCTCTCCTTTAGATTGAAACGGGGAGGTGGTTACGCTATTCTAAACAGGTCTGAGCTCTTGGTTAACTGGACCCCTATTGTGTCACCACAGCATTATTTAGTGCTTGGTTATCACCCAATCAGTCGTTCCGGGGCATATTGTTATATCAACTTCCTGGCCCTCTGACTACTTTCGCTCAGTTTCATCTGTCTCCTTGAGAATAAAATTGCATGGAAGGACTTTAAAATCCTGGGAGATTTTAATTTTCACATTCAGATCCATGATGACCCAAACACTGCAGCTCTACTGCAAACTATGCCTGCATTAGGTCTGTCTCAGCAGATGGAAAGTTCCACGCATCAGGCAGGGCACACCCTCCAAGGTAAGTCAAGTACTACATCTATCCTTCCCCTCCCTTGGTCTGATCACAGCGCTGTCTTCTTTAAAATATCGTACAGCCAGCTGGGCGTGTATCTTAGAGCAGTCCATCCTGGACCCTCTCTTGTGCTTGGCACAGGCTTCATGCAAATGAGTTCTCACAATTGCTGACTGAAACATACGTTCCTAGCTTACCGGAAGATGTTGACTGGGCTGTTGATAATTACACTTACTGATTAGAGACCGTGTCCACAGCTTTAGTACCTGTAAAAAAAGGTCAAAATTAGGAGGCAGCGCACCACTGCTCCTTGGGTCTCGGAAGAGGTAAGCACCCTGAAATAGGCCTGCAGGAGGCAAGAGAGATGCTGGCGCCAAAACAACTGCAGAAGGGAAAAGGACAAATATAGGATCTGTCTGTCTAGGTATAATGCCTTGATCCGCAAGGAAAAATCTGCATATTTTACTAGCAAGCTAGTGCTTGCAGCAAATTCCTCGAAGGAATTATTCCCCACTGTTAAAAAAGTCTCCTCTGCCTCTGCACCTCTAATCAAAAGAATGCAGTCAATCTTTCTGACAATTCAGTGGCCAGTGCCTTTCGTCTTAAGGTAAAGAACATTTTCAATACCTTTGCACCTCTTTCATCTGTCCCTTACATGGACAAATCTTTGCCATTGGCTACTAACTTGTTCCTTGAATTCAGTTCCTTCTCCCTGCCTGCCATAATTGAAGTCATCAAGCTGCTCAAGGCTGCTAGATCAGGATCACCAGATGACTTATGTCCCCCTTCAGTGGCCAGTTTAACAGCCAAAACTATTGTAATAGAGCTGACTGAGATCTTTCAGATCGTGTCCTTTTCAGGTTCCTTTCCTTTGGGTTGAAAGAAAGCATTTGTGCTGCCTCTTATCAAAAAGCCTTCTTTAGACCCAGATGACCCTATTAGTTATCAGCCCATTTCATGTCTTCTACTGCCAGCTAAGGTTTTGGATAAGGTGTTGAAGCCTAGTTGGGCACTGTCAGGTAGGCAGTGGTGAAACTGACATCCTGATGCTCCATGTGCAGGCAACGGAGTGTCCTTTAACCCACCACCATCTAACCAGGAGGAGGCGTTATGTAGGGTGATGTCATCCCCTACTATCCTATCTGCGGACGGCGCCATGGAGAATGCGGAAGAGGACACACATCGAGGAAGAGCGAGGAAGAGACCGAGAGAGAGCGCGAAAGGAGTGGAGAACACGGCAGGCTAGCATACGAGACGTGGGAAGCTGAAGACCAGGGAGGCGAATCGAATGTCCCGGAGGAGAAGGAAACGCCGGGAGGCCAAAGGAATCATGCATCGCCCTGCCACTCTCCAGGAGGAGCCTGGTTGGACCAGGGACGGGCCCGAATACGGGTGTTCTCTAAACACTGGATGGGGAAGGAAAATTCTTAGAGGGAGGACACACCTTTCTCTAATCAACAGGGGATGCACAAGGTGGCGGTATTCGGTGAAACCCTCACACCCCCTTCCTTGTGTTCAAGAGCGTCTCGGCCATCCCACTGACCCGTGTCTTTTTATTGTTGTTGTTTGTTGTTTTGTTTCTTCTCGGACTCATGAACCAACGACAAAGACCCAGGAGCTCCAGCAATATCTTGCAAGCACCAGTGACACCAGGAATGCCCCCTGAAAACCGGACGGTCATTATAACTGCAATTCGGCCAAAATGCGTCCGAGGTTTTTTTATCCTCTGACGCATTTTGGCCGAATTGCAGTCGTGTGGAACCATTGACTGCTTCTACGTGCCCCTGTGCTTGAGAATACCTCCAGCAGTCAGCCGTCACTTGAGATTGATTGCTAAATTGTAGCTTGGGGTATTATCCTTGAATATATGAAGACCTGCCGCCGGCTTCATCTTTTTGACATCTCTGTTGTCCGTCACGACGAATGATTCTTACGCTGTTTGATATTTCTAGTGTGATCCACGCTGCTTTCTACATGGTATCCTGTCTCCTGGTGGAACTGTTCCCATTTTGGTTTACCAATGAAGGTTGTATATCCTGCATAAAGTTTTTTGTCCTGAAGATGGTCTAACGGACTGAAGCCACAAAGACCGAAACGTCGACTGTTCACGTCATCTCCAAGAAAAATTGTTTTTCATAAGCAATATTTATTGGTCTTTGGGTAATATTTGCTTTGTCATCCCCAGGAGTCGGTGTGTGTTATGAACAGTGTGTTCAAATTTAGTTGTACACTTTGTCATAACCTGTTTTGCTGATATCTACTTAATTGTACCCTTCTGAATTTTTCGTGTGCTTTGTTTAGTTTGTTGTGCAGTATTAACTACATTCTAGGGGCTGTCACAGTAGGACACCCGAGAGTCTGATTACATTTAACAGACTTAAAATCTTTTGTGAAGTTTTTGAGTTGTTGAACAAGTGAAATCCCTCGTAGACTGTTTTTACTTTGACTAAATTTTCTGCCCAAGCCTACAAGGGTATATTGGGTTAACCACCTCCTTGATTCAGGCTGCAAACACTCAGTAGTAAGGGGGGAGCTAGTTCCCTAATTCCAGCGGATTCCTGGGAGGACTGTTAGCATTCGATGTGTCCATGGCGACATAAAAGACTACCCAGTAGCTAGGATAATACTCAGAACCAAGCAGGGTGTAGAAACTATGGCGGAAGTAGGGGTCCTACCTTCCCTTCCTGAACAGCTCATAGTTGGCATAGACAATCCCTGTTTTTACAGTCCCTTGGTAGGAAACTTGAAGTCCCGTTCCATAGAGGAAAACCCCCACAACATGGGCCCTAGATAACCACTTCAGAACAGTTCAATTGAATGATAGCACCCTAAGTAATGCCTGGCAGAGTGCCAAGGAGACACAAATTTCTCCCCGAAAAACCTATCCCTGTTTTTTTGGAGCTGAATGGTCTTCTATACCGATTAGCCAAGGAAGGAGAGGAACCCCAGCTATTGGTCCTTATGGGTTTTAGAGACCAGATACTCTTCTTTGCCCTTTCCCACCTCCTTGCAGGCCACTGCACATTTTTTTTTGCCAGGTGTCCACGCGCAGGTAAAAAATGGATGCCAAGAATGCGCCATTTGTGAAAAGAAGAACCCGTATACCACTCCAAAAGTACCACTACGACCCCTACCCATTATTGGCAAACTGTTTGACCGTATAGGAATGGATCTTATAGGTCATCTTCCCAGGTCTTCCAGGGGATACCAATACTTCCTTGTCCTGGTGGGCTGTTCTACTAGATACCCTGAAGCTCTTCCCCTCTGAATCACAACAACTACGACCATAGCACAACGCTTGATTGAGGTATTCTCTAGGATGGGATTTCCCGTGAAATCTTCACGGATCAGGTAACTCCATTTGTTTGTAGATTGATAAAGAGAGGTTTGTAAGCAACTGAACATTAGTCACATAAAAACCTCTGTGTACTACCCTCAAACAGACTGCCTCGTAGAGCGCAATAATGGTAATCTAAAGCTTACCCTCAAGAAATTACTAACAGGTGACGGAAAGAACTGGCACCATCTCCTCTGTTTGGCCCTGTTAGTCATAAGAAGCCAGGTGCAAAGTAGTCTGAGTGTTTTTCCTTTTGAGCTCCTCTTTGAACGGAAGCCCCGTACTCTTTTGGAGAACACCAAAGAGAGGTGGGAAAAGTAAGATGCAAACGAAGCCCAGGTTTTGCTTGACGAAGATAACCAGGTAAAGGTCTGTCTCCATAAGCTGAGAGCCATGGCCAATGAATCCCTGGAAAAGGCCCAGGTTAAACAGAAATATTTATATGATAAAGGCAAACGATTGAGAGAGTTGTGCATAGGTGATTGGGCTATGGTCTTGCTCCCCTCATCCACCCACAAGTTGAACATAGGTCTCGCAGTTACACAAGGTAAAGCTATTGCCTTTTAGTTATGTTTTTCAAATGAAAACAAATATAAAAGGCATTGTTATTTGCAATGTCAATAGCTCAAACTCGCGTAAATGCGAGATCTATTGCATTGCAAATGCTTGTTTCACATGACATCGGCAAAGGGGTGTACAGAGCACGTCAGACGTGTTATGTTCTGCATTCCATATCTTGCCACTTTAAAAAGCTTTTTCAAGTTTGTGTTGCTTACACCATAACTAACCTTTAACTGTGTTTTTTTAGTCAAATTCCTTTTATTATGATGTACTGTATTCACTTGCCACGTACCCGATTCACATTGCGCACACCCTTGACATGCAATGCGAGTTGGCCGTAGGGCTAAGCCTTTGGCAGAGCTCTGCCCATAACCTCCACTAACAGAAAACATCTGCTGCGCATGGCAGTCGGTGTCCTGCAGCGGTTGGCATAGAGCCTGACTACAAACAGGATGATGGAAGGAATGCTGAAATTAACCTCAGCCACTGGAAATTGTGGGGGCTGCATTTCAATCCAACGATTTGCACCCTCCATGCTGTTCTCAACAGAGGTTCACCTTATGCAAATGAGTATTGACACTGCTCCTCACTGGAACAGTCTATCCTGAACTGTGAAGCATAGTCTAGTCCAGAAGCAACCCTAGAACTGTTCTGGCCTGTCTGTGTCTCGTCAGTAAGTTGCATCTTGTGTACCCTGGCATTATGAACATAATTCCGAAACCATCACCAACAAAACAATACTTGGAAAAGCAAATAGGTCGGACTACTAATGCACACAGTGCACTAACACATGTAGTGTTATCACATTACAGTGAGAAACACAGGAAGAAACAGCAGGTGAGGGCCAACAGTTATTGTTGTGAAGTCGTCTCTCATGCAGCTCAAACCAAGACCTTGAGTGAATACGGAAGGCTGTACCCAAACAGCCGATGCCATTAGGTGAGAGAAGCACTTCCTACTGGGCTAAGGCATGATTAACAAAGTCTCAAGCTAAGAGCTGAAGGAGGCTGGTCGAAGAAAGGCATTAATTGAAAAGGAAGGATCCCTTTCAACACGTTTATTGTTAGAAATCGGTTTGCTTGGCAGGCATGCTGGTAAAACCGAAATCCAAAAAACTCTCGACTTTTACAGTAGGAAAACAAGGGTTTCTCAAACTTCTGCTTGGACAGTATTTACTCTCAATTACATTTTTAACCAAGGCAAACCCACAAAGAAGCATGCAAACAATCTGCAAAGTAGTTCAATGCCTCATCAGGGGTAAAAGGGTTACGTAAATGCAATTTAAATACTATACATCAATCACTAATGTTATTAGATTTAGTCCGTGAGCTCCTAACTCTTGGCAATTCCACAATGTTTTGTAGCGGCCTGATATGGTAGCATATAGCTACATGCTTGTATTTGTTACACATTAAGTGTTTCCATGATAACACATTAAGGTGCTTTCATTTTCTGCATATTATTCCACTCCTCTATTACAAATTTAACAAATCCACTTTATTCCATACTCAATTCACGTTGTGCATTTTATTTTAACACCCTGTATTACTTTTATTGTGTATTTTTTCTACAGACTCCTGGCTGTCTGCTTAATTGATGTACTGTATTGAATTTATTGCAACTGCAAGTTGGTTAAAAAAAATCTCCTTCAGCCCTCTACGGCTGTGTTACAGAGTGGAATTGGACAAGCCTTCACTGCGAGTAAGGACTGTGAACCACTACAACCTCTCTGTTTCACTGGAATTAGGTTTGAACCAATGACAGATCATCCAAATAAAAATAGCTACTATACACCCACTGAAACAAAACAAAAATTGCAACCCCCAGAGCAGAAAATTTAACATATATGCAGTGAACGCACAGAAGAAAGAAGTGATAAGAGGCACCTATGGTGAATGGACAAGAGGGGGACATTTGAGGACAGAAGTTCACAACTTATCCATGGATTGTAAGAAATGGCCAGACCCGTGTCCGGGCACGTCACTTGTTTCCAGATTTAAGATCTAGATATTAAAATGGAACCATTCATGGTGTCAAATGCCGTTGAAAGACTCAGCAGGATTAAGGCTCGAACAATGCTACCATTCAAGGTCTCCTAAATTCTTCACAGACAACAGCCGGAGGACGGGGGAGGGAGGGAAAGTGAAAGTGCACCATGTGCACGCTGTGTTCAAACGCCACCCCTACGCGGGGACAGGAGATGTGCACCCGTACGGAGTGCACATCTCCTGTCCGTACACGTGCACATCTCCTATCCCCTTTCTCCAAACAAACCGACAATAGGTCTCGCCAAGGCGTGCAGGGCATGCGCTGCATCGCTAAGCGAGACCTAAAAAAGGAATGACAAGGACCATATCAGTTTCTGAGAAAAATGGGCAAAACCACCTATGTCTTAAGTCTTTCCCCATCTAAAACACAGATGTACTATTAATCTGTTAAAGAAGTGGTTAGGCCCTCCTCCCAGAAAAACCCATTCTGTCTCAACCGTGAACACCCTACCACACACCGATGCGGGAAGAATCTGGTGCGTGTAGCTGCTGCCGGTTACCGTGAGAGACTCTGTGTTCCGGGTGCGCACCCGGAACACGGAGTCTCTCATGGAAACCGGCAGCAGCTACACGCACCAGATTCTTCCTGCATCGGGGCTACCGAACCTGGGAGCCTGCGTACTTTCGCATATGAATTGACTGACCTGCCGGACTTCAACCATTATAAACACATTCTTAGAGTAACACTATCACGAAGACTTTAAGAACGTCAACACTGCCAAATCATTCAAGTATTGAAGACAGGAACCGGCATAGAGGTTTCTACTTTTAGGATCGCATCTTCTACACACAGATTTTTTCATACAGAACCTTGTCTCGAGCAAAGCCAGGTCGGAATTATCACCGGCTCAGCGACCTTGTGTATGCTACCTCCAAGCTTCAGCCCTGAGGAGTCGCGGAATCACTTTCCCATGCGACGAAACACGTGTCGGCTGGCTACAAAGACCATTAAATGAAGACATTTGTGTTTTCCTTGACAGCTGAAATTGAACTTTAAGGTGTCCCTCGCGACACATTCAGTGACTCTGTTCATATTGTTGTGTGCAGCAGGCATTTAGCTGTTCATGTTCAGTGTGTTGTCTCGGCAACACATGCTGTTGGGGGGTTATAGGGCTTATCCCCTCGCCTGATTGCACCACTACCCTGAACATAACTTTCATACCACACAAGCGTCAAACAGTAGTAGAGCGCCCAGCATTTCCCCTTATCCTAAACACCCTTCTCAGTTTTGATACCCTACCACACACGGTTGATGCCACAATCCTTAATACTGACCTGACAAAAGGGGAGACCCATAACATACAAGCCCTCCTTCAGTCCTTTAAGGACATCTTTTCTGACCAACCCAGGAAAACCCATCTAGCCGTGCATTCTATTCCAACCCCAGAGGGAGTAACCATTAAACAAAGACCCTTCAGGGTCCCTGAAGCCCATCGGGCTGCCTTCCAGCAAGAAGTCGCCCAGATGCTAGAGTCAGGCGTTATAGTGCCATCAAAGAGTAACTGGTGCTCACTCATAGTGCTAGTACCAAAACTGGATGGTAGTATCTGGTTCTGCAATGACTTCAGGACAGGGAACCGGATCTCAAAATAAGACGCTATCCCCTTCCCAGGGTTGATGAGCTAATAGAGCACCAGGGTGAGGCTTGTTATATCGCCACGATTGATCCTACCAAAGGTTACTGGCAGATACCATTAAACCCTGGCGATCAGGAAAAAACGGCCTTCCCCACCCCTGACGGCCTTTACCGTTTCATAGTCCTACCTTTTGGATTGCCCGGTGCGTCTGCCAGTTTTCAGAGACTAACGGACACACTTCTTGCACGACATCAGAGATATTCATTGTCATATCTCAACAACATCATAGTGTACAGTAAATCCTGGGCCGAACACCTTGGTAATTTCTATGCCATTTTGTCTGAGCTCAGAGCTGCTCATTTGCACATCAATGCCAAAAAGTCAAAATTTGCCTTTCAGAAAGTGAAGTTCTTGGGCTATGTATACTATAATCATCGAGCACTCAAAAAAGTCCAGTATTAGTGTTCCATTTATTGGTTTCTTGTCCCTTGATTTGCCTCTTCCTCGCCTACCTCTTCTGGTCCTCTTGTGTTTATATTCCGATTCCTGCCAGTATCCCGATTCCCCCTCCGTAAACGGTGAACCTCCACTAAAAAATTAGATTCAGGTGTAGGGGTGGTAGTTGCTGCAACTGGTACTTCTTCATTATCATCACTAGAAATATTACTGGAGGATGCTTCAGTTTCACTCAATGGCGTGATGTTGCCTACCCTTTTCTTACTCAGTGAAGTTGTCATTAAATAGTCAAACCTCTTAGCATATGTATATATCCTCCCTGAACGGTAATCTTGCTCGTCCCTCTTAATTTTATGTGCTTTCCTCCTTTTTATGTCTAGCTGTATATCATGCAGGATCTCATCCATAATGGTATAATTTTTAATGGTTGCCTCTGGTAGATTTAATGCTTTAATCTCATCTTCTACCTTTTGGATCTCGATTAGAAGTTTGGCTATTTTCCTATCTGCGTTGTCTATCAGAATTTTCATTAAATTACGCGAGCTGTCATTAAGCTCCTTCTCCCATATCACGTATAAATCAGGTTCCAGATCTTCATAGGCAGGTATAATTTGTGAACGTAAACCTCTCGGTATTTTATTCATTAATAGATATTGCTTAAGGGTGGCAGCATCCCACCACTTATTTAGCTCTTGTTTTTTAAGTGCTTCCAATTTTCTAAACTTAGCACTAAGTCCCTCTCTTTTTACATCAGCAGATGGTCTAACTGATGATCCTATAGATCCACCTGCTAGTAGATTACTAAACAGTTCCTCGGCCTCCTTGTCTCTATTCATTTTCACCTATGCGGCTGCTCAATTTAACAAAATTATGATTAATATGACTGATAGGTAACTGTTTACCATTGAGCGCACAGCTAAGTAAAGGTGAATATATACAGTAACAACGGTGCTCCAAAATGATAACTAATCGGTTACCACGATTAGATCAGTAAGCTCAAAAGGGCTCAACACGGATACTATAATCATCGAGCACTCAAAAAAGTCCAGTATTAGTGTTCCATTTATTGGTTTCTTGTCCCTTGATTTGCCTCTTCCTCGCCTACCTCTTCTGGTCCTCTTGTGTTTATATTCCGATTCCTGCCAGTATCCCGATTCCCCCTCCGTAAACGGTGAACCTCCACTAAAAAATTAGATTCAGGTGTAGGGGTGGTAGTTGCTGCAACTGGTACTTCTTCATTATCATCACTAGAAATATTACTGGAGGATGCTTCAGTTTCACTCAATGGCGTGATGTTGCCTACCCTTTTCTTACTCAGTGAAGTTGTCATTAAATAGTCAAACCTCTTAGCATATGTATATATCCTCCCTGAACGGTAATCTTGCTCGTCCCTCTTAATTTTATGTGCTTTCCTCCTTTTTATGTCTAGCTGTATATCATGCAGGATCTCATCCATAATGGTATAATTTTTAATGGTTGCCTCTGGTAGATTTAATGCTTTAATCTCATCTTCTACCTTTTGGATCTCGATTAGAAGTTTGGCTATTTTCCTATCTGCGTTGTCTATCAGAATTTTCATTAAATTACGCGAGCTGTCATTAAGCTCCTTCTCCCATATCACGTATAAATCAGGTTCCAGATCTTCATAGGCAGGTATAATTTGTGAACGTAAACCTCTCGGTATTTTATTCATTAATAGATATTGCTTAAGGGTGGCAGCATCCCACCACTTATTTAGCTCTTGTTTTTTAAGTGCTTCCAATTTTCTAAACTTAGCACTAAGTCCCTCTCTTTTTACATCAGCAGATGGTCTAACTGATGATCCTATAGATCCACCTGCTAGTAGATTACTAAACAGTTCCTCGGCCTCCTTGTCTCTATTCATTTTCACCTATGCGGCTGCTCAATTTAACAAAATTATGATTAATATGACTGATAGGTAACTGTTTACCATTGAGCGCACAGCTAAGTAAAGGTGAATATATACAGTAACAACGGTGCTCCAAAATGATAACTAATCGGTTACCACGATTAGATCAGTAAGCTCAAAAGGGCTCAACACGGATACTATAATCATCGAGCACTCAAAAAAGTCCAGTATTAGTGTTCCATTTATTGGTTTCTTGTCCCTTGATTTGCCTCTTCCTCGCCTACCTCTTCTGGTCCTCTTGTGTTTATATTCCGATTCCTGCCAGTATCCCGATTCCCCCTCCGTAAACGGTGAACCTCCACTAAAAAATTAGATTCAGGTGTAGGGGTGGTAGTTGCTGCAACTGGTACTTCTTCATTATCATCACTAGAAATATTACTGGAGGATGCTTCAGTTTCACTCAATGGCGTGATGTTGCCTACCCTTTTCTTACTCAGTGAAGTTGTCATTAAATAGTCAAACCTCTTAGCATATGTATATATCCTCCCTGAACGGTAATCTTGCTCGTCCCTCTTAATTTTATGTGCTTTCCTCCTTTTTATGTCTAGCTGTATATCATGCAGGATCTCATCCATAATGGTATAATTTTTAATGGTTGCCTCTGGTAGATTTAATGCTTTAATCTCATCTTCTACCTTTTGGATCTCGATTAGAAGTTTGGCTATTTTCCTATCTGCGTTGTCTATCAGAATTTTCATTAAATTACGCGAGCTGTCATTAAGCTCCTTCTCCCATATCACGTATAAATCAGGTTCCAGATCTTCATAGGCAGGTATAATTTGTGAACGTAAACCTCTCGGTATTTTATTCATTAATAGATATTGCTTAAGGGTGGCAGCATCCCACCACTTATTTAGCTCTTGTTTTTTAAGTGCTTCCAATTTTCTAAACTTAGCACTAAGTCCCTCTCTTTTTACATCAGCAGATGGTCTAACTGATGATCCTATAGATCCACCTGCTAGTAGATTACTAAACAGTTCCTCGGCCTCCTTGTCTCTATTCATTTTCACCTATGCGGCTGCTCAATTTAACAAAATTATGATTAATATGACTGATAGGTAACTGTTTACCATTGAGCGCACAGCTAAGTAAAGGTGAATATATACAGTAACAACGGTGCTCCAAAATGATAACTAATCGGTTACCACGATTAGATCAGTAAGCTCAAAAGGGCTCAACACGGATACTATAATCATCGAGCACTCAAAAAAGTCCAGTATTAGTGTTCCATTTATTGGTTTCTTGTCCCTTGATTTGCCTCTTCCTCGCCTACCTCTTCTGGTCCTCTTGTGTTTATATTCCGATTCCTGCCAGTATCCCGATTCCCCCTCCGTAAACGGTGAACCTCCACTAAAAAATTAGATTCAGGTGTAGGGGTGGTAGTTGCTGCAACTGGTACTTCTTCATTATCATCACTAGAAATATTACTGGAGGATGCTTCAGTTTCACTCAATGGCGTGATGTTGCCTACCCTTTTCTTACTCAGTGAAGTTGTCATTAAATAGTCAAACCTCTTAGCATATGTATATATCCTCCCTGAACGGTAATCTTGCTCGTCCCTCTTAATTTTATGTGCTTTCCTCCTTTTTATGTCTAGCTGTATATCATGCAGGATCTCATCCATAATGGTATAATTTTTAATGGTTGCCTCTGGTAGATTTAATGCTTTAATCTCATCTTCTACCTTTTGGATCTCGATTAGAAGTTTGGCTATTTTCCTATCTGCGTTGTCTATCAGAATTTTCATTAAATTACGCGAGCTGTCATTAAGCTCCTTCTCCCATATCACGTATAAATCAGGTTCCAGATCTTCATAGGCAGGTATAATTTGTGAACGTAAACCTCTCGGTATTTTATTCATTAATAGATATTGCTTAAGGGTGGCAGCATCCCACCACTTATTTAGCTCTTGTTTTTTAAGTGCTTCCAATTTTCTAAACTTAGCACTAAGTCCCTCTCTTTTTACATCAGCAGATGGTCTAACTGATGATCCTATAGATCCACCTGCTAGTAGATTACTAAACAGTTCCTCGGCCTCCTTGTCTCTATTCATTTTCACCTATGCGGCTGCTCAATTTAACAAAATTATGATTAATATGACTGATAGGTAACTGTTTACCATTGAGCGCACAGCTAAGTAAAGGTGAATATATACAGTAACAACGGTGCTCCAAAATGATAACTAATCGGTTACCACGATTAGATCAGTAAGCTCAAAAGGGCTCAACACGGATACTATAATCATCGAGCACTCAAAAAAGTCCAGTATTAGTGTTCCATTTATTGGTTTCTTGTCCCTTGATTTGCCTCTTCCTCGCCTACCTCTTCTGGTCCTCTTGTGTTTATATTCCGATTCCTGCCAGTATCCCGATTCCCCCTCCGTAAACGGTGAACCTCCACTAAAAAATTAGATTCAGGTGTAGGGGTGGTAGTTGCTGCAACTGGTACTTCTTCATTATCATCACTAGAAATATTACTGGAGGATGCTTCAGTTTCACTCAATGGCGTGATGTTGCCTACCCTTTTCTTACTCAGTGAAGTTGTCATTAAATAGTCAAACCTCTTAGCATATGTATATATCCTCCCTGAACGGTAATCTTGCTCGTCCCTCTTAATTTTATGTGCTTTCCTCCTTTTTATGTCTAGCTGTATATCATGCAGGATCTCATCCATAATGGTATAATTTTTAATGGTTGCCTCTGGTAGATTTAATGCTTTAATCTCATCTTCTACCTTTTGGATCTCGATTAGAAGTTTGGCTATTTTCCTATCTGCGTTGTCTATCAGAATTTTCATTAAATTACGCGAGCTGTCATTAAGCTCCTTCTCCCATATCACGTATAAATCAGGTTCCAGATCTTCATAGGCAGGTATAATTTGTGAACGTAAACCTCTCGGTATTTTATTCATTAATAGATATTGCTTAAGGGTGGCAGCATCCCACCACTTATTTAGCTCTTGTTTTTTAAGTGCTTCCAATTTTCTAAACTTAGCACTAAGTCCCTCTCTTTTTACATCAGCAGATGGTCTAACTGATGATCCTATAGATCCACCTGCTAGTAGATTACTAAACAGTTCCTCGGCCTCCTTGTCTCTATTCATTTTCACCTATGCGGCTGCTCAATTTAACAAAATTATGATTAATATGACTGATAGGTAACTGTTTACCATTGAGCGCACAGCTAAGTAAAGGTGAATATATACAGTAACAACGGTGCTCCAAAATGATAACTAATCGGTTACCACGATTAGATCAGTAAGCTCAAAAGGGCTCAACACGGATACTATAATCATCGAGCACTCAAAAAAGTCCAGTATTAGTGTTCCATTTATTGGTTTCTTGTCCCTTGATTTGCCTCTTCCTCGCCTACCTCTTCTGGTCCTCTTGTGTTTATATTCCGATTCCTGCCAGTATCCCGATTCCCCCTCCGTAAACGGTGAACCTCCACTAAAAAATTAGATTCAGGTGTAGGGGTGGTAGTTGCTGCAACTGGTACTTCTTCATTATCATCACTAGAAATATTACTGGAGGATGCTTCAGTTTCACTCAATGGCGTGATGTTGCCTACCCTTTTCTTACTCAGTGAAGTTGTCATTAAATAGTCAAACCTCTTAGCATATGTATATATCCTCCCTGAACGGTAATCTTGCTCGTCCCTCTTAATTTTATGTGCTTTCCTCCTTTTTATGTCTAGCTGTATATCATGCAGGATCTCATCCATAATGGTATAATTTTTAATGGTTGCCTCTGGTAGATTTAATGCTTTAATCTCATCTTCTACCTTTTGGATCTCGATTAGAAGTTTGGCTATTTTCCTATCTGCGTTGTCTATCAGAATTTTCATTAAATTACGCGAGCTGTCATTAAGCTCCTTCTCCCATATCACGTATAAATCAGGTTCCAGATCTTCATAGGCAGGTATAATTTGTGAACGTAAACCTCTCGGTATTTTATTCATTAATAGATATTGCTTAAGGGTGGCAGCATCCCACCACTTATTTAGCTCTTGTTTTTTAAGTGCTTCCAATTTTCTAAACTTAGCACTAAGTCCCTCTCTTTTTACATCAGCAGATGGTCTAACTGATGATCCTATAGATCCACCTGCTAGTAGATTACTAAACAGTTCCTCGGCCTCCTTGTCTCTATTCATTTTCACCTATGCGGCTGCTCAATTTAACAAAATTATGATTAATATGACTGATAGGTAACTGTTTACCATTGAGCGCACAGCTAAGTAAAGGTGAATATATACAGTAACAACGGTGCTCCAAAATGATAACTAATCGGTTACCACGATTAGATCAGTAAGCTCAAAAGGGCTCAACACGGATACTATAATCATCGAGCACTCAAAAAAGTCCAGTATTAGTGTTCCATTTATTGGTTTCTTGTCCCTTGATTTGCCTCTTCCTCGCCTACCTCTTCTGGTCCTCTTGTGTTTATATTCCGATTCCTGCCAGTATCCCGATTCCCCCTCCGTAAACGGTGAACCTCCACTAAAAAATTAGATTCAGGTGTAGGGGTGGTAGTTGCTGCAACTGGTACTTCTTCATTATCATCACTAGAAATATTACTGGAGGATGCTTCAGTTTCACTCAATGGCGTGATGTTGCCTACCCTTTTCTTACTCAGTGAAGTTGTCATTAAATAGTCAAACCTCTTAGCATATGTATATATCCTCCCTGAACGGTAATCTTGCTCGTCCCTCTTAATTTTATGTGCTTTCCTCCTTTTTATGTCTAGCTGTATATCATGCAGGATCTCATCCATAATGGTATAATTTTTAATGGTTGCCTCTGGTAGATTTAATGCTTTAATCTCATCTTCTACCTTTTGGATCTCGATTAGAAGTTTGGCTATTTTCCTATCTGCGTTGTCTATCAGAATTTTCATTAAATTACGCGAGCTGTCATTAAGCTCCTTCTCCCATATCACGTATAAATCAGGTTCCAGATCTTCATAGGCAGGTATAATTTGTGAACGTAAACCTCTCGGTATTTTATTCATTAATAGATATTGCTTAAGGGTGGCAGCATCCCACCACTTATTTAGCTCTTGTTTTTTAAGTGCTTCCAATTTTCTAAACTTAGCACTAAGTCCCTCTCTTTTTACATCAGCAGATGGTCTAACTGATGATCCTATAGATCCACCTGCTAGTAGATTACTAAACAGTTCCTCGGCCTCCTTGTCTCTATTCATTTTCACCTATGCGGCTGCTCAATTTAACAAAATTATGATTAATATGACTGATGGGCTATGTGCTGGGAAAAGGTATGACTGAGCCACAAACTAAAAAAGTAAAGGCAATACAGGACACCCCGTTTCCAAAAACCAAACGCGATCTGAGGGCCTTTTTGGGTTTGGTGGGGTATTATAGGCGCATAATACAACAGTTTTCTGACATTGCTGACACTCTCATGGACCTATTAAAAAAGTCTACCTCCCCTTCCCAACTTAGAAACCCTTCTACCCTGAAGACCTTGCCTTTCAGGGGCTGAAAAATGCTTTGACCACCTCCCCGGTGTTGCTTACTCCCAATTTCCAAAAACCATTTATCCTCCAGATGGATGCTTCTGGGGTGGGCATAGGAGCGGTTCTGTCTCAATTAGACACCGAAGGATTAAAAAGGCTGATCCTCTATATCAGTAGAAAGCTCTTTCCCAGGGAACGGGTGTACCCCACAATAGAAAAAGAGTGCTGAGCAGTAAAGTGGGGTATTGAGAAGTTACGTTCATATTTAGAAGGAAGATCTTTCTTTTTGGATACTGGCCATGCCCCTCTGACCTGGCTCCAAAGGAACAAGGTCTGCAACGACCGGGTGCCGCGATGGTTCTTGGCCCTGCAGCCCTTCCGCTTCAAAATTCGTCGCCGTAAGGGTTCAGAACAGGGCAATGCAGACTATTTGTCACGTTATGATCTTTTCCCCGATCGGGGAAATCCTAGGGGAGAGGTGTGTTGGGAGAGCAATGATGAAACGGACATCCTGATGCTCCCTGTGCAGGCGACAGAGTGTCCTTTTAACCAACCACAACGTATCCAGGAGGTGGAGTTCCGTATGGTGACGTCATCCCCTACCATCCCACCAGGGGACGACGCCATGGAGAAGGCGGAAGAGGTGGCACAGCCGAGGAAGAGTGAGGAAGAGACCAAGCTAGAGCGCAAAGGTGTGGAGAACACGGCAGGCGAGCGGACCAGACGTGGGACAACTGAAAACCAGGGAGGCGAATCAAACTTTGTTTGTTGTTTTGTTTCTTCTCTGACTCACGGACCAACGACAAAGACCCGGGATCTCAAGCAATATCCTCCAAGCACCGGTGACACCAGGAAAGCCCCCTGAAAAACAGATGGCCATTATCTTTGTGTTTTTGCAATAAAAGAGGTGTAAAGCGTCTGGACTCTCATTTCCTCTGCAGTACACCATAAAACACCTCCTTCCCAGTGGGACCCCTGACAGGCACTTACATCAATCCCAACAATCTTCTGGACACCAGACAATTGGGCTTTTGTCAGGGTCACATCACAGAGACCTATCTTATCAAGGCTAGAGAGGAGATCAGGGTATTCTTTGACCAGGATGGCCGAGCTGCACTGATTTTGATTGATCTATCAGCAGCCTTTGATACAGTAAATCATGGGCTGCTTATCTGGGGGACATACCAGGCTTATCTAGTAGGCAAAGAAACAGGAGAACCAGAAAGAGATATAGACTCCCGTCACAGTGTACACAGGACATGGTGAAACAGAGACCCCATCAGATCCTGCATACTAGGTAAACATTATAGAAGAGGTAGTTGCATAAAATCCCAATGATATAAGCAAAATAAACTGTTAGAAAAACAAAATGAGTATTATGTTAAATGTGGCTTAAGTATAATGGAATGGAATTGTCTGACATGCTACCACACAAATTGGATGTAATTGGAAGATATAAGATATTGACTGTATGTCTCAATTAGAATAAGCATGCAACATTTACAAATTAAGTTATAATGTAATCTGACGAAATATGTAATTTCTGCATTTCACTAATAAATAAATACAATTATCAAAAAATAAAGGAAATCCTGGGCTGCTGATGGAGAGATTGAGCGAGATTGTGTGACTGGTTCAGCTTGAAAGTTACTGAACTCATTTCTTTTGGGGTGAGAGCAAGTGGTCAGAATTGGCAGATTCTTTTTTTTAAGTTCAAATGAATTTATTGAAAAGTAAACAAGGTGACCATATAAAATGAATAAAACAAGTTTTTCAGCATTACAATCCAAATTTGTTGCTTAAAAAAAAGTAAAGAATTGGACTAATAATACAAAAAGAGATATAATAAATGTACATAAAATGGGCAAATATGCATACAAGGTAAGTAAAAGAAGACATTATGAAACAATCATGGCATTAGGGTGGTTTGGGAACCTCCAGTTGAGATGGTGTAGGTAAAAAAACATCCTTTAGCGCAAACATCGATAAATGTTGTAACAGGTGACCACAAGTCAGCACGTTTTGTAGCCATTTGAGGAGGATACACAAAAGCATTATCTAACCTATGATTATGGCAAACATTGTACCACCAAGCCTTATATGAAATTTTTGAAAAGTCCTTCCAATTAACAGTAATTTGTTGAAAAGCGATTGCTAATAATAAGTCAATAATCTTGACATTAAGTGAAGTGTCATCCCAGATGGTAGAGAGACTACCCAAGAAAAAATGAGTGAAGGAAAAAGGAAACTTAGTATCATAGATCAAGTTAATTTGTAACCAAACTTGCTTCCAAAAAGTGTGTACCTGAGAACAAGTAAATAAAATGTGAAAGAGGTCGGCATTGGAGGAAGAGCAAGACCAACATATATCAGGAGTATTGGAGAAGCGTTAACTGAGCGTGGCTGGTGTGAATAAAAGCCTATTGTAAACAAAAAATAATGTTTGTGTGATGTTAGCTGCTCTAGACGCTTTACGTAATTTGGACCAAATGTCATTCCAAAGTAAGAATGGCCAACATACGGCAAAATCTGTTTCCCAGGCTTTCTCAGTCTTCGTTTTCTGTCTATCAATAGTAGTGCATTTTAGGTGTTTGTAAATAGTTCAGGCGTTAGGTGTGGTTTATAATAGGGTGTGAAGTCGTACAGAAGGCTGTGATTTGGTAGAAGCAACCAATACAATAGGGAGTTGTGAATACGTTTCTAAGATAGTTGTTTTAAGTAGAGTGTATTTATGAATAAAGGAATTTGGAAGATTGAATGTCTGCTTGAGTGTGGTGAAAGGCAAAAACTATGAGTCCGAGAACAGCTGGTAAATCCAGACCAGGCCTCTTTCCCTCCAAGGTTTCCAATAAAAGGGTCCATTGTGGATTAGTAAATGTCAAATTGTTGAGTGCAAGAAGAGATCTATGGAGCCAGGAGCATAGTCTGGGGTAAAGTCAAGCAATTTGGCTGCACATTTTAGTATAGGGTTAGAGATGGATTGTGGCTTAGAAAGAGAAAGACAGATATTCACGAAATGAATAAGGAGATAAAAATAAGCGTTCATGTGTGGTCCAAAGGGGACAGTCTTCTTCAGAGTCAAGCAACCATAAATAAGCCTGACGTAATAAAAAAGCTTTATGATACGCGTAAAAATCTGGGAAGTTAACTCCACCTTCTGTTTTTGTGCGAGACAGTTTTAGTACAGACATTCGAGGTTTTTTACGAATCCATAAGGAGGATAATGTTGCAGTTATTTTTGTAATTAATTTAGAAGAAATGGAAATTGAGATGTTTGAGATTGTATATAAAACTATGGGAGATAACATCATTTTTATGGTATCGAAGCGGCCCCACCAGGTCAGGTAGAGGGGGTGCAATTTAAAAGTAAGTTCTGAAATCTTTTGATGTTAATTACTCATACATAATGGTATTGTTTCAGAAATGGAAGGCATAAATTGCAAGCCTAGGTATTTAATGTGACTTGGACTCCATTTGAATTGAGAAGCCTGAAATTGTGAGCTGAAAGTATGTTTTGTTAATGGGAGTATCTCGCATTTGTCGTTATGCGCAATGGGGGCAGCCCCCGGGTTTTTTAAAAACCAAAAAACCCCAGATACTGATAAAACATCGGAGAACATACTGATTATGTAACTATAGACTAGACTAGGTGTGAACCTAAGTTTTACTACTAAAAAACTGAAAAATGGGGAACACGAGTTGTATACAGATTACCGTCTCGTGTTTTCTTTCACAGATACCGACCTCTTGGCGGTATTAGAGACCCGCCTAAAGAGTGAGGCGAACTCCCCAAAAACCATACATTCTTCTACGGGGGCCGGTAGGCCAGAAAAAGAGGGGCCACCTGGTAAAGTATTGATGAAGTTATTAAGACACCGGAGCGACAATATGGGCTCCACAGTGGCTTTACTTTTTAATGTTCACAGAATTCAGATAAAGTGACACAAAGAGTGTATCGTGTGTGTGTTTGTGTCTGTGCTTTCACCCCATGCAGGTACAATATATGAAGAATCCTTAAGGTGCTATACATATGCTGACCCGAATGAAACCCTGAAGAAATCACCAACAAAGTAAGAATGGTGATGAAACATGTCGGTTTTTTGTTTTTATTAGAGTGAGCGAACAGCAAGGAATAAAGATATGAATGCCAGTTCAGTATAACTCTTTTTAATCGCATAAGGGTAATTCTAAACGTTGTTACACAGTTGGTTTTTTGTTGCACACTATTTCTATCCCCATTTTGTTTGGGTCGACAGGTGCTGATGATGAGAAGCGGGGACACAGGCGAGTACCAGTCTGTAATATTCCCCCCCCAGGTGTTGCTCCCGTGAGGCCCTGTCGACCCACCCTCCCCCTTTTTTCACAGTTGGAGGGTGGAGCAACCTGTTGGAACCCACTGGGTCATTCACATGAACACGCACAAACATACTCTTAACATAACAAACAGCACGGCATGTATGATTATTAGCAGTGCAGCAGGCTCCAAGGGGACAATTGACTCTGGATTGTCTTGCGACAGTAATGAAAATATATATCTAGGGATATTTAACCCATAGGATTATAGGGAAGGCCTTTGTTGTTGACAGTTATTTAATTTATACCCAGAGATGAATGAATAGGCTTCCACCTCTGCTAAGAAAGCCGGAATTGAGATTTCCGGTTTAGAAATGAAAAGCAGAATATCATCTGCGTAGGCTGCAAGTTTAATGGGAGCACTCGGTGTTTGGAAGTTATAAATATTAGGATTTTGATGCATCTTGGATAGGAATGGTTCTAGGGCTAAGTTGTAAAGAAAAGGAGAAAGAGGACAACCCTGACGTACTCCTCTGCCTAAGTTAAAAAATGAAGAAATCAGACCATTTGCGCAAACTGCAGCTCTTGGATTGGAATGAAGGAGAGATAATAAATTTACAAATTTAGGGCCAAATCCAAACCATTCAAGGGTATAGAATAAATACTTCCACACAACTCTATCAAAAGCCTTCTCGGCGTCCAGAGCAATTGCTGCTAGGGGATGATCAAGATGGGAGGATTTGGAAAGGATATTGAAAAAGAGCCTTGTATTATCTGTAATGACTCGACCTTTGACGAAACCAGATTGCTCTTTTCCTAGTAAGATTGGTAAGTAAGAGTCAAGACAAATGGCCAAAGCTTTAGAAAAAATGTTGTAGTCAATATTGACCAGCGAGATAGGCCTATAATGTTTACAATATTTAGAGCTTCACCTTCTTTTGGAATGAGACAAATGTGGGATTTAGAAAATGAACCAGAAGAATGCTTAGAAGCACAAAAGAAATCTATAAGTGAATGTAGTTTGGGTATTAAACATTTGGAGAAATGAGTGTAGAATTCAACAGTAAAACCACCAGGGCCAGGAGCTTTATCTTTTTTAAGTTTCTGAAGAGGTACCAGATGTTCGTGCTGAGAGAGGTCAGATTCTAAGGGGGATAAGTCCAAAGAATTGTGTTGAGGTTTTTGGATATTTGAAAAAAATTGCGATAATTGATGATTTGTTGGTTGAGTTTCTGGAGACTATAGGGATTTATAAAAGAGAGAAAACTCATTTAAAATTTCAGCATCCTTAAATTTTAGAGTTGAATGTTCATCAAAGATAGATTCAACATTTAGCTTGTTTTGGGAGATCTTTAAGTAATTGGCCAAGATTTTCCCTGTTTTATTTTTACCTCCATAGAATTTAGCGCTTGACTTTAATAAATAAAGGGAAGCATCTTCTGTAGACTTTATGTTAAATTGTAGTTTAGCATTAATATGATTTTTTAAAGAGACTTCTGAGTGTGATATATAATAAGTATGTTCTAACGCCTTAATGTCCTGAAGAAGGTCTTTGGTAATCTTACGTGCAATTCTACGTTTTTTACAAACAAAACCTAAAATGAAATCTCTAGCCGATGCTTTGTAGGCATCCCAAATGGTTGCAGGGGACAAAGAATCTGTAGTGTTTCTTAGAAAATATTCTGTAGAAAAGGAGGTAAAAGCTGTGGTAAAGTTGGGATCTAAGAGGAGTGAATTATTAAAACACCATCTTCTGGGAGCATCACTTCTAGGGAGGATGTCAAAGCCAAATAAAACTGGTGAATGGTCAGACAGAAGGATAGGGCCAATATCCGCATATGTGAGGGATTGCGAAATATTGTGAGATACAAAAATATAAATTAACAAAAGTTAGAAGGTAGGTAGAGGGAAAAGGGCATAGGCTCACCCTCCAGAAACTGATAAGTCACAAACGATCTCTGAGAAGCAGAGATCAGGAGCCTAGCTGTTGAATATATACCCTTTCACAACACGCACTGGAGTTGGAATAGTGTATATAGTGATAGAAAAAGGAGTATTGCTCTTTTTCTTGTCCCCTCACTCACCAGGGTTGCTCCACGGTGACATGCTTCATCATAGGGGCCATCCCAGTCCGCTGCGGACTGAGGCGTGCTGCGACTTGCGAATTACGTAGGAGCACTTACGATTAGACTATGTGTGCTGCGAGAGTTGTGATGTGATGGAGTGGGGTGTATGTGAATGGTTAAAAATACCTGCCTGGTAAGCTATAAATAGTTTATTCTTGCTTCCAGGTGGTAGAGTTAAAAACGGGGTAGAAATAGTAGGATGCCTAAATGACAATGTGTTTAGGTGTACCTATCAACTTCTGTCTGTCAACATGTTTCGTGCATCCCCCAAGCACTTCCTAAGGACTACACAGGGGCCAGCCCTGTGTTCGCCACTCCTAATAGATGCCCCACTGAGCTAATAGTGAAATAAAAATATATTTAATGCTGCAAATAATAAAGCATGCATCCAGTACCTACGTAACAAGATTAATCACGTGGTTCCTGTAAGACAAATCATACCGTAGTAGTTACGGGGTATCCAAACCCCCAATACATGCACACAAGTTTCATACACATAAGACGAACCAAATGAACAAAAGGTTATATTCCATGTGGCCCGAACAAGTGTATAAAAAACGTTTCCTGCACAAAAAACGTGGTTAACACCTCGTGGCAAAACCGGCACACATACTACCTGCACACTTGTGTACTTCATTTTACATACATGTGATCGGGCCTAGCTGTGCCCCATGGACTCGGAGGGGTTCAGTATCCCAGCAATCTGATGTAAGGGGAAGGAAGCAAAATATTATTTCGATCAAGTCCTATGTATGTAGAAAACAAATTTGCCATAGTGGTCGGGCTACGCGTTTAGATCAGGCAGAGTTATGGGGATACTCTGTCAGCCCAACGCGGTCCTACGGGAGACATGATCTTCACTTACTTGCTAACAGGATACCTCCCTCTTTGTCACCTATGTGTGCGCCTCTGGTCCGAATGTTGTAGGACCGGGGGCGCTGGGCCGCTTTTAGCTTCCTTCAATCCTCTCACTTCCGCATTGTCATTGTGGAGGAGTGAGACGTGCACTGGGGTGCGCGAAAACTATGGCGGCCATGTTGGGTGTATGGATGTTGTGATCCAAAACTCGGATTACTTCAGACAGAATACACGCTATTCCTTGTAAGCGAATTTACAGTACATTGCTCGTCCGAGCGGGTGTTACCATTTAATTTACAATATTTCTGGGAAAATATTTTAAAATTATAAAATTACAAAAAATTAACAAAAAATGACCGCAATATTATTAGAACACAAGTGGCCAGAGTCTATTTGGAATTACACCGTGTTGCTGGTGGGGTAATGGTTTGTGGGCATTGTGTTCCTTTCAAAGCGCTAATATTTAGTAGGAAATCATATTTTTAGTTATATTTTCACTCCATGATGCTGGTATGTTTGACTGCACCTGAACAGGAAGACTATATCTCTGGGAAAATATTTTAAAAAATTATAAAAATTACCGCAATATTATTAAAACACAAGGTGCTCGGGTCTATTCTGGAATCACACCGTGTTGCTGGTGGGGTCATGGTCAGTGGGCAATGTGTTCCTTTTAAAGCGCTAATATTTAGCAAGAAATCATATTTTCAGTGATCTTTACACTCCATGATGCTGGACTGCACCTGATCAGAACTAGATATGAAGATCTTATTCAATGCATGCGGTGATCTTTTGGCACTGGTCAGATTATGTGAATTGACCCCATGGGATATCGTTAATCAGGCCAACTGTGTGAGAACGTAGTTTGAAAACCCAACGTTGTTCTTTTTCCAAAAGTTTTCTCTCCATGTCAGTGTGTGACTGTAGTGTTTCTAGGACCACCCATCCCATGTCGTGGGGGGTGTGTCCTCTCTCCAGGAAGTGTGTAGTCATTTTGGTGTTGGAGTGTTTACACCTAAAATTACTACGGTGTTCAAGCATGCGTGTACTAACCTTCCTGGTGGTCATGCCAATATAGTGCAGGTTGCACGTACAGGTGATCATATAGACCACACCTGTCGTGTTGCAATTCGAGAAAGCCTTTAATTCCCAGATCATCCCATTGTTACAGGTCACTTGTTTTGTTGCTGTAGTCAAATGACACACGCTGCAACTTGAACAGGGGTAGTGTCCGGATGGTAAGGGGTGTAAGAGGCATACCGGGCCCACTGTATCTTTAAGCCGTGTGTGGACCAGCAGGTCCTTCAGGTTCTTCCCTTTGCGGTGACTGAACATTGGCTGGGTAAGGTTTAGACCGCCACTATTAAGCATTCTCTAATGCTTCCTTACAATTTCCGTTACTTTTTCTGAGACCACATTATAGGTGGTAATGCAGATCGGTCTCCTGTTGGTGTCATTGTCAGGTTCATCCCTGGATTTCGGTTTCAACAGGGCGTCTCTATTGTTATTTGGCGCTCTCTTTTTCGCCTTGGACACGATATGGCGAGGATAATTCCTCTGTAAAAGTATCGTGCGCAGGTCTTTTGCTTGTATTTCATAATCCCGTTTTTCTGAGCAGTTGCGCCTAAGGCGTAAGAACTGCCCGAAAGGTAAGTTCTCCCTCAGTTGCCTTGGATGAAAGCTGTCAAATTTTAACAAGCAATTCCTGGCCGTGGGTTTAAAATGCGTAGTAGTAGTCAGTTTTCCACCTTCAGCTTGGATGTTCAGGTCCAGAAAGGCAAGTTTTTGTCTGCTCAGTGTGGATGTAAACTTAAGAAATGGATCTTGTAAATTTAACCAGGTCAGGAATTGATTGGCTTCTATTTCGTTTCCTTCCCAGATGAGAAAGACGTCATCGATATAACGTTTCCACCTGTGGTGCGTCCTGAGTGGGGGTTGTTCGAGGTTAAGATTTTCTTTTTCTCCAGCTGGTGTACATACAACCCTGCCACACTCGGCGCGAAAGTACTTCCCATGCTGGTTCCGTGGGTCTGACGATACAATGTCTGTTGGAATAGAAAGTAGTTCTCGTTCAGGGCTAACCGGCACCATTCCAAGACGACATATCTGGTCTGTCTTATATTGCCAAGTGTTTTCAAACAGTACTTCCTCTAGAATTTCTAGGGTTTCTTTGTGGGGAAGACTGGTGAAAAAGACTCTCCACATCGAGTCCGACTAGTATTTGTGTGGCTGGATCGAAGTCAAGCTCTTTTATGAGGCACAGCACTTCTTTGGTATCTTGCAGGTACGTCTCAGTTTGTTGCACTAGAGGTCGCAGGAACGCATCCGTGAACTTAGACAGAGGCTCTAGGATTGACCCTATCCCTGAGACAATCGGTCTCCCTGGAGGATTTTCCATTCTTTTGTGGATTTTGGGGATCGTATAAAAGTACGGGATCCTAGGGTGTTTATTATCCAGAAAGTCTGCTTCTTTTTTAGACAGCCAGTCATTGATTAGGGATTCTTCCACCATATTAGCAATTTCAATTCTTAGACGTTCAGTGGGATCCTCGGCTAAGATCTCATAATTCCGTTGGTCAGCTAGAAGCCGGAGGCATTCAGAATTGTAGTCTTTCGAATTTTGCACCACTGTGGCTCCGCCCTTATCAGCGGGTTTTATTGTGAGGCTGGTGTCATTTGACAATTGTTGTATGGCTTCTTTTTCAGTTCTGCTTGTATTGTAAAAGGTCTTTGATGACCCAGGATCTAACTCCATCACTTCCTTTAGGACCGCTTTCTCAAAAGCCAGGAGTTCCACAGGCAAGCATGCTGCTGGGGGAGTGAATGTGGATTTTTTCTTCAACCCTGTGTCACTTGTGGTTCCTTCCGGTTGTGGTTTGTCCTTAAAGAACACTTGTAGCTTGATACTGCGAGTGAACTCCTTCAACTCACAGCATAACTTGAATTTATCCAAATTGGTAGTCGGGACAAAACCCAGACCCTTTTCCAAAACGTTTGTCTGGTCTTGGGTAAGGACCTTATCTGAAAGGTTAACTACCAGGCTCAACGGTTGCTGGTTGATGGCGCGCTCACCGGACCTTGGCTCCGTGTGTAGCTCCTGCCTGTTTCCAATGGTTGTGCCCATTGCACCTGTTGGCCTCTGGTTTTTCCTCTTCCTGGCCTCTTGCCTCTCACTACAAAAGGCTGCTGTTGAGTGCCTGATGCTTGGGTATTATCCCAATAGGGAAAGGGTTGTTGTTGGTAGGGGTGATGAAATGGTGGAGGACCATAGATGTACTGGGGTGGTGGTCCCTGGAAAGGTGGCCACCCAAAATTTCCTCTGTTTCTCATCCTCCCCCCTCTGGTTCGCCTGTTTTTTGGCTGGTTACGATTGTAACTAGAATCAGAAGAGTCTGATCCTGTGTCTGATCCCCTGCTATCAGTATTATAACCAGGGTTTCTTCCCGGGGGGATATAATCATCCTTGATATATGGGTAAACCTTTTCATGCGAAAAATACTTCTTGTCTTTGTGGAATTTCACATACTTCGTGTCCTTTAATGAGATCTCAAACTCATTCATTGATTTATTCAGTTCCTCCAGTCTTTTTTTGAGTTCTGCCGGAGTCTGATATGTCTTTAGTTTAACCTCAAGGTCATGGATCTCAATTTTCATACTCTCCGCTAGGCGTGCTGCTGTTTTTACGATAAGGACTAGCCAGTCCCTGGTACAGTGCCAGCTGATTAATGACCAATCTTTTTTATGATGAAGCATGTCACTGTGGGGCAACCCTGGTGAGTGAGGGGACAACAAGAAAAAGAGCAATACTCCTTTTTCTATCACTATATACACTATTCCAACTCCAGTGAGTGTTGTGAATAGGACTATAGTCAACAGCTAGGCTCCTGATCTCTGCTTCTCAGAGATCGTTTGTGACCTATACAAAAATATAATACATTCTAGATTGGGTACGATGAGTAGGGGAATAGAAGGAAAACTCTCTAACTGTCGGGTTACAGATGCTCCAAGCATCAAGTCATGTATGTTGATGTGTGGTATGAGTAAAAGATTTGTGACTTGTTGGGTATGAAGGCAACCTTAGAGTTTCTGTCTAAAAAGGGATCGATCACCTGATTGCAATTGCCTGCCATAATAAAATTATCCTCAATGCAGAGTGAAATATGATTGGCCAGGGTGGACCAAAAGGAGGAGTTATCTCCTGTAGGTGCATAAACATTGAGAAAAGAAATTAAAACACCCTTCAATGATAATTTTACAATGCTCCACCTTCCTTCATCATCGGATTCTTGTGATAAGAATGTAAAAGGTAAAGATTTGTGACATAATATTGCCACTCCATTCCGTTTACCATCCCCAGGAGAGAAGTAAGTCTCACCCACCCATCCTCTTTTCAATTTCATAGATTCAGTATCTGTGAGGTGAGTTTCTTGCAAGAACACAATATCAGCGTTTAGTTTAGCCAAGTGTGATAAAACTCTTTGGGCCAGATGTAGGTAATCCCCGATTACCGATTCTTAAATACCGAATCATACCGATTCGGTATTTAAGAACTGGCAATCGGGATGTAGGTATATTTACCGAATCAATTACCGAATCGGTAAGATTCAGTAATTACCGAATAGGTATTTACCGATTCGGTAATTGCCATTGATTCCTACGGGCCTTGAGGCCCATAGGAATCAATGGCAATTACCGAATCGGTAAATACCGATTTGGTAAAATTACCGAATTTACAAGGGGGACAGGGTGTCACTTTGACACCCTGTTGTACCCCTGATTCTGGCTTGTGTGCAATATGACACACATACATGCCCTTAGGGCATGTATGTGTGCCACATGGCACAGGTGTACATGCACAGATGTGCATGTACACAGGAATTCGTTATTTACCATGAGATAGTATTTCATGGTAAACAACGAATTCTTAAGGGCCTGTGGTACTATTTTAAGTGCCACCTACATCTGGAATTACCAATTCGGTAAATATACCGAGTCGGTATTTTACCGAATCTGTAAATTTACCGAATCGGTAAATTTACAAATTCGGTAAAATTCGGGCCCCCTACATCTCAAAAACCAATTACCGGTCGGTAACGGCCGAAATCGGCCGTTACCGACCGGTAATTGGCGACCTACATCTGGCCCTTTGTCGCCTAATAGGAGAGTGTAAACCCCTGATGTTCCAGGAGACTAATTTAAGTGACATGGAATATTAAAGTTAGATGATGCAAACAATGTGAAGCAACTGACCAATTCAATAAATTAAATAGAGAACTAACAATAGAATATTCAAAGCAAGTAATATAAAAGTCCAATTCAATGCAAAGACATTGTAAAATCTTAGAGGAAAAAGAGGGAATAAGAAATGGTAGAAAAAGTTTGATGTCATGAAAGATGTAAAAACGAACGGAGCAAGAGTGAAAAAGGATTTCGGAAAAGAAAGGAAAGAAAATCATGAATAAGGCATCATCGTCTGACGTCCAACAGAAGGAAAATTTAGCGCAAATAAAACAGAATGGAAAGATAGGAGAAGAAGGAAGTCAGCGTACTTAGGTAGGAAATTAGGCAAAGTCATGGAATTAAATAGGAAAAAGAATAGAAGATTGGAATGCAATAGGTATAACAGAAAAGATAAAGAGGAATAAACTGGGGAACTGAAAACATAGAGGTGAAGAAAAGTGTTGAGGTCACCATATTGAAAAGAAAGGGAAAACGGTAAGACATAACAAAGAACAAAAGACAGAACAAAAAACATACTTACAAGGAGGGAATACGAATCGAGGGTGGGTGGAGCCACATGGGACATGCGGAACTTCAGGTAAGGACCGGATATCGAAGGAATGGAGACGCCAAACTATGATCAGCACTTTTAGACAAAGGTTAGAACAGAAAAATAGAAATGTTTATTAAGGTAAAAAGTAATAAACAAAGGAATAAAACAGCGAACCTAAAATACAATAACATTAAATTACATTAATCATAATGTTGAAAGGTTTTAAATAACCTGCAAGTCTGAAAAACAGGAAACATTAATAAAACCTGCGAACAAATTGACAAGAAAACAAATGATACACAGCCATAAAAGTCAAATAACATGTGAAGGTGAAGAGCTTGGAGAATTCATGTGATCCATTTTGTTTAGAATTGATGAAACTTTGGAGTCGGACAGGATCTTCATAGGAAGACGTTCTGTTATTGAATGTAACTTTAAATGTTCAAGGATGGAAAAGTCCGTATCTTGCTCCCATGGCACAAAGATCAGATCTCAAATCGAGGAAAGCTTTGCGCCTTGCTACCATGGCTTTTGAAAAATCCTGCGTGAAGAACAATGTAGACCCAGACCACAAAATCCGTTGAATTGTTTTAGCAGCCGTCAAGACTTTTAGTAGATCCGTGTATTCCAAGAAGTATAGAATAACTCCTCTGGGTCTTTGCGGAGAAGATGAGTTGCTGGAGATCCGACCAAGCCTGTGAGCGCGCTGAATGTTCAGAGATGTGTCCTCAGGCATGTGTAAGAGCTTGAGGAGAAAAAATTTAAAGAAGGTAATATGGTCTGATCCTTCGACTCCATCATTCAGACCATAAACACGTAGGGTATTTCTTCGATTGTGATTTTCCAAGTCTTCGACCTGCTTTTAGAGTATTGAAACCAGCGACTTCACAAAGGAAACTGTTTTGGAAGTTTCGTCAAATGATAAGACTTTGTGTTCCACCGCTGAAATTCTGGGGTCCAATTGTGACCAATTATCTGAGAGTAGTTGCAATTAGGAATTGGTTTCTTCCATAAATAGTCTCAAAGCCCTTATTTCTTGCAACAACAGATCCTTGGATACTGGAGACTCTGGGTTGGGTGGCGAGGGAGGGTCTTGTTTTAGTTGTTTCGGATTAGACTTTCCGGGTGTAGGCTTTGTTTGATACATTATGGCAGTTGAGCTCTGCGGCAAACAAGAACCAGAATCCTCCAACTTTGAGAACTCAGCAAAAAGCTTCGAGTTTTTAATGAAAATACGTTGAGGTTGAGTTGTAATAGAAGAAGAGCCTTTTAATCTGCCCATTAATTATTTAGAAATTCCCTTAAGTAGCAGTCAAGTTGTAGTAAAGCGCAGTACAGCAAAGGAGCACACATGTGAGGTGAGGAAGGATAAGGAGATTACGATGATATTGCGCCACAATTCAGAGTGAATGACAACCTGCACAGAGGATGTTGCAGCGACCACATTGTATGACTCGTACAATTATTAGGGCAGAAGTAATCCTCAATTTCGACACAAAAATGTTTCTGGCATACTGTCTAATAAACAGGAGGAACATCTGGGTTTAACAATCAGGTGCAACGGAGCAATAATTCAGGCAGGTTAGTTAATGACATCTATATATTCTGTGAGGGAGAGTCAGCACTTCTTCTAAGATGGCGTCCTTATTAATGCTGGGTTAGGAGGGAGAACTAAACGTAATGAGGCACACTTGTTTCCAAACAGAGAGGAACCTTTACCAGGATGCGGAAATGGGCTTGTAAAAGGAAGCGCTGAAAAAGGCTTTCTATATCTGTAAATTTGCCCAAGTGTTTCAAAGGAGAACGCCACCGCTGCGCATTTCGCGCTTTCTCAAACAAAATGGCAGCTGCGATATCGTAGACCTGCTTTCAAGATATTTCCCGATAAATTGCGCTAATTAAATGTTCAAAAGTATGCGTGTTTAGCGCCCGGGAAGTTCACATACTGGGTCCGCTGTCAGGCTGCGCATATGAAGGTCTGTGTGCGTGTCGCTCCTTCCTCGGTCACGGAGCCTCACTTGGCTGCCGTCATGTCGTTCGGGCGCCAAGCCACCAAATTGGCAGATTCTCTTCCTCACCTTTCTCCCGTCTGTGCGGCGTCCCCCAGGGGTCATCTATTAGTCCTTTGTTATTCAACATCAATGTCACACCCCTCTCTGAACTTATTAGATCATTTGGTTTCACTCTGACATCATATTAAAATGAGACACAATTTTCTGTATCACCGGCAACTGATGACAGGGGGGTGGTGTCGCTTTTCTTCGACTGCATGAAAGCAGTTGGACACTGGATGTGGACAAATTGCCCCAAACTGAATTCCACAAAAACAGAGGTTTTGGTATTTGGTGCCAAGCTGCCTTTTTAGGACTCCCGATGTTGGCACTCCGGGGATCGTCCCCTTCCTTTTTCAGTTAGTTGTGTTAAGAATCTTGGAGTTTTCATAAATAACAAACTCTCCTACTCTGACCAAGCTACTGCTGTTTCTTCTTTCTTCGTCTCGAAAATGATCAGGAACATTCTCCCCTTTCTATCAGATCATCTCCAGAAAATAATTGTAACCTTGCTTGTAATTTCAAAGATCGATTACTGTAACTGCCTCTATCTTAACTCTCACCAGCTTGTTCTCTTTGTTCTCAGCAAGCTGAAAACCATGCAAAATATGGCTGCCTGATTACTGTGAAAGGTCCCCAAACATCAATCTGTTTAAAAATGTCTCTAAACTTCACTGGCCCCATGAGAGGCAGAGGGTCACGTTTAAAGCCTCGTGTATGGTATTCAAGGCTCTGCATGGGCTAGGCCCTGACTTTCTGTGGAAGAGTTGCACTAGGTATGCACGAAGTTGGTCTCTACATCCTGCATCTGCAAAACTGCTGACAGTTCCCAGATTTAGATATGCCAACTGGGGAGGTAGAAGCTTTGTGCTGGGAGCTTCTACAGTATGGATTGCCCTTCCTTTACATATTAAATCCCCCCCTAATCTGCTGGCATTTAGAAAGGCACTAAAAACCTGCCTGTTTTCTGCTTGTTAACTGATTTTTGTCTTACTCTGTTTTTCTCTACTCAGCTAGGGCCATGATGTCCTTTTGGGCAAGCGAGCGCCTTACAAAACTTCCTAACATAACTTAACATTAACAGGCAGATCACTCACTACCTATAATCCAGTAATTTTCTGGATTTAGAGCAATCTGGCTTTCGCCCAGCCCGCAGCACAGAAACAGCCTTGGTATCTGTGATGAATGGCCTGCAAATGCTGTCAAGGCAAGTCTTCAGACTTAGTACTTCTTGATCTTTCAGAGGCATGCAATACAGTCTCACTCACCCTACTGCTTCCATGGCTCTCCAAAGCTGGAATTCGAGGCATGGGCCTGGTAGAATCAAGTCCTATCACACCAACTGATCACAAGCAGGTTTTTCCCACTTTTTCAAACTAATTTCAAAGCCTTCATGCATGTTGTTCCTCAGGGTTCGTCTCTAGGCACCACACTATTTAAACTTTATGCTTGATCTTTTGTGCAACTCATTCACTCCCATGATCGGGAAACTATGAGTGATGCAAATGGTACCAACATCCTTATCTTTACAAAATGATAATTTTCACTCATAGCCTTCTCCCTTTCACATCTGTAAGACCCAGGCAGTAGATTAGATGAATACGCTTAAACTTAACATGGACAAGACAGAGATTCTGTTTATTCCTTGTACAACATTCCTTGCATCTTGGCTGATGGTGTTGAACACCCATATTTAAGGGCTATGGCCATCACGGTCCCCTCTGTGTGGAACTTAGGTTTCATGTTTTAACAGGATTAATCTATGAATAGCCAAGTCATCAAACTTGTATAGTTCTGTCATTTTCTCTTACACTGCTGCATAGGATTCTGCCTTACCTCCCACTGTATTGTTGAACTGCAGTTTTCCATGTAACAATCATGAGCCGGCTGGATTATTTCAAGCTTCTTCAGAAAGCAAAAGAAAAGGGCAGATACTACGCATTCCTGTCCTTTTCCCCTGCGCCGTGTATAACAGGCTGCTGTGCGCCAACGCAGGCACCCTTGCACCATGGGCTGCGGGAATCATTATTTTTGGGCAGGAAAACACAAAAACAATCACAAGAGGCATTTTCCTCATTCTCTGTGTGGCAGCACACATAGAAAGAGGAACAGCAAGGAGAAATAAAGATACTTCACCTCATTGTGGCTCATTTACATTTTTGGTGCTGCCTCAGACTTACAATTTTGAATAAATCTGGGGCAGTGTGAAAAAGCCACGGATGTTGCTGGGAATGCCCCGAGCAGCACTCATGGGAACCCCGTTTGACACAGTTTTCTGTATAAAAAGAGCATATTTTTATAAGACTATGAAAAGCCACATAACGTGGCACATTGTGGCACTGGAACGGATGTATGTTAACACATCGCATACTAATACCACGCGTGCCATCACAACGCGGGTATTACTACGCAATGTCAATGACATCGCATTCCATTACATCGCATACTTTTACAGCGAGAATGCCTTTACCACGCATGCCATTACAACACAAAGGCATGCGTGGTAAAGCCATACTTGCAGTAAAAGTTTGCAAGGAAAGTGAAATCCCTACCCTTACACCGACACAACACACTACTTCCACCCCTACACTACCCCTAACTCAAAAACACTACCACACTACCCCTACCCCTACACCTACACAAGACACTACACCCTACACTACCCCAACCCAAAACAAGTACAACACTACAACAGTACCCCTACCCCTACACCTACACAACACACTACTCCCACCCCTACACTACCCTTAACCCAAAAAACACTACCACACTACAACACTACCCTTATCCCTACACCTACCCTAAACCTAAATCACTAAACAAACACTACTACACTCCCTTAAAACCTAAATCACTACACTACATGAACCCTACTACACTACACTACCCTAAACCCTAAAACACAACACTACCCTGAACCCTAAAACACTACACTACCATAAACCCTAAAACACTACACAAACAATTGTAGTGTAGTTCCTATTTCCCTTATAGGTTCTGCGCATTGGATTAACATACACGATAGGCTTGGCATAGGACTGAGGTCAGTATGCCCCTATTATGTATATTAAGCTTAATTACTGTGTACCAGCTCGCTCAGAGGCCACTAGAAACTTCTTGAAGACGAGTCGCGTCATGGCTCTGTAAGAGTTTTACCAACTCTTTGTGTTGTAAGAGCAGTGCATTTGGTGGCATTATATCAATGTCAGGATGTGGTGTGTAGCCGGTTAATGTCGGCCATGTAGCTCCTGGTCTACATAGTGGACCGAGCCTTGTTTTATTTATTTGTTGCAGGGCACCATTAAAACCAGAAATTGTAGTCCTGGTTATTGAGCGGAATCTTAATCTCCTCAAAAGGAGTGTAGACCGCTGGGACTTTTTCATGTATGAAAGAATGAAAAGTCTGAGTTGTTGCATTTACTGCTGGAAATGTAACCCAAGAATAGAACACATCTGTTTGATAATCTTCGTGTGCCTCTATAATAATCACTGTACCTCCTCGGTCTATTAAACCATGTCTGAGGTGTTTTGTGTGAGTGTATGCCTGACTTTGGGTGCAAAATGTATTGCATTTGCTTCCTCTTCATCGTTTGAGACCTGTGTCCCAGTGACAGAAGCAGCTGCCTCGGCAGACATTGTGTTTGTGAAAACAAAATGTCCTAAAAAAGGTTTTCAGATAAGGTTTTAAAAAGGCACAATTGTTTGGGAACTTTTTCCTTCAAGCTTGATTAACCAACAGCCAATACATAGGAAGTTGCCTACTCAGCTGTGGCGGAATTTTGTGCCTACCCACTCCAGACGTCTCTGGCGATTTGTGAGTAGGGGTCTCTGAGAATAAGCATGACTGAACTACTCCGATTCTACTGTTAAATAAGTGTTACAATCACGTTGGGCGCCATGTAGTGTAGTTCCTATTTCCCTTATAGGTTCTGCGCATTGGAATAACATACACGATAGGCTTGGCATAGGACTGAGGTCAATATGCCCCTATTATGTATATTAAACTTAATTACTGTGTACCAGCTTGCTCAGAGGCCACTAGAAACTTCTTGAAGACAAGAAGGGAATAGCTTCTGGCAACCACATAACATAAAACTCTGATCCCTCAGGTTCGTGGAAAAATATACTACTTTTCATTCAGTCACTCATCTCAGAGAAGTACATAGAAGAAACAGTCGGGTGTGTTTACAATAAAATGTATTGCACAGTTGTTATTCTAGTATTGGTTATATGTGCTGCGACAACTGTTGGACAGTAGCAGAGAATTATGGCCAGCAGTGCAGTTAAATAAAAAGGCTTTGTATAGTTCTACCATTTTGCAATAGTAATGAACAAATACATGAAATACAGAATGCATTAAGCCTATACTCCTATGATGCCTAACTAGATGTACCTAAGTGTACCTAGCATGTGTGTAGGTCTTAGAGAGCCAAGAATCCCCCTAGGATTTATTCTAACCCCATTACCTTAGTGAGAATTCATCCTGATCTCGAGCTGGACACCCACAGATGGGTGATGGACCTCTGCCAGCTGGAGCTGTGGCATGACGCAGGTTGCAGCACCTCCGGCATGGAAGTCTCGGTCTCCTCTGCATTGCTTGGGCAAAGGGAGGTATACTTATACTGGATAGGTGCCTTGAATTGACGTAATGTTGGTCAGAGGAAGATGAGTTCTTGGAGAAAGGGTCTGTTTCCAAGAATTTGTGTTCTTGGAGAAAGGGCCTGTTTCCAAGAATTTGTTGTGACGTAAGTTAGTCACTGTTGGACATGGAGATTACGTATTTAGGATGGACCGTCTTCTGTGCACAGAGCACACTGATCAGATACGGGACAGCCTCTCTGTTGCTCGTTATTGTAAATGGCGGGCTAATGTAGGTCAAAGGGCCTGCCTGTCTGAAAGGGCCAGCCTGTCTCTGTGACACGAAGGATTTGTGCCTCTGAGACAGAGTACCTATGTTAGTGCCTCAATTTCATTTATAACACAATACTACACGACCCTAAAACCTAAATCACTACACAAACACTACTACACTACCCTAAAACCTACATCACTACACTACATAAACACTACTACACTACCCTAAACCCTAATACACTACACTAAACAAACACTACAACACTACACTACCTTAAAGCCTAAATCACTACACTACATAAACACTACTACACTACCCTAAACCCCAATACACTACACTAAACAAACACTACAACACTACACTACACTACCCTAAAACCTAAATCACTACACTACATAAATACTACTACACTACCCTCCCTTATACACTACACTAAACAAACACTACAACACGCACTAAAAAGTTTTTTTTTAAACACACACAACATAAACATTACCACACTACTTTTACAGTACCTTAAACACTACAAAAGTAATACCCACCTCATTCGCAAACCCCCTTACCTCTCTCCTCTCCAGCGTCGCCGTCGGATTCTGCTTCCTCCTTCCTGCTTGGTTCACGTAGTTGTGGGGAAACAGCCTACGTTTCCTCACAACGACTTGGATAGCAGCCCCCGCCGCCATTACATCCCATGCATTGTAATAGTGCATGCGATGTAATGGTATGCGTGGTTTTACCACGCGTTGTAACATCGCATGCGTTGTAACGCATGCGATGTAAAAGCAACGCGTGGTAAAACCTGCGTTGTAATGGCTGTTCCCCCACCGGAACGTCAAAGAAGTCACGTTCCAGTGGTGCAAAAGTAATTGTAGGGCCTCATGAGGCCCTAAGTGAACAAACGTGTGGAAAGAAAATGCATCATTTACTGCCCTCTTGTAGCAACATCTAAAATATAATGCCGTAGCCCTGTTTACTACTGCAAGGAAGTGATTTGGAATACCAGTAATGTTAAAAGGTAATTGAATTGCTCACAATCTGCCAAGTACATGTCTGTTTTACACTTGTCAACTAAAGATTTGAGATTTTACTTAATTTCTTGTGTACTTTAACCATGATGCATGATATTTTTAATGTCAATTTTCTCCCACCTCGGCCGGGCCCCCAGGAGTCGCGCCAATTTAAATTATAGGAAGACAATATTAGAAATTGCCATTATATGCTTTAATGGTCCACGTTGTTTTTTTCACTGCTTAATACATATGTTCAACCAGGTGGAAATCGAACAGAGACAGTTTGCTACATGGATTCTTTCATCAGGGCCTACGTTCAAATAGAGCCATTACAGTTAGCTGAGTTCACTGGAAGCAAGACAAGGGCTCCCTTCTGACAGAAACGGCAAATTACGGACCTTCACTGTCAAACTAGGGCAGTTAGGTCTCTTCCTAACACTGAAAGAGACCTTTTTTTTTTAAAAATGAAGATCTAACTCTGATCTCACTGATAAAAAAAAATAATCCAAACTATGCCCTTTCCATCTAAGAATACAGAAGGGTCCTTCAACTGTAACACCTTCAAGAATATAAAGCTCTGTGGGCGTGGTTGCAGTGCCGACCAAGATGGCGGTGCCACACTGAGGTCCTCAAATGCGGGAGTTTCTTCGCCACACGGGGGACAGTTTTGGCACTGGCCGGGAGGTGAGACACGCATACGTCTCAAGCACTCACAATGGTGAATTGCGGGGACCCTTTCTGAAGGCTCTGCGCTTCTTCTCTCTGTCAGCTCAGCTGTCCTCGGTGGATTTCTCCATGCTGGCAGAGGTCGCATCCTCCATTTTGGAATGCGGTGGGCGCATTTCTCAGTCAGCTTAATTTTCTCCCCTCAGGGGAACTAATTCAACCCTGAAGTCAGCACTTTCAGCATTTTATATTCTAAAATGACTCTTAATACCTTTTTGAGAAGAGTGTTGCCACAACTAATTAATGCTTATGTGCTTTTCTTTTTCTCCTTTGATTCATTTGAAGTGTGCTATTGTTTTTTATTATTTTTCTTCGACATCTATTTTTAATTCAAATTGAACAGCTATTACTCAATTTTTTGGCTCTTGGGTCATTTTCTTCACAGTTTATTCTCCTCTCCGGAAATATTCTCTGTGAGATAGCTCTTCCCTTTTCCATCATTTCCAGTTAATGGGAAAAAATGGAATCTTAAACTTTCTGGTGCTTCATAGAATCCTTTATCATCAGATTTGGGACTCATCCACAGCGACATAGATGACTCTGTTTCATAGAATTCTGATTCTCCCTCAGGCGTGCGTCCTAAATATTTTTCTTGCAAAAAAGTATTGGCTAGTACAAACAAGAGACCTAAAAAAGATCGCCCCTTACCATGAAAACCAGTGCCAGCATCTATGGAAGCTATCCTAGCCAAAATATGTGCGCTGTGAACAGTTTTGAAAGAGACTACTAAGACACTGCAGCAGCTGAATGACTAATGGTTCTCTTTGAAGTCTCGTGTTTTGTTAGTTGAAAAAAAAACCTGAAAATCTACAACAAGAATCCCTGCATATTAAATACCTGGAAAAGGAAGCATGTATGCTTAAAAAACACTTTGAAGATCTTAAAAATCGCAACTGCAGAAATAATCTAGGCATTTACAGGCTTCCAGAAAACATGAAGGGATCTAACCCGACAACTTACTTTTCACCTTTTCTGCCAAAACTTCTTGGTATCTCTACATCTACTGCCCTTAACATAAAACAAGCTCAAAGACTAGGTCCTAAAGTTTCTGTGAAACCAAGAGGAAGTATCCTATTCTTTCAGCAATATACTGATTTGTCACAAGTGTTATGTGCTGTGAAATGAAATAAAGAAATCGTCTGGGATGGAAACAAGCTTTTCCTTTCTGATGATGTTACTAAAGTTACTGCAGATCGTCAATTTCTGGATATGCGTCCCCAGTTGAGAGCCATGAATGCAGGCTATGGTCTGATTCATCCCTGGTTATTTAAAGTGATTTATGAGGATAAAACAACAACTTACGATGAGCCTGCTGCACTCAAGAATTTTCTTCAGCTGCATGAATTTTCTTCGGCTGCATGAAGATGTTACTTCGAGGATTCTTTGATATATTTTTGTATTTTCTGTCCTTGTAACCTGCTTAAGGATTAAATAATATTTTGTCTCTTTTTAACGTTTTCTAATCTGGTATTGTTTTCTTTTCATCACAGGTTGTTTGTCCTCACATTTTGTGCCCATAAAGTTCTATTCTCATGTGGTATTATCGTATACATCAAATTTACCATGTTGTCTGATTGAGTTCGGATGTTGTTGCAGTCGTCTCTTGATGTCACCAACCCCCCTCCCACATTGACGTGTTTTGTAAGTATGTCCCTCAATGGTCATTTGTATGACTTGTACTGTCTTTTCGTTTCCTGTTTTTCTGTTTCCCTGTCATTCCTTCATCTCATTCTTCTACTCAGTTTCCCTCATCCTCTTACCTTATTTTAACCTTTCTCTTCCTTTTCTTCATCTCTCCTATCTAAATGATATTACTCTATTCTTTTTACTATTTTTCTCTTTTTCCATTAAAGCATGACACTGTATATAGAATAACTATATGTCCTACTACTTAAATATTCCAATTCAGGTCACCTCATGGAATATTAAATGGTTAAATAACCCTATTAAATGGCAGAAAGTGTTGTCTCATCTAGCCAGACTCAATACAGATGTCACCTTGTTACAAGAAACTCACTTTTCGGAGTCAGAATCAGTGTCTTACATACAGTGATTGGTGTATATTACTAGTATAGTGCAGGCCAGTACACAAACCCATACATTTGGTAGTTTTTTCCTTGGATGTATTTGCATCTTGAGAACTGCCAATGTTCACCAAGCAAACCAGCATCAATTGCATCTGTGGAAATTGAATTTGAAGAGGAAAGGGTTGATACTTACACTGTGCCACATCTTAAAGCCGTCTGCAAAAAATGTAAAATGTCTGTGAAATGCTTCGCCAGAAAGAAGGAATACCAAGAGGCGCTGGGGGCCTGGTTGGAATCAAGGAATGCCAGTGAGCATACCAAAGAGCCTAATGGTGGAAGGATAGAATTAAGATGGGCAGCAGGAGGGGCTATTCGGCCTGACTGGGGGGAAGTTGCCTTCCATGGTGGGCAGCTGTGTATCTTCAAAGGGTCTGTCTCCGGAGGAGTTGGAGGACAGGGAGAGAAGCAGAGTGCATGAGATGGAGCTTGCAAAGCTCAGGCTGGAGAAGGAGTGTGACATGGAGAGTAAGAAATTGAAGTTAGAGAGCAAAACATTGGCCATGGCGGAGATAAAGATGATTTTTTTAGCATGAGAGAGGTTTGAGGGAGTTAGATCTGAAAGCAAATAGTTTAGAGATCAATCCCTCTGGTGGCAGTGCACCATCAGTGCCTGGAAAAGAAGAGGTATACATTCCCAAAGATGTTATTAAGGATTTCATGAAGCATGAGGACATTGGTCAGTGGTTCAAGGCCTATGAGGTAGTAATGAGGTCCCACCCAGTCCCTGAGAAAAATTGCGGAGCGGGGTGTGGGGCGGGAAGGTAAACATTGCTAAATATGCCCACTGAGAATCAGATCTCCTATGCCCTTGTGAAGGAACGTTTGATAGCCAGGTATGGGTTTACCCCAGAGCTGTATAGGCAGGAATTTAGAAACTGCAAGAACCTGGAGTCAAATACTTGGGTGGAGTATGTGTCCTATTTTTGCAGAGTACTGGATGGTTGGGTGAAGGGTAGCAAGGTGAATAATTTGCAGGGACTCTATGATTTGGTTGCATGGGAGCACTTGTCAGATAATTGTTTTCCAGAGTAACACCAGCACTTGATTGAAAGTAAGCTGACTGACCCCAGAAAGATTGCTGTGGAGGCGGACCACTGGGTCAGCACCCAGGACCAAAAAGGTTGTGTTGGAGACTCTGCCAAAGGTGGACAGGGTCCCTAGCAGGAGAGTGGGGGGACAAGGGTAAACAGAAGGAGTTCCAAAAAGGGCCCCAAAGTAATCCCCAAGGGAACCAAGGGAAGGGTTCCCTGCCTCCCACGGAGAAGAAGCCATGGATCCTGACCGGTAAGCCTGCTCATAGGGGCACCAAGGCATGTTTTGGTTGTGGTCAGGGGGGCCACTTCCAAGGAAGTCTTAGGTGTCCCAAAACGGTTACCACCACACCCACTGGTACACCGCCCTGGGAAATGGCTAGTGTAGTGTTGGGGAAGGGTATAGTGCTCAAGAGGGGTGGGGTCCCGCAGAAATGTCCTTGGTTTCTTTAGGAGACAGTCAGATGGTCCCAAGAGGTCATCTGTCTGATAACACTAAAAAGTACAGGCAGGGGCTGACCCTCAATGGCCAAGGTGTGGAGGGTTTGAGAGACACCGGAGCCAGTGTGACAGCTGTCAGTTGTCAGCTGCTGTCTGAACAACAGTTGGTCCCCAATGCATTCTACCCAGTAGTTGCAGCTGACAATTCAGAGTGGCTCTGCAAGGTGCCACAGGTTCCCTTTGAGTGGGGGGTGGTCCCAGGTACCTTGAAAGTTGCTGTGAGGCCAGCCATGCCTGTTGCAATGATTTGGAGAGCTCCCCTTGGGTGAAGTTGGAGCGGAGGTCTCATTTAGAGATGTTGGGTCTGCCTGAGTGGGCGTGTGGAACCAGTCGGTCAATGGCAGCCGGTAAGGGCATTCAAGAGGATCTGGAGCCTGAAAGAGTGGCCCAGGTGCCTGCCAGATAGAGAAGAGGCAGAGGGCATGCGAAACCGGCCCAGAAGTGCTCACGGTTCAGGAGGAGGCAAGCCCTGAGGGCGATGGCCTGGACTCTACAGGGGAATGAGTGGCTGAACAGGGGGAGCCGCCTGAGCTGACCCATTGGCAACAGTAAGGAGACCCCTCCAGGGAAGAATTCTGCCAGGAGCAGCAGAAGTGCCCTCCTCTTGTTGGTTAAGGCAACAGAATGCAAACCAGGCAACATGTGATCAGTCCGGATCACATTGGATTTACTGGGAGAATGGTCTCCTGTATAGCGAGCCTAAGGTTGCTGAACCTGGGTCAACCTATGTGCTGGTCGTTCCCTTCCGCGCTTCAGAACCTTCCTACTGGGGCTGGCTCATGACGTGCCTTTGGCAGGAAATTTGGGGCAAGACAAGTTTTGCCACCCACTTTTACTGGCCCTAAATGAGTAAGAGTTCTGATACTCATTGCAGGTCTTGCCAGACTTGCCAGGCAAGTGGTAAGAGTGGGAGGAAGTGTAAGCCTCCTCTCCAACCTTTCCCTGTAGTCACTATTGACATTGTGGGGCCTCTGGATCCCAAGACAGCCATGGGCAACAGGTTTATCCTGGTCTTCATCGACCATGCCACCCGGTACCAGGAAGCCATCCCTCTCCGGACTGTAACGGCCCCGGTGGTGAGTCGTTGTTGGACTTGGCCCTTTTTGCAGAGTCATCCCTGAACTTTATGCCTTCCTCCTGTATTTTGTCTGACCTGTTTTTGTTGGTTTTATGACTCTGAGCACTTCACCACTGCTGATCAGTGCTAAAGTGCATATGCTCTCCCTATTATAAATTGATGTATGGATTAGTGATTCCATGATTGGCTTGATTGGTTTACATGTCAGACCCTAGTACAGTGCAATGCGTGTGCCCAGGGCTTGTAAATCCAATACTGCTGGTGGGCTGCAGCAGTGATTGTGCCACCCACCGGAGCAGCTTGTAAAGTCTGTCTCAGGTCTGCCATTGCAGAGCCTGTGTGCAGTCTGGTACTGCCATGTTGACTGGACAAGTGCACCCAAACCTAGCCTAAACCTTCCCTTTTATAGATATTAGTCACCCCTAGGGTAGGCCAAAGGGCAGGGTGCATTGTAGGTAAAAGGTAGGACATGCCCTGATGTGTGTGGCATGTCCTAATAGTGAATTACAGCCATTTCCGTTTGCAAGGCTATCTGTTCCCCATAGGCCAGAATGATCAGCTAGATTATTACATTTTATAATCCTAACTGACTTGGGAACTAGGTAGAAATTCGAGTTTAGTATGCCTATACTCAGAATGATAAAATACATCTTTTAGTGAAATTGGTTTTAACATTAAGGGGGTCATCCTTCCCTGCATTCTTCAAACCAAAGGGCATCACCACAAATTGGTAATGACCTCCTGGGGTAGAAAATGCTGTCTTGGCCTTGGCATCCTCGGCTAACCTGATTTGCCAATAACCAGCTGTTAGGTCAAATGTACTTAAGAAAGTTGCAGAAGCCAACTTATCTATCAGTTCATCTGCCCTAGTGTTATATCCTGTTATTATTAAGTGCCTATATTATTTATGCTTGTACCTCTTTAACTGCATGAGCCATGCTGTGTTTCCTTTTAACTCTGCATTCTTAACAGAGCTTTGCTCATACAGCATTCTCCACTGTTAGTCAGTTGTAACCTGTGTCCTGCTGTGTCAGGACTGGATGCTGTGCTGCTCAATAAATCATCTTAACTACAACTGCTTCCTTGGATCTTTACAAAATTGGCGACGAGGACAACCTTACTCCAGCCATCTACAGCACAGGAGCGGAGTTTGAACCCATTTTTGGATATATTTACTTATTTTTACAAAATTCTACTGATCTGCCTGCTTTGAAAATACCCAAGACATCCTGCACTACCTACTGGCTTCTACCAACGTCTCTACCAACGTTTCCCTGCAATTTGGATGTTTTTGTGGCATTTATTTTCCTTTTCTGACCTTTAAATGTCTTTTGGCATCTTTCAAGCTGGTACTTTATAGCGCGATCGCTTCACGAGCGTTTCTGCTGCCTTGACAACGCGACTTCTTCACGAGTGTTCCTGCTGCCTTGACAACATTCACTCGTCATTGCCTCATTCCTTGACAACGCTTTGGTTGCCAGCGCACACGTCATCGCCTTGGTTAATTAGCGATGACGCTTTGAACATCGTCGGAGTCATTTCAGTTTTCTACGCGCTCCTTAGCAACCAGCTACAATTGGGCCGTAACTTCCAGCAACGCCTCCGCGTCATCACCCTGCGTTACCAGCCACGCTATCATTGGTCTGGATCTGCTAACAACGTCTTCGCGTCATCACGCACGCATTGTTTGGACGTCTACACGCACGCTACATCACGTGCCTCCATTTTGTTTCTTGGTTGCCTAGCAACTTCACACGGCGATCAACTTTCACGAAGGAACCTTTTCCAGTCATCGTTTTGCTTCGTTTCTTTTTGATTTTATCTAGTTTTTAGCCCTTTTTACTAGCGCTTCTCTTAATTACAGTTCACACTGTTTATTTACCTCGCCAAGCGCTCCACAACCATTATTAAAACCACAGCTTCGCCTCTTCTCCACTGACAAGCCACTGACCACGCTGACTTCAATTGGCATAAGTACTGTTACATTTTACCTTTTACCTTTTCTGCATATTTACATTTTGTTTTTTTTTTATATTTTATCATTTTATTCGTTTGTTCAATTTATTATTCTATTTTACTATTAACAACATGCAGTTTGATCCTCCTGCAAAATTTTTACAAGTCAAGGGCGATCCACCGTTGCCTTGGTCAAGGTGGAAAGAGGAGTTTTTCAATTATATGAAAGCTATTGATGGAGAGCGTATGGGTTCAGAAAGAAAAAAAAGTATTTTGTTACATTGTTTAGGCTCTGAGGGTCAGGAAATCTTTAGGACCTTGCCTCCTTTTGCTGCGCCTAGTGGTAGTGGTGACTCTGTGAATGTTTACACTGAAGCTCTAGGTAGGTTGGAAAAACGCTTTAAGCCTACCGCTAACATTGCGTTGAATCGTTTTAAATTTTATACTAGAGCACAAAAACAAGAGGAATCCTTTGATGATTTTCTTACTTCTCTAAGAGCATTAACCTTACATTGCAATTTTGGTGCCATGGCAGATGAAATGATTCGCGATCAGATCATTGTCCATGTCAAAAACAAAAAAATTCAAGATAAGCTTTGGTGTATAGGTGATCCTAATCTGGAAGAAACTATAGCTATTGCTAAGTCTACAGAAATGTCAGAGAAATGGATGAATATTGTTGTGAAACAAACATCTAATTCTCACTCTGTTAAATCCAACACTGAAGAAGAAGTGTGTATTGTTAAATCCAAAGTTGATGAAAAAAATGTTGTTCCTTTCCAATCTAAATTTAAAAATACTGTGGGTATTGGTAATAGAAGATTTGATTCTAATAGTTCATCACTTTTATGCTACAGATGTGGGAGTAAATCACATATAGCCTCTTTTCAGGGCTGTCCTGCCATAAACAGAACTTGTAATATTTGTAACAAGGTAGGACATTTCAGCAACGTATGTAGAGAAAGGAGGTACAATTCTCAACCTCGTTCTGGACGATCTGTCACTCCCTCTTCCTCAAAGGTATCTTCTGTTGGGGTGGTTGAAGTACAACATGAAGTTGAACGTGGCTATGTTGTCTCTATTCTTGGATCAACCACTAAGAAATCTCCCAAATGTACTTTTCATGTCTCAGGTATTGCTATTGAACTTATGGTAGATTCAGGATCTCCATGGACAATTATTACCAAAGAATATTTTAACGAAAAGTTAACAAGTGTTTGCAATATTTCTGATTTACAACCTTCAGACATTTTAGCTGAAAGTTTCAATGGAAATACTATCGATATTGAAGGTTTCTTTGATGTTCTTTTATGTTTCAGAGGTAGATCAGCTCAAATCAAGCTTTATATAGCTATCAAAGGAGTCAATGTTCTGGGTTGGCATGATCAATGGGAACTTGGCATCACGTTGAATCCACGTGCCAAGGATCCCATCTCTCTTTGTAGTGAACAAGATATGATCAACTCTGTTTCTGATGTTAATGGAAAGGATGATGTAATTATTTCATGGTCTGAAAAGTTCAATAAAGTTTTCTGTGACCGTTTAGGAAGATTGGAAAATTTTGCACACAAAATTGTTCTCAAGGAGGGTGCTGTCCCAGTCAAACAAAAGCTTAGGGGAGTTCCTTTAAATGTTAGGGATGAGCTAAAAGAAATGTTGGATGACCTACTCAAGGACAGTATTATAGAGCCCATTGAATCTTCAGAGTGGGTTTCGCCCATCGTTTTGGTGCGCAAACCTGACCAGAAATTGAGGGTCTGCATTGATTTGAGGGCTTTAAACTCTAATATTGTTATAGACTGTCATCCACTCCCCAATATTAATGAGCTGGTTTCCTTGTTTGATGGTGCGCAGATCTTTTCCACCTTGGACCTTAGATCTGCGTATCATCAAATTGAGCTTACTGAAGATTCCAAGAAATATACAGCCTTCATTACCCCTATGGGACTATTTCAATATAGAAGGATGCCGTTTGGATTAGCATCCGCTGCCTCCGTTTTCCAACGTATTATGTTTCAAATTTTTAGGGATCTTGATAAATTCGTAAAATGCTTTCAGGATGACATCTTAATTTTCTCAAAAAATGAGGCCGAACATAGTTCACATTTGAGTATTGTATGCAAAAGATTAGAAAAATCTGGCCTTACCCTCAAAGCACACAAGTGCAAACTTTTTAGGAAGTCGGTGGAATACTTAGGTCACACCTTGTCGGGGGAAGGTCTTGTTCCTAAAAAATCTAATGTTGAGGCCATCCTCTGTGCTCCAGCCCCAAAGAATAAGGAACAACTTCTCTCTTTCTCCGGGATGTGTGAATACTATAGTAAATTTGTTGTGAACTTTGCCACCAAGATGGAACCTTTAAGAAAACTGTTAAGACAGTGCAACGATTTTGTATGGGAAACTGAACAGGAAAAAGCTTTTACAGATATCAAACATGATATTGTTAATTCCCCGACTTTGAAACCATTTAGAATTGGGAAAAAATGCATCATCACCACTGATGCAAGTTTGTACGGTCTTGGGTGTGTGCTATCTCAAACTGATGATGTTGCAGAATGGAACGTAGCTTTCTCCTCCAGAACTTTGAGTGAAACTGAACGCAGATATGCGGTTATTGAACGTGAGTTGCTTGCTTGTGTGTGGGCCATTGAACACTATAGGATTTACATTTGGGGCAGTGAGTTTATTCTAAGAACGGACCACAAACCTTTGGTGCATATCCTATCAGCCGGGGGTGGTTGGAATTCGACAGCTAGGATTGCACGTCTTTCATCCAAGCTACAGGAGTACAATTTTAAGGTTGAATATATTCCAGGGAAGAAAAATGTCACTGCTGACTGTTTGTCACGTCTTCCGTGTGAAAGTAAAGTAGACAATGTGAATAATCTTTCTGAAGTTGATTTTGTGTTAGGATTGACAGATTTAGTATCTCCCCAGTATCAAGATATTTCTGAACAGTTTTGGTTAGAATGCCAGAATAAGGATGAGAAATTTGTTAAGCTGAAGAAATACCTTCTAGAAGGTTGGCCCAGCAAGAATAACGTTGAATATGATCTGCTACCATTTTACAACATAGCAGAAGAGTTATGGTGTGAAGGGGATTTGTTCTTCAAATCTGAAAAATGTATTCCACCAAGTGGGGTGCAAGAACTTATTCTCAAATTAGCACACAAGACCCATCCGGGAATCTCGGCCATGAAGCGTATTATAAGGTTACATTTCTGGTGGCCTGGAATGGATAGATTCATAGACCGTACTGTCAGAGAATGCAATGAGTGCTGTAACAGCGACAAGATGTTAAAATTACATGTTCCACCTCTTAAGACAGTGAAATGGCCAGAATTTCCGTGGAGCAAGATAGCATTTGATATTTCAGGACCCTTCCAAGTGTTGCCAGAAAGTTCACGTTTTGCATTGGTCATTGTGGATTACCACTCTAAGTGGCCAGAAGTGAAATTTGTAGCCAAAATCACTTCTGAAGTTGTCATTTCTTTTTTTAAAGAAGTTTTTGCTAGGGAAGGCTGTCCTTCGGTATTGGTTTCTGATAATGGGGTGCAATTAGTCTCCGCTGAAATGAAATTGTTCTTACAATCCTGCAACATCAAACACATGTGTACATCTCTTTACGAGCCACATGAGAACGGGCAGGTTGAGCGTTTCAACCGTGTTTTAAAGGGTTTTGTCTCTGATACCATCAAAGAGAAAGGGGATTGGTTAAACCGTATCAGACAGAAACTTTGGACTTATCGTATAACTCCCCATAGCACTACTGAGATTAGTCCGTTCAAACTACTCAAAGGTAGGGATCCTGCGTCAGACACGTGCCCTTGGTGGTTCAAGGAAAAATGTGAAGCTCTGGTACAAAATAATGTAGATGTCAAGGAAGTTGCAAAGAGAGTAAGTGGGAAACAAAGTAAATCTGAAGTTTGGTACAATAAGAAGTGGAAAACAAGAGAGCATGAATTGTGTGTTGGGGATTGGGTAAGAATCTTAAAACCTTTCTTAGTCACCAAAGGTACGAGTAAGTTTGGCAGACCTATTCAAATCAAAAGAGTTTTCAGTAACTCAGTTGTTACTCAGGATGGCAAGGTTTGGAACTCAGGCAGGGTTGCTAAATGTCCTACTCAAGATGTGTCTAAATTCCAACCTCACGCTGTTACTGATAGAGGTTACATTTCTGATGGTGGGTCTGATTCATTTTCTGATTCTGTAGCTTCAAGGATCAAAGACGATAGGCGAATCAGAAGAAGACCAGTTTCTTTGCAAGATTTTGTATAGCTGTTTTTTCTCTTTCCTTTGTTTGGTCTGTAGCCCTCCCAGCCTTACTCCTTTCATTTTCATTTAATGAGGGAGGTGTGTTATATCCTGTTATTATTAAGTGCCTATATTATTTATGCTTGTACCTCTTTAACTGCATGAGCCATGCTGTGTTTCCTTTTAACTCTGCATTCTTAACAGAGCTTTGCTCATACAGCATTCTCCACTGTTAGTCAGTTGTAACCTGTGTCCTGCTGTGTCAGGACTGGATGCTGTGCTGCTCAATAAATCATCTTAACTACAACTGCTTCCTTGGATCTTTACACCTAGGTATTGGATGGGCATCTGTCTTAGTGACAGCATTGAGACCCCTGTAGTCTACACAAAACCTCATCTCTCTCTTACCATCCTGGGTGTGAGGTTTAGGCACTAGAACTACAGGACTAGCCCAAGGGCTCTCTGAGGGTTCAATGACTCCCAATTGCAACATCTTTTGTACTTCTTTCTTTATGCAGTACCTGACGTGGTCAGGTTGCCTGTAGATTTTACTCTTGACAGGCAGACTGTCACCAGTGTCCACCTCATGGGTGCACCAGTTTGTCTGACTGGGGGTCAGTGAAAACATTTGTCTAAAGGATTGAAGAACCTGTTTGCAATCCTTTTGTTGATGCTCAGAGAGGCTGTCAGAAAAGACTACACCATCTACTGACCCATCATCAGGGTTCTGAGTGAGCAGGTCTGGGAGAGGGTCACTCTCTTCCTCCTGCCCCTCATCTGTGGCCATGAGCAAGCCCATGTCCTCCCTGTTGACAAATGATTGGAGCCTGTTTACATGAAGCACCCTGTGGGGGCTCCTGGGAGTTCCCATGTCCACCAAGTAGGTGACCTCTCCCTTTTGCTCAATGATGGTATGGGGTCCAGACCATTTGTCTTGGGGAGCTGCTGGGGCCACTGGCTCCAACACCCACACCTTCTGTCCTGAATGGTACACAGTCAGGACAGCCTTTTGGTCATGCCAAGCTTTTTGAATTTCTTAGCTGGCCTCAATGTTTTTACTTGCCTTCTCCAAGTACTCTGCCGTCCTGGAGCAGAGACCAAGTACATAGTTCACTATGTCAAGTTTAGGCTTTTTGAGAGGTAACTCCCATCCTTCCTTCACAAGACATAGGGGTCCTCTTACAGGATGCCCACACAGAAGCTCAAAAGGGCTGTAGCCAACCCCCTTCTGTGGGACCTCTCTGTAAGCAAACAGAAGGCAGTGTAAAAGGATGTCCCATCTTCGCCTAAGCTTTTCAAGTAACCCTTTTATCATCCCTTTGAGGGTCTTGTTGAATCTCTCAACAAGCCCATTGCACTGTGGGTGATAGGGTGTGGTAAATTTGTAATTTACTCCACACTCCTTCCACATTGCAGTCAAGTACCCTGACATGAAGTTTGCACCTCTGTCAGAGACAACCTCCTTAGGAAACCCCACTCTGGAGAAAACTCCAAGCAGGGCCCTGGCCACAACAGGAGCTGTAGTGGTCCTAAGGGGAATAGCTTCTGGATACCTGGTGGCATGATCCACTACCACCAGTATAAACCTGAGCCCAGATGCTGTTGGGGGGTCCATTTGGCCAACAATGTCAATCCCCACCCTTTCAAAGGGAACCCCCACCACAGGTAGTGGTATAAGGGGGGCCTTTGTTGTGCCACCTGATTTGCCACTGGCTTGACAGGTGACACATGAGCGACAAAACTCTTTGGTGTCTTCAGACCTATGAGGCCAGTGAAAGTGTGGGGCAAGCCTGTCCCAAGTCTTGTTCTGGCCTAAGTGACCTGCAAGGGGAATCTCATGGGCTAAGGTGAGAAGGAAACCTCTAAGAGACAAGGGGATGACCAGCTTCCTGGTAGCACCAGGCTTGGGGTATCTTGCCTCAGAGTATAGGAGTCCATCTTCCCAATATACCTTATGGGCACCTGTAGCATTCCCTGCAGCCTCAGCAGCAGCCTGCTGTCTGAGGGGTTCAAGAGAGGAACAGTCTAATTGGGCCTGCCTCAAGTCTGCCCTGGAAGGTCCCCCTGTCCCAAGAAACTCAACCTGATCAGGTTCAAGTTCTTCTAGGACAGTTCCTTCTGGGGTCTCTGGGTCAGCCTCCTGAGAGGGCAGATCCTCAACCTGGGGCAGGGGGGAAGGCTCTGCCTTAACCCTACCATGCTTTCTCTTGGGTAGTGTTTGGTCCATTCTTCCAGGATCCAGCACTTGTTCAGCTGGGCATTTCTTGGCCTTTGACCTAGTCACAGCAAGGACATGTGAGGAGAGACCTAGCATTTCTACATGAGTCCTGTACTCCACATCTGACCACAGTGAGGACTCCAAATCATTGCCCAAAAGACAATCTACTGGGAGGTCTGAACTAACTACAACCCTTTTGAGGCCAGTTACCCCTCCCCAGGAGAAATTAGCAACTGCCATACTGTGATTGGTAGTGACATTGCTAGCATTGGTCACTAGGTAATCTGAACCTAGCATGATCTGGTCAGGGTACACAAATGTTGGTGTCGCCATAGTGACACTGGCACAAGTGTCCCTGTAGGCCTGAGCCAATTTGTCCATTGATTAAAGGCGTTTGCCTGTATTTGCCCAGAGTACTAGGACTTACAGTAGGGGTCATATCCATGTCCCCAGTACAAACAAGAACTGCCTGAGTAGGAATTCTAACTAAGTCAGAACCCACCTCAGTTCCCAGGGTTAACCCAACTATAGCCTTGGGAGGTACACTACCACTACTAACTGTACTAGGGGGTGCAGGTGTCTTAGGGACAGTAGTGGTAGGAGTTTGGCCTTTCTTGGTGCAGTCACTAAACCAGTGAGTCTTACTTTTACAGTATTGGCACCATGGTTTCTTAGGACCATCATTCTTCTTCTTTTGGGAATTTTGGGACCCACCCTCCTTAGGTTGTTGGGGCCCTGTTGACTTCTGGTCATTTTGCTTATTCTCATTACCCTTCTGGTCTGCTTTCTTCTGGCCACCACCCTGGTTCTGGTTCTGCTGCTTGACCCTTGTCCTGACCCATCTGTCTGCCTTCTTTCCCAATTCTTGGGGAGAGGTCAGATCTGAGTCAATAAAGTGCTGATGCAACAACTGGTTCTGACAATTATTTAAGATTAGCTCTCTCATAATTAGATTATACAATCATGTGTAATCAGTAACTTTACTTCCCAGTAACCAGCCCTCCAGAGCCTTAGTAGCATAATCAACAAAGTCAGTCCAATCTTGAGCCTGTGTTTTCTGGGTATCCCTGAACATTAACCTGTATTGTTCAGTGGTTAAGCCAAACCCATCAATCAGTGCACGTTTCAAGACTTGGTAATCATTAGCATCCTCATCTCTAACAGTGAGGAGCTTGTCTCTACCTTTACCTTCAAAGGAGAGCCACAATATAGCTGCCCACTGACTCTGGGGTACCTGCTGTACTTTGCAGGCTCTCTCCAAAGCAGTCATCCACTTGTGGATATCATCCCCTGTCTTATAGGGGGCACTATTTTGCTCAGGTGTCTATTATCAAAACTCCTGTCTTTATCCTTAGGGATATTGCTGCCACCAGTGGGGACTACCCCACTCAACTGTTGCTCTCTAGCAAAGGCACGCTTCTCCTTGGCAAGGGCAAGTTCTTCCCTCTGGATCCTCAGATTAGCATGCTTCATCCTTGCTTCATGCTCTCTCCTCTGAGGGGAAGTCATTCTCCTCTGGGGAGAAGTCATTCTCCTCTGAGCAGAGGCACGAGAGTGCACAGATCTATTGGAGTCCCTAGAATGAGATCTATCTCTCCTAACTCCAAAGTTAGGCCTGCTTAGGGTCAGTACTGGGGGTCCCCCAGATCCTTCCCTATGTAGGTCTAAGTTGACCCTTGTAAGTCTGCTGACTAACTCAGGACCTTTGTCTGCCTCATCCCCAGAGATGTCCTCTTCTTCCTCCTCCTCCTCTACATTCTCTGTTTCAGGGAGGTCTGGATCACCAAGAGTACCTTCTAAGGCTGGCATGCTCCCATCTGTGTTAGAAGCCTTTCTAGCATCATATATCTCTAGGAGACCTAACAGAAAAGGAGTGGTAGGGTTAGGACCCGTTTTTCAATTTCCTGGAGGTACACAATTGTCTCATCTCCTGGAAACTGAGAGCTGCATATCTGGAAAGGACCTGTGGAGGGTCACTAACCACTAGGGGAGTCTCTGAAGACTCTCCATGGGTAGACATGCTTCTAGTGAGGTGTAAGTGATGCACCTACCTACACTATGGGTTTTCCTACTGATCCCTTGCTAAGAGTTGTAGTCAGGGTGTGCTAGGCCCTTTCTACTACAACAGCTGGTTCAGTAGAACTCAGAGTATTTTAAGCTTGTTATATGTACCTAGAGTACCTTATGTGATCTTTCAAATGATATTTCAAGATTATATGTGGTAAAAACAACAGCAAGCTCAAATCCCACCGCTGCCACCAATGTGAGAAGTTGGCCTGATATATGATGTTCACTAGTTCTAGTGACCACCTTGTATCAGTCCAAACAACCCTTATGGTGATTGGTTGTAAGTCAACCTTATAGACCAGCTATCCTAATGGTAGCATGGACAAAGCAGTCTTAGGCTAAACTCTTTTGGCATGTGAAGACAGCTGTTTTACCACAATATAACCCCTTGAATACCAGATGAAAGGACACCACACAGGTTGTTATGAAAATAAACAGTATATTTATTAATAACAACACCTCTGAACTCTTTATGAGGTCAGAGGGCTAAGCACATGACAATCTCTTAGGAAAAATACGTTAAGTTGCACAAAATCACAATGGTGCCCTAGGGGCCTCAACAACCGGATCAACTTCTACACTCCCAAGCGCCTCCTCAGATCAACCAACCACGCCCTCGCCGCCGTCCCCCGCATCCGAAGAGCGACAACAGGAGGAAGATCCTTCTCCTACCTGGCCGCCAAGACCTGGAACTCACTTCCGACCAATCTGCGCCTGACCCAAGACCACCTCTCCTTCAGGAAGAAGCTCAAGACCTGGCTGTTCGAGCAGTAGCGGCACCCCCCCCCCTCCCAGCGCCTTGAGACCCTACGGGTGAGTAGTGCGCTTTACAAATGACCTGATTGATTGATTGATTGAGGGGCACGACAAACCATATACTAAGTAAGTGGAATGTGAAAGTTAATAGAAGGAATGGAGCTGTCCAGAGGCTGTAGGATCGATGGGACCACGCTACACTAACACTAGGTAAGTAATCGGAGGCCCACGGAACGCGTGTGCAGAGTGTGAACTCACACGCGAGATGCGTAACAACGTCTATGGACAGTACAGTTCAAGTTAAAGGTGAGTACGGACAATCCTGACTAGGTAGGACTAAAACGACTGTGGAACTGGACACTAGGACAGTTCAACTACCCTTGAGCACCGAAATGCTCTTGTTACCTCACCCACGGGCCGCGGGTGCATAGGGTTCAAAGTGCGTCGGGTTCTCGCGTTGAAGTCAATGGAGCCTGAAACAAAAGATGCTGCAGGCGACCAGGAGGAAGATGTCCGGTGCAATCCAAGGGTGGATTGTTGAAGAAGGAGACCTGAAAGCAGACGGGACAATGTTCACAGTCACTAGCCAGTGACTGGAGTGGAACCAGGAAGGAACCAGATGTTGTCGTCGCGATCAGGTGAAGAGTGGACGCTTGACTCTGCAGCCACGTGGACCAGGAGGTGTCTTCGATGACCAGGATGGAGGCACGAGCTGCCCCACGCATGCTCTCGCTGTCGGCGGTGTTGGATCCGGAATCGGCATCAACAGGCCTTGGCAAAGGCAACCCACGCGGTGAGGAGGAAAAGCGTCTGGTGCGAACTAGGAGAGTCCGAGGTGCCCCTCTTTTGGAAGGGAGCAAGGGCCAGTCTGGAGCAACCAGACCAGCAGCAAAGATTCAAAGGTTCGTCATCTAGGAGGCCACTAGCCAGCCGGCAAGTGACCAGACAATGCATCGAGCAGCAACAAAGCAGAAGGGCCCCACGCAGATCTCGTGGATGCTGGAGGGCTGATCTTCGGTGCAGGAGCTGCTCGGGATGGGACTTCTCAGTCCCCAAAGCACTTGGTCGAGTTTACCTCGGGAGTCGTGCTGGAAGCGAAGTGCAGTTTCTTCCAAGATGGCCGGTCCCACGTGTCTTGTCGCACCCATGGGTCTCAGCTTTGCTGCAGATGTGGGTTGAGGTTGGAGAGGTCTGGGAATCCAGGTCTCGTTGGGCTCTGAAGTCTGGATCCGGAAAGGAAGACGACAAAGGGAAGCCGCTGGATGCTTGATGGTGCCAGCTTGTGCAGGGTGGACACTCCTTGCCCACAAGGGAGATTCTTCAGTCTTCTGTGGAGCAGAACGTCGAAGTCCAGAGTTTCTTCTTGTAGAATATGTTCAGGATAATCTGATTTGGAATGGGACCAGCTCCTACCTTTATCCTGCTAAAGAGGGCTGCACTACTGACTAGGTCCCTCCCCTGGGGGAAACATCCTTTACAACGAAACTTTTACAACGCACTACCATTACGACGCAACTTTTACAACGCAAACTATTACAAAGCATAGCGCTTGGGAGCGCTCTAGGATAGGGAATAGGTTAATTTACTATCCAATAACCTTCCCTAGTGTCCACGGGGACTGGAGTTGGAATAGTAAATTAAACTATTCACTACCCTACCCTACCCAATACACAAAATCCTGTCTGGGGTGGTGCTAGCACCTCCCAAGGCAGGAAACCCTTTGTCCAAGCCGTCCCCGCTGGAAGGACTCCCAGCAGCAGGAGGTCAGACTTGTGTCTGTGGTGGCAGCATCCATTTTGTGATGCCAAGGCTCGAGTTAACTTTAACCGGGGTTCTCAGTTACATACATGTCGTGTCCCTCTAGAAGGGTGGAATGCTACCCCCGTCGCCAGAATTGGCGAGGGGGTAGTATTCCAATTCGTATGACACCTTACTCGACATGTTTTGATAATGTTATACCAGAGTTAGCATTTAACCGCGAGGATTATAATGCACTTAAGAGTATATGGAATAGCGTTATCATGGAACAGCTATTAGGACTTGGTTCCGCAAGCTGCAAACGGGCTCAGCTCATGCCAGAGCACCATCTCACATAATTCCAAGCACTCTGCCTTCAGGATTGATAAGGCCTTCCATAGGAGTGACTGATAGGAATATATGTGTCCATTTTAGGTTTAGATATAGGGAACTATATCTAAAGCAAAGGGTGATAACACCACCTTGCCCCAGCTGTCGTGCAGCCAGTTGTGTCTGTTTAGATGGCCAGCCAGGGGTGGCATAATACATGCTTCAGCCCCTGGTAGGCCTTGGGTACACCTATGCCCTGGATACCTAAGGTATACTGTACAGGGACTGATAAGGTGGCCCAGTACCAATTGGTAAATGCACCTAAGGTACATGGTTGTCAATTTAGAGAGAGAACAGCTAGGCTGTGGGTCTGATTAGCAGGCCCACAGCCAGGGGAAGTCGTAAACCAGTGAAGCAAAAAGCAAAAATCTGGGGTGACCATAGGATTGCAGACCCCACTCTCCTACAGAGTATTTTAAGGGGGATGACATAGGGCAGTGGTTCCGGGCCTATGAGGTAGCCATGTCCTCCCACCGGGTCCCTGAGAGAGATTGGGGAGCGGGGTTGTGGGGACGGTTCCTGACCGAGGGGCGGGATACCCTGCTAGATCTCCCTTCTGAAGAGTCCAACTCCTACCCACGCATGAAAGATGCCCTGATGAATCGCTTTGGGTTAGCTCCTGAAATGTACCGACAGCGGTTTAGGAAGTGTGTGAAGATTCAAGGGGGTATGTATGTGGAGTATGTGACCTTTTTCTGAAGAGCGCTGGATGGTTGGGTGAAGGGCAGTAAGGTAAATGATTTTCAAGGGCTGCTTGATTTGATGGCATGGGAGCACTTGTCTGATAATTGTTTTCCTGAGTTACGCCAGCACCTAATCGATAGCAAGCTGTCTAACCCGAGGAAGCTTGCTGAGGAAGCGGACCGCTGGCTCAGCACCAGGGTCCACAAGGGTCCAGTGGGAGACTCAGCCAAAGGTGGGCATGGTATCCAGCAGAAGAGTGGGGGGACAAGGGAAAACAGAAAGAGTTCCACAAAGGCCCCCAAAGTAATCCCCAAGGGAACCAAGGGAAAGGTTCTCAGCCTCCTCCACCCCCGAAGTCAACCGGGGCCCGACAGGTAAACCTGTTCAAAGAGGGACCATCACCTGTTTTAGGTGTGGCGACCTGGGTCACGTTGCCTCTGACCCTAAGTGTCGCTTATTTGCAAAACCCGCACCCACTGGTGCTCCACCCCGGCAACTAGCTAATGTTAATTTTGGGGAGGAAGTAGCCGTCCAAATGGGTGGGGATCCCGTTCAGATGACCCTAGTCTCGCTAGGAGACAGTGAGATGGTCCCCGAGAACTACCTACCCAGTAACACTAAGAAATATGGGCAGGTGGTGACCATCATTGGTAAGAAGGCGGAGGCTCTTCGAGATACAGGAGCTAGTGTGACTGCAGTGAGGCAGCACCTGGTGTCTCAGGAGCAGGTAGTACCGCATGCCTACTGTAGAGTTGTCAATGCTGACAATTCTGAGAGCCAGTGTCCGATGGCTCAGATTCCCTTCCAGTGGGGGGGTCTCAGGTACTCTGCAAGTCGCTGTGAGGACCTCCATGCCTGTAGATTGTCTGCTAGGGAACGATTTGGAGAACTCCCTTTGGGGAAAGGTGGAGAAAACGACTCATCTGCGGATGGTGGGTCTACCCGACTGGGCGTGCGTGACCACGCGGTCCATGGCAGCCAGTAGGGGTGTTGAAGAAGTCCTGGAGCCTGAAGGAGAGGCCCAGGAACTGGCCTTAGAGAGAAGGCGCAGGGGGCGCGGACAGCCGGCCCGAAGTTCCCACGGCCCAGGAGGAGGCAGACCTCGAGGGGGATGCCCTGGAGCCTACCGGGGAACAGATCGCCGAACTGGGAGACCTGCCTGAGCTGACCCATTGGCAGCAAGAAGGAGGTCCCTCCAGGGAGGAATTCTGCGAGGTTCAGAAAAAGTGCCCTTCTCTCGTGGGTATGCGGCAACAGGCTGCAGACCAGGCGAATGGTGTTCGGTCCGGAAAACATTTGGTCTACTGGGAGAAAGATCTCCTGTATTCAGAGCCTAAGGCTGCTGAACCTGGGTCAGCCTGTGTGCTGTTGGTACCCCAGAAGTTCAGAGCCTTCCTACTGGGTTTGGCTCACGATGTGCCGTTAGCAGGACATCTGGGGATGGACAAGACCTATGACAGGCTTGTCACCCACTTTTAATGGCCCCAGATGCACAGGAGCTCAGACGCTCACTGTAGGACCAGCCAAACTTGCCAGGCAAGTGGTAAGTGCGGAGGGAAGAACAAGGCTCCCCTCCAACCATTCCCCGTCGTCAGTATCCCATTCCAGCGAGTGGGAATTGACATTGTGGGGCCTCTGGACCCCAAGACAGCCATGGGCAACAGGTTCATCCTGGTCTTGGTGGACCATGCCACCCGGTACCCTGAAGCCATCCCTCTGAGGACAGTGACGGCCCCCGTGGTGGGACGAGCACTGATGGGAATTTTCTCACGAGTAGGATTCCCTCTAGAGGTGGTGTCTGACAGGGGCACCAACTTCATATCGAAATATATGAAGTCCCTTTGGCAAGAGTGTGGTGTAACGTACAAGTTCACCACCCCTTACCACCCCCAAGGAAACGGGTTGGTTGAGAGATTCAACCGAACCCTGAAAGGCATGATTATGGGCCTAGAAGGACCAATGAGGCGTAAGTGGGACGTCCTCTTGCCATGCCTACTGTTTGCGTACCGAGAGGTGCCGCAGAAGTCGCTCGGGTTCAGTCCCTTCAAACTTCTGTACGGTCACCCGGTGCGAGGACCTCTGAGTCTGGTTAGGGAAGGCCGGGAGCAATCTCCCAGGAAACCTCCCCAGAATGTATATAGCTACATGCTGGCCTTCCGAAACCAGACCAGGCGATTCAGGCAACTTGCTGAGGCAAACCTGGAAGCCAGCCAGGAAGAGATGAAGCGGTGGTACGACCAGAATGCCACTCTGGTAGAGCTTCAGCCTGGACAAAAGGTGTGGGTCTTGGAACCAGTGGAGCCCTGTGCACTTCAGGATAAGTGGACGGGTCCATTTGAGGTTGTGGAGCGCAAGAGTCCTGTCACCTACCTGCTGAACTTGCAAACTCCCAGGAACCCTTTGAGGGTCCTACATGTTAACCGCCTTAAGCCCCACTTGGAGAGGTCCGATGTGGGCATGCTGTTGGCAACCAATGATGGAATGGAGGAGGAGACCGTACCTCTTCCGGACCTCTTGGTGGCCTCCGAGCGAGATGGGTCAGTGGATGGAGTTAACCTCTCGCCCTCCCTGACCCCTGAGCAGCAGAGTGATTGCCGCCAGCTGCTGGGGCAATTCTCTGACCTGTTCTCCCTGGTCCCGGATGTCACAGATTAGTGCGTCCATGATGTGGACACGGGAGACAGTTTGCCGGTGAAGCACAAGGCTTACCGCGTGACTGACAGGGTACGAACCTGCATCAAAGAGGAAGTCTCGAAGATGTTTGCTCTTGGGGTGATTGAGTCCTCCAGCAGTCCTTGGGCCAGCCCAGTGGTCTTGGTCCCGAAGGCTGCGACGCCGGGAGCCACACCCGAACTACGGTTCTGTGTGGACTATCGAGGACTCAATTCGGTCACGAAGACCGACGCGCACCCCATCCACAGAGCTGATGAGCTCATCGATCGGTTGGGGGCTGCCCGGTACCTCAGTACGTTTGACTTAACGTCTGGGTACTGGCAGATCGCCTTAACCGACGGGGCCAAAGAGAGGTCCGCGTTTTCAACCCCAGATGGGCAGTACCAATTCCGGGTTATGCCCTTCGGGATGAAAAACGCCCCTGCCACCTTCCAGAGGTTGGTCAACCAGGTGTTGGTTGGACTGGACGCGTGCAGTGCCGCCTACCTGGACGACATCGCAGTGTTCAGCAGAACGTGGGAAGAACACTTGCGACACCTGTGGGAAGTGTTGGCGGCTCTGCGCAAGGCAGGCCTCACGATCAAGGCAAGCAAGTGCCAGATCGGGCAGGGTTTGGGGGTGTATTTGGGACACCAAGTTGGGAGCAGCCAGGTGGTGCCCCTTCAACCCAAGATTCAGACCATCCTGGCTTGGGAAGCCCCCGATACCCAAACGGAGGTTAGGGCCTTCCTCGGACTCACCGGATACTACAGGAGGTTTGTCAAGGGATACGGCACCCTCGTTGCCCCCTTGACAGAGCTGACTTCGAAGAAGCAGCCATGGAAAGTGATCTGGACCGAAGCCTGTCAGGTAGCATTCGACACCCTGAAGAAGGCCATGTGCACGGCGCCCGTGCTCCTGGCTCCTGATTTCTCCAAAGAGTTCTTAGTGCAGACAGATGCTTCAGAGCATGGGATAGGGGCTGTCCTTTCACAGATGACTGAGGAGGGCTGGGATCACCCTGTGGCCTTCATCAGTCGGAGGTTACTTCCACGGGAACAGAAGTGGAGTGCGATTGAGCTAGAAGCTTTTGCTGTGGTCTGGGCCCTGAAGAAGCTAAGACCCTACTTGTTTGGGTCTCACTTCCGAGTTCAGACAGACCACAGGCCCCTCAGATGGTTGATGCAAATGAGGGGTGAGAACCCGAAACTGTAGAGGTGGTCCATTTCTCTACAGGCGTGAGTCTCCCTTCCACTTTTTGCTGATGTGCCTCAGATGTTTTGCTGGTGTTCGATGCTCAGGGCACTGCGCCACGGCCAATCCATGCCGCAGTGCAAGTGCTCCCAATATAAAGTGTATGTGTAATTGATTTCCACGATTGGCTTATTTGGTTTACTGTCAGTCCCTAGTAAAATGCACGTGGAGTGCCGGGGCTTGTAGATACAAATGCTGCTAGTGGGCCTGCAGCGCTGGTTGCGCCACCCACAGAAGCGGCCTCGTAAGATGCCATTGCAGACCCCGCGTACAGTCCTGTACTGTCACACTGCCTGCGCAAGTGCCCACACTTGCCAGTCCCTGAACCTTCCCTAACCTTCATGTCAGTCACCCCTATGGTAGGCCTACGGGCAGGGTGCATTGTAAGCGTAAGGTAGGACAAGCCTAGAATGTGGCATGTCCTAGTAGTGAATTACCGCCCTTTTTGTTTTTCACTATTGAAGGGCTACCTGTTCTCTTAGGCCAGATGGGCTGTCGGAACTATTACACGCTATAGTCCCGGCAGGCTCAGGGAACACGGTAGCACATCGAGTTTAGTATGCCTGAACGCAGAATAATAAAATACTTCCTTTAGTAAGGTTTATTGTAATATCCTGTGTTTGCAAATGCTAGTTTTAGAAAGTTAGCCTTTGCTCGCCTAACTGTTTCAGCCCGCCTCTGCCAGGATGTGTATCTGCTGTCTGGGTTTGTGTGAGTGACAGGGATGGGAGATTCCCAGGGACAGTAGGGGGCTCCAGGTGGTGAATGGGGTGCTTACTCCAGGATGGGTGGGCGGAGTAGTCCTTGACTCTGAATAGGGTTGTGCTCCACCACCACAATGCTGGCTCCACCTCCTGCGGAGCGTCTGATGTCTCTGCCCTGCACCCTGAAAGAAGACGGCCGTGTCCTGTCAACAGAGCACTCCAGAACCGGGTTGAACTAGGCTCAGGCCCCCTGGCCTACAAAGACAAAAAAACTGCAGTATAAATATAGGAGCCCCACTGCTTACAAATCAGATCCAGTTTTGACCACGACGAACCTCTGCCTGACTAGAAGGACCAAGAGAAGCTGAAGGACGGAAACCAGTCTGTATCCTGTAAGACTGGCCTGCAGTGGTGCCTTGCTGAGAACGGAGAGGAAAGGACCAGAGAGGACTTTGTAGACTTGTGCCTGAAACGATCTCCAAGGGCTTGATCGAGAGCTTGCCCCCTGAACGGAACCCCAGGACCATTGGGTTCTATTCTGCTTGTGCCCGTCTGCTGTTGGGCCTTAGTTCTTATTCCCTCGCCAGAGTTGTGACTCGGGTGCCTTCGCCCCCTCCCAGGCCGTGACAGCTCGGAGCCTGGTCGCCCCGCCGTAGAGAGCCCCGCTCATCCCTGAGTCGCTCTCCGCTTCAGTGCCGGGCCGTCCGCTCTCCTGTCACCTCGCCGCTAACGGAGCTCGTTGTGCGCCTCTCATCTTCTCCAGCCGGAATTTGCACGGAGCGCATTCCATAGCCTCGGACGGTCCGTACGTCGTAAACGTACCCGACTGTCTCGCTTTGCCCTCCTGCATACCAAGGCTCGTGCTGCACCTCAAGAAAGGCCTCCTCGTACCGTGGTACTGGAAGCCTGGTGTTGCACCCGCCTGCCATAGAACGCGACGCCCCTCACAGATTCACGAGTACGACCCGGCGTGCTATAGTACGTCCCGCAGGCCTGAACAGCGCCTCGCCCCATGAGCTGCATCGACCCCGGATCGCCGCAACAATCCACAGTCCTGCTCCCCCACCTCGATCCTCGAGGGGGACCGAGTCGGAGAGATCCTCTGGAGAACCGTAGGCCTCGTTCAGGGTCCGCCCTCACCAGTAGCCGCGCCTGAAACGTCTCGGACTTCCACAAGCAAGGTACACTTGAACTCCGTCTCGAGTTCATATCGGATCCAGGGTCCGCAACGTTCTTATTTCCATGTCATCGTACCTTGCTGAACAACGAACATTTAAAGACTAAGCTTGCCTATTGTAATCTGGTGGCCTCAAATCGCTAAACGTTATTTTGGTCTTGTGATAATCCTGCTTGAAACTATCTTTTATATAAAGTATACGTATTTTTGATACAACCATACGCCTGGTGTCCATTCATGGTGGGTCAGTGGGTTTACTGTGTGTGATCATAAATGCTTAACTTACTATCGCCCTGAGGATTAGCCTTGTCTGCTCGCGCCACACTACCTAGAGGGTGAGCAGGGGTTATTCGAAGGAGTAGTTCCCTTGCCCTGACTGGAAGTGAGGGTCCCTGCTTGTCACAAGTGCATACCTGTGCCAACCAGAGACCTCCGGTTCCAACATCCCTGTAACCTGCACTATAGCTAAGTCGATCTTTCTAGGCTGAGACAAGGGCTACCCGGCCCCAACCATGGTTATGAAGTCATTTGCCTCTACTGTCCTGGACTAGACCCTACTAAAGCTCTGCAAACTCAGTCAAGTACACGCTTTCTGTTCTCAATGTAGGCTTTTTCAGATGAGAAATTTCCATTTGCATAGAGAAAAGTTGTTGAGTAGTCATCTGAAGAGATTCTATCTGTTGCTCCATTTGAATTACTTTATTAACAATAGCAGTCCATTTGTCATTGAGGCTTTTGAGATGTAAATTTATTTTCTCCACGTAGGGTTTATGAACTCATATCTTTTCCAAAATTAACTCCAGATATATTGGTGGGGGAGATTTAGTAGGCGAAGGGGGGGTCTTTCTTAACCCTCTTATTTGATAAAATTTTGGCATCCACAACCAGTTTTGATGAAAGTTTAGTAGTTGGAAGAGAAATGCTTGACACTGTCACCCCTGAAGCGGCAGGTGAAAGAATATGCTGTCCTCATGAATGTCTGCAGTACAGAAAATTGATTAGAGCTCAACAAAACAGGAGACTTAATGTGCAGCGTTGAATGGTTAGTGTTTCCTCTAGCAGATCTAGTTCTCCCATAAACACAAATGCTAAAGTAGTAATAGGCTAGTATAGAGTAAGAAAGTGTTGGGACTGAGAATGTTTAAATTACAAAATTATAGAATGACGAGTGAAATTCGCAGGTGACAAAACTGCTGCAGTACTACCACAAATGTAATGATTAAAAAGACAGAGGACAATTAGAAGCATCTTGGAATATGAACCAGCAAGGGTATCAAAGCGGGAACAGATGTGTTTCAAAGTCAGACACCCATGCTGTTCTTTTAATAGAGGAAACTCTGAGGAGAAGAGAATGAAGAAACTGGTGCTGCTTGAAGAAGCATATTTCACAGAAGAGGGCTGTTCCCCAAATATTCTACAAATATATAAATATTAGAAGTGCCCTTGATCAATGGAACATAAAAGATGCAGGGCGCTCCATCGAGACCACCACCTTACCGATGGACTGAAACACGCCGAGATCAACCCCCTGCTGCAGAAACCATCCGCTGACCCGACAGAGCTCAAGAATTTCAGAGACATCTCCCTGCTCCCCTTCCCAGCCAGTCATTGAGAAGGCCATCAACGCCCAACTCTCCGAGTTCATCCAAGACAACCGTGTCCTGGACACCTATCAATCTGGCTTATGAAGCAACAACAGCACTGAGAACACCCTCCTTGTGACCACCGATGACATCCTCTCTCTCTTCTATGGGGGAGAAACAGCAGCACTCATCCTCCTGGACCTCTCGGCCGCCTTTGACACTGTCTCCCACCGCACCCTAAGCATGAGACTCCATGATGCCGGAACACACGACAAAGCCCTGGACTGGATTCGTTCCCTCCTCACCAGTAGAACACAGCAAGTCAGACTACCAGTGCTAGGGCTACCCCTAGGACTCTTCCCTGAGCCCTACCCTCCTCAACATCTACATGGCTCCACTCGTAGCCATAGTCAGGAACCGCGGACTCACCATTGTCTCCAACGCTGAAGACACCCAGCTGATCCTCTCCCTCACCAACGAGCCTACAATCACCAGAAACAACTTCCACGACGGGATAAGGGCTATTGCCACCTGAATGAGATACAACTACCCCAAGTTACACTTGGACAAGACCGAAGTCCTCATCCTGGGGCCCATCACCTCACCTTGGAAAGCCAGCCACGCTAGGAGTCTGCCCCATGGACCAGTCATGAAACCTTTGCATCATGCTGGACTCTTTGCTCACTATGAACAGTCAGATCACAACTGTCTCCTCATCATGCTTCCACACTCTTTATGAATATAGACTTGGTATAGCGCATGGCTACCCTAAGGCATCCCAGCGCTTTGACCCAGGACACATCACAATCACTCATCGGAAAAGAAAGGTTTTTAATTGTTTCCGGAACATAAGATGGTTCGGTAGAAGTCGGATGCTCTCAGGAAGATTATTCCAAAATTTGGCTGCTTGCAAGGAAAACTGCCTGCCCCCCGTACGGGATCTTTTGATCCTAGGGACTGTCAGAAGATTTAGTTCACTAGACCTAAGGGTTCTAGAGGGTCGGTATGGACAAAAGAGTGGGCGAAGAATATCAGGACCGTTGTTTGTGATGGATTTGTGAACCATGCACATGGCCTTGAAACCTATCCTCTCCTGGATCGGCAGCCAGTGTAGAGCACGCAGAGCAGGCTTAACCGAGCTGTATCTGGGGACTTTGACCAGAAGTCGAGCCGCGCGAATCTGGACTAACTGCAGAATTTTGATGGTGCCTATCGGGGCACCAAGGTAAAGTGCATTAGAGTAATCCAATCGGGAGATTATCAAGGACTGGACCAAGAGCCGTCTGGAATCGGGAGGAAGGAGGTTCACAACCTTCCTTAAAACCCTAATCAGGCTAAAGCATGTTGCGGCTACCTTCCTTGCCTGCACTTGAAAGCCGAGGGAGGGGTCGAGCCAGACCCCCAGACTCTTGATTTGTTTCTTTGGGGTCGGGGGGGGACCCAGGCAACTCGGCCACCATGGGTTGAGGTTCAAGGGAGCTTTATAACCCATGATCATGATCTCGGTTTTTGTCCCATTTAGTTTCAGAAATGAGGCTTCCATCCAGTCACGAACCTTAGTGAGACAGGGGGATAGATTGTTTGTTGCAGAGATCCCTTCTTCAGACCTCGTGAGTGAGACCAACAACTGGGTGTCATCGGCGTAGGTGACCAATTTTATTCCCCAGGGAAGTACCACCTCGGCCAGGGGCCTCATATAGATATTAAATAAGGTGGGGCTTAATGAGGATCCCTGGGGAACTCCGTAGTGAAGGGGGAACTGTCTTGATGTAAACTTCCCTTCGAAAACAGAGAAAGTTCTTTCTGCTAGGAAAGATTGCAGCCATTTAAGGGCAACGCCAGCAATACCAGCCTCGCCAAGGTGGCCAATCAACAGGGAGTGATTAACCGTGTCGAAGGCTGCGCTGAGGTCCAAAAGGATCACCGCCGCGCAGCCTCCAGCATCTACAATCTTTCTCGCTTCCTCAACTACAACCACCAGGGCCGTCTCAGTGCTCTGTTTTGTTCTGAAACCAGTTTGAGTAGGATGGAGCAGTGCCTCCTTTTCAATAAAGGCAGATAAAGCTAGATTTACATGATTTTCTGTGATTTTACTTATCCCTGGCAACAGTGAAATAGGGCGGTAGTTTGACCAGTCCTCAGGGTCAAGATTGGCTTTTTTTAATAAAGCTTTGACTCTGGCCTGTTTCCACAGTGGGGGAACCACTCCCATGGAGAGGGAGGAGTTGATTACATCCCTCATGATTGGAACTACCACCTCCGAGATTTGTTTCAGGACAGAGGGCGGAGCCATGTCCGAGGGAGAGCCTGACTTAAGATTTTCCAGAAGTTTTTCTACTGAGGAATGATCTATCGAGGGCAGAACATCCAGAGTAGGTGAAGAGGCCAATCGAGTGGTAGGCTCAATGGAGTGACCCAGGTCATTAGTATCTTCCTTCACACAGAAGGAAGAGTAGATGGTAGCAACCTTTGAGCTAAAAAAATTGGCTAGCTCTTCGCACCGTTTTAGAGGATCGGCTACTTCATTGAGGGGACTAGGCGGAGTCACGAGCGACTTGAAGAATTTGTACATTTCCCTGGGGGAGTTAGCGGCTTTAGATATTTCAAGCTGGTAAAAGGAGGCTTGGGCTGATTTTAATTGGATTTTGTAAGTCCTAAGAATTGCTCTGTATTCCGACTTATCCTCCAAGGTGAAATTCTTTCTCCACTTCCTCTCTAGTCTCTTACATTTCCGTTTAAGACCTCTCAATTCTGCGGTGTACCAAGGCATTTTATTAGTTTCCTAATTCCTGCTTCAAAAGATCTTCAGCTGGAACCCTACTGAGACCAGAAATACGGTCGCCCATACACCAAGCAACAGACTTGATTACGGCAATGCACTCTATGTAGGCGTCACCCAGAAACTCCTCAGGAAACTACAGAATGTTCGAAACACCGAGCCAGACTGGTGCTCAACTTACCCACACATCCCCCACCACAGCCACTTCTCTGAACACCTGCGAGAACTCCACTGGCTCCCAGTCAACAAAAGCGTCACCTTCAAGTTCCTCAAACACGCCTACAAAGCCCTCCATGATGCCAGACCAGCGTACCAGAATCACCACCTCTCATTCCACTTACCCACCAGACGCTTCTGCTCCACCCAAATGCCCTTGCCACTGTCCCTCGGATCAGCAAGACCAGGAGCAGAAGAAGATCCTTTTCCTAGCTCGCTACCAAAACCTGGAGAACCCTGCCTCTCCACCTCAGGCTATCCCCGTCGCTGACACAATTCAGGAAGGATCTCAAGTCCTGGCTCTTTGACTGAACCTCAGTGACCAGTCGGAGCTGCAGTCCCCCTCCAAGCGCCTTCAGACCCTCACAAGTGAGTAGTAGCGCTGAACAAATACTGATTAATTAATTAATAAATACTGATTGATTGATAGCATCTAAAACCGCAATGCAGTCGAAGAACAAAATATCGGGCACGATTCCAGTGAGGGAAATGTGCCACCCATTTTGAAGTAAAAAGCGGTATTTTACACATACCATGCAGCATAGGTAAGTTGGTTACGTTCAGGGCAGATTCCGATAGCAGGAAAACATATTGTGGGAGGAGCAGAATGTCCGAGAGGAAAGAAACATCCCTCAGAAACCGCTGCAGAGCTCCATCAGCCAGCTGTCATCTTCTTCGGTGTTAAAACCACGCCGCCCTCGAGTGCACGAATTTATGATCAGAATAAACCCTAGTGTCGTCCCTTCTGTGTGATTTATGCTCTCTAGGAGAAAATCACAATTTCCCTAACTTTCGATTTTTTTTTATCAACATTGCCTCTGTTATTTATAAGCAAATGTTTATCCTTCTGTGTCCATGTGCTTGGCTGTAAGGAGGCCAATGTGTTTGACCCCTTAAAATTCCATAACCAGAAGACATTTTTAGGTTTTACCTGCATGGCACTCGCGCTGCTCTTGTGAAATGTATTATATTTAATATAAAGCTTACAAGGGGCTTACATCCTGCCCTCACTTTTAATTTGATTGTGTGCTTCCCACTTACTTTTCCTCCTTTCTATTGGTTGCAGCATATTATTTGCTGTTCTTCTGTGTGTGTTCTTCTTCCAGCTGCAGCCGACATAAACAAAAAGTGGTGGGGCGGGTGGAAGTGTGGTCTGGAGGAGCATGGGAGGAGGAGCATGGAGGTGTTAAAATAAAAAATTAAGACTTACTTGAAGCTGTCGACCACCTCGTGCCTCGGTGTTCTGCTACTTCCTTGTCCCAGCAGACACTGGGACGGCATGAGAGACTCCTGTGCAATCCCTGCGCTGCTCTCATGCTATTACCAATAGCATGAGAGCAGTGCAGAGAGTGTCCTGAGCTGGTTGAATGCTCGCTCAGGTACAGGGAATCTGTGCTGTTTATCCAACCCAGCTGTCTATTACATCTGGGGTTAGTGAACCCTAACTGTGCATGTCTGTTTGGCTGGCCTAAGACAGCCGGCCAAACAGACATGCGTAATTAGAAGGGCACATGCCGCACTCCAATCTGCCCCACTCCAGTCTGCTCCCTTCCAATCTACCCCACTCTAATCCAAAACAGTCTACCCTGCTCGAATCCACCCCACTCCTATCTACCCCACTGCAATCCAAAACAATCTGCTCTCTCCAATCTACCCCACTTCAATCAAAAACAATTGGCCCCATTCCAGTCCATCCTACTCCAATCCAAAACAATCTGTCCCACTCTAATTTGCCCCACCCAATCCAAAACAATCTGCCGCACTCAATCCAAGCAATCTGCCCTACTTTAATCTGCACCACACTAATCTGCCCCACTCCAATCTGCCTACCGCCAATCCAAAACAATCTTCCCACTCTAATCTTCCCCACTGAAATCCTTTCCACTCCAATCCTAAGCAATCTGCCCCACTCCAATCTGCACCACACTAATCTGCCCCACTTCAATCTGCCCAACTTTGATCTAAAACAATTTGCCCACTCCAATCTGCCCCACTCAAATCCATCCCACTCCAATTGGCCCCACTCCAATGCAAAACAATATGCCCCCCTCCAGTCTGCCCCATTACAATCTACCCCACTCCAACCCAGAACAGCATTCCCCACTCTGATCTACCCCACTCAGTCCAAAACAATCTGCTCACTCCAATCTACCCCACATCAATCCTCAACATTCAAACCCACACCATCCATACCACTCCAATCTTCTCTACTACAATACAAAACAATCTTCCCCACTCAATCCAAAACAATCTGCCCCACTACAGTCTGCCCCACTCCCATCAACCCTCTCCAATCCAAAGCAGTCTTCCCCACTCTTATTCTACCCAACTCTCATCTGCTCCACTTGAATCAAAAACAACCTGCTGACTCCAATCTGCCTACTCCAATCTTCCCCACTCCAATTCAAAACAATCTGCCCAACTCCAATCTGCCCCGCTCCAGTTCAAAACAATTTACCCAATCCAATTCAATCCACCCCACTCCAGTCTGCACCACTCCAATCCAAAACAACCTGCCCCACTCATTCCGAAACAATATGCCCCATTCCAATCTCCCCGACTCAAGTCTGCCCCACTCTAATGTACCCCACTCCAATCCAAAACAGTCTGCCCCACTCTAATCCAACCCAAATCAAATCTTCCCCACGTCAATCCAAAACAATCTGCACCACTCTACTATTCCCCATTTTAATCAGCCCACTTCAATCTACCCCATTCCAATTCACCCCAATCCAGGCCAATCCACCTCAGCCAAATCCACCAACTCAACCCTAATTCACCCTACTCAAATCCACCACAATCCACCCCACTCCAATCCAATACAGCCCACACCAATCCAATCCACCCCAATTCAGTTCAATCCAATCTATCCTACTCAAATCAAATCCACCTCACCCCAAACCACTCCACCCCACTCTTTCCCAATCCACCTCACCCCACTCCAATCCAAACCACCCGACTCAAGAACTCAGCGCTAAGTCTGATTAAATCTTACTTAAACAACAGGCTGCAATTTGTTCAGATCGGCGATTTCCATTCAGAACAGTTCATACTTCCATGTGGGGGTGCCGCAGGGCTCCTCACTGAGCCCTACTCTGTTTAATCTATATGTCACCCCCATAGCTCATGTCATCAGGCAGTTTGGCTTCTCACTGGTGTCCTACGAGGATGATACACAGATTGTAGTACCCATCTCAAGCAATCTGGAGGAAACGGCGGCTCGCTTTAATCAACGTATGTCCCATATAGACCATTGGATGAGCGCAAACTGCCTAAAGCTTAACAGAAGTAATACAGAGGTTCTCATGTTGGGATCCGACACCTCCTTTGGGTCTCAGAACCTGTGGCCTCTGGACATCAGAACCCTTCATACTCCAGTGCATGAGGTCAAAAATCTGGGCATCATCTTTGACGACAGACTTACCTTTCAACATCAAACCAATAAAGTCGCCTCTCAGGTTCACTTAACACTAAAATTAATCCGGAAAGCGAGACCATTCATCCCCCCAGATGCAGTAAATAAAATTGGTAACAACCTTAGCAATGGCCAGACTGGACTATGGAAATGCCCTTCACTTGGGCCTGCACAAACAGCACATGCTTAAACTGCAGCAGGTTCAAAACGCTGCTGCTAGGATGTTGCTGAATATTCCTAAGTTCCAGTCTGTCAAGGCTTAAAAAACAACACTGGCTCCTGTGAAGAAGAGGACAGAATTCAAAGCCTTGTGTCTAGCGTACAAAGCTGTACAGGGAACAGGACCTGCGCACCTGAAACAGCATTTCTCATGGTAGCATCCTTGCAGAATGTTTCGCTCAGCTCAGAGCAAACTTTTGCAGACACCCAAATTCAGGAAAGTTCGCTAAGCAGGAAGCAGCTTTCTCTTGAACATTGTAAAACTGTGGAACGTGCTCCCTCTAGCCATAAAAAAACTGCCCAACATTACTCTCTTTCAGAAAAGCACTGAAATATTGGCTTTTCTCAAACTAAATCCTACCTCCTACTGCTCATTCCCGGCAGACTCCTCCATTGCAGTGCCTAGACGCCTCTGGACATTCGAGCGCTATATACATTTCAAAATCAAATCAAATCAAACTCCAATCCAAAACAATCTGCCCCACGCCAATCTGTCCCTCACCAATGCAAACCAAACTGGCCCACACCAATGTAAAACAGTCTGTCCCACTTCAGTTCAAAACAATCTGACCCACTCCAATCAGCCCCACTCCTGTCCTAAATGATCTGCTCCACTCCAATCCAAAACAATCTGCACCACTCCAATCTGCCACACTCCTATCAAAAACAATCTGCCCATTCCAATCCATCCCACTCCAATCTACCCCAATCCAATTCAAAACAATCTGCCCCACTCCAATCTGCCCACTCCAATCCAAAACAATCTTCCGTCCTCCAATCAGGCCCAATCAAATTCGCCCCACTCCAATTTACCCCACTCCAATCTGACTCATTCCAATCCGCCCCAGTACAATTCAATCCACCTAATCCCAATCCATCAACTCCATCCCATTCAACCCCACTCAAATCCACCACAATCCATTCCTCACCACTCCCATCCAATTCATCCCGCACCAATCTAATTCACCCCATGCCAGTCTAATCCAGGTTACCCCCACTCCTATCCAATCCATCTCATCCTATTCCAACTCACACCATTTCCTTCCCAATCTACACCAATCCATCCCAATCCAATTCACTACAATCCAAAACAATCTGCCTTACTCCAATCTGCTGCACACCATTCTGCAATACAAAAAACGGGAGTGGAGGGTCCAAGGGAAGTTTTAAAGACCAGCGCATAAAATTTCCCCAACACAAGTATTGCAAAACACCTAGTTATCTGCGGGTCTAGCATGCTTGGAAAATCACTACAGACTTTAAACCCAAGCAAAAGGCTCTAAATCAAGCAAATAGGGAATCATTTAATAAGGATGGAATCCCATCACACACTAGAGTGGCATGCTTCATCATCTTGGATTTCTCCTCTTGGCTGAAACACCTAGTACAGCCAAGGGCTACAACCCCCTCACTATGAGGGAGGATCTCAGGGATGTTTTTTTTGGATACTACTCATGCATAAGATCTACTAAAATCCAACAGATGTAAAGCACAAGAATACTTTAGTTATAGGCGCAGTGCAAAAGGAGGGATGTGGGATGTAATACTAACTCCAAAGAGAAAAAGGAACTTTATTAGTTTACTCTTGGGGTCAGGATTAAAAACAGTGCATGTGCAGTATAGAAATATTTACTGCATCTGTCCAGTAAACAGGTCTACATGTTTCAGCCAGTATAACCACAGTGGTGTTGTGGCCTTCCTCAGGACCTAGATGTTGAATGCTACTGCATTCTGAAGTGTTAAAGTGAAAAACTATATAACAGGAAGGTTCATTTGAAACAAATACAACCTACATCACCATTAGTCTCCGTTTTGGTAGATTATGATATACTGGTGGCACCCATAAATTACAAGTAAGAAGCCTCACCTCACCTGGCAACAGCTCAGGACGGGAGGCACTGCTCTATCCGTTGGTACCCCAGGTTTTTCAAAAGCTGCAACCGGAGGCTTCTTACTCGTAATTTATGGGTGCCACCAGTAATAGTAATCTACCAAAACTGAGACCACTAGTTATGTAGGTTGTATTTGTTTCAAACTAACCTTCCTGTTATATATAGTTTTTTACTTTATCACTTAATAACACAGTAGCATTCAACATCTAGGTCAAAACATGTAGACCTGTTTACTGGACATATGCAGTTGTTATTTCTATAGAGCACATGCTCTGTTTTTAATACTATCCCCAAGAGTTAACTAATAAAGCTATTTTTTCTCTTGGGAAAAGTTTTGCACTGCGCCCATCACTCATGTATTCTAGTGCTTTACATCTGTTGGATTTTAGTAGATTTTAGTAGATCTTCTGCAAGAGTCGTATCCCAAAAAAATCCCTGAGCTCCTCCCTCATAGAGAGGGGGTTGTAGCTCTAGGCTGCACTGGGTGTTTTAGCCAAGAGGTGAAATCCTAGAGGATGAAGCATGCCACCTCCATGGGTGATAAGATTCCATCCTTATTAAAGGATTCCCCATTTTCTTGATTTAGAGCCTTTTGCTTGTATTCTAGTTCTGTAGTGCATTTCTAAGCCTGCTAGACCCACAGATAAATAGGTGTTTTGCACCCCAATCTGCTGCAAACACATTTCAAAACAATTTGCCCCACACCAAACCAAAACAATCTGCCCCACTCAATCCAAAAGACTAGACCGCACTCCAGTCCAAAACAGTTTGCCTCACTCCAATTTGACCCACTCCAAACCAAAACAATTTGCTCCACTCCAAACTGCCCCACTCCAATCCAAAACAATCTGGCCCACATTACATAAAACAATCTGCCCTACACAATCCAAAACAATCTGTCCCACTCCAGTCTAAAACAATCTTCCCCACTCCAGTCTAAAACAATCTGCTGCACTCCAGTCTAAAACAATCTGCCCCACTCCGGTCCAAAATAATCTGCCCCACTCTAACATGCTTCACTCCAATCAAAACAAGCTGACCCACACTAATCCAACAGCAGCTGACCCACACTGTCCAAAACAATCTGCCCTGGTTCACTTCAAAACAATGTGCACCCCTCCAGTCTGAAAACAATCTACCCCATTCCAATCCACCCTACTCGAATCCAAAACATACTGCCCAAATCCAAAACAATCTGCCCTACTACAATTCAAAACAATGTGCCCCACTCCAATCCTATCAGGCTCACTCCAATCCAAAACAATCTGCTCCACTGTAATCGGCCCCACTTCAAACAGTCCCACTCCAATCTGCCCCACTCCAATCCCAAACAATCTGCCCCACTCTAATCCGTTCTACTGAAATCTGCCCTACTCTAATTTTAAGCAATCTGCCCCACTCCAATCCATCCCACTCCAATATGATGCACTCCAATCAAAGACAATCTGCTCACTCCAATCAGCCCCACTCCCGTCTGCCCCATTCCAACCCACCCCACTGGAATCCAAAACAGTCAGCCCCACTGAACTCCACTGTCACTCCAATCTACCCCAGTCCAATCCAAAACAATCGCCCCACTCAATCTTCCCCACTTCAGTCCAAACAATCTTCCCCGCTCCAATATGCTCCATTCAATCCAAAACAATCTGCCCCACTCCAATCTGCTCCACTCCAATTTGCTCCACTCCAATTTGCTCCACTTCAATCAGGCCCACTTTAATCTGCACCACTTTAATTTGCCCTACTCCAATCCAATCCACTTCAACTCAATCCACCCACTACATCCTTTTACCCACTTTAATCCACCACAATCCACTCCATTCCAATCCACACAACACCAATCCAACCCACCCCAATCTAGACAAATCCGATCTACCTCATTACAATCCAATCCAACTCACATTCTTCCAAATCATGCTTGCCCCACTCTAGTCTGCTCCACACTACTCTGCCCCACACCAATCCAAAATAATCCACCCCAAACCATTCCGAACCCATCTGTCCCACTCAATCTAAAACAATCTGCCCCACTCCATTTCAAAACTGTCTGCACCACTTCAATCTAAATACATTTGCCCAACTCCAATCCAGAGCAATCTGTCTCACTCAATCTGCCCCGTGCAGCCCAACACAATCTGCCCCACTCAATCCAAAACAATCTGCCATACAGCAATATGCTCCACTTCAATCCAAAGAAATCTGCCCCTCTCCAATTTGCCCCACCCAATCCAAAACAATCTGTAAATTCCAATCTACCCCACTCCAATCCAAAACAATCTGCCCTACTCCAATCTGTCCAACTCCAATTCAAAACAATCTGCCCTATTCCAATCAAAAATAATCTGCCCACTCCAATCTGCCCCACTCCAACCCAAAACAATCTGCCCCACTCCAATCCAAAATAATTTGTTCCACTCCAATCTGCACTACTCCTTTCAGACCCACTCTAACCCAAAACAATCTGCCTCACTCCAACCCAAACAATCGGGCTCACTCCAATCCACAACAATTCACCCACTCCAATCACCCCCCACTCCAATCCACCTCAACCCAGTCCAATCCTCCTCACCTCACCCCATTCCAATCCACCTAATCTCACCAAATCCAATCCACCCCAATCTAATCCACCCAAATCCAGTCTGATTCAATCAACCCCACTCCAATCTCCCCAACCCCACTCCAGTTCACCCCACACAAATCCAGTCCACCTCAATACAATCCACTCCATCCCATTCTAGTTCACCACACCACAATCCAAACCGCCTCAATGCAATCCACCCCACTCAACTCAATCCACCCCAATCTACTCCAATCCACCCCACCCCAAACCAATCTAATCCACCTCAGTCCAATCCACACCTTCCAACCCATCTCATCTCATTTCAATACACCCACACTCCAATCCAATCTACCCCACCAAGCCCACTCACTCCACTCCAATCCACCTCACTCAGCTCAATTCAACCCACTCTACCCCAATCCAATCCACCCATTCTCCTCTAATGAAATCCACCCCACTACCTCAAACCATAACAGCCCTCTCCACCCCATTCTACCCGCTCCCCTTCACTGTGCACCATTCTTCTCTATGCCACTCCACTCAATGACACTGCACTCTACGACAATCTCTGCCACTGAACTCTACTCCCCTCTACTCAACTCTATGACACCCTACTCCCTGTACTCCACTGTATGACACTCTACTTCAACAAATCCAGTGTATGACACTCTACTCCCCCCCCACTCCACTCTAGGATACTCCACGTCACTGACTTTTTGACATGCTGAACAGCAGGCACACTGGTGTACCACATGGCAAAATTACATTGCCAAAGCTTATAGATTTTGTATAGGCGAACTCTATTGGCTGTGCCAATGCTTGTTTGTGAATGGGGACCATAAACGGCCCCTGCCATGATGGCGGTATATGTATGCAAAGGCTGGTGCCACTTTGAGAGCGTTGATGAGGCTCATTAGCATAATTGTTGCTCAAGCTGACAAGAAAACCAGGGCATGAGAGGAGGTCTGTGTATCAAAGTGTCTGTGAGGCTAGCCTGTTTAGGGTAACTGGAGTACAGTATTTGGCATGAAAAAGTGATGAAAATGTGCATCCTGGCACGTAGAAAATCCGCACCCAGGGGAATCCATGCCAACATGTTGGAACATTTGCTAAGAGGGAGGGGTTTAATTTTCCCATAAACATGCACATGAATAAAAACAACTTTAAGATGAAGAAATAAGATAGTATATTCTCTAAAAAAAATCACTAGCTTCCACCTAAATCGGGAGTGCTGGTGTGCATGCAGAGGAGGTGGAGAGGAAGGCAGGGCAGACTGTGTTATGATTGCATAGTGCCTCTGAGGCGCTTACATCTGGAATCATCTCCACTAAAGCAGGAGTCTCCGTTCACCCCAGATGCCTTTTTTTGTTGTTTGTAATTGTGTATGGAATTACGAAATAAAAGAAATCCTGAGTATGCAATCCAACGAACTGTGCAAGACTTGTATATTTAACTGTAGATCTTCTGTGTACATTTCACAGAAAAGCGCACCGCAGGGTTATGTAAAGTAGCTTCTGCTTGGGCATGGAGCAAGACAATGCTTCCCACTTGCATGGAGAGTACACCGTCATTACACAGTTTGTGTGTTCAGTGTCATGTTTTTTCAACTACCCCACATGGAAGATATTTTCAGTGGGGAGCCCAGTTATCCGCCAAGAAAGAGGTCACATGACATGCACTATAATTCCTGTGTCATGCAATCAGTAAAATGCATACCAAGGTACGCCGCAGTCCAACTAAGACTCTTTCACTAAACTGGTAAAAGTAAACTGGTATCGAAATTTCATTTTTTCCTGATATTTTTTTTTAATAAATGAAAGATCATGCGACCAGCCATGTATGTCAAACATTCCTCGTCTTGTCCAGCGCCCGCCCCTGTCAGATGCCTGCCCTCTCACTAGACTGCCACTCCAACCTCGATTGCTATATTCAGTAACCAGGAAGAGCTCGGAATGCCGATGAGACTTCTGCCAACAAAGAATACTGTATACCCCCCTGCCTAATCCATCTGCGTAGGGACTGCCCTTCCCTCAGTGTGGGCTGCCTCCCGGTGCACAGTCGAGTGTGGCTTATATATTAAAATATTGAGCCGGTAGCTGTGTGAGAATTATGTCAAAATCTGGTCGCTGCAGCCTAGTTAATGTATTTTATGGGCAGAGTGAGCTATGCCAAAGCAGTGCTCGGCTGAGGTCCATATAGTTCCTCTTTCCATCTTTATATGTTTACAATGTATGTTTGTATGTAATTAGCTGCCATCTTGTCGGGCCTGCAGATGTGATGACTGCAGCTTCTGGCTCGTGCTTGGTTCAAATTAGACTTGAAATGTCTGGAGGAAATCAGCATGATCTTGTTTGGATGGAGGGGAGTGACAAGTGGCACAACAGACTGCTCCTAATGAGATTTAACTTATTTTAATGGAAGACTCTGCCAAAAATCTAATATGAGTGAGCATTTCAAATACTTATTGGAGTAGAAATGTATTTCTTTATACATAAGGGGGCATCCACACAGCCACATCAAACTGGTTGCTGTGCGTCCTCTCAGCTGCTCGGACCAGATGCCCGACTACAAATACCTCTCCCTAAATGATCTTCACTTGTTTCAAACTGACCTGAGTCCCCCACAGGCAGACTAACCACTGCCCCACCAAGCTTGCATCCTACACAGACCCACAGCTTTTCAGAATGTCATACTTTTCTGGCATTGCACGATCCGCCCTGTCCGGGTACCACTCCTCCTTCACTTTCTCAGCGCATACAGGTGCAGCCCCATCTGTATTCACAGAGGCCCCTCCTTGCCCCGGTGTCCACCTCATACACAAAAAACTCGCACCACCCCTCGTCAAATCCTGATATCCAATGCCGTATATAGTACCACTTGCTTCCTTAATCCTGCTCTATTGTCTATCGCCTCAACGTATAATTTGGGGAGGTGAGGTACATGAAAACACTGAAAACCGCTGTCACTAGATCGACACAATTTATTTCTAGCTCGGCTGCAATTAAAAAGGTCTATTCTCTGTCATCGGTCATGATCTGATTCTAAAAAAATTAAGTTATAATGCCATGCCTTGTTTGTGTTTTAGAGAATGCAGCAAAAGATGCTCCACCTTGTTTTCCATCTGTAATTCGCTCCACCCTCCATTTTTACACCCACTACATGTATGTGCGATATAGATAAAGCACGTAAATCTTGGATGACATAATATTAATCACATTATTTTAGGTTACACTTCATGTAGGTTACTCCCACTCATGGGAATTCAAAAGAAATTTCTAAACTCAATGTAAAACATTGAGTGATGGCTCGCGTCTCATAAATCTGTATTTCATCTCTACATGTGTTACAGTTTAACCATTAAGTATTTGGTCAGTGTAGGAAACTAATTTACTGCATGCTGTTCTTTGCTATTCAACTCCTTGTTTTGTCCTATTAGTTTATTGTAAGCTCTTTTCCATTTAATTGATCTACTTTGGTAGGTCTGGACTAAAACAGCGCACCAGAGATTGCTATTTGTTGGTTTCACACATTTCCAGACCTTACCACTAAATTCGACATCAAACCACATAATACAAACTCAGCAACATAATTACACCACACACTACATCCATCGATCCACAACATGAAATTCCACATCATACCAAAAAATTCCACATCATACCACATAATTAAACTCCACTACATACCACTCCACAACACAAAATACAATTCCACAAAAATGACACTCCATAACACACAATCCAACTCCACGTAATTGCAGTACACTGAATACCACATAATTATTATCTTTATCATTCCACTGCACACCAGACCACGTATTTCCGAAACAAAAATCTACTCCTTACCACACAATTCCATGCCCCACAATTTCACAACTAACACTTCCAATTCAACCCACATAATTCCACTACACACCAGATACATACACTCCAAAACACATAGGTAAAAGACATTGTAAATTGCACCGCCAATAGCTCTAACACAATCAAATGTGAGACCTATTGCATTTCTACTGCTTGTTTGTTTTGTAGGTATGGGGAGAGCTGAAGCCTTTCTCCTTAAAATTTTCATTTTAGATTTGTTCTGCGTGAAGCACTATGGAGAACTATGCCTGGGACCATAGAACCTAAGCGGGCAGGGAATGAGTCTTTCTATCATCTTAGTAACCCATGAGCCCGGGACCGACTAGTGATACTGTCTCACTTGCCCTCCTACTCACTCACCGAGGAACAAGTAATTTGACACCCCAGAGCACAACACTCCCTACCGTCTCAGGAATTGCTGTGGAAGGATATACCCTTTCGTTCTTACAATCGTACTAGTCCACAATAAGATCTGACAGAGACATGAGAAAGTTTAAGAATTTTTTTTAACTATCATGCTCTAGTATGTAGTATATGTCCTACAATAAGTAAGAAGATGCCTAACACAAATATGGTCAGCATAGTAAGTAATCCATAAATCATAAAAGGAGCTGTCCTGACATTAGAGATGGTAATCTAGCCCCCTTCCCCTTCTACAGAAGCAAAGGGAATATATATCAAAAGAACTCTGGGTGTTTGCAGCGGACCCCGTACCTTAGCAAGCACAGATACAAGCTCTACATTTGAGGTGCAATCAAGATCTCTTTGAAAAATATCTCTCCAAGTGTGCATTGCATATCTGTGCATACCTATATGACAAAGAGTATGTGTTCCCAAACAACAGCTGCCTACGTGTGTTTTTTTTCTATGTGCTAGAGCCTGACCAAAGCAGAATAACAAGGGGCATTGTTGTTTGACCTTGTCTATGGTGTTCAGACTCAATAACATGAAAGAACAGAATGCAAAAACAATGGCAGGTTCTGTGTGAACGTACGACGTGGCACAAAGCAAAATACATTTGTATAGTAACTTCAGCCGCGGGCCGTGGAGGGAGTTACGGTGGGGCAGGGAGGCGGGGAGGGGGAGGGGCAGGGTGGAGGGAGCTAAACACTGGCATATGGATATTTGCAGGTAAGTACACAATTTTATTAATAAAACGAAATTCGTAGCGCGCACAGCATCGCATTTTGCCCCTCCCCCTCCCCCCCTCCCTGCCCCACCGTAACTCCCTCCACGGCCCGCGGCTGAGTAACTTGCGGAAAGCAGAGTGCAGAGTGCAACATGCTCATGGTAACACATCTCAGAAATCAAAATCAATGAAAATGACAATCTGATATTTTGCACAGCAGATGTGAAAAGCTTGTACACATCCATCCCACATGGTGGAGGAATTGATGCAGTGGAAAAAATCTTGTTAAACAGCGATATCCCGGAACCTATGCAAGTCCTACTCATGGAACTCATGATCTTCACGCTATACCATAGCTATTTTACCTACAACGGCCAATGGTTCCAACAGTTGTCGGGCATGTCCATGGGCAATTGCGCCGCACCGACGTATGCGAACATATATATGGCAAACTTCGAAGAGATGCACATCTATGACAACCCTGAATGGACAAACAACTTGCTTATGTACACACGTTACATTGATGATTTATTTTTCATTTGGAATTTTTTGAATTTGAATTTAAAAACATTTATATAGCGCACATTTACCACGCGGTTTCTTGGCGCTTTTAGATTGCGAGGGGGCAGCAGGAGCGGGGGGAGTTTTAGACAGAGTGGGCGCGGGAGAAAAGCAGGGTTTTAAGACCTTTACGGAACTCGGCGTAGGAAGGAGTCATGCGAAGTTCCACAGGGAGGGAGTTCCAAAACACGGGGGCGAGGACTGCAAATTTGGTTCCACCCGCCTTTTTCTTTCTAAACCGGTGAGTGGTGAGGAGTGCCAGGTGGGTGGAACGAAGCTCTCTGCTCGGTGTGTAAGGCTTAACAGCGGAGCAAATGAACTCCGGGGCAGTGCCCATTTTAGCCTGAAAGGTGAGGCAACCAAGCTTGAATAGGGCTCGCTCTTTCACCGGCAGCCAGTGCAGTGCCTGCAGTAAAGGGGTGGCACGATGATATTTGGGCAGGCCATGAATCAGGCGGGCAGCCTGGTTCTGCACTAGCTGCAACCGGTGGATGGCGTAGGCCGGAGCGCCGTTATAGATGATGTTGCCATAATCGAGGCGCGAAAGCACCATAGCCATCACAATAATCTTTAGGGCAGGGAGGGAAAAAAAACGAGAGATCTTCCTAATGGTTCTGAGGGAAAAAAACAGGAGGAGACAACTGAGTTAACCTGTGAGTGAACAGAAAGTGAAGAGTTAAGGAAGATACCAAGGGTTTTGACCTTAGGAACAGGAAGCGGGGGAACACCAAGTGAAGACGGCCAATGAGAAGGGGACCAGGGACTGCAACCACGTCCGGTCAAGACGAGCTCCGTCTTGTCCGGATTGAGTTTGAGGTGGTTGCAGTTCATCCAATCTTGGATGAACAACATGACAGATTGGACATTCTGGGAAGATGAAGGGGAATGAGAAAGGTTAAAAATTAGCTGGAGGTCATCGGCGTAATTAAACACCGTGACCTCGAGCTGCTGTAACATAAAAATGAGGGGGTAGATGTATAAATTAACCAAAAGAGGGGAACTTGAGGAGCCTTGGGGGACCCCGCAAGCAACCTTACGGGGGGCAGCCCTGAAACCAGCTAGGTGGACCGCCTGAGCCCTGTCACTCAGGAAGGATTCGAGCCAAGCGAGGGCTAGGCCCTCTATGCCCGCCGCCCTGACACGGGTAAGGAGAATGGAATGATTCACCGTGTCAAAGGCGGCGGACAGATCTAAAAGAATGAGGGCCTGCGGAAGATTGGTGTCAGTGCCCTCGCGTAAGCTGTCCATCACTGAGATCACCACCTTCTCCGTTGAATGGAGGGGGCGGAAGCCCGCCTGCCGAGAGGAGAGGCAGTGATTGGTTTCCACATAGGTGCTCAGGGTGCTGGTTACATGGGTTTCCAGGACCTTGCCCAAGTAAGGCAGAAGGGAAATGGGACGGTAGTTGGAAGGGGATGAGGGGTCGGCGCCAGCCTTTTTTAAGATAGGGATGATAGCCGCGAATTTGTGGGCAGCGGGAACCACTCCGTTCCTGAGTGAATCATTCAGGAGTGTGAGGGGTGGAGTTGGACAGGTTAGGAAGATTTCTCTCAAGATGTAGGCAGGGGCAAAGTCCAGGGGGGAACCTGACTTCACCTTTTGAAGCAGAGGAGGGAGCGTGACTTTAGTCAGGAGGGGAATAGATGTGAGTTTGGAAGTGACAGCTGGTGGGGAGGGGTTGATGAATGTGGGGGATGAAGGGGGGATATTAACCTTAATCTTTGCGACTTTATCGACGAAAAAATCGTTGAGCGAGTCGCAGAGCGGTTGGGAAGGGGGGATCGAGGCCATGACTCTGCTAGATGAGGCAAGCTCGTGTACCGTAGCGAAGATTTCTTTGGACTGTGACTCCGCTGACAGTATCCTATTGGAGTAAAACACGGTCTTAGCCTCAAGGATACCTTGCTTATAAACCTTGAGCACGGAAAGGTAGGTGGTTTTTTGGGCAGGGCAGTATGTTCTTCTCCATGCACACTCTGCTCTGCGTGCGGCCAGCTTTTTCTCCTTAAGATCCGGGGTGAACCACCGGTTAGCAGCGTGGATTCGCTTAACCGTGATTCGCCTTAAGGGGGCGAAGTCGTTGCCTGCATGGGTCAACCAGTTATTAATGGTGGCCAGTTGGGCCGGGGGGGCGAGGCCAGTGAGGTCAGGACTAGAGTTGGCCAGGGATGAGCAGAGGGATGGCATATCGGCTTTGCCCCATTTTCTGACCCAAATGTTTTTAGGGAGAGGGGGTTTGGCAGCTGGGGCTAAAGCAAGGGAAAAAGAAATTAAAAAGTGGTCAGACCAGGAACAGGGGGAAATGGTGGGTGGAGTGATGGGAATGTTCAGGGTCCAGACCTGATCGAGCGAGTGGCCATGTGCGTGAGTGGGGCTATGGACATGGGAGGTAAAATTGAGGCTGATCATAAGGTCAGTGAATTCTTTGGAGGAAGGGCTTTCGGCAGGATCATTGGGCCAAAAATTCAGATCGCCTAAGACTAACACTGGCGAGTTGTTTACTACCAGTGTTGCGAGAGTGTCCTGGAGACTTGAGACGAAGGTGGGAGTGGGGTGGGGGGGACGATAGATGAGGACAACAGTTAAGGCAGTCGAGTGGGAACTAGAGCGAGTTATCAGGTAGTCAACTTCCGGAATGGGGGGGGAGGGGAGAATCTGAAAGTGGAGATCAGTATGAGCTATCAGAGCCACTCCACCGCCTCTCCTGCTCTCCGGTCGGTCCACTCGGATGATAGAGTATGAGGGAGGTAATGCAGCTAGGACATTGGGCAGGGAGTCGGCTTTGAGCCAGGTCTCTGTTAAAAACAGGAGATCTGGTTTGTGGGTGTCGATGTAGTCGAATAGCTCATACTGATGGCTGACTACTGATCTAGTATTGAGAAGCGCGGCCGTGGTGTTAAAGGCCGGAGTGTGGGGAGCAGGTGAAAGGGAAGGGGTGGGGGGGACAGTGCAGGGCGAGGGGAACAAACCAGCTGTGATGGCTGGGGGAATAGGCGGAAGACTGGAATGAAGACCTAAATGCTTCAGTCGGTCGGAGACAGACAGGCTAATGGTGCCAGGGATCCAGAGCGACAGGAGACCGAGGGGGGAGTAAGACAGCAGTGAAACATTAGGAGGTGCCCCTAGCCCCTGCCTGCCGCGGACGGGCGCAGGCGGGCTGGACTCTGGCGTGACTCCGGCGCGCCTACGGCGCGCCCGCTGCGCTGACACATGAGGGACGTTTAAATGGAGAAGCAGCGTGGGGGGAGTGGCGTGGGTGTGGTTGGGCGATCGAGCCCAAGCCAAGATGGCGGCCACGGCTGGTGCAAGCCCGCGATAGAATTAGCTGCCGGCCAGCCCTCACAGCACCTAGGAAGCAAGGTAGGTAATTAATAAACCTGTTGATGTTCAGTACAGGTTAGTAAATGCATTCACAGACAATGCTAAAATACAGGCGCGCCTCCGCTCTCAGTCAGCGTGACAGCGCGAAAAAGTTTAAAAGATAAAAACGTGGCCCTCAGCTCCTGCTAGCAAGCCCACTGCCACCGGGCTGCTCGCAATCGCTGGGACGACGTCGGAAGTGCTCCTAAATGGAGAAGCAGCGTGGGGGGAGTGGCGTGGGTGTGGTTGGGCGATCGAGCCCAAGCCAAGATGGCGGCCACGGCTGGTGCAAGCCCGCGATAGAATTAGCTGCCGGCCAGCCCTCACAGCCCCTAGGAAGCAAGGTAGGTAATTAATAAACCTGTTGATGTTCAGTACAGGTTAGTAAATGCATTCACAGACAATGCTAAAATACAGGCGCGCCTCCGCTCTCAGTCAGCGTGACAGCGCGCAAAAGTTTAAAAGATAAAAACGTGGCCCTCAGCTCCTGCTAGCAAGCCCACTGCCACCGGGCTGCTCGCAATCGCTGGGACGACGTCGGAAGTGCTCCTAAATGGAGAAGCAGCGTGGGGGGAGTGGCGTGGGTGTGGTTGGGCGATCGAGCCCAAGCCAAGATGGCGGCCACGGCTGGTGGAAGCCCGCGATAGAATTAGCTGCCGGCCAGCCCTCACAGCCCCTAGGAAGCAAGGTAGGTAATTAATAAACCTGTTGATGTTCAGTACAGGTTAGTAAATGCATTCACAGACAATGCTAAAATACAGGCGCGCCTCCGCTCTCAGTCAGCGTGACAGCGCGCAAAAGTTTAAAAGATAAAAGCGTGGCCCTCAGCTCCTGCTAGCAAGCCCACTGCCACCGGGCTGCTCGCAATCGCTGGGACGACGTCGGAAGTGCTCCTAAATGGAGAAGCAGCGTGGGGGAGTGGCGTGGGTGTGGTTGGGCGATCGAGCCCAAGCCAAGATGGCGGCCAAGGCTGGTGCAAGCCCGCGATAGAATTAGCTGCCGGCCAGCCCTCACAGCCCCTAGGAAGCAAGGTAGGTAATTAATAAACCTGTTGATGTTCAGTACAGGTTAGTAAATGCATTCACAGACAATGCTAAAATACAGGCGCGCCTTCGCTCTCAGTCAGCGTGACAGCGCGCAAAAGTTTAAAAGATAAAAACGTGGCCCTCAGCTCCTGCTAGCAAGCCCACTGCCACCGGGCTGCTCGCAATCGCTGGGACGACGTCGGAAGTGCTCCTAAATGGAGAAGCAGCGTGGGGGGAGTGGCGTGGGTGTGGTTGGGCGATCGAGCCCAAGCCAAGATGGCGGCCACGGCTGGTGCAAGCCCGCGATAGAATTAGCTGCCGGCCAGCCCTCACAGCCCCTAGGAAGCAAGGTAGGTAATTAATAAACCTGTTGATGTTCAGTACAGGTTAGTAAATGCATTCACAGACAATGCTAAAATACAGGCGCGCCTCCGCTCTCAGTCAGCGTGACAGCGCGCAAAAGTTTAAAAGATAAAAACGTGGCCCTCAGCTCCTGCTAGCAAGCCCACTGCCACCGGGCTGCTCGCAATCGCTGGGACGACGTCGGAAGTGCTCCTAAATGGAGAAGCAGCGTGGGGGGAGTGGCGTGGGTGTGGTTGGGCGATCGAGCCCAAGCCAAGATGGCGGCCACGGCTGGTGGAAGCCCGCGATAGAATTAGCTGCCGGCCAGCCCTCACAGCCCCTAGGAAGCAAGGTAGGTAATTAATAAACCTGTTGATGTTCAGTACAGGTTAGTAAATGCATTCACAGACAATGCTAAAATACAGGCGCGCCTCCGCTCTCAGTCAGCGTGACAGCGCGCAAAAGTTTAAAAGATAAAAACGTGGCCCTCAGCTCCTGCTAGCAAGCCCACTGCCACCGGGCTGCTCGCCGGAATGGCTCAAAGAATCAACTAGAGGATGAACTGAATATACTCAACACTAAAGACCAACGAATCCAACTCACATGGACAATAAATGAGGAATCAATCAATTTTTTGGATGTCTCTATTACAAGGTCCACCACAGGTTTGGAAACTGACCTTTTTAGGAAGAAGACAGATCGCAATAATACTCTGTATTATTCCAGTTTTCACCAGAACTCACTTAAACGCCATCTACCTTTCAGCCAAATGTTGCGAGTGAAACGCATAGTCTCAAATCCAGAAGTATGCACCAAACAGTTAACCGAAATGAACCTAAGATTCCGTGAAAGAGGGTATCCATCTGAAATAGTAAATGAAGCTATGAACAAAGTCTCTTTGATCCCACGGGAAAAAACACTCACCAGAGTCACAAAAAAAGAAGACGCAAGGATGGTAATAGTATCCAAGTATTCCACACTCAGTGGAAGATACAAAAAAATTATATTGGGACATTGGAGAATTTTATGTTCAGAACCGGATTTCAAAGACCTTTTCAAAGATCCGCCAATTTTCGCATACACCAGAGCAAATAACATCAGAGAGATCCTATCAAAAGAAACACCGCAACAAACCACATATAAAGGCACCAGACCTTGTTTCAACTGCAACAGTTGTAACAATATCATCAAAGGCAATAAAATAAACCATCCAATGAAGGGCACAGAAATCAAAATCAATGTAAATGCAACATGTGACTCCTCGAACCTAATCTACTTGCTAAAATGTCCATGCGGAAAAATCTATATAGGAAAAACAGAAAGAAAGATTAAAACCCGCTTGAACGAACACAAATCGAACATCAGGACAAAACAAGAAAGATCTAGCGTGGCCATGCACTTTATGGAACACAAACACAATATAGCACAATTGAAATTCATGGTGTTGGAAATGATCGAAAAAAAAGAAGGAAGAGACAACAACAAAATACTTTTACAAAAAGAAACTGCTTGGATCTATCGCTTGCAATCACTGAAGCCTTTTGGTCTCAATGACCGTATCGAACTAAGTTGCTTTTTATAAGTACCTAATGGTACACATGGACACGATACTCTTGTGCGAATGCATATTTTGGCTTATATTTTTGTTTACATGACTTTAAATGTCACTTGTTATCCATCATGTGATCCATTGTGAATACCTTCGTTTTACACTATTCTAAATATTTTCAATTCACATCTCACATTTCCTCTTTTGACACCCTCATTCATTTTTCATTTTTCATCATCCCGCCTTCCTCCAACACTACAAGATGGCCACCAACACATTTTGTTTATTTTTGGCATCATTCCGTCTCCTTTCCCCATTCTAAGATGGCCACCGACACAAACTAGGGTGCCTAGTCCGTCGTTTATGTCCTTTTAGTACCGTTAAACAGCAACCCTTTCCCTAAGCTTACACAAACGAGCACGGGTCACACGCGCTCGCCAACACCGCCAGTTGAAGCGAGACGAACGTAATGGAGACTGTAATGTACCCGTTTTGAAAGCCTTTGGTAAGTCACATTCCCTTCCAGAGCGTACTTCAACGCTTGATACCCGGATTATCTGATCACCACCCTAACCGCGTGTTAACTATTTTTTCAGCCTTTATGAACTTCAAAGCTGATCGGCAAATCACGTGAGCATTTTTCAGCGTAGGCTCTCTTTCTCTTTTGTTATAATCCCCTCACTTTTCGTTTTTGACCCTTTCACCAACACACACTCACTGCCTGGTAACTTTGTGTAATACTTGCACAATGCACACATGTCACCTGAACTTATGAAACACGGTGTTTATTATGGTTTATGGTTACCTGTAAAAACATCTCTGAATGCATTGACACTGGTTGATTTAGAGTGGATCATCTATGCGTAAACGTTTATTTTATCATGTGAGTTGATTTATCATGTGAGTTATCACAGTGCTGAACTGAGATGCAAATGAGTGCTGTTTTTATTTTCAGAGCTCCTTGAGAAAGGGCAATTCCAGCCCGAAATGCATTGGAGCATTATTGTCAACAGCGCATAGTTGTTGGAAAGACTTGAATTACATGCAAATTGAAATGAATGTAATGAACTGAATTAGAAATAATAAATGAACTGATTGACAAACACAGAGGAGTCTGTCTTGTAAGACGAACCAGAGGGAGTGCCCATAGCTGGGATGTGCACACAAACTGTGTGCCCACGTTGTTGATAACATAGGGAAAAGGGCAATGGGCCTGCACGGGACATATGATAAATAAACTATACAAGATCAGACTATAACCCATCTTAATTAAGCCCAGGAAATGTTGGATCTCATTAAGTAATGTGGCTCCTAAAACAGTAAATGTAACAGGCCTGGGCAGTGTTTATGGAGTTCCGTTATCCGGAACTTCACAAAGTGACAAAAAAACTCTGCCATACTATGCGGACGACCGCAAGTGGCAGAGTGCATTATGTTGCACTGTTTGTGCTGATTTTTAGCACCGGGTGTTTGCCTAGTGATGTAAAATCAGCATGTTATGTTATGTTATAAAATTTTATAAAGCGCACAGCTGCCCCAGCGAAGGGGCGTCCCGGCGCTGAACTCCAGAACAGAAAAAGAACCATGAGCGCAGTAGTGAATAGGCATCTCCCAAAAATATTTACAGGAATAGATGAGTTTTTATAGCTTTCCTAAAAACTGACAAACTTTGAATTCTTCTGATGTAAGATGGAAGAGCGTTCCAGGCTTTAGCTGCAAGAAAGCGAAAAGAACGTCCTCCCGCTCTACTACGTTTGACACGAGGCACTTCGACCAAATTTTGGCCCGCAGAACGTAATGTACGCAGGGGAGCATATAAGTTCAGAAGCGGGCAGAGCATCCTGGGAGTTGTCAGTCTTAAGATTTTAAACGAAATGAGCATGAGCAGGACTACGCGCATCACAAGAGTGTGCTGCTTTTTTCTGCCGCTCATGTGGATGCTCTACTCGAGCAGCAGCACCCTCAACGCGAACGCAAGGTTTCTCACCACGAGCGGTAGCGACCATCTGCGACCGCCCGTGTTAAGAAATCTCGCAGGGAGGTGGTCCGGAGTAAGATCTGCTCTGCGGAGCTTTTAGAACTCTGCGCACTACACGGTGTGGGAAAAGCTCCTTCAGCGGAGCAGAATTTCACACCCAGGCCTATTATTTAACGAATCTTGCACTATTAAACGTCATACATACAATTACAGAGAAACCACCCTGGCAATAAAGCACTTCCAGTGCAACTGCAAACAACTGTTTAATTGTAGTGAATGTTTAGACTTACTGAGGAATATACAACACAATGAATTGCTCTACTGGATAGATATATAATTATTTTGGGGTTAAATTGTTGGCTAATATGCATTTGCACTTTTCAATAATCTTTGTACTGTATTGAAGTATGGAAGGTTACATTAGAAAAAGGCATATACTGTAGGATTGCCTGGTTTACATAAGCACTAGCACTTTAAATTCAAGATTGAATGATGATATTAATCACCAAGAATATTGTTTTTATAATTTGTAGGTTCTCTTTTCTATCAAGTGCATAAACGATTGTTTTTTTATAAATATAAGAAAATGACTCTTTTTAATTAGGTCACGATATGTTATAATTATAAGACACTTGCTTTTTTTCTTGAAAAGACTTGAAGTCTCAAATAATTGGTATGACTCAGAAGTAGGGAATTTGCTTAATTTGCACATTTGCTCTAGCACTTTAAATTGCCAAGTTTTGCACCCAATGTAAAAAGGCACTTGCCAGAGTACAATGTTGAAATTGAGCTTCTATTACGTTGCTTGCACTTGCACTTTAAATATATGATGTGCACTTTGATTAAATTTAAGATGCGATCAATCATAATTGTTGGATATAAAAATGCAAGGAACTAAATTCCTGCAAACTATAAAAAAATCAATTTTGGTTGATCGCTTTTAGTTTTATAAATGCACATCGTTATTTTACTTGAATTCTGTGAATGAGGATTTCAAAAAAGCAACAGAAGTAGTGACAAACATGCTTCCTGGTAAAAAAAAACATGTTAAAAAATGGCTGCCAAATTGCAATCAGTAGAGCTTTGAATGTAATGTGCTGAGTCCCTTGTTAATGTCGTTCACCACTTTTTGTGTATTTTATTGACAAAAAAATGGCCCTCAGGCATCGTGAACAAGACAGCGAGAGTCTGCTGAAACGCGTTGATGTTAACTTCGACTTCAATAAAACAGACCGAGTGTCAAAATTTGCCCTGGAGTGCCGGATGATTATTCTGAAGAAGAAGTGTAATCTTATAAGGAGATATATATAAACAAGCTCCCTGGTGGAGCGAAACGCGTCATCCTTTATGGAATAAACCGTCTTCCTGCAAACTCATTTGAGTAGTGATTGTTTTTTGGCTATATTCCGCTGTATCGTGTGAGACTTTTGAGGTCCAGACCTATCAAGTTCAACGGACGGAACAAGGACTGCTTTTTTCATATATATATATATATATATATATATATATATATATATTCACTGAAAAAACCATAGGTTATAGACCATATATAGTTAGGAATTAGCATTTACAAAACCTTGAAAATTCACTGAAAAAACCATAGGTTATAGACCATATATAGTTAGGAATTAGCATTTAAAAAACCTTATTTTACTCACACAAAACCATTGAAATTCCATATATAGTTAGTTGCACTAACTATATATCGCGCACCCGCAATCCACTGCTGATCATGTCACATATTACATCATTCATGACATGGTCAGTGACATCACTGATGACATCACTGATGACATCTCAAATGACATCACTGATGACATCACTGATGACAACATCCAGTGACTATGTTTCTGTAAAGTTAAAATATGTCTTACATATTGAAGAATGAGTGGATGTATAAGTGTCTGAATAAAGGTTTTAGTAGGTGCGTGATTGACTGTATGAGTGAGTGATTAAATGCGTCTTACTGAATGCACGGGTTAGTGACTAAACTGTCTAAAAGTGTGCATCAGTATGTCTGTTGTTGTGCAAGCTGCTGCACGTGTTAATCAGTAGCTATATAAGTAGCTATATGGGTTATTGATTGGTTGCACAAGTATTTGTATGGGAGACTGAGTGTGTGTATGGCTGGCTGGGAGGTGTGTGACTCTGTGCAGATCAATGTGTACTTGTATCAGTGATTCTATAAGAGAGTAACTATGTGTTAGTATATGTTTCAAAAATGTAAGGTGTTCTGTGTTTAACTGTATAGATGAGAAAATGGAAGTGTGATTGATTCTTTTCAGGACTGACTAGGTGTGTGAGTAACTCCATGGATGAGTGGCAGAGTGTGAGTGTCTGTATAGGTGTATGAGTGCATATGATAGTGTTGTAAAGATGAGTGATTGTATGTATGAATGATTGTATGAGTGAATGTGTGTGTAGACATAGGAATCAGTGAGTGCGTATGTAGTAACTAGTATTGGTGTGTCAATGGTTTCAAAAATGATACTCTCTATTTAACACTGGGTGTAACGGAGGTTATATTAGAGTGTGAGGAGATGCATTGTATTATCACATGAATGATATCATCAGTGATGTGATCATTGATGTCAAGTGAGATGTCATCAGTGATGTCATTTGAGATGTCATCAGTGATGTCACTGACCATGTCATGAATGATGTAATATGTGACATGATCAGCAGTGGATTGCGGGTGCGCGATATATAGTTAGTGCAACTAACTATATATGGAATTTCAATGGTTTTGTGTGAGTAAAATAAGGTTTTTTAAATGCTAATTCCTAACTATATATGGTCTATAACCTATGGTTTTTTCAGTGAATTTTCAAGGTTTTGTAAATGCTAATTCCTAACTATATATGGTCTATAACCTATGGTTTTTTCAGTGAATTTCAATGGTTTTTTAATAGCAAATATCATAAGCTGTCGAATGTCAAGTACGTGGTAAGTGAAAACATTTTCGTGTTTATGCACACTGATCTGCTTTGAATGGTGCCCCCCCCCCCTCATTTCTATTAGGAGTACTCTCTCTTTGCAGATAGTGAAAGGTAGTTAACGCAGGTCTTTGCCCCCATTGTAATCCGTCGTGCCTGCTTCTCTCTCCATTTGATTCATTGTTATCCAAGTATTTACTGTTTTAGAATTAGTTCTCTTTGGTTCATTCTCTATTTACAAACAAACACAGAGTCGCAATACTCTGTTTAGTCTTTGCAGATAACGAAAAATCGTGTAAAAAAAAAGAAAAGGAATCGAGCAAAATCAGTAGGCCACTAATGGGATCTCTTTTTGACCTCGCTAAAATAGAAACATTAGGAACAACCCCTCATGACAAATACAAAACTAGTGAGATGAACTGAACTCCACACAATGATGGCTGCAAAACAGCTCGGCTCCGCCACCCACCCCGCCCAAAATAACGATAAAGAACGGCTGCCATGATTGGTTGCGGAATGACCACGACGGAGCTACGAAATGGTGCTGCTCTCATGCTAACCCCAGCTTCAGTCTGAAACATCCAGAAACACTGTAGACTACCAATTCGATCAGTTCCGGTAGCGCCCCAATGTAACCCGGTAGAGAAGAACTAGCCCTCCCCTCTTTGACTGATGGTTCTTGTTGCCTGTCCCTTCTGTTGTCATTTAACAGAACTATTTAACCTGCTGAAAAGGGTTGTGTTCCGACCGCTGGTTGGTGGAGACATTTTGACTATATTCTGTACCTGCGTTGTCGCGTAATGCGTCATATGACGCGCCGCGTTAGCGCATCCGGAAGTCATCCGGGGCGCGCAGCGCGTAACGTAAGCATAACAAGTCATGTGACTTGTTAATAAAACTTTTCATTGCTTCATTTTACTTTTCTTATTGTAATGATGAAAGGCTTGGTCATATGACCTAAAAATTACGCTTTTCATTACTTCCGAACATTATTTTTTCTTAAATATATGTTATAATGTTCCAGGCTAATGTACTTTCCCGGAAATTTTACAACTGTCCTGCAAGTAAAATATATTCTTTTTTCGAGAAAAAGAGCGTTTCTTCGTCCCATGACGGAGCCGTTGAGCAAAAGAGGGTCGACCTGCTGTCTTAGTCGCCGATACGCCTGAATATGAGATTCTTATCGATCACTTTGTTGCAGGAATAGAAAACACAACAGCCCTTGACCATTTATCTTTACTGCGTTCCTTCGTATTATACCTTTTACCCTTCATGTAATTGGTCTGCTTTATTTCACTTGCCTTTTAATGATTCTAAAACAGTGACTATTATTAAAAACTTTACCAATGTATATACTACTACCATGTTTTCTTTTAAAAACCTTTATTGTGAAAATTTCATTATACAAATACGAGCCTATAACCACGTGGGCCGGCCACGGAGCAAACTGTAATCGTATATGATAAATAGACATTTACACTGTAGAGGAACGTAACGGGCGGGCCATTAGGTTGCAAGAACTAAGGTGTCTAACAGTTACGGAATCGGTGGACGTACATTTTATAATTAAAATACGACAGGGCCAGTTACAATAAAATTATCTAGATATACATTTGCGGGCAAGTACCATGGGTGACGTTAATTCGAACTTTCAACAGTACAGTAATCAATAACACATCAGAACTTAATATCAATAGGGATGTCGAAATATTCAATCAATTCTCGTCCCCGCCCGCCATGTGCTTCAAAACTGCATACGTATCTCGTGATTTCAAGGTTCTGCAACCAGTACACAACAAGGAGTTACGAGTCCCATTTATTCTGGCGCCATTTTGGGCGAGGACGGGCAGGTCCAGGATATAGTCAAAATGTCTCTACCAACCATCGACTATGATGATGTTCATATGCTGTATTTATTAGAGTAACACTCAGATGTCCACATGAAATAAATTTGCCACAATCTAAACATGTCATTTTAATCTTTCCAAAGTTCTTCTAAATATTTGGGACCGTTTCCCTTGCCTCTGAAGCTCTCAGTGCCACTTCTTTGATGAATGTACTAGCAGGTCAGGGGTTCTCCTCCAAATCTCTCTTTTATGCAGCACTATAATTAATTGGTGCCACCTCTCCATATGACAATGCATGGTATAGTTACCACAACTATATTTTTTTTCGGTTCCTCTAGAGAGTTCATCGTGGCAGATGAAGCGTGTAACGTACCGGGCATTTACCTTTTTTTGCATGTACAGGAAAGGAAAAAAAAATCGAGCGTCCGAGTTCTAAGATGTCCCAGGCCCATTTTAGTGGACCAGGCCCAAATCCAAAGAACAGGCCGCCATTTTGAGAGTCCTGTTGCAGCCGCCTGTCGCTGTAGCATCAAGAGCAGCCGAAACTCAGCTGAATGGCAACTGAAACGGTAAAGGGGCGCCCCACTACAGCAGACGAGCCAGGCCCAAATCCAAAGAACTGCTATCTCACAGGCTAATGGGGCGACCCACGCCGAGTTTCAGCATTGTAGGATGACCACACAAGTACAGCAACTTGCTAGACATCACCTCGGTGCCATCCGGATCTCGGCGCCCCACTGCAGATGAAGTGCCTCTCAACTATGAAACCACCACGGTGACATCCGGATCTTGGCGCGTTGTGCTGCCTTCGGCCTATTCGCACATCGGTCCGCTACTGACGCCATCTCACAGGCTAATGGGGGTTGCAGCCGCCTGTCGCTGTAGCATCAAGAGCAGCCGAAACTCAGCTGAATGGCAACTGAAACGGTAAAGGGGCGCCCCACTACAGCAGACGAGCCAGGCCCAAATCCAAAGAACTGCTATCTCACAGGCTAATGGGGCGACCCACGCCGAGTTTCAGCATTGTAGGATGACCACACAAGTACAGCAACTTGCTAGACATCACCTCGGTGCCATCCGGATCTCGGCGCCCCACTGCAGATGAAGTGCCTCTCAACTATGAAACCACCACGGTGACATCCGGATCTTGGCGCGTTGTGCTGCCTTCGGCCTATTCGCACATCGGTCCGCTACTGACGCCATCTCACAGGCTAATGGGGCGACCCACGCCGAGTTTCAGCATTGTAGGATGACCACACCAGTACAGCAACTTGCTAGACATCACCTCGGTGCCATCCGGATCTCGGCGCCCCACTGCAGATGAAGTGCCTCTCAACTATGAAACCACCACGGTGACATCCGGATCTTGGCGCGTTGTGCTGCCTTCGGCCTATTCGCACATCGGTCCGCTACTGACGCCATCTCACAGGCTAATGGGGCGACCCACGCCGAGTTTCAGCATTGTAGGATGACCACACCAGTACAGCAACTTGCTAGACATCACCTCGGTGCCATCCGGATCTCGGCGCCCCACTGCAGATGAAGTGCCTCTCAACTATGAAACCACCACGGTGACATCCGGATCTTGGCGCGTTGTGCTGCCTTCGGCCTATTCGCACATCGGTCCGCTACTGACGCCATCTCACAGGCTAATGGGGCGACACACGCCGAGTTTCAGCATTGTAGGATGACCACACCAGTACAGCAACTTGCTAGACATCACCTCGGTGCCATCCGGATCTCGGCGCCCCACTGCAGATGAAGTGCCTCTCAACTATGAAACCACCACGGTGACATCCGGATCTTGGCGCGTTGTGCTGCCTTCGGCCTATTCGCACATCGGTCCGCTACTGACGCCATCTCACAGGCTAATGGGGTGACCCACGCCGAGTTTCAGCATTGTAGGATGACCACACCAACTTGCTAGACATCACCTCAGTGCCATCCGAATCTTGGCATCTCAACGCCTAGTGGTATCTTCCATACAAAAAATATTGTTACGCTGCCTTTGGCCCCATTCGCACATCAGTCCGCAACTTAGACATCACCTCGGTGCCATCCGGATCTTGGCATCTCAGCGCCTTGTGGTGTCTTCTATTCAGAAAATATTGTTGCGCTGCCTTTGGCCCCATTCGCACATCGGTCCGCTACTGACGCCATCTCACAGGCCAACGGGGCGCCCCACGCCGACTTTCAGCATTGTAGGATGGCCACACCAGTACCACAACTTGCAAGACACCACCTCGGTGCCATCCGGATCTTGGCATCTCAGCGCCTTGTGGTCTCTTCTACACCGGAAATATAGTAGAAAATATTGTTGCGCTGCCTTTGGCCCCATTCACACATCAGTCCGCTACTAACACCATCTCACAGGCCAACGGGGCGCCCCACGCCGACTTTCAACATTGTAGGATGGCCACAGAAGTGCGACAACTTACTAGACACCACCTCGGTGCCATCCGGATCTTGGCGCGTTGTGCTGCCTTCGGCCTATTCGCACATCGGTCCGCTACTGACGCAAACTCACAGGCCAACGGGGCGCCCCACGCCGACTTTCAGCATTGTAGGATGGCCACACCAGTGCGGCAACTTCCTACACACCACCTCGGTGCCATCCGGATCTCGGCGCGTAGTGAAGCTGCAGCAGCTGCAAATAAGCTTCAGACAGTGTTACAACCGCTGCTCAGAACTCTCAACTATGACACCACCTCGATGCCATCCGGATCTTGGCGCGTTGTATTGCCTTCGGCCTATTCGCACATCGGTCCGCTACTGACGCCGCCTCACGTGCCAACGTATGTTCTCCGCATTTTATACCCTATGCCGCATAACAGGTCATGTGACTTGTTTATAAAACTTTTCATTGGTTCATTTTACTTTTGGTTTCCTAATGATGGAAGGCTTGATCATATGACCTAAAAACAACACTTTTCATTGGATGAAAACTTTTTTTTTCCCCCAAACTATGAAAGCCCCACCTTGTTTCTGGATGTTTCAGACTGAAGCTGGCGTCACCATGAGAGCACCACCATCTCGTAGCTCCGTCGTGGTCATTCCGCGAGCAATCATGGCAGCCGCTCCCCACCAGAAGCCTGCAGGAGTCGGGGCCCCCAAAACTTTTGATGAATTCTCAAGGCGGAGGGGACGCTTTCGAGAATGGGGTCCAAGACCTAGCAGACAAGCGTCCGATTTCCAAGGTGTCCCAGGGCCATTTCAGTGGACCAGGCCCAAAAAGGAAACAGCCTGCCGCCATTTTGAGAGTCCTGTGGCAGCCGCCTATCGCTGCACCGCAACAGTGGGCGCAACTCAGCTGAATGGCGGATTTTGACACAGTGGACCAAAAGCGGACGGAATGGCAACTGAAACGGTAAAGGGGCGCCCCACTACAACAGACGAGACTCCACCTGGAGAGGCCCGTTCACGCCGCCTCCCCCGGGGCGCCCCACGCCGTTATTCGGAGCAGCATTGTAGGATACCAAAACCAGTGCGGCAACTTACTGGACATCACCTTGGTGCCATCGTTCTGCTGCCTTGGAACTATTCGCACAACAGTTTGCTACTGATGACCCACCCCCCGCGACGCCCCACGCCGTTATTTGCTGGGTGGCAACTTACTAGACATCACTTTTGTGTCATCTAGATTTCGGCGCGTTCTGCTGCCTTGGAACTATTCGCACAACAGTTTGCTACTGATCACCCACCCCCCGCGACGCCCCACGCCGGAAATCTGGACGTTGTGCTGCGTTGGGACTATTCGCACAGCCGACCGCTACTTCGTTGTTTTTCTCTAAAAATGTTTATATGTTATTACTATTTTTGTTTTCTTGTATATATTTATAAATTATTAAAGTTTTATAATCTTACTACTTTGTCGGAGTGCTATATATTTTTAATGTGACACATAATTGTAAAAACTTTGATGTACAAAGAGTCATCCCTGGAATCTTCCGCTTCACGCTCGGTCCCCTCCCCAATCACAATACAGAATAGTTTTCAGATAATAGCAACGCTTCTGCTGTGACGGATCTCATCGAGTGTGGGCCTTGATCTACTATAACTCCTTTGAAGACGGGTGATTCTTTACAGCTGTGGCCATAAACTACATCTGCAGGGCTAGCTGATACCCTAGGACCAGCCTGGACAATCGGACACAGAGGAAAAGGAGTGTCAGAGGGTGCGGTAGTGAATAGGTCGAAAGGGAGGTGTCGGGCGGGCACAGGGTGTGATTCTCAGGGAAGAACAGCGCAGATGGGGGGAGGTTTATTACCCATGCATAAAACAGAGAGCGGGGGTGACCACTGCCTGGGGGAGATGCTTGCGAGGGTGGGGAGCCATGCTAAGGATCGACAGCGTGCACAGAGTGGGTCTGGTCAAGGCATCTAAAATGGCTGCCGTGCACGACAAAAGTGTGGCATTTGAAAAAAGACAAGATGGCGCACACAATGCTTTTCAACAATTCCTGATTTCCTTCGAATCGAACGTTAACAGACGTTGGGGCATATTACCAAGGTTAAGCGATATTTATCCCTAACGATGCTTAGCAACGATTTTTTTACCGTCAGAAATTATCGCAGATAAACCTTGCTATTATCAAGGTTTATCGCAAATACGATAAAAAACGAGCGCAATGCATTAATGTCGCTGAAAACTCCGGGATATTCATGCATTACCGAGCTAATGCTCTTAGCCATGTTATCCACCTCCCATTGGATAACATGGCTAAGAACTGCTCAGGGCAGCTGTTACTTTTTGGAGATATTCGCGCTTATCTCGAATATTTCCAAAAGTTGATAATAGGAGATAGCGATGTTAGCGACTGTTTCCAGTCGCTAACATCTTGGCATGCCCACTTTGCATGTCATTAGTGATAAATATCACTCACATGCAAAGTGGGACCCAAGATGGTCGCTATCTCCTACTAGCCGTCGCTAACTGGTGTTAGCAACAGCTAGGTAATACACATATAATTTTATCTCCGCGAAGCGGAGCGCTGTTACAGATATATATCTTGTTTTTGAACGTTAATTTCTCAAAATGCACTGAAGCACATATATTGAGACATAGCAAAGGCACATCGGGCTACCAGTCCCTAATATTTTACCAAGTTTCGTGCAAATCCATTCAGCCGTTCGATTATTATTATTATTATTTTTTTTTGCCCCGCGGGGCCCTTTTAAAACCTCCACATCAAACCTAGGGGGTCAGCGAGGATCTACTATGCCCCCTTATGGTCATCAGCCGTTCGATTATTATTATTATTATTTTTTTTGCCCCGCGGGGCCCTTTTAAAACCTCCACATCAAACCTAGGGGGTCAGCGAGGATCTACTATGCCCCCTTATGGTCATTTGCCCCTTCGCTTTGGCCTCCTCTTGTCTCTCAATCCTACCGAGAGACAAGATGGCGGCCGCTACGGACTGTTTGGAATGTTGACAGACGCCGGAGAACCAATCAGCTTCGCAAAGCTCCGTAACGCGAAAAGTACGCGAAGCGGAGCGCTGTTACAGATATATATCTTTTTTTGAACGTTAATTTCTCAAAATCCACTGGAGCACATATATTGAGACCTAGCAAAGGCACATCGGGCTACCAGTCCCTAATATTTTGCCAAGTTTCGTGCAAATCCATTCAGCCGTTCAATTATTATTTTTATTATTTTTTTTTGCCCCGCGGGGCCCTTTTAAAACCTCCACATCAAACCTAGGGGGTCAGCGAGGATCTACTATGCCCCCTTATAGTTATTTCCCCCTTTGTTTTGACCTCCTCTTGTCTCTCGATCCTACCGAGAGACAAGATGGCGGCCGCTACAGACTGTTTGGAATGTTGACAGACGCCGGAGAACCAATCAGCTTCGCTTCACAAAGCTCCGTTGCGCGAAAAGTCCGCGAACCAGAGCGCTGCCTGGTCCGCGCTTACAGATATATATCTTTTTTTAAACGTTAATTTCTCAAAATCCACTGGAGCACATATATTGAGACCTACAAAAGGCACATCGGGCTACCAGTCCCTACAATTTTGCCAAGTTTCGTGCAAATCCATTCAGCCGTTCGGGCTAAAAGTGAGGCCAACCGCCCTATGGAAAACTCAATGTTAAAAACACGTTTTGGGACCCCCCTTTTTTCTCGGCCCCCACTGGACGAACCCCCCCCAAATTTTCAAGGGCTGCTCAGAAACAAAATGTGCCATTTTCCTGAAAATTTCAGCCAATTCCGTCCACAAACGCCAAAGTTATTAGACATAGAATTTTCAAAAAACCCATAGAGAAAAAATCCTAACTATATATACCTACTGGCGACCGCCAGTAGGTAATATATAACAGGAAACTCCTCTCGATGAAAGAAGCAGAAGCCACATCGGGGATTCAAAAGACAGCACCGTTTATTTCCTTTAAGTGGCGAATGCATTGCGGCCGGTTTGGCCTTCATCAGCGCCTGCGGTGGGTCTGAGGGAACCACTGACGTTCTGCAGTTAAAATGCACCCAACCGCACTGTGATAGGTGCGTATGTCCGCTCCGCCCCTCAGCAGTTATTTGCACAGGTGATATATATATATATATATATACATATATATTAATATATATATATTTAATTTTTTTACAAAGTAACCACAGTGTATATAAACTGTTCTCTGTAACTATTTCCAGCCCTGATTGGACAACTTTCTTGTGAAATACATGCCAACCTTTACACGCATGTGAAAGAGGGAGAAAAAAGGTCACCATGCATTTGCAGATGAAGTTAGTCATGGGGCTGACAAAATGGTAGCAGACTAAAGACTGCAGCTGCCTTAAGTAGTGAGACTATGAGGCGCTGTGGTAGTATGGGGATGTGGAAAAGGAGTTACAAATGGAACATGGATTTGATAGGCCTGACACTCGAGTGACAGAGAAACATGGCCGTAGTTCTTGTGTGTCACATGTCACTGGAGCTGACCCAAAAAGTTACACTGCAATATTGTGCTAAATTCCACTGAAACCCTTTTTGCACAAACCATAAAACACTTGGAAATATCTTATCAGGTGATGAAACGCCACTACAAGCTGCAGGCGAATGTTGGATGTTGCTGTTCCTCGATTCCAGATGCATTCATTAATTTGATTTGGTCAGCCATTTCGCGTTTGCATTCATTAAAAAGTTAACTAAAAACTTATGTCACATGGAAAATGCTTTCTAACTTGTAAAAGTAAATTGTAGCTGTACACATTCCACCAGCTTCGCCTGGGGGGAATTCCAGCTGACTCCTGACAAATTGATTATTCCAGATGCAGCTCCTGAATGTGAGTTTTTGAACATCACATATCCAGCAGAAAAAACACACGATGGCAAAGCCTTATGATCCAACTATACCCAATCAGGTTACATTACTAATGGGGGGCGGCTGGCTTCGGACTGGCTTTGAGTCTCAGCGTAGGCTCATTAAAATCATGTGATCCTGGGAACATCTAAAATCAGCCTAAACAACTGCAGAGCTCTGCAACACGTTCGGGTTGAGTTCGCCCTATATAAAAATGCCGAAAAAGAAGAAATATTACCTCAATTTACAGTATGAGCAGCCAGAGAGACCCATTAAAATAAATGAATCTGTACTTACCTTGGTCCATGCACCAGATAAACAAGCATTTGCAATGCAATCGGTCTCGCCTGTGGGAACTTATATGTATTTAGCTGTGCAGCACATTAGCCTGGGTGCTAAAACATCTACTGTTCTTTAACATGGTGGAAAGTGAGCACCAAACTGCTGAACACGCCAGGTATGGGAACATATGGAGAGAAATACTGCCTTTCAGCGGGAAATGGTACAGTCCAGAGCTCTGTGTTTAATATAAATTCAGGGCCTTCGGTGGTCATATCACTGAAAATACAGGATTTGGAAAAAATATTATTGTCTACAGGTGCTCATGGAAGACAATGTCTATGGACTGGAATCTGGAGAATGCTGAAGTGATTCTGGTATTTTACTGACCTCTGCTGGTCGTTTTCCATCAAGAAAGTTAAGTAGAGGAAATTGCCAGAAAAAAAAGAAAGCCCTAAGCAGAAAGCAATTCTGGTATTTTATTGACCTCTGCTAGTAGTTTTCTATCAAGACAGTTAAATAGAGGCAGTTGAACAGAAAATAAAATCCCTAAGCGGAAGAAGACAAGTCCTAGGGCTGATTTCCAGAGCCCACAAAGGACATACACATATAAGTGTATACTAAAGTATATTCAAGAGGTCTCGAATGCTCGACCTAAAAACGTATCTCATGTTTCACATTGCTACATGTATAATAAGAATCTAGGCCTCAAATAGGGTGCACAAGACAACTCATTTGCATCTAGGTTAACTAATAGCACTGCAGCAAGGATGGAACAAATATAAATGTTTTCTAAATTAAATGCAAGTAAATACCTCTCAATGCAATGATATACTCTAAAATGGTAATCTAAAACACTTCTATGTTTTAAAGAAATAAAGGTGCATATTATCAAGAATGGCGTTAAAATTATCGCCGCTTTAGCTAAAGCGACGATAATGGGCTTGATAATATGCCCTTGTGAATTCCAATAGAAGCCCAGGTTCTGCTGTTAATCTGGGCTTCCAGGTGAGGTGAGGTTTATATCTCAAACAAAGCAGTAGGGGAGCCGCTTCACCACTGATTTGAGGAGGACGCTGTAACACGAGGGACTGCATGTCCCAAAGAGCTCTTCCCTGCTGAGGATTGCCTGCACCTGACACACTGCGGGGAGGTACTTAACTGTTTGCGGCACCCGCTCCGCGCGAGCCGCTTCACCACTGAACTGAGGAGGACGCTGTAACGCGAGGGACTGCATGTCCCAGAGTGCTCTGCCCTGCTGAGGATTCCCTGCACCTGACACACTGCGGGAAACTACATAACTGCTCGCTGCACCCGCTCTGCGGGGCGCGTGCGGGCGGGCACACGCCGGGCAAAGCCCGGGCCAAGGGAGGGCCCGTCTGAGCCCGTCGGAGACCGGACAAGTCCGGACAGGGCCCCCCTCCAACGCCAACTTCTCCATAAGGTCAGTTTGTGAAACATCCCTCTAAACCCTTGAGTATAGAGCTACAGTGTCTGTTTGAGCTTTTATCATTGATACATGATGTCTAAACGTGAGGGGAAGAAGACAGGTATACTTACCAGTAGCAGCGTGGCAGGGACCCTAGATCAATTTATACTAAGGGCCACGTCTGTTCTAGAAAAAGAAATAGCTATAACAGAGCGACACTCATCCCTGGACCCACAACAAACCAAAAGATCCTCCCTAGGTGCAATTTCCTCTGCCCGCTCTCCAGTCCACTCTGCCGCCAACCTTACTGCTCATATGCTTATCGTTGAGGAGAACGGCCTTGTAACACCTCCTATTAGGCCACCGGAGGATGCCTCAAAATCACCTGGAGCTGCAATCAAAATTTCTCCTATTTTGCCCCCACTAACGTCAGCCAGATCTATTTCCCCCCAAAAAAGCTTATCAATCCAATCGACCCCCGACCCAGCAGCAAAAAGGAAAAGGGGAGGGCGGCCACAGAGGCCAGTGACCGCTAAAGCGCCACGGATTAATAAAAATGGAAATCAACCTCAAGCCAATGAGTGCAATGTACAAGATAACACTGTCACTCCCTGTCTGGATTTCAATTTTACTTCTATAGCCGGCCTTGGCTCAAGCTCAAGTGAGGATATGTGGAGAAGATTGGAAAATCTGTTAGCAACCCTATTGACCCCGATTACATATAGACTGAGCCGCATTGAGGAACGCCTAATAAACATTGAATCTCAGGTTAGTCAGGGTTCTCGGATCAAGAGGCCTTTCTGGTTCAATCGAAACCTGTAGTTGTGAACAATTCTTGTAAGACGGGGTATAAGGCCAGAAGCTCGGCTACAGCCAAACCAAAGCCCCTGTGTTCAGAAGCATCGAAATATCTAGTCCCTAAGGCGCCCCTAACTGCAGTCTCTGCTCTACACAAGGAAATAATCTTCCAGCATGAGAACGACGCTCATCTAGGGGACACATCAGGAGAATTTGCACAATCAATTATGAGTACACCGGGCGATGGTAAAGCGCTAACAGCAGCAGCTCCAACCAAAATCAACATTTGTAAAAACTCTTCCTTGGACAGACAGGCTAGTATAGCTACAGGCCCACAGGGATCTAGGGCTCTGGAACATAATGTTGTGAAATCGAACCTTACTGTTTTTAACTTTCCCCGGCAGTGGCACCATTAGTGGTTGTGTTGACGAATGCTCCACCTCTACAGGCAGCACAGCGTGAAACCACAGAACAATTACTACTAAAAGCGCTCCATTGGTTTAGCACTCGTCTTAAAGACGTTGGGATATGGGAGGAAGGTGTTGACTAGCCTATGATTAAGGCTAGACGAATACCGTGGATAGGGCCATCAAGCAAAGAATGGGGTGGGGACTGTGTTATCGTTAATTTTAACAACGTACATATAACAAGGTTTTTGCTGGAGAATCTGGGAGGGATGTTGGTAGGTCATTCTGATAGAGTGTCCATATTACCATTAGGGTATTTCTATAAACCGGGTAATCGTTACTCTAATCTGTTGGAACGCCAAGGGATGGACAGGCAAAAATGGGCTACCCTTGGCCGAGCACAAAGTTCAAAAGAGGTCCCTCTGTCTAACTGATTTGCCCCACTATCTGATTCAGACCAATGCGACTGACTACTCTTACGTACACTGAATCTGGCAGGGCACTCTGATAGCTGTGTAATCTCACGCCACTGTTCTAAGGAGGATATGTATCAAAGGGTGGATAAGTGCCAGGATCACACTGAGAATTACCACTAATCCACAGGGTATACAATCGACACAGTTCTCCCTAGTATCTTGGAATATTGCAGGCTTAATACCTAAGACAATGTCTTTGGAATGGTCAAGTTTCATCGAGGGGCAGGACTTAATTGCCTTCCAAGAAACTTGCTCGGTAGGTATGATCTACCGTCCAGGATACTTGGCGTGTGGCAAAGCTGCAATTGCAAACAACAGGAGGAGACCCAGTGGGGGTCTGTTGATCTGGGTTAAACAACAGCCATCGATAAAAATAGTCAAACTATCTATAGACAGTCTAGACATTCTTGCGATCAAGATCAGCCCAGAGGGAGAGCCAGACTTTAAATTACTTAATGTGTATGCGAGAGGGTTTGCGGCTGGGAAAGCCTCTCTAACTATTGCCCTCCTGGAAACTTTTATAGGCGATCTAGCTAGTTTGGACCTCCTGGTTATTGCAGGTGACCTAAACTGCACATGTGAGCATTTAGGTCCAGATGACCATAGTCTCAGCACGGAAGAAGATCAGAACCGGGATACCGTCTTTATTGCTGCCTCCTATTAATAAATAGACTGAGGCAGCGCTGCAGCTAAAAAGTCTATCCCTGGGGAGGGGGTTAAGGGCTGCAAATGGGAGATCTCCCTCAGATATGGAAGGTAGTAATACCTTTTCCAATGGGACTAGGGGTAGTAGTATTGACTACATCCTACTTAGTTTGTAGTTGTGGCCCAGATTTGTGGACATGCAGGTCTATAGCAGACTGGAAAGTAACCACGACCCTCTTATATTAACTCTAGCTAAGAAGGTTATGGACCATCCTAGGGCTGCACCGGAATCTGATATAGGAGATGTATTCATGACCCAAGATTCTCCGCGGCTGAAATGGGCTGTAGTCTCTAAAGACGAGGGTGCTCTAAAGCAGATCAAGTCGACAATTGAGGAGATCTTATTACGCTCTAGAGATACCCAGGATAACCCTCCCACAGACCTAATGAAGGTTCATGAGGAGTTGTTTGCTAAATTAAAGTCCCTGATCACAAAAAGCAGAAAACCTTTTAGTCACACCATAAGGAAAAAATCTGCCAAATGGTATGATTAGGCATGTGGTGCTGCGTTTAAGCATCTCTCGAACACAATCAGAATAGGAACATCCCATGAGGTAAAAATTGCAAGGGCAAACTATAAAAAATCCCAAATGCAGGCGAAGAAGGCCTTCGATGAGGAGAGATGGGTGAGCCTCTCCCAAGCAAGTAAGGGGAAGAACTGGACCACGTTTTGGCAAATAGTAAAGTGGGGTAGCGGTGTCATTGATAATACACCAGTAAACAATGTACCTCCAGAACTCTGGGTGGACCATTACCAAGCCCAATTCGCCCCCCGAGACAGTAATGTAATAGTCTACCCTGAGGTTATCAGTGAGGTTGTGCTCACATTTAGTAAAAAGGAGATAGAAAGTGTTTTGGAGGGTGTCCTGGCAGGGAGGGCCCCCGGCCCGATTGTATCCCTGCCGATATACATAGTTTGTACAGAAAGAACTGGACTGAATATATTTTTATCATCATTAATGCTATTGCCAGAGATGCGCCAATTCCAGATACATGGCGCAGGGCTGAAAGCATCCCCATTTATAAAAAGGGAGATCGTGCTAGCCCTTGCAATTACAGGCCAATAAGCCTAATCGGCACCTTACAGAAAATTGTGGCTAGGCTTGTTCTAGGTAGGGTTAACGAATGGATAATAGATCAGAACATCCTATCAACCTACCAAGCGGGCTTCAGACCCGACGTCAGCACCATAGATCAAGTTTTTAGATTCATGATTATATATTGGAATACAGTGATTCTCGCAAGGGGCACCCTCTACGCAGCCTTCATTGACTTAAAATCAGCCTTCGACCTAGTGCCTCGTCACAAGCTATGGGCCTCACTAAAGGAGACTGGGATGCCGCTTGAAATCCTAGGCTTTATTATCAAATTACATGAGGCGAATTACGCCCAGGTAAGGTGGGGACAGCAGGGCGAATTAACTGACCGATTACCAGTTAACAAGGGAGTGCGGCAAGGGTGTGTCCTTGCCCCTACCCTATTCTCCCCGTTCATAAACAAGGTAGTCAGTTATTACACTAATTTCCCAACCGATGCACCAAATCTAGCTGGGTTGAGGATTCCTATTTTAATGTTTGCAGACGATACTTTAATTTTATCTTAAACTGGAATGGGTTTGCAACGTGCCCTGGACAGATTTATTGTTTTCTGCAATGACCATGACCTATTAGTAAACGTTGACAAAACTAAGTTCATGGTGTTGCATAAACATAAATCTGTCAAAGGCAGAGTAGATTTGAATGAAACATCCTTGGAACAAACTGATACCTTCACATACTTAGGTGTGACTATGGGTAGGAGGATGAACTGGTCACCACAGTTAGATGTTCTGGTTTTAAGGCATAACCAGTTAGCGGGTGCCCTATTAAAAGAACACCGTCTTTCAACAACTAAACCGGTGGGGCAACAATATCAATTTACAACGGGGAAATCAGAGCTTCTATAATATATGGTGCCGAACTCTGGGGGTTCAAAAATTGAACACCCTTAGTTAGGGCACAAAATACATTTCTGAGATCTTTGACCGCCCTCCCACAATTGACCCCTATCAAACCCTTGCTATTAGATCAAAGCTGTACTTCCTTCGATGAGGTGACGGGATTTAGACCCTTAGCTTACTGGAGGAGGCTATGGACTACAGGCAACATATGCACAAACTTTCATGTGCATTAAGAATGCTGATTTGTCTTCAAAAATTAAATGGCTCCAGAAGCTTAAGTGTAACTTGTTGGACATGGGGCTTAGACACCTGTGGGATGACCCGATAGGGAATACATTTCCTAGTAAAAATAACTATAAAGCGCTTTATTGGGATATGATTACTAGCCAGACCCTGTCAGTGGTGGACAGCAACACGCTCACAGGTATCTTTATGGAACATAAGTTTGTAGTAGAAGGAGAGGCCTACTGGAATCTGATTATGAAACGTGGTGATAGGAAATTATATCACCAATTCAGAGTGGGCACTCTCCCGCTAAGATTGTTTACGGCAAACTGGAATAATGCTCCAGACATTAACTGTCCCCTGTGCTTATCACAAGAAGAGACAATTAGTCATCTATTGTTTGTGTGTCCGGCCTATAGCAGTCCTCGTCCCAAGTGGCTAAAGCTGATTTGCTCCAACTTAGGTACGAGATCGGGTAAGGTAGCACTGCGTATCTTGGTAACAAATACCCGACCCGATATTGTTATAGCTATTGCAAAAGTTCTAAGCTGGGCATGGGCACTGCAAAGCAAAAATCTCCCTCCTCTAGGAACTATTACTTCAAGATAAGACTGGTCAGTGGTTCCCTGTTTGTAGTGTTCTGATAAAATAATTTATATGGAAATGTTTTTTTAAAGCTATCATGAATCCTCTAGGGTCTTCCGATAATTCTTTTACATTTTGTAAGTTTCTATGATAGGGTTTTACCATTTTAATGACATTTTTATGATGTATATTGTCTTTTATGATTGAAAAATTTATCGAATAAAGACTAAATGATGATGACACAAGCCAATGAAAAAAATGGGCGGAGAGTGGGCAGAGCTCCCACGAAGCTTCCACACTTTACTGAATACCTCATGCCTGGTAAAGCGAGCAGCACATGTGCTGCAACGCTAGGCTCGACCTAAAAAGAAAGTGAAGTCCCCAAGGCTGCTGAATTAAAATGGTAAGCAATGGGCGGGTTGAAATCCTTTTTTATTTCTTTTTTTGCTTTTCCTAAACACAAAAATCAGTCTCTAGATGACAATGCGAATGCGCGCTATGCTTGATCTAAAACTCATAACAGGTCAGCCTATCATCTCTTTGCTCGAGATATTGTGGGGGCAGACCAGCAGCATGAAGCAGGGCTGACATAGGCAGCTCTTTCGCTCTATCAATGATTGTCGTCACTGCCAAACTGCAACACCTACAGTCAGGGGCCTGAGGAACATTTTCTTCGGCATCGGCACACCCAAAGATTTTGCACAGAGGCAGGCAAATAAAGCTCAACATCGTGCAACCCGCCAGGAGAGGTATTTTTCGCACAAATGGGAAAAATATCACCCATTTGTGTGGGAAATAGCCCAATCTGGCAACAGTGCCCCAGCCGTCACTTTACTGGTCTCTCTCTCTAGGTGGAGCTTAGGCAGTGTGCATGCGCTGTCTGCAAGACCTGCTGTAGTCCAAAGGACTTTGCTCCCACCAGCTGCCTTCCCATTGTTTCAGTGAAGCGTCGCTCTTCTTTGCTGCTTTCTAAATGGTTTATGCAGCGATATTTCATTCCATTTTTTGGCACTGGAGCACAGGCCAAGTACAATCTTCTTCCACTCCCATTGTTCATGTTTCTTTGAGTGAACTCTTGTTTCAGTTTGCGGCGAGCCCCAATTCCAGGGGGACCCACTTTGCTTTCTGCCCGCCGCTGCTTTGCTGCAACCATCTTGCTGCAGCACTTTCCTTAGTAGAATGTTTGCACTAATGTGTTATGAGCTGCGACTGCTGATGCATGTTTTTTTAAAGAATATTAACAACTCTGTACTCTTCTTTTATAAAGTCTTACTGCCGGAGCATGGAATCCTGTTACAAAAATAAACAATTTGCACTTATTACGCATGATAAGCGGGGCATGTGACCTTTTATTTGACAAGTAGTTTGCAGAAGTGCACAAACAAAAAATATGTTCTCTTCCTCCTGCGAGCATGTGTTTTCTGTCCCTGCAGCCTGGATAGACGCATGTCCAAGCGGTGTTCGAACCTGAGTAGAGTGACCAACCGTCCGTAAATTTCACGGACTGCCCGTAATTTGGGCCTCTTGTCCGTTGTCCGTGAAGGATTCTTTCACGGACGCCTTTTGTCCGTAATTTCAGCTGCCCCCTGCAAGCAGCCTGTAACTCTCACTGCACGGGCCATCTCACGCTCCTGCTGTGATCTGTGGCCTGCAGCAGCCCCTCCCCGGCCTGACACAGGCAGCTATCAGGCCCATTATCATTATGTATGTTGCTCTAATTATGACATACAGAATGATAATGGGCCTCTCTGCCCAGTGACAGCATTTCAGATCGGGTGTCTTTTTTCAGTGGGGGTGAGGGAGAATCGAAACGTCCTGATAAAATAAATAAATAAAACCCTTTCAGCATCTCTGAAGTTTTAACTATTGCATGCCAGCTGGAAACAACGTTAGTGCTTTAATGGGGGCTTCTGAAGAGGTTTGTCATGAGTCCTTGAAAATGGTAAACGTCTATAGTGTGACGGGCATCTCTGTATGGGAAGGGTTACAGTACAATACGCAATGTGTCTTTGGCATGATAAGAATGTCAAGTGTTGGTAAAGCAATAACGTGGAAGGGACCAAGGTCTCTCCAAAAAAAGAACAGACTGTGTGGCAAAGGATCCGTGCAAAGGCACTGTCACAGGGGACTCTGCAAAGTGGGAAAGGTAAGCCGGGTGTCCTTGGAGGTCTTGTCACAAATGACTTGTGCTGTTTTGATGACATCATACGCTTTTAGGGCTACAATGTTAGAAGCATGAAGTAGGTGAGTGAGCGCTGCACCTGTTTCAAGGCCCTCTTTGGCAGATGCGTTGAACCAAAGAGAAATTAACTGCTTTATTCAGTACATTATAAAGTGTCCCTTAAAGTGTCACAGAGAATGTATTGAAATGTCACACATAAGCAAGCTGCAGAAATGGAAATGTTACTCATAACGATACTGAAAACTTGGCAGATATGTGAGTAAAACACTTCAAACAAGCTAAAATATGGGTGATAGCTTTTTGTTTAGTGTTTTTTTCATTGATTGGCGAGTTTCTGCATGTAAGTCTCTTTGGGGGGATATGTGAATGGTTGCAAGAATGTATTAATGGCCAGAGGATAGATAGATGAACAAGTTTATTGGTGGGTGGATAAATGAATGCAAGAAGAGATAAGGTACGTGGGTGAGTGCACAGATGAATGACATGGTGGCTGAGTCAATGGATGAGTGAGTGCATGTATGAATGAGTGCTACTTGGATCGATTAGTGAATGAATAGTAGAATACATCGATCAAGGAATAACTGTGTGCATGCAGAGATTACTAGGAGCATGAACAGATCGATGGATGAATAGATTAAGCGATTGTATTGATGGACAAATGAGTGTGCAAGCAGATTAGAGAATGAATGAGTTAAGTAAGTGCCTGAGCTGAGCTCTGCACTTCAGTCACAGTCTGCACAAAGTTGAGTTCAGCGTCAGTGAGGCTGGTTCAGGCTCCACTCGGGGGCCTCTCACACATCCTACTGCCCTTCCCTTTCTGGTGCTGGGTGTAATTTCTGATATTTATATGTGTTCCTTGTCTTCATTGCTTGATCTTGCTCCTCCTGAGAAAGTGTCACTCATAGTCATTGAATGTCACTCAAAATTACACTGAAATTATGAAAATGTCACGCGTAAGCAATCTGAAACCTTGGCAGCTATGGGAATGTAAGATTTGAGAAGTCTTCAGCTGTGATCTTTTTCTTCACTTTTTTTTTTAATATGCAAACGCAGGTATGTTTCACTCGCATACACAACAGATGCAGTGAGTGCAGGGTTCTCTCACCCTAAAATAAACTTATTTTGACTTGTGCTTGTGTTGGTTGTCTATTTACTTATGCACTATTGCGGGACTTCCTCTGATGTGTATGCAAAACGTACCTTTTGTCCGGAATTTTCGTCCTGAATTCTGACCTTCTGTCCTGAATTTTTGTCCTGAATTTTGACCCTTTGTCCTGAATTTTTGCACTCACTGTCCTGAATTTGCACCTATGCCAGTTGGTCACCCTACTGAGTAGTGTGCTAGGCAAGCTCTCACAGGAGCTGCACACGCTGCAGACCATGGTCTTGGACTGCCGGCCACCTCCCCCCTTTAACACTGACTGAATTACCCAATTCAACCAGACAACACATGGGGGTCTTTGGAAGTCAAGGGGGGGTACGGCCCCCCCCCTGGCCGTATTTATTAAAATATAAAAACAAATCAAAAATTTTATTCAAATAAACATTTCTGACAATTATTAAAATGCACACTTTTCAGAAGATTAGATTGACATCCGTTTCGACATGGTATGATGGGCTAACCTTAACAAATAGCTAGTACAGCGTGTTTCCTAACGTAATCTAATCATCCTGAAAATTAAACTGCATTCTAATATTTTTAATAAAGTCCCACGGCAAGGTCGCCAACCGGTGTCAGATCCTTTTACAGCTGCGCTCTCACGTTGAAGATGCGCATGCGCAACCCAGGGCACGTTACACCCACGTGCGCTCCCTGAACTCCATTTAACCATAACAGGAGGGCCCAGACACTCGCGCACCTTAGTGACGTCATAGTGTTGTGAGGGGTGGCTACCAGCCTGAGGAAAGCGTAGACTCCCTCCCCCGCACCCTTTAAATTACTGGATATCATATCCTGCCCCTGAAGTTCTGAGAGAGACCAATGGCCCCTCCCGCGGGCGGCCCCTTTCGTGAATGGGTCCGCCCCCCCGTAAGGACCTTAAAATGCTGCTCACCGATTAATGACCTTACCTCCAGACACACATAATAAATACGACATTGCTGTTCTAAAAGGAAAAAAGGCCTAAGGAGAAAAATTGTTAATACACAGCAAAGCACAAAACATATACATATACAGATACTCCTGTAAGCGGGAAAAAAGGCCTAAGGAGAGAATTAGTTAAATATCACGGCACTGCACAAAATATTTACATCTGTTCTACCTTTCAGTAAACAGGAAATTCAAGGCCTACTTGATCAAGCCCCCTAAACCTATAGTCCGGCACATTGACAAACCTGATACTTACCATTTGCCATGCCCCAAAGTCTGCAAGCAAGGGATGGAGGGTGGGGAAAATTACACGGCCCCACGGTGGGGCGAGGAGCAAGCCTGGGAGCGCGGGCACAAAGAGGCCGCTTCCCGCGCTCCCCAGGCTTTTAACCCTTTCGCCGCCGCGACCCCGCCCCCTCGCCCCGGAAGCACACAAGTACTTCCGGGGCGAGGGCGCGGGGCAAGCGGCCCCGAAAGGGACGGGGTGTGGGAGGGGCCGGGCCCCGCCATGCTTGCGTGGGGGCCTATTGGCCCCCCCTTGTATCATGGTCTTGGACTGCCGGCCACCTCCCCCCTTTAACACTGACTGAATTACCCAATTCAACCTGACAACACATGGGGGTCTTTGGAAGTCAAGGGGGGGTACGGGCCCCCCCCCTGGCCGTATTTATTAAAATATAAAAACAAATCAAAAATTTTAATCAAATAAACATTTCTGACAATTATTAAAATGCACACTTTTCAGAAGATTAGATTGACATCCGTTTCGACATGGTATGATGGGCTAACCTTAACAAATAGCTAGTACAGCGTGTTTCCTAACGTAATCTAATCATCCTGAAAATTAAACTGTATTCTAATATTTTTAATAAAGTCCTACGGCAAGGTCGCCAACCGGTGTCAGATCCTTTTACAGCTGCGCTCTCACGTTGAAGATGCGCATGCGCAACCCAGGGCACGTTACACCCACGTGCGCTCCCTGAACTCCATTTAACCATAACAGGAGGGCCCAGACACTCGCGCACCTTAGTGACGTCATAGTGTTGTGAGGGGTGGCTACCAGCCTGAGGAAAGCGTAGACTCCCTCCCCCGCACCCTTTAAATTACTGGATATCATATCCTGCCCCTGAAGTTCTGAGAGAGACCAATGGCCCCTCCCGCGGGCGGCCCCTTTCGTGAATGGGTCCGCCCCCCCGTAAGGACCTTAAAATGCTGCTCACCGATTAATGACCTTACCGCCACAGGCCAGGTAGTTAACCGACTATCTGCCCCCCCCCCAGAACACACCCCTTCTACAAAGATCATCCTCTCCCTGCAAAAACTTCCACCCATGCCAGGATGTTTCTTATAAAAAGGGCATTGCCCTCCTCTGTTAAGTGAACCCCGTCCCGCCGGTAGAAGTGCTCCCCCCAGATGCAACCATGAGGAATGGTCTGTAAGACCGGAGTTCTAAATAACTTGTCCAGCTTGTTGTTGACCCTCTTTAACGAGCTATTCAACGCGCTGACTGAGTTTCCCCCTCTCCATTGCATCCTTGGTATAAGTTGTGACCATACTACAACACTACCTGGTAACCGCTTCGCTAGCCAACCCACTGCTGATATAATTTCTTCCAGGAGGACCCTTCTACCCAGACCTGCCAGATCATTCCCCCCTAAATGAAGGATCACCGCCGAGGGAGGTGTAGTATGTCGTGCTAGTAAGTCCGACATATAGTCCCTGAACTGATTGAGGCGGAGCCCCCCCCTGCCATGGAAGGAGACCGTGCACCCCCTACTCTCCACCCTCTGTTTGCCTGATCCTGCAAGAAAAATTTGGTTAGCACGCTTGACATATGAATGCCCCACTACCCAGATGACCACTGTCTTCTGTCTGTCCTCCTGGTTCCTCCATGATGCAGATAAGTTGCCTTGATGATCCGTGGATAGTTTCCGTCCTGCGTCACAGGCCCGTGAAACTGTAAATAACCAGAAAAACAGCAGGTATTAGAAATACTCAACATGGCGGCAGCTCTCACAACATGTGCAACCGCACGTAGCGTTTATAAGCGCTTGAGGACCATCTCCCAATCCTTTGCACACTAGTTGTGGTCAAACCCCTGGCTGTTGCTTCCGTGGCTGCCCCTATCCGGAAGGAGTGCGTCCCAAACTCTTTGTGGTTATAACCAGCTCTTGCCATACTCATGGCTAGTACCCTCTGGAACTGAAATCTGGTCAAAGGAGTCCCATCCCCATGCATTAGCAGTGACCCCACACACTCCTGCGCCCGCTGTCTTATCAGTTCCTCAACATGTGTCACCGGGCAGCAAGGATTGTTCCTTGCCCGATGTAACGCCAGGCTTTGGCCCCTAGCTTCCTGATCAGTTTTAGATTTCCTGATGCTGATCCACATAGTGTCGCCCTTTATGCTGATATCCCGCAGCTGAAGGCCGCCTATCCTATCACCTTTGTTGGCCGCCACCAGTTCACCCACCCTGAATGCCCCATAAAAAGCTAAAGAGAAAGCAGCTTTAAAGAGGCCCACCTCAGACGTAGAGCTACATGTGTCTGGTAGCGCGAGGAGAACTGCTGATAGACGTTCAAAACCGATAGGTTTCCTAGAATCTGTGGAGGGGGGCTGCATGCGCCGCCATCCTTTTAATGCCTTCTGGGCCTGGAAGCTGTTCGTAGGGTCCTTGCCCCCTTTTGCACGTGCGAAAAAGGAGATAGCGGCCTTGTGCCTGTTGGCTGTCGCCACCGTGCGCCCTTCCCTGTGTAAGTTGCCTAAGTACCCATTGAAGCTAGCCTCCATAGTCCACCTACTCTCCCAGCCCTGTCCCAGAAACTGACAGTAAGACCTGAACGCCCCTTCGTATGCCGTCCTGGTCTTGGGTGCTAGGCTGGCTGCCACGAGGTCATGTAGTTGGGGGCACCAATTTGCCAAAGAGTCGCCGGGAAGTGGGCCGGCGTTGTCTCCGCCTCCGGCAAGTGATCCCTGAACACCTGCATCTTAAAGCGAGAAAGGGCATCAGCTGCATTGTTTAACACCCCTGGGACATGTTTTGCTCTGAAAAGTACATTCCCTGTCATGCAACACAGCACAATCTCTTTGATCAGGCGTAAAATGAATGGACACCTTGCAGCTTGCTGGTTGATGCATTCAACCACTGTCATATTGACTGACCAGAATATTACCGATCTGTTGGCCAACTCCTCGGGCCAGACTTTCAGTGCCACCCAGATTGGTGGGAGGTAGGGGAAACCAATGTTTACCGTCAGCCCGCTCTCCTCCCACCAGGCGGGCCACTTCTGTGCCACCCATTTCTTGCCAAGGATGGCACCAAACCCAACACTGCCTGCCGCATCGGTCCATAAACCAATGTCCTCTGAGGACACCGTGGGTGCACCCCACAGCACTCTGCCATTGAAATCCGCCAGGAATGCAATCCATATCCGCATGTCCTGGCGCACCTCAGCAGATAGCCGTGTCCGGTGATGTTTTTCACGAAGACCCCTCATGGCCTGTGCAATTGAGCGTGAAAAGGGGCGTGCCACGGGAATTACTCTCAATGCAAAATTCAACTGCCCCACTGTGTGCTGCAACAGTCCTAAATTCACTTTCTTCGCTTGCAAGCACAGTCCTAGTGTCTGTTTGAATTTCTGGATCTTTTCCACTGGTAATCTAAAACAACCCTCTACAGAATCCAGCTCTATGCCTAAAAATTCGAGGCATGTTACTGGTCCAACTGTCTTCCCCTGCGCCAACGGGACCCCGAAAGAGCGCATGAGCACGCAAATTTCCCGCAATGCTGACGCACACTCCCGTGAACCCGCCGGACCCAGAAAAAGAAAATCATCCAGGTAGTGCATAACCCACTGGTGACCCGTACGCTGTCTTAATGCCCATTCCAGAAAAGAGCTGAACTGTTCAAAATATGCACATGAAATTGAACAACCCATGGGCATACACTTATCCATGTAGTACTTCCCTTTGAATGAGAAACCTAGAAGGTGCTGGTCCTCTGGGTGAACCGGGAGTAGTCTAAAGGCTGACTCAATGTCTGATTTAGCCATCAGTGTTCCCGCGCCCAAACTCCTCAGCATGTCCGCTGCCTGATCGAAGGACGCATACTTCACACTGCAAACTGCATCATCAATAGCATCATTCAATGATGCACCCCTAGGTGCGGACAAGTTGTGGATGAGCCTAAATTCCCCTTTCTCCTTCTTAGGCACCACCCCCAAAGGAGAGCACACAAAATTCTGCGTGGGAATGACATGAAACGGTCCCGCTACCCTACCTAAACGCACCTCTTTACCTATTTTTGTCGACACCAGTGTTGGATTGGCAAGAACTGATAGCTGATTTCTGCACTGTGGTGTCCCGACATACCCCCCAGCAGGAATTCGAAAACCATGTGTGAAACCCTCTTGCAATAACCTAGCAGAAGTGTGGTTAGGGTACCTGTTCAGCCAGGGGATCATAGCTGACAACTGAATGGGTGAATGGGCTATTAGAGGGTGGATCTTACTATTCAGGTTTCTTCCTACCCCTGTTTCCTGAACCACTGTTTTTATTTCGGCATGTTGTTTCTGGGTGGGAAGGGTGCCCACATACGCTGCACGCGTGCCTGAACTTACAGGTACCTGGTGCCCTGTGGCATGTCCGCCTGTTGAAGTCCCAACATACCCCCTTCGCCCCTCCATTTGCTCTCTGCTTTTGGGCCGTCTCCCCACCCGGTGCTGATCGAAAGGGCTGTTGGAACGGCTGCTGCGGCCTGGGGGAATAACCTCTATTCGCATTTGCGCTAGTGCTTGCTCCCTGACCCTTCTCGAATTGATTGTGCCATGAGATAGAATCCACCTTGTCCCATGACAAAGTCTTATCAAATTCTTTGGATTTTCTGAAAGCGACATCATATTCCTTCCATACATCCCCTGCATGATTCTCATGGAACATTGTTATTCTACTCTGATAGCAGTTCATGGCTGGTTGCATTCCCTTAAAGCGTTCGCCCATTACTGCGCCGTACACTGCAAAAGCCCTCACCCAGTTGATGATGTTTTCTTCCACCCTAAATTTGTACAACTTCGCTCTCCATTCACTGGGCAACAACATATCCTTCTGTGATTTTGCATATTCCCATTCCCTGTTATCTATCAGCAATGAAAAAATGTTCACATACTTGTCAGCCCATATCATTTCCTTTACACTCTGTGACACATGCTGTGCTAAGCACTCTCCCCTAGAGGGCAATGTTCCTTCGCCCAGCAAAGGCAGGGCAATCTCCTTACCATTGTTGTTGGGTAACGTTGCCTCCGCGGTCTTGGCACCGCCTCCATCATTCGCTGGACCTGTTTGGGGAGAAACCGGTGCAGGCGGCGTTGCGCCCCTACCACTAGCCAACAATATCTGAGTCACTAATGTTTGTTGCTCTGAAGTGAGGGCCGCATTGACCGGCAACGCACCCCCCCCCTAACCATGGGAGGACAGCCGCCACCTGGGCTGCCAGGTCTATTGGCATTGGCCCTGACGCGGGGATGGGAGTAGGGACCGCACCCAAGGGCACCGGAGCAAGTGGTGGCGCGACGGGTGGCACCGGCGCTGCCACCGGAATGATTGGCACAATTGGTACTGCCACTGGCAACTGTGGCACCGGTGCTGGGACGGCCAACGGGCCCTGGGGTGGCGGGATTGGGGCAGCAGGAGGTAGAATGGGAGTAGTACTCTGTGGCTGACCCCCCACCCTCTTATTTCTTGCCCGCCTGGGTGGTGTCACAAAGACGCCCCTTGGCTTGGGCGGTACTATCGTCCGCTTAGGTCTTCCCGATGGGCCGGCCTGGGCATCCACCTTAGCCCCCAACTCCGCTACAGTCCTATCCAATTTATCAAACTTCCCCAATCGCTTATCCATTGCAGACATTCTGCGCATCATTTTTTGAAACATTAACCCCACATTCACATTCCCATGCCCCCTTCTTTGAGACATATTGATGAGCACACCGTGCTCCGTACCTGACCCAGTTGAAGGTGCCCGAGCTGGATCACACGGACCTAGGTCCTAGGCTTGTTCCCCTGAAATTAGAAAGTACGTTATATCCTAGTCAAGCAAGCAAGACAAGCAATCAGATCACCCTTCTCAGCGGCACAACCAAAGGTAAACCTTTTTGAAAACTTTACCAACGCACTTTCCCTATCTCCCGCTGCTGTACATAGAGACACTTAGAAATGAGAAAAAGTAAAATACCAAATACATAGGAAGTGCCCCTTTTCTGTGATAATTCAGCTCTACCAGTTATTTGAGCACCTAAAACCCAACCTAAAAACAGGCCGGGCACCTTTAGCGTGTTAATTCCGTTAAAATCTAAAACAAGTCAACTCTAGTACTTTGTTGCCATTCTTTTCCAGGAAAAACAGTGTAATTAATTAAATTAAATTAAATTAAATTATGAGGCAATAAATCACAACGTAAACAGGCAGGGCACCTTTAGCGTGCTAATTCAGTTAAAATATAAAACAGTGAAAAGAGGCAATACATCACAGCATAACCAGGCAGGGCACCTTTAGCGTGCTAATTCAGTTAAAATATAAAACCCAGTCGACTCTAGCACTTTATAGCAATTCTTTTTCACTAAAAAAGGTATATTTGGTCTCCCATCCGGCTCCTGCCCTAGCTGTCCCTGCTTAACTTCGTTTCCGCTCTACAATGATCGCGTATAACATTGGAGCCGAGCCCGGCCCGCGCTTGTGGGATGTACGAACAACCCCCTCACCAGGCCACTGTTCACTGGACACTCCTGTGATTATGAAAATTGGCTTTTAAATTGTACGTTCTGCCAATAGGTGTGTTGAAACACCGAGCTGTGCCTCAAAGCAGAAAACGAATCTTTAAAACACCCCCGCCCTCAGATGCCCCGCTTACACTGGCTTTAAGACTTTATTAAAACCGGACTTACACGATCAGGGCAGATAGTCTCCAAAATCAACCTGCTCTTTTCTGCACGTTCGCAGGATCGCTGACTAACCCCCGCCCGCCCCGCAAAATACCTCGTGTCACGATGTTCTCACTGCTGCTTCGGCGGTGCGCTCGCCCCGGGTCCCGGCCTGAGCTCCGACACTGCACTCCTCCGTAAATACGAATCAGCGAACGTGACGACCTGAAACTCCCACACCGCCGTCCTCCGTGGATATTATTCTCCGCTTGGTCCCGGCAAATTACCCCGCTCCGCCTCGGAAACGCGTCGGCCTGATGTTCAGTAAATCCTCGCAGTCCTCCGCAGCTGCAGAGCACACCTGAAACTACAAAGGGAGAAAATTAGAAAATTACACGGCCCCACGGTGGGGCGAGGAGCAAGCCTGGGAGCGCGCTCCCCAGGCTTTTAACCCTTTCGCCGCCGCGACCCCGCCCCCTCGCCCCGGAAGCACACAAGTACTTCCGGGGCGAGGGCGCGGGGCAAGCGGCCCCGAAAGGGACGGGGTGTGGGAGGGGTGGGCCCCGCCATGCTTGCGTGGGGGCCTATTGGCCCCCCCTTGTATTTAGCGTCGCACCGACCTCAAACTCCTGCACAAGCTGCAGACTTACCATCGCACCAACGTCACCGCCGGAGCAGAACCCAGGCAGCGAGCCAGAGCCCGAGCGCTATGCACTGTTCGGCAACCCCCTTGACGAGCAGTAGACGCGCCCGCCTGCCACCCCTACAGTCCTGGCTCCATGCAGTTTAAGCTAAGACTTATATGTAAAACAGAGGAATAGGATTCACAAGTTCCATTTATTTACTTTTCTTCACTCATCCCTTTTCCAAAGCACAGTTTAGCCACATCAGGCTTTAATATTGCCAAGGTGTTCTTCACATGTTAGCAAAGGCAGCTGATACATGCTTTATGTCACATAGGCATCTTTTGCATAACATGCCACGTCGTACATCTCAGGTAAGAACTATGGAAATGTTTCTTTTCTCAACCAAATGCCATTGTTATTCAGCTGAGAAGCAGATTTATCCATAAAGATTTTTTGCCAGCTGTTTTTGCCTATTATTTCCGATGCCACAGCTTCCTGGGGTTTTTGGGAAATAATACCAAGGTGGCCTGACCTTGACTATGCTGACGTACTAGTAATGATGTCACCCATCGTGTATGTAGCTTAACGGCTAGAGCGGCCGAATTTGAAGCTAGAGAACCAAGCTTGAGTCTGGCGGGAGAATCAAACATCCTGTGATTCTGGACAAATCACTTAATCTGCCCCTGCTAAAAATAAATGGGTCCGTCTGTAACGCAACTGGTGCTCATGTAAGCACTTTGATACCTTCGGGTCAAGTTCGCACTATATAAAACTGCAACAAAAAATAAGCATCGCCCATGGCTGACAAATGAACTACGACCTCATCTCTGTCTCGCCACTTAGGCCATTGTCTTCATTCGATGGTTTGCATTTCTCGTTTATTCATTTAGCATCAACATACCTCACTGTCCCACAAATAAAAGTCATGTATAACAAGCATTGGAAATGCAATAGGGCTCGCATTAGGAAAGTTTGAGATATTGGTGTTATAAATGAGTTTTTTTTTATTTATGTTATTTTTTAAAATAGCTAAATTAATAGCTTTGTCATTTACAATGCCAATAGTTATAACTTTCGCAAACACCTATAGCATTTGTCATGCAACATGTTTTGTATTTACGTGACTTAGATGTATTGATATTACAAATAATTTTTTTAAATAATTAATACTTAAATAATTTATTTAATTTATAATGGCAATAGCTTCAACTTTTGTAAATAACTTTTGTGAAGATTATGTTCAGTGTTTTTTATTGTGACGAAAATCCAAGAACAGAAGTGAAATATTAACATCTTTTTGTGATTTGTAATAAAGCACAAAAGCTTGAAACATTGAAAGAACATATTTGAACCAGTGATGCTGTGGTGGTGCTGAGTGATGCTGTGGTTGCGCTGAGTGATGCTGTGGTTGCGCTGAGTGGTGTGTGCATCGGTGGAGCTTAGTGGGTGCATTGGTGGAGCTGTGTGGTGGGTGCATTGGTGGAGCTTAGTTGGAGCATCGGTGGAGCTGTGTGGTGGGTGCATCGGTGGAGCTGTGTGCCTCGGTGGAGCTGTGTGGTGGGTGCATCGGTGGAGCTGTGTAGGTGGAGCTGTGTGGTGGGTGCATCTGTTGAGCTGTGTGGTGGGTGCCTCGGTGGAGCTGTGTGGTGGGTGCATAGGTGGAGCTGTGCAGTGGGTGCATCGGTGGAGCTGTGTGGTAGGTGCCTCGGTGGAGCTGTGTGGTGGGTGCCTTGATGGAGCTGTGTGGTGGGTGCATCGGTGGAGCCGTGTGGTGGGGGCATCTGTGGAGCTCGGTGGTGGGTGCATCGGTGGAGCTGTGTGGTGGTTGCATCAGTGGAGCTGGGTGGTGGGTGCATCGGTGGAGCTGTGTCGGTGGAGCTGTGTGGTGGGTGCATCGATGGAGCTGGGTGGTGGGTGCATCAGTGGAGCTGTGTGGTGAGTGCATCGGTGGAGCTGGGTGGTGGGTGCATCGGTGGAGCTGGGTGGTGGGTGCATCGGTGGAGCTGGGTGGTGGGTGCATCGGTGGAGCTGGGTGGTGGGTGCATCTGTGGAGCTGTGTGGTGGGTGCATCTGTGGAGCTGTGTGGTGGGTGCATCAGTGGAGCTGTATGCTGGGTGCCTCGGTGTCCTGGTATCGGACTACAAAGTTCGTTACGGGTGCATCTGTGGAGCTGTGTGGTGGGTGCATCTGTGGAGCTGTGTGGTGGGTGCCTCGGTGGAGCTGTGTGGTGGGTGCCTCGGTGGAGCTGTGTGGTGGGTGCCTCAGTTGAGCTGTGTGGTGGGTGCCTCGGTGGAGCTGTATGGTGGGTGCCTCGGTGGAGCTGTGTGGTAGGTGCATCGGTGGAGCTGTGTCGGTGGAGCTGTGTGGTGGGTGCATCAGTGGAGCTGTATGGTGGGTGCCTCGGTGTCCTGGTATCTGACTACAGAGTTCGTTGCGGTGCATCGGTGGAGCTGTGTGGTGGGTCGTTCGGTGGAGCTGTGTGGTGGGTGCCTCGGTGGAGCTGTGTGGTGGGTGCCTCGGTGGAGCTGTGTGGTGGGTGCCTCAGTTGAGCTGTGTGGTGGGTGCCTCGGTGGAGCTGTATGGTGGGTGCCTCGGTGGAGCTGTGTGGTAGGTGCATCGGTGGAGCTGTGTCGGTGGAGCTGTGTGGTGGGTGCATCAGTGGAGCTGTATGGTGGGTGCCTCGGTGTCCTGGTATCTGACTACAGAGTTCGTTGCGGTGCATCGGTGGAGCTGTGTGGTGGGTCGTTCGGTGGAGCTGTGTGGTGGGTGCCTCGGTGGAGCTGTGTGGTGGGTGCATTGGTGGAGCTGTGTGGTGGGTGCATCGGTGGAGCTGTGTAGGTGGAGCTGTGTGATGGGTGCATCGGTGGAGCTGTGTGGTGGGTGCATTGGTGGAGCTGTGTGGTGGGTGCATTGGTGGAGCTGTATGGTGGGTGCCTCGGTGGAGCTGTGTGGTGGGTGCATCGGTTGAGCTGTGTGGTGGGTGCATCGGTGGAGCTGTGTCGGTGGAGCTGTGTGGTGGGTGAATCGGTGGACCTGGGTGGTGGGTGCATCAGTGGAGCTGTGTCAGTGGAGCTGTGTGGTGGCTGCATCGGTAGAGCTGTGTGGTGGGTCGTTCGGTGGAGCTGTGTGGTGGGTGCCTCGGTGGAGCTGTGTGGTGGGTGCATCGGTGGAGCTGTGTGGTGGGTGCATCGGTGGAGCTGTGTGGTGGGTGCATCGGTGGAGCTGTTTGGTGGGTGCATCAGTGGAGCTGTGTGGTGGGCGCATCGGTGTCCTGGTATCTGACTACAGAGTTCGTTATGGTGCATCGGTGGAGCTGTGTGGTGGGTGTATTGGTGGAGCTGTGTGGTGGGTGCATCAGTGGAGCTGTATGGTGGGTGCCTCGGTGTCCTGGTATCAGACTACAGAGTTCGTTACGGTGCATCGGTGGAGCTGTGTGGTGGGTCATTCGGTGGAGCTGTGTGGTGGGTGCCTCGGTGGAGCTGTGTGGTGGGTGCCTCGGTGGAGCTGTGTGGTGGGTGCATCGGTGGAGCTGTGTAGGTGGAGCTGTGTGGTGGGTGCATCGGTGGAGCTGTGTGGTGGGTGCATCGGTGGAGCTGTGTGGTGGCTGCCTCGGTGGAGCTGTATGGTGGGTGCCTCGGTGGTGGAGCTGTATGGTGGGTGCCTCGGTGGAGCTGTGTGGTGGGTGCATTGTTGGAGCTGGGTGGTGGGTGCATTGTTGGAGCTGGGTGGTGGGTGCATCGGTGGAGCTGTGTGGTGGGTGCATCGGTGGAGCTGTGTGGTGGGTGCATCGGTGGAGCTGTGTGGTGGGTGCATCTGTGGAGCTGTGTGGTGGGTGCATCTGTGGAGATGTGTGGTGGGTGCAGCTGTGGAGCTGTGTGGTGGGTGCCTCGGTGGAGCTGTGTGGTGGGTGCATCGGTGGAGCTGTATGGTGGGTGCCTCGGTGGAGCTGTGTGGTGGGTGCCTCGGTGGAGCTGTGTGGTGGGTGCATCGGTGGAGCTGTGTGGTGGGTGCCTCGGTGGAGCTGTGTGGTGGGTGCCTCGGTGGAGCTGTATGGTGGGTGCCTCGGTGGAGCTGTGTGGTGGGTGCCTCAGTGGAGCTGTGTGGTGGGTGCATCGGCGGAGCTGTGTGGTGGGTGCATCGGTGGAGCTGTGTGGTGGGTGCATCGGTGGAGCTGTGTCGGTGGAGCGGTGTGGTGGCTGCATCGGTGGAGCTGTGTGGTGGCTGCATCGGTGGAGCTGTGTGGTGGGTGCCTTGGTGGAGCTATGTGGTGGGTGCCTTGGTGGAGCTGTGTGGTGGGTGCATCGGTGGAGCTGTGTCGGTGGAGCTGTGTGGTGGTTGCATCGGTGGAGCTGTGTGGTGGGTGCATTGGTGGAGCTGTGTGGTGGGTGCCTTGGTGAAGCTGTGTGGTGGGTGCCTCGGTGGAGCTGTGGTGGGTGCATCGGTGGAGCTGTGTGGTGGGTGCATCGGTGGAGCTGTGTGGTGGGTGCATTGGTGGAGCTGTGTGGTGGGTGCCTTGGTGGAGCTGTGTGGTGGGTGCCTCGGTGGAGCTGTGGTGGGTGCATCGGTTGAGCTGTGTGGTGGGTGCATCGGTGGAGCTGTGTGGTGGGTGCATCAGTGGAGCTTTATGGTGGGTGCCTCGGTGTCCTGGTATCTGACTACAGAGTTCGTTACGGTGCATCGGTGGAGCTGTGTGGTGGGTCGTTCGGTGGAGCTGTGTGGTGGGTGCCTTGGTGGAGCTGTGTGGTGGGTGCCTCGGTGGAGCTGTGGTTGGTGCATCGGTTGAGCTGTGTGGTGGGTGCATCGGTGGAGCTGTGTCGGTGGAGCTGTGTGGAGGGTGCTTCGATGGAGCTGTGTGGTGGGTGCATCGGTGGAGCTGTGTGGTGGCTGCATCGGTAGAGCTGTGTGATGGGTGCATCGGTGGAGCTGTGTGGTGGGTCGTTCGGTGATTTGGTGGTTACCTGTAATGCAAACTTGAACTGACGGTATTATTAATCCAAATAGCTACCAATCTGGCCATAGTGAATGGTGGTATACGGAACCTTGCCAGAATGTAGGGTGTGGAATATGTACCTTAACTGAAAATATATGTTGCAAAGACAACTGCTGTAACATTAGATGTGGTGGGACACTCCCAAAACAGAGAAAAGGTTTTTGCTCCGAATGTTGGCATCACCTCAATCAAGCTCAAATTGTGTTGTCAAAGATTATGATTTTCAGTTTGGTATAAATCACAGTCCAAACTTACCACAACGTCCTTGGTGAAATGCGAAACACGGAAACTGCTTGTGGCATTCCTTGGATAAGGGGCGTGACGTAGTATGCAGCCATCTAAAAAAAATATCTTCTTACACAAGAAGTAATTTGAAGACATGCTTTACTCCCTTGCCTAATAGGAACAGGCACTTAATCAGCTACAAAAACCAAGACGGCGGACATTACCGTTAAAAGCTGGATAAGAAGGCAGCCATATTTGCACCGGGTCTTTAGAAGAAAAGGTTTATTGCTCCTATTTGAGTGTACCTAGTAATAGAAATGCTACGTTTTCCCAAGGACAGTGCTGAAGTGAAAAGCGGACTTCTGTGCCCATGTAATGTGGCCTCTGTACAGACATGCATGCATGTTTTTTCTGTGCTTTCTTGAAAGGACCTTGGAGCACGTTTATTAATTAGGCCATATTACGAACAGTGGGTCACTTAATTTATGCGAGCCTTTATAATAAACCTACTGGTGCAGAAAAAAATAAAATGTAAACGCTCGGCAGGAAAGACTTGCGGCCGCGAAATGAAAGTAAAAAAAAAACACGGCCGCGAAATGAAAGCTTTTGATGCACTAGGGGGGCGGAGCGGATACCTTTGAAGAGCTGCTGCTGGTGGCACCACGCTGGGGAACAGATGGCTGGCTTTGATGTGCACGCGCTTCACGGGCACATCATCAAATCGCCAGTTTAGTTAAACTCTGGTTAGGCCGCTATATGGCTCGACCTCTGAATGCGCAAGCGCATTGCAGAGGTCGAGCCCTAAAAACCAAATGGGACACTTGCCTGCATACATTTTCAAATAAATTACTCTCTTTAAAGGTCCATCGTATTTAAACAATTCGTATGACTGATTTCCCTTGAATGACACTGAAAACAAAAGAAAAACCACATCAGATAGAATGCGTTTGTTTAAATTCTTAAATAATAAACAGTTCCTTTTGAAATGACTTTCCTTTCACTCTACATTCCTGTCTCCATGTCTCTCCCTCTCTTCCCCCCATTCAGTCTTTGTTACTGGCCCCCACTTACCATGTCTTTATTTCTATCCTTCCCATTCTGTCTCCTTATTTACCTGTTCCCAGTGTCTCTATTAGCATCCCCTAAAATGTATCTCACAGTAGAACATGGACAATGGGAACCTCTCAACTTTTTCATAGATAGCACACCTCTAAAACACTGCGTGGAAGGCATCATGAGGACAAAAATACTTTACATGGTCTTCATAGCCAAGGACTATAACAAAATAAAAACACAACAACAAGAACTCTTTAAATAACGGGGCATATTATCAAGGGGGTTTATCTCCGCTTTTTTGGCTTCAAAAGCCAAGAAAGCGGAGATAAAATTATCCACCAGTTAGCGACAGCTAGTTGGAGATAGCGACCATCTTGGGCCCCGCTTTTTATGTCAGTGATATTTATCACTAATGACATGCAAAGTGGGCGTGCCAAGATGTTAGCGACTGGAAACAGTCGCTAACATCGCTATCTCCTATTACCAACTTTTGGAGATATTCGCGCTAAGCGCGAATATCTCCAAAAGCTAACACCTGCCCCATAGCAGTTCTTAGCCATGTTATCCAATGGTAGGTGGATAACATGGCTAAGAGCATTAGCTCGGTAATGCATGAATATCGCTGACTTTTCAGCGATATTCATGCATTTCGGCCGATTTTTATCACTTAGGAGATAAACCTTGATAATAGCAAGGTTCCTAAGCGATAAAAATCGCCGCAGCACGGCGATAAAAATATCGCCGCTAAACCAACATAGCGATAATTATCGCTAGTTGTTGGTAATATGCCCCAACGTTCTTGGCACCAAACAAACGGTTGTGTGCCTGATTCTTTGGTACTCACTGAACTGTTTAGGAGGTCGCTGTTTGCTACAACTTACCTAAGGCCATGAGCAGATATGCGCAGCTGGGGGGCATATTATCAAGAACTGCGTTAAAATTATCGACGCTTTAGCGGCAGTTAATGGGCTTGATAATATGCCTTTGTGAATTCCTGTAGAAGCCCAGGTTCACACCAGAACATGGGCTTCTACGGGAATTCACCAGGGCATATTATCAAGCCCATTAACTGCCTCTAAAGCGGCGATAATTTTAACGCCGTTCTTGATAATATGCCCCTCAGTAATCAACTCAGTGCACCTTCACAGAAGTGTTAATTTTGCTCAGCTAATTCTGATGTATGTGGCTCTGCACCATTTGTTCCCCATGTGAGCTTTCTAAACTGTCAGTCTGGTGCTCCCGGGATCTCGTTAGTATGGGCACTGTAACTGTAAGCTCATTTGGAACTAGGGCACCCGCTAATGAATTTGTTTATCATCAGAAGCAATGTTGCATTTTACACAGCTGCAATTAACTCAAATTCTGCCTTTTCTGGCTCCCCAGTCCGCCTACTGTTATGTTCTATTTTTGTGTAAATGTATTTGTTTTACCTTTGTCTACACTTCTCAATACCAAAAAAGTATTTTAATTTGGTTGCTATAAAGCAGTTCGCAACTCCATTCATTCAGTCGCACAAGGTACACCTGCAACTGAGCATCAATATCTAGAAAACTCAGCTGACTTATGGGCTCTTCTTTATATCACACTCCAATTATAAAAAAAACAATGCCAATAGTTCTAACTTTCACAAATGCGAGACCTATTGCATTGCAAATGCATGTTTTTTATTGAAGTTGTATTCAGATGCAAATCGTGGAGTAGAAGGGTTCTTGCAAACATTAACTGGTCACCTTTCTGTTGCTTATTGCTATATTTTGGGTATTACACTGGCACTAATGAAGAGCACCGAATGCCCAGACACTGTTAACAGGTGTAAACAAGCACTGGAAATGCAATAGGTCTCAAATTTGTTTGATTTCGAGCTTTTGGCTTTGTAAATGGCAGTGCGTTGTAAATGGCAATGTGTTATGGAGTGTATGTATGTAGTATGTAGTGGAATTATGTGGGTCCGATTGGAATTGTCATTTGTGGAGCAGCATAAGAAAGGGGGAGTGAGGAGGTGAAGAGCAGCGCCAGGCACAAGGAAGGAAAGTGAGGAGCTGAAGAGCAGTGCCAGGCACAAGGAAGGAGAGTGAGGAGCTGAAGAGCAGTGCCAGGCACAAGGAAGGAGAGTGAGGAGATAAGAGCAGCGCCAGGCACAAGGAAGGAGAGTGAGGAGATAAGAGCAGCGCCAGGCACAAGGAAGGAGAGTGAGGAGGTGAAGAGCAGCGCCAGCACAAGGAAGGAGAGTGAGGAGGTGAAGAGCATCGCTAGGCACAATGAAAGAAAGTGAGGAGCTGAAGAGCAGTGCCGGGCACAAGGATGGAGAGTGAGGAGTTAGGATCAGCGCCAGGTACAAGGAAGGAGAGTGAGGAGTTAAGAGCAGCGCCAGGCACAAGGAAGGAGAGTGAGGAGGTGAAGAGCATCGCTAGGCACAATGAAAGAAAGTGAGGAGCTGAAGAGCAGTGCCGGGCACAAGGATGGAGAGTGAGGAGGTGAAGAGCAGCGCCAGGCACAAGGAAGGAGAGTGAGGAGTTAAGAGCAGCGCCAGGCACAAGGAAGGAGAGTGAGGAGGTGAAGAGCAGCGCCAGGCACAAGGAAGGAGAGTGAGGAGCTGAAGAGCAGTGCCAGGCACAAGGAAGGAGAGTGAGGAGATAAGAGCAGCGCCAGGCACAAGGAAGGAGAGTGAGGAGGTGAAGAGCAGCGCCAGCACAAGGAAGGAGAGTGAGGAGTTAAGAGCAGCGCCAGGCACAAGGAAGGAGAGTGAGGAGTTAGGAGCAGCGCTAGGCACAAGGAAGGAGAGTGAGGAGGTGAAGAGCATCGCTAGGCACAATGAAAGAAAGTGAGGAGCTGAAGAGCAGTGCCGGGCACAAGGATGGAGAGTGAGGAGTTAGGATCAGCGCCAGGTACAAGGAAGGAGAGTGAGGAGTTAAGAGCAGCGCCAGGCACAAGGAAGGAGAGTGAGGAGGTGAAGAGCATCGCTAGGCACAATGAAAGAAAGTGAGGAGCTGAAGAGCAGTGCCGGGCACAAGGATGGAGAGTGAGGAGGTGAAGAGCAGCGCCAGGCACAAGGAAGGAGAGTGAGGAGTTAAGAGCAGCGCTAGGCACAAGGAAGGAGAGTGAGGAGTTAAGAGCAGCGCCAGGCACAAGGAAGGAGAGTGAGGAGTTAAGAGCAGCGCCAGGCAAAAGGAAGGAAAGTGAGGAGCTCAAGAGCAGCACCAGGCACAAGGAAGGAGAGTGAGGAGGTGAAGAGCAGCGCCAGGCACAAGGAAGGAGAGTGAGGAGGTGAAGAGCAGTGCCAGGCACAAGGAAGGAGAGTGAGGAGTTAAAAGCAGTGCTAGGCACAAGGAAGGAGAGTGAGGAGTTATGGAAGGAGAGTGAGGAGGTGAAGAGCAGCGCCATTGGGTTTGCAGTTGCTGGGATATGAATGTGACGTCATGACCACATATTCACTCAATAGATCTTTGCCCATCATCTTCTTGAAGTGGATAAAATGTGTACAAGGGCTTGGGCAACAATGCTTTTCAGTGGAGAGAGCCATGTAGCATCCCACGTGGTTTTGGTCTTTATTAACAATAAATAAACCTTTTTTAAAAGGGTTAATATCTTTTGGACGGCCGAGTGTTACAAGGTATTGATCACAGGTTTCTAGCGAGGGGGCCAGTGTAATGTTGCTTGACGCCTCTTGCCACTACCCTGTGAGCTCACATCTGCAGCCTTTGTGCCTGGTTTCTAGTGATGCCTCCCAGTCACTCTGAGGGAATACAGCCAAAAACGGGGCAATTTAAAGCGCAACTTCCAGAGGTGGAATGAGGAGCAGCATACAGGGGGAACTTGCAAACATTGTTTTTCCCCTTCAGCAGCATAGCTGGGACATACAATGCAAGTTTCAAAAATCTGTACCACGAATTAGGTGGAATTCACTATAATGTGGTGTTGGGGGTTTTGTTTTAGTGAAATCCAGTTGGATTTTTTGGGGAAACTACGTTAAATTATCTAAACATTGCTCTGGAAATAAGACTACCACTTGTAATAATTTTATTGCAGAAGCGCATACTGCTCACTCTTAATTCAAAATACATTATGGCACTCTACATTTGGCCGTAGCAGATGGGCATGGCCCTTCAACAGCATAGGGCATTGACCTGAGCATCACTGCCTGCCAATTACCGCTGCACAATACAAGGGGGGGCCAATAGGCCCCCACGCAAGCATGGCGGGGCCCGGTCCCTCCCACAACCTGTCCCCTTCGGGGCCGCGTTCCTCGCCCCCTCGCCCCGGAAGTACTGGTGTGCTTCCGGGGCGAGGGGGCGGGGTCGCGGCGGCGAAGGGGTTAAGAGCCTGGGGAGCGCGGGAAGCGGCCTCTTTGTGCCCGCGCTCCCCGGGCTCGCTCCTCGCCCCACCGTGGGGCCGTTTAATTTTCTGTCCTTTTTCTTTCAGGGTGCGCAGCGGTGACCTGGCGTCAAGAGCAACTTGTGAGCAGCAGGTTTTCGAGGCATTTCTCGTGGAGCAAGGGATCGGTGGAACCGGGCTGCAAGGGTGGAATTGCCTGGAGCTGCTGGCGAATGTCGATTTCAAGCATCCGGTCTCAGGGAGAACGAGCAGCGTCGTCGTCGAGGAGCCGGGCTCGGAGATAAAGGAACAACTTTGACAATTTAAAGTTAAGTTGCTTGGCACGGGCACAATGTATCTTGCAGTTTGGGGGCAGGGCGCTGATATGTGCTGTTGGGGGAATGTTATGCCATGGCACGCGTTGTTTCCGGGGTATAAAACGTGAGGATAGTTACAATGCTGGTGCCCTTTTCGTGCAGAGAAGGCATCGCTAAGGTTTACCCGTGGGTGAAATAGGGGCGTCATTTATGAATTGTGTGCTTAGCACACCAAAATCTTAATATACCCATACTTATCCGAAATAGTTCACCTAGATAATACCGGCAGGCTTAACCTGGCAGAAATGTAATGGGGATTGCAGACTTTATCGCACCTTGCAATCACTGGGTGAGATATACATCGTACCACTTCTAAATGTGCTCCCTTCATGATCGCAGTTTACTGGGTAACTCATGGTTTCTGATCCAAAAGCAAGCTCGTGATTAGGAAGACATTATACATGATTGGTAGCTAGTTCTGTACCTATCAGATCTTAACAGTGATGTTCACGTAGCTGCAGTTACTAGCAGTGAAAGGGCCATCTGCAAGTACAGAAAGCTTATGAGAGGTTGGTCCCTTAATCGACTAGCGCAAATAAGCACATACAATATCATAACCCAATAACCAACTCACTATTAGAGGTTGAAGAAACGCGACTAACACTGCAAGGGTGTAGAACACGAGAGTTACCCTTTCTTTCAGCAGAGGAGGCAGCGTTGAAAGAGAAGTCAAAATAGCAGAAAGTATTAAATGAAAGTACAAGTTTTGATGTTGCCGGGGCAGAGGTGTAACACTGTAGATTAGCGCTCGGTGGTAGCCTAGAGGGCTGGGTGCTTTCAACAGCGGTGTCAGACAGTGTTTGATTCCTGCCGGCGCTGCATTCGAGTGCATAAGGTAATTTGTTCAATATATTTATAACAAATAATTCTAATCGCAAAGAGTGCAAACACGCAGGAGATTGGTGTCAGGTGCAAGTCCCGTTGTAGAATAGATGCCAATACAGAGCAGGGCTTTGCATGAAGGTATGATTTAGATGGGTAAGCGCAAGTGTTCCTTATGTAGCTGTCAGGAAGATGGCCTGGAGACATTGCTTACTGCCTGGAACTGGACAAAAATGGACCTAATGCTCCAAATTCAGTCACACTGAAGTTCCTTCAGGTACAGAAAGGCAGGAATTCATCATGGGGTGATATTGCTGTCTTGACTGATGCTGCTTTTGCAACAGGGATCTACAATTACCAGCAGGTCATAAACTCATGTATTCTGGAGAAATATATCGGGCTCTGTTTTGAGCCCTGGCACAGGTGCTTGTTTTTCCGGATTGCGGGGATGGCAGGCATTTCAGTGTATGTGTGCTCTCACTGCTCACTAGGGGAGATGTTATGGCATGTCGTCATGCCCGTAGAAGCGTTGTAGAGGAGGGAACTCCGGTAAAGAGAGTCATTTTCTCTATGGATTTTCCCTTCTCTTTTGGAAACATCGTCGTGGTGTCACCAGGGCTGTAAATGGAGTAAATTTTGCACTGTTATATACGAGCCATAGTTGCTGCGTATTTATCGTATACGACTAACAACCATCGGAAACCTTGTAGGTATGATGTTACTCGTTGTTGTATCATATTTCTGGATGCAATGACCGAAACAACAAAAAACAGATGTTAGCTGACGTTACTTTAAACCAGGCCCGTAATTACATTGGTCACACCCCGTTGAGAGACACACTCCCAGTTTTTATGCGCAATGCTTGGCGCGCTCCACGCGGTCTGTAGGATGTGACCTTATTTATGTGAACTGATAGGGGTTTTTAAGGAATACCGCCACCCACCTTCTCCGCGCAGTGCCCCAGTGTCCAGAGCAAGGAGGGAGGGGTGCATTTCGAGCTACTTACAAAATATGTCAAGGTACCAAGTAGAGTGTTTCTTTCATTTAGTTACTCTACACATAAAGGTGGATGTACGTTGTAATACTGCAGTGCACTCACTTGATGATGTTATCATTGCACAATCTTACAAGCATTTATTTAGTAGGTGTGTTAGTAATGTCAAGCCCAGAGCTGGCAGGGGCACTGGGTGAGGCTAACTGTCGTGGCCGCCCGAGGAGGACTCAGGCCCAATTTTCTACTTTACAAATTTAGCACTGTGGGATCTAACTAGCTCTACCCAGTTGGAAGACCTGGTACACTATTCGAGTGTGAGTGCTGCAGTCTGCTATGCTCCCATGGTAATACAAAGGTCCCTAATATTGAGCCAAGATTTCTCTGCTGCTTTATGCAGCACTTTACCTCTGGATAGGTTTTGTTTGGACTTGAACTGGGTGCTCCCTTGGGTAGGGAGGGAGCTATACTTCTCTGAGGGCACTAACGAGTTGAACAAATCTAGTGTGCCACTGATGTTGAGAGTGCTCTATATGGGAGCTGTATTCCAGCTAAACTTGAGAACTATCCAGATGTGTCTGTTTCTTTTATAGCAAATTCATGCAGCACTTTATTGCTTGTCCCTAAAAGTTTGTGTTGTTTCCGTAGAGGGCAGGTCTCGTGTACACATAAACTGGGTGCTTCCTTGGGTAGGGACAGAGTGTACCTCTCTGAGGGATTTAATGAGTACAGTACATGTAAGGGGTTGTCCTTTTAATTATGTCAGGTGGCTTGGATGGACTTTTACCGAAAACCAAAGCTTAATGCGTGCCGGGAGTGGTAACGGGATTGATAGTTAAAACAATTGTGGAAACTTTTCTATGCTAATGACCTCTCTTGGGGTCCTCCCCGTGAGTAACGTGTAAAGATGAGGCGGAGTAACTTGTATTCAATAAATAAGCTGTGCACATTAGCGACTCTTGCATAAGCTGTGCACATCAGCGAGTAAATACAGTGTGCGCATCAGCGTGAAAATGTAGATTTACCTCTTTGTGATATTATTTAGCTGTGTGCTTAAGTAGTCAAAACAATGAAAGCTGGATTATAATGGACGTGAAGCCTTAGTGCTTGGCAACTGACCCATCAATGGTACAAATAACATAGATGTTGTTTTGAAATCAAATAGTGCTCTGCACAAATCAAAAATAACTTCCCTGCGCAAGTCTCTGATAGTCCTTGATTCTGGATTAGTTACCAACCATCTGTATGAATTTTTGAGGCCTAATATTGCACCTCACAGATTTATTTTGCTGGTATGACTAATGTTTGCTAGCGATTGTGAAGGTAATCAACATCTGAGGTGCTGTTCACTACTTTAGGGGGGCATTGCACCAGCCCAAACGACCCTTCATTGATGGTAGGTTAAAGTCAACCTTATTAGACAAGCTATCCTAGTGGTAGCTGAGGGGGAGCAGCCTTCAGCCTAAGTCTTGAAGGAATGTTGAGCAGCTCGTTTTACCAGCCTATAATATCAGGAATGAGTAAGTGAAAAGAGAACAGGTGTATAACAAATATATCTATTTGTTCTAAACACACCCCTCTAGCTCCCTTACGAGGCTATATATCGGGAATATTGACAATACTAGTTCTGGTTCTGGATCAGCCAGGAAATTGCCATTCCATAGTAGACCTGTTAGTTTCAGGTAATTTCCTCAGAGGACGTAGAGCACGCAAAAAACTCACTAGAGTAGAGTGGATCTAAAGAGGAGGGTCGTGACCATACCTAAATCCCATCTCTGATACTGCTGGTGCTCTTATATGGGCAGGTGGGTCAGACAGATTTGCAGATGAACAAGGCTGAACTGGGGGAGGCAGAATGGGTTGATGAACGGTAACACATTAACTCCTGATCTGTTGAAACTAATGGTGCATCATGTTTTACAATAGGTGGCGGTGTACTATCAATCGATTGGACAATCATGGGTGGCAGGGGGGGGCCACCTGCTACTTGCAACTTGTTAGGGAAATGATGCTCAGTCTGGGATCATGAGAATAATACATATAGGTTATGGTTGCCCCTTAGTTATATTACGCGTTACCACTGTCAGCCACGATCCAAGCCAACAGTCAGGCGCAAGGGGTTCGATACTTTGAACACGTATATCTCATCAAGTTGTGATTGGGTGGGTGCCAATACAAACGGACTGTCCCTTTTTAACTGTTATCCTAATCATCGTTAAGGAGTCATGAGGGCATTATGGTATGCACTGGGGACTCCATGCTTTGTGGCAATACACTACACACTGGGTAGTATTTGTTAATGAAGGCCATTTTTTCAGGGTACTCTTCATAACACTAATACAGTCACGCTACAGGGGACACAAACTGAGGCTATGCTCAACACGTAGTCGGAAGGGTTTAGGAGTAGGCATCTGACGCTAATCGTATCTCAAACGTGGCAAGGGATGGCAATGTAAGACTAGCACATGTACTGCAGTTATCGCCAGAAACACTAATGGTTTGTGTTTATCTTTTCCATTTATGTATGGCCGGGTCCATGGTGGATATCTGGAGTGCTCCGCATCACAAAGCTGCTACAGGTGGACAGCCCAAGGGATGCTGACGTCAGGTAGAGGATGGCAAACAACAACGCAAGTGTGATGGTCGAGCGATTAAAAAACGCAGGAGGTGCCAACACAGAGTTGATTGTTTCGGTGTGTAAGCCCTTATATGGGGCTGGCGGCAGTAACGTAGCAGGATGTGGCTTCACAAAAAAAATGGCAGTACTTGCCGTCACAGAAAAATGTATACCTTCAGTAACGGCGCCTGTGCACGCAGGGCCACCAGTGTCAGATATGCATAGATCACCAATTGGTAAGTGACAACGGTAGAGAAGGGACAGTACACAAGGGTATGCAGTCCTAGCCTCGGCAACCCCAGGAAGGATAGGCCTATGCAACGCCTCGTTTCCCCGGTTCAGGAAGTGGGGACTTCCATGGTAAAAGTAGTATCATGCACTTAACACTTTCCAGGCGTAATGGCTGGGTGTGGATGGTTAGCAGACTGTACAGTATACCAGTGGGAAGGGTAGAATGTTAGTACCAGGATACCCCCGGTCATAGCATCTGCAGGGAGCCTCGAGAGGCGTGCCCCCCACACCCTCATTCATGTTAGGACATGGGGTAACGGTGATAGGACACAGACGGCACCATAGGGGGGGCTCAGTTTCCCCCAGGCTGCACGTAAAAGGGGGGGGGGGACTAGGCGAGCGCAAGGAGTCACTCGGTGAAGAATCACTTGATAAAGAGGATCAACACTTGGTTTGAGAAACTATTTCATACACATTAATCGCAGAATATCCCACAGGGGGTCATCGCAGGACCAAGTAGACTAACAGTCGGTTGATAATGAGGGGTTGACGTTTATTAGAGGCTCTACTCACAGGGTGGGGGGTCCAGTGGACAGAGTCGGGGATGCCCTAGGGATAGGGAATTAAATAGCAGGGGTAGAGGGTTTTTGGATTAGGAAGTTATGACCTTTCAGTGTAGGCGGTTTGGGGGGGGGCCAGATAGTCGGTTAACTACCTGGCCTGTGGCGGTAAGGTCATTAATCGGTGAGCAGCATTTTAAGGTCCTTACGGGGGGGGCGGACCCATTCACGAAAGGGGCCGCCCGCGGGAGGGGCCATTTGGTCTCTCTCAGAACTTCAGGGGCAGGAGATGGTCTCCATTAATTTAAAGGGTGCGGGGGAGGGAGTTTACGCTTTCCTCAGGCTGGTAGCCACCCCTCACAACACTATGACGTCATTAAGGTGCGCGAGTGTCTGGGCCCTCCTGTTATGGTTAAATGGAGTTCGGGGAGCGCACGTGGGTGTAACGTGCCCTGGGTTGCGCATGCGCATCTTCAACGCGAGAGCGCAGCTGTAAAAGGATCTGACACCGGTTGGCGACCTTGCCCTAGGCCTTTATTAAAGTTATTAAAAAGTTATTAAGTATTGGAAATATTAGAATGCAGTTTAATTTTCAGGATGATTAGATTACGTTAGGAGACACGCTGTATTAGCTATTTGTTAAGGTTAGCCCATCATACCATGTCGAAACGGATGTCAATCTAATATTCTGAAAAGTGTGCATTTTAATAATTATCAGAAATGTTTATTTGATTAAAATTTTTGATTTGTTTTTATATTTTAATAAATACGGCCAGGGGGGGGGGCCCCGTACCCCCCCTTGACTTCCAAAGACCCCCATGTGTTGACTGGTTGAGTTGGGTAATTCAGTCAGTGTTCAAGGGGGGAGGTGGCCGGCAGTCCAAGACCATGATACAAGGGGGGGCCAATAGGCCCCCACGCAAGCATGGCGGGGCCCGGTCCCTCCCACAACCCGTCCCCTTCGGGGCCGCGTTCCTCGCCCCCTCGCCCCGGAAGTACTGGTGTGCTTCCGGGGCGAGGGGGCGGGGTCGCGGCGGCGAAGGGGTTAAGAGCCTGGGGAGCGCGGGAAGCGGCCTCTTTGTGCCCGCGCTCCCCGGGCTCGCTCCTCGCCCCACCGTGGGGCCGTTTAATTTTCCCCACCCTCCATCCCTTATTTAGCAGACCTTGGGGCTTGGTAAATGGTGAGTATCAGGTTTTGTCAATGTGCCGGAACATAGATGTAAGGGGGACTTGATCCAGTAGGCCTGGAATTTCCTGTATACTGGAAGGAAGTACAGAATTTAAACGTTGGTGCAGTGCCGTGATTTTAACCAATTCTTTCCTTAGGCCCCTTTTTTCCCGCTTACAGGAGTAATTATATATGTGATGTTATGCTTTGCTGTGTGTTAACAATTTTATCCTTAGGCCTTTTTTCCTTTTAGAATAGCATTGTCGTATTTATTATGTGTGTCTGGCGGTAAGGTCATTAATCGGTGAGCAGCATTTTAAGGTCCTTACGGGGGGGGCGGACCCATTCACGAAAGGGGCCGCCCGCGGGAGGGGCCATTTGGTCTCTCTCAGAACTTCAGGGGCAGGAGATGGTCTCCATTAATTTAAAGGGTGCGGGGGAGGGAGTTTACGCTTTCCTCAGGCTGGTAGCCACCCCTCACAACACTATGACGTCATTAAGGTGCGCGAGTGTCTGGGCCCTCCTGTTATGGTTAAATGGAGTTCGGGGAGCGCACGTGGGTGTAACGTGCCCTGGGTTGCGCATGCGCATCTTCAACGCGAGAGCGCAGCTGTAAAAGGATCTGACACCGGTTGGCGACCTTGCCCTAGGCCTTTATTAAAGTTATTAAAAAGTTATTAAGTATTGGAAATATTAGAATGCAGTTTAATTTTCAGGATGATTAGATTACGTTAGGAGACACGCTGTATTAGCTATTTGTTAAGGTTAGCCCATCATACCATGTCGAAACGGATGTCAATCTAATATTCTGAAAAGTGTGCATTTTAATAATTATCAGAAATGTTTATTTGATTAAAATTTTTGATTTGTTTTTATATTTTAATAAATACGGCCAGGGGGGGGGGCCCGTACCCCCCCTTGACTTCCAAAGACCCCCATGTGTTGACTGGTTGAGTTGGGTAATTCAGTCAGTGTTCAAGGGGGGAGGTGGCCGGCAGTCCAAGACCATGCTGCTTGTAGAACACATCCGGTAGTGCATTTACGAGCGGCGCAGGCGGTACAAGCTGTACACTGGGTAGCCTGTTATCAGAGATTTGTGACGTGTTCGGTGGCCATGACTAACACTGCTCAATATATGTATTAATTCAGTGAGGCAGGCTTGAGTAGAGGCGTCTATCACAGCATTGTGCTCTCGCTGAAGTACTGCAGTGCATCCCAGTACATTACATTTAGCACCACACACTCCCGGTGTATTTACTGTGAGCTAAGTTCAGCACAGTGCGCTGATTTTTATTCTGCACAATGCTACACTGAACATTGGCTTTAACACTGCAAACTCGCTGTTGCAATCGTGTGCGCTAGAGCGATTTCTTTCGAACTGCAAACCTTTACACTGCAAACTAAACGCGCTGTTGAATGAATGTCGGCAGTGCACACTAACGACAGCCATGCATGATGACGTTAGCATTGCACAGTGGCTGTACCATCAGACACAATGTAGAAGTGCATATGGACAATTGCCGTTGCGTGCACACAACATCACTAACTTGCAAAAGTGTAGTGAAAGCTCTGAATCCCCCAGGCATTCCAGCGGGTCGAATAAAGGAGAGGATCGTCCGTCGGCTAGACAACCGACTTTGGTGCTGGAAGCCACGGTTCGAGCCTCGGGGTCACGGCCACATTCTCTGATTCTGGGCAAATCACTTACAGCCTGATTCATCAAGCTAAATTGCACTCGCAAAGGACAAGATTCTCAGAATCTTGCCTTTTGCGAGTGCAATTTTTGCATTTGGGATTCATCATCCCAAATGCAAAAATCGGTAATAGCGAATTCGCTAAATTGCGAGGAATTACATTTAAGGAATCTCTATTTGAGATTCCTTAAATGCAATTCATGAACCATTTTTAAATTGCGAATTCGCAATTTCAGGCCGCTATTTACCGCGAGGTCAAACCTCGTGGTAAATAGCGAAAACTTAGAAAAATGCTTTTAAATGCATTTTTCTAAGTTGCATGTTGCACACACACATGTCCTTCGGACATGTGTGTGCGCAACACCAATGTAAATTACATTTCAGGGGTGCTACAGGGTATCCTTTGGACACCCCTAGCACCCTTGAAATCTCATCCTTATTTGCGATTAGCAAATTGCTAATCGCAAATAAGGAATAACTCCCAATTCATTCCTAAGGGCCTTTAGGCCCATAGGAATGAATGGGGAGTTATTCCTTATTTGCGATTAGCAATTTGCTAATCGCAAATAAGGATTGTGTAGGAATCGCTATTTAATTAGCAATTCCTACATGAATCCCGTTTTGCAAGTCCTTAATAGCGATTCCTTATGAATCGCTATTAGAGGCTCGCAAAACGGGAGATTGATGAATCAGGCTGTAAGGGCCAGATGTAGGTAATTCCTATTTACCGACTCTTAAATACCGACTCATACCGAATCGGTATTTAAGAGTCGGTAAATAGGAAGGAGGAAGATGTAGGTAAAAAATTACCGATTCTGTAAGAGTCGGTATTTACCGAATCTGTAAATACAGATTCGGTATTCCACATTGATTCCTATGGGCCTTGAAGCCCATAGGAATCAATGTGAAATACCGATTCGGTATTTACAGATTCGGTAAATACCGAATCCTGTAAGGGTGCAGGGGGTGTCACTTTGACACCCTCTAGCACCCCAAGTACAGGCATGTGTGCCTTAGGGCATGTCTGTGTGCCACATGGCACAGGTGTGCATGCACAGATGTGCATGCACACCTGAATTCGGTATTTTACCACCCAATGGGATTGGGTGGTAAAATACCGACTCCTAAGGGCCTGTGGCACTCTTAGGAGTGTCACCTACATATGGATTTACAGAATCGGTATATTTACCGATTCGGTAAAATACCGAAGTGGTAAATTTACCGAATCGGTAAATATACCGATTCTGTAAATTCAGACCCACCTACATCTCAAAAGCCAAATACCGGTCGGTAACGGCCGAAATCGGCCGTTACCAACCGGCATTTGGCGACCTACATCTGGCCCTTAATCTCCCCGTGCCTACAAAAACAAGCAATGGCATAGCCAATAGGTCTCGCCTTTGGGGCCTTATAAGTATTTAGTTACGCAGCACAAAATCCTTGGTGCAGCAACATCAACTGTTGCATGGCTAAACACTTATACGTTCCCAAAGGCGAGACCTATTGGCTATGCCAATGCTTGTTGTATTTAGCAGCTTAAGTGTGTTGGGGAATGCATGTGTATGTCTGTATGACTGTCTTTGTGTGTGTGCCTGCAACTGTGTGTGTATGTATGTTGATATGCCTGAGCACCTGTTTAAGTGCACGTCTGTGCGTGCAGTTTGAAAGCCTGTGAGGTATTTGGCCCGAGGATTGGCAAGGCTGAGGTCAGGTGCTCCAGAGGCCAGTAGTTAGCTGTCCTCTTAGATGTCAAATAAGACTGCTGCTAGGTGCTGTATTGCATGCTGTGCTTTTTTATAGCAAGGGCAACCCTAGCAGGTGCTTTAAAGCTGGGCCTCGAAAAATCTACTCACCCACTCGCTATGGCGAGTCAGATTTAATCAGGTTGATTTATTTTTAAGGCTCACTAGCCCGTTCTGGCAAGCTAACAAATAATAAGTTCTCTGTTCATTCACAAAGTGAATGAGGTATAAAAATGCCTTTAAATTGTGTTTTTGTCTCATTACATTTCCTATGCATTCAGAGACACAGGTGAAAAGTCAATTTGCCTTCTGGCATTTACTTTTATTTCTCCGAATGAATTTAGAGGAGTTTATAAAGTGAACTGTCTGTGCAAAACAGATGTTAGGCTTTTTATATAACACAACCTTCAAATAGCTAATAGGCGAACTGCACAAACATTTCAAATATATTTCAGTAGCTATGAAAGCACATTTTTGTAATTCTGTGTGGAGAAAAAAGATTTATTATAGGATAAAAACACTTTCCTTTGTGATGTGCAAATACTAAATATTTTTACTGAAACCCAATTTCCAAACATTGTTTATGCACTTCATAATTTTATCAGTAAAACTGAATGTTAATGGGAAGGCTTGTGGCCCTTTCAGTGTGCTGTCTATAAATGACAGTGCACTACTGCATCATACTTAAATAATACATTTATTAAAAGTGAGCTTTTGAACATGAACTGAGAAATATTGGTGCCCCTCACCCTGATGACAAGGCTATTAATAAACCATGAGGCAGGTCAGGGGTCATGTGTGCCCTATATATGGGCCGGATTCATATAATACATGGAGCAAACTTTTAGTCTAATAAATCATAAAAAGAGGTCTTTTTTGTCCAGCAGAAATGCTGAGATTACATATTATGTAATGAAGAAAAAGGCAGCTCATGGAAAAAAAATATTTGCCTAGGATCACACAATTTGACACCGGTTTATGGGTCAAGTACATTACAGTTTGGTCAAGTAGATTATTCAAGTTACTAGACCTATAGGTCTAGTAAAATTTTAGGAATTTTCGAGGCCTGCTCAAAGCCCAAAAGCGTTCATATACAACAACATCAACTATGGGAGCAGATAGGAGGTGGTACACTCTTGCTGACTCTGCTCAATGTTGTCTTTGAAAACTCTGCCACATTTATGCAGTAGCATTTTTTCCAGACTTTTATTCTTTCAACCTTTCCAAAGTTCAACAGTCATCACAGGAAATGCATATGCTCACTCTGGAGAATGTTCACACTTCTCATAAAACATAAATGCTTAGACTGAAATGAAAGGGACAGAGGTGACTGGATATGTTGATAGGACCCTATGGAGGCTGAAGACTCCAAAATATGTAACTTAAGCATGCCTAATCAATGTCTTAGTCACAAAATGTAAAACTCCCGTACTGTATGCAAGACGAGTACACACTTATGTGAACACTACACTGATGCCGTTTTTGCAACTATGGACAGATGAATTGAAAGACTGACCACAAATTGTGGTCACAGATTTCAAACCAACTCTCTGTCACAACTCTTTAATTTTGTGATGCTACTAATGTACTTATATATTGTTATCACACAAAAATGCCAATACTGCCAAATAATTTCAACATGCTATTTTGTTTCCTGCATCTGAATTTAAACTGAATGCAAGGGAGACTTTTCTCATTGAGTTAATCCATATAGATTTGCTTTTTATTTGCAAATTTTTCTCTTTCTCATATTTTTCAAACGTTTTTTTGTTTACAACACATTTTCTTGAAGCACATTACAAAAGAAACGAAACATAAACATAAATTGTGACAAAACTTAACTTTCATACTTCATTCATACTGGGGGACATGATCCATCATACTCAACAAGCACTCAGCCAATTGTCAATCTAAAAAATCATACAATTTTTACAATTTATATACACTTTGTTTTAAGAAGCCATAGATTCTTATTCGTAAATTGACTCTCTACTTTCAGAGAAAAATGCTTTCAAATATCTTGTGGCTTCCACGTATAAAACGTGATCTGTAAGGGTCTACGCGTTTCGAACTCCTTGGTTCTGGAGTTCTCGTCAGGACCATGGGCTGTGGATGACAAGGGACCTGTATTAGTGAGGATTCTGTGAAAACTGCTTTTAGTTCAACACCCACTTCTTTGTCTCTTACCTCTCTAAGTGGAAGCTAGTTGTGCCTCAGCTTTTTCCTCCAAAAATTTTTTTGGGTCCTGACGAGAACTCCAGAACCAAGGAGTTCGAAACGCGTAGACCCTTACAGATCACGTTTTATACGTGGAAGCCACAAGATATTTGAAAGCATTTTTCTCTGAAAGTAGAGAGTCAATTTACGAATAAGAATCTATGGCTTCTTAAAACAAAGTGTATATAAATTGTAAAAATTGTATGATTTTTTAGATTGACAATTGGCTGAGTGCTTGTTGAGTATGATGGATCATGTCCCCCAGTATGAATGAAGTATGAAAGTTAAGTTTTGTCACAATTTATGTTTATGTTTCGTTTCTTTTGTAATGTGCTTCAAGAAAATGTGTTGCAAACAAAAAAACGTTTGAAAAATATGAGAAAGAGAAAAATTTGCAAATAAAAAGCAAATCTATATGGATTAACTCAATGAGAAAAGTCTCCCTTGCATTCAGTTTAAATTCAGATGCAGGAAACAAAATAGCATGTTGAAATTATTTGGCAGTATTGGCATTTTTGTGTGATAACAATAGTTAAGGCAGGGTTTGGCCTTACTGCGTGGGAACCCATACCCAGTGGTGATTATAGACTAATGTACTTATAGGCAGAGGCAGTGTTCTTTAATCTGTGGGGTGCCTCCCCGGGGGGGGGGGGGGCGCCACTATCCCAGGGGGGCGCGCACTCCACCCAAAAATCTTACCTTTGTTGACTTGTTTTTCCTCTGTCCCACGTTGCAATTTATCACACATTTCAAATGGGGATTTTTGATTGGCTGCTGCTCCCGCTTTCTCCAATCCACACGCAATGAGGGGGACAACAGCTGAGATTGCAGGAAGTGCCGCGAAATTTGCTGGTATAAAGCTGGTATAAAGCTCCTGCATTCTGCTTTTGCTTCCTTTTCTTCCTGGTTTCCTGTCAAGACTTTCCTACGTTTTCCCATCTCCTTGCTGTGAAATACTGCTGAAATCTGCACAGCTAAGAGGGCTTTTTCAAAGTCATGGGGGGGAGGGGGGGAAGGGCGGGGGTTTGGGGGTCTGGGGGCCTGCTTCAATCACTATTGCACGGTTTGCATAGGGATGGTGTGGAGCTGGCAATGATGTTTGTTTTGCCTTTCTTGTGTGAAACTTGAGCCCAATAGCTTATCTTGCTTGAACTGACATTCATCACTAAAAATAGTGCAAAATTACACAGTGGCAAATTGCGGATAATCCCGCTCACAGCTTTTACATTTCACAAATTTTGCAGGTGGCAATAACATGTCACACAGAGTAAGGAAAAGATCATTAGACCAGATACCCAAAACAGGTTCATGGGAAAAATAAAGTACTTTTTGCAGCATATACTTCATAAAGGGGCTTGTGAAAATATATGGTGGGAAAACACACATATCTGTGAAACTCATTAAGTGCAGGCTGTTCAAAAATTAAACAAAAATTTGAAGTGTTTTTTATTGTTTTATTTGGTAAGATTTCAGGATCACTTCTAAGTCTCATTGAAACATGTACCAGGTGCTATACCTAGTCATGAAGTATTGAGTGCTGTCGCACACTTTAGTTCAGTGACTTATTAAAAGTTTCTTATTGCTCAAATGGGTGTGATTTCCCATATTTATGTTTCCCTCATATTCTTTGCTTGATTTTGCTTGCGAGAAAGTGTCACTCTTAGTCGTTGAAATGTCACTCATAAGACACTAACATTATGAAAATGTCACACATAGTAATCTGAAACCGTGGCAGCGCTGCACTTCTCAGGAATCCCGTTGACTTTAAGAGTCCCACACATGGAAAACCAAAAGATTTGGGGGCAATGGTGCAACGTGTACAAGGTGGAATGAGGTGTTAGGGTACACTTAAGTCAGAGTTCTTCAATCAAGGGGGGGGGGTCCGCTACCGTCCTCAGCAGTATCGTCTTACCCACAGCCATGAGAGGACCGTTTGAAGAACTTTTGGTGTACATCCAGGTCAGTGGTAGTTTTAGGACCTGGCTTTTTTTCGAGTTGCGCCTACGTAGTTCTTTTTCGAGTACGCTCTGGTCTTCAGTGAATGTCATTATTCCCAGTACAGGTGGCCCGCTGTCTTTCACATTCTTCTACCATGCCTTCGTTTTTAAGGAGTACACAGCACATCGTTGTTTTGCATTATATTGTCAGTTCCTGCTATTTGCATGGCCCCTGAAATGCATTGGGCCTAAGGTCATCAATCGCCACTCTCTGTGTTCAGATCTTCATAATGTTATGATTGTGAAACCCTTTTCACGGATTGATTATCATGAAGCAATGCTCATTGTATCTGTATCTATGGAACAATGTTCAAATTTTTGTCTTATTTGAAAACAAATGAAAATTAATGATGATATCAACATGAGACTATTGTTTTTGTTATATGATGCATAAAATTGTGCTAACATTTGCTAACAAGTCGGTATAACAAGTGAAAACGTTCCCCCAGCTGTGCACAAGTTTATTTCCAGACTACCGTCTGGAATCACTACACACGTTAATGTTACATGAGGGACTGGCAGCCCTCTGACACCACGTAGCACCCTTTAGTTTGATTCTTTTTTCAAACAATTCATTTACGTTTAGGATTATTGATTTGTACTTTTGGTGTGCAAGTGACTACCTTCCATTTGTTATTATCAATCTGTCATGTGTAAAACAAAGCATCCTAGTAAAAACAATTTTATCTTGGAAAATGTTGTTTTTAGCGTTATAATAAGCCTCTGTCATTTAACCACACCCACTCACAAACCTACAGTTAACTAAACTCTTAATGCGTTGAACATTATTTGCCGGGGGAAACATCCTTTACAACAAAACTTTTACCACGCAGTGCTGTTACAACGCAAGTATTACAACGAAAACCTTTACAACGCATTACACTGGGGGGCGCTCTCGGATAGGGAATAGTTTTAATTTACTATCCAACACCTTCCCTAGTGTCCACGGGGACTGGAGTTGGAATAGTAAATTAAACTATTCACTATCCAGCACCCCAAAGCGCTATGCGTTGTGAAGGTTTGCGTTGTAATACTTGCGTTGTAACAGCATGCGTGGTAAAAGCATGCGTTGTAACGTCATACATCCTTTGCCGGATATGGCCCAGGATATGCGGATGGCGGTCACTTATGTAGTGTACCAGATTTCAGAAATTTCTGTCAGGTGGTGGGGGGGGCTCGACAGTTCAAAAAAAATTGAGCTGGGGGGTTCAACCTACAAAAGTTTGAAGACCTCTGGACAGAGGCATAGCTAGACCTTTTGCCGCGAGGTGCGGCCCTGATGTTTGCCGCCGCCTGCGGCATTTATGAAGGAGGGGCTGACGGATTCAAATGCCAGTAGAGGGAGGGGGTGTGCTGGCGATTCCTGTGCGGCTGCTGCCCCGCGACGGCCGGAGGTATGAGCGGCAGGGTGGGTGAGGGCCGCCGAGTCCAAAACTCATGTGCCCAGGGCTGTCCGCACCTTTCCATTGCTATGCCACTGCTTATAGATCTCTTCGCAAAAACTCCCCAGTCACAGGGGATGTCAGATCGACCTGCCAAATGAATAATACCTAGGCAGGTCACTACAAACACAGGATAGGTGGCCTGCATGGAACAGCAGACCATCATCCTTGATTCTCATACAACTCATCTTTTGGAATAATACCTACATTTCAAAGATGGCACCTTTTGATTATGGGGCAAGCTAAAAAATATTGAACGGCTAACTCACTAAGAAACACACTTTTTTTTTTTTAGTTTTCAAAAACCTTTATTAACTAAGAAACACACTTGCGTGGTGACCCAGGGCAAGTAATTGCACAGTGACCCAAGGACTAGTGGTTGGACGGTGACGCAAGGACTAGTGATTGCACACGTTGGCTCGCGAGGTAGCGTCTTGGTTTTCTAAATAAATATGATCATATTCCAGTCCAGGTACTAATCAAAAGTCATTTGCATAGATTAATCTTGTGAGCCCGCTTTCAAACATTACAGGCACTCACAAACAATTTCTTTCACTTGTATGCCATTATTTTGGCCCAGATGCATTCTGGTCTTAGTAGTCCCTGTATCATTTTTTAATGGTTAAGTACAATTTTCTTTTCTTTCACTGCGTTTAAGGAAAGGGTTTACAGAGAGTTCAATCTTGTGTAGAGGGAAAGGACACTAGGCACGGAGCAACTGTTTATTTCTGATGCGTGCCATCATTATGGCCGAGATAAATCCAGGTCTTAGAAGTGCCACTACTTTTACGTCTTTTTCACGACAGAACAAATAGTTTTGGTACTTCTAATAGCAGAATGCATCTGGGCAATAATAAATGAATAAATTGTTCTCCGGGCCTAGTGGCTTGATAGTTTCCCTCCTCCCAAATAGTTATGTCTCTAATAAGCAAGTTGAGCAACAGGACACAAAGTTAGACACTCTGGACCTCATTTATGAGGGACTGGCGTAGGGCAGCGCCTCAAGTCTTCTTGCCGAACTGCCCCACACCAATATGAAAGGGCAGGAATGCACCTTACTTATGAAATACTGTGCATTCCTTTCCTTTCCCCCTGCGCTGGTGCACTATTTGCTTCCTAGCGCCAATGTAGGCACCTTGCACCATGGAGCAAGGGTGCCTCAGTTGCAGGCAGGATTGCTTTTGTGCAGGAAGGGGCACCTTCCTGCACACAAAAATCCTGAGAAGCTTTTCCCCCCTTATGTGTGCTGCAGAATGCAGTGGGGAGGCATAAGGTAATGGCGCTGTGCCAGGATTACATGATTAAGTAAGTCTGCGGCAGCGTCAAAATCCATGGGTTTTGCATGGGTACACCCACCACAACGGCCAAGGACACCTCCTTAATGCAGGATAAGGCAACCCCGTGAATTGCGCAGCTTTGTCTTTCTCCATATGCATGACGCCATGCAAAGTCACTCAGAGTAGTTTCGCGAGGCTCATAGATATGATTGAGAGGCTTGCGCCACCGAAGCGTAACACAAAGTGACTCTCGTGCGGCGCAAGCCTCTCATAAATAAGCCCTCCTAACTCTGCACAAAATAGGTGCCATGCGGCAGTCAGCAGGGGTTGGATAGCGCAGGAGTGGGGTGGATATTTTGCCTGTGATGGATGTATCTCTCTGCATATAGCAAAGCGTGAGCATTCTCTGAGTGACACTGATAAATTGCAGCCAATTTTAGGCATAACTTGTAATTTATTATTTATTATCATGATAGCGAGAATCTAGATTTACAGCTGATTTACTGCTACTTACAGGTGATATTCGACCAATGAGTGATACCAGACATCTAAAGAGAGCTTCTTTGAACGGTGCAGTTTTCGTAGGCACAAGGCAGTTTCAGGAGTAGCTCATCCATTGGAGCGGAGGAGTGTTGCCCCACTTACATGACCCCAAAAGCTCCAGAGGTGAAAAATAAAATGTTAATTTATTATAATTTTATTTTCCATGCCCACTACCGAACAGAGAGTCCGGATGGGGCCGCTGCTGAGAGACAGCGGCATGCCACTCAGCAGGGAGCAGGGTGGGCTGTCTGTGCGCTGCTTAATATGTGCGCATGTTGTTTTAGGCAGCCAGCGACACATGCGCACTTTAGACAGTGCTAACCCTAACCCAGCTGTCTCAAGACAGCTGGGTTACAGCAAGCCAAAGCCTCCAGAGCGCTGTGGAGTGCAGAGTGAGGCTGCTCCCTCCAATCAGGGCGCTGCTCTCATGCTGGTGAGAGTAGCACCAGGATTGGCCAAGGGAGTTGCTGCATCCAGTTCCTGTTCCTGCCAAAGAAGAGGTCCACACCGGTAAGGTACGTTGTTTTTTTAAAAATAATTTATTTGCGCACACTTGTTTTTAATATATCATTTGTACCCCTCCATCCCCCACTTCCCATAGATGCCAGTCGCCACAAGGCAGTTTAGGTGGTGGCTCAGAAGACTGCTGCCTTCAGTGCTGAGATCTGTATTTGACCTCAGAGGCACAGGGACGAATCTCAAATCCCTTTGGCTGTTTCAGCCTTTCATCCTTCCAAGGTTGATAAAATTAATAGGCCATTGGGTTGTCAAACTGTAAGCCTCTACTTTTGGAGCCAAGATATCACTGAGAGCGTATGTGCACCTTATAAATGTAAATTTGTTGTTATATTTAGTTCTTTTTTCCCTTTTGTGATTGCTATGAAATGCAATTTCGGAAACAGTGAGTTTTTTTCATGGACTATGTTCAGATTGCAGTCTTTGGCCTTAAGCACGTTTTTCTGTTACTGAGAAAATACGATTTTAATTGTCAGTTGAAACATTTCTTTGAAGAATGTGATTTCTTTATACGCGGCCCTGCATTTCATTATTGTTGTACATAAAAACGGACCCTGAATCTAAACACCCTCTTTTGGTATTGTTCAACATATACATTTTCCCAGGACAAAATATCTGTGGTTGGGCTAAGAGTCCGATTGTATGTTAAAGAACAGCTGTGAGAACGCATTAAAGGTCTCCATACAGTATTGTACATATTATTATCACTGTGGTGAATGTGGGGGGCTGGTAGGGCTGAGCCAAATCCAAGCAGAATCTGTAAAGTTCAACTAAGAGCTGCCATTAGGGTTTCTTAGCAAAACAGCAGAGTGTAGTGCAGATTTAATAAAGGACTTTGCACTCCCAGCGCCAGTGCAAAGCAAAATACCTTGCAAAATCCCCATTTGCATCTCAAGAACCACTGCGTTCCACAAATGGCGCGCGGAAAGTCAGTACCCATGCTGCGAAATTTTGTGTGCACAAGGTAAGGGAGTGTTGCCCGTTCCCTCCTTACAACTTAAAGGTATCAAGGCTCTGCAACAGATCCTGTGGTCAAAAAGGTGGGCTGTTTACTAATTTCTGAGGCCAGGTGTCCATATTTTCAGAACCAAAAACCGGTAGAGCCACTGACATCGAAGTAGGACTAAATGTTGTTACAAAACATGACTCCTCCCCCGTCCACGTCCCGACATGCTCAGCCATGTATAAACCTCTAATCACGAACCAACCCCCTACTGCATTTGCTTCCTGAGTAAAGAGGCAACACTGTAATAATCTCTCTCACTAGTGGTAACTACAGGGACGAGAGGGTGGGAAAAGAAGTCTATTGGGTAGATATGCATCACCGGGTTCGCGTCACAGTCACCATGTAGAGCAAAGCAGCAATATGGTGAAAAGGTATATTTAAACATGTCCTGGCACTGCTGCCGGCCAATCAGGTGACCCCACAAACTCCTTGCAACCAATGGTTGCTGCCCACAGCAGCGGGTACGCCTGCAAATTTTAAACAAGGAGGCGGCAGCTAGCCATGTTTGTGATCTCATGGATGCGCGGGCAGCCTTTATAAAGATGATTTCATTGATGAGGAACAAATTCTGTCCTTTTATTCAAAGCGCCCGTGGAGCAGATTTTGTCTATCCACAAAAGGAAATTACTCTTGGCAGGGGGGCATAAATGGGTGAATTTGGGCATGTTCACATTTCAGCAAATAATAGAATTCAGAGCTACTACAGAACATTAAAAAACAAGCGCACAAGCGTCTCACTCAAGTAGGGGGTGGGGGAGTGCAGCCGAGAGCAGGCAGCATTTCCCTTGCGGGAGCGAGCGCGATAATTGCTACCACATGGAGCCGCTCACTCCCGCAAGGGAATCGCCAAACATGCACGCGCTGCCATTTAAAGTAAATGCAACGCATGCACGTTTTTGCCTGCAAACATGGAGCAATTGCTAAAGGTCTCTTTCCTCGCAGCGCATGCACGCTGCGTAGGTGAGACCTAAAAAAACAGCAAGGGCCTATTGATTGTCAGTTGGCCTTAGGGTACTACCATCTGTTGAACAATCGGGATCACAGTTTGGGTAATAGGCACCGCCCCTATGGTGCTGTATACTTCCCCCAGGGATTCATCTTTTTTTGTGGGGCAGTAGAGCTCAAAGCATAGAGGTCGCCATAATAAGAAGCTTTAGAGACAATAGTGGCCGGAAGAAGATGAAGCTCTTGCTCTCTGGCCGTGAGCTGCACAGGGAGGCCGGAGGACGCAGAATCAGTCCATTTGGCATAGCTGATAATGGCTAACTGAGATTCAATTACCCCCAAGCAATCAAGGATGGGTTGCAGCTGTGCTGGTAAAATCGAACTGAACCTGCTACAGCATTGGTCAGATAGCAAGGGATAAATCTCTGAAGTTAAGGGGCCAAGTTGAATCTCACCACATCACTTAACCAATACAGACTACCAGTGCTTGCATTGGAAAAATCGAAGTGCAGGTACTCTGTACCAGAGTACCTGCTTGTTTCTGGGAAGTGCTGGCACTCTCCAATTAAATGTATTATGTTTGCACTGCATACCATTGAGCCTGAGCAGATCAGACTGTCCGCTCACAAAGACACCGGAGGCCCCGCCTACACCATACCGCGATACTTACATTTTTGCCAAAAAAGTGCACTTGCTACCAGCCTATGACGGGTGCAAGCTTAACAAACAAGTAAGCGGGGGGAATACTCACCGGAGTGGAGGGGTGAGGCGCGGAAGTCCTCCAGTGTCACAACCAGCGGAGGGGTGAGGCGAGGAAGCCCTCCAGTGTTGCCGCCACTGCCAGGAGTCACAACCAGCTCAGCCGCGGCGCTGCCTTGTCACGCAACGTGAGCGCCAGGAAGCGCCTTTAAACTGCGCTCAGCCCCGCTTCGCGGGACGCCGAGCGAAGCCCGGGCAAAGGGCAGGCCCTCTGTAGCCATCAGAGGCCAGAGGAGGCTGTGCTGGGCCACGGACCTTAGCGCTGACCTTAAGGATCTATGACTTAAGTGAGTCCCATTTATTTGTTATCTGAGTAAAGCGCCTGTGAACATTTGTATTTGTATCCTGATTAGCCTTGTGGAATTTAGGCAAGTCTGGACTATGTCTATGGTCAAGACAAACAAAACTGCACCTGGCCTTGGAAACATGGATAATTACTTGGTAAAAAAGGTGACCCAAATTAACACCGAGCGTAGGGCTTCATTGGGTCGAGGGAATCATCTTGATGTACATGAAGAGTCGGCTTTCCCAATGGCTGTTCTGGCTGTAACTGATAATTTGGATCAGGGCATTGGGGGTATTACAATCATAACGGCCGAAGCATAGGTTCACGCTGAACCAAATGAAGACCGACCTGATTTAACTAACGATACAGTAGAAGAGTTGCCACCCTCCCCTAGGCCAGTCAGATCATGCAGAAAGCCACAAACCAAACGTGGGGGAAAGAACAGTAAAAGAAGAGTAGAAAAAGGCCACACATCCCCAAATAATGTCGCAGATATAACTGATCTGCAGGAAGGAAAAAGTGTGGATGGTATAAATATAAATATAAATTCGGAGCAATTTGCCCTTCTAATCCATACGATGGAAGTCAAGATAGAGGAAAAAATTGCAGAGCTGATGAAACCCCGGATTTCCAAATTTGATACCGTGGCCTTAGAAGTTGAGAGACTGGGTGGGCTGTTGGCAACACACTTGGCCTCAGCCGCTGCAGGAAGATCAATAGCGGTGGATAAGAGACCAGCTGCTGAGGGGCAAGGAGCTGGCAGAGTGAACTCACAGCAAACTAGCCAGCGATCATCTGTAATCGAGCCATCCCCACTTAAGTCTATCCCTCCAATTACCCAGAATATAAAGGCCTCGGTAGACCCAGAGGGAACGCCTCCTGATTGCACACCATATGTGGTTGTTCTTACAAATGTTCCCCCCACTGAGTGTCATTTTCTTCAGTCCCATGAGGAATCTCATGACTCACACAAAAATAGAACAGTATCATGGTTGAACAAAAATTGTGGGTTCACAGTTACATTTGCTGATCAAGTTCTGTCAATAAGGAGGGTGAACTGGATTGAAACATCCAGAAAGACAATAAATGGAGACTGCATTATCATTAACTTCAAACATCCCCAACATGTTGCTACGGTCTTACTAAGAGCGGCTTCTCTAGTTTACACTGTGAACAGTATATGTGTACGCCCTCTTGGTTATTTTTATACCCACTTGATTAAAGCCCCACTGAATTCTGGGTCTTTTAGACCATTTACTCCTAATCAGCCACCGACCCCGAATGGAGCATACCTGTACAATGTTGGTAATCAGTGTGGGAATGGGTTCAATATTGTAACACAGAATAGATATGACACACTTTTAGGTTTAGAGTCATGTGATTGATGTGAGGAATCTGTGGGTCATGGAAATGATAGTTTGGATGAAGTGGGATGTACAGAGATAACCCGTGCAAAAACGAGGCACAATAATGTTATCTCATGGAACATTGCGGGCCTGGGTACCAAGATGAAAGATTGTAACTGGATCAGGTACATTAAGCAGTATCAAATCATATGCCTGCAGGAGACTTGGTCTATTGAATGCAATCACTTTCTCGAAGGGTACAAGGCTTTTTATGTCCCTGCAACAGCAACCATTAGGGGCAGACCCAAGGGGGGAATGGTCACGTTTATTTCTGTTGCATTATCTAGCAAATTACGTAGAGTGTCAACTTGCAATACTGGTATTATTGGTCTAGTTTTATCGGGGGATAACTGTATGGCCGTTGTGGTAAATTTTTATAATGCTATTAATTCTTGTTCAGCTCCTAGTCAGATAGTAGCACTGAATGCTTTTATTAGCAGTTCAATGAAGGATTGCTTGTATAATCTCTTGATCATGTGGGGATTTTAATGTTCATCCCTGTGGGGACCCCCTCTTTAAATGTATTAGGGACCTTCATTGTGCACAGTCCGAGGGATTTTACCTTGAACACACAATCGAGGGGGAACATCTAAATGATATGCTTAATGATCTGGACTTAACGGCGACAATGGCTCTGATGGACCCTACTATGCTTTTTGAGACACCGACCTTTAAGGGTCACGGGAGGGGAACCTTCATTGATTATGTATTTTTAACATCATCAATGCAGTCCTTTGTGGACTCCTTCATTATTGATGACAGTGAATTTAGCGACCACAATCCACTCACTGTACATATGAGGGGCCCATGGTCAGCTAAAGAAGGGCTGAATCACACTTTAGGTAGGGTGACCACGACAGACGGGAGACGGCGATTAAGATGGTCCAAGATCACTCCAGACCTGCTGTACAAAGAGATTAAAGTTGCTTGTGCAGATGAGATCATGGACTGTATGCAAGAAGGGCACATCCAAATAATATCCTTAGTGCTTTCCAAAATCTAACGGTCAAGGTTTCAAAGCTGTTGTCAGTTCCAGTTAAGAAGATGGAGATCAAGGGACCTAAATGGTTTAATCATGAATGCTCAAAAGCAGCCAGAAATTTAAGATTAGCACTGGCTACTAAACCAAGAATAAAGGCAAATGTACAGCTATACCGGAAGAACTATAAAACTATTATCGCCAGACACAAGGAATCGCTTAGGAAAGAGGCTTGGAGCGAGATTCTTGATCCCACTACTCTGCAGTGTAGCACCAGATTTTGGGCAGTGATGAGGAAACCTTTCTTGGCCCAGGAGCAGGGTGATGGATTAGAATGTCACATATCTAAGGAAGACTGGGAAGAACATTTTAAGAAATTGTATTGTTGTTCGTTGGATGTGTCTCATAATACTGCCCCTTCAGTCAGTGGTGGTGAAATGACTAGTTTTAATAGAGGTGAGGTTATCAAGGGCATTGTTGGACTAACAACCGGGAAAGCCCCAGTGCCTGATGGGATCCCGCCGGACTTATTTAAGTCCGAGCCCAACTTCTGGGCACCTATACTAGAGTCTGTTTTTAATGCTGCTGTGAAAGATGGTTGTCGCAATCATGGGGTGTTTCTACAATTGTCCCGGTCTTTAAGAAGGGGGACAAAGGTAGCCCACATTGTTACAGACCCATTTCACTTATAGACTCCATGGTTAAAATTGTAGGAAGAATGGTATTGCAGAGACTATCTGAATGGGCAGAGGAAAAAAATATTATGTCCATTTCTCAGTGTGGATTCTGTAGCGGTCGTTCTACAATAACCCAGTGCCTGAATCTCTTTTTAATACTAAGCAAGTACACTGTAGTGAAAAGGGGCACCATCCATCTCGCCTTCATGGATTTGTCCTCAGCTTTCGACTGTGTTAACAGGGGAAAGCTGTGGCAGTCCATGATAGAGAAGGGGGTGGATGGTGGTCTGGTGTTTTTATGCTGATTTGCATAACAACGCCAGAGCTATTGTGAGATATTCCCAAAACCTGCCTGTAACTAATAATTTTAACATTGGAAAGGGTGTTCGCCAAGGATGCATCTTGGCGCCCTTCCTTTTTAATTTTTATATCAATGAACTAGATAACGTGCTTCAGAATGTTCCGGCAGATTGCCCTAGAGTAGGAAGGCGGGGAATTCCGATTCTTCTGTACGCAGATGATGCGGTTTTAATTTCGAGAACTGAGAAGGGACTCCAATCTCTCCTAAACGCTTTTAATTTGTTCATGACAGATAGAGATCTTTTGGTTAATAACTCAAAATCATTTGTCATGCAAGTAGGCCAGCCACCAAGAAGAACTTTCACATTTAAAATTGATGAAGCTGTAATCCCTTTAACAAAGACGTTCTCTTACCTTGGGGTTCTTTTTGATACTAAACTCAATTGGGCCCCTCACCTTTCAAAAAAGAAAGGAGAACTTGTGAGGGATAATGCTTCCATTTTTAATTTTTTTGCAAAATTGGGGAAAAAACCTATTTGTTCTTAAATTGTATAATGCAAAGTCAGTGGCAACTGCCATTTATGGGAGTGAAATCTGGGGGTATGTTGGTGGTGAGCACTTGCAGATTGCTGAAAATTGTTTTTTGAAGCGTCTCCTGTGTGTCCCGGTAGGTACCCCCAATTTTGCTGTACATGAAGAGTTAGGGACTCAATATATAAGTGACTTGTTTTCTCTACGTCCCTTGATTTGCTGGCTAAAAATGTGGTTGAACCAGGACATACCACTAACGCATCTGATTGTGAGGGATTTTCTGAGTCAGGATAAGGCAATGTGTACCCCTTGGTTGAAATATTTGAAATCCAACTTTGCTAGGCTTGGTCACCCAGATCTGTTTGAATACCCAAGCCAAATTGTAAAAGGGGATCTGGAGCTCATTAAACGGGCCTTCCTTCTGGACAGGAGGATCCAGAGAGAGGATGAGGAGCTTCAGACACAAAGCGTGAGGAAATTTGCCATGCTGAAAACTTGTGAAACCATAGAACCGTACCTGGCTGGCTCATTGACCTCCCATGAAAGATTTCTCCTAACGAGGTTTAGGTTAAATCTCTTCCATCATCTGCTGATCAGACCAAAAACAGAAATTTTTAACAAATTGGCAGCACCCTGCGGCTGCGACGGAAAGTCTCCGCAGGATATGCTGCATTTTATATTTTTATGTAAGTTTTATGAATTCCCACGCAAGCGCTATCTGGTAATACTTTAAAAAAAACGTAATTTTATACAAATCAGACCGGCGTTAATGTATTTACAACTTTTGTATAGTGACAGTATCCTCCAAATTAAGGAATTTTTAAAACTGACTGTTAAACTGAGAAATTGTTTGGACCAGTAATGACTCACTGTGAATTTTGTATCATTTTATATCTTCATTTTCTGTTTTGATCCTATTTTGTGGAAGAAAGTATATTTTTTTTCACTTTTGGCACTTTACATGATATGTGTTTACATCTATTTGTGAGATAAGAATTTTATATTGTATGTGTACTTTCATGGTTTGCAAAATAACCGAAATAAAGTTTTATTGAATTGAATTGAATTGAAACAAGTAAGCGCTTAACCCACCGGTCCAACGTTAAAAGAAATAAATGCACTTCGCAAGATTGTCGGTCCTATTCTAATGGAACTTTTAACTTTGTGCTAAGGTGCTCTGCATCTTTCTGGGCTTTTAGTAACGGAATCTAGGGTATATACCCTGCCACCCTTCCAACTACTCACCAATTCCCCTAAAAAATCCACATAGAAGTGGATGAGAGGAATGGATGTGCCAGAGATGGAGCTTGAGCATAGGACCCAAAGGAACCTGGGCCGCTGCCAATTCTGGCACTAAGAACTGTGTTCAAATGAAAAAACAGTATTAAACAAAGACCACTAAATACATTGATTAGTTATTATGAGTCATAGGGATCCTTGGTCATGAAGAAGGCCACAAACCCATTTGGGCTTCGGAGATGCCTGAAACATATCGAGCAAATGATGTGGAAATATTAAGCATTCCATAAACATCTCTTTCATTGGCTGTTTTTTAATCTTATCACTGGTACTCCTAATGAAGTTATATGGGTTATCCTTTAGGTCATGTTACCAATATCCACTGAATTCCATTCACTACTATGTGTAAAATCTAAAAGATCTCCCTATTGTAGTTGAATTCATTCAGGCAAAGATATGCCTGAATTTGGCAACTCCTGATGATGGAGCATACCACTAACAGTAGGAAATTATTCTTTGCCCATCACAATACCAACAGTATAATGATGCTTTCAGAGGATTGCTATGCCATTAATAATTTTTTATGCCTGTATGTGGGAGAAGGTATTTTCAAGGTTAGCCTCCTCTCTCTCTCCCCTTTATTTGACAGTGTATGTAAGCTAATCCACACATATGGCTTGATTTAGAGTTTGGCGTAGAGGGTACTCTGTTGCATTTGCGCCAAAGCTCCCTCTCCACCAAATTGAAGGGCCGCCCACCTCAGGTTAGAGTTGGGCAGACCTTTAGTATGTCATCGGTGGAGACTACTCCGTGCCTGCTTCTGACATACATCTTGTATAGCACGACAGAGAAAGGGCCATCAGAAGTTAGCCTATTTGATCACCTGCCTGCTTACAGTGAGAGGTCAAAGGGCAAGTTTTCACTGCAGTGAAACTGCAATATGACCCCCACTCCATGGAAGACCACTCCTATGGTGCAGAGGTCATTAGTTTTTTTTATTTTGAAAAGCAAAATCGCACTTTTTGTTTTTGAAATGAAAAAAAACAGGCTAAAAGTTTGAGGAAAAATGGTACTCTCATGTTGACGGAGCTTTCTGTCAGACTTTCAGTACACTGCCAGGATCCACTGTAACATCAGTTCCTACCAATGTAGATGATGTCTGTGTGGTTGGCGGACATCTATAGAGCCAGACGGAGGGCACTTCATCAGGAAGATGGAGTGGCCTATTTATGAGCCCCTTGCAACACTTTTGCTCTGCGGTTGCATTACTTTTCGAGATGCACCGGCGGCGTAAACAATAAGCCACGTTGCACCTTATTTACAAGGTGACGTATCTAGGTAGATGCTTCACTTTGTAAACCCCTCCACCACGTTATACCTGCATCAGGTAGAATGTATGCAGGGTGGGCGTTCCCATGCAACTAAGCCTTTTGGGAGAGGCCCAGTGAAATCTATCAGATTTCACGGTGCCACTTCTAGGACACCACTGCTTCAAAACCTTACGCCTGCCTCATAGCAGGGTGGTGCAGTGCTATGTGTGTGGGCATGCCTCATGCATTGCTGGAGTTGAGTCATGCTTGCACCATAATTCCAGCAATGCATGACTTTTGCGCCAACAATTATGTCAAGATTCCTGACGCATCTGTCACTCCTTGAAGTATGGAGCATCGTACAGTAAACACAGTGCATCCATCATGTCACAAGGAAGGCGAAATGAAAACTGTTGCTTCACTGTTTTCATAGAGCAATGCAAAAGTTTTCATAAATAAGTCCCTGTACCTTTCTGCACTCACTTTCTCGATATTTTGGTCCTCGATATTTGTGACACACTATTCTTTCCCAAGATATTTTTTTCATGGATATTCTATCAGACATCCCTTTAGAAAGATGTTCAGAACCGCTCTGTGGCACTTTCACACTAAGCACCTAATTGCAAATGGCATATTGAAATCCCTGTAATTTCCCTGCCCTTGTATCACTGTTATTCCTGTTGTTGCACTCAAAGATTTATCTGCTGACTAGGCACCTAAATCTGGTTGAAAGAACACAAAAGTTGCAATTCCGTTGGAAGGGAGCCCATCAGAATTTATGTACCACGCATAAGGATGGCCCTCCTAATTGAGCAAATAAGGCATTACTTTCCTATTCATCAACCAATCAGGAAAAGTTGATACCTCTATACATGGGTCAGAATTTCATTTAATGGCAGAAAATGCTTGTAGGAAGAGAACCAGAATGGAGGTAGCCCGGCAATCATATTACCAAAACAACAAGCATTATCAATGGTTTTATTGTTATGTTATGCAGATTGTAGAACGCACTGTTACCTGGAAGGTTATCCTGACACTGAGCAGGTGTGAAGCCAGTTAAACGTAGGGCCTAGTGAGACTTTTCAAAATGCCAGGTCTTCTGCTTGTAGTTGGGAGGAGGCTCTTATGTGTTCCATACTTTCAAAGTGATGTAGATGTCTAAACCACAAGATCTATTTTTCTGTATGTGTGGGATTTGTGTAAGCAGTAGTCAGGGCGAGAGGAGGGGTCTGGAAGGTTTGTGGAAGCAGCTGCGATATGTAGAGGTATGCTGGGCCAGAGTTATGTAGTGCCTTGAAAATGTGTGTGAGGAGTTTAAATTGTGCTCGTTTGTATATGCAGAGCCAGTAGACTTCTTTCAGGTGTGGTGTAATGTGAGTGTGGCGTGGGAGGTTGAGAGCGATTCTGGCTGCCGAGTTCTGAATGGATTGCAGACTTCGAGGATAGTATAGTGAACGAAAACACAAGCTTGTGTGCACACATTAGCATTTCAGAGCCAGGTCTATTGACATTGCTTATATTTTCCTCTCTTACTGCTGACAGTCATCCTCAGGAGAAGAAATCCTGTGGCATCAATGATGTATGTTTCACAGGCAAGGAGTATACAGGATGTTAATATGATGGAAAACAATGAGCTGCTGGTCATATCTGCAACATATGTTTTTCAACTGCTATGCAGTTAACCCCAGAAGTAGCTGCTGCCAAAATATAATGGTGGAGCAGTACGGGACAAATGATTAGAAAAAGCACACGTACCTGCTTCTCCTGCTGCCGCTCTGTCTGCCGGATGCCTCGGTGCCACTTTCTTCCAGAATTCCTTGGGATAGCACAGGCCCCCAGACTCCCCACCCAATCCAGACACTGCTCTCATGCTGTGAGAGCAGCGCCTGTATTATTTTGAGCTGCCTGATTAGGCGCTCAGGAAGGGACTGGGAACCTCTGCCATTTCTCCACCCAGCTGCACAATACATCTGAGTGAGATATTACAAGTGTGCATGTCTGTTTGGTGAGCATAAGAAGGCTGGCCAAACTGAGATGAGCACTTCCAAGTGCCCGCCACTCCTCCTCTTAGTCCCTGGCTAGTGTGGAGAGGATTGCCTGGCCCTCCCTAGACTCGAGAGCATTGGCTGCCAGTCAAAAATGAAAATAGAATAAAATTGTTTTATTATCATTTAATTTTTTATTCTCAGTTGGGTGATGCTCGGAGTTGCCGCTGGAATCCACAAATATAGTTTGCTTTAATTTATATTCAATATTGAACAACAGGAGAATCCTTTCACATTAATAAATTAAATTACAGAGCACTTGCCTTTAGCGGAAGCACATATTGCCCACCTTGCCAGGACAATTCCCTTAAAATTTTAGACCGTTGCCCCTGATAACGCTGCATTCTTATCTCGGTTTTTTGGACTTTACCCTACTAGTCTTAAGAATCCTCGGCCGACTGGATTGTTATTATCTGCTAGGAAGTGTAAAGAGGAGGAAACCCAATTAACTTATAACTTTTTCCAATGACCATATCAATCCAATTCAAATGAATCACTGACTACGAAAATAAAGTTTGGAAATGTATTACAAAGCCAAAAATAACTGAACATACAAGCACCTCAGCAAGAGGTTAAGAAAATAAATGGACACTAATACAAACATAATCCTACGCAGGATTCTCATCCGACTCAGAATATGCAAGAATGTTAGTTCCAGAAGCATCAGGAAAACAATGACAGTCCCTATTTGAATCTTTGACTGCATTAACCTAAAGAAAGAAAGATAATGAATCTATCCCTACACTAACACTAAAGTGACATCCCTACTTCGCATCATTCCCAAGCAAGAGAAAAAGGTACAGCCAACGCGTTTCGTTCCCATTTGCCTTAAGGAACTTCGTCAGGGCGAGATAGATTTCTTAAGGGGCAGAATTCATGGGTCGGCCAGATTGGATGACCAGGGAGTAATCTCTTACTCGCTAAGTCGAGGCTCGTGACCTTGATCGGAAATTTTCAACCTAATACCAGAAGACCTTGAGTAGATCCGGTTGATGCGACGAATTTCTAAGTTGAAATTGCTATTTCAAACCCCAAGTAGGAAACAGTTCAAAAAGAAGAACGGAAAGTGTCGTCTTAGATCTCTTTCCAAGGCGTCAACCCGGTGGCCATTATCCAAAGTTTATATAGGTTCTGTAAATATCCCGCTACTGTGGGGTGAACGCCGAAGGTCAAGTAGTGACCCGAATTGAGATCAGAAGTTGTGGTGCCGCACCTGTGATAGGGTCCGGTTCCACGTACCGTCGGCAAGAAAGGCGTCTGTTTCCTACTTGGGGTTCTGGTATTAGGTTGAAAATTTCCGATCAAGGTCACGAGCCTCGACTTAGCGAGTAAGAGATTACTCCCTGGTCATCCAATCTGGCCGACCCATGAATTCTGCCCCTTAGGAAATCTATCTCGCCCTGATGAAGTTCCTCAAGGCAAATGGGAACAGAACGCGTTGGCTGTGCCTTTGCTACATGAATAACCTTTGAATAAAGAAGAAGATATTTATAAATTACTTTTGTTACTGACTTCATTTGAGTGCACCTTCCATTCTGTTTCTTTGCATTGTGGTATATAATACATCCTATAGCAGCGGGTGTTGGGAGAGATTGCACCACCCTAACCTCTGAGAACTTTAAGCTCCGTTGTACTTGACCTTGCCTGCTGCTTTTGTTCTTTTGGTTATATCAAGAGAAAAAAGTGTCAGCAGTGAAGACTTCCTCAGAAGTTGCATAGGTAAGTAGCCAAAGCTACAGAGCTCGTTCTAAGATGCTCCTTCTTGCTTGCCCTCTAGTCCTCATCTGCTCCAGCTTCGGGGGTACTGTCCTTAATACAAAATACCAAAACAGTAGGATACGCCCTGGGCACACCCCTTCGGACAGGCCTTCTTCCAGTAGTTTTCTATGAAAACTCTGACTTCATCCAAAAACCGTTGCTGTGTCCTTGAGTCTCAGGCACCTTCTCCGCTAAAAGTATCATATCTGCATTCCTGTACACTCCCTTAGCAGTTTCTCCTACCATCCTAACTCCTAAAACAAAAGGGTTATTCTGCCTAACGAGACATGTGTCCTTGCACCTGCAACAGAAAGCATGTGAACACATCGTCCTTGCATGCACACAAATTCTGCTGAGTATATTCGACTAAGAAAACAAGCCTTCCCAAGGAAAATACATTTCAGGCCTACAATATTCAGCTAACATAAGATATCACAAATAGGTCTCTCCTCAAGTACTTATATGCAATAAGGCCTTTACACATTTAAACATACATTTCTAAAGTCACATTATAAGTATTAGATTTCATAGTCATCTAATACATTATACTTTTGTTACAGGAAAAAGCAAACTTAAAACGATGCACGTTTTAGTCCGAATGCATCACTTTATATGTGAACAAATACATTATGCATCACCTAAAGCACATTTCTGATTTAAACACTACATAGGTCTAAAAACGATATGAATACATTCTAATCACACTGATACATGCTGTTTTAATACTACATTTCTAATGGCCACATGTTAATTCATCCTTCTAAGTATGCTGGTGCTGACTATCATTGATTACGATGCACCCCTGCAAATTTCAGAATAACATGGCGCTCGATCAGTTCCCCGCTTTGATGACTAATGTCATCACCAAAATCACACCTTCCTTGGAGAAAGAACCAACCTAAACAGAGCTTGTTGCCATTCTTCCTCATCTGAGTCGCTCCATGTTTTTAAGGTTCTCATATTGACTGTCCTGCAGTCTTTCTATTCTCCTCTCTTGCTCTCTCAATGATCTCCCAATTCTGTTGGACTGATACCACTTATACGCCCTAACTAAACCCCACAAACAGACCACACAAATCACAACTATAATGAGAGGTTTTAAAACATAGCCAAGGAAAACCTTTCCCAGATTCGCAAACCAACCTCCCACCTGACTAAACCCTTTGTCAACTTCAGTTAGATCCTCAATCTCATGATGAATCGTAGTGATATTACTTAAATATTTCTCCAGATCCTTGCTGTTATCTGGTATACAAGTACAACATTCCTGAACTTTCAAAAGTTTACAGACTCCACCCTCTTTTGCTAAAAGGACATCTAAAGCAAGGCGATTCTGCAAAACCATAGCCCTTATTGACAACATCTCTCCTTCCACCAGAACCAGTGACTTAGATGTATTCATTGACAACTCATCAACAACAGTCGCCAGCCTTCTGATTTTCACATCATTCAAGATCACTCCCAAACCTGGTATCATTGATCCAAAAATGTCTCCAACTATTGTTCCTGCACTTTCACCCGCCTTCACTCTCGCATGCCTTCCTCCTTCTAAAAGTTCCAAATCTTCCGGGTGATAAATCTTGGGAAAAATGATTGCTAGATAACACCTACCATACCAATTCGCAGGCAATCTCACATGAGCATTCTTCCCGCACACATAATACACAGTTGGTATCACTTGCACTGAACCTTGCAAAAAGTCATTTGCGGAATCTTCTAAGGTGAAAAGCATGATCACACGTGGTCTGCCCCAATGGAACATTCTCATATTAAGTGTGGTGCCGTCTTATACACAACTTCCCTCTCTGCTCCTTGTCTAACGCTATTGGTCCATAGATCACTTTCGATTTGTGTAATTTTTCTTCATCCATTCAATCCACCCTACCTTCTCCCGAATCTCGCTCTTCTCTCGCGGGCCGTGAGTCCAACCAACGCTGTTGCCGGTACTGCACACTCCCAAGAACGGGCCAGGAGTCTTGTACCGGGTGGCGCGCTCCTGCCCCCACCACAGCTTATTTCACTTTCTGCCGCCCTCCCCGCCCTACATGTAGGCCCCGCCCCAGTGCACCTCCCTCCTCTGGGCTTTCACTTATTTACAATAGCGATCGCTCAGGATCACTTTCACTGCTGTCTGAATGGAGGGAGGCAACGCTGGTACCTGTTTTTCTAACCACTGCCCTTCGTAATTATCACAATTCCTCTCCCCAAGCCACCGCTTTCCCAAATCCCCACCCCTATCTGCGACTTTCGAAGTGAGTTCGCTAGCGCATCATCCTGCTCACTCTGTAGAGCCATGTAACACATCTCTTTCTCACAGTCTACTGCCTCCCGAGCTGCCGCTATCTGCATTTCCTTGAGCGATTTCAGCAGTTTGCAGGAAAACACGGCTGTTACATGCACTGATATTTTTAAAACAACTCAGCCCGTCAGACTGTCTGCGCCTCCGGAAACCGCGCAGCCAGGACCGGCTGGAGAACTGTATCCTTTACCTTCCATCGGCGATAAAAGATTTTGACTTAAATAAACTTTCCCATACATTGACCACATTTCTACATGTCATGTTTCTTTGAAAACCTATTGAAATATGGTTATTGAAAACGATTTATATTCTCACTATTTTCACGTGATTTTTGTATTCGGGCATTAAAAGAAAACCTGAAACATTGACATGAGAATAGTGCTTGCACACCTCTAAAGAATTTGTACGTGTCTGTGTGCTTGTGTGTGTGTGCGAGAAAGAAATCGTTTTTAGCACTGCAAACCACACTTACGACTTCAAAGCGCTGCAACAAAAGATGTTACAGTTAACCAACGCAATCCCCTGCAGACCAGATCTTCCCCGAGATTACATTTTCCAGACGCTGATACCAGAGCCTTTGACTCCACTGGCTACAGAAGGAGCCTTTAACCTCGCCAGCTGGAGAGATGCATGGATCACTCAATCTGATTGGACGAGAGACGGGCGCGGAACTCCAACTCAGTATTGTGGTTTGCGAAGCCGCTTAATTAATCCCAATCCCGCACAAATTGATGTAGGCCAGGTACAGTATCAAGCCCTGCATGCCCCGTCCAGGAACAACCAGAGGGCAGAGCGGGAGTGCTCTGTGCAGCTGACGGCACCAGAGTAAACTTACAACTGTCTCTTCTAGGGTAGGTAAAGTTGTGTCTCTATGCATGTAATTTCGATTCATAAGGCATGCACCGGAGAGGGACTGTCCGATTGGTAAATACGTGCATACACACATCATCATAGACCCACCGCTTCATATACGTCCGGATGGCAGGATAAGGTTGAACCCCATTGGTTTGGCATACTTTATTTATTATTTATTTATACTACAGCGCGGTGGGTTCATGCACTGCTGAGATCTGCTGCCCACAGGTTCGGAAGCTTCACCCTGGGAGGCTGGCGGTGAGGATAATACCCGCTGGCAGCAGGGAATAGCGCCCACCGGCGCCAGTCGGCGCTAGGATGTACACTGCACGGTGTCGTGGGTATCCCGCGGTATGTCCCCTCTCCAGCAGCGTGGGCGGATATCGCCATTACCAGACCAGACTCATCACAGGCTCCCTGGAGCCGAGCCGCTGTTTATGGCTCTGAGGAGACAAAGTGCCTTCTGTGATTTTGTTTACTCTGCTCCACACTTACACAATTCACTAACATGTGCGGTAGTGGACAGATCACTACATTTCCTTGTGCCTCGTGTCCACTACCTGTGAAAAATCGATGCGGTTTGAAGCACTCCTACGCCACTGTTAAGCACCATATCAAATAACTGTCGGACACAACTTGTTTATTTGAGTGATTCTTTTTTAGTTTAAAAGTTACATGGGAATTACTTTACCTAAGAAGCACTTCACGTTTAAATGGTACTCTCCGAAGACCTCTGTGTAGCAGATTTATGTGTACAAAGTTGACAAGCTCAATGGTAGGTTACATGAAAAGCGCGTTAATTTGCAGAGCTGCCAGTGTTTTGTTCCTAGGTGTTCATTCCCGCTGTGGCCTCAACTTAGAGACTGTGACCAGGTAATATCACAGGGTGGCTTCAATAACATAGTGAGACATCACTTAACCTAAAGTGAGGTTATAGCATAAAATAACACAGCATCATACCACTACACGCAAAATCATTCAACTGCACATAATTACACAACACACCACATATATCCAATCCATAGCACAGAATTCCACATCATGCCACAAAAATCAACACACCAAAGAATTAAACTCCACGACATACCACACCACAACACAAAATACCATTACACATAATTACACTTCACGACTCACAATCTCATTCCATATAGTTCCAGAATGCTCAATACCACATAAGTAATATCCACACGATCCCACTGCACACTATGCCACTGAATTCCACCACACAAATCCACTCCACACCACACAATTCCACAACTAACAATACCAATTCAAGTCACATAATTCCCCTTCACACCACATGGATTCATCCACTCCAAACAAAAACATATGGCTAAAAGACTTTGTCATTTACAAGGTCAATAGCTCTAACTCTCACAAATGAGAGACTGTTGCATTGCAAATGTTATATGTTATGTTATGTTATAAAGGCTTTTATAACGCGCTCTATTACTAAGAAAGTATCCTGGCGCGGAAAATGCTTGTGATTTCAGTTCCTTATCTACACAGCACAACAAGACTTCCTTAACCCTTCTCCTTCCTCTACAGGAAGTCGCTAAATTTCTTCTTCCACTTGGACCTAGGTTATCTTCTTTTAGCTTATTTACAACAAAGTCACTTTAATCCAAAATAAGATTTGCTCCGATTAGCTCTTGAACATGCTGCAAAAGTTCAAGATGAAGAACAATTATTTAGTGAGATGGAGCTTCAAAGCCAAACGTAGGAAATACCAGTCTGTTCAAAATCAGATTTCAAATTCTGCTCAGCACTGGGGGATTCGGAACTGTGATGGTCAGTACTCCCATCTCAAGTCCAGGAACCAACAACACCACGTCTATTTTCACGTTAGGACTATTACTTACCACTGTCACTGCCCTCAGCCTCCTGGAACTCAGCACTGCTGGAATCAATCACAACGTATGACCACTCTGGAGTTGTGCATCTCTGACAAGGCACTCTTGTTCGTCTTGATCTTCTCAGACCTCCACAAGCTTGCCCTTCTTCACCTTCTTCTGATTCTGAGTCTTCAGATACAGGAGCAAGATATCTCTCAGAAACCAGTCGCAGATTCAATCGCCTCTGCCTCTCAGGCCACGCTTCTTCTGTGCTTTTAGTTCTTCTGCCCTCCTTTCGCTCACCCTGCTCACAACTTCCTTCTGCTGAGTCTGATTCACAGCAACTTCTTCCTTCTAAGGCAGTCTCAGTGTCGCTATTGTCGTGACCATCCTCAGCTTGATCTGGTGAGCAACCAGCTTCGTCAGCCACCCTCATAGCTTGGCTAGTCCCCTCCTGTGGCGCGGCCACTACAGCTGAATTTGCATTCGGGAGAGGAGCTGTTTCTTCCAAGGGTGCTGAAACTCTGCGGGTGTGAGAAGCATGCACCCAATTTGGCAATCCTCCGCACTTCACTGCAGTGTTCATCACCAATATGATCTGGTAAGGGCCTCTCCAGTGAACATCCAAGCAGCTCTTTCTCACATGCTTCCAGGCGAGCACCCAACACCTGGACTCAGGTCGTGCCAGAGATCACTTGATGCTGGAACAGCAGCAGCCTGCACCTAATGAGACACAGAACGGACCACATCAGCGAGTCCCTTGCAATAGTCAAGGATTATATCATCTGTGATGTTTATCAAAGCTGTCGATGGCACTGCTGGTAAACTCATAGCCCACCCCATCAAAACTTCATGAGGTGAAAGACCTGTTCTCCTGTCTGGTGTACTACTAATACTCATGAGCACCAAAAACAGGGCATCAGGCCACTTCATAGACGTGGACAAATACACCTTCGCCATTCGGGCTTTCAGAGTCCCATTAGTCTTCTCCACTATTCCAAAGCCTCTGGTCGGTAGCTACAATGGAGTCGTAGGTCAACATTCAATGCTGTGCAAAGCATCTTCAAGATCGCCCTATGGAAGGGTGTTCCTCTATCCGATTCCAAAGAGGTCGGAAAACCAAATCTAAGTATGAGTTCCCTCAACAGTAACTTAGCTACAGTGAGTGTGTCACACCTCCGTGTTGCGTAAGCCTCCACCCACCTTAAGAACACACATATCACCACCAAGATGTACCTCAACCTATTGCACCTAGGCATCTCAATTAGATCCAATTGCATTCTATTGAAAGGTCCCCTGACCTCCCAATGTGACTCAGTGTAACCACAGTCTTCTTTCCAGCATTCATTTGTTGACAGATGACACACCCCTGACACACAGCTTCCGCCACCGCATGAAATCGTGGATTGTACCATGTCTGTCTGAACACTCTTACCAGGTAGATGTACCGCACCATGAATTTGTCTTACCATCGGGTTCAACAAGTCATCTGGTAACACTGCCTGACCATCACTCGAAACCCAAATGTCAACATCTCCTTTCATGCATCATGACTTGATCCACACACCTTTCTTCTGTTCTGAAACCTGTTCCTGCAGGCATTTGAGTTCATCCTAAGTGTCTGCCATGGCCAACATCATGTTGAACTCGGTTCTTTCTTGGTTCTCTCCTGTGTAATTTTCAGTGAAAATGCAACCTTGTTCAGCACAGAAATGTGCAACTTCATCAGCGTATTTATTTCCAAGAGAGACAAAATCTGTCCCCTTCCCATGAGCTATACATTTCACAACAGCTATCTCCCTCGGGCGCTGTAATGCTTCGAATGGTAGCCTCACAAACTCCCAGTTCCAAATAGGAGATCCAGACGATGTCATGTAACCCCTTTGTGACCATAACTGTCCGAAGTCATGAAGCATGCCAAATCCGTACTGGCTGTGGGTGTAAATGGTGATTCGAATTTGATCAGTGGCCAAACAGGCATTGGTCAAGTCAATGATTTCAGCTACCTGGGCGGAGTAACCTCCGTCTAGGCAAGCAGCTTCAACCACTCTCGTAATGGTACATAAAGCAAACGCTGCTCTCAACTGACAGACACTGTCTCTTAAGCATGAACCATCAACAAAAAATATCTCATCAGGGTCAGACAATAGTTCATCAACAATGTCAGGTCTCGGCCTGGTGCAAAGTTCAGTCACATCGAGACATTTATGGTCTTCACAATCTTCACCAAGTGTGTTCGGTAACAGCATCAAGGTTGCAGGATTTTAAACAGAAACACCTCCTCAGAGTCACCTTCTCCCCAGCAAGTATGACTTGCTCGTAGCGTGTGAATCTATTATTGGTCAGGTGCTGTGTTTTTCTCCTCGTCATCAACAGTTCAACAGAATGAGGAACATAGACAATTAAAGAATGCCCCATAACAATGCTTTCAAATCTCTCAATGCTGACACCCGTTGCAGGAACAGATTTGAGACATCCAGGCAACGCTGAAGCTACTGGATCTAAAGTAGCTGAGAAGTAGGCAACTGGTCTATGGGCACCTCCATAATCCTGAGTCAAGTCTGATAATGAACAACCTTCTCGTTCACAACAGAATAGTGAAAAAGGCTTGTTGTAATCAGGCATTCCCAGTGCCGGAGCATGACAGAGGTCATCTCTCAGCTCCAAAAACGCCTTCGTTCAGTCATTGTCCCATGGTACCAGATCACTCACATCCTACTGCATCAGCCTGTGCAAAGGCTTCACTTTCAGAGAGAAGTTGGGAACCCACTGGAGACAGTAGCCAACCATCCTTATGAACATGCTTACTTCCTTCTTTGTGGTAGGCACATCCATACTCATGATTGCCTCAATCCGAGGTGACGCCTTCCTATTGCCTTTCTCTATTCGGTGACCCAAATATTGCACCTCATTCAGACAGTACTGCAGCTTGTTTGGGAACACCTTGTGTCCATTTTCTGCCAAATGATTCAATATGGTGATGATGTCAATCCTGCACGTATCCTCAATTTGAGATGCAACAAGGAGATCGTCTATGTACTGCACGAGAACGGAGTTCTGTGGCAGTACAAGACTCTCAAGATTCTTTTTCAAGGACTGATGAAAGATCGATGGAATTTCTGTATACCCTTGAGGAATACAACACCATGTTAACACACGGTTTTCCAGCTTAAATGCAAAAAGAAATTGGCTTTCTTTATGGAGTGCTATCGAAAAGAATGCATGACACAGGTCAATCACGGTAAACCACTCTGCTTTACATGGAATCTGAAACAATATCACTGATGGATTTGGTACTGGACAACATGAAACAACTATTTTGTTGACCTTTCACACGTCCTGCACAAACCTAAATTTCCCACTTGGTTTCTGCAATCCCATAATGGGTGAGTTGCATGGACTGCCCATTATCTCTTTTAGGATTCCCTGCTTAATCATGGAGTCAATACAGGTCTTATCCCTGCAATTGTTTCAGGTGACAGATTATACTGAGGTGTTCTTGGAAACTCAACGTTAACCTGAATCTTAACTGGCTCAACTCCTTTGATCAGTCCAATGTCCTCTTCTGTGAAGTCCCTCACCTTCTGCGAGACTGAATCTCTCAGATTACGTGGAAGCTCTTCCACTGTCACTACTGGGTACATTTCCACTAACAAATACTGATTAGCAACCTTAAAGGTGGCATCATTGTCATTAGTCTGCAATTCCACTCCCATGGGGGTGCAGTAGCAATTGAGCTTGCACAAAAGAGCTCCTCCTAGCAAGCAGTCTGGGCTTGAATCGCACACCACAAACTGATGTCTATCTTGGAATGTTCCTATTCTAACAAGGATCGGCTCAGTCAATGGGTTTGTCATTCTCTTGTTTGCTCCACCTACAACTTGGATTGATTGTCCCGAGAGGGGTAGGTTGGAAACTACTGTAGGTCTCACAGTAGAACGGGTAGCACCAGTGTCAACCAAAAAGGTGGTAGGGTGACCATCAACATCGGCTTCTACAAATGGGCCCCTCTGGTCTACCTCCAAGACTGCCCCAAGAGTGCAGTCTTCCTCCCCCCTCAGGCACCGTCATGCCAACGGCTCTGAACAATACTCATCGCTCCCGTCAAAAAGAGGCACTTGCTGGTAAGTACGAGTCCCTTGCAGGATCCTCGGTGGCTGGGGAACCTGCACTTGTGGAGCTAGCGTCCCCCCTTTCATCAATCTTGGTCTCAGCACAGTAATAGCAACTTCAGGCACCTGTACTGTCTCTCCCTCCTTCTGCAGCTGATTCGCTGGGTTCAAAGGACACTCGCGTCTCCAATGTCCGACCTGGTGACAAAGGTAAAACACAGGGGTCTTTTTCAATGTCGCTACATCCACTCTCACTTTGGGGACCTCTGAATTTCCCTTTCCTTGGTTTAGACCAATCTGTTTTCTCCCCAACGTTCCTCCATTCGGCTACATCTGGATTCCCTTATCAGCCGCGTGCATCTGGACTAACATCAGTTTATCCTTAAGCTTTCTATGTTTTGCGTCCACCTCACCGCTGCAATACCTGGCATATGACAGTATTTCATCTACCTGCTTTTTCTGCCATCAGATGAAATGCTGTTGGATCATGAGGCAAACCTCGGGCCTCAGACCCAAAACGAACTTGGAAGCAAACTGTCTCGTGTCTTTGGGGTCCAAAGTATCCAGACCACTGTACTGTTTAAAGACTTGCAAGAGCCTCTCATAGTATTCGTGTACTGTTTCCTTAGGTTCCTGAACCGTTCGATCTATCTTGACCCAATCAATATCCTGTTGCGATATCTTGGACTTCAGCCATGTGATCATTTACTCATACTTCTTCATGACAATAGGTGAAGGACCATTCATGAAAGCATCCCTATCTGGCTCAGAGGTAGTCCAATCAATTGCAACTTTACAAGCTGCCCACAACTCACTCGGAATTACAATATCGAACAGTGTGCTCAGATCAATCCACAACAACTTCGAGATCTTAACAAAGCAATCAACGTGTTTGTATCATTCAACTGGCCTCTCCCTCAGTTTAGGGAAATCACTTGTGAATACTGCTAAATCACGTCTACTCCTAGGCACATGCACATACTCTCCACTAGATACCTCTCGCATAGGGTAGTTCCCTACTCCTAACATTCCCCCTCCAGGAGGTGGTTTTTCCCCTACACTCTTCCTGGTACTCGTCTTTTTGGACCATCTTTCTTCCCACTTATCGAGCCTGTTTCATGTTCGTATCCCTATGACCAACACTCGAATGTGAGTCTTCAGCCCAATGACCCTCTTCTCTTCCAGGTCCTGATCACTGTACTGTAATTTGTGGTTCCCCTGTAAAATTTTCATTTAAGACAAATCCACCTCGTATCTGTTTGCCAATTCAGTTAGTTTCTCATGTGCCGACCTTGCCTTACGAGTCACATCTTTTGCTACAAACAGCAACTCGTCTGGTTCATAAAGTTCCACTCTTTCCAAAGGCAAGTTTCCCTCTACTATCACATGCACTTCTGCTTTCAACCTCATTACATCTAAAATCTTTGCCCTTATAGCCACTATCAGAGTACCTCAACTAGATGCACCACTCGACTCTCCACAATCACTGTTCTGTTCTCGACATCTATTCCTTTCAAAGTTATCCCTAAGTACTGGTCTGTTCTCTGTACTTGAATGGTCCCAACCTCCTGCCATCCTGTCACTCTGATTCTCCACTGGCTGTTCCCTTGTTCTTAAGTCTAATCTCAGCTCGGCAAAAGATTTGGGCCTTGGCCCCCCAGATCCATTAGTCCCCTTGACGAGTCTGCCATAGCTGGCAACAGCCTACTCGATTCCATGGGTCTTCGTAAGTTAACCATTCTGCTCACTGTACCATTCCCTCCAGAGTTAGTTCCCTCTGCCACTACTGACTGCGATGAACTCCCATTCCTCATCTGATCTGCATCATACATTGACACTATGGGACCAATGGTAACCGGTACCGTAAGGGCATCCGGCAACCTCCTAGTTTCTGTATTCGCTGGAGTCTGCTTTCCCATCCCTCCAATCAAGAGTTTCCCAGCTATTCCTGCACTAGGTGGAACTTGCGATTCTCTATTTCCTTCTGTCGGGGCTGATTTCCCCCCTACTGAGTCTGGGTTATATGGAGTGGTCTCTCCGATAACAGCCTTTCTCTCAGACTATCATCTGTATCACTATCATCTTCGTTGCTACTCTTCTTCAGGGTGTTCCCTTCCTTGACTATCAGCGGGAACAAATCATCCCCTTCAATGGTTTGAACTCTCCACCTTTTCTCCAATGTATCCCATTTCGCATCTTGAAATGCCCTGATCGACGTTTTCACTTTTTCCTGACTCCTGTCCCTTTTCCTTTTGTGTACCACCCTAATCCATGCATGAAGCACTTCAAACTGTGTTGGACTAGGTAAAGGTCGCAAAGAAGCCATGATTGTTTTCAACTGATACAACACTTCCAATCTAAAGGTCCCATAACGGGGAAAGTCAGTTCCTCATTTCCTTCTATCATTTTGCACCAATTTTGAGCCAAAGTATAGTATGCAATCCCACATTCGTAGCCATGTAATGAGCTGGGGTATCCTCGGACGAGCCCCTTCTCCTCCTCGAGTAACCACCCTTTTATCTCCTCTATACAAATCTCATAAAACTTTAAAACATTTCATGATGAAATCAAATTATTTCCTTCCGCGACGTTCTCTTACTTCCTGATGACAATTCACCAATGACAGCGCGGCTTTACACCAACCGACCTATTGCAGCCCGGCACTTTCTGACATCACTTTTTCCTCTGCTTGCAACAGTTCCCCTCCTTTACAATTGGTCTCTCACTCACTCACACACACCATTCATACGCTGAAATAACTGTTTGTCCACAAAACGTTCAAGCAGTCACTTCTCTGACTGTACGTCCACAATCTACCTCAATCTGGCAATTGTCTGACCGCGAAATGACCGGACAATAACCTCAGCTGATAGGTTACAAACGCTCCATGTTCCACATACAGCAACCCACAACCAGCATAAGTTACTCACGCACTCACACATCTCGGTCTGGGCAGTCGATAACGTCTCATAACTCCCTTCTCAATGGTCAACAACTACGCTCTGGGTGTTTTCTACACCACAATCTCCAAGGCTACTCGCCGAGCCTAAGATTCCCAGGCTGCGTGCGCTCACAGCCTGATCTCACAATCACTCAACACTCACTCCAACTCTGCCAGACATCACAACATTAAACAACACCACAATCTAACAACACATATCCCTGTTCACACTCTCTCTCCCACTAACTGCTGCTTTCACCTCACCATCACTCTCCATCAGTTTCCATGAAACACCGTCGTCCTCCACCTATAATCTGTTGGACTACCATCATCTGAATTCTATGGGGCTTGTGAAATTCTTATACTAATCTAGATCTCCTCTTACTCTAGAGATAACCCTCCTTTGCTACCAACTGATGACGCTGGATTCTTAGCTCCATTTTTTTGACTTTACCGTACTAGACTTAAGAATCCTCGGACGACTGGATCGTTATTATCTGCTAGGAAGTGTAAAGAGGAGGAAACTCAATCCATTTATAACTTTTTCCAATGACCATGTCAATCCAATTCAAATGAATCACTGACTACGAAAATAAAGTTTGGAAATTTATTACAAAGCCAAAAATAACTGAACATACAAGACCCTCAGCAAGAGGTTAAGAAAATAAACGGACACTAATACAAACATAATCCTACGCAGGAGTCTCATCCGACTCAGAATATGCAAGATTGTTAGTTCCAAAGGCATCAGTAAAACAATGACAGTCCCTATTTGAATCTTTGACTGCATTGACCTAAAGAAAGAAAGATAATTAATCTATCCCTACACTAACACTAAAGTGACATCCCTACTTAGCATCTTTCCCAGGCAAAAGGTGTCAGCAGTGAAGACTTCTTCAGAAGTGCACTCACTTTGCATAGGTAAGTAGGCAAAGCTACAGAGCTTGTCTAGGATGCTCCTTCTCGCTTCCCTTTTAGTCCTCATCTGCTCCACTCTCGGTGGTACTATCCTTAATACAAAATCCCAAAACAGTAGGATACGCCCTCTGAACACCCCTTCGGACAGGCCTTCTTCCAGTAGTTTTCCATCGAAACTCTGACTTCATCCAAAAACCGTTGCTGTGTCCTTGAGTCCCAGGCACCTTCTCCGCTAAATGTATCATATCTACATTCCTGTACACTCCCATGGCGGCTTCTCCTACCATCCTAACTCCTAAAACAAAAGTGGTTATTCTGCCTAACAAGACATGTGTTCTTGCACCTGCAACAGAAAGCATGTGAAGACATCGTCCTTGCACGCACACAAATTCTGCTGACTATCTCCAACTAAGAAAAGAAGGCTTCTCAAGGAAAATACATTTCAGGTCTATAATATTCAGCTAACATAAGAATTCACAAATAGGCCGCATCTTGTACTTATATGCAATCAGGCCTTTACACATTTAAACATACATTTCTAAAGTCATGTTATACGTATTACATTTCAAAGTCATCTAATAGCATTATACTTCATTACAGGAATAAGCAATTCTACAAGTGCAAACTTAATAAGATGCATGTTTTAATCCTGATGCATCAATTTATATGTGAACAAATACATTTTGCATCACCCACAGCACATTTCTGATTTAAACACTACATTGTTCTAAAACGATATGAATACATTCTAATCACACTAATACATGATGCATTAATACTACATTTCTAATGGACACACATTAATTCATCTTTCTAAGTATGCGGGTGCTTACTATCAGTGATTATGATGCACCCCTACAAATTTCAGAATACCATGGCGCTCTATCACCCGTTTGCACCACTTTGATCACAAGCAGGTTCTCTGTTGCAACACTGGATCATCCTGGTATCAAGAGAACAAACAACGGCTTCACCACTGCTGGGCTATTTATAAACATTGAGAGGGCAAAATTTGCAAGATATGGCCCATCCTCGGCTTACTCTGTGGCATATATTTAAGAAAATGTAAATGTAAATGTAGTTGAGCTTATATAGCGCACAGCTACCCGCAGTGGGTTTCCCGGTGCTTGCTTAGGGAACCCGTCCTGGTATTCCCCTGTGAGATAGCAGGGTATCCACAAGGTGAAAGTCAGGCATCCCGCCGCAAGGGGTCGTTGTGGAGATTAAGCAAGCTATTGCCCAGAGTGTGAACCCGTGAGTCGAGGAGGCACCGGGGTCAGAATGATCAAGTCCGTGGAATTTTTAGCCCAAGACCCGCCGAGGCGGGGAATTGAACCCTGGTCCAGGACCGATCTCAGCTTCCGGGTCTGCTGCCTCTAACCCCTGAGCCACACTTCTCCACATGATTCTTCAGTATTCAGAATGTTGGCCAAGAAAAAAATTACAGTGCAACTGAGCATCCTTTGAAAAAGGTGCTTGAAAAAGATGTCCATTTTGAAAGAGTTAATTTCCTGCTCAGCATGACGTGTGAAATCAGTTTCCACTTGTGGATATTGGTCCACACTTGCCTGTTTTTTTCTGGGGCCAGTTTATAGTCCTGCTTGGTAAAAGGAATGCACACCAGTGAACTGGTTTGAAACCTCCAGTCAGGAAGATCAAAATGTAATGTTCAAGAAATGTAACAAGCCAAATAATACAAAAAGTAAAAAAGGAAGGACTATTCTTTTCTGAAGAATGGAAGAAGCTATGAAACGTGCAAGGGTTTCTAACAAGTCTGAGCAAGTATTATACAACCAAATTAACTGCAAACTGAGAAAACTGAACCAAATCTATCATGATGCATTGTGTGCAAACCCCACTCTGTGAGAAGTACCTAAAACATATGAACTACTATGGAAATGTCGAAAATCAGAAACTGAAGACAATGGCACTTCGAAGATCAAATATTCCCTTTGCTGTTTGTCTACAAATGGGTTACATTTCACATAAATATATTCAAAGGCTATAATAAAATAAGTCCTTTGAGAGTAGCCAGTTCCAAATCCATTTATTACCAGTTCAAAAGCAGTCGGGCAGACCATCAGTTTTCCAATGGCAGAGGCCATGCTGGCTCCACCCTCAGAATGTTTACTCCAACAGCTCTGACAAAAGAGGATGACGCTGCCCGTGATATTTAGAGGAGACGGCTTGATGTCTTTTTTTTCTGTCACTTACAAATGGAAAAAACTAATAAACCACTCAACTTGAAAGAAAACTGCTAGGGCGTGGGGGCCATGTTTATTATATTTTAAGCAAAAGCAACAGTACATTTGGGGGCACATGTATCAAAGGATACATTTGCGATTCTGGAACAGTGATTTTTAGAGAATCGCTATTTGAGAATCGCAAAATGCAATGTATGTGGGATTTGCTAATGATTTAGCGAATCCCACATATTCCTTATTTGCGAATCGCAAATTGAGATTCGCAAATAAGGAATATCTTCCCATTCATTCCTATGAGCTAGGAGGCCCATAGGAATGAATGGGAAGGCATTCTCAATTTGCGATTAGCAATTAGAGAATCGCAATATGAGACTGCAATTTCAAGGGTGCCAGGGTGTCAAAAGGATACCCTGTTGCACCCATGAAATGTGCATGTGTGCACATGTGGCACACATACATGCCCTAAAAAATAGAAAATAGTGAATTTTTAAGTGAAATCGCAATTTACCACCAATTTAAGGCCAAATCGCACTTTCTTTTGTGGTTCTTACATTGCATTTAAAGAATCGCAATTTTTTATTTATTATTTTGCTAGGGGGTTTTTGGGTGATACATTGCACACTCCTAATTTGCAAATTGGCTTCATACATATGGCCCATGGTGCAGGCCTGCCCATACAATGGTGGCTGTGCACCAAATACTCCGTGCCTTCACAGGATGATATCAGCTCCTGTGATCACTCTAAACACGGCTGTCCTCGGGGTGGTGGACAAAATGTTCGCTGCTTCTCTGGCAGACAGAGGTAATACCTGCATAGTGTAAATGAGGCCCAAGACTGTTCATAAGGGCTGGCGGGCTGAAGTCAGGTTGCTTTACTTGGCTGAAACAAACTGTTTCTCCATAGTGATGCTAAAGTCAGTTCAGTTTGTGTGGTGAATCTTCAGGACTGGATTCAGTGACGGATCCTCATCAGAATAGAGGGGGAAGAACAGTGGATCCACAAGTACTGCAAATACTGCTTCCTACTAATATCACTCCTCCTAAATATAAGCAAAGTGTTGCAACAACACGTCAAAATGCCCCTTCCTGAATAAATTGAAGCCAACAATATCCTTCACCCGGCCCAAACTGGTTTTTGGCCCAAACATAGCACTGAAACTGCCCTTCTAGCAGTAGTAGAGGATGCAAAAAGGAGACTTGGCCAAGGAGGCACCGTGGTCATTATACTTCTTGACCCAAGCACTGCCTCAGACACTGTGAACCACAACATCCTGCTCAAAAAGGAGTATCAGGAAAAGCCCTGAACAGGCCTAGCTCATTCCTGATTGACCGATCCTTTCAGGTATTTGACAAGTTCTGCTCTTCAGACAGAATCATTCTAAACTGTGGAGTCCCTCAGGGATCTTCCCTGAGTCCCACACTTTTTAATCATTATATACAGCCACTCATGGACATTGTAACTCAATTCAGGATCTTCATAGTCTTCTTCTTCTACTCAGAAGACACCCAACTGGTATTCTCGCTCACCCCATACCTGGACCCTGCAGCTCCCACTTTGGGACTTTTTTAGGAGGATTACATTTTCACTTTGAAAAAACTGATGACTTGGACACTAAAAGTTTAGTTGACCAAATGTCCAGCCTAGATTTTCATCAACTGGTCAAAGATGCAACGCACACCTCTGGCCATTGTCTGGACGGCATATTTACTGACAATCCATACGTGAGCTGGACAGACTCCCTTCCATTAGCATGGTCACACCATCTTGCAGTCCTCTTTCAAATTAGGCCCTCGAAAATGACACATCATAAACAGCCAGCAGATTATTTTATTAGTCGGCCTTGGGATAAAATTGAGGCCCAACTCTCTAAATCTCACCCGAATCTGTCCACAGACCCTGATTCAGCAGTTACGAACTACCACACCTGGCTAGGAGCAGCCATGAACGAACTGGCCCCGGAAAAACAGCAGTCAGATTAGGTCCACCCCATTTGAACCCTGGTTTAACGACAAACTTAAACTTAAAAAAAATGCTTTTGTAAACTAGAAATAAAGTGGAGATTAAATAATAACACAGATACAAAAACATATATAAAAAATCCCTCCAAATATATAAAACTTGTCAAAGAAAAATCTGCCTATTTTACAGAGCAGATCAGAGCAGCTAATAAATACCCCAAAACATTGTTTTCCACTATAAAAAAGTTAACTAAATTACCTGCTCCTTAAGATACTGCAACTAGTCAGGAATTCTGCAACCTTCTTGCAGATACCTTTCAAAATTGAAGTCAAAGCAGTAAATGACTCCTTTCTACATTCGCCCAATGGCCAAATAAACACAGGGGCGCATTATGAAATATCTCCACCCTAAAGACACCATCTGTCACCTTGTCCTCATTTACAGCCCTGAATACGGAAAAAAAACCCTACAGCTAATTAAAACCATCAAATGAGGTTCCTTGGAAGACCCTTGCCCCCCTAAAATCCTACTATTAATGCCTGAAACATTTGCCCCCACTCTAACAGTGATCTTTAATGCTATGGTCACCTCAGGGAGCTACCCATTTGAATGGAAAAAAACATCCATTCGGCCTCTAATAAAAAAACCTCCTTGAATATCGAGGATCCATTCAATTATAGGCCCATTTCCAGACTTCCTTTCCCCTCTCCGCTTACATCACCAACAACAAATTCCTGGATTCGTCCCAACTCGGGTTCCGGGATCCATTCAATTATAGGCCCATTTCCAGACTTCCTTTCCCCTCTCCGTTTACATCATCAACAACAAATTCCTGGATTCGTCCCAACTCGGGTTCCGGGCCCATTACAGCACAGAATTAGCGCTGATTACGGCCACTGAGGAACTTAGACGGCGGTTGGACGGTGGGGGCAGCGCGGCCTTGGTCCTACTGGATTTGTCAGCAGCATTTGACACGCTTTGTCATGGGCTGCTGATGGATCGTTTAGCAACTATTGGGTTCAGGGATAAGGCACTCTCCCTCCCTCCTAGGCTCCTTTCTATCCGACCGCTCACAGTGGGTCGCATTAGATGAGTTTGTTTGCCACCCTTTCTCACTTCCATGTGGGTTTCCTCAGTGTTCTTCCCTGAGCCCCACGCTTTTTAACCTATATGTTACCCCATTGGCTGGATTAATAAAAAGTTACACTAGTATTATATGCCGATGATAAATAAATCATCGTATCGGTAACTGGATCCAGTAACACCATTGCCAGCAACTTTCAGGACAGCATGTGCCATATTGGAGCATGGATGTCAGAAAATTGCTTAAAACTCAATTCAGCTAAAACACAGGTCCTACTTTTTTGGTAATAACCCTCAATTCTGGACCACCCATTGGTGGCCAGCCCAGTTAGGACCACTACCCACACCTGTTTTAAAGGCAAAAAATCTAGGAGTAATTATGGATAAGAAATTATCTTTGGAGGCCCAAATGAATTCCACTACCTCAAACTGCCACTTCATACTAAAAACCTTGAGGAAGATCCTACTCTTAATCCCAATGGTACTTTAAAAAACAGTGATCTCAGTCCTGGTTTTATCAAGACTGGATTACTGCAACGCACTGCTCACAGGCGCAACAAAACACAGCATTCAAAAACTGCAGATCGTCCAAAAAACTGCATCCAGAGTTCTGGGTATTCCCCAAATTAGAATCTGTAACCTCTGCTCTTCCGCAGTTGCACTGGCTGACAGTGAAAAAAAGATTCTAATTCAAATCCTTTTGTATTGTATTCAAAACTCTGAATCATCTAGGCCCTACTCAGCTAACAAGCTTTTTAAAATCACACGTCCCTACTAGGCTCCTACAATCAGCAGAACTAGGGAATCTGATCGTCCCCAGGATAAAAAGGACCCAGTGGGGCGGAAAGAGTTTCACCTGTACCAATGCAAAACTCTGGAACATGCTTCCAACCTCCCTCAAGAGAGAGACAGCTCTGTTAAAATGTAGGAAGAATAAAAAAATAGGGGGATATGTACAAGGAAGTAGAGGAAGGAGGCGTTAGCCTTCCTGGCTTAATGCCTCTCTCCTCCACTTCTGAAAGGCAAGGCTGCACCATATTTACAAGAATGTGGTGCAGCCTTGCGTTTACCCCCGAGATGGCCCTAAGTTTAGCAACTTAGGGCCAACGCAGGCACCCTTGCACCATAGTGCAAGGGTGTCTGCATGCAGGGTAGGATTGTTTATGTGTAGGAAGGTGTCCCTTCCTGCACATAAACAATCCTATAAATGCCATGCTGTCACTTTCATGCATGCTGCTTCATGCAGCACACATGTAAGTGACAAAAGAATTTTTTTTTTTAAGTTTGTTTATGTACAGGAAGGAACACCTTCCTGTACATAAACAAGCAATGGCATTTTGCTTATTCCTTGTGAACTGCAGAAGGCAGCACACATGAAAAAGCAAAAACGAGGAGAAATAATGCATTCCTCCTCTTTCCACCATTTTAAGACCTGTTTTTACCTGGTCTTAATTTTGGTGATGCCTCCTATGTACCCCACCTTTGTACATAGGGGACAGCGTCAAAATTAATGGGTGTTGCGATGGAACACCCACTGCAAGCCCCTTTTTACGCTAACCATAGCATGAAAAGGGGCCTTATGTACAAGGCAGCGTTAAGCCACATTAATTGGCTTAATGTTGCCTTGTACTTAAGCGCAGCCCCTATTACCACCACGTCACTATAGGTTACGTTTTGTTTAAAATTTAACTATATTCCCTTTTTACTTTAATAAACTTACATTTCAGTTAGTGCCTAGACACCTCAGGGTATTGTCGCGCTTTATAAATTGTCTCATTCATTCATTCATACTATGTCTGGAGTTTAAAGCCAGTGGTATGGACAAGTCTTGCCTTAAATTGAAGGAAAGCAAAACCGAACTTATGATCTTAGGGAACAATCCAAACTCCCATCGCTCCCTGGGTTGGCCAGAATGTCTAGGCAGGGTATGTTTGGATAAAACTCTATCTATGGAAACCCAGGCCACCAAACTCTTGGCCCGTTGTTTAAGTATCCTTCTAATGCTACGCAAAATACTTCACCTGCACCCACCGATATCCAGGAGTCTCTTAGTTCTGTCACTGATCCTCTCCCTCCTGCACTAATGAAACTCACTCTAACTGGGTGCACCCGAAGCAGTCATCAGCAAATTACAAGTCATACAGAATGCAGCAGCATGTACTTAGGTAAAAATACCAAGATATTTGCAGGTTAAACACGCGGTGACCTCCGCTTTCCCGAGCAAGGGCTCCCTCCCTGACTCATCTTCTCTGGAAGACCGTCTGTTGTTGGATCCCATGGACCGCAAGGCCATCTCGCTTACCTACAAGAAACTGTTCAACAACCATGCTGAACCGATGATGAAACTGAGGGAGAGGTGGGAAGTGGATCTGGGGTGATGGAGGATGCACCTTCTCCAATTCAAGATACTCCATCGAACATATTTTGATGCCAAACTTTTGTTCAAAAGAGGGACTGCCCATACATCCAGGACTACTGGGTGGCAATTGCTTGTCAACTTGAGAGGGTAGGAGGCAAATCCCTGGGATTATCTCCCCAACAATGCTTACTCAATGTCTGGGGGGCGTCCGACCTCACACACGCTGAGCAGACATGGGCTTCTATGGGCTTCATCATCGCAAAAAGGAATATTGCACAACACTGGGGGGTTGCGACAGTCCAGCGCCTAGTCAACTGGGCAAAGTACATGGACACCGCCATGGTTGCTGAAAAGTCGGTGTTCAAGGGACGCGGTTGTCCCGAGAAATGGGATCAGAAGTGGGGGAGGTGGAATCAGTACAGAGAGGACATCTGCATTTCCCCGACTGTGGAGCTACACAGAGAATGACAAACACTGATGGCCCAGTTGACGGCAGAAGTGATGGCCTTGCCCCCTCAGGTGTGGCGTTCTTGTTCTCCCCAGTCTCAGCTGATCTGTTCATATTGTATGGGTATCCTCGTTTATTGTTATTGCTGGGGAAATGCATAAGTATATTGTTCTACGTGGATCCCTATCCCACCACGGGTTGAATGGCATCATGATACTGTATGTATGTATTGGAGGGGACATTTCTTACAGTGGCCTGACTTTGTATGTACCGGTCTTGGTTTGCGTTAAAATGCAATAAAAAGTTTAATAAAAAAAAAATACCAAGATACCCATCTGTCAGATAAGATATTACAGACCTAAATTGGCTACCAGTCGCCCAAAGAATCAAATTCAAGGCCCTGTACATTGTGCACAGAGCCCTCCAAATGCATGGACCTCAAATCTTAGCTTATTGCCCGCAATATCCCTAAGAGGATTCTTGGATCCTCTAACGCACAACGGACCTCGGTTCCTCCTAGTAGAAGAGCAAGAAGTGGAGGACGGTCTTTCAGCTTCAATGTATCCAATCTCTGGTACAGCTTTCCCCTAGCATTGCAGACAGTGCTATTTGAGAACTACTACTAACCCCAGACGGAGTATCCTTTATACTCAGTGTTGGTCAACCAGCGATGGGATGCCTATGGGTCGCCATGCCCTCTATAAATGCAATTAGTATAGTGGTATAGTATAGAAATTATTTAGCAGTCAACTGGGTGGACTTTCTGAGGACAGCAGGCTACTGCTATTCACAGACCTTTCAGGTACAGGTCACTTCAGGCTCCAGAACATTTTGAAGGATTTCCACACCAGACCTATATGCCAGTATAGATGGAACTCTGGCTGCCATAGTACTGGAATAGTAACACGTGTAGGAGTTTATGACAACTCTAAGAGTATTGCTGCCAGCAGGCAAAAAACAAGACACTTAACCTTTGATGCTATTTCTTGTGAATACTCTATCTGGCCTCTGCTTTATCACCTTTAGACAAATCGCAGCTGCCAGACTAAAAGCAGTTGCTCTCTTGTACTGCCAACAGCATTGCCCCTCCCTGGAATAAATGGTCGCATTTAGGCACCCCTCTTGCGCACTCTCAGTATCTTGCTCTCCTGGGTGACTTCAGATGCCGGTCAATCATGACAATTTTGATGTTACCGTTTGATAAAACTAGCTTGGGACCTTTCCAGCAGAAAAAGGAGTTCACTCCATGGAACAGGGGTGAAGGTGTTGATAAATCTGCAGTTAGATAGACTATCCACCAGGAAATGTGAAGGTGTGTAACTTATTCTTCTGATGGTAATTTCTAACCAAATCTCACATTTATAAGAGATACCCAAGCAGTGCCCCTTAAAAGGGTCTGAAGAGTTTCCTCACTCTGTGGAGCTGAGTGACCACGCACCTGGCAAATGTATGAAAAATACCCTCATAGCAGCCTGCCAGACAGAGGGGGACAGCCCTCGCCAATGCACTGAGGGGCTTCTGACTTGGATGAAATGAGCTGGTAGGCATTCAGGGGGCTCCTTCCAGGCCAGGGAATAGCATATGTTAATGCACAAAATGATTCACCTGGAAAGGGCCACTTCCTGCACTACCTTCCCCTTCTTGGCCCCGGCGCAACCTATGACAAGCTGGTCATATACACAGCATTCCTGGTGTGAATGATATAAAAACTAAGGACTCTCCTCGGGTCAAGCCAATGGATACTCTCCACCTCTTTTGATAGATGTGGCAGAGAGAACGAGGCAGCCGATGGAGCCTCTCCACCTCTTTTGAGAGATATGGCAGAGAGAACAAGTCAGCCGATGGAGCATATCCACCTCTTTTGAGAGATGTGGCAGAGAGAACAAGGCAGCCGATGGAGCCTCTCCACCTCTTTTGAGAGATGTGGCAGAGAGAACAAGGCAGCCGATGGAGCCTCTCCACCTCTTTTGAGAGATGTGGCAGAGAGAACAAGGCAGCCGATGGAGCTTCTCCACCTCTTTTGAGAGATGTGGCAGAGAGAACAAGGCAGCCGATGGAGCTTCTCCACCTCTTTTGAGAGATGTGGCAGAGAGAACAAGGCAGCCGATGGAGCATATCCACCTCTTTTGAGAGATGTGGCAGAGAGAACAAGGCAGCCGATGGAGCCTCTCCACCTCTTTTGAGAGATGTGGCAGAGAGAACAAGGCAGCCGATGGAGCATATCCACCTCTTTTGAGAGATGTGGCAGAGAGAACAAGGCAGCCGATGGAGCCTCTCCACCTCTTTTGAGAGATGTGGCAGAGAGAACAAGGCAGCCGATGGAGCCTCTCCACCTCTTTTGAGAGATGTGGCAGAGAGAACAAGGCAGCCGATGGAGCCTCTCCACCTCTTTTGAGAGATGTGGCAGAGAGAACAAGGCAGCCGATGGAGCCTCTCCACCTCTTTTGAGAGATGTGGCAGAGAGAACAAGGCAGCCGATGGAGCTTCTCCACCTCTTTTGAGAGATGTGGCAGAGAGAACAAGGCAGCAAGGGAGATGGACTCACCAATGTGGAAGGTGGATAAAATACAACACACATGCACTGGATTTCTGGGGGTCCCCTTTCTCCACTTCGAATGGATTCTCTCAGGGTCTACACTAGGAGTGCATTACTTTACTGTCAGTGCGCCTCCTAAGAACATGCTTGTCTCTATGCCCACGCCCATAATACAGTGCAGAAGCAATGAAATTCCCTCCTTTGCATGGGGCCACACTCCCATGTAAATGAGAGAACACCCTCACACGATAAGGCTGGTGCTAAAGTGTACCAGCGCTGTCAGTTTTACAGAACGGGTAGAAAAAGCATCTGCGGACCCTCCTGTAATAACATTGTGCCCCGGGGAAGCAAAAAGCAGGCAAACACTCCCATTGCGCCACTGAGACCCATTCTGTAACACTAACCATGGTTCTAGAAAGCTATTCAATCAGTTTCACTTGGGAAACAGAGTCCCATCCAATCACTGAGATCACAGAAGCAACACAAATGGGTGCCCAATGATTAGAGTCCTCCAGCATTCATCCTAAGGCTACAGAAGACTAGAGACCTAACGCTAACTGTGAATACTTGTTAGTTTGGATGATAATCACCTTACTGTCTAGATTGTAACACCAATATTAATAATTTGAAACAAACTGTAGAACCTACAAAACCATTAGAAAAAACAATTTATTTGAAAATAGAAAATAAGGTCCACAATCCATAGATTTTGTATGTCAGCAATATCAAAGTATTTACAGTCCATTCTTGTAGGAATGTTTAGTGTAATATTATCTCCTCTTCTGGAGACTTTTTAAAGTATGAAAGCTGCGGAGGCATCTTAACAGCCATGTTGCAGGTCTTCTGATGTTCGGCTCTATTTCTGTGCAAAAAAAGAGCTGAAAATGATGAGCACTTGCTCTGAAAGAGTCCGGCACTGGGTGGCTTCATGCCAGTGTTCTTGAGCACCATCCGTTCTGTTCGCTGCTTCAGGTCTTGTTCGGTTCACCCTCTACTGAGCTTCCTTCTTGAAAGCCACCAAGGCAACAACACCTGCTCGTGAAGGAGCCACAAGAGGATGAGACACAGAGATCACAAGTGGAGAGAAAGAACAAAGGTCAAAGGTCAGTGGATAAGAAACCAACATTCTTAATGTGTGTATCAAACATTTAGATAGGCAGTATAGCTTCCACCAACTCTGCAGTGTGACAAAAGCACCACACATTAAACACCAACAAGCAAAACACAAACAAACACTGAGAGTGATGTTTAGCTTCAAAGCAAAAGGCAAGTTTCAGACCCAGCACCTATGTACCTTATTTTTCTAAAGAGAGCGCTCTGCTGTCAGCTTCTGGTGCACGTGCAGCACTTGGGCATTTGGGTGAATGCTGTCTTACTGCTGCAGGAGGTCTATTCTCACTCTGGGCCACTACTTCATTAGGTCTGCGCATGCGTCACTTATAAATGGAGGAACAAAACCTTTTTCTGAGGAGCTTACCACCTGCCTTACTGGATGCTGAGATTATCAAATACAAGGCTGCCTCGAGTCTACTTATGAGTTTAGTAGACAATGCGCTTCATCACAAACACAGCAGAGTATGCCAAAACCTGGGTCTGTCTGCCTCATTTAGAGATAGACAGACCTTAAGAATTCTGTTGCTGGAGCATCCAGCGGCTCAATGGAGTAGAGGCTGCCAGAGTAAGGACATTGTGTCATCTGCCCTATTTAGAGTGAATGTTGTAATGTATTTTTCCCTTTATGTCACTGCCAGGAATCATATGGAAATGAGGTACAGGAAACAAAGTATAATATCATCCACACCCTGTCTTTCACTGCCAGGAATAATATTGAAATGAGGTACAGGAAACAAACTATAATATCCTCCACACCCTTGTAGAATAGACCCTGTGTGCCTGATCCATTCCTTTTTTGTTTCTCAAAAGCAAACAGCTGCTTTGTTTGAAAGGACCGCTGGGCCGGCAGTCATCTCTAAATTTAGCAGGTGTCAGTCAATCCAGGTGATGTCCTTTGCCACACTGATGCCCTGTACTCTTTCTGCCAAACACCTAACCAGGACCTAAGTCTTGACTCAACCTCCAACCTCTTTCGTTCAGCATCCTACAATTCTAATCTCTTTATCTCATGAAAATAGATGCTGCCTAGTTTTGATTCCACCTTATTCTTCTTATGCCCTTAACCCCGCACTTTCTGTATCTATATCTCACACTCTTTTAGGTTCTTTTCATCCTTGCCTTTACATTTGCACTGTATTTCCAATCTTTCTCTTACTAATTTTTCTCCATGTTGTGCCTTTCTCTCTAGCTCTAGATCATCGAAAGATGAAGATGAGTAGTGGTCCCATCAACTGCAACCACTGTCACAAAGTACGCACTGAAGTTGGCCTCTCTTCTTAAAGTTTTTTTCTCAGTATACTGCTGCTCAGAAGAGGCACTAAACTCTAATGTTGCTACAGTATAATACTCATGCTCATACGCTCAGCCCATGTGTTTTTGGTCGTAAGCAATTGCCACTTAGCTTTAATGTGCACTATTTTGCTGTTGTGTAATGAAGATATAATTTTCAAAGATGAATTTTTAAACTTTGGTTGTACTCACATCTGGATATTTCTAGGCTGATACAATTTCTTATCAAAAACAAACAGAGAAGTAGGGTCATAGGGAATTTTTTAGGACCTGCCCAAGTTCACATCCCCAAATACTCAGATATAAAACAACACAACAAACCGGGGGTCTAAATGCCTAATATCAATGAAAAGGCACAACACTTCTCCCAAAGGTAGAGTGTATCAAAAGTACTACAAGCGGCTAAATATAAGGAACAACACCCAACTGACCAAAGACTCACTGTGATAATATGGTAAGGATCAGCCACATAGTTGGAATCTGGATAACCATCAACTCTTCCAGGTGATCAGTTTTATCATGTGGTCAACCAGTTATACGGGATGGTGACCCACTTGATCATAGAGGACACCACGCCATTTTGTGCAAGGATGGATACCGGCCAAAAATCACTGGAAAAGAGTACAATGGGCTGTTGCCTCTAAATGCCCATTGAAAAAAAAAATAAAGAAGGAGAGCAGTGCAAGGGAAAGTGAATTAAAATAGGATGTTGTGTCCCAAAAGAGAATCGTTTTATTGAGTGCAAAATAAGGAATTGCAAAACGAGCCATTCCTTATTTTGTGATTGCATTTAAGGAATCGCAAATTTTGCGATTCCTTAAATGCAATGTTTCCAAAATGCCCTTAAGGAATCGCAAATTACCACCAACTTCTCGTTGGTGGTAAGTTGCGATTTCCTTGAAAGATGCACTTTTCAGCATTTTTCAAAGTGCCATGTGACGCACATACATGCCCTTAGGGCATGTATGTGCACCACATTGCACCCATGCTTATTTCAGGGGTGCAACAGGGTGTCCTTTGGACACCGCTGCACCCTTGAAATTATTCTCAAATTATTCCTCCTGGCCCATAGAAATGAATGGGAAAGTATTCCTTAATTGCGAATTCGCAATTTGCGAATTCGCAATTAAGGAATATCAAGAAATCGCTAAAAAAAATGCGTTTTTCTTGATACATACCATTTTGCGATTCTGAAATAGCGATTTCTTAAAAATCGCTATTACAGAATCGCAAATTGGTTCCTTGATACATATGGCCCTTAGACCCCCGGTTTGTTGTGTTGATACAATTTCTTCCCATTCAGTGTGTCAGGCCCTTCCCTGTGGTATTGTTGGCAATAAGATAAGAAATGTTGGGACTTGCTACATCGACATGGTTCTTGACTATTGGTGGAGCAGGGTTTCGCGAAAAAATGAAACCTGCTCGAATCAATTACCCCTATAATGCGTATTAACAGTAAGTAGAAGTAGTAAACTAATGTGCACCACACATAGACACGAGGGACTTTGCTTTGCGCATGTATGCACTAATAATGAATTAATATACGAAATAACTAAACCTGTGTTTGCAGTGTGCTTTAAAAGTAGCGAGAAATACTGCACGAATACGCCCCACGTGGATCAGAAGTTGCATGTTGCAACAGGCTTTGAAATAATAAATAATGCTGCTTTTGTCCAATACTTATGCTAGGTAACACTAATGAGGAGTCATACACAGGTTGGTGATAAACAGTGAGGGATACAATGTCATATGATTAATGGATGTCTATATTTCATTCGTTTTAGTGGAGTGGATGAAGAACCATCTTTTCCTAAATTGTCTATTGTAAAGGGAGGGCTCGGAATGGGAGCGATATTGTCATGACAAAGCAGCCAGAAGTGCTGAGCACAGCAGAAGATGCCTAAAAATTGAAGGCTGTGATGCTGAATGCCTGCCAAGGGCTGTGATCGACCGTGTGAAAGGCTACAATATCTGTGGATGCTGTTTAATTTGAATAAAGAATGTTTAATTGTAACTTTTGTACATTTCATGTGAAAGAACTGAGAGTCAGACTATGGGAAAGGAAGTGAAACAATAGAATTGACAAAATGCAAGTGAAGTCACAGTGGTGTGACATCCCACCTCCAAAAGAAAACTAATCCCCTAACAAGCTTCAAACATTTTGCAACTAATGTGAGATGGACATGTAGGTTTTTAGACTATAATTGGGGTACATTTAGGGGTGTGGTGTTTAGGCTTAGGCTGGCAGGAGAAAAGAGGGAAGATGCATCGCTGTCCATAGGTTTGCAGAGAGGCCTAGCTGTTCCTATGTTATCCTGTTCCTGTTAGAGATATTCTGTTCCTGCATACCTTTGGGAACCCCTATCATCACCTTGGTCAAGGGGTGGTTCTTCCTATAGACCATTGGTTTATATTTAGACTATGTCGTTAGCAAAATATCAGTTTTGTCTCTGAATCTTTGTCTCTCCACCTCTCCACTCAGTCAACAAATTATTGATATGCATTATTTTAGATGAACCTATTGTCTCTTTATCTATCCCTACATTAGGTATATTATTGTTTGGCATAATTATTTGCTAAATCTTTGTTTCTTACTCTATCTACTCCTTCATTGCATAATGCTATTGCTTAGCTAGTCTGTATCCATTTTAAAATTTCTCCTGTAATGAGATTTCAATTTTTTTGATTGTGACCAATTGCAATTGATCATTTAACCTTTAATTGAGAAAAAAATCATTTGTTAACCTTACTGAGAGTCTGTAATTGTTTCTGACTAAATGTTTTGTAAATGAGAATTATCATTGCCATCAACTACTCAACTTATTGGTCCATCGACCAAATAGGGGAAGAGTTGATATTAAGATTAGTTATAAGACATATGTCCCGAAAGGATCAATAAGGAATATTTGATGTAAATGAAACAAATTAACCATGGCTCCTAAGGGATACTGGGCGAATGTTTATGGGCCATTGTATTAATGTTGTTGAGTATCGATCCCTGATCAATTATTGGTATTGGCACTGGATCACTATGTTATGCTAGTCCATATGAAGCAGTGGCAAGATCAGGTACTTACCGGCGTATTTTTTGTAGTCTGGCTACTTACATCATTAGATTTTTGGCAAGACGCCGCTGTCAAGAATATAGATAGCCCAGAACTGCATATAATAAGACAACACACACTATACAATGCATCATACAATATGCGGACAAGGGCTTGAATGGCATGTTGCTGATGGTGCAACTTCATTTTAAGTAGTCCCTTATGTTTTACTTATTTTATGTTTGTATTCTCTATTTTGTCTGAGTTGACAGTAGGCTATAAACCTCAGTACAAGAGATACATTGATCCCTTAGGTGTTGTTGGAATTAGAATGTTCCCATTCCCTAGGGGCCTGACTGTGAGCATTTGGTATCCTGTTGTTTCATTTTGGCTAGAGCCTCTCACTAATCTAGTGCCTGCTTGAAGGCTTAGGCTTATCTTTTGACATGATGGAGGCCCAGGACCTGTCCTCTAACCTGGAGGGGTGCACCAAGCATGCTCCCATTTGAATAACCGTGGACTAATGTCCTTGGCATTAATGTAGTAGGGCGACAATGGAAGCGTACTGTGCTTCGTGAAACCATAGTTGGGATCAGACCTTTTTATCTGTTTCAATGTAATGGAGCCTACTGGCCCACTCATATAACGTTCCAGTTCTACGTACCAACCCACATTCCAGCGCTGACATCCCAAGTGCATGTTATGTGTGTGCAGACTGTGTGGTACTTACATTGTATGTATGAGTGAATCAGAGTAATCACTGCATGTGGGTTCCATTTTAAAAGTCTCTGGCCTGTTCAGAAAATGGAGGTGAGATTCCTTTACCAGATAGTGAAATATATTGCTGACATTTTGAAGGTTGAGGCCTAAGACCTAGAAACTTAAGAAGAAAGAGAGAAGACAGGGCTTTCTTTAGAAATTTGAGTAGGTCTTTTGGTAAGAAGGGCTGCTGATTAGTCTTCCTGAGCACCTCCATTTGGTAGATGGTGGCACTAAAGGGTGAGTTTGATGTCTTGGTTGTTGTCCTTCTGGTGAGGCCATCCTTTGGGCCCTTTCCCAATCACTGTTCAGTGTACTTAAAAGTCTGGTATCTGACCAGGACAAAAGTAGTTGTCTTCCAGTCCCGAGGTGCCTTGAGGCCAGGCTGCCTGCTGAGAGAGAGAAGGAGCATGACTACCATGCAGGTGGTGTGGTTGTTCAGAGCAGGCCAAAATCAGCTGACCCTGTGGCCTCAGTGTTTGTCCAACTAGGAAGATGATGGTATCTGCATGCTCCATGGACCTAATCACAGTCCTTCACAGTTAGTTGCCAGCACAGCGAAACTGTTAATTTGTGCCTGAACAGAACGTGCCATTGCGATATTATAGAGTTTTGTACAAGTGGATTGTGCCGCTGTGACACTCATGAAGTTGTGCCTGCACAGGTTGTGCCACTGTGACATTCTGAAGTTGGGTCTGAGTGGACTTTGCTGCTGCAACATCATGAAGCTGTGCCAGTGTGAGAGGGGATGCTGTGTGTTTTAACTGCACCCGAGCATTCTGTGCCAATAACCCAGCAATATAAGCCACAGCCGGGTCATGCTGCCAGAAACAATGTGCCTTGAGGCAACCCCATGACCCTTGCCCTCACAACCCAGCACACCAACCGAACCTAAGGCCATAAGTGGGCTTACTGCTAGTGAGAGACTGCCACCGCGCCAAAGGTTGCAAGCCTACACACAATCTGGGTAGAGGTCTAGAATGCTGCCTTCTGCGCACCTAACGTGAGTGCTAGAGCACTCGCCAGCATGTCTCCTCTCGGAAGAGGAAGGGAGAGAGACTGACGAGTGCTGTGTATCCCTGCCTTTGCCAAACATCAGACAAAACTCCATAGTGATGAGATAAGGACAACTGGGTCTGAGCAAACAGTCTCATTAGAGGGAGTACCATTGCACCTGTGCCTGACACCTGCTGAAGACAGAACTCAAAAAGGGGATAGAGGAGAGTTGAGAAAGGGTGAAGGAAGGAGGGAAATGGTTGATTACCATGACTGTTGAGGTCTGAGCTTGAAGACTCCCCACACCGCCCCCTAAGAAGCCTTTGAGTGCTGCCATCTGAGAGACAAGTGCTGTAAGGACTTGGCCCACTTTGCAGCTCAATAGTAGAGTGGACCCAATGACATCATATCCAAATCACATCCTCTCTGCAGCTGGTTGAGTAAATTCTCTTACAATTCACCCAATCCTCTTGCTCTTTCCCTGCCACTTGCTCTTTAATTTTTTGTCACTCATTCCCCTCCACCCTTCATCTTTCTCTCTCTTCTTCGTTCCCTACTCTTTCCCTCTTCCTCCTCCTCTCTCTGCCAGGCACTCGTTTTCTCCCTTCTCTCTCTACATCTCACCTGCTTCTCTCACTCTGTGTGTTATGTGTTACGAATAGGTGCAAATAAAGAGATATTTTGCGTTCTATTAAAAATACAATTGGGGATGTATTGGAGTGCTAACTTGTATGTATGTACGGGAAACCTTTTGCTAACCTTGACTTTCCTGATTGTGTTTAAATATGATGAACTCTAAATACAACAAATCATATAAGCACTCTGGTTGGATTGGCATTGCCATCTCAGGCAGTTGGCAAATGGAAAAATTGAGAAACCAGGTGGTAGTTTATCCTAAAGTTTTCATTTAGAAAGAGAGATTTGTGCCTGAGTAAGGTGAAGGCTAGGGGTTGGAGGTTGACATCAAGTTGAGTGTTTTTGTTAATCCTTTGTTACAGTTAAGGATCAACATTGGGGATCGCAATGAGACTTGAAGCCCGATTTATATCTTGGGTGTAAGCATGCTCCATGGCAATGGATTATGCTTACTGCCAAGATAATGATTCTCCTGCCCTATGTGGATGTGATTGGGCCATATGTTTAAACATGGTGGAAACCACTCCGTACTTGCAGTGATTAAACTGCTCCAATTGCCCTGTAGAGTAAGGGCCATCCTAGAGGCAGACCTATATTTCCACCCATCTAATTTAAATGCACACAATTAGAGTTCAGCTTTACCTCTCATCACTGACAGGAAAACCCTGAAGGTAAGGAACAATGGCAAATGCTACATGCACCCATGGTGAGGAGAGCATTGTCTTTTTTATTTTCGAAAACAAAATCCAGTTTTAGGATTTTCTTTATGAAGATTGAAAAAGAAAACAGTTTAGTTCAGGGCTGCAGCATGTTGATGGAACTCTGCACAAAACAGTGAAATGCATTGACAGGAGTGGTTCCTGGCAATGCTTCATAAATGACCAGCTCGGCAGTCATTTATAAATCTGGCGGGGCTCCCACGAAACTACAGGTCATCCATCAGGATTTAAATCAGGCCCCTGGCCGTCAAGTTTATTAGAATTAGGAAAAAGCAATGAAGATCATGGTGAGACTTGATAGTAATGCTAGTTAGTGTTAAGTATTGGCCTTAGGAATCATGGTGAGATCTTGAACTAAAGTTTATTATAGGTGGGAATTGGTGTTCTGAATCAGGGTGAGACTTGGTATTAAAGCTTATTAGAGGCAGACATCATCATTGAGGATCATGGTGAGACTTGGTATTAAAGTTTATAAGAGGCAGATATCAGCATTGAGGATCATGGTCAGATTTGGTATTAAAGTTTATTAGAGGTAGATATTAGCATTGGGGATCATGGTGAGACTTGGAATTAATGATTATTAGAAGCAGACATCAGCACTGAGGATCATGGTGAGACTTGGTATTAACCCTTTGCATGCTTTGATGGCCCCCGGCCGTCTGACCTCACGGTGGGTGTGTGCCGAGGACAGCTGGGGGCCGTCCAAATCCCACCCACTATTTAAATTGCCCGCACAGCGCGAAAATGTGCGCCACATGCAAGGGGTTAAAGTTTATTAGAGGTAGACATCAACATTGAGGATCATGGTGAGACTTGGGCCCTCATTACTATGTCAGGCGGACGCACCGTTGCGGAATTGGGACCTCCGGTCAGTAGTCCCAACCGCATTATTTGAATGCGACCGCACAAGGTATGGTCACACACTCCCATTTCTCTATGGGAGCTTGAGCTGCTGCCGTAAACCAGGCCATAGCACAAGCTACCAGAGAGAAATGGGTGTTTTTGTTTATCCCTGCACCGCATGGCAAGCACCTGACGGTGCCTGCCATGCGATGCAGGGATTAACAGGTGCCCCAGGGCTCCAACCGGAGGTCGCTGTGGCGAGGAGGCCCTGCTAGGGGCCCCCAAAGTCACTTTCAGACAGGCTTTTCATGTTAGAAAGCGCAGCATGAAAAGCCTGTTGGAATCCGACATCATAATCCCCACGGCGTAAACACTGTACATAGGGGATTATGAGTAGCCTCTGACTGGCCGATGGGCTTTTGGAGCCCATCGGAAGCCAGTCAGTCTGACCGGCTGGTTTTAAATCCGACAGCCTTCATTGTAATAAGGCTGTTGGATTTGAAACCAACGATGTAGGACTAGAAGCCTCCAACCTGCGGTCCGAGATATTCGGACTTATACCTTAATAGGGCCCTTGGTATTAAAGTTTATTAAAGGTAGACATTGGCTTTGAGGATCATGGTGAGACTTGGTATTTAATTTTATTAGAGGTAGGTATCGGCATTAAGGATCACGGTGAGACTTGGTATTAGAGTTTATTAGTGGTTGACATCAGCATTGAGAATCATGGTGGGACTTGATGTTAAATTGTATTAGATATCAGGCCTCACCTGCCAACAGACTCAGTCCTGCGGAGACCCAACCTAGGGCAAACGACCAAGAATATGGAGCATTGACTCCTGCGAATCCAGTGAAGACACTCATACCAATGATGGCGCTGCAAGCTGGGGAAAAAAGGAACACGAGACATTTATTCACTCGGGGAAAGCAGATGAGTCCTGTGCCGGGAAAGAATGTTGGCTGTTTACTTGGGTCACTTATAATTGTTTCATCTGAGAAAATCATCATACTCATAATTTTATTTGCACTCATCCTGTCCTTTTGCACTATACAAAGGTTTTGTGATTTTTTGGAAACTTAAATAAACAGAAATCAGGTCAGTCAGTCAAAGGAATGTTTATTCAGATCATTGGTCTTTAAACAACATAGTTACACATATAGTCACCTTATCTTAAACATTTAACAAATTAAGTAATAAATATTGCAGTATTAAAATTTCAACAGCAAAGTTCATAGTCCAACCAATACAATTTAAAACAAAGAGAAAGCCATAATATTTAGACTCCCCTTTATACTCATTTGATCAAAAAGTTATAACAAAATTGTTGGAATGCCATTATTTTAAAATTGGATAACCGAACATGTCCGTTCTTAGCTGCCTCACCTATCCTTTTAAGATATGCATTTTCAATTTATTATGCAGGGTTGACTCATTAGGAGTTTCTAATTTAAAACCAAGATAAAACAATGGCATTTAAACTTCATGATTACATTTGGAGCATTTCATTTCATATTATAACTGCTAAAATAATTTATCTAAACGCCAAGTACATTTTATTTATCCGAGAATGACTTTTTAACTGCAGTCATAAACCTTTCATTAGCAATTGCAATGTCTAAGAAGCACATGTCAGTGAGAAACTCTATAGCCTGTGCTCGATTTGTAATACCATATTTAAAAAATATTGGACGCAAAATCAATTCACCTTAAAGCAATCCACTAACGTGTGCAATATCCCGCATTTTGTAAGGAGCCCGTATATGCAGTTTGCATCAGGTTGGATAATTTCCATTTTGGTTTACCCATTTGCATAATAAGGATTAACAACAATTCTTTTTCTTAATAATTCGCACCTAAACCAGCAGTTTGGCAAGATAGCCAGGAAAGGAAATCAGACTCCCTTCTGCCATGAATTTACCATACATTTTGCAGATTTTTCCCCAGACAGGTACTGGCAATCCTTTTCCCGGGATAATTCTCTCCCTATTGACCTCAGTTCACTCTTGGAGACTTCTACTTGCAGGGTTTTATCACATAAACTCACCTTCATATTCCTACAGATTTCAGATTATTTTTGACCCCCTTTGCCTATTTCTGTTCACTGTGCTGGATCTTGTTTTTGCACCAATGGGAGACTTTCTGTTCCTCTCCCTAGCCCAGTAAACAATTAAATGAATAAAACGAATTTCGTAGCGCGCCTTGCATCGCATTTTGCGATGCAGTGTGCGCAACGAAATTCGTTTATTTAATTTAAATGTTTACTTACCTGCAATCATCCATACTCTGGTGTTTACCACCCCCGCCAGGCCTGCCTGCCCCACGGAACTCCCTCCACACCCCGCAGCTGTTCAGTCACCCCAAAGGTAGGCCCTAGCTAGTCCTATTGGCAGAGTGTATTATAGATAGAAGGTAGGACATGTAACTTAAATGTGTGACATGTACTGGTAGTGACAAACAGCCATTTTGGTTTCTCACTGCTGTGAGGCTGCCCTCTGATAGAAATGCATTGGGGATTCCCTGAGAAGTGTTTCAGTGGTAATTCCTGATACAAGAGGAGCAGCGTGGTCAAGTTTGGTATGTTTGGAATAGTTGTAATAAATGCTGAGTAATGGTATGCGCAGATTTATTATCACTACTTTAGAAATGCCACTTTTAGAAGTTGTTGTTTCTGTGTGCTATGTGTCTTTGTGCCTGGCTGCTGTCTATTGCATATCTGGCTCTGGAGTGACAGGGACTGGTGAAGTGTATGGCTCCAGAGGGGCAGGATGAGTCAGCCCTAGGCTGAATAGGCAGATCTGCATTTGGAGTAGTGGGAGGAGTAGCCCCTGACCCTGAATAGGTCTGTGCCGGCCTAGTACAATGCTGGCTCCACCCCCCTGTGGTGTGTCTGGGGCCAGGACCTCCACTGACAATGAAGGTGTGTTAGCATTGTATAGAAAGGTTGTAGTGCCCCCTAGAACAGGTTTGAACCGGGTCTAGGCCTGTGCCAGGGGGAGAGAACAAAGAGATATGAGTATAAGTAGTGGGGCTGGGACACCATAATTGGTGCTTACTTTTACCTGTTTTGACGCAGAGGACTGCAGGGCGTCAGGACGAACCGCCATGGGACCCAGCTGCTGTTTCCTGGGGGTCCCTACGTGCTGGCCTGCCTGTGCCCAACTCTGCCCCTTTAGAAACTTGGATCCTAGCACCTCGTGAGCGCTATATCTTTATTGCTGATTGCACCAGAGGACAGGAAAAAAGTGCTGTGCGAAAGGAATCCAGGTGTGGGGATTCCCGCTGTGCTGCCATAATGTGGGCAGGAGCCTACCCTGCCGTTCTGTGCCCAAGGAGTTTCATAGACATTGCTCAGTGCAGCTGGGAAGTCAGGCCTGGCCTGTTTGTGGGTGGGGCTTGCGGTGAAGCAGCCGGGGCTCGCCTACATGGCCCCGAGCTGCAGAGTAAGGAGGACAAGGATTCCCGGTACGGGAGATACTCTGCAGCAGTGAAGCGAGAATGAGACTTCACTCAAGATGCGAGGGCGGGCTCGGCTGAAGAAGCACAGCTGGAGAGGGAGTCTGGCATCGTCAGCCTGTTTGAGGAAGGTGGTCCTGTGTGAGCATGGAGAGCCCCCATGTGGTGACAGCAATCGTGGCACCATGAAGGCGGGCCGGAGCCTCACAGGCTCTATTCTGCCACCCGCCGACGAAGTGAGACTGGACAGAGTCTGAGAACGCCCCGGTGAGTGTGGCCTGTACAGGGCACTGTGGGTGCCTATTTGAGGCATCAGAGTATCGGGAAGAGGTGTTGGTGCTGGTGCTCATTCCTACAGCTGCACCGCCAGGGTGCGGGCAGCTGCAACGACGGGGCCATTCCTTTTTGGGCCCACCATAGAAGCCCCGGTGAGGGGGGCTGAGGAGGCATTGTTGGTACCGATTTCTGATGAACAGAGCTGGTCCGCTAGATCGCGGGAAGCTGCAACATGGGGGCATTGCGTTTTAGAGCCCCGGTGAGAGGGACTTGAGTTGCACTGTGGTGCCGGGGGTTCACAGCTGCACCGCGAGGTGGCGGGCAGCTGCAACGAAGGGGGCATTTATTTTTGGCAAAAGAGGAACAGGGGTGAGTTGCACACTCGCCCCATTTAGCGCCCTGATTTTTGTGGACATAGAGCATTAAGGGGAAGTCCCAGACTGGCCCCCAGAGGAAGGCCAGTTGGCCTGTGAGCACCTGAGGTGTGGGTTGGGCGCAAGGCCCTAATAGGATGCATAATGTGGTTTATGCCTGAGGTGATGTGTGCACATAGGGAGGGTTACTACGGTACACTTCTAAATGTGACTTATACCTAATGTGATGATGCTGAGTACAGTATTTTACCAGTAGTTGCTGGTTGTTTTATATTTGCTACTTGTGCTTTCTAATGGTTCTGACAGTGGCCTGATTGGTCCTGTCATGGTTATAATTCCCTGTAAAATATTACCTAGTGCCAGGTGGCACAGTGTATATTTGTGATTATCTTTTAATGTGTTTATGATAATACAAAGGCTATTTTTATGTTACCTTGTGTGGAGTTTATTTTGTGGTGTGCCTAGTGTGTCGCTGCTGTGTGAGTGTGTTGCGCAAACGCTTTACACATTGCCTCCATTATAAGCCTGACTGCTCGTGCCAACCTACCAAGGGGGTGAGAAGGGGTTATCTTTGGCATGTAACTCCCTTGCCCTCACTAGATTGGTGGTTTCTGCCTGGCTTAGGCACAAGCCCTAGCCAACCAGAAATCCAATTTCTAACAACCATATAGCTCTACTCACCCCTACTTCCTAAAAATATGTCTACCACTCTATATCTCTATTCACCACAAACCCTAAAATACCCTTACCACTGTATACCCTTACCCACCCCTACATCCTAAATTATATATCTACACACACATACACCCGCACACACACACACTCTCTTTCTCTCACTCTCTCTTACCTTAAATATACTTAGCTTGCTTTTTAATGGCATATGCAGTGTAAAGGCATTTGCGTGGTGAAAGCATGCGTAGTGAAGGCATGTGTGGTTAAGACAATATTGTAAAGGCTGTTTCCCTTGGTCTTCCCTTCACTGAAATCACACATTGTTGTATAAGATGACATTGTCTCCTCTTCTCACAGCATGAATCAATGTCATCCATAGCCAAATATGTGATAAAACAATTAGTTGTAGAATATCACATCATATTGTTTGCAGTTCTTATAGAGTCACCTAAGTGTTTTAAAACAAAGCTGGTATAAGGATTCACCTGCACAAAAATTCAGGATTGTCACCAGCTTCTGCTTATTCATCCCCATCAAAACATTGTTGATCCAGATTTCAAGGAACTGCGTGACGGCAGATAACACCAACAACAGGAACGAGATGATGATGAAGGCTCGAGTCGTGTCAATATCAACTGCAAGGAACCAAGAAAAAGTTTCTTAAACTGATTTAGAACATGTTTCCTACATCACTCTGCTTTTGAGTTGCTAATCGGTATTCTGGTGATCGTTTGGATGGGGTTGGTGCTCCCTCCTGATCAGGGCTAAGACAAACCTGTCATTTCTAGAATCCGTCTCCCTCCACTTTTGAAAGGCATTAAAACATCTGTCCATAAGTAAATAGAGCTACCGCATTCCCACCTCGGATGCTACATGAAAATATACCCCCCCCTTATAATTAAAACATACTCACTCCATCCAAGATTCTACAGTTCTCTGCTGCTCTGTTCCAAGGCCCACACTCTATAATTGCACAATCATATGTGCACATCTGTTTACATGCACTGTTCCTGTGTGATCTGGGGTGATGGACAAGAAGAGGATTGATAGCTTTGATGGGTACACTCCTAGTAAAGCCTGCCCCAGACAAATAATTACCTGATTGTGATGCAGAGGGTGGATGTAGAGATGTTATGTTATGTTATCCTGATTTATAAAGAGCACCAGCAAAGAGGTGTTCCAGCGTTGAAAGCAGAAACATATAAGGCAGCTGTCCGTAGAAGAAAACTAAAGGGGGGGGAAGAGGTGTGTGTTGATGGCCTTACGGAATGCCAGATAGATGTTTGTCCCGCGAATGGATATTGGCAAAGCGTTCCAAAGTATGACTGCCAATAAATGGAAAGAGCACCCACCAGCCCGAACCTTTCTCACCCTGGGAACCGCCACCAGTAGTTGACGAGAGGGAGAGTAGGGAGACAGCAATTTCACCAGAATACCAGGAGAGGAAAGGTTGAGGATATTAAACGAGATACAGAGGGCCTTGAATTCCACGTGGTTGGCTACGGGCAACCAAATGAAGCCAACATATAGCGCAGGAGGTGGAGCAGGATCTAGGAAAGCCAAGAAGATTTCTGGCAGCAGCGTTTTGAACTCTCTGCAGTCTCAGGACTTCAGTCTTGTTGGCCCCTAAATAGAGAACATTAGCATAATCAAGCCTTGACAGGATGGAGGCCTGAACAATCATCTGCCTGATGGGCAGATCAAAAAACCCCAGCTGTGGTTTGAGCCCCCATAAGATGCCAAAGCAAGTCCCTGACACTTTCTTAGTTTGATACTTAAAGCTAAGGGCAGAGTCAACCCAGACACCTACATTTTTCACCACCTGCTTGAGGGAGGGGTGCACAACCCAATATAGCCAGCCAGCAACGTTCGCACCACAGCTCTGAGTCTCTCTCTACCAGCAGAACCTCCGACTTGCTGGAGTTAAGTTGGAGATAGTTGGCAGTCATCCACTAAGCGATGGCCGCAAGATCGTCACAAAACTCCTAGGCCTCCTGCACAGCCTCATCCGATTGTGACTACCAACTGTGTGTCATCTGCATATGATACAATAGTAAGCCCTCTGCTCTTACCCAAGGCTGCTAACGGTTGGATATAGAGGTTAAAGAGCGTAGGGCTCAAAGCGGAGCCCTGAGGCACCCCTTGGTTGTTAGAATGAATCGTGGAGACGAGTGGAGGTGCCACTACCTGGAAGGTCCTGTCAGAAAGGAAGTAGGCTAAGCAGACCAGGTCAGGGCCCACAATACCCGCCTCCTCCAACCTTTGCAGCAGGATCTGATGAGAGATCCTATCAAATGCGGCACTGAGGTCTAAAAGAATCAGAGACGATGTGCGAACCTCATCTAGAGCTACCCTAAGATGCTCAGTTACAGCTAGGAGGGCCGACTCTGTACTGTGGACTGGGCGGAAGCCATTCTGAGAGATGTCAAGAAGATAGTTATCCTCTATAAATCCTATGAAAATAGAATTAATGTAGGTCTCAGTGATCTTACAGACCCACGGCAGGAGTGAGATAGGGTGACGTTTTTTCCAGTTTAGCTGTGTCAAGGGAAGGTTTTTTATGCAGAGGAACTACCCTTGCTTGCTTCCAAGTACTCGGAACAACTGCCCTGGACAGAGATAGATTGATCACTTGGTTCTGAGGCGTAAGGAGAACAGGTAATATTTTCATGAATTGGTCAGGCTTGAGGGGGTCTGCAGGGGAGCCTGATTTGACCTTGTTACATAACACCCGTAGCTCATCCATGGAGACAGCTGGAAATGTAGACAGTGTCTGTGTAGGGGGTGGTAGAGGCACAAGGTTAGAGTGCATGACAGCATAAGGAAAGGTCTTGTAAATGTTTCCACCTTCTTAACAAAGAAGGTGGCAAGGGCCTCACACTGCACATCCGATGATATAAGAGGCACTTCAAGACTCCCCCGGCTGTTTCAGGTCTCTCAATATAGAGAAGATGACTTTAGAGGGGTTACAACTACTCCTGATCTCATCGGTGAAGCAAGCTGCCCAATGGACAGGGGATAGTCTCGGATTTCTAGAGGATGTGTTAAATACTCTTATAAGGAATTCAGAGTCTGCCAGCAGCAGTATATCCACCAAGCTACCCTTCACTATTGTGGATGTTATTTCTCTTGCAGATTATGTAGCAAAGTGGGATCCTCCAGATGAGGGTTTAGCACTTCCTAATCGAATGGGGAATTTTTCATTACCACCGAACTTTAATTCAGTCTCATAATCACTTTGTGACCCCTGAGTTTAAACTTACATGGCTGACAAAAATCATCCCTTTTGAGGATAATATATAAATCCTTCATTAGATGACTCTCCTTCTTGTTACGGAATGCGCTTCCAAAGTTACCTCTCACATTTTTATCCCAGATGCTAGGACAATTATGTTAGGTGGTTTTCTGAAGGCCAACACAGTACATCCACTAAAAAATGAGGGGATTATTTATGAGAATGTGCCACAGCGCAGCAAGTCCCTAGCAGTGCAGCGCTGCATGAAAAAGAAAAGGGCAAGAATGCGCTGTATTAAAAAGAATATGACATATCCCTCTCCTCTCCTTGCACTGGTGCCATTTTGGCTGCCTAGCACCAATGCAGGCACTGTTGCTCCGTGGTGCAAGGGTGCCTGTGTTGCATGCAGGATTGTTTTTGTGCAGGAACGGACAGCTTCCTCCACAAAAGCAATCCAGAGATGCATATTCCTTTTTCTATATCTGCTGCTGGGCGCAACACACAGAAAAAAGGAAGTGCAGAGGAAAAATAAAGATATTTCCCCTTGTTGCGCCTTCCCTGGGAAGGCATATCATTTTGGCGCATTCCCAGGTTTACCACTTCTGATAAATCTGGGAATTTGTCACAAAACATACGATTTGCTTGAGAACACTCACGCAACGTCCATGGACTACTTTCCCAGAGCAGAGTAATGCAATGCAGCGATTTTTGCTAAGTTGCATTACAAGGTGGCCTTGCTTGGCTTCATAAATCTCATTTTGGACTTGCGTTGCACTACCATCACATTACGTGGTACAAGAGAAATGGAACTCCTCTCAAAAATATGCCCTGGAGAATTTTCTGAAGATGCTCAATTCTAAACTTTACCCTAATTAAGGGGCCTAAAAGTAAAGAAACAATAAAAAAACCAAGGAGTAAGTAGGTTAAAACATAATGATTGTATTTTGGTAATCACTGTTTATGCATTTGACCAAACATTGTGTGATTTTGGGCAATTCCTTATCATTTCATTGTGTCTGGAATTATGTGAATGTAGTCTTTTTGTAATGTCACTCAACTCACCCTCTGGTCTATGTAATATCATCCTGCCTAATATATCAAATCATTGCTAATACATAATTCAGCAAGAAAAGCACAGACACAGGTTTCGGAAGTGGCACAAGAGTAAAGGTTTCCTTCACCAGGGCACTGGAAATATAGTTAGAATCAGTGGCTCTGGAAATATAGTTAGAATCAGTGGCTTAACGCCATCAGTGAGACATCCACAATTGCTGGATGTGTCGTGCCAGGGCCTCTGCGTCAATATATTTCACCAAATGGTCTGCAGGAACAATATTATGTATTATGTATTAGCACTGATTTGATGTCTTAGGCATATATTGAATTTTGAATATTCCTTGAATGTGTCTGTGTATTTCTTATGTTCCCTTTGTTCGTTGTCTGACTGTCCATTTGGTTTGCCTATGTGCTTTGTGTTTTGTTGTGTTTTGTCTTTATTAACCTATACATTCTATGTTTGTGTATTGTAATGTTAGTGGGGCTTCATGATGTTTCATCCTATGTGTATTGATGTGTTTTGAATTGTATGTGTATTATTTGAAAGAAAAATGATTTATACATTTGATACTCATGTTTGAATAATACAATTTGAAAATCAATGGTCTGTTGAACAATTGTAATTCTATCCTGGACTTAATTATTGGTTTTGGAGAAGTGTTCTCAGTTATATTTAATGCCTTCAGATTGGCCTCCAGTTCCGGCTTTTTTAAAACTTTTGTAGGGTAGATGAAAAATGATCATATACATTGTTACATCTCTGCCACTTTGATTCCTTCTCTTACCGGCAGATCCAAGTGTCGTACAAATACCAAGTAAACACCATCTCCAGAGTCCGAAAAATGAACCAGGGCTAGATATCCAATAATCAGATGCGAGCGAGATTAGAATGACTATAAGGCTGATGATGATAAGGACCAACGAAGACAATTTCAGGGCAGACATCATTAATTAGTTGCTGTGCAAGTTGTTTAATTCACCTGAAAAGACATAACACAGATTAGATTGATATTATTTTAATGGAACCTCGGTTAGAGGAATTCCCTGAGTAGTTAACAATGGGGTTTAACCAATAAATCCTGAATTGCGTAGCAAAGGTAAAGTTCAAATGTTAAGGAAGCAATATATTTCAGAAAGAGCTGTAAAATCTTAACTAATCAAAAATACACTGGAAACTAATGGCAAACTAAGATACTGCCTGCATGGGTTCATTCCAAAAACATCGTAGGGCCCAGAAGGCTCCTGTAATAAAAGGAGAAAGAGCTTTTTACAGCACTTGTGATTTCTTCATACAGAAATACACCGACAGAAAGACTCATGGAGGAAAGAGCCACTAAGTCTTCTAGGCAATGACTCTGATGAAAATGCAGAGCTTTCCCACACAGAATAAATGAAATCCACTCTGACCTGAAAATGAAGCTTTCTGCAGTAATCGCATTGCTTGGATCCAAGTAGATGCCACAGTCAGCGCCATCTTGTATTATTTCTCACCTATTTAAACCATAGCAGATTGAGACCAACAAGACTGTAGAAGATTCCAGATGGGGGTTCCCATCACAGTCATTCTTCATAGCATTACTGATGATCCCTGACTGCTAGTATATTGAGTAGTAGTTTTACAAGATCTGTCATATGCCTTCAACATTGTCAATCTTGAGGCACTACAGATGTGGTCGACTGTGGCCTAGGCGACTTAGCTTTTTCATGGATAGTACAGATCTTAACAGCTTCCGACCTATCTCTAGTATTCCTACCCTTGCCAAACTCCTGGAGAAATGCGTCCAATCACAACTATGTGCACACATTGAAAATTACCACCTCCTGGACCAACATCAATCTGGCTTTCGTAGTGGACATAGCACCGAATCGGCCCTCACTCACGTGATTGATGATATATGAACAATGCTTGATCGAAATGAATCCTGCCTCCTTATCCTACTTGACCTCTCCTCCGCGTTTGACACTGTTAATCATGACAACCTCCTATTCATTCTGGAACATAGGATGGGCCTCTCAGGTTTGGGTCCTTCCTGCAACACAGAACCCAAAGAGTTAAAGCTAATCACTCATTCTCCCAGGCATCCCTTGTTATCATGGGCGTTCCCCAAGGATCCTCTTTATCTCCCATTCTCTTCAATCTGTGCCTGGAGTCTTTAGCTAACGTTCTAAATTCATTGGACACTAGGTTCCACATGTATGCAGACGATACCCAACTCTATTTAAAAATCTCCTCTCCGGAAGACATCACCTCACTCAATTCTACCCTCCTGACTACCCAAAATTGGTTGACTAAGAACCACCTTCTGCTAAACACTTCTAAAACAGAATTCCTCCTCATATCTCCTCCGAAATATACTCCTAATATCGACCTATGGATGAACCAACTAACCTCCTTCAACTGCTCCCCCCGCATCATCGATTCAGCTAAATCCCTAGGAATTACTCTGGACAAGCATCTGAATATGACGTCTCACATCAGCAACGTGTGCCAGGGAACTAACCACCTTCTAAGAAAACTCAGGAATCTGAAACCTTTTCTACCGCAAGCAGATTTCAAGCAAGTGGTCCAAGCGCTTGTCCTACTGAGACTTGACTACGGCAGTGCCATGCTATGTGGACTCCCCAAATACGCTTTGGCCCCCATAAAGGCCTCTCTGAACGCAGCGGCCAGATTGATCATGGGCACCAAGCATAATACACACATCTCTCCGGTTCTAAAATCACTAAATTGGCTACCCTATGAAGCTAGAATTCATCTGAAGATTGCCTGCCTTTCACACAAAGCCCTCCACTTCAAAACCCCTACCTACCTCGCACAAAAACTAAAACTATCTGGAGGAGGTAGATCGTCAAGGAGTGCTAATTCCTTCCTCCTGAAACCACAGACCTTCTGCAAAAAAAGAACTTGCCACCGAGCTTTCTCGGGATTTGCTCCTAAAATCTGGAACTCTCTTCCACCCGAAATTCGGAGGATCTCTTCCAAGGCCACCTTCAAATTGGAAGCAAAGAAATTCCTCATGAAGAAGTTCTTACCTTAATAGGAGGGACATTATATATACACCTTTCTTGTACTTTATTTTCCGCCCGAAAGTTGTCGTTCCTTGATTAGCATGATTCACCCTTGTATATGATTTTTCTTCCCCAGCGCGCGTGCACCCAAGATTGTAAATGTTTATTAGCTGCTTACCACTTGATTCAATGCTTAGGATAAGCGCCATATAATTCATGTTTAGATTTTACTATATTGTTGACTATTATTCATGTTTGATTATTCACTTAATACCCTTATATCACCACGCTACTTCATATAGCCCCATTTGTCCTCCCTGGACTACAATTGATTTGTTATGCATGAACTATTGATCTTATGTTTATTTTACTACCCATGTTTGACTCAAGTTCTGATTGTTACCTTCCCTACAACTGTAAAGCGCTCTGATATCCTTTGGGATCTAGTCCGCGCTATATAGAACTTTATAATTAAATAAATAAATAAATCGACAGGATTCTGTTTCAAAGAGCACAGGCTATGAGGCACCTAAACTTTGCTTCTAAATGCAAACCACTGTCACACGGTGTGCCCCATGGAGCAGCATTGTCACCACCGCTTTTCAGTTTTTATTTACTGGAAATTGACTGCTAGAAGTGCTTTAATCGCATACATTAGATCCCAGAAAAACAGAGGTCATGTTTGTCAGAGCGCTTTCTGCTAGCTGGCCCAAAAAATCTGAACAAGGAACTTAGGTTCAAGTCCGCAGCAAGAGTGAAGTTGAGAAACCTGGGGATCTGGATGGACCATGAACTTTCTATAAAAACCCAAATCTTCAAAGCTGAAAGCACAGGCTTTTATTATCTTCCTCTACTGACAAAAATGTTGGCTTTTTCAGTTTCCCAAAAAAATCTAGATGATCTTCGTGTTAGTATCAGCCCTGAAACTTTGCAGACAGAGCACATTTGGGTGTGAACAAGAACCTGTTGACCTAAATCTATCTCCTTCAAATTGTATCTGCTGAGAATCTCATCCCTATAAACTGTAAAACCCGGCACAGCGCATCGAAGCCTACAGAGTCTCCCGGTTGGAGAACGTATCAAATATGTCAACAATTATGATCGAAAGAACTGTACTTCTCTAGGAACGAAGCCTCTTGAGCCTCCTCTTTACAGATCTCAAAAGCTTAGGTCAGTAAACAAAACTCTGTTTGTTTCCAGTTATAGACCTGTTAATAGGGGTGGCCAGTCCCTCTCAGCGCGTAGCTCCATATTATGGAATGCCCTTTACTTGAAATTATCCATTATGTACCATTTCCCTCAATAACTACCTTTTAGTAGCTGGTGACTGCCAAAGCTTTGTTTGCGCACTCTATAACCGGTAACAAACACCATGTCAATTGTATTCAGCATTGTCTTAAATCAGCCACCAGCAGAAATTTTAAATTGCTACCTGTAACAGTTCATGTAGAACTACTGATTATTTCAGGAATAAAAGAAAGGAAACAAGGGGGTTAATGTCTCCTTTTAAATCATGTAATTAGAGTAACATTTTACGCGTATTCTGTTTGCCTCCTAAAATATGTCTGAGCATGAGAGCACTTTTTAAAATCGCATTCCTACAAATAATCCGTTTTTTTTAAGGGCACAAATCAATTACATTTGCGTGATCAAAAGACGTAATTAGATTACTGTGATTAGCTGTTCATTAAGTGACGTCTGACCGTCTAAGATTCGTTCAACAGTGTTTCTGAACAAAGATCTTTTCACAGAAGATTCGCTTCTTGTGATGTCAAGGATCAAAGCGTTTTCATTGTCACTGGAGCATTAGACATTTTTCCAAAGATTCATTCTTTGAGAAAATGCGTGAATTCTGAAAATTAGCTTCAATTTCTACTGCATCGAAACACAGCTAACAAATAAAAAAGGATCATAATGTACACTTAGGCATTTTTAAGACTCTACTGGTGGATATACTGTTCTGTACTGTTATGATCTCATTTTTAAGATCGAAAGAAGGTATTTGACTGACTGGCTATGCATTTCACCCTACAACCCGTGTTACTTTTGTGGATTTAACTTGAGAAAACTCATCTGCCCAGTTGTTTACAGGCTCTCAAAACGAAATGTATTAGGTACGCGAATCATATGTAAGCAATTAACTTTTGAATGAGGAAAAATAGTACTTCAGACAAACGTACTGATATAATTTGCTGAGGATTTTTTCCTTTTGAGAATCTTTTATGGGGCCAGTCGTTATAGCATAACTTCAAATAAAGTAGCAACAATTTGCGACGTCAATTAATGCTGTACAAAACATCATTTTGCACTGCCCATCCTTAAATGCCATATTCTCCCCAGAATAATTGAATCTTCTCATTTCCACTTACTCTTGCAGCGGTAGCTCTGTTCTGCTGTGGTGAGGGTCCTTCTGCTGTTTCAGGTTCCTGTCCCTATTAATCAGCAGAGGCGCCTTTCTATCCCTTATAAAGGGCGCTCCTTAGGATGTCTCAATACTGACTACCGCCCACTTTTATTGTGTGCACCTAACTGATAACTACTAATGTGTTTGCACTGGGATTTTTTGTTCTGCACGTTTATTGTAAATGGAAGAATGAATCAATATTTTTCCGTGAACCTTGAGCCTGAGCGGTGAGTAAACGAAACTCTATTTTGTAAGCAAATGACATCCATGGGTAGAATTACAAGCACACCTACGCAGGTACAAGCAAGGTTCACACACACACACACACACATTACCATCCTTGTGGGGACTAAATGTGGATACCTGCCTTGTGGTGACTAACCTTTCCCAATGTTTTTAAAATATACTAATAAAAGAAAACTGTTAAGAAAAAAATCATGACACAGAACCATGCTTGTGGAGATTTGAACATGTGCTACCATCCATGTGAGGACCCACTCCATAATACTATTTGTGATTGAATAGAGTAAAAGGCCCGTGGTTAAATGCTTATTTTATCAACAACATACACAAACACCATTATAATCTATTCATATATGAATTGCTGTATAAATACTAGGGGTATGTACAAAAGACAGATGATGTTAATGTGTGAGAAAATATCATCATGATTAAAGAAAGACACTTAAAACTTTATTGAACCTATTTATTAGTGCTTACATCTTAGGAGGTAAGGGAACTAACACATAAAGAAATTAACATATAAAACCAAGAAATATGGTCAAGTCGAACCCAGAGCTTGATTAGCTCCTTACTTTTTGGCAAAATGGCTGTTGGACCGCACCTCCCTAGGAATGCATATAATGTTAATGTCTGCATAGGAGTAGTATCGGATGATGCCCACAGAGGTGGTATGTCATCACTGCATTGGGATTGCGTGTTGTAATGCCAAAAGAGGTGGTATGTGATCACTGTAGTACCAGTATTCTGTATCAAGATGGTGTCTTCAGCAGTGATGGAAGATCCCACAAAGGTAGAATGTGAAGGTAATTATTTTCAAGTCACCAAAGAAATAATATATGATTATAGAAGTCCTGTTAGAAATGGGGTCTCTGGTTGGCTAAGGCTTGCGCCAAAGCCAGGCAGAGACCAACACTCTAGTTAGGGCAAAGAAGTTACACGCCAAAGATAACCCCTGTGTTATAATATAGCAAGTGTTATGCATCCTCCCTATGCTTGCCCCTGCTCTACTGCTTGGCCTACATGATGTCATCGGAATGTTGAGAGGGTTGAATTGTAAGAAGGAGTCAGTTGGTATGAAGGGCTGAGCAGTGGTTAACTGGTCCTGGTGGGGTCTCTACATTACATCTTAATACTATAGATCTAAACTGAAGAATAAAGCTATGATCCTGGATTACATCTATGGACTACGGATCTTTCTTTATTTTAACACTGGCTACGATTTTTAGAACCTGCGTGCAGTTTTTATGGATATGGGCTTTGGATTAACAGAATCTCAAGTAAATATGGATTTGAAGAAACCTGGCCTCTACAACTTATGGATTTGTTGATAACTGGTACTCCCATGGCCCCACCAGTGACCATAACAACGGTCGCCCTACCACGTAAGTGCCAGTTTCTTTTGGGCTTTCTTTATCTTACCACAGTTTTGCCCTTTCCTTTTTGGTCTGTCTCTGGTCTCCAGTGCCTGTGTTAATGAAGAAGAGCGTCAAATGGGACTACAGTGTGGAGAGTGTCCAGTGAGACTACAGCGTTGTGTGCCCAACCTGCCGTTACCTGACCTGGTTCCCCCAACCTAAAATATTGGAAGGAGGCATATTTTAGATGTGTGAATGATATTGATTTTGGACTTATATGCAACCTGTGATGTGCAGTGAACCAGCACCGTATATTTTGGGACTGCCTTGATTGACTGCTGTGTTACTTGAAACATGCTTTTCAAAACGTTTTGCTGTTGGGGGCACAAGTCGAGCCCCGGTGAGTGTTTGGCAGTACTTTGCACCCTTATGGAGTATCGGTCAGCAATGGCAGTCGAGGGATATTTGTGACTTAATGCTGTTCAGATAACAGCGAACATTTAAATTTCGTTGCCAACCTCAGTGCGTATTTTCATTCAAACACCTACCAGCATTCTTCAGTGGGCGCAAGATTCTTTTGTGAGCGTGGGTTCCCGCGAGCTGAGGCATTCTCCAAGTTCCTGCCTGAGTCATACTGGAAGGCACGCACTTTCTACGTAACGTCGGGGTTTCCATAGCAACCCCCAACGCTGTTATCATTGGCTGTGCTGTTACGCAACGTAATTCGACGTGCAAGAACGCCGGATGGGTTTTGGCAACCTCATTGCAGATCGTCGAGGATGATGGCGGATCTGCGTGCAGCAAGGCCGGACAGAGCTGTTCTTCAGCGGTGCAACTCAGAGGCGGCATGTTGTCTTGAGCTGTCAAGATCTAGGCAAAGTGGAAGATACCTAAGTATAATTTAACAACAGTGACTGCCTGGTGTTGGGTCGAGCGTGGCAGTCTGCTTGTTGGAAGAAAAACCGACCCAACGCTGGTGTCCGTTTCTGTTTGGAGGTGAACCGGGTACATGGCATCGTGAATGTTTTTAACATCAGCAAAATGTTATAATGACTTTAACGTGCTAGTTGTTCTCCGGTTGCATTTATAAACTGAAATAGTGGGTTCCTGCAAGTTCGCCTTCTGGATTTTCCTTTTCAAGTTGTGGGGGAATGGTTTAGCGAGCATCTTTTGCTTCTGTTTTTTTTTTCTTCAAGTTTTGGCCATTATGGTTTGGGTTCAAGAATACCTGGAAGGGTTGCGTTTTTCCTAGTCCTGCAAGGGTTCCATTTGTCTGTTTTCCTACTCCTCAGATGTCTTATCTATATTTTTGTCGTAATACATTATACCTTGCTTTTATACTTTGTTTTAAATGTATTACTTTGATTGTTTTCTTATCTATGAAGCTGTACTCTGTTGTGTGGATTTGTTTGATGTGATAACACTATTGGTTCAGTGAATGTTGTATATGGTCCCGTTAGAGTAGGTTTTTTCTGTAGTGTTGCTTATGTATGGAAAAGGGGAAGTGTGTGTGTAGTATCAGTGGTGTATGCAGAAGGGGTAGTACATTGTGTTCCTAGTCTAGTTATTGTATACAGTAGGGGGAATATTTTGTGTCCTCAGTCCTGCCGTTTTTCCTGGTTGTGGGTGACATAAGTTTGTCACCCCATAGGTAAAATCTGCCTTTATCTTTTATGGTGTTGTTTTGAGAGCAGTGTTCTCTCATTTGGTTGTGGGTTGACATAGGATAGTCGCCCCGTAGACTGAGTCTGTCTTTACCCCTGTGGTTGTTTTGAGAGTAGTGTTTTCTCATTTGGTTGTGGGTTGACATAGGTTAGTCGGCCCGTAGGCAATGTCTGCCTTTATCCTATGGTTGTTTTGAGATTATCTTTTTCTCTCATCTGGTTGTGGGTTGACATAGGTTAGTCGCCCCGTAGGCAATGTCTGCCGTTATTCTATGGTTGTTTTGAGAGTATGTGTTCTCTCATTTTTCATTTCATAAAGCTTTATTCAGAACAACAAACAAGTCCATAAAAGCACAACATACAAAATACAGTTAAAAAATGCAGGTGGCCATACTAACGCAAACTATGCAGATAAGTTAATAATGGTTAAAACTGCATACTTTTCCTAGCATTAATTGATTTTAAAAGGAAGGTAGCTGTGTAAAAACACACATCAGGGTGTTGAAGGTTAAAAAGCAGTCTCATGGAGTCTTTTACAGTCCTAACTCCAAACTTTACAAACACAGGTTTAAGATAAGCAATCCGCAAGTATTTATACAGTTGACAAAACAAAAGAAAGTGCATAGTGCTTTGTATACAAATGTTATCACATGGGCAGGGGCCAACAGGGGGTGAACGCTGTTGTGGGAAGGCCACTAGATTGTGGACTATCCCAGTTCTCAATCTAGTCAACACATACCGGTGGGCCTTCCAAGTCACCTGCGATAAGTACGGTTGAAAGCCCAAAGAATCATTTAAATCATGATATAGAATACAAGAGGAAAGTTCAACACTGTCTTGATGCCGTCTGTTAGCTTGGTGATTTAAAAAAGAGTTCTTGATGTCATGTTTGGCTAGATCAGAGGCACCACAATGGTTAGTATAAACATCCAGGCCAAAGTTCTCCTGAAAACTGTCCACATTATACTTTAGCCATGGAATCCTTCGATAGTTATCCAGGGACAAACAATCAGATATAATTGATCTACACAAAGACGTCTCTTCTTTCATCCATATCGAGCGCCAGAGCATAAGTGGTCTCAGGAGAACCAAATCGGAAAGATGGAAAATACCCAATTCTTTGTGCACTAAAACGTTGGAAACTGAGCTGGGTAGACACAAAAGTCTCTTTAAAAAAGTGTTCTCCTCTACTTGAAGCGGTCCCGCCGGGGCGTAGCCCCAGACACCTGCTCCAGACAGGGCCGTAGAGAGGCATCGGGACTGGAATATTTTAAGCATATCATAGACACACCTGTCACCCAACTTCGTAGCCAACGTAAATATGCCATTTAAACTCCTGCCCATCTTAGACCTTACATTATTGTGCTCGCTAGACCATTTGTTATATTTATTGTTTGAAAAAGTAACCCCTAGATAAGAAAATGTATCATCAAGTTGAACCTTGTGCCCATCGATGAAATATGAAAAGGGCTTCTTTCCGTTCCTCCGCCCACATTCCATTACAAAGGTTTTGGATTTGTTAATCACTAGCTTTCTTCCTTTGATAAATAGGGAAAAACCATCCATCAACCGTTGGAGGCCTATGGGGGTGCGTGAAATTAGAACCGCGTCGTCCGCGTATAATAAAACTGGGACGCGGTCTCCGTGTATTGTGGGAGCATCCACTGCCATAGATTTTAAGATGGAGTCTATCTCGTTGATAAAAAGAGTAAAAAGCAGTGGGGCCAACACACATCCCTGTCTAATTCCACGCCCGATTTTAAACTTGGTGGTACATTCCCCTTTGGTACTGTAACGAACACAAGCACGTAATTTGGTGTACAGTCGTGCCAGGAAAAATACGATACCCTCAGGAGCCCCCATTTCAATAAGCTTGGCCCACAGGATGGCGTGATCAACTAGATCGAAGGCACTACTTAAATCCGCAAAGCAGAGATAAATAGAGCCTGTTTTTGCTAGGGTGTATTTACCGATAAGCAAGTCTAGACATTGCTCTATCGTTCCACGGCCTTTCCTGAAACCAAATTGACTGTCAGCCAGTATACCATTCTCCTCCACCCATTCTTCTAATCTTACCATGAGGACTCGGCTCGTGACTTTTACGGAAGAATCCAACAAGGAAATCGGGTGATAGTTCTTAACATTCCCGCGATTGCCTTTCTTGAATATTGGAACAATTATGGATTCTTCCCATGTGGGAGGCACCTCGTTGCAGACTGCAGCATTAAAAATATTAGTTAAAAGTGGACCCCATACCTCGGGTACTAGTTTATAAACGTCGATTGGGACCCCGTCCGGACCCTGTGCTTTCCCCCCTTTACTAGCCCTGATACTATCTAAGACCTCTGGAACGGAGATGTTAAGTGGCAGATGAGGCCATCTAACCACCGTATCCTCCCTTACACTGCCTGAGTCAAAGATTTTAGAGAAGTGAGAAATCCACTCTTCCCTAAGAACGGTGGTTGTTAATTCAGGGATTTTTTCATCTTTAAGAAAGGGGGAATTAATTGTTTTCCAAAACAGGGTACAATTGTTCAGTTCAGCAGCCTGTGCCAGATTGTCCCACGCATCCTGCTGGAGCTCAGCTTTCCTGCGTTTTAAAGTTTCCTTATAACTACCTCTTAGACTTAAAACCAAGCTCTTGTCTCTGGGTTTGGCTGCTAGTGCCATTTTTAATTCTTTAAGGGCTGATGTAGAGGCTTGGTTAAACCATCCCCGCAAGCGACCTTCCTTATGCTTAGAGGTAATGGTGAGTTTAGAATCAATTACAGAGTTAATATAAATGAATCGTTTTATAGAGTTTGCAGTGGCGTCACCGTCATCTAAAATCCCTACTATTTCTGACAAACAACTTTTAATAATAGAACCAGACGTGATCTCAGCCTTGTCCCCTTTCCATCTGATTCTCATACCATTGGGGCGGTGGGGTTCGATGTTGTTAATACTCCCCGTATTGGGAGTCCCTTTGTTTTCCCATAACAGGGCCTCTACAGTCAAGCAATTATGGTCACTGAGCTGCATATCTACAACTTTAGGTGCCATAATCCAGGGTTCTAGGCTCGAGGAGATACAGATGTAATCAATCACCGATGTAGCTCCACGGCCTGTGAAGGTGGGGGTGTATTCCTCACAATCGTTTTTGTCATTAACCATAATATTCATATCGTGTCCATGAAGGAAGAGATTTAATGAATCCCCATAATGGTTATGTTGAAAGTGTAATACACCCTCTCCTTGACAGTTTGCCACCCCGCATAAGTTTAGATCAGAAAATGGGCAGGTGGCAGCATTAAAATCCCCTGCCATAAACAGATCAAAGACGACATTAGAAGCTTTAATAATATCGTCGAGGGCACTTGATAGTGCTTTTACCGCCTGGTCCCTAGTGTTGTCAAAGATATTGTTATAAAAGTTAATTAAAAGGATGTTCCTACCATCCGCATTATACAACCACAGGATCTGAGAATGCACCCCCACTTTTACATATTTTTTAACCAGCAAAGGAGTTTCAACAGAAATCAGAACCAGAAGACCCCCTTTCGCTCTCCCCGACAAAGATCCAAAAGCGGGTAGCTGATATGAGACGAATCCGTCATAGCCCTTAGAGTCCAGGCACCAGGTTTCCTGGAAACATATAATTTCAAATAAGGCTAAAAATTCTGTCCAACCCAGACGATCCGATTTAGACCTAATACCTGCGATGTTCCAACTAGCAATATGGCAGCTACAAAAACCTTCTCCATAGGGTGGTCGACCACTACCATGCTGAATATGTGCAAGCTGTGGGCTAACCTCGGAGGTGGTAATCTTAGGTGGACTCTCCATACCTCCTCCAGTTTCACCCACCATGGCCACAGGCATACAATCTACAGGGGTACATGCTTCACTGGCGATGGTTGTACACCCCAATGGGTAAAAACTCTGTCCACCACCACATGGACCCCGCTCCTCCCTGTTATCAATAATAATCAAACCAGACTCCAGTCAGTCATTAAGGTCTGACCCACTTAGACATTGGAAACGATTGGAAATGTCCACCTGAAATCCACTTTGCTCACCATAAAAACCTGCACCCCTCCTATTCAACTGCCCATCGTCCCTGTGGGGCTGGCCTGTATACTGTCTACAAAAATAGCCCAGGGGGCGAAGAGAAATACCATTCTCATTACAGGGGCGGGAGGTGGCTCTAATCAGAGTAGTAGTTGCAAGGTGGGGATTACTAAAGTTTATAATGATGCAATCTCCAGAAATATTCTTAGGGGTAGTACCGATCCAGTTGGTTCTGGTGGTAACCAAAATCTGGTCCGCCAGTGCAACTGGAAAGCCACATTCACGGTTGAGCCATGCCACGGTTTTGTGTTTAAGCGAATCCTGCGATTCGTTTACACGATGGGGCCCCTCATCCCTGACTGGCAGGACGTTGGTCAGTACCGCCACATAAGGTGCACAGTCAGGTGGAAGATTCGGGTGTAAATAGCCGTGGGTTTTAGACTTCCCTCTATGTATGTATGTATACTTGTAAAGCGCACTGTTACCTCGTTACGTGGTGTCCTGGCGCTGTATACCGCTGGGGAACCCGTCCTGGCTTTCCCTGTGAGAGGGCACCCCAAGGTGAAGCCAGGCATCCCCGGCGTTGCTGGGGCCGTTGTGGAGATTAAGCAAGCTATTGCCCAGAGTTGCAGAGTGGGACCCATGGTTAGCGTAGGCACCTAAGCGAGAATTATCGAGTCCGCGGACATTGACCCAAGACCCTGCCGCGTCGGGAATTGAACCCTGGTCCCGGGCCGACCTTTGCTTCAGGGTCTGCCGCTTCTAACCAGTGAGCCACACTTCTCCTATCCTATCTGAGTTGGTGGTCCGATTACCTGAAATCCCGGTAGAAGACAGGGACGGGGGACAGTATTTGAGCATGCAGGTATCGCTGCTGTTACTTTAGCTAAACCTTTGGTGGTCGGCTGCGGAGGCTTGTTAGTTTGACCCTGAGCCATGACAGCTGTGTTAGGGATATTACTTTGCTGTGAGGGCGAACAAGGGTCAGGCCGAACCGCAGCAGCTCCTAAGGGGCTATTGTTGAGCTGCATGGGCATACTGGTTCCACCACTCGCCATAGGGGCCAGTGAGGGGCTAATGTTTGGGCTCAAACTAGATTGCACCAATCCCCCCAAGCGTGTCAATTCCCTAGAAACTGTCTCGACTTTATCCAATAGGGGTAGTACAATTTTTTTCTAACTTGGCATCTATAATACCAATCAAAGCATCTAACTGATCAGGAGCTAGTGTAAAATTGGTGGGGCTTATATCATCCTGGGATCTATGTAGGTCGTTAATTACTCCTTTTGATATAGGGTCTGTGTTTCTTTTATACTTACGGGTTACCCTCCTTTTTGGCGGCATTGGTCTACTTAAATGTCTCCCTGACCTCAGTACTACTCTTTGCACTTTAGGAGTTGGGGTTGAGGTGCTGGGAACTTCAGAGTCGTTAATGGAAACATTAGTGTCTTGGTTATCCTGTGGTATCGCCGAAGCAATGCTGCCCTGGATAATGGAATTATCAGAAGAGCCTATCACATCGCTATCATCGATAGCTGGAATGAACTGAGGGGTGGACAGGGGAATTGGTATCTCAGTGGCGGTAATCAGTGGATCTGAGACAATCCCCCGTCCCAAAGATAATCTAAGTTCTTTATTGATTTAATCAACAACTTTCACCAGATAGTTGTCGAGTGTAGCTACAGTAGGTCGGGCGTTCCTCCCAGGTTTTTAGACATTTTACAAGGGGGAAACACAACACCAATACGATGATGGGGAACCTTATATTAAGACAATAGATCAAATTTTAAAAATCCGAAAAGCAATGAAATGAAAGTAAGCAGAAACCCAGTAGTAAATAATAAATGGTAGTCCAGGGTACAACTGCTGTGATTAGCACTGGCAGCTAAATCACTTATACAAATTAAAATTACCATATATGGTCCACAGTTCTCTGGGTACAGTCAAGCAGAGGTCGTGGCCCAGCCCAGCCTTGGCCAGTCGCGGGCTGTCGCAGACTGTCCTGCCCTTGTCACGGGCTTAGCCCGGCGCTGCCCCGCGCGCTCCCGTGACGCGGAGGGATCGTCCTGTTTAAGTAGCGCCTCCGGGCGCGCTGTGTCAGGAAACCGGAAGTGGGAAACCGGAAGTGGCCCGCAAGGCTCCCTGGGAGCTCTAGTCTTGAGCCGCGAGATGGCGGGGCAGCGAGACCACAGCGTTATAGCCTCAGGAGCGAGCGTCTGCCCCACAGGTTAGATGTCCCGGCAATGATGTTTTCCTGAAAGCCCCCACTCCTTAGAGGGAGCGTCCTGTTTAAGTAGCGCCTCCGGGCGCGCTGTGTCAGGAAACCGGAAGTGGGGAACCGGAAGTGGCCCGCAAGGCTCCCTGGGAGCTGTAGTCTCGAGCCGCGAGATGGCGGGGCGGCGAGACCACAGCGTTAGAGCCCCAGGAGCGAGCGTCTGCCCCACAGGTTAGATGTCCCGGCAATGATGTTTTCCCGAAAGCCCCCTCATTGTTGTGTGAGGATAGATCTAGTCCCTGACTTTTTCTGGATATACATTAGGACCTTTGTGTATGTCCAAGTGTTGTGAAACCTTTTTTATAAATAGATTTAGAATGTTTGAAGTTTTAGGACTAGGAGGTTGAATTATAATGGTATTTGACCTTCATTTTATTTCTGAAGCTTCTTGACATTCTTGTTGTGCTGTTTCTTCTCGGCACATTTACTTATTGTGGATTATAGTGTATGCGTGCATTGTGATTCATATGTTTCCTTTGTGATTTTAATGAAAGGGGAATGTTTTATAATATAGCAAGTGTTATGCATCCTCCCTATGCTTGCTCCTGCTCTACTGCTTGGCCTACATGATGTCATCGGAATGTTGAGAGGGTTGAATTGTAAGAAGGAGTCAGTTGGTATGAAGTGCTGAGCAGTGGTTAACTGCTCCTGGTGGGGTCTCTACATTACATCTTAATACTATGGATCTAAACTGAAGAATACATCTATGATCCTGGATTACACCTATGGACTACGGATCTTTCTTTATTTTAACACCCTGCTCACCCCCTTGGTAGCTTGGCACGAGCAGTCAGACTTATCCCGGAGGCCATGTGTAAGGCGTTTGTGCAACACCCCACACAGCAGCAACCCACTAAGCACACTACAAAAGAAACTCCACACAAGGGTATAACAAAAATAGCCTTTGTATTATAAACACATTAGAGTAGTAATCACAGAATATACACTGTGCCCCTTGGCACTAGGCAATATTTACAGGGGATTATTTACAACTGGCGGGGCCAATCGGGCCACGGTCAGAACCTTCAGAAATGCACAAGTAACACTTACATAATGCACCCCCAATAACTACTGGCATAAAACTGTATGGAGAACTAGATCTTGTAACATAAAACATAGGGCACCTAAATCCTATCAGGCATAAATCTTGTTGGCATACCACCTTAGGCATACCTCCCATTAACGGATAAATATCAACAACATAATCACCACGTGAACCACAATAGGGGATCCATCACGAGATGCGAAGGGCATCGCAAGCATAACTTTATTTTGTAATCCTCACATGAGGCCATAGGCCTCGCAAGCAGAAAGCACTTTAGCAAGAGACACCAACCTAAAAGTTCATAACATGGGATGAGGCAATAACTACATTAGCGTTAGACACCATCCTAAGCATAACTCACATTAGTTGATAAGTCTCAGCAGCATAATCAACAACATAAAACGACAGTAGGGAATAAATCACAAGATGCAATGGGCATCACAAGCATACTACCTTATCCAAACATCACCTGAGGCAATAGGCCTTGCAAGTATAAAACACATTAGGCCATCATAAATCATATTATGCAGTCATCATTACACTGGGTGTAAAATACATAAGCCTAAACACATTATGCAATAACCCTCATACATAAACCACAGTTAGGAAATAATCTCACTAGCACAAACTGCAGTAGAGAATGACTCAGACATGAACACAGTTTGCAAAACCTCCTAATCATAAACCCACATTTAGAGGCATAAAACAGGGTGCGTAAATCATAATCCGTGCATCACATTTCCTAGCACCACATAAATCATGCTAGGGCCTGGCGCCCTCTAAACCTAAAAGTCCCCCTGGCCAACAGCCTTCTCAAAGGGTCTCAAATGCCCTCCGTCGAAAATGTCAGGGCGGCTGCCAAGGCAGCAAAATCCAGGTGCTCAATTGCGCAGACCTAAACGTTGCAGCTGGCACTAAGTGCTGCACAGCTGTGAAATTACTGATACAGGGGAGTGCATCTCAAAACTATCTCACACAATGCTCTCAAAGGGATGACTGCCTAAACGTTGCAGCTGCCCACTACTTGCTGGGCAGCTGTGAAGCAGAACGTGGACCTGGGCGCTCAAGGTGCCCTCTGAACAAATGTGCAACAAAAACGTTGCAGCTGCCCGCGCTGGTGCAGTGCAGCTGAGTACAAAGGAAATAGGACCTGGCACGACTGTGCGCTTTGGGCCCCACTGGGGCTCTCTAAATAAAACTGGCCCCATCGTTGCAGCTGCCCTCTAGCAAGCTGGGCAGCTGGATAACATGGCCAAATGAGCACCGACAACGTGCCCCGATCGGCACCATTGTGCCCTTCAAAGTCCCACTCTGGATCTTCTAAAATAACTTTGCCAAACATTGCAGATGCCCCCTGCTGCAGGGGGCAGCTGTGGACCCTAACAAGCACCGAATAATCGGCCCTACATGGCAACTGCCCACTACGGCGGTGCAGCTGAATAAAAAAGAACAATGGCAAAACATTGCAGCTGCCCATTTTCCTACGGGGCAGCTGTCACACCCACGCGGGCACAGGGGTGAGTGCCCTAACACACACCCCCACACCCAACTCTCACTTGAGCCCCACTCATGGGGCTCTCCTCTGGAAGGACTCTGCTCTCCTCCGGTCTCGCGGCGGCTGGGGAACTGCACACGGGGCTCTCCTCATCACACGGGTGCCCCGCCAACGAGCCTTCACGCCGGCCTCTCCTCACTTTCCCCAGGCCCCCTCCTGGGACCCGGGACTGCGCAATGGGGGCCTGCGAGGCTCCCGGACTTCCAGCAAAGTTGCTTCTTCGTCTGGTCCCTCTCCTGGGACCAGGACTTAACGTGGAGCCTGCAAGGCTCCAGGCGGCCCTCCGCGACTGGGCCGGCTTCCTCTTCCATCTCGAGGTCCCGCCCCCAGTCAGGCGGTACGGTGCCTCACTTCCGGGCAGCGGCGGTGATCTCCTTTTGAAGCGGGATGGGCACCCGCTAAGAAGATAAATCAGAAATGCAGCAATACCCCGGGGTGGGCTCCCGTAGGAATTAATAAAATAAATCAAATGCAGCCATGATGCGGGGTGGGCACCCGCTATGAAATCAGCAGAAGAGGGGGAATCCCTACATCGGGATTCCCTCAAAAATGACCTCAGCTCCGCGCTGCAGGCTGAAAAGAGAGGCGCTCGGTGAAATAAGGGAAGTGCTCTGCAACAAAAACAAAGCACTTCTCAGCAGATTACAGATATAGCGCTTTTAAGAAATAAACAGAAAGCGTTCACAACAAGGATAAAAGTACAGCAATCCCAAAGCACTATAATCAAAGTCCAGGGAAAAATAAAGTGCTTCATTTGAATCTTCTTCAGAATTAAGGCAAAGTTCCAGGGGGCAATGCAGGGCCCAGGAAGGTAGCCCTCATTGCCATTCCTCCTGTGCCCCAGCAGCAGCACAGCCCCAGCAAGGTCAGAAACAGCAACAAAGTAGTACCGAACTGAACAACTCATGGGGTCACAGCCCCTATATTTATATCACAAAAATCTTTGTTCTGAAAAGTCATAAGTCACTGAACCCAGCCAGAGCCAGTTCTGTGTGGCCAAGGGGCCTTTTTATCACCAGGTTGCATCCTGCCTTTCAGGGAGAGGGGGTCTGCTATCAGACACACCAAAGGAGGTGGAGCCATCATTTACCTCGCCAGGCACAGCCCTGCTCAGATCAAAGAGTCACCCCTCCCCATGTTCTGAATGCCGATCTCTCTCTCCAGCCAGGCCTGGCCCAGCAGCTCCAAAATCAGACGGCCAATACACATACTAGCAAAGCCTACTAGAAAGTTTAGGCAATAAAATACCTTGTTTCTAGAAGAGGTATTTTTGAACACAGGATATGAAAATAATCCTTACTAAAAGATGTTGCTCAATATCCTGAGCGCAGACATATCAAATTCGAATTTCTTATCATGTTCCTGGAGCCAGTTAGGCTTATAGAATGGAATACTGTAGTATTCTGTGTTTGTGCCCTTATGGCACTGGTAGTTGGAACCCTGAGTGTTGGGAGTTCTTAGGCTGGAAGTGGAATGCTGACAGTTTAGTCAGTTGAATGCTGGATTGTGTTCCTGTCGCTCATTTTCTTTCTTTAGTTTCTCTTTCTTTTCTCTGTCTTCTATGCAATTTCTTTATTCTTTTTCTTTCTTTCTTTCTTCTTTTGTTTGCAGAAATGAGGATAATGTAGTATTCTGTGTTTGTGCCCTTATGGCACTGGTAGTTGGAACCCTGAGTGTTGGGAGTTCTTAGGCTGGAAGTGGAATGCTGACAGTTTAGTCAGTTGAATGCTGGATTGTGTTCCTGTCGCTGTGCTGCTCTTGAGCTGAATAAACCTATTCACAAGCTCCATGTGTCTTTGGACAATCCTTTAATACCACAAATACTCAGACTGCCCATTCTGACAACGGAACGCCTCACAATATTAAACAGTGAAATCGAGGGTAACTCGCTTATTAGAATATGCTACACAGACTTAGGCATGTTCCCCCTGTCACATACAACACACCCTGCCATAGGGGTGTCTTACATGGCACGAATGGAAGGTGCAGGGACTGGGAAGTGGGTGCACTTCACAGTTACAAAAGCAGTCCTGGAACTGCATATAGATTCTGCAATGACAGGTCTGAAACCTACTTTAAAAGCTGCTTCTGTGGGTGGCGCAAATCAGCACTGCAGGCCCAGTAGTAGTATTTGGTCTACCAGCCCAGGGCACACACAGCGCAGTTATACTAGGGACTAACAGGTAAACCAGATGAGCCATTTATGGTTATCCCAATTCATATCAGGCAGGCAGACACATAGCACACAGAAATGCCAACTTCTAAAAGTGGCATTTCTCACATAGTCATAATACATGTGCGCACACCATTGCACAGCATTTATTCTCACAATTTCATACATACCAGACTTGACCATACTGCTCCTCTGATAACAGGGATTACTACTGATACACATTGAGCAGAGAATCCCCCATGCAATCTTATGGGAGGGCAGGCCACTTCTCATGACATGTAACACAGAGCACACACACTTTACACTGGACTACAGTGCTAAAGTGCCCAGAGGCCTAAAACCACTAACACTGCACAGAGCAAAAGGCTGGGAGAAATGCAAAAGGTTTAGGGGTGAACCTGCAAAAAAGAGCCAGGTCCAACAAGTCATCACAGAGATAGTGTGTGAATGGAATCCTGTCCAAGTCCCCATAGTAATGGAATGATATTACTGGGATGTTCAAGTTCCCTGTGTTAGTGCATGAAGATGATTGTGTTCAACTCCCCACTGAAATAGTGTGTAAAGGGAATTTGAAGCTAATGGTCTTCAAGTCCAAACAGAGCTTGTGTGTAATTACCAGAATGCTCACGTACCCACAGAGATGGTATGTTACTATGGTGATGTTTAAGTTCCCACAAAGATAGTGTGTTTTTTATTGTGTTGTTCAAGTCTCCACAAAAATAGTGATTTATTATAGTGATGATCAAGTTCCCACAGAGATAGTGTGTGAAGATGATTGTGTTTAAGCCCCCCCCTTAAATAGTGTGTAAATTCAAAGCTTAGATTTCATTATAGAGAGTGTGAACCTAACGATGTTCAAGTCCACACAGAGGTTGTGCGTAATTATAGGATTGCTCCAGTCCCAACAGAGATCAATCAATCAAGGATTTGTAAATTGGAACAAATCACCCGTGAGGGTCTCAAGGTGCTTGATTTGCTGGAGTTGCTAGCTGCTTTGCAGTAATCTGTTAATTCGAACAGCCAGTTCTTGAGTCCATTCCTGAATTGCTGGAGCGATGAGGCGGTTGTGAGGTGCAGAGCAAGGTCATTCCAAGCTTTACTGCCAGGTGTGAGAAGGCGCATCCCCCGCTGTTACCTCTGTGGATTCGAGGGGCTGTCTACAGGGAAGAGGGAGGTGGATTGTAGGTGTGTGGTTGGTTGGTGAAGATCATGAGTTTGTTGATGTATGCTGCTCTCTCGTTGTGCAGGGCTTTCTATGAGTGGGTCAACATCTTGTACTGGCATCTCTTCTGGCCCTGTAAAGGCAGGGGATGTGCAACAACTATTGATTTTTTCTTCATCTCATTTTTCTTGATATCTTCTTTTAATATTCGACACAGCCCCTTCAGTCACGACAGCCCTTTGACTCTGGCGTTCGAAGTGCCGAGCAACCAGACAGTGCCACGTAGTATAAATGTGGGCATATTATCTTCATCCGATCAAGGGAGACGTCTACAGTGGTCACAGTTGTGCCTCAATGCTTTTACTTATTCTCTTTTTAAAGTGAGAAAACATGAGATTTTATTGTGTCTAGATCCGTCAGCTTCTGGAGAGGAAACCATATATGCATTTATTGCCATTTCCTAGTCAGTCGCCAGTCTGCTAACAGCCCCGATAGTCACTCCTTGCTTTGAACAGACAAGATGGTTTTGATAGTGAATGCCCCTGGGCTCTCCGGAAACTTAAGATGCCCCTGAAACAGACTTCACGCAATAGAACTTGTGTGGCAAGTTGTCGCAGTAAGTATAATGGGGCCCTTAAGGAACGGAGGTTCTTGCTACAACAACAAGCATTGGATGAGTTAATAGAAGCAAGCAAACAAAGGGACTGTTCTCTTTTTTGGCGGGTTAATAACAGCCCCTGCAAGAAGGGGGACTGAGACAACTCTCACTGTTATCGCCCGATAGCCCTTGATTCTACAGTCGGTTTTGGGCTGGGTTTTAAACAGGCTCTCTACTTGAGCTAACACAAATCAAATCATTTTGAAGGTGCAATATGGATTCCGCAACGGAAAGTAAACAGTAGAACAGTGCTTTAATCTTTATTTTTTAATCTCTAAACATACGATTGCCAAATCTTCTTGGGTTTTATGGATCTTACCTTAGCATTTGACCGGGTGAACCATAATAAATTGTGGAGTTTACTCGGTGACCTAGGGGTTGACCAGGCGATTATAAACGTCTTAATGACTCTTCATGCTAATACTACTGCTGTAGTTAGATGTACTCATGAAGGAGAACTCACTGATAATTTTAAATATTCTAGAGGGGTTCGCCAAGGATGCAGTTTAGCTCCTTTTTTATTCACGTTATACATTAACGGCTTGGAATCCGCCCTGATATCTTTACAAGCTGTCACTCCTAGGATGGGTAGGAGACAGGTGCCTGTCCCGCTGCACGCAGATGACTTGGTATTGATAGCGTGCACACGTATGGGCCTGCAGGTCCTAATAAACAGGGTTGTTTCTTATATGAATGGGCTGGACCTGTCACTTAATTTCACAAAATCGTACATCATGGAAATAGGTAATCGGGTGACTAGACATAAGACCTACAAGGCAGAAACGCATAGTTCAGCGAAGGTCCCAGCTTTTTCTTCTCTAGAAATTTTATTTGATGATAAATTAAACTGGAAACATATGCAGGAGGGGGTACTATTGGATATGAAAAAATAAATGAGAGCTATTGCAAATTACGTCCACTGACTAGGCACATGGTGATTTTAAAGTTATACCAGTCCTTTTGCATTTCTGAGGCTTTGTATGGAAGCGAGGTTTGAGGGTGTATGGTGGTTAATAAACTACAGACCGCACAATATAAATACTTAGCATGGATTTTGAAAGTCCCCCAGGGTACCCCCTCGTACTCTGTTCATGAAGAATTAGGTATTAGGTACATAACTGACCTTGTGGCTTTCCAACCTTTGTTGTGCAGGGTGAAGATCTGGTCTAGTGACGAGGCAGCTTTTAATCAGTTAGTAATCCTGGACTGCCTTTTACTAGACCACGCATTCTAAAATCCCATAGGTCGGAATGTTAAGAAGACCCTCACAGTCCTAGGAAGTGCACACATCTTACTGAAACATGATATAGTGAAGCCTCAAGACAAGAAAATACTTCAAGAATTGTTTTTTAAAATGTTATGGCCTCCCGTTACGTTAAAGCGCTAGGTAAACCTATGGTAAGAGGGCATGTTTTAGTTGAATCTGTCCAGGCATGGAGATGTATCCCTCAATTCAAACTAGTTCCTATGATAGATTTTTAATAACCGTTTTAGACTAAATCTGCTCCATCATCTATTGGCATCCCCAGCTGGCTTTGTTTTAAATTTAGAGTATAGATGTCCCTGTGGCTGCGACAATAGATCTCCACAGGACACCCTACATTTTGTATTCTTATGTAAATATTTTACCCATCCTAGGCAATTGTTTCTTAAACCGTTTTTAAGAGAAATGAGATTTAGGCATGCTTGTGAAGCTCTGTTGTATTTGCAACTTCTGCCTAATGTTTGCAAGCTCTTTATTGTAACAAACTTGCTTAGAGCTGCACTAAGATCAAGAAACTCTATATGCAACTGATGGGTATAAGGACTCTTCTGATTTTGCACATATTGTGATACATTGTTTTAAACGAATATATTGCTGTTTTTTATCTCCATCTCTTTTATGGCTGTGATTACTGCTGAATAAAGATTATTATTATTATTCTGGATTGGGAGCCAGTGTAGCTTCCTGAGTTGAGATGGGATGTGAGTTCATATGGGGAGGTCAATGATGAGTTGGGCTGCTGAGTTTTTTATTGTCTGTAGTCTTTTTAGGAGGTGTGTGGTGATTCCTATATAGAGTGTGTTCCTGTACTCCAGTCTGCTGGTAAAAAAGGGCCTGCATGACCATCCTTCTGGTGTTGGCTACGATCCACCTGAAGACCTAGCAGAGCATGTGTAGGGTGTGGAAGCAGACTGAAGAGACTGCATGTACCTGTTTCTTCATGGGACGCTTGCTGTCCAAGATGGTGCTGAGGCTGCAGACATGGTCCATCGGGGCAGGGGATGGGCCGAGTTTAGCAGGCCACCATGCGGTGATCTGTTGTGACGTGTTGTTCCCAAAGATGAGGACTTCTGTCTTTTCCATGTTGAGCTTGAGACAGCTGTCCTTTGTCTAGTCAGCGACAATCATCAACATATGTGGAAGTTGGCCCTGGTGGTGGGGGGGCCTTCTGACAGCGAGAAGATGAGCTGGGTGTCATTGGGGAAGGAGATGATGTTAAGTCCATGCGTTCTGACATTGTTGGCCAGAGGGTCATGTATGTGTTGTAGATGGTGGGGTTGAGATACGATCCTTGGGGATGCCACAGAGGATCTTCTTGGGTTCTGAAGAGAACTGTAGGAGACGGATTCTCTGGAATTTTCCGGTGAGGTATTAAGTGATCCATTTGAGGGTGTCTCCCTGGATTCTGATGTGGTGGATTCTGTTGATCAGGAAGTGATGGGAGATGGTGTTGAAGGTGGCTGACAGGTCCAAGAGATGAGGGCTGCAGTTGGGCCGTGGTCCAGAAGGGCTCTGATGTCATCTATAGCTGCAATCAAGGCTGTCTCAGTGCTGTGGTTGGCTCGGAATCTGGATTAAGAGGGATTCAAGAGGTTGTTTTGTTCTAGGTTTTTGGTGAGTTGCTGGTTGATTGCCTTCTCGAGAAACCTTCACTAGAAAGGGGAACAAGGAGATGGGTCTGTAGTTCTTAGGGCTGCTGGGTCAGTGGAATGAGGACAAAGATAGTGTGTTATTATAGTGATGTTAAAGTCCCCAAAAAAGAGTGTAATATTATAGTGATACTCATGTCTCCAGGGAGATATTGTGTTATCATAGTGATGTTCAAATCCCCACAGAAACAGTGTGGAAAGATGATTGTATTCAGGTCTCCACGGAAATAGTGCATAAAGACACAGCTTAAATTTCCATACAGAATGTGTGAAGCTAATGATGCTCAAGTCCAAACAAAGGTTGTGTGTAACTACAGGAATGCAGACGTACCCACAGAGATGGTATGCTATTTTAATGATTTTCAAATCCTCATACAGAGTTAGTGTGTTTTATAGTGATGTTCAAGTTGCCACAGATATAGTGTGCGAAGATGATTGTGTTTAAGTCCCCACTGAAATAGTGTGCAAAGTCAAAATTAAAATCTCATTACAGAGTGTATGAAACTAATGATAGTTCAAGCCCACACAGAGGCTGTGTGTAAATATAGGAATATTCAATTTTCCAAAGAGATAGTATGGTATTATGGTGATATTCAAGTTTCACAGTGATAGTGTGTTATCATTGTGATATTCAAGTCCCCACGAAGATAGTGTGGGAAGATGATTGTATTAAAGTTTCTACTATAATACGGTGTAAAGACAAAGCTTAAATTCTCAGAGAGTGTAAAGCTAAAGATGATCCAGTCCGAACTGAGGTTATGTTTAATTATAAGAAGGCTGAAGCAGCCACAGAGGCGGTATGTTAATATAGTGACGTTCAAGTCCCCACAAAGATAATTCATCATTATAGCGATGCTCAAGTCCGCACAGGGATAGTGTGTGATTATAGCAATGTTAAAGCCCCCACAGAGATAGTGTGTGATTATAGTGATGTTCAAGTCCCCACAGAGATAGTGTGAGATTATACTGATGTTCAAGTCCCCACAGAGATAGTGTGTGAAGATGATTGTGTTCAAGTCCCCACTGAAATAGTGTGTAAAGACAAAGCCTAAATCCCCACACAGAGAGTGTGAAAATAATGATGCTCAAGCCGAAACAGATTTGTGTGTAATGGTAGTTCAAGTTCCCTCAGGCACAGTGTGCGAAGGAAATCATTATCAAGTCCTCACAAAGATACTGTGTTTGTATATTGAAGTTGAAATCCCCATAAAGTTTGAGTGTGATTACACCGATGTTCATCTTATGGGGCATGGCCTGCGCAGAAAACATGTCGGACATCTGATGCAAATCTCCTGGCTCAAAGCTCTTTAAATCAGGCTATGATCTGTCCATGTAATGGGAATTTTACCCCTGGGTCTGTGACCCAGTACTGGAGGGGCTGGGGACACACAACCCATTTCCCCGTCCTCTTTGAGCCTATGTATGCACCTGGCTGCCAGGCCTCATGGTCTGGGGGCAGAGCGGGGACACCGCACCCAGCAATATCACTATCGGCCAGGGAAAGAGACCAGTGGAGTATTTCCTGGAGAAAATCAACTGGTTCCAGGTTGGAGGGGGGGAGGGCATGGTTCGCTGAGATCACCTACTGCTGATCGCAGTGTGGAGTCAGCAGATCTACACAGTGAGTCAGACGATCTGTGGCCCAGACAGACTGGCCACTACTTGGGGGCTAGCAAGCCATCACACTGGACCTGTGGTGCGTGATCGGAAGCTGCCCTGGGTGGACCACCTTGGTCAGCCCTGGAGCGGCCACCACCTATACTAGAGCAGCTGCCTGCCTAGCACCCCCAGACCATATTTCTGAGTCTGTAACTTGATGGGGTGCCCCCTGGACTCAATGTCTGACACTAGTCCAGGAGTGTGATGATAGCGTGGAACATTTGGGGCTGGGCTAAGTTTATTTGTGCCGAGCAGGTTTGTAACTAAATGCTTAACACAACGGGCTCTCGAGGCGTAGAACCTGAGGGTTGTGCATTGACCTCCATGGTGACGGTGCCCCTACATAGCAAAGCTATTTCACAGGGGAGCCCTGTGACATCAGCTTTACCACTGGTCCATGGTGCGGCTACCATGCTGGCAGCTGCAAGTGGGTCCATTCACTCCCTGATCTCTCCACGTTTGCTGTCTCCACCACCTGCCTATATTATGCAATGCAACAAATGGCAAATACCGGTGCCGAGTCACTGCCTGGACCTGTCCCCTTAGCCTAGCAGCCACTGAATCAGACAAACTGGACACTATACTGAAGCTCATAGAGAGTTCTGGCATCTTGCTGGAAGTGATGTGGCAACTGATATGAAAATCCTGCAGAACAATCACAGGTTCCTTGCAGAGCGCATCTACGTCTAAGAGAGAACATTGGCTGAGTTCCAGTCACAAATGTTCGCCCTCCATACTCAGGTACAGGACTTACAGGACGTGGTCCGTTCTCTGGAGCACAGAGCAGAGGATAAAGAGGACCTCGCTTGCCACAACAATATTTGGGTAGCTGCAATAGGATTGAGTACTTGGTTGAAAGACCTGGTCCTCCACCACAGCCTTATTTCCTGATTTTCCCATCGAGAGGGCCCACCGAGGGCCGGCCTTCCGCCCCTGTGGGTGCAGCTCCATGCCTCATAGTGGCCCAAATACTCCATTATAGGGACTGGGAGGCAATACTGGATAGGTAAATCAGTCCTGACCTCAAACTGGTGGCCAATCACTGCAGTCTGCATTCCATACATTGAATGTCCAAAGACAGAGGGCCTCCTTTTTGAGACTCATGAGTAATTTACTTACCATGAGAGTCAAGTATGTCCACAGTGGCAGGCAGTTGACCCAGGGGACAGCAGCTACATTCCACGTGAGTGTTAAACAGCATGCATGATAGCTTATCTTGGGGGGAGTGTTTGCAAATGCGTCAAAAGGACTGTGGTTGTAGTGAGTGTGGTGTGTGATGTGTTGCAGGTTAAGTGGCAGTGGGTGCAGGTAAAAGCACCTTCTATGTAGTGCAGCGCAGCAGCAGCACATGGATGTGCGTCCAATGTTCAGAGACCGGAGGAGCTCTGCAGAGTAAAGTGCAGGGGCGTGCAGACCAGACCTTTGGTCTCTGATTATCCTGAGTCACGGGGAGAGTGCATCACTGATAACACTGAGTCACTGTTGACACTCAGTGACCTTTGAAACATGCCCACTGATGACGCCAGGTTACCTGAGGACAGTCATTTTTAATGCTGCGTCACTAGAGATACTTCACTACTGGTGAGAAAACGCCTGGTGATGTTGTGCAACTGGTGACGTCTCACCTCTGGTGCTGCTTCTTGACTGATAAAACCGAATGACAGGATATTCTAAACCGCAGGTGATGCTGAGGTACTGGTGATACTGCACCCGGCACTGAAGAAAGTAGCAATACATGGCGCTCAGGTTCATTGTTATTGTCATTGATAGTTAGTGGCCAGTGCATTCCTTTCCTCTTCAAAAGTGTGCTGCATTTCATGGTCTCTCCCTCATTCAATGCTTGCAGTGGGACTGGGCTGCGGACGACTGGGCTCCAGTGCCGCTGCTTCGCCTCTTCAAAGACCCCGCAACTTGCCAAGTTCCTTCCTCACTGTCACTCACCCAGCTGGTGGCAGTGGGTGTAACAAGTGCTGGGGTGTTCTCTCCGATTCTTTCTCACCTCTACATAGAACTTCCTTTTTCTTTTTTTATATATATAGATATATATATATATATATATATATATATATACATTTTTTTTTCACCAAGAATGCGGCACTCAGGGTTTGAATTTTAACAAAAAAAGGTTTATTTACTTCTCGAGCTCAGACCAACGCGTTTCAGCCGAGCACAGGCTTTGTTCACGGTAAGTGAGCTTTTTTCTATCTTTACTATTTATCCCATTTGGCAATTAGGGTGCATTATGGGACTAGTAGTTTTTTCTAATATAAGTATGCAATTTCATGACATGCAATGTTCAAATGCGCTAATATACATCATTTACTTTCATGATATAATGCTTCAATGCTCGTGCACTGCCTTTTACGCGCCACAGGTGTGTTAAACTAATGCTTTCTACACATAAGAGTTATTCGGTCTAGTACCCCATTTCTCTTTGCGAATGCATTCTAGTATATTTTTAACCTTTAGTCTCATGTGTCCGGGTATAGTACCCCATTATTTTAAGTTGCACAAATGTTCTGTTGTCAACCAGTTATCAACCATTTTTAATTTAAATGTACATAAAGCTCTTCATCAAAGTTCATTCCACGTGGCATTTTCGTTTTAAGTCTGATTATGAACCTGGATTCAATTTATCTCAATTTGCGTTGTCTGTTTACTCCTCATTCGTCCGTATCAATCATGTATATTCCATAGTAGGACATGGCTTTCCAGTTACTCATTTGACACATTGCCATATGTTTTGCTGTGGCATAGGATATGTCATTGTTCTTTACAGCCCTAATGTGTTCCAAAATTCGTTTTTTCAAGGCGCAGGTCGTGCTTCCAATATATCTTGACCCACACTTGCATTCTACAATGTATACCACATGTGTGGAGGAGCATGTCATTTTTCCTGCAATGATGGTGTTTTTTCCATCATGTTCTTCAAAAGTTTTTTTATTTTAGCCGATCTTACACGCCTTGCAGACATTGCATTTTCTGAAACCGTTTTTCTGGTCAGTGAGCCAATTACTTTTCTTTCCAGGTATGTTTCCTTTAAAATGGCTATGGACGAGTAGGTCCCTCAAAGATGAGGTTTTTTTATAGCTCATCATCGGTCCTTCGCCTACCAATTTTCCTATGTCAGGATCCCCTGATATAAGATGCCAGTACTTTTTTATCTTGCTTTTTATATTGCCACTTTCTTTGCTATATGTGGTCACAAAACGAGGTGGTCCTTGTGATTCGTCTTTTTTCACTTGATTGATTAGTATCATAGATCATGTTTTAAGTTCCACTCTTCTTTTGCGTTTTTCCAATATTCTATCACTGTATCCCCGGGACCTTAGTCTATCTGTTGTCTCCATGATTCTCATTTCTGCATCTGTTTCCATCGAGTAATTTCTCTTCATGCGAATAAATTCGCTGTAAGGTATGCTTGCAAGTAGTGGGTGAGGATGGAAACTGGTCCCATGTAGTATGCTGTTTGTAGATGTCTTTTTCCGAAACAGTGTTGTCTGGATTTGGTTGTTCTCCACATATATTTTTAGATCTAAGAAAAGGATTTCTTTTTTGTTTGTAACATACGTGAATTGTAATCCCACATCATTGTCACGTAGTTTTGAATAGTATGAATTGAAGTCATTTTTTGTCCCGTTCCAAATTAAAAACAAATCGTCAATATATCGGACCCATAGAATTATCCTGTCCAAGTCCATTTGATTTGTTGGGTTCCAAGCAATGATTTTCTCCCACCATCCCATCGTGATATTTGCGTAGTTTGGTGAGAATGAAATTCCCATAGCCGTTCCGCATTCTTGTCTATATAGTTGATGGTGGAATAAGAACACATTATTGGTGAGACATAGCTTGATCATATTCATGAGCCTTTCAGTGTGTTTTAGCTCACTGTTGTTACGTTGCTTTAAGAAGTAGTGACATGCATTTAAACCTACCTCATGTTTTATAGCCATTTTAAAGGAAACATACCTGGAAAGAAAAGTAATTGGCTCACTGACCAGAAAAACTGTTTCAGAAAATGCAATGTCTGCATGACGTGTAAGATCGGCCAAAATAAAAAAACTTTTGAAGAACCTGATGGAAAAAACACCATCATTGCAGGAAAAATTACATGCTCCTCCACACATGTGGTATACATTGTAGAATGCAAGTGTGGGTCAAGATATATTGGAAGCACGACCTGCGCCTTGAAAAAACGAATTTTGGAAAACATTAGGGCTGTAAAGAACAATGAAATGTCCTACGCCACAGCAAAACATATGGCAATGTGTCAAAAGAGTAACAGGAAATCCATGTCCTACTATGGAATATACATGGTTGATATGGACGAACGAGGAGGAAACAGACAATGCAAATTGAGACAAATTGAATCCAGGTTCATAATCAGACTTAAAACGAAAATGCCACGTGGAAGGAACTTTGATGAAGAGCTTTATGTACATTTAGATTAAAAATGGTTGATAACTGGTTGACAACAGAACATTTGTGCAACTTAAAATAATGGGGTACTATACCCGGACACATGAGACTAAAGGTTAAAAATATACTAGAATGCATTCACAAAGAGAAATCGGGTACTAGACCGAATAACTCTTATGTGTAGAAAGCATTAGTTTAACACACCTGTGGCGCATAAAAGGCAGTGCACGAGCATTGAAGCATTATATCATGAAAGTAAATGATGTATATTAGCGCATTTGAACATTGCATGTCATGAAATTGCATACTTATATGAGAAAAAACTACTAGTCCCATAATGCACCCTAATTGCCAAATGGGATAAATAGTAAAGATAGAAAAAAGCTCACTTACCGTGAACAAAGCTTGTGCTCGGCTGAAACGCGTTGGTCCGAACTCGAGAAGTAAATACATCTTTTTTGTTAAAATTCAAACCCTGAGTGCCGCATTCTTGGTGGAAAAATTACAGTAACTGGGCCAGGATTCGGCCCCTATGCAGAGCATCCGCAGCTGAGCGCACAGAGTTGAAGGATCACTTTGGAGATATATATATATAACATTGATAGCCTGGAGGAGCAAGGGCCTCCTTACCATGGATGAACTTAAATTCTTGAGGAATGATTTTCCGGTTACACCAGTCATTTATTTCATTCCAAAAGTTCATAAGTGCTATCAACAACCTCCAGGCAGGCCCATAATTTCGGCTTGCAACAGCCTGTTGGAGAACATGAGTAAATACATTGATTTCTTTTTGCAAGATTTTGTGAGAAACCTGCCATCTTTTATTTTGGACACTAGTGACTTATTAAGGAAACTAGCCAAGTTCCAATGGAACACGAACTATATACTGGTATCTATGGATGTCACCTCTTTGTATACCAGTATATTTCATCAAGATGGTATGAGAGCAGTACAGCATTTTCTTGGGAAAAGACCAACTTGTTTCCAAGATCACTCTAAGATGCTGATAGACATGATTGCAATCTGCTTAGAGAACAATATGTTTTTGTTTGCCAACCAACTTTTTCTTCAAACCAGGGGAGTGGCTATGGGGGCCTGCTTCTCTCCCAGTTATGCCTGTTTGCACATGGGGTACTGGGAGGAGCAGGTCCTGTGGCAAGAACATTTGGCCATTATGAATACAAAGGTAAAACTTTGGTCAAGGTATATTGATGATTTGATTTTTATTTGGGAGGGCACTGAGACGGAGGTGATAGATTTCATTGAGAAACTGAATGATAATGATCTTAACATCCGTTTTACCAGCAATATCAGTGCAACTTCTATAGTGTTCCTTGATGTTGAGATTTACGTCCAGGCAGGCAGCCTTCAAACTAGGTTGCATCGAAAGCCCACTGCAGGCAATACATTGCTGCATGCTGGGAGTCATCATCCAGCGCACCTGATACGGAGCATACCCTACGGGGAGATGCTCCGTGTCAGGAGGATCTGCAGCAGTGAGGAAGAGTGCCGGATGGCTCAACTCCACTGTAAATCTCGTTTCCTTCTTAGAGGCTATAAATCAGAGGCCATTGATGTGGCAATTCTTAAGGCCAATAGAACGGACAGATTGTCACTCCTGGGCTCAGGAGTGACTAATTCAAAAACCCAGATTAAGGACTCACAAGGGGTAACAAGGATGATTATGGGTTACAGTAACCAGCATAATAGCATCTACAAAATCATTAAGGAGAATTGGTCCTTACTGTCTGAGGATCCTATTTTGGGTCCAGTTATTCCAAAATTCCCCAGTATAGCATACCGTAAAGCTAGGTCGATGAAGGATAGCTTGGTGTCTAGCAGCCCAGAGGTTGTGATGGGAACTTGGCTTAACGAGAGTAAGGGCTTTTTGAGGTGTTCGAGTTGTAAGGCTTGTAAGAATGGCGTTAGCAAAACTGAAGTGAAAACACCATTGTCGCCATTCCCAATCAAGATTAAACACAAGCTCAACTGCAAGACAGAGTTTGCAGTTTATGTTTTGGAGTGCCCTTGTGGGCTAAGATACGTGGGCAGTACGAGGCCTCAGGTCCACAAGCGCATTCTCCAACATCTGCGAGCAATAAGTAACGTGGACACCTCATATCCAGTTGCCCGGCACTTTGATAAGTGCCATGGCAAAGATGCTTCCCTCTTGTCTTATTTTGTGATAGATTGTGTTCCTCCCCAGAGGAGAGGAGGTGATAGAGAGTCCCTGTTGCGCAAATTAGAAACGCGCTACATTATTCTTCTAGATACCAAGGTACCACAGGGCCTGAACACTGGGGAGGACTGCCACACCTATCTATAATGAATTCTGTCTGTTGTTATATGTAACCTATGATTACATTGCCTTTCTGTATCTGTATCTGACCTAAAATTTTATCGTGTACCCTAGACGCCTCGTATTTGATCATTATGTAACTGATTTTAATCACATTGTATGCAGTATCACTATTTTTCACTTTATGGTAGCACTTTTTTTAGCCATCTGTATATATATCAACTTAGATACATTTTGCACAAACTTTGCTATTTGCACATTAGTCAACTGTACTGTATACGCTAGACATTGATTTAGTTGCTAATAAGGACAACTATATACAAACCTAGGAATGAGTTCCACCATCAGGACATGGTTTTAAATGTTTATATTTATGTTTTTAACTTTTATATGTCCTTTTTGAGCTTTTATCAATTTTTGAGTAAACCATTGTGATTTGATGTGTATATATGAAATTTTGGTAATAGGGACTCTATAGGAATTATCAATGTGTGGTGGAAGTTTGTATTTTGCATCCAGTTGTACAGATTTTTACTGACATTATTTTAATATGTGCAATATTGTGCAAATTACTAGCATTTAGGCTGTAATTTTGAAAGACATGTGCGAGTTTACTTACAACATCATAGTAACTCTTCTATTTTCGTATCATGTGATGGCTATTATGCACTTTAAAAGGGTGGCCAGCCCTCGTGACGTTGTCATGTGAACAAGGCTACGGTTTAGCCGAAACGCGTCGTGGCGGACTGGTGCTGGGTTTAAAACAATAAAATAACTTTGCACCGCAATTTGGGTCTCGTTGGTTCCTGTTCGTTTGTGTGGCGGACTGCAGCGCTTGTGGACGAAGGAGCTTGACATACCTCATATATATATATATATATATATATATATATATATATATATATCTCTGTGACTCTTGCCGCATTTGTTAAAGAACGGAGGGTGTGTTCCTGATTATCCAGCTAAACCAGTCAGCCTGAGAAGGGAAACTGTTCGCCAGACCCGCTCCGCGGGTCCCGCTTCACCTGGGCTTGAGCTGTGTGCTGGGTGCGAGGCGTGCAGGGCTGCGAGCGTGACGCGGGGGACTTCAGGAACCAGGAGTCCCCGCAAGGCCAATCAACACCACCTGGCCCGCTCTCCCTGCAAGGCACGCCCACAGCACACCGGATTTCTTAAAACCTGCCTTTCCTTTGGACCGGGTGTGACTCTTGCCGTATTTGTAAAACAACGGAAGGTGTGTTCCTGATTATCCAGCTAAACCAGTCAGCCTGAGAAGGGAAACTGTTCGCCGGACCCGCTCCGCGGGTCTGGCTTCACCTGGGCTTGAGCTGTGTGCTGGGTGCGAGGCGTGCAGGGCTGCGAGCGTGACGCGGGGGACTTCAGGAACCAGGAGTCCCCGCGAGGCCAATCAACACCACCTGGCCCGCTCTCCCTGCAAGGCACGCCCACAGCACACCGGATTTCTTAAAACCTGCCTTTCCTTTGGACAGGGTGTGACTCTTGCCGCATTTGTAAAAAAACGGAGGGTGTGTTCCTGATTATCCAGCTAAATCAGTCAGCCTGAGAAGGGAAACTGTTCGCCGGACCCGCTCCGCGGGTCCCGCTTCACCTGGGCTTGAGCTGTGTGCTGGGTGCGAGGCGTGCAGGGCTGCGAGCGTGACGCGGGGGACTTCAGGAACCAGGAGTCCCCGCGAGGCCAATCAACACCACCTGGCCCGCTCTCCCTGCAAGGCACGCCCACAGCACACACGTATATTACTATAGTAATACCACCGCGCACGCGGGACGCGCGCGGGTCCTAGCCCGGGGCTAAGACCGGGCAAAGAGCGGGCCGTTTGAGGCCGTTCGAGGACGGCAGAGACCGGCCCGGGCTACCCCTCCATCGAGGTCGGTACATCACCCCTCGTATACCACCATCAGGATTCTGTCAGCCCATATAAGTAGTCTTGCCACAATGAGTCAAATGGAGACTAGGAGTAAATCAAATTTGGTTACGGCTGGACCTTCCACGGCTGCAACGGCTCAAGGTAAAATCGACAACTATTTCCTTAAGGCGGGTTCTTTGCTGATCGATGACATTACTGTTTTGGAAAGACGCATTTCCCAGGAAATTGAGTGGGTTAGGAGATCATCCATGGGCACTCTAGCAATGGCCAAAACCCCCGAGGAAAGGCGGAACGTGAATGGCTCACTGGCTGGAGCTTGTGGGGGGGACCCACTACCTGTCCACCTAGATCTTTCTGAGGAAACCTTAAGCGACCTTGAAGATATGAGTCTACTGTCCCTCCCACTGACCCAATTCACACAACCTTCAACCTCTATTACTGTGGAGGTTCCTTCCGAACAAACTCTTATCTCACCCAGGGAGGAACCCCCATTGGTAACGTACACAGTAGACAATATAGATCCATCAAGCAGAGCTAGGGGAGCAAGGGAAGGGGCAACTCAAAAAAGGAAGATGGGGGATCAAGTAAAAGAGAAAGGAAGGCTAAAACACCTAGACTAGGCACAACACATGACAAGGGTAGCCTTGATAATACCAGATCGGAGAACCCATTATCAGGCAGAACGGAGCCTCCCGTATTAGCAAATGTTCCTATCGACCCTCCTCCTTCCACAGTAGATCGCAACATGGAGGTAGAAGAAGAGGATATTACACTCACAGACATAGGGAATTTGTTCAGGTCACTGCTCAGTCCTATAGAAGCTCGCTTGATTAAGATAGAGGCAAGGCTTACCAAATTTGAGAAATCTACCACCCAGTTTATGGATAGTTGGAAAGCCGCGAATAATCGCCCTACATTACCAAGCGCAGACCCAAAATCCAAGAAGGGTCCTGAGCCCCAGACCTTGATTAATAAAAAGGGCGTAGAAAATGGGAAATCCTCAAATTCAACTGCAAAATCTAATCCGGCCACCCATCAGGCATCTAGCCTAAAGCAGAATAATCCCTCCTCCTCTTCACAGCAACCAACAACAACTGCAGTTGCAGCTCAATCACACCCCCCTGTACACAGCAAACATTAACAGCTACTGATGTACCTTACTCACAGTTACCGACTACAACTGTATCCAAATCCTTACTAATCAATACACAAAAACCTCAAAACCCTAATACTATACCACAAAAAACACAAAGAACAGTAACAGTAAACCTTCCACCAGAGGTAGCTGCATATACTGTCATTTTAGCCGGGGTACCGGAACTAAAACCAGTGACCAGTGAAACAGGGGCTCAATAAAAAACAAAGTAATGAATTGGCTATCCACATTTAGGCCACTCCCCAGAGGCATGACCAGCGATATTCGCATGGTGAGAAGAGTCTCATGGGTAGGGAAGAGTCCCAAAACAATCAGTGGCGACTGTATACTGGTCAGTTTTAAAGAACCAGGAACAGTTTCCTATATTTGTGGCTGTTTTCCAGATGAGGAGGGGAACAATATCCAGCCACTTCACCTCTCATTTTTTTATCCATCAAACAGTCACATAGGTAATGACCAGAGATGGGAATATTCACATGAGCCACTGGGAAATTGGGGGGGAAATCAAGGAGAGAGGAGGAATCCCTATAATCAAATGCGAATGGCATCGGGTCATGCTTTGACACATGACGAGGCTCAGGGTTGGGAAACTGTCACTAGAAGAGGGGTGGGAAGGGGTGGCCGGGAGCGAGGAGCAATCTGGCCCCCGAGATACTATCAGCCCCCATTTCTCCCATTATTCAACCGTTTCGATTGTCTTGAAATGGTGGATTGACAGTACGACTTTGAAGGTCGGGCATATCCCCACCTATCCGGGCAAGCCGCACCTAACACCATCGGGGGTGGAGGGCATAAACTTCCCAAAACTAACCATGGGGGGGAACACCCCTCCTGCAGAAACTTAGAAGATTCCCCACATAGAGCAGACAGGGAAACAGAACTAGTGGATGCCCACAGGGGACAAGATCCTATACGAGGGATGCCCCCAAAAGATTACAACAATCTAATGGTAAATCTAGGTACAAGGGGAAATAGCCAGCACACTCCTCATATACTAAAGCTGCTGTCATGGAACGTGGCTGGATTGGCGAACAAAATAGATTCCCAACCGTGGGCCGACTGAACTGACTCTAGAAGCGTTTGTCTCTTCCAAGAGACTTGGGCAAGGGAGGAGTATACCTCTCGAGGTTTTGAGATATTCTCAATACCGGCAAGATGGGGAGGGAGAGGTCGCTCATCGGGAGGACTGGCAATCTGGGTGGCATCGCATCTGGGTTGCCTAGCTACACGTCAAAATGTAGACTCAGAAGATATATTGGCTGTCCTCCTTGAATGGCCTAGATCATTTAAGTTACTTATAATAAATGTCTATTCCAGACCGATCCCCATATCCAGCACCTCAAAAACCATTGAAGAACTGTCCTCTCTCCTGGAGGTTATTCCGGAGGGCACATCATATCTAGTGGGAGGGGGATTTTAATTCACATTTTGAGCCATTACCGGGCCTACTTGATGGACCCTCCCTAGAGGAGGATTCAAGTTGGCAGGTTCCCGCGACAGAGGCCCCCCCTCCGAGAGCATGGACACCACTAGCCGTGCAGATAAATATGCTCACCCTCGCTCACGGCCTTAGGGCTTGCAACGGCCGTGTCAAATCCGACATCCCGTGCAAATGCACATACAATAAAACTGGGAGGGAATCTAGATTAGACTACCTACTGGTACAATTATCCGCTTGGAAAAAGGTGATAGATCTTAGAGTAACAGCCAGAGAAGACAGTGACCACAATGCCTTGGAATTGGAATACGCCATTCCCCGTAATGAGGACAGGGCATCGAATCAACAAAAGCCCAGGGAAGGGTACCTCCTAGAAAACAACAGAAGGAGGATAAGATGGGAAAAGCTGTCCACTAGAGAAGATAAGTTAGCCATCATCTATGCTAGGATTACACCAATCTTAGCAGAGGCATTCGCCTCGTGGGTTCCAGTGAGTACCCAGGGAAACAGAGAGCATCTCCTGCGCTTACATGAACAATTAATTAAAACTCTGGAGTTAGACCTCTTTAGTAGTGGACCCTCCAGGACCCGGGGACCTCACAAAGAGACCTGGTTTAATATCTCATGCCGAAACGCCAAACGTGACCTTCTATTTACTATTAAAGTTGGAGGATCAAGGGAGGAGATCCGTAATAGAAGGCGGGCGTACAAGACACTTGTGGTAAACGCCAAGATAGAGTGGGATCTCCAACACTGGGAGAATCTCTCGGAGCTATTAGCAACGAGGGATTCCCGCAAATGTTGGCGCATAGTCAATCATGGTTCTGAAGACCTTCCCTCGGCAATCGAACCAAACATTGCCCCGAGTGTCTGGCAAAATCACTACCAGTCCTTATATTCCACGGAGGTTGGAGGGTCTGAATTCCCATTCTATAACATGAAAAACAATCAGGCACTGGACCCTTTTACCGAGAAAGAGGTGAGGATGGCGATAGCAGGGTTATCCTGTGGAAAGGCACCTGGCCTGGATGGGGTGCCGGGAGACTTATTTAAACAGGAACCAGGAATTTGGGCACCTTATCTTCTGCTGATGTTCAATGCAGTTCTTGAGGGGATGGAAATACCTGATACTTGGCTGGGGGCGGAGGTGGTCCCGATTTTTAAAAAGGGATCTCCCCTGCTTCCAGCCAACTATCGCCCAATTAGCCTCATTGACGTCTCGCAGAAGTTATTTGGCAGGCTAGTACTTAACAGGCTATAAACCTGGTTGGAGGAAACTAATACCCTTAGCCCATTGCAGGCGGGATTCAGAAAAGGAGTCTCTACAGTCGACCAAATACTCCGATTAAATATAATTTATTGGAAGACAGTACTGATCGAGGGGGGCACCCTTTACGCGGTCTTCATGGACCTTCGTGCCGCCTTCGATTTGGTCCCTAGGGCCAAACTGTGGGAGGTATTGGTCGAGCTGGACGTCCCGGGTAAAATCCTCCAAATTCTAATTAGACTGTTTAGCCCGGACCGCTTATTAGAGGTGAACCATCCGGCTCCTCTGGAAGGCACCCCTAATAAGGACATGTTCATGAAGCATGGATTGACCGCTATAGCCTATAGCAAACTATGGCATAAATATACGAAAAAGGATCGAGAAAGTCAGTGGCCACTGATAGGATCCTTCGATAATGACAAAATAAATGTGCTAGAAACAGCCCTTGGTAAAAACAAGACAACGCCCACTATGCTTGATAGTTTCGGCATGTGGCGCAAAGAAACTGAACAACGTAAAAGGAAAATTGAGAGTAGGTTGGAAAAAGAGCTGCGAAAAGCAGCCCACCTAGCTGCTCAGAAACTAGAGAAAGAGATAAAGGAAAGGGAAAAAGCCAAACAGAAACTAGAAAGAGAAACCTCAAGCCAGTGCCCGGTTAGAACGTCCTCCACGCTTTACCCTGATCTACCCTCGAAACAACGAACCAACGATGATCTGCTGTTAGGTCCTCCGATCATCTACATGCCCCCTCCGTATGCCCCCTCCCAACCCTTAGCACAACACTCACCACCCCCTGGTACAAACGAAGGCAGTGCCACAGCTTCGGCCCCCATGGCCTCTGTACCGGCCGAACCTCTTGCACCAAATACTCCACAAACAACAACGTTAGGTGACCCTGAGACCCGAAGGACCGGTTCCGCGAGAACGAACAGACTAAGCAAAGATGAGCTAACAGGGATCGACAAGATAGCAAGGACACTGGTAGAAAGGAAGGAAGGTGAAGAGTACATCACGGATATGTTTAAATCATATACAGGGAGTCACAGACAACACTTTACTGTACGACTGTGTTACCATGTCTTGAACGCATATGAGGACCGATATCGAGACCAAGGTCCCGAGAGCCTAACGACTCTGTACCGGAAGGTCGATATCGGGGATGAGGGCGAGAATGATGTGACGGACCTCCTCACGCGTACGCTTGAGGTTTTCCGCCACCTCACTGAACGAGAATCAGGAACTAAATCCCCGACATCCGTGGCGACCGGACCACAAACTGAGCAATCTAACACCATGATGCCGATACGAGAGGCTGCCCCTTACTGGGTTCCTCCCCGAGGAACCGGGACTCACGATGATGCAAACAACCAAGATGCAAAAGGAAGGGTAGTGTACAACTGGGTCTACCAGCCATGGGACCGGCAATAGATTCTGACATTCCGGAAATCTCTGCCTGACCTGCGTAAAAACCCCACTGCCTTCTATACTGAATTAGGTACAGCCCTAGGTTCAACAATCATGACCTTGGCTGACATCGACTTGTTTTTCGGGTTATGTCTACCGGCTGATGTGTGGAAGCAAATCCGGAAAGTCGACCACCTTGAGCTGTTCGGACATACCTGGTCACAATTCGATACCTTCGATAAACAACGAGGACCTGGACAAAAGCCTTTAAAACCCATTCTAGACCTTCCAGATAAAATTGTACTGAAATTAAAAACCCTGATCCCAGAAAAGAAAGTGGATTGGTCGATAGTAACGGCCTGTCGCCAGAAACCCCAGGAGGATGTATCGGAATACTTCTCCCGGTTTGAAACGGTGTTATCCGATTACAGCGGCCAGGACATGACCACTGCAACCGGACACCATCTGTTTGTCCAGAATTATGTCAAGGGTCTGTTGTCGGAGGTCTCCCAGAAACTGCAAGCTAGCGAGAGTAGTTGGGCAGCCTCCAAACCTACGGCTATCCTCCAGATGGCCCAATATTATGAACATCAGAAAAATGAAAACGATAGGGCAACAGAGAAAAAGAAGAAGGACTTGAAAGAGAGGGTGATGATGGCCCAGCTGCAAGGGGTGACTGTAGGGCGAGACCAACACCGGGGAAACTACCAGACGAACGCCCCTAGGGCTACATTTCCCCAGGACCGCACTTCGACTCCCCATCCCGGACGTACAGACCTTAGACAGGACCAGTGCGCCTTTTGCAAGGGAACTGGCCATTGGAAATCCCAGTGCCCAGTTCTTCTGGAAATAATCAGAAACAAAGACCCCAAAGACATAGTAAATGGACCAAGAAATAAGGGACAACAGCGAGGGCTTCCAAACGACACGACTAACGACAGATCAGGCAGACCCAATACATTTGATCGACCCCGACAGAACCAATACCAGCAATCCGACTACGATGACGCCCACGACTTTGCATAGGACTGCCAGGGGCAAGGGAGGGATCCAGTCGAGCTCTATGTTGACCAGCAAGGCCCTTATGTCACTGCTAAGGTCCTGGGCACCAAGTCTCCATTTCTGGTAGACACTGGCGCAACACGTAGTGCGTTATCTAAACGACTGATTCCGGGGGCACCCTTGTCTGGCTCACTTATAACATCGACAGGTTTCGATGGAACGCCCTCCACTAACCCTTTGTCCGCCCCGATCCTCTTTGACGTAGAAAATAACACCACTGACACCACGTTTTTGCTTTCCTCTAATAGCCCTGACGCCATTATGGGACTTGACTTATTGAAACACTTCCGAGCAACGATCAGATGCTCCCAAGACGGAGTTCGAGTTTTCCTTTACGACAACCCCGCCCTGCTTAGACATTGCCCTCCCCGACGCATGTTTTCCATCACCGACGCTGACACGTCCCTGCTCGACACTCTGCCTCCGCATCTGTGGGCTAAGACGGACTCAGACGTAGGGCGCATGTTAATTGACCCAGTACACATTACTGTCCGATCAGACGCCACACTCCCAAAACTCCCACAATATCGGATATCGCCCGAGGGCGAGAAGGCATTGGTAAAGATTATTCAGTCACTGATAGATGCAGGAGTGGTAGAGGAAGTAATTAGTAACATTTGCAACAGCCCTATCCTGCCCATCGTCAAGAAACAGGGAGAGGGAGATGAGAAAGCATACCGTTTTATCATTGACCTTCGAGAGATCAACAAAGTGGTAGTACCCCAGTACCCTGTGGTCTCGGACATCACCGCCATCCTGACTTTGATTCCTTCCACCGCCACCACCTTCACTGTCATTGACCTCAAAAATGCATTCTTTTCCATCCCCATCCACCCAGACAGCCGATACCTCTTCGGCTTCACCCTAAGAAACCGCTCATATAGATTTTGCCGAGCACCCCAGGGTTACACAGAAAGCCCTAGCATCTACAGTCAGGCCCTCAAGAGACAACTGGATCAAGTCCAGTTACCCGATGGAGTGGTGTTAGTGCAATATGTCGATGACATCCTCTTAGCAGCCGACACCACTCCATTAGCAGTCACAGCCACCGTTCAACTCCTGCACTTCCTTGCGGAAAACGGCCACAGGGTCTCCAAGAAGAAGTTGCAGTTCTGCCAACCCCAGGTCACTTACCTAGGCCACCTTTTGTCCAAAGAAGGAAGAAAACTCACTCCTGATCGAATCCAAACCATTCTAGATACTCCTGTCCCTAAGACCCAGAAGCAGGTTCGCTCCCTATTAGGCCTCACCTCCTTCTGCCGACAGTGGTTACCAAACTTTAACCTCGTTGTGAAACCACTGCTCTCCCTGCTAAGTAAAGACGTCCCTTTCCCACTCCCTTGGACCCCTGAGTGTCAAGCTTCCTTTACGGAACTACGAGATGCCCTTTGTTCAGCCCCCGTCCTAGGTACCCCTGATTACAAAAAGCCCTTCTCCCTTTACACTCACGAAAGGGAGGGGTGCGCTTTATCTGTCCTGACCCAGGCCATTGGCCCTAAGCAACGGCCGTGCGCTTACTTCTCTGCCACTCTTGACCCTGTAGCCAGAGCCTTGCCTGCCTGCCTTCGAGCTGTAGCTGCTGCTGCAATCTCTATCCGACAGAGTGAGGGTATTGTACTCTCGAATTCCCTCACGGTACTGGTACCCCATGCAGTCGACACCCTCCTGAACCAAACCAAGACGCAACATCTAACGAGTGCACGACTGACTGGATACAAACTGACTTTGCTTGCGCCCCATATCACCCTGAAAAGATGCACCACACTGAACCCGGCAACTCTGTTACCCTTGCCAGAGAACGATCCCAATGTGCACCCTGTGCATGACTGCGTGACTCTTACTGACGAACAGACAAAAAGTAGGGTTGATCTCAGAGACACGGCTTTCCCTGACCCCGACGGGGAGCTGTGGGTGGACGGTTCTTGCATCAAACTCTCCGATGGTACCACTTCCGCTGCCTATGCAGTCACCACGGCTCGGACCGTAGTAGAAACAGCCCGCATCGCACAGCGATCTGCCCAGGCAGCGGAACTGATTGCTTTGACACAAGCCTGCATCCTGGCAGCAGGAACCACAGCGAACATTTACACCGACAGCCAGTATGCCTTCGGGGTGGTATTTTGGGCTCCTTTGGAGGGAAAGGGGATTCCTGACCTCACATGGCACCCCCATTTTGCACGGGGATCTAGTCTCCGCCTTGATCGAAGCCGTCCTCCTCCCCAAGAAGCTCGCCGTCATCAAATGCCAGGCACACAAAAAGGTGACAGACATTATTGGACAGGGAAATGCACTAGCCGACATCACTGCCCGAACGACAGCTGAAAATAGGACGACAACACATATGTACGTGACCAGGTCACAAGCAGAAAAATGGACTGACGCTAGAGACACTATCAGGGACATTCAAACGGCTAGCACACCACACGAGTTGACTGAATGGACACGGGTGGGACTAAAAGACGATGAAGGCTGCTGGCGGACAAAAGACACAAACAAATGGTTACTACCTGAGTCATACCTGATTCCCATACTGGCTATGGCACACTCCCCTGCCCACATAGGATCAGCCCCCATGATTGAACTCGTCTCCCGAGTTTGGCACAATGATAAAATCACAGATTCCGCCAAACGTCTGGTCCAACAATGCTTGATATGCCTGCAACACAACCCCGGGAAAGGAACTGTAGTGCCCCGGGGAGGATTTGGGGTCCCAAACCACCCATTTGAGGTCCTGCAAATGGACTACATCCAGCTAAAAAGGTGCCAAGGCCTGAAGTATGTACTTGTCGTGGTGTGCGCCTTTAGCAAATGGGTGGAAGCATACCCAACCCGTGACAACACTGCTATGGCCACTGCAAAAGTACTATTAAAGGAGTTTTTCCCCCGTTACGGCCTTTGTCGTATTTTATGGAGCGATAACGGCCCCCACTTCATAGCCGAAGTCATCCAATTCATCTTACGGGGGTTGGGCATTAAACAGAAATTCCACGCAGTCTTTCACCCCCAGTCCGCTGGACTTGTTGAACGACACAATGCCACACTAAAACGTAAACTGGCCAAGATAGTAGCTACCACGGGTTTGAAATGGCCAGACGCCCTCCCACTGGCATTACTATCGATGCGTTCCACCCCCACCAGACATCACCTAACCCCTTATGAGGTTGTTTTTGGCCGACCCATGAGTATCTGGTCTGCACCAAAACCAACTTCCATTCATGACGTCCCGGACGTCCTAATGTCTGACTATCTGTATAAATTGACTGAAACTCTGTCTGTCATTCATCAGCAGGTGCAGCAGGCCATCCCCGATGCTTCCAGGGGTCCGGGTCACGCCATCCTACCTGGGGATTTCGTGCTGATCCGGAATTTTCAGCGGTCAAAGAGTTTGGAACCCCAGTGGACGGGCCCCTGGCAAGTGTTGATCACCACTCGGACAGCTCTTTGAGTGGAGGGGAAGAAGCACTGGCTGCACGCCCATCACTGCAAAAAGGTTTCCTCAGCCCTGGCCACGACAGACAACGTCAGTACCCAAGAAGAGCTCCTTAACAAAGACCGACCAGCATTGAGCTGCTATCCCGACACAGAGACACTTGAACTTTCAAAACATTCTGATCCCACTGTGCCATCTCGAGAAGGGTATTTCCTGCGTCGAAAGGAGGGAGCTTCGGCTAAGTAGGCCACTGACTAGGTTAAAAAGTCTCAGAACGGTGACCCCAAACTACCAAGGGTTACCTGGAGAGAAGCTAAACTAAGTCTGTGGTTCTGCCCACTACCGAGCACCTTGAAGATGAAGATGATGGAAGCGCCAGATAAGAAGATGATGGAAGCGCCAAATAAGAAGATGATGGAGACAACAGGAAATACCCGCTACAGAAACCCAAGAACGGACAGACTCCACAGCTCAAAGACGATTGCACTCTTCATCACCATCCTCCTCTGCTTTCTCCTCATGACCACACTCTGGATTGTGGAAGAGAATGCACCTGCTCACGAAACATTCTTGACCACCGCCCGGCCTACCACCATAAAGGAACATTATCTGATTTCGCTCTCTCCTCAACTCCGAGAGAGGCGAAAGGAGTTTTGGAATAACTCTTTCGTACAATTACTCCACCAACACAATCTCGCCACCAATGCTACCAACTGTTGGATCTGTGGGTTGTTACCCCACGCCACTGGACACTCGATACCATTCATCCCTTCGCCCTTCTCAGTTCATGGCTCCTGCCTTGCTTGGCTGATCCTCCTGCAAGAAAGCTATAAGGACAATACCACCTCCAGCAAAACCGCAACGCATTTCTCCCACGGAGTCAGGCGAAACAAAACAAAGACACACTTCTGCCCGCAGACCTCCAACGACTCAGCCCAAATGGACATCCCTGCTAAAGAGCGAGTCGAAATGCAGGTGTTCAACAATCCAACCAGGCCCACCTTCTCCTACCTGCGGAAACGAACGGCCGCCACCTTGACTGTAGCCCTGTCAGTCATCAACGTCACAGGCCACCTGTGCATAGAAGGACTTGGGACACAGCTGGTGGGCCACAGTGCTTGCCGTTTTACCAGAACTTTGGACTCCATGGATCCACCTTCCTTTGTATCGTCCCCGAACATGTATTTCGTCTGTGGCACAAAAGCCTACACCTGGCTCCCCAAAGGCTGGGGGGGCACTTGTTTCATCTCTTTCATCCTTCCTCCGACTTATGTGGCTCCAGCGAATCACCATAGACAAAGACGTGCCAAGGACATTGAGCAAGCCGACTCAACTGGGGCGCAGTTCCTCGATGCTATGAAGGGACTTGTTCCTCTCTGGGGCCCGATGGCGAACAGCCGTGCCATCCGACATCTAACTCAGGCAGTTGAGACAACAATGAACATCACGGCTGGTATCTTTGCTAACAACACCGCTGAACTCCAAGCAGTCCGCTTGGTGGCCCTTCAGAACCGCCTTGTCCTGGATGTGGTTCTTACGGACCGTGGTGGAGCATGCCGCATTATTGGGTCCAGCTGCTGTACATACATTCCGGACAACTCGCCCTCAGTGTACAAGGCCATCGAACATCTTCACAGACTCTCTTCAGAAGTCCACCAGGAGCAGGAAGAGTGGTCGCTTGGTGGCTGGTTCTGGAACACTGTTAAGACCTGGGGCTGGTGACTGTTCACCATTATCCTGATTCCTGTAGTTGTAATATGTGGTCTATGCTTAGGAATCCAATGTCTGCCACCCCTGTGTTCATTATGCGCAAACTGTATTTTCCCTAAGACTGTGGGCTCTGGAAACGAACGCATGGGAGCTTTATATGACGCCGAGGTTAAGAATTTGATGAAGATTGACGTTGAATAGACAAGTTGGCTAGATATGTTAAAGGGAGGACTGTGGAATATTAATATGCTTTGGTAAACCTTATCTGCGCCATCTTGCCTTTTCCCCGGATGCCACACTTTTGTCGTGCGCGCCCGCCATTTTAGGTGCCTCGATCAGAACAACCCTTTTGCACGCCGCTGACCCCCGGCATAGCCCTCCTCCCTCACACAGCCTGCGCTCTGACAAAAACCCCCGCTCGCACATGCTTTGGGTCATAAACCCCTCTCCAACGCAGCTCTGCCTCAGAACCCCATCCTGTTCCCAGCGCGACACCTCCCTTCATTCCTTTTCATGATCCCAGGCCCTTTGATGCAAACCCCTTTTTCCCTGTGTGCCCGTTTGTCTTCCTCGTTCCCAGGCCGACACCTAGCCCTGCCGATACCGTTTATTGCCCCTCCCCGTACAGTAGGAAGGCTTCCCTCATCAAAGGACCCCCGAGCTGATCAAAGCCCCCACCCTATGAGATCCGATCAAACCCCCCACATTCCATGGATCGACGGAATGTCCAGCTGCGCGATAATCATCACCTGTTGTGACCGGGGTGGGATTTCAACTGTAAATGTGTGTGGGAACGGGCTTGGAGCGGGGATTCCGAGAATGTCTTTCCATACATCAAAGTTTCGCCATGAATATGTAATATGTAATAAAGTAATAAACCTGGATATAAGAGGCCAGGCCTCAGGGATGCGGGTAGAGCACCTCATGACGATACCTGCTGTCTGATTTGTTGTGTTCTCCTCCGGAGAGAATAAACCTTGTTTCATTGCCTTCCAGTCTCCAGCGCCTGCCTCTTCATTAATTAATAATTCGTGGGTTACAGAGGCAATACCGCCGGGCAAATAACGATTGCCCCCGACCTTAGTTTCTACACAGATCCGGAACATGCGTCCGCAAGGATCTCCAGGAAAACACTTTCCAATTTATTTTACAATTTTATGCTCCAAAAAACATTGGACACCACCCGGGAAGGGTCTCTAACCGACCTCTTCATTAAGGTAAAAGACTCATACAGCCATGAGTGTGTATTAGATGGTATGTCACCGACGTTCACACGGAAGATCTTCTTGCAATGGAGATATGGGTCTCTCCCCCTAAGGTCTTTCACAAAGTCCTGGGCTGGCCGACTGGAGACAGGGGCGTGTCCGGCCTGCGCATATAAACTGGAGAGTGACTTGCATGTGGTATTGTTCTGCAAAGCCTATACTAGAATTAGGAGTTATTGGCTGGTGCCACTTCTAAAAAATCTGGGATTTAGAACATACGTTTCGGCTTACAGAGTCCTAAAGACAGACCTATCTGTCCCAACTGTGTTCGCAATGGCAAAATTCTTGACTGCAATGTGGCGGGTCCGCGCACAAATAATGGAGGACACTATAATTGTATGAAACATTTTTTTCTTACCCCCCTTGCATTTGGCCTAAGTTGTGCTCTTCAATATAACATTAAATTAGCATCTGTATAACTATCTCATTAAGAATTGTATTTTAAAAATAGTATACTTGCATAATGTTTTTTAACGTTTTTAATGACTAAATAATTTGTATATCTTTTATGATCTTTCATGATCGAAATAAAGATTTTGGAATTGAATTGATATATATATATATATATATATATATAGAGCGCAAACACGACCCGAAGGTATCAGAGTGCTTTACACGAGCACCAGCTGCTTTACAGACGGACACATCCATTATATTAGGCAAGGAGAGATTAAGTGATATGCCCAGAATGACAAGATGTTGAACGTCCCTGACGAGACTCGCATCCCATTCACCAACTTTGAGGTCGACCGCTCTAGCCATTAGGCCACATCCTTAGATGTTATAGTCTTTCTTTCATCTCTATTCTTGCCCCCCATCTGTTCAGTGTTTGTACATAAGGGATGCTGTTTCCTGTGATGCACCTGTCATTTGTGAGGGAATCAACTCTGCTGCCGCAATTGTGCCAGAGCACAGAGTTTGAGAACGAAGCTTGCTCTGGTATAAGTGGCACTGACCTGGGTGTTAGTGAGTGAAGAGTTAAGCTAGTTCCTTGCCTCTAAAGAAGAACACCACTTACTGCCAATTCTGTACCTTGTGAGTGGCCCACAATGATACTGTTCAGACTGTAGCTGCTTTGTATGTGAGTGAAGTTTGTCACCTACTTCTACCCGCACTCAATCAATCAATCAGGCATTTATAGAGCACGCTGCTCACCCGTGAGGATCTCAAGGCGCTGGGGGGAGGGGGGAGGGAGCTGCTACTGCTCGAACAGTCAGGTCTTGAGTAGCCTCCTGAAGATTAGAAGGTCTTCGGTCTGCCGTAGGAGGATGGGGAGGGCGTGCCAGGACTTGGCGGTGAGGTAGGAGAAAAATCTGCCGCTGGTGGTTGTTCTTCAGATGCGTGGGGCGACGAAGAGGGCGTGGTAGGCAGAGCGGAGCTGGTCGTCCGGGGTTGTAGAAGGTGAGACATCTGTTGAGGTATGTCGGTCCGGTGTTGTGGAGTGCCTTGTGTGCGTGGGTGAGGAGCTTGAAGGTGACCCTCTTGTTGATGGGAAGCCAGTGCAGGTCTTTCAGTTGGGGTGTGATGTGGCTGTGGCGAGGGATGTCGAGGATCAAGAATGCTGAGGCGTTCTGTATGCGTTGCAGTCATTTCAGTTGTTTGGCCAGGGCTCCCGCGTAGAGGGCGTTTCCATAGTCCAACCTGCTGCTGACGAGGTCCTGGGTAACCATTTTTCTTGTGTCTGTGGGGATCCACCTGAAGATCTTCCGGAGCATGCGGAGGGTGTTGAAGCAGGAGGATGATATGTTGCTGACTTGATTGGTTTTGGAGAGAGTAGAGTCGAGGAAGAAACCCAGGTTGCGTGCATCGTTAGTTGGGGCTGCCCCCAGGGCAGTGGGCCACCAGGAATCATCCCAGGCTGAGGGGGTGGAGCCAGGGATGAGGACCTCCGTCTTGTCCGAGTTCAGTTTCAGGTGGCTGTCCTTCATCCAATCTGCGACGGCTGTCATTCCTTTGTGTAGGTTGGTTTTGGCGGTGCCAGGGTCTTTGGTGAGGGAGAGGATCAGCTGTGTGTCGTCGGCGTAGGAGATGATGTTGAGGTTGTGCAGTCTGGCGGCGCGAGCGAGCGGGGCCATGTAGAGGTTTAACAGGGTCGGGCTGAGGGATGATCTTTGGGGTATGCCGCAGATGATATTAGAGGCTTCGGATCGGAAGGGAGGAAGTTGGACGCTCTGTGTTCTGTCTGAGAGAAAGTAGGAGGTCCAGTCCAGTGCTCTGGCACGAATTCCTGCGTCGTGGAGGCGAGTGCATAGGGTGAGGAGGCAGACTGTCCTCCTGAGAGGTACAGGAGGATGAGGGCCACGGTCTCGCCGTTGTCCAGCAGGGCCCTGATGTCATCAGTGGCAGCAATGAGTGCCGTTTCGGTGCTGTAGTTGCTGCGGAATCCGGACTGGGAAGGGTCAAGGAAGTTGTTCTCCTTGCGGTAGCGGGTCAGCTGTTTGTTGACGGTCTTCTCGATGACCTTCGCTGGGAACGGGAGCAGAGAGATGGGCCGGAAATTCTTGAGGTCCCTCGGGTCTACCCTGTTTTTTTTAGCAGGGCGTTGATTTCGGCATGCTTCCAGCTCTCCCAGTCTGGAAGGAGAGGTTGATGGCCTTGTGGAGGAGGGGTGCAAAGGTGGTGTTGGCCTTGTTGAAGATGTGGTGAGGGCACGGGTCTGAAGGGGAGCCGGAGTGGATGGTGCTCATGATTTTGATGGTGTCGTCGTCGTTAATGTTGGTCCAGGTGCGCAGGGGGTTGCTGTGGGTGTTGTCCGGGGTGTTGTTGTTGGGTGCCCTGGTGGTCTGGTAGTCAAAGCTGTCATGGATGGCAGTGATCTTGCGATGGAAGAAGGTGGCCAGGGAGTCACACAGGTCGATGGTGGGATGTCGTTGGTGTTGGAGCTGGGGATGAAGAGTTCTTTCACAATGCTGAAGAGTTCTTTGCTATTGTGTGCATTGTTGTCGAGGCGGTCCTTGAAGGAGGTCCTTTTGGTGGATCTGGTGAGGTGATGTGGGTCGCTAGGTTCTCCGGTGTCTGTTTGTGGCACAATTTTTTCTCCAATTTCCGGCAGTGTTGCTTGGAGGTCTGGAGGTCCCTGGTGAACCAGAAGGCGTTCCTGTTGGTGCGTCGACCGGAAGGGTTCTTGACCGGGGCAAGGGTGTTGGCGCAGTCCTCAATTCAGTGTCTGAGGTTTACGGCGGTGGCATCGGGGTTGGTGGGTTCGGTGGGAGGGCTCCGGTGTTGGGCGTGGGTGGTGGTTAGCAGGTCTTCGGTGACTTTGCTCCAGCAGCGGCGGGGAATCTGTTGGGTGCGATGGTGCATGGTAGGTTTCCGGAAGGTGAAGTGGATGCATCGATGGTCGGTCCAGTGGAGTTCAGTGGTGTGGCTGAAGGATACGTGGGAGCTTTGGGAGAAGATGGGGTCCAGCGTGTGGCCAGCGGAGTGGGTGGGCGTTGTCACGAGCTGTCTGAGGTTGGCGAGGTTGTCGATCAGGGTGGTGGAGTTGGTGTTGTTGTTGTTCTCGAGGTGGAAGTTCAGGTCTCCTAGGAGGGCGTAGTCTGTTGATGTGAGGGCGTGCGTGCTGATGAAGTCGCGGAACTGGGGTCGTGGTCCGGGGGGGTCTGTAGATCAAGGTTCCTCTGTGGGTGGTCTTGGGGTCGGTGTGGATCAGGAAGTGCAGGTGTTCGGCGGTGTTGAGGGTTTCGTCGGAGTTGGTGGAGACCTTGAGGGTGGACTTGTGGACGATGGCGACACCTCCTCCCACTCCATTGTTGTGGTCTCTGCGGGTGATCTTGTAGCCCTCCGAGATGGCCATGGTGATGTCGGGTGCCGAGGTGTCATTCAACCAGGCCTCTGTCAGGAAGGCGACGTCCAGGGCAAACGTGTCGAGCAGGTCCAACAGATCGACGGCGTGTTTGCGTGTGGACCGGGTGTTCAGGAGTATGCAGCGGAGGTGGTTGGGTTCGTTCCTCGTTGGCGGCTTGTCGGCTCTGGTGCTGGTGAAGCTGCAGTTCCGACAGGAGAAGGGTCCTTCTGTGCGCTAGGGGACGGCCTGGACGCAGGTGTGGTCTCGTCCGGTTTTGAGTGCGTGGAGGGTGCTGGTGTCGTAGAGGAGTCAGGCATTGTGGTGTACGCGGGGCCAGGGGTTCTGGTCCTGGGTGCAGTCCAGGCGCGGACGGGCACAGTCGGGCTTGCCATAGGCATGCCTTCAATGCGCCAGCGAGGCGCCCGTTGCGTGCGGCCGCCATAAGAAAGGGAGGTGGGATGGAGGAGCAGCTGGGAGGGGGGTGCAGATGTAATGGAGCAGGGGGCGGGGACGCAGGGGACCCAGCGGCGGGAAGCAGGACCAGCGGGGTAACAGAAGGCAAAACGGGCACAAAGGAAAAAGGAGGAGGGTACAAGCACAATAAATACAATACTAAATTAGCAGAAAGCACAAGCACAATAAAACAATGCTAAAGGCACAAGCACAATAAACAATGCTAAGACGGGCATAATGTGCAACACAAGCACATTAAGAACGGCAAAAAGCAACATAAGGCCTACCACTGGTCACCAGGGATGAGGCGCAGGTGGTGGCCTGCGGGTGGAGGAGGGCCTCGAACACTCAGCAGCAGCTGAGCTGGAACACGTGCGCAGTCAGGTGGAGCTATGCGTCGTGGGGAACAACCTGAACGGAAGCAGGGTCAAGGGTACTCTACCAGCTCCATGTGTGATTTAGTGTTGGAGTGCTATTCCCTGTGTATGTGTTTCCTCTTGATCTTTCTTAACTCCCCATTCCTCGTTGCTGCCCACCCTATCCCCCACCTCACTCCTCATACTGCATTCATTTTATTTTTATTTTTTAACTATTGCTCAGTGTGGGGGTGGGCTACTTCGTTGCGTTTTTGCACTTTGGAGAAAAGGTTTTAACTTTTTTACTTTTATATACATTTCCACAAGGTCCTCTGCCATGGTAGATTACTAAATAAGTTGTGGATTCATTTTCTTTCATAAATAACCCATTCCAGGATAGCCAGTAATGAATGCACCGGTGTCTTGGGACATAACATGCATGTAATTAGAAAACAAGCAATGGAAGATCTCTTGATTGTTTATTATTTTGCCTAGTTTATCACTTATATAGATTGAGATGCATGGTGCCAGTTGTCCATAATATGGCAACTAAATGGCTACTTTTGGATATGTAAATCGTATACCTCGGGCCCTTTAGTAATAACTGTGTCCAGAGTCATGTATTTGACCTGGGTGGCAAGACATAGATACTTATCAATTGCCCACCATCACTTTCCTGATTGATGAATCTGAGGCATGAACGCACTGCAAAACCTAAGATGTGTTTCTTAACTGAGATTCTGGTACACTGTACTTTACCAGTAACTTTATGAACTGTGTGCATAATTTGGACGGCTTACGTACATGACGTTGAATTATTCATACTGCTGTTTTGTTTAAACGCTGGGGCTTATTTACAAGCCCCTTACGCCGCCGGTGCGGCACTATTTGTGACACCCTGGCGGCGCATTTTGCTGCCCCACATTTACAATGACAGGAAAAGCCACCCTGCTTGGCTTTACCTAACCTTTCTAAATATGGCCCCTTTACACGCAGCACTTTTTGTGAAAGGGACGTGCCAAGGGCGTTGCTGTGGGTGTTCCCACACAACACCCTTGGAACCTGACACATTTTCAGATTCATGAGAAATCGTAAACCTGGAAATGCAACTGAATGCTACGCCTCTCCACAGTGCAACGAGGAGAAATGTATTCATTTCTCTGCCAGGTAGGTCGCTCCCCCCCCGCTGCAGCTCCACCTGTGCTCTCCAAGTGTCCTGTGCCCTTTTGATCCTCTGTGCCCCGCTGCCCATCTTGCTTCTGTTTCCCTGCTCTGGTGTGCCCCGCTGCCCATCTTGCTTTTGCTTCCCCGCTCTTGTGTGCCTTTGTTCCCCTGTGCCCCGCTGCCCATTTTTGCCTTCTGTGCATTCCCGCCGCTGCCAGGCCCAGACTATGGGCACCGGGCAATCCCCGGTGTGCCGCACGGGTGGTGGCCGGTCGTTTTTATTACAGGGCCGTTTTTGCAGCATAGCTGCAAAATCGGCCCTGTACCAAAATCGTCCGAAAACCGGCCCCGGAAAAGAGCTCAGCGGCACCTCTAACCCCCCTGAGTGGGGAGGGGGGCTGGTCGAGTACTTTGCCAGGGCCGGTTGTGGTTCCCAGTCCGGCCCTGGCCGCTGCATTCCCCGCGGCCCGCCCCCGCGGCCATTCGCTGCCCCCTGCGACCCGCCTCCCGCCACCCAGCTGCTCCTCCCTCCCTCCTCCCCTTAAATGGCGGCCACTGCGCAGTGAGGAGAGCGACCCTTGACCTTGCCAGGTAGGTCGCCCCCCCCGTTGTAGCTCCACCTGCTCTCTCCGAGTGTTCTGTGCCCTTTTGATCCTCTGTGACAAGCTGCCCATCTTGCTTCTGTTTCTCCGCTCTTGTGTGCCCCGCTGTCCATCCTGCTTTTGTCTCCCCGTTCTTGTGTGCCCCACTGCCCATTTTTCTTTTTCTTTCCCTGCTCTTGTGTGTCTTTGTTCCGCTGTGCCCCACTACCCATTTTTGCCTTTTGTGCATCGCCTGCGGCCCCGCGCCCATTGGCTCCCCCCTGCCACCCGCCACCCAGCTGCTCCTCCCTCCCATCTCCCCTTAAAATGGCGGCCGCTGCACAGCGGTGCCGCTGGCGCGTCAAAGGCGTGCCTAAGGCAAGCCCGTCTGCGCCTGGACCGCACACAGCGCCAGAACCCCTGGCCCCCACACCGCCTCCGATACGACGCCAGCACCCTCATCGCTCTCAACCTAGGACGGACCCCAACCTGCTGCAGGGCCACCCCAAAGCGCACACACGGTCCCTTCACCTGCCAGAACTGCAGCTTCTCCTGCATTGAAGAGGCAGACCACCCGCCACGACAGAACACAACCAGCTCCGATGCATCCTGATCAACTCCCGCACCGCACGCAAACACGCCTACTTGACACAGCAGCACCAGACTGACCGAGACCTGGAAGAACAAAGCCTCCTCTTCAGACTTCGCCATAGCCATCCCGACGGATACAAGATCGCTTGCAGAGACCGCACCAACAGAGTCAGAGGAGGAATCGCCATCGTCCACAAAGAGACCATCAGAGTCTCAACAAACACCGACGACACTCTCAGCACAGCCGAACACATGCACTTCCAGATCCACACAGACCCCAAGACCACCCTAAAAGGCACCCTCGTATACAGACCACCCGGACCCCGATCACAGTCCTGCGACACAATCGCCAACTTCATCAGCACGCACACACTGACCTCCACCGACTACATTCTCCTCGGAGACCTGAACTTCCATCTGGAGAACAACAACAACAACTCCTCCACCCTGATAGACAACCTCGCCAACCTCGGACTGGAACAGCTCGTCACAACGCCGACGCACATCGCCGGACACACGCTCGACGCCATCCTCTCCTCAAGCCCCCATGTCTCCTTCAGCCACGTCTCCGAACCCACCTGGACCGACCACCACTGCATCCACTTTACCTTTCGGAAACCAGTTGCACATCACCGCACCCTACAGATCCCCCGTCGCTGCTGGGGCAAAACCACCAAAGTACAACTACAGACAAACCTCGCACTCAACCCACCGACCAACCCCTCCAACCCCGATGATGGTGCGCGCACCCTCAGTCGATGGATGGATGACTGCGCCAACACCCAAGCCCCGCTGAAAAAACAAACCCTCAAGGACACCAGCAAGAGAGCCAACTGGTTCACCCAGGAACTCCTAGCGTCAAAGCGCACCTGCCGGAAGTTGGAGAACATATGGCGCAGTGAGAAGTCGCCGCGCAACCGCGCAACCCACAAAGACGCCATCCGCAACCACCACCACCTCATCAGGACTGTCAAGAGGAACTGCTTCAAAAACCACCTCGACAACAACGCACACAACAGCAAGGAGCTCTTCAACATCGTGAAGGAACTCTCCAACCCCAGCTCATCCCGCCGTAGCAAGCCCTGTGCGACTCCCTCGCCACTTTCTTCCACCGCAAGATCGCCGACATCCACAATAGCTTCAACCCCCGGATGATCCTAACAAGCGCCAACACGCCGGAACCACCACACCCCACCGACCAGGACCCCCTGACAACCTGGGCCAATGTGAGCATCGAAGACACAATCAAGACCATTGGCACAATCCACTCCAGCTCACCGTCTGACCCTTTTCCACACCACATCTTCAACAAAGCCGGCGGCTCCATCGCACCCCACCTGTGCAACATCATCAACCTCTCCTTCTAGACCGCGACCTTCCCTGAAAGCTGGAAACATGCCGATATCAACGCCCTACTGAAGAGACCCAAGGCGGACGCAAGCGATCTGAAAAATTTCCGGCCCATCTCCCTGCTTCTGTTCCCAGCTAAGGTCATCGAGAAGATAGACAACATCCAGCAAGAAGACAACAGCATCCTGAACCCCTCCCAGTCAGGATTCCGCAGTAACCACAGCACTAAGACCACCCTCATCGCCACCACAGACAACATCAGGATCCTACTGGACAACGGCGAGACGGCGGCCTTCATCCTTCTGGATCTCTCCGTCACCTTTGACACCTCACACTACGCACACGACTCCATGACGCAGGGATCCGAGACAAGGCCCTGGACTGTACCTCCTCCTTTCTCTCCGGCAGAACCCAGAGAGTCTGCCTTCCCCTGTTTGGAACTGAAGCCTCCGAGATCATCTGCGGTGTCCCGCAGGAATCCTCCCTCAGCCCGACGCTGTTCAACGTCTACATGGCGCCTCTCCCATGCATCGCTCGACACCACGACCTCAACATAATCTCATACGCCGACAACACGTAACTGATCCTCTCCCTCACCATGGAACCCCTCACCGCCAAATCCAACCTCCACCAATGAATGAAGGCTGTCGCCGACTGGATGGAGGATAGCTGCCTTAAGCTGAACACAGTCAAGACGGAGATCCTCATCCTCTGGCCCAACCCGTCAGCATGGGACGACTCCTGGTGGCCGGCGTCGCTGGGGACACCCTCCGCACCCACCAACCACGCACGCAACCTGGGAGTCATCCTCGACTCGAAACTCACCATGACCAAACAAGTCAACGCTGTCTCCTCCACCTGATCCAACACCGTCCGTATGCTCCGCAAGATCTACAGATGGATCCCGACAGACACAAGGAAAACAGTCACCCATGCCCTAGACAGCAGCAGACTCGACTACGGAAACACCCTCTATGCCGGAGCCCTGACCAAGCTCATCAACAGACTGCAAAGAATCCAGAATGCCTCCGCACGCCTGATCCTCGACGTCCCGCGCAGCGACCACATCACCCCCCACCTGAGGGACCTACACTGGCTCCCTGTTGACAAAAGAATCTCCTTCAAGCTCCTGATCCAAGCACACCAGGCACTCCACAAGACGGGCTCAGCTTATCTCAACAGCCGACTCTCCTTCAACGTACCCAACAGGAAACTCCGCTCCGCAGACCTCTCCCTGTCTACCGTCCCACACATCCGTTGAACCACAGCCGGAGGCAAATCCTTCTCCCACCGCGCTGCCAAGACGTGGAACACCCTCCCCCCTCATCCTACGACAAACTGAAGACCTTCTATACTTCAGGAGACAACTCAAGACCTGGCTGTTTGACCAGTAACAACAGCACCCCCCTCTCCCACCCTCAGCGCCTTGAAACCCTTGCGGGTAAGTAGAGCGCTTTACAAATTATTGATTGATTGATTGCATTATTTTCCTCTTTCTATGCGTGCTGCATTCTGCAGCACTCATAGAATGAGGAAATCACCCCTGGTGTTTGTTTATGTGCAGGAAGGTTTCCCTTCCTGCAAATAAACAACCATTAAAAAAACAACGTTTTGCAAGTTCTATGTGTGCTGCATTAGCTGTAAAACGCAATTTCAGATTGTTTATGTGCAGGAAGGGACATTTTCCTGCGGATAAACAATCATCCCTGTGACCTGCATCGGCGCATGGCAGAAAATTGTGCACCAGCGCAGGGTAGCACAAAGGGATCCTTCATATCCTTGTAGATATGATGCATCCCTGTGCTTTGAAGGTGCCGCAGCGTGGGACAGCCAAAGGGCTAGCGGTGCCGCGCTGCGGCACTTTCTTGTAAACGAAGCCCGGTATAATTTATGGAAAATATACATTTGTATATACAATGCTTGTACAGTGTGTGTTATATGCAGTACTACCCAAAATAAACTAACCTATCGATTGATTGATTGATACAGGGTTTTGCTTCAACAATGACAAAGCCTTCATCTGTCCATATAATCCTGAGAGAACAGCATGTGAGACAATGAACCGAGTACAATCATGAAATTGCCACATTGCAAAATAAGTTACTACCACACACAGCGCCACTTGACTGCACTACAACCAAATGTTTTCCAGCAAAATATAAATGTCCATCACTGCCTTTCTCCGGTGTTGCACCCCTAGCACCTGTTACAGGCTCAATGTGCCCAACATAGCACCTCATTGGATTCCATGTGAATGGCCTGAAAGTCTTTCCTGTCCTCGTATCTTCTTATGTGACCTCATTCTAAAAGTTGAATTTGCTGTGGTCTCTCTTTATGCTAAGTTGTAGGTCAGCACTGTGGAATAATAACAACTTCTCATACATGATGTTAGTGACCCAAAGCAGAAACTTTTAAATTGTGGGCTGTCTTTTCCTTTCTGTCAGCTGTGCTTTAAGGCTTATCAAGAAAGACCATCACATTTACTATCAGGACTTTGCTCTTCTCTATCAGTAAGTCGTGGTGTCTCCTTATTTCTCATTTTGGATACTTTACAGTGAGTCTTCATTTGTTTTTGCTTTGCATGGATGCCTTTGGCACACACACGCAGCCTTTTGTTGCACTATTCCATCTTAGTGGGAATCATTAGACCCACTTTATGGCTTAGCCATTATCTTTGCACCAGTCAGTGACTTACCATGTGGGCATCTCAATCCAGCCACTCTTCATTTGGCCAGCTGTCGTGGGCCTGCAGTTTCACATGGAGTATTATCCCTGACACATAAATCCGTGTAAATCCTCCATCACTTCAATTTCAGAGCTTCTGCAGCCTGATCTGTGGTTCTCTTTTGAACTAGCACTCAGGTAGACAAACCCAGAGCACATTCCAGCCTGACACTAGAGGGCCTTCCTAATATCAGACGGCCAATGATCCCTGGGGCTGATCTCTATCTCTTTCACCCTGTCCACTGTCCTTAAATCATCACTTTGATACTTCACGCTACAACCTCCCACACCGGGGTGCACATCTCTTTACCTTAACTAGAATCAGAATTCCTGTCCATTATTGCAGCTCTTAAGAGCTAAGGGCCTGATTAGCTTGTAGGACCGCTGCACTCCCGGTGGTCCGTCTGCCATTTTATGAATTTGTTGTGGCGGAGGACCACCGGCTGCGCCAGGGACTGTTGTTCTCTGGCGGTGACAGAGTTGTGCCACAATGTAAGATGTCAGCATCCATGCCACTGCGATGGGAGAGACAAAGGACCATCCGCCTTACACAAGTACAACTCATAATAAGGCGGGCGTTGCTTTGGCGGTGCTGTGTCGGCGGAGAGCCGGAGCAGCACCGCCAAGTTGTATTCAGGCCCTAAGTTTTTACTTGGCCTACAAACCTCCTCTGACCAATGCCATTATCGTGTTTGTTGGAGCTATCTTTAAAAAAGGATCTCTTTATTTCCTCCCTTTGTCACTCTGATTGAACTCATGCCTGTTTAGTGTTTTTTATCAGTTCATGCCTCTCTCCCAACACCTCAGCTTCAACTGATGGTCATTGTTTTCTCCTCCATCTCTGCTCTTATACCTATTATGTCTTTTGTTATCTACTCTTTAGTTGCTTTTTTGGCATTCAGCATACAGACTCTATCATTTGCCTACATGATGCTTAATATTTCTCCCACCTCTATCCTACTTTCTTTACTCCTGCAAGTTGTTTAGCTACTTTTACTTACTTTTTCGGCCATCTGATAGCTATACTTCTACTCTTGCTTACTTCTGCTTGCCTTTAAGCCCATTTGTATTCCTTGTCTACAGCAATATTCATAGATTTTTTAACTTACTGATCAGCTTAGATAAGCTCGGTTTTCAGTTGCTAATATATCCCATAATATCAACAAGACTGCTGGTAAGAATCATAAAGGCTCTGATGAGACCATATACCTTTGGCGGATGTATGACATTACAACGCATGCTTTTACCACGCATGCTTTTACATCGCAACTTTTACAACGCATGCCTTTACAACGCATTGTGTTGAGGGGTGCTGGATAGTGAATAGTTTAATTTACTATTCCAACTCCAGTCCCCGTGGATAGTAGGGAAGGTGTTGGATAGTAAATTAAATCTATTCCCTATCCTAGAGCGCCTCCCAGCGCAATGCGTTGTAATGGTTTGCGTTGTAAAAGTTGCGATGTAAAAGCATTGCGTGGTAAAAGTTGCGTTGCAAAGGATGTTTCCCACCTTTGGCGGCTAGAGCTACCAGGGAATAGGAAAAACAGTCACTCATGTTCTATTGTTCCTGTACATTCGCTGTAAATTTGTAAATGACAATAACAAGAGTGTAATTATGTAAAACGGCATAATGGAGTCGTTTTGGGAATTCTGCATAACAAGTGCAAAATGTAAATGTATGAAATTACTTGAATTATGCCAGCATAATTTACATTTTGCTCAACCTAATTGTTACAATGATGGTCCAATAGTTGCTGTGCTTTGTAAACACTGACGATTCAGTTATCCTAGCTTTCAATTAACCATTCTAGATAATTAACATATTTCTGGTGCACCAACAATAATTTATCACAACAATGATTTCTAGTGCTGCAATGGGGCCATGGGGCCATGGGCACTGCGCGTTTTTACTGGAGCAGTATAAATACTTGGTTCTATGTGGTCTTATTTTGTCTAATGTTCCCCTCATTAAGCCCCCTGTAGGCTTGCTGTGGAGCTTGCATTGGATTTTGAGAAATAACTGCTATCTAGAAGCCATCAGTTAGCTACATTTGGCAAAAACTTCATACTTTAAGACATCAGTTATATGTTAATCTATGCAAAGTGTTAACACATCAATGTTAAGTGTGATCAGAACCACATCTCCCTATTCAAATTGGCCAGGAGGATATCAAGAGAGTTCTCTTGAGGAGAATCAAGCAACATTTATCCACGCTCTTCAAATTCATATCCGCGACTCACATGTGATATCATCCATACCCATGTTTACTCCCCCAGCTTCGTCATCCTTGTAGTTTTCTAGCTCCTAATCCCTACCTGGCTCTAATTTAATTGGAGTGAAGACAACCTTCTTGTACCTGTTTCCCAGTGGGATTTGCTATCAACATCCTAGTTGCCATCTCACCGGCAGCCTTCCTTGCCTAACCAACGATAGTTGGAAAGACTCACAGAAAGAACAAAACATTGCAACCTCTATCTGAAGCTGCAACTAAGCATGGGCGGATTTTGCGGATCCACGATTCACGAATTTGCGGATTCACGGATCGTGGATCCGCAAAATCCGCGGATTTAGCGGATCGGCGGATTTGGGGGCGGGGCTTCCTCGAGTGTGTGGGCGGGGCCAAACGGACGGGGCTTCCATGCGAGCGCACATGCCGCTTGTGTGTATAGCAGGTCAGAGACCGATCAGAGCAGCAGATTAAGAGACAGAAGCTCGGGCGGGGCCAAACGGACGGGGCTTCCATGCGAGCGCACATGCCGCTTGTGTGTATAAAAGGTCAGAGACCGATCAGAGCAGCAGATTAAGAGACAGAAGCCCCTGGTCACAGGAACAGCACGGGGATTGCGCTCGTGAAAGTCAAAGATGCAAATGCCTCTGGCCAGCATCACAGCGGATTTTCGATGGTATATTTGGGAAGAAGGCACACCTGCCCAGCCTCCACAACGCTCACGATTATTTTTGGGCTGATGAATGAGTCACTGAATTTAAGCTTCAACTAGGGCACATGCGTTATTGATATCTGCAAGTGTTTCCTGTTGAGGTTTATTTTTTGTGCCAGGACCGTCGTGCCAGAATGAACCCTGCCCTTCATATGTATTCAAGAAGACACCACAGTTTTTCCCCATGTAAATAATTTACGATGGCGCCGGCAAGCTGCCAGCGCCATCCTGCAAAAGTTACTTAATTAGCTTCAACAGGAAGCTCCAACTGATAAAATAAAGCAGGCGCTCGAGCCCCTGCTTTATCTTATCTGTTAGAGCTTCCTGTTGAAGCTAATTAAGTAACCATTTGAGGATGGCGCTGGCAGCTTGCCGGCGCCATCGTAAATTAGGCATTAGGCTTGAACTTTTGACCGCAAAATCCGCTCCGATCGCGGATTGCGGATTTTCGGTGAATTCGCGAGAGTTCGCGGACCGCGGATTTACCGAAAATCCGCAAAATCCGCGATCGGAGCGGATTTTGCGCTCATGCTTAGCTGCAACCAGACAAGGTCCTACTGCTACACAAAGTCCTTACTAAATCTAGTGAAAGACATCAAGACCAAATCAAATGACACTATTGCACTTAATTGCTGAATTATATGGAGAAGCTTGAGTATTCAGCCTCAAAAGAGGTACTGGATTTTTCACTTAACTGGAAAATATAAGTTAGTACAATTCATAGTGGATTACTGTATTACTCCCAGGACGTTCACTCCCTGTTCTTTCTGCCTGTTTTCTTTTCTCAGATTTGTATGCCTGTATAGATTTTTACCTTATTCATTTAACTTAGGGGCCAGACGAGGCCCCTATAATGCACTATCAGCTTTTGATGACAATAGACATGTCTTGTTGATACCGCTCTGTAGGGTATCATAATGATATCCTCTGTTCCACTCATTTAAGTGCTTGTGATAAGAACAAAATAGGCTACATTAAAGTGAGGGGGTTAATTATCACTATTAGCGTTATTAGAGATGGTATGAAATCTCACTTTATCCTTTTTTTGATCTCACCCGCTTTTATTACTTTTCAGAGTAAGCAAATCAACAATAGCAAAGGAATATACCTTAATCTTGAATTCCCAAATCGGCGCTTAGTCCGACCCTATTCAACATCTATGTGACCCCACTTGCCAGGCTTATTAGATCCTATGGGATGGAGATAATATCCTATGCGGATGACACCCAGATCCTTGTCTCTCTCTCCCATTCAGGTGTTCCGACTGCCTCCAATTTTAGATCTTGTATGGAGCCAGTCTTACAATGGATGATTCATAATTCATTAAAACTGAATGGGGAGAAGACGGAGGTGATGGTGTTTGGAGGGAATGATGATGTGTGGTCATCTTGCTGGTGGCCAGACTCATTAGGAGTCTGCCCCTCCCCTACCTCCTCTGTGGAAAAGTAAATTTTGCCATGTTATATGTGCCTACGTGTTCCCCATCCTATGTTATATGTGCATGATCGATATGCATGTATCCCCTCATGATCGATTAAAGACGCAATCATAGTTGTGTCCAACTCTAGTATGCCAGTTTCCAGTTCTCGTGAAAGCAACGAGTATTAGGCCTATGTTGCCACGTTTCACAGTGTGCACGTTAATTCATTGAATTGTCCCCGTTTCTAGGCCTCAAAAGGGGCCCGGACACCAGATTCAAGCTCCAGTCTCCTGAATCCACTCCGAGGAGCGATGCAGCCCCCACCTGCATCCCTGACCCTTCACTCACTTACTTCCTGCCGCGCAGTGCCCGGCCTGGCTCTGCCCGCCTGTCTGCCAAGAGTATGTTATGCTTCTAGTTATCAGTCCAGCCCTCCTTCTCTGCATTCCTAAGCTACTGAACCGCATCAACAGTTTCGGCTATGGTCTAGTCTTTCTGTCTCCATGCAAGAGAAATACTGTATTAATGTTCATAGAATATTCCTAGCACCCGCAATACATGTAGAATAGATGCACGCACCAGCCTTAGTGTCAAGTAGCCTTTGCCCTGATAACTTTTGGATTCTATCAACATGTACTCCAAACATCAGATACCAGATATGCTATAGGTACATGTCGTCCTGACACCGCAGACTTTAGTCTCCTCTTCTAGCGCAGAAGTCATAGCCCCAGTTCTCCCTGGTAACACGTCATTGCCCGTTTTGCGCGCACCACTAGGTTAAAGGTCCCAGCTGCTCCCAGGTAGCCCCCTCCATGTTTCTGCCCCATTCATGACATTTCTGTGACGTTCGTACCACATGTCTCAATGCACGCCCTGTACACGCCTTCTTTCTCCACCCATGCCTTCTTATCTTACGTTTGTCATAAGTTACGCCTACTGTATGTAATGTAATGTAATGTTTTACTATATATATGCTGCACTGTCGATGAAATGGTGCAGCTGCCTTCCTTCTTATTTTATTTCAGGCTGTCCCGTTCCAGTCCCTTCCTTTTTGCCTGAATAAATCCTTTTGACTCGGACACATCGGATCCTGCCTCTTATTTATTGAGCTGTCTGTTATTGTTAATGTAATTAAAAAATAGTCCCGGTATTATTTATTTATATACCACATAATGGCGCCCGAATAGGGACGAGCCCCTTCCTCACGCGCTGGCGATGCCACGCAGGCCCCCTGACCCTCTGCAGCCGTGACGGAACTCTACTGCGCACCGGCAGATATTTCTGCTTCAAGTCTCCCTCAGGCCCACGGAGGAAACGGAGACTGCGGTCCGACATCCAGACGAAGCGGTGTGGAATGCGGTTCGTCCCGACCAGAGCCCAAGCCGAGAGAGCAAGGTCCGAAGTATCCGGAGGCCCACCTGTAACCGAAGTTTCCGAAGTTTGTAGTCCGACGTCGTAGCAGTCCAGTCCAGTCCGAGGCCTTCCAGTTTCTGCTTCCCGGTGAGTACCGTCGCGGGGGAAGTATCTAGACAGGATCATTAGTTTGGTCCTGGTCCGATGGGTTTGGGTACGCAGATCCAGTCCGAAGTATTCACCTAGGTGGATACGGGTCCTGACGTGTCTCTTTATGGGACCGGTATGTTCTGTACTGTTTTAGCAGTGCATCCAGTAATTCTAGTAAGTTTCGTTTTCGAGAAATTCATGTGTTCTGTTTACAGTGTATCAGGTAGTATTCTGTTATCAATGTATTTTTATGTCGTGGTATGAGAGTTTTGTTTGCTATATTATTATTGTGATTATTGTGTATTGTATTCCAAGTATATTAACGAAATGCCTTTATTCTCGAAATTACGTCAGTTAAAGACCAGAAAAGGGTTACTCGAAGAAGCAGTTCCTGTCCCTCCTAGGGACAGTCCAGGACATTTTATGTATCACAAGCATGGCTTAGATGCCATAATATATCTAGACTTATGGGCGGACTATACTAAGGAACTAGAAGAGAAATATAGATGGCCCGTATCAGGTACATGGGATGCCGAGTGCATCATGCGAGTAGAAGAAGCATTATGGAAAAAGAAAGCCAGACAGTCCCAGAAAGATGCCATCGAGCTATGGCGCAAAGAATCTCATAAAAGAACCGAAAAAGAATTCAGAAAAACAGAATTAAGTAGGGAATCCGCAGAAAAAGCCCAAGAAAGGGAATTAATAGAAGAAGGTGAACGAGTTAGAGCAGAACAGTCAGACAGACAGAGAAATGCCCTTATTAAGGGTATGTATCCTCTTCTTGCCGAGGGCTTGCCAAAAGCAACCCCGGAAGCACCCTGTAAATTCCCGCCGCCATTGATCCCGACTAAGCTACGTCATAAACCGACCGCAGATGATATTTTTCTTTCGTCCTATTTGGACGACACAGTCCCAGAATATGCAAATCCTATTCCGCCTGCTCCTGTTAATAATGTAATTCCTGCTCCTCCAGCCGTTGGTCCCGTGGGTCCAGTTAATGTTACAGCACCTGTTACAGCACCCCCGGCCCAGCCCACAGTACATGTACCCGCTTTGCCAGTCGCTCTACCAGCACGTACAGTATACACCGACGATTCTAGTTTAGGAGCCGCGGGGGGAAGTTCTCCTCATACCCCGCCTCAACCAAGACGTATGACGCTACATGAACTAGCGTTACAGCGTACGCCAAAAGTGACTACATACGGAGATATCAAGCGAGCCCTTACTGAATGTCGTTATGATCCAGTTCCAGGCGATGATCACATGGTCATATATTCATTACGTTTAAGACGGGTTGCCGGCTATTTGGACACCCTGCCCGATATGGGAGAACATCTAGACAGAATATATCGTTTTATCCGTACAGGAGTGAATCCAGAAAGTATTCACGAAGCCATGGTTCAAAGAAAGGTCGAGACTCAGCTCATGATTTTAAAGTTTTTGATTAACTGATTAATAGATAATACATTGTTTAACCGTTCTCGGCGTGGGAATCAAAATCTGCTATTTTTTCAAATTTTCAATAAGAGAGCAAGATTATCCAGAAAAAGATCAAGAAGAAATGAAAGTCCTGACCAGGTGGAGTGACAATATAGCCGAGGGAAAACACAAGACACAAAATTGCATAGAGAGTATGTACAAGAAAATTCGTAGGGAAATCATAACGATACACGAGAAACGAGAAGCAAAACAAGCAACCGAGAAAGAAGATGACTCTTCTACAGAAGAGGTAGACAACGAGAATCCCTCCAGAATAGCGTATGTAGGTAGAACTAGACTTTCCGACCGACATTCACGCCTAGATTACAAGAAAGCTGTTCCTCCTCCAGCACCAGAACAGTGTTCTCTTGAGCAAGTATTCCAAGCTACCGATCACATTCTGAAATTACGAATAGGTTATAGTGAGCTCAGTACAATGCATGAACAAGAACTAGCCCGATCAGCAGTCCGGTGGACTACTGATTCTACCACTTTTCCAGACGAAGTAGTGGCCCAAATGTTTCTGACACTGCCCCCAGCCGAGCAACGACTGGTGGGTATGTATATGATCCAATACCTCATTACACTGTATGAGGAACAACATTCTGATCCAGGTCCTTTACATGATATATTGAACGAGTTACTCCAGTACAGATGGAAAGGTCTAGGTACCGATTTAATTAGTGTCATTTTAGAACAGCGCCACAAATACCGAACGTTTCTGAATCCACATTTTGTTCACGTCTCACCCCCAGAAAGTAAATCATTCTACATAGACAGACAGAATCCGTTACGAGAAGTACATCCAGTCAAGAAAGAGGGTGGTGGTCTAGAACGGGTATTTGTTTACACCCCTATCACAAAGATGGAACTCTTAGAAATGAAGAAGTTAATTCCCTGTCATGATAAAGATCCAGCAGGGTTCCACCGTGAATTAAAGGACATGCTCCGTATGGGAGAATACACGTATCCTGATATCATTAAAATGTTAAAGGTCCTGTTGCCTGCGGGCATATATGAAAAACTAAAAGAAAAAGAATGGGAGGTGGGAGAGAAAAAGATAGATTGGACAGCTTTAGAAGCTGAAGATAATTCACGAGTACCAGGTACCGGTCTTGGGGATAAAGCTAAAGAATTGCCCGAGTTATTGATACAAGTTTTGCCAAGATTACTAGCCACGAAAAAGGAAGATTGGGATGCGATCTCAGCCTGTAAACAGAAACAAGACGAAGATACTAGTGATTTCTATTCTAGATTTGAAAAATGTTTTATTATTAATAGTGGTCTGAAAACAAGTAGTGAATCATACCCTCATCTTTTTGTTACTAAACTAGTCGAGAATTCAAGTCCACAAGTTAAAAATCGAGTCCTGAAAGTCGAAAGCACCTGGCAAGCTAATTCTCCGTCACAGATGCTCCAAATGCTCCAGTACCACCAGAACAGAATCAGGGAAGAGCAGGAACACGAAAGGAGACGTATGAAAGACACGAAAATGAAAGTACTAGTTGCACAATCTGTTCCACAAGACAGTCAGAAGAGGGGTCCGAATCAAGCCAGTCATCCTGCAGTTCCCGTTAAAGGGACATGCAATTACTGTAAACAGCCAGGTCATTTTATAAACGAATGTGCAGTTCTGAAACACAACATAGCTACTGGTAAAACTAAAGAAAGACCACGTCCGCCTAGACAAGAACAAGTTTCACAGACTTCTCAGCCACCACAGAATGCACAACAGACAGTTACAGCACCGCAGCCTATCGCGGCAACACAACATGTTACCCAGCAGATGTACCAGTATGCACAGTCAGAGTACCCAGATTATCAGCCATATTCATGAAACAGCCTAGAGAGGGAGGTAGGCTTGCCTCTCATCGAGATACCTGTAGATCAAGAGGGTCCCTATGTACACAGTCAACTATTGGGGAAAGACAGAAAGTTTCTGATTGATACAGGGGCAAGTAGGACTACCATCAGTCATGACGAGGTTCCAGGGGCTCCGCTCTCAGGCTCTAGAAATGTTTCCCTTGGATTTTCAGGAAAGCCCATTGTTAATGAAATATCGAAACCAGTTACTCTAGAGGTTGGTCCATTGTCCCGAACTACAGATCTGTTACTAACGAAATCTTGCCCAGAAAATTTGTTAGGCATTAAGACTTTAAAAGAATTAGGAGCAGTCATATGCTGCTCCCCAGAAGGGGTCCGTCTGTTTCTCCGTGATTTCAAAGGTCATTATGTATTACGTGATTTTGATCCAAGATTATTGAATGTACCACAGCATTTATGGGCGCAAGGTCCAACTGATGTAGGTTGTATGCATATCACACCCCACCGTGTGACTCTGAAGCAAGGTGTTGTTTTACCACGAATCCGACAGTACAAATTGCCACCTGAGGCTGTAGCAGCCTTATCCAGAATTATTGACGAACTTATTGTTCAAGGAGTGGTTGTAGAAACTGACTCCAATGTATGTAATTCTCCCATCATTCCAGTCCTGAAACGCACTGATCCAAATGCACCTCCAGTTTATCGATTAGTGATTGACCTTCGAGAACTTAATAAATGTATTATACCACAGTACCCAGTGGTCCCAGATATTTCTTCTCTATTGACAGCCATTGATTCTGAAGCCATGTTCTTTACAGTTATCGATCTCAAGAACGCATTTTTCAGTGTCCCCATTCATCCAGACAGCCAGTTCCTTTTCGGATTCTGTTTAAATGGAAGAAGCTATAAATTCACACGAGCACCTCAAGGTTTCACAGAAAGTCCTAGCATTTACAGTCAAGCACTTAAGAGACAACTAGACAATATTCACATGCCAACTGACACTGCCCTGCTCCAGTATGTCGATGATCTACTGATCACAGCCCGTTCTGAACGTGACTGCGAACGTGCGTCACTTACAGTTCTGTATTTTCTGGCCGAGATGGGGCACAAGGTGTCCCCTTCCAAATTGCAATTCTGTGTCCAGCAAGTGGTCTACTTGGGACACTTACTGTCCAAGAGGGGTAGGCAGTTGACACCTGACCGTATCCAGTTAATAGCACGTCTTCCACAGCCCAAGACACAGAAGGAGGTACGAGCTTTTATCGGCCTTACTTCTTACTGCAGACAATGGATTCCTCAGTATGCATTTCTAGCCAAGCCACTGATACAGTTAACGACACAGGAGGCAGCCGTATCGTCTGTCCTCCCTTGGACCCAGGAACATACACTTGTTTTTCATGAGTTAAAGAAAGCTTTATGTAATGCACCTGTTCTAGCAACACCGAACTACAGTAAGCCTTTTACACTTTTTGTGACAGAACGTGATGGTACTGCATTATCTGTTCTCACACAAGATCAAGCAGGACAATACAAGCCTTGTGCTTATTTTTCTAGCACATTAGATCCAGTGGCCCAGGCTCTGCCTGCGTGCCTCAAGTCAGTTGCAGCCACAGCTCTAGCTATCAGACAAAGTGATTCCATAGTGTTAGGACACTCCGTGACAGTACAAGTTCCACACTCCGTGGAAGTTCTTTTAAACCGAACCCAGACTCAGCACTTGACAATTGCACGTTTAACAGGTTATGAACTGACACTGTGTTAGCCACACATAGAAATCAGACGCTGCAACATTTTAAATCCAGCTACACTGTTACCGTCAGTTACTTCAAATCCTGCCACACATGACTGTGTGGAAGTTGTTAACACCATGACAAAGCCAAGACAAGATCTGACAGATATTGCATTACCTGGTCCGGACCTGACACTTTATGTGGATGGTTCATGTATGAGAACAAGTACAGGAGAACTAGTAGCCGCGTATGCAGTGACTACTGACACCGAAGTTATAGAAACACATCGTATTGACACCCTGTCTGCTCAAGCAGCAGAGCTTGTCGCTCTGACCCGAGCCTGCATACGTGCCAAGAACCTGAAAGTAAACATATACACAGATTCACGTTACGCATTCGGAGTCGTACACGACTTTGGAGTGCTCTGGCAGGAGAGAGGTTTCATGACTTCTCATGGAACCAAGATTCAGCATGGTCTCCTCATTCAAGCTCTGTTAGATGCAATACATTTACCGACAGCTATCGCTATCATGAAGTGCAAGGCACATACGAAAGTCACTGATATCATTTCCCAAGGTAACGATCTAGCAGATCGAACAGCCAAGCTCACAGCTCAGACTCCAGACATTCCAGTTAACACGACACTGACACACATTCCAGAACAGACTACTTGTATGACAGTTAAGGACCCTACACAAGATGTCATAGACATACAGTTACATGCTACTCCCGATGAAATCAAGAAATGGTCCGAACAAGGAGGGGTCCAGACAGATCAAGGATGGTTGACGAAAGGAAAAGCCACATGGTTTCTCCCCGACTCTATGGTTCAAATCATTATTAACACCGCACATAGTCCAGCACATCTAGGAGAAAAAGCCATGTTAGACAGTATCCAGAACCTTTGGTTCAACAAGCATTTACGAGCAGCCGCCAAGCAGAAAGTACGTACCTGTATGATATGTTGCCAGTTCAATCCAGGTAAAAGTGTCCCGGTGGAACGAGGTGGATTTCATCCTCCTGACCACCCTTTTGAAGTCCTCCAGATGGACTATATTCAGATGGAGCGATGTCGAGGTTTCAAGTATGTCCTCGTAGTTGTATGCGCTTTGTCCAGGTGGACAGAAGCATATCCAGTTCCAGATTACACAGCTGCGACCACTGCCAGGCAGTTGGTTCGTGAGTTCTTTCCCCGCTATGGATTGCCTAGGGCGTGTATTCAGATAACGGCCAGCCATTCTCATCCGAGCTCATGAAACAAGTTTCCCTTCTGTTAGGGTACCAGTGGAAGTTCCATTGTGTACGCCATCCTGAAGCAGCCGGTCTCGTAGAGAGACATAACCAGACCCTGAAAATCCGCATTGCGAAAGTGTGTGCAGAGAAAGGTGTAGATTGGATAGTAGCACTGCCAGTTGCCCTTTTCTATATGAGAATGGTCGCTCACTCCCGTTCAGGTCTATCTCCCTACGAGATAGTGTTTGGTCGCCCCCCTAACATGTGGGGTACACCTAGACCCCGTACCATTACCGATATTGACAGTAATATGCTGACAGATTACCTTGCCTCCTTGATGTCTGCACTACAATCTTGTCGTTCACAGGTTGCCGCTGCATTTCCAGACAACACCGAGGTGAAACCGCATGAGGTCGTTCCGGGTGATATGGTCCTTATAAGGAACTTTGATCGTTCAAGTCCGCTGGAGCCCCGTTGGAAGGAACCCCGTCTCATCCTTCTCACCACCCGGACTGCTGTGAAGGTGGAAAACTGAAAAGGGTGGCTACACGTGAGCCACGTCAAGAAATTTCATGGACTTAAACCTAAAACATTTCTCAAGGACTGCCCCGTTCTCAAGGACTGCCCAGACATTGAATCTAAAATTCCCCTGTTAGAGAAAACCCCGCAGCAGGAGTATAAATCTAAGTTGCGGTCTAGTAAGTCAGCCAGTTTAATTGTCTAAGTCCCTCTCGGGTGAAACGGTTAGACAGGTTCCTGACATGTATGAGATAGACCCACACAGTGAGAGAGTTAGTCAAAACTCTAAGAGATGTATTATCGTTCTGTTCTTTTTATTGGTCCTGAGCCTTATGGTTACATGCATAAGTTATGCGTTACATTTATGTTTTCCTATTTCACATGTACATATGTTTTCTAATGTTACAGTAGAGCACACATTTAGTGATCTGCCTCCTCACGAGTTATCCTATCGTCTTGCTATGCGTAATAATACTTTTATCCGAATGTTGCACTATTCACACCAGACCAGCAATGCCACTAATTGTTGGGTGTGTGGTCGACTTCCCCCTTTCCAGACACCGAAGGGAGTTCTGCCACTCTTTCCTTATCCGTTTTCGCATAATGGTTCGTGTGGAGCATGGTCCACGTTAACGTCATCCTCAACTGATATGTCCCTTCTGAATCGTACATGTTTCCCAGACAAGCAAGGTCTTTCCCATAGAACAGGGTTAGATCTAGAAAATGAAGTATATGATTTAGGTAATTATTCCTCGAATTTCATGGTTCTGAATGTTCAGTCCGATACTACTCCAGATTTGCCTGCTATTTCAGTACTACCAGTCAAAGGCAAATTATGTGTCAGAAAGAATGGTTCCGCACATGTAGGACATAGTGATTGTACCATTGTGGTCGAGTATAGTGACAGCGGGAAATCTATTTTCAAAGCCTCACGTCATTCTTATTTTGTTTGTGGTCAGACCGCATATGTTCGTCTGCCCCTCGATTGGGATGGAACATGTTATATTGCCTTCCTACTGCCACCAGTTTTCCTAGCCCCATCTGATTATCACAGAAACACACATCTAGTACACATTAGACATAGAAGGGAGACTGAGTCCCCAATTGTCGATCAAACTGAAACTGCTCTAGAACAATATCAAGACTTCAATAAAGGTTTCTTTTTCTTTATAGGTCCTGTCCAGAATAGTAAGTTAATACGTAGGTTAACCAGAACCCTTGAAGCAGTAGTGAATGAGACTACTTCCGCTCTAGGTAACTTAACCGAAGAGCAATCTGCTATGCGTTTTGTCGTGCTCCAAAATCGTCTCGTTCTTGACGTCATACTGGCCGATAGAGGAGGAGCATGTAGAGTCATCGGATCTAGTTGCTGCATTTTCATTCCTAATAACGCGCCGTCTGTTTATTCAGCTATAACCAGACTTCATAAAATTGCCCATCAGTTACACCAGAATCCAGGCACCTGGACATGGTCCGGTTGGCTCTGGAGTATCATATCTGCCTGGGGATGGAAAGTATTGTCATTCCTAGGTATAGCAGTAATGATCATATTCAGTTCCTGCCTCTGTTTACAATGTGGCCCTGCGATTTGCGGCATGTGTGCTACCTCTTGTATTCCTAGTCCTAAGTCCCGTTCTAAGACAATTCGAGACGAGCAAATGATGCTATATGAACAGATAGATGGTATCATGAATATTGATGTTTCCTGATGGAAACGTAGGGCACAAGGAGGGAATGTGGAAAAGTAAATTTTGCCATGTTATATGTGCCTACGTGTTCCCCATCCTATGTTATATGTGCATGATCGATATGCATGTATCCCCTCATGATCGATTAAAGACGCAATCATAGTTGTGTCCAACTCTAGTATGCCAGTTTCCAGTTCTCGTGAAAGCAACGAGTATTAGGCCTATGTTGCCACGTTTCACAGTGTGCACGTTAATTCATTGAATTGTCCCCGTTTCTAGGCCTCAAAAGGGGCCCGGACACCAGATTCAAGCTCCAGTCTCCTGAATCCACTCCGAGGAGCGATGCAGCCCCCACCTGCATCCCTGACCCTTCACTCACTTACTTCCTGCCGCGCAGTGCCCGGCCTGGCTCTGCCCGCCTGTCTGCCAAGAGTATGTTATGCTTCTAGTTATCAGTCCAGCCCTCCTTCTCTGCATTCCTAAGCTACTGAACCGCATCAACAGTTTCGGCTATGGTCTAGTCTTGCTGTCTCCATGCAAGAGAAATACTGTATTAATGTTCATAGAATATTCCTAGCACCCGCAATACATGTAGAATAGATGCACGCACCAGCCTTAGTGTCAAGTAGCCTTTGCCCTGATAACTTTTGGATTCTATCAACATGTACTCCAAACATCAGATACCAGATATGCTATAGGTACATGTCGTCCTGACACCGCAGACTTTAGTCTCCTCTTCTAGCGCAGAAGTCATAGCCCCAGTTCTCCCTGGTAACACGTCATTGCCCGTTTTGCGCGCACCACTAGGTTAAAGGTCCCAGCTGCTCCCAGGTAGCCCCCTCCATGTTTCCGCCCCATTCATGACACTTCTGTGACGTTCGTACCACATGTCTCAATGCACGCCCTGTACACGCCTTCTTTCTCCACCCAGGCCTTCTTATCTTACGTTTGTCATAAGTTACGCCTACTGTATGTAATGTAATGTAATGTTTTACTATATAAATGCTGCACCGTCGATGAAATGGTGCAGCTGCTTTCCTTCTTATTTTATTTCAGGCTGTCCCGTTCCAGTCCCTTCCTTTTTGCCTGAATAAATCCTTTTGACTCGGACACATCGGATCCTGCCTCTTATTTATTGAGCTGTCTGTTATTGTTAATGTAATTCAAAAATAGTCCCGGTATTATTTATTTATATACCACACCTCTGCAAAGAACCTGGGGGTCATGATTGATCCTGCCCTTAATTTAGACAAACAGGTTAGTAGAACTATCTCTACCTGCTGGGGCATCATCCACATTCTGAGAAGAATCAGGCATTATCTATCTCTGCAGGCAAGAAAACAGCTTGCAGTTGCCCTCATTGGTTCCCGGCTGGACTACTGCAATGCGCTGTATATCGGACTGAATAAGAGCCTATTGCAGCGCTTGCAGGTAGTCCAGAATGCTGCTGCTAGGTTTGTGCTGGACCTCCCTAAGCGTACCTCGGCCACAGCAGCCAGAAAATTGCAACACTGGCTCCCTGTTGAGGACCGTATCCGTTTCAAGACCCTATGCATGACTTACAGGGCCCTTTCGAAAAATAGTTCCACCGGTGTAGGATCCATCCTGTCCCGCTATATGCCCTCCAGGGACCTGCGTTCCTCCAGTAGATTTCTCCTATCAGTCCCTCGAGTCAGAAGAGCTAAATGGGGTGGAAGGGCCTTCTCCACCTTGGCGCCCAAGGAGTGGAATGCACTACCACAGGAACTAAGATCCCTACCTACTCTTCAGGCATTCAGAAGCGCTCTGAAGACGCATCTATTTGTGCAGGCCTACCTGTAACGGTGTCATGTCTATGCTTATGATATGTTTTTTAGGCGCCTTGATGCCTTCGGATTATTGTCTGCGCGTTATTAAGTTTATTCAAATCAAATCAAGTATTTCTCTATAATTCTATAATCTTCACTAGAAAACTCTAATTCTTGAGGATTTCTTCACCACACTGATGACATGTGGCTTATCCAGGTCACTAGCAGACGTGTCTGGCTGATCTATTCTTTGAAATTCTCTTCCAAGCTCCTTTGCAGTTCATACCAAGGCATCATCAGTCACTTCTTAGTGACTGGAACATTGACAAGCATAGTCAGAACTGCTGACATAAAAATGTTCCTGTTATTGATCAAACCAACCATTCTAACTTCCTACCAATATTTAATGACCATTTCTTGGCACACCCTTTGAAAGATCAGCATTCAATTAAAAGTGATGCAAATAACTGAATTTTTTCCCCCCCAATTTACTTACCAGTGCAAAACTTGTTTTGCACTGGAACTTCACTTGAAAGTAGTGCAGAGCCTAGAGCTGCTTTCCATTACTTAGCACTGAGGGGGCATGCCATGGGTGGTGCATGGGTGTTCCCATAGGGTTTGATGCAAATTTCTATCTACTAAGAAAAGTAGACAAGGTCACACATCAAATATAACATCCATTTGAAATAGGCACTATCAAGGAGAAATGCTTTTATGTCTCCTTTCTTTTCCAACTTTACAGCACATATACAAAGTAGGAAAATGTTTAAATTTAGTCCAAGCATAATATTTTTTTAGGAAAGAGCACCTTTTCAGAACAAAACCTATCCGAGATTCATGCATACACCCTTGAACCTCCTTTCTCCATAACCGAACACAACAATTCAAGATTAACAACTCTCTTTCCAACCCAGTTCCAGTAAAACTGGGCGTCCCACAAGCATCCTCACTTTCCCCGAAATTCTTTAACTTGTTCATGGAGCCGCTCACCAAAATCCTTCAAGCGACTAACGTGCAATATCATATGTACGCTGATGATACTCAACTGTATCTAAAGATTAACACCTTAGAAGACATTAAACAGCTTAACTCCACACTCATGAACACACAAACATGGTTGGCAGAAAATCCTCTCAAACTGAACGCTCTAAAGACTGAATTCCTCTGCTAAAATCCCTTTGATGCAAAACTTAATCCCACATCTCACTGCACTCAACGTGCAATCAACTATTGTGGACTCCGCAAAATAACTGGGAATAACTCTGGACAGCAATCTCAGCATGCAGAAACACGTCAGCAATGCTACAAAGGGAGCAAACTTCCAGTTAAACATTCTAAGGAAGTTAAAACCATTCCAACCAGTCAATGACTTCAAACAGGCTGTACAAGTGCTAGTTATCCCCTGTGTGGATTATGGTATTGTCTCTCCATGCGGCCTCCCAAAAACGACTACAGCCCCCCCTCAGAGCATTAATAAACTCTGCAGCAAGACTCATCACCGGCTCGAAAAGAAGTTCCCACATCTCCCCTGACCTAAAATCCCTGAATTGGCTCCCGTTCGATGCAAGAATTAAGCTAAAAATTGCTTGCATGACACATAAGGCCTTACACCACAAGGCACCCATTTATCTCGCACAGAAACTGTCAATCTCTGGCTGCTCAAGGTCCTCTAGGGGTGCAGACAACCTTCTTCTGAAACCTCAAAGATTCAATAAAAAAAACATATAAACGATCCTTCTCTGGGATGGCGCCTTGGATTTGGAATACTCTTCCCCCCGAAACCAGATTGAATTCTTTTTTCATATATTTCAAAAAGGAAGTAAAAGCGACTTGCTTGGCAAAATTTACTTGACCACTCTTCCCGGCCCTGAACCTTTTCATCCGAGATCCGCTGTTTATGTTCTTGGAACAACTATGGTCCCATGCTTTGGTGTTTTTAAGACTTCTTCTGTGTGCTTTATTTTATTTATCCTATGCTTGTGTCTTGCTTTTCATTTGGTGTAATCATCTTCGTTCATTGTAAAGCGGTGTCATAACCGCTATGAAGCCCTTGATGCTAGAACTTCAATCACTGACACCCAAGCATCAATTGGGCCATCTGCTTGACCCTATCTTTGCTAATTGGGAAGGAGTGGATGTTCAGCCCCCCACCAGGGTTCCCTGGTCTGACTACTGCCTAGTATTGTTTTCCGTGGCATACAGCTCGATGGAACTGAAAGAGAGGCAACCCTTACTCCCCAAATGCAGGAATTGGAAAAAATGTACCCAGGAATCATTTAAGCTGGCCTTGATGCTAGAGCCTCCACCATGTAGTGACACCCTCAATGAGGCCTGGAGAGTCTATGAAGAGTGGATGACGAAGGCGTTAGATAAAGTGGCCCCATGTACAAACAAGGCCCCTGTAAGGCTTACTAAAACTGCTCCATGGTTTAACAAGGAGATTATGGCAGCTAAATCAATATGCAAAACCCTAGAACGTAACTGGCGCAAAGATTACGGATTAATTCCCAAACAGCAATATAAGGACAGTTTGAGGAAGTATCACAAACTGATAAGAAAAGCGAAAGGAGAATTCCTTAAGGAGAGGATTGAGTCAGCGGAGAATCCCTCCAAGGAATTATTCGCTATATATAAATAGCTCACGGCCCCCACCAGGATAGTAGCCTAAGACACCTTTTCCGAGGAGGCCTGCGAATTGATTGCAGACCACTTCGAAAAAAAGGTGGAGAAAATATACGCCTCCTTCCCGGCTGGGACCGGCATGTATACAAGTGACCCTAAGAGTTGCGTGAAGCACACTGAGGACATACACCTGAACTGCTTCGAAGTTCCTTCTAGACCGGAATTGCTGAGCATTGCGTGCAGTATTCAATCAGGCTCCCCCAATGATGCTGCCCCGCCCAAGGGTTTTAGGAATCAGCAAGAAATTGTAATTGATCATATTAGTCACATGGCCTTACTCTCCTTTCAGGAGAGCCATGTGCCTGATGAGTGGAAAAGGGCCCAGGTTATTCCTTTAAAAAAGAAAGCAAATCTCAACATATCGCAACTGGAAAACCTCAGACCCATTTCGCTTCTTCCGTTTTGTATGAAGGTTGTGGAAAAAATAGCAAACATCCAGCTTATGAAATTTATGGAAGAAGGTCAGCTTCTCCATCCGACACAATCTGGCTTTAGGTCCAGGCATTCAACAGAAACAGCCCTTCTTTTCTCTACGGAGATCCTCCTGCAAAAAGTGGATGAAGGACAGACAGCGGCCTTGGTTGTATTGGACCTGAGTGCGGCGTTTGATACCGTGTCGCACACTACGATGCTGACTCGCCTTACTGAAATTGGAGTTGGGGGATCGGCTCATAAGTGCCTATGTTAATTTTTAAAGGATAGAAGCTTCCAAGTACACTGTCCCCCTTTCAAATCTACCCCTTGATGGCTAAGGCACAGGGTTCCACAGGGCTCGAGTCTGAGCCCTACCTTATTCAACCTTTACATGGAGCCCCTTGCACGAATTGTGGAATCATACGGGGTGGATATTGTTTCATACGCCAACGATACACAATTAGTGATTACCTTAGCCCAAAGCCAGGTCGAGGCGGCAGCCAACTTTTCCACCTCTCTTATGGCTTTAGCCGACTGGATGAATAAAAACTGCCTGCGCCTTAACGGGAATAAGGCCGAGGTACTGGTAATCGGGAGAGCACCCTCTCTCTGGTCATCGGCCTGGTGGCCGTCTGAGTTGGGACCTACCCCCTCAGTGATGGTGAAGAATTTAGGCGTCCTTTTGGACACTAACCTTTCTTTTGGACAGCACATTGGAAGGCTGTCAGGTAAATGTTATGGCATTTTAAAAACCTTACGTAAAGTCCTTGACCTTCTTCCCGTCAACTCTAGGAAAATGCTAATACATGCCCTAGTCACCCTCTTCTGGACTATGGGAATTCCCTGCTCATCGGCCTGAACAAGAAAGCGATTCAACAGCTCCAATGTGTTCAAAATGCGGCGGCCCGATTTGTCCTGAATCTGTCTAGAAGGACATCAGGGAAACTGGCCTTGTCAACCCTTCATTGGCTTCCCATACTGGAACGCATTTTGTTCAAAACAATGTGCATTACACACCGCATTGCTCAAGGAAGAGGTCCTATTTATCTACAAAAACTGTTGACCATTCACTGCCCCATACGCAATTTGAGATCGCTAGGAAGCATGCAGTTCCGGGTCTCCCGCATCCATAAAGCGCGAATGAGAGGTCGCTCATTTAGATACCTCGCCTGCAAACGATGAACGAACTTCCCATTGAACTCCGTATGGAACCGTCGGAAGTAAGGTTCCGCCTCAAACTCAAAACATACCTCTGTCCGAGAGTCTAATTCTTGTAAGCGGGGTCTCTCTACCTCCTCGTGTTACCGAGCTACTGAAGTCATGCTCTCTTGGTGGACTTTATCCATAGCGCAGGGACACACTTATATAGTGTAACCAGGTGCTTTATAAATGATTTTATTATCATTATTATTATTATTATTAAAGCGCTCTGATATCCGCAAGGATCTAGTTCGCGCTCTATAAAACCTTCTAAATAAACTGTGGCGCAAAGAAAGCTGGGTGTGAGTAGTGCTTGGCAGCCTGATCGTGCACGGCGCTGGCAGCATGATTGTGTGATGGTGCAAGCGATAGAGCAGGGTAGTGCCGATTCTCTGTAGATATAGATTGTCCTGCTCATGCAATGCAGCACAGCATTTTTGGCTGCTGTGCTCTGTTGCATAAGAATTTAGAAAATAGACCGCATAAAACTTCACATAAACAAGACAACTTTCATTACACATATTTACCTCAATGGAGCTATATGCACTCAATAGGACTTTCAATTTTAGGCTCCAGGTCACTAAAACAAATATGCTTTCTGTTTATTTTCAGACCAGGCGTCTTCGACACAGGTCTTGCCACTCTTGAAATGAAATGAAATGAAATTAAATACCAGTATTTGTAAAGCGCACAGCTACCTCCTAAGTGGTGTCACAGCACCGAGACCGCCCTCATCGCAGCCACCGATGACATCAGGACCCTGATGGACAACGGAGAGACAGCCGCTCTCATCCTCCTGGACCTCACGGCAACCTTTGATACTGTCTGCCACCGCACCCTAATAACCCGCCTCTACAAGACTGGGATCCAAGGAAAGGCCCTGGACTGGATCACATCCTTCCTCTCCGACAGAACCCAGAGAGTCCGCCTCACTCCCTTCAGCTCCGAGGCCACCAAGATCATCTGCGGCATACCCCAGGCATCCTCACTCAGCCTAACCCTCTTCAATATCTACATGAGCACCCTTGCCGCCATCGCACGCAAACACAACATCAACATCATCTCCTATGCTGATGACACCCAACTGATACTCTCCCTCACCAAAGATCCTCTCACCGTCAAAGCCAACTTTCAGGACGGAATGAAAGATGTCACAGAATGGATGAAGCACAGCCGTCTGAAGCTCAACTCGGACAAGACAGAGGTCCTCATCCTCGGACAATCCCCATCCACCTGGGACGACTCCTGGTGGCCCACGACACTGGGCACCGCACCGACACCCATGGACCACGCACGCAACCTGGGATTCATCCTGGACTCCTCCCTCACGATGACCAAGCAAGTCAACGCAGTCTTGTCCTCATGTTTCAACACCCTGCGCATGCTCCGAAAGATCTTCCGGTGGATCCCCACCGAAACCAGAAAGGTGGTCACCCAGGCCCTCGTCACCAGCCGACTGGACTACGAGAACGCCCTATACGCAGGAACCACAGCCAAACTTCAGAAACGCCTTCAACGCATACAGAACGCCTCCGCACGACTCATCCTCGACACCCCTCGCCACAGCCACATATCCGCCCACTTGAGAAACCTGCACTGGCTCCTCGTCAGCAAGAGGATCACGTTCAGGCTGCTCACCCATGCACACAAAGCACTCCACAACATGGGTCCCGAATACCTCAACAACCGCCTCTCGTTCTACACCTCCACCCGCCAGCTCCCCTCCACCAACCTCGCCCTCGCCACCGTCCCACGGATTTGCAGAACCACCACCGGAGGAAGATCATTCTCCTACCTGGCAGCCAAAACATGGAACTCCCTCCCCGCACACCTACGACTGACCCAGGACCATCTCACCTTCAGGAAACACCTCAAGACCTGGTTATTCGAGCAATAGCGGCACCCCCCTCACTTCAGCGCCTTGAGACCCTCACGGGTGAGTAGCGCGCTCTACAAATGTATTGATTGATTGATTGATTGTCTCGGCGCTGGGGGCCCTCTGGAAGATTAAGCAAGCTATTGCCCAGAGTCACATGGTGCTGGGCTAACCTGCCCCCGGCACCAGAGATCGAACCATGAAACCTGTAGTCCGGAGTCAGGCACCCTGGCCGCTGCGCCTCACCTCTTGCGAATCAAATGTCAATGCTGGGCACATTGCTGCTGGACAACATTACTAAATCATTTATATCCCTTAAAACACCAAAAGATTGAATCTTATTCAGGCAGGCAAACGATAAAAAGTGGTCGACTGGGCAGCCAGCTGAATCTCAATGTCAGGCAACTTCTCTGTTTTAATCCCCTGCACAGAGCTTTTTAAATATAATTCTATATTGCAATAAAATATGTATTTTTTCATAGTTGTATATTCTCTGGCACACAGGTCCCTCAGTCACTATACTGTGCGCTCCCCGAAGTCCTACATAGCCAGATAAACCTGCCCAGTAAACTTCACGGAGGATTACTTCCTCAGACAGAGCAGGCTCTTCTGAAAGTCTGTGGGGGGTGGATGGTGTGCGTCTGCCTATAGGTATGCTAATGTGACAGTCTTTTCATGGTGTTCCTACTCCTGTGGGTGAAGGGACCTGCACAGCTGCAGCCAGGTAGAGATTAACAATTTGGCTTTCTTGTGGGTCTTTGCCATCTGCTTGGACTCTTACTTACAGCCAGGGGTGTAGCTACAGGGGGATGTTTGGGGTTTTATAAATGTATTATTTAAAAAAATAGTTGATTAGAGGAACTTTCAGTCAGGCATGATAAGTAGTCTGTCCAATTTCACCTACAAAAACTCTCTCTCTCTCTCTCTCTTTCTCTCTCTCTCTGTCTCTCTCTGTCTCTCTTCCTTCTTTTTTCTCTTTCCACTGGCACTTGAACCCCCCTCCTCAAGTACTGCTTCTAGTATAATGATTAACATGAAATGCCAGCATGATTGTCGGAAAATCTGACAGTCACAGTCCCCTAGTCTTACTGACCAAGCTATGCCCCTGCTCACAGCCCAGTCCTTATTAACACGTCAAGGAGACCACTTTTACTGAAAACTATAAAGAGAGCACTTGAGCGGGGCATGTCTATTTACTGTGAAAATTAACTCCTTAACTATTGCCTTAAACTCACTAACTTACACATTTCCACATGTGCGTTTTTTTTTTACAAACTACGGGTCATATCAGCAATGACTTGCGATGATTATCGCAAAGCGCGCTTAGCGCTGTATTTTGTATCGCTGGGTATCGCTGGTTTACATCGCGGAGATAACACGTTATTATCAACGTTTATCTCCAAGGCGATATTAAACCAGCGATAGCGGCGATTCTCCAGCAATAACGCGGGAATTCCAGCGATGAATTCCCATTGCTAAGGAAAAGGTTGCTAATAGGCAGGTGAGGATTCAGCCATAGAATCCACCTGCCATAGAAAACTATGGCTAAGTCAGGATTGTAGCAGGTGTTAAAATCCAGCGATAAACGCGGTTAAATTGCGTGTTTTTATCGCTTCCCGAGCCTTGGAAATAGGTGGAAGGTGTGTTTGCGACTGCTTTCAGTCGCTTTCAAGTTGTGAATGCCTCCTTAGCATCTCAAAGGCGATAAATATTGCTGACATGCAAAGCGGCACCCAAAACGGTCGCTTTCGCCATAAAGTTTTCGCTAACAGTTGTTAGTGACAGCTTGCTGATAGGGTGATAAAAAATATCGCCGCTTTGGCGGAAAAAAGTGCTGTTAAAATGGGGATACTGCCCTTGCTAATATGCCCTTACATGTACAAGTCAGGCATACTAACAAAACTTTCACTAATGTGTGATGTCGTAATGTGCTTGTGTAGTGTGTTTATCTAGGTACCTGAATCGATATTCCTATTCTTTGCCCTTGTCCGGTTATAAATCAATAATATCCCTACAACGGGATAGAAACCCTTTTCATAATTCAGTCATAGCGCATGCTGTCACATTAAGCAAGCCTATTCCTCCAGCCCCCTAGAAAGCACTCCGAGTTCTTAAACAAATCCAAGCCTCCAGCAACCTGGGAAATCCCCGCTGCTTTGTTTTGATTTCGTCCAAGAACTCCCGTAAAGCACTGTAAGAACGACCAGTTCTTAGTGACATCTTTATTGACGTCTTATGTCCAGCCTTACGTCAAACCCGGCACCTTTCAGGTATAAATATACCAACGTTGCCTTAAGCAAACACATGGTGGTAATCCTGGAGCAGTGCAGCTATCTACTTCCGAAGAGCCCAGCTGATGCAAGAGCCCACGGACGCTGCCCCTCCCTTTTGACGCGCTGAGAAAGACGCTGTCTTTTCTCTTGCCGAGAAATCCAGCCTCCGGCGTTTCCAGCTTACCCTTGCGGGTTACTGGGATACCGAGTCCTGAGAGAGAGATACCAGCCCTCCTGCCTTCTAATACCCAGGTACTGAACTGACTAAACCCTTACAGAGAATTCTTGAGTCAGATTCTTGGCAAAACAAACTTAACTTAAACTGCTACTTACTTACTCCTTCCCACGTATTAGGCTTAGGTCAGGTACACCGGGGTAGGCGTAGTTAGAAGCACCAGTTGAGTACGATTAGTCAATGTATATATGTATGTATCTATTTTATCCATTTTAAAGTATCATATGGCTAAGAAACCATATCAATGCTTTTACAGTATTATTTCATAATCCTGCTTTTACTGTATGCACTTTACTTAACTATAAGTATTGCAATTGTAGCAATTCATTTCTCTTGTATGAGGAAAGAGACTGCTCAATAAATAATACATTTTATTGAAAATGCCCGTCTCTCTTTTTCTCTGCAATCTGGTTAAACTAAGTACGCACTTACTGACTGAGTGAAATAGCTGTCTTTTGTTTTCACACGACTCTAGAGATATACTCTTATTCAGGGAGAGCAAAGTTGTCATGTTTTATGGTTGTCAGAAACTAAATCCCTTCTTGTCTATCAAGGGAGGTTAAACTCCTCCTCGCCTATTCGAGAAAGTTTCTAGTGAACTCTGAGCTAGCTGGCAAAAAACTTAAGTCTAATATAGTCAGTAGAGACCTAGTTAACCTCAGTCCTACGTCTACACTGCTGAATATATTATTCCAATGCGCAGAGCCTATTGGGACTATAGGAACTACACTACATGGCGCCCAAACGTTTGGTAAGGCGATAAATCTAACGCAAGACGTTAGAGTAACTCAGTTGTGCTTTTTCACACAGACCCTTTCTCCCGTAAATACTCCAAAGACGTCTGGAGTGGGTCAAAGGTTAAAATCCGCCGGAACTTAGTAGGAAGAGATTTCTATGTATAGTTTTTGGTTTATTCAACGTTGAAGGATACAGTGTTCCAAAATATTGTGCACCTAATCTTTGTTTCCTTGGAAACCTGCTCTGCAAACTTTCATTAAAACAATGTCAACTAACGGCGACAGCAACGAAACCGGTGAAACTGCAGTAGATGCAAATCAACAGGGTTTCGATGTTACAGGGTTTATTGAAAATGAACCGGGTGCAATTATCATCCCGGAAAACATAAGAACAACTATAACTATTAAACTTATAGAAAATGGACTAACATCGAGAGGTGGTACAGTCATATTCGTAATTGAGGCACATGAATATCGGCAGACAGAGGTATTCTATTCATGGATAAACTTTCCAGCAGCAAACGCTGTCACACATGAATTCCACTATTACAAAATAGAGGAACCACCGGATGACTACACTCCTTTCGAGGAGGTGGAAATCCCATTAAAATACCAAGAGCACCTGCTATGGTTTAAAGGCGCCCTAAAACATAATAATCACATCACCAGGCTCGGTCCACTAGGTAGACCAGGAGCAACGTGGCCGGTTCTAGCCAGCTACACACCACATCCAGACATTGAAAAAATGTCAATACCAGAACTTTTAGCACAGCTAAAAATACTAATTAAAATACATAGACAATTAGTCCAATATGTAATGCGGACTTCAACAGTCCAACCAGCTATTAACATTCCACTGCTGACCCCTCATCAGGGGAATACAAATAAAATAACACCACAGAACATACAGTCATGTCTGGGTAAAGTACCCATAAAACGGGAACAAATTCCATTCTGGTTAGCAAAAAAAATCACTCAAATAGAGGCAGTATTTCCGGATACTACCCCTACTGAGAAACACAGAATTCTGACTATCTGTCTTCCAATGGGGATCGCACCACATGTGGAGGACTGTGACACTTGGGGCACAGTCTTTGCTTCCATTTACACAAAAACACACGGTATTCCGTCCATGGCGGTAATACCGGATGTGCTAAGACAGATTCAAAATGAATACGGTCCAGAACCTGCTTTAACTCTGGGTATGAAATTACTGAAAGACTTCAAGCAGGTCTCAGCTTTATTATTATCTAACATAAAAGGAGAAGCAGCATCTGTGGCGATCCGTCAGAAATTGAAAGAAACAGATATAGCAGAACAACCATTTGAACTTGCCAGAATCATAGAAAAATCCTATGAAGAACTAGGAAGAGATAGTTTGGGTGGGAAACCAGTAAAACCCCAACTAACTGAAAATCCTGAAAAAATATTTATTAAAAATAATCTAAACACTCCAAAAAAGAGCTGGGATGGAAATAAACAATCCGCTCCCAAAGAAAAAAGATTCCAGTCCAGAGGAAGGTCTCCTCCGCGGAGAGAAAGATCTCCGGACCAAGGACACAAGTCTCCCCAGAGGGAGCCCTCTGAGAAAAGATACAATCTTAGAAATAGGGATAATTTGAAGAAACCTGATAGATATCAAGATATTGATACACGTCCCTCTCGATCTTTTCAGACTTCCTCGCAGAAATCGGAAAGAAGAGGACGGTCAGAACACAGGGAAGAGCACGTCAAGTCCAAAGACAAGGAACCTGCTCATCAAAGTAAAAAATTACAATTTCCAAAAAAGAAGGTAGCCAGTATTACAATAATCAAACACAGCTGAAAAACGGAGAGTGGGCTCAGACAATGCTAGACAGCGCAGCAGAAGTGAGCATAGCTCGCAAGATCCTGATGAATCATCTGGAGACAGTGGACACGAATTCAGGTGGAAACTGCAGATACCAGAGTTAGCAAACCTCATAAAATATACAAAATAACATTACGTATAGAGGGAGATAAGACTAGGAAAATAAGGGGTCTATTCTGGGATAACCTCTCAAAAGGCTATGACATCCTTTTAGCTGAAAAAGACTGGCCACCGGAGTTTGTCAGGGAGTGCCCTCATGGCGAAGAAATGATTATGCCTGCCTTCTCAAATCACATTCCAATTCATAAAAAATATACATTGGCAAGAAAATGGGCAGTAGCCCAAGCTCCTGCATTATATAAAAACCATGTTGGATGGGATGAGGACTCTCCTCCTCACAAAATCCAGTTAAAAAATCAACCAACTGCACAAAGGCAGTACCCAATTAAGCAAGAAGCTAAAAAACAGGTCAGGGAGATCTTAGATCAACTTGAATACCAGGGGGTGATTGAAACATGCACCTCACAAATGAACAATCCTTTGTTTCCTGTCTCCAAGCCAGACGATTCATATCGTCTAGTTTTGGACTACAGATATCTAAACTCATGTTGCAAAACTTTTGCAGTACAAAACTCACATAGTGCAGCACTAATGAATAACATCGTGCGCAAAAAATACAAAACAACATTAGACATCTCTAATGGATTCTTTTGTCAAAATATAGCACCTGAAAGCAGGTATTTGACCGCTTTCTCAATAATGGGCTCGCAGAAAAAAATTCTGTCGGCTCGCACAGGGGTTCAAGAACAGCCCAGGATTATTCTCAGCAAGAGTAACAGAGTTACTACAAATGTATGGTGATGAGGCATTATCTTATGTCAATGTCATCTATCTAACAGATGATGACTTGGATACTCACTTGAAAAGAGTGAACACCATAATACTTGGGTTCGCAGCAGAGGGTTACAAATTCAACTTTAAAAAGTCACGAATTGCCCATCTAACTGTCCTGTTTTTAGGATATGAATTATCAAGTGAAGGCAAAAGCCTGGCAGACAATTTCTTAGAGAAATGTGCTGTAATCCAAGCACCAAAAACGCTGAAAAACTTACAATCAATTCTAGGTTTCCTGAATTTCGGAAGAACTTACATTCTAAATTATGCAGAGAGGGTTAAACCTCTCTATGAACTAATAAAACCAGAATTTAAAACAATCAATTGGACTCAAAAACACACAGAAATTTTGAGATCATTGCAAACAGACATGTTAACTAAAACTAAATTGAAAACTCGCGATAACACACGCAACCTTGTAATCCGGGTCATCCCAGGAAGATGCGGATTCACATACCTAACCTCTAATGAGGGAGAAACGGTACCAATAGCATACATATCACATTTGTACACAGAAGCTTAAAAAACATTCAGCATTAAGGAAAACATTGTAAATGCGGTCCAAACAGCTGTAGCAAAAGAAAGAGACCAAGCCAAAGGCAGACAGATTACTGTTAGAACAGCAGAATCAGCCTTTGAGGCATTAACAAGCCCATTTAATTTACCTACTGTGGCATTAAATCCAAAATGGATACAATGGGAAAATTCTCTTGCTACAGACAAAGTGAAATACTATCTTGACCCAGATATGAAAAAATTTATAAATCTAGAATATGAAAGAGAATATCCTCTGCCTAACAACATTCTGCCCATACAACTTTACGCCTGCGTAATATACACAAACAGTTATTCAGAACCCTCAGTTTGGGGAAAACAAGCTTATAAGGCTACGTGAGAAGTTGTTAAATGTCGGTGGCGCGGAAATAAATTGATGCCACTGGTAACAATATCACAATCTGTAAAAGACAATTCAGGTCAACAAACTGAACTAATAGCTTTGAAAATGGCGCTAGATATTGCCGATCGCGAATTCCCGACACTAATAGTGTGCGATTCGCATTACTGCGTCAAATCATACAATAATGACTTGCAGAAATGGGTTCAAAACGGTTACAAAGATGACACAGGTGCCACAATAAAGCAAAAATTGCTTTGGGAACAAGTAGTTCTTTTACAGAAAGAACTACCAAAGACTCATGTGATACATTCATTGAGTCATGAACGTGATGGCGTTCAAGTTTCAGGGAATTCATTGGCTGAGACAGCCACAGCGGAAGCAACTAAGCCGGCTTCCGTAGCTACAAAAAAGCGTCCAGGGAAATACATAGACGGGGAAACCATGCTGGCGGTAAAAACGTCATCAAAAGGCGACTGTGCAGCGCTACCTGTCAACTATCCACTCAATTCTACATACGTAATCGATGCAAACTCCGTTCCTTTTGCTCGAATCCCTGGAGTGGGGGATAGAGTAATTCCAAACACGAACAGGAGAGTCTTACTAACAGCAGACGCACACATGGGTGAAGGTCTAGGATACCGAAGGATCAAGGAATCTCTGACAGAATTACAATTAGAATACTGGTCCCCGGGAATGAGCGTGGATAATCACACATTTGCAAAAAATTGTGAAAACTGCAACAGAGATCGCAGTGGCGAACCGGCTGAAGTAGTGCCAGAACACCTAATAGAAAGCATAAGGCGATCTATTCGCATGAATAAACAGGAAACATGCGTCCCTATGTATATTATTTAAGACTAGTTTCACTTAAAATGTAGACCCCAGCTCTCGGCTGACGTCTGAACTGTTATAAAAGATTTGCGAGTCTTTATCGGCACATACGCAATTGGCATGCTACATTCTGACCAGGGTCCTGCTTTTAGCGCTCGAGCTTATAAGGAGGCCATGACCAGCATGGGCATTGCATTGCGGTATTCTTGTCCCTTCCATCCTGAGGGAAACGGGCTTGTGGAAAGAAAAAAACGAGACATAAAGCAATCTATAACGGCAAAGGTATTAGGTTAGGGGGGTTGGGTGGGTCAAACATTTAATTAGTGTCCAACGTAGTCTTAACAATCTGCCAAGTAATTCTCTAAAAGGTTTCAGTCCGTACAAACTATTGTTCGGGACTAGAATGCATATCCAGGACCTCGATAGTCAGACTTCAGTGGTAGAAAGAAAATGCTTTGATATCAAAGATCGTTTGGCTATTTTACAGGACTTAAATGAAACAAGAAAAGACCTGAGCAACATAAAGTTGAAACAACAGCCAACAGCCACTGAAGAGAAACCACCTGTCCCAGCAAGGCCTGTCTGGATTCCAAAGATTGGGGATCTGGTCAGAGAGAAAATCGCGGTGAAGAAGGAATTTGGGCCTTCTTACAGAAAAGCAGTACCTGTCTCAGCTATCAACGGAACAAGATCAGTTGTACTACCGCCCCTTGCTGGTAAAAAGGAGAACCGAGTTGTATCCATCATGTGGCCAATAATAAGTAGTAGGCCAAGTGGACTCCCAAGAAATAGCAGAACACCAAAGTTTGCTACAAATCAAGAGGTTCAAACTGAGAGACTAATCACATTTGATAAACCTACAGTGAATCAACAAGGACTATGCAACAAAGCCATGGAACTTATGCCTCTTGAAGCCCAAATTGAAACAGTTCATCAAGAAACACCTGTCTACAACGATGTAGCCACAGACTATGCTAATGAAACAAAGAAAATTCCAAAAACAAAGAAAAATCCAGAAGCAATTACAACAATTGACAGAACTGCATCAGGCTACTTCATCAACTTCGATGACTTTTCTGAGGATCCGAGCGAACCTAAGAAACAGCCAATAAAAACAAAAACTCTTAAAGACAAAACTAAAGAACTCTTTCATCAACTGCAAGAGACCTATCTGATTTCCCCATGGATTGAATTTTGGGTGGTGCTAGGTGTACTTTTCCTCCTGCTTTGGCTCATCATGGTGCTATGCTTGGGACACTTCATTGAGGGAAAATATGTTACAATGGACACAGCAAGCCAGAATATCAACCTGGTCCTAAAACCACACAAGTCTTCACACATCGAGAAAAGAGAACTTTCTTCAGTAAACTTCACAGCCAATCCAATACCCGGTGGGGTAGCATGGGACAAAACAGATTACGATATATATGGCCCGGTCGAGCTCTTGAAGTATCCTCATCAATTTAAGGTTTCATTAAGTGACTTTGTAAAACCGAGTACATTCTCTGATGATTGGGATTTTGAAAGTATTAATGATATGATGTCAGACTTAGTTATGTCAGCAAAATTTACAGAACATGATTATTTACAAGGTTCATCGAATTATTATCAGATGTACTGCTACAACCACTATGGTAACCATTATTTGCATAAATCTGCTCAACCTAGAAATGTTTTAAATTATAATCAATGGGAACATTGTGCAACTCCACCAAAAGGTAGTTCAAAAACATTCTATGAGAAATTCCCATACTTCTCAGGATTTAACACAAATGACGCAGAAAACATTTTATTTCAAACTGTTAAATAAGACAGGAATGAAAACCATGCTAACAAATATAAAATTGATCTATTCAAAATCATTTTTTGAAAAAATGAATACATTTGGTTTTGATTTTTGGAACAATAACATTGAAACAAAAACGATCTGGGGTACCGGAGACTGGCAAGTACAAGGTATAGCATCATTATTCAGAGCCTGCATGATCCCAGAACAAATTATATTTTTGAATGACACAATTCAACAAACAACCTGTCTTGGCCTAGCCAAAATTAAAGACTTAAACAAACCATCTATTCCAAAGCCAACACCTGACAGTAATAGCACTACAGATGTTGAGATAGACGAATCCCATATTTTAAACCAAAACAGAACACATCCTGATTGGACAAAAATGGTTGATCTGGCCTACAGACACAAATAACGGTCAAGATAAATTCCTGAACAAACTACAGGGGTTCAAATTGACCAGGCCAGACCCTAGATACTCCCAGAGACAACATCCAGGGATAATAACAACATACAGTGTAGGAAAACTCTGCCTTGAATGGCTACATACATCCACACTGGCAGAAATTAAGCAACACTTAACTTTACTAAAAGAAGGTGCTGACTTGCGTGATTTCATTATGGGACCACGCAAACAGCGTCAAAAATGTTTCATAGCGGCCTCTATATATGCAGCTTATAACGAAGTTTGGAAAGAAACTCAAATTAAAACAGCAGAGAAAATACGGGAAATTGACCATATTCATTTGGAAAAATCACTTTCTGTTGTGGACAATGGGTTAATGACTCTGTCTTCCAGAATATATTCACTGGACAGTATTGTATCATCTGCAATCGATATAATAGAGCAGGACATGCTAATGTTACAACATGGTCAGTCCCAATTACGTTCTATTGTACAGCTTGGCTGGACGTTACAAAATCTGCGTTCAGGCTACGTGCCTTGGCGTTTAATCAACACAACGTCATTGTTCTCTATCTTTAACCTTACTGATATACAAATCAGCTTGGCACAAAAAGGAGCAGAATATACAAATCTGAGTATTGAAAAACTTGAGAGATTACCATTGACAATGTCAGAACGACCTGTCATTGAATGGATAATACACGGGATAATAACTATTCCGATAACAACTTTCCAATTTCAATACTGCCAAAAGTATATACAGGCAGGCCAGTATGAAAGGTTGGGTAAAGGATACATCAAGTCATCATGGAAATTACCTTACACTCACACATGTTATAGTGAAAAAGGACAGAATGTATTTCTTAGTGGTGATAATTGTGAAAAATCACTAAGTGGTACACTTCTGTGTCAGGGTATAAATCTACATGGGGCCTGTGAGGGGACTTCAAATAACCTTTCATGTCACCAGCTTGGCACACCTGCAACTCGAATAGAGCCATTCTTTAGACGGCTTTCGAACGGGAGCTACATTCTCATTGTGGACCACAGATGTTGTGGCTTGATGCCAGGAAAAGCTTATCTTGTAAGCGTAACGTCCAGGGTCACTTGCTGTATGCAAGTATTGTATCCGAACGACACTCCAGACAGGGAGGGAAAAATGTGGCCCAGTTTGAAAATCTCTTCTATTCGAATTGATACTTTAAGCAGAATGAAGTCTGTTCTTCTACAGACGCCAGTGCACTTGACGTCATCAAAAGAAACGTATGATCTCCAAGTTGCAAGGACAACGACAGAGATACATAAGCTTTTATCAACAAATTGCCCTCTACACTTCGCAGAAATGCTAAATGAAATCTTAAACATTTCTGATACGAATGGTATCGCGAGTGTATTTAAGACAATTTTTTCGGGACTGTTGACACCTTTTAAAGCAGTCCTGGGCATCTTTCCTAATTTTGTCCATTCACTCTTTGGCGGCCTTCCACTCCTGTTGGGACTCGTAGCAGGCATTTTATTTTTGATACTCCTGCTTCGTTATGGCAAGCCACGTCACAGACAAGACTCCAGCAACAATGGAAGAAACGATCCTAGCTATACGCTATCGGGACCACATAACTAAAGTCCTTGGATTAGCCCAGCTACGAGATCTGAATATGACCTGGTTTCTTTCATTCAGACCCATCTGGCAGAACTGTATCTTACCTGTGATAAGATGTATGCTGTGCGGAGAAGAATGCGTGTTAGACGTCTGTCTTACGCTACAATCAGAAGTACCATTGGATACAGATACTTTGCTAAGTCCAGTAAAGGCTCATGCATCGTGTTGTCCCCAGCGGTTACCCATCCTGATGACGGCATTCGTTGAGACTTCACCACTGCGATTAAAGGGTAGTGAAGTGCAAGATGAGAGCAGCATCAACCAGGTACGACCTTCTGTGAGCAATGCTGATCAATACATCGATGATAGCAATCATTCTCACGACTGCACAGTTGCGGCATTTTCCAACTTGGTCGAACTTTCACCTGAAGCGGTAAACTGCTTTTTTGAAAGTCTGTCTGAAATGATGTTCTCCCCCGAACAGAAAGAATAAACTTTTAAGCAAATGAGCACTCAGCGTTCCCTGAACTCTGAATTTGGACTTCAGCTTTGAAAAACAAAAGCTTCTGAAAATATTTGGAACTGTTTTGACTTCTTCCCTTGAAAAACAAAATTATTTTTTTCCCGATTCCATATTTACCTTTTTTTGGCACTCATCCTCTGCTTAAAGTAGAACTATTCTTAGAGAACAGAGCTTCTATTTTTAGGATCTCTAGAGACAATATATTACCCCAGCCTCTAGCATATTTACAAAAAACTGTATTTATATGTGATGGAATGGTCTCGCACTTTTCTTTTTTGTATTAAGAGCCATTTCATGTGTAATTTTCGCCAGTCATTCATGCTGATATATATATGCTTCCTTTTTTTTTTTTTTTTTTTTTAAAACCTTTATTGTGCACAAAAAAGAGAACAAATACGGGCCTACAACCAGCAGGCCGGCCACGAAACTTCAAGCACAGGTGCGAGCAACGCGGTTCCACAGCGGTATCAGGCAAGATAGCAGCAATTAGTAGCAGTTACACTGAATGGAGTCATGTCGCCAAGGAGAAGGAGTATTGAAGGTTAAATTTTTAAAGTTTTGAAGAAATATAAATCAGTGAAGAATAAAATCAAGAAGAACTGAGTCCGGACATTAGCTTCACAACATGAGCAGGCAGCATCAATTAGAACAACATTAGTAAGAACACCCCGTTAACATGGCAGTACCATACAAAACAACAAGAGCTGCAGTCCACATTTACGTACTACCCTCAGCGCCACCCACTCCCTACTAACCCCTAATGCAGACCCAGAACAGAAACCAGAACAAGAAAGCGCAGAAATTAGAAAAATAAGGCCCATAGAAACTAAAAAGGAAAAATAAATCTACCCCCCCACCCTACAACAAACCGGAGGCTACGGCCTACCCCCCCCCGGCAAAGTGCCTGTCGCCCAGTAAAGAAACCCGAAATACAGAGGAAGAATAGAAAAGAAAGAAGAAAAGATAAGAAAAGAAAGTTGTCACACTTGAAGCATCGGGAGGAAGAAAAGAACAAGCTAGTCTACCACTCCCGAAAAAGAAAGGAAACGGGGGAGGAGCCCTAACACTAACAAAACTCCCGGTCCCCCAGCCATGTATAGCCCCCTGCACCGAGTAAAGCAATAATATCGAAAAGTACACCACCAAATGAAGAATTGAATCAGATGCACCCGGGACCCCGAGCCAGTACTTGAATGATCACCCCGTCCATATGGGCAATAGCAGGATACACCCAGTTCTACCCCACGTGCGAAATCACCAGGATGAGCAACAGTAGCAGAACAGATGTGGGGAGCTACGACCACTACATTCGCCAGAGAGGCGGCACAGTCCGAAACATAACAGCTAGTCCAACAAGAGTGAAGCCCCGGAGACCTCCAGCTCTAATCAGGTCGCGAGCGACCACTATACCATGACGCCCAGCAAAAGCCCTCCCCAGTCAGGACAAAGGGACAAGATGGCCACCGTAATGAGAATGCAGACAAAGGAGAGCAAGATGGACGCTACCCTAAACAAATAACCCCCATGTCACAATAAGCTTCCAGGACCAGCAAACAGGAACCAAAGAGAACGTGGCGGAGCCGATAGCCAGCAATTAATCAGGGTAGCCAGTGTATGATGCCGACTGTGCCATTGACAAAGGTCGCAACACCCGAAGGATGCCTTGATTGGAAAGCAAAACAACCACTAGCTATAATAGAGACAGACGGGGGAAAACAATCTACATCGTAAATATGAGCCATGCAGCCAGTACGTACCACATTCTAACCCCAATCCCCACCCGGCAAGACAGTGACACAACCAGGAACCCGCCCAACCCTGTCCCGATCTCAGGAGCCCCCCCGATCCCAGCCCTCGATCAACTAGCAGCGGTCGATGAAACTGGACATAAAAACAATCCCAAACCCGGCCCAACCAGCCAAGAAGCAAATACTAAGGAAATCAGCCTAGCCCTGACCCAAACGTGGATAAACCCTCGGACATGCTCCCCGAAAGAAGCTCGCCCACTGTAGAACAAAGAAGCAACATGGCGAGAGAAAAAACGAAAGTGAAGTGAGACCACAAAATGGCCGTCGAAAGTCACCAGGAATTCCGTCGACTGTAGCATGGAGATCCGCCACGGCATCAGGAGAGTATGAGTTTTCAGGCAACAAAGTCAAAAAACACAACACAGGGGCAATCGATAATGCCGTAGATAGGTCCCGGAGCGCCCTCGATCGTAAGTCTAACAACAATGTAGCGCTCTCCATGAAAGGGGGAAACAAAGTATCCCGGGCGGAGTCGTCAGGCGGGTGGTAATGAACACCAAGAAGGTCGGAAGCGGGCACAGGTGACCAGCAGGCAGGTGGGAGCGCTGTATCTTCGTGGGACGTGGGTGGAAACAAGTGGCAACCCTGCGGGATCAGCGCGGCACACTCCCGCCGTAGCGCAGACGCCACGTCGTCCAGCTTGTCTCCCAATCTTCCGTAGCTATGGCACATCTCCGCACGGAGGTCACACAGGGCGGACAGAACGGTGTCAAGGGAAAGCGCGGGCTGCAGCCCCTGCCTCTCGCCGCCCTGGGTCTCTAGAAACTCGGACCCCACCCCAGGCGGGGCAGCACGGGTCACAGGCGGGATCGGGCGCTCTCCTCCACCACACAAAGCACCAAACAAAGCCATTATGGCGGGGCTCCGGAGTAATACCAGGATAGTCGAGATACCAAAGTTTGCCCAGTCAATGGTGGAGGAACACTGTATACCGCGCCAGTGAGGCACACAACGCAGGTCAGGCGCTCCGCGGCAGACCCGGGCGGAGAGGCATAGGGCAGGCAATCCTGGTCAAACAAATATGGCCGAGCAAGCCTCTCCCCGCACCGTCAGCCGCCAACAAAGGAGCCGGTCCGGAGGGGTGCTGCAGCGTTGGAAACGCTCCCTTCTCCCCGCCCGCTTCAAGTTGCGTCAGGTGGCCTGTAGCTGGGGGCGCATCGCGGGGACCTCACCAATGGTCCAGCAGCCGGCGCTGACCGGGTACTCCGGCCGTCAGCGGCTCTCCAGGGCACGGCAGGAAGGGATCGCGCAGGTGGGGTCCAGGGCTACAGGCTGCTCCGTGGCTATCTCCGGTCGCCGGGCAGGTCGGGAGTCCGGGGAAACATCGCCGAGATCAGCACGGCGCCGCACGCAATCTGCCACCCATTTCCATCAGGATCCGTTTCAGGATGTCGGTGCGGCGCTGGAAGGCTGGCGGAGCCGGGAGCCTACAGGTCTGCTCCGGTCGCCATCTTGGCTCCTCCCCCATATATATGCTTCCTTTTTAATGAATGATTACACTGCTTGAAAGCATACAGTACCTATACTCATTTTTCGTGTATTTCGCATATGCCATTTCAGGTGCAAAATAATGTATTTTGGGATGGATCGGTATACACATGCACCGTTAGATATGTTTACTATTGCTTAGTTTAGTAATTATGGACATGAATTCGTGGAGTGGGTGTAGTGTGTTTATCTAGGTACCTGAATCGATATTCCTATTCTTTGCCCTTGTCCGGTTATAAATCAATAATATCCCTACAACGGCATAGAAACCCTTTTCATAATTCAGTCATAGCGCATGCTGTCACATTAAGCAAGCCTATTCCTCCAGCCCCCTAGAAAGCACACCAAGTTCTTAAACAAATCCAAGCCTCCAGCAACCTGGGAAATCCCCGCTGCTTTGTTTTGATTTCGTCCAAGAACTCCTGTAAAGCACTGACAGCTTCTTTCTCAGCGCGTCAAAAGGGAGGGGCAGCGTCCGTGGGCTCTCGCATCAGCTGGGCTCTTCGGAAGTAGATAGCTGCACTGCTCCAGGATTACCACCGTGTGTTTGCTTAAGGCAACGTTGGTATATTTATACCTGAAAGGTGCCGGGTTTGACGTAAGGCTGGACATAAGACGTCAATAAAGATGTCACTAAGAACTTTTGACGCGCTGAGAAAGAAGCTGTCTTTTCTCTTGCCGAGAAATCCAGCCTCCGGCGTTTCCAGCTTACCCTTGCGGGTGACTGGGATACGGAGTCCTTAGAGAGAGATACCAGCCCTCCTGCCTTCTAATACCCAGGTACTGAACTGACTAAACCCTTACAGAGAATTCTTGAGTCAGATTCTTGGCAAAACAAACTTAACTTAAACTGCTACTTACTTACTCCTTCCCACGTATTAGGCTTAGGTCAGGTACACCGGGGTAGGGTATACAACCTTTACCACGCAACTTTTACCACGACCTACCATTACCACGCAACTTTTACAACGCAGGACCCTTTACCACGCATACCATTACAACGCTGGTATTTACAACGCAGGTACTTTTACAACGCATACCATTACAACGTAAGTATTGGTAAGTATATAATTTTATTTAAAATATTTTAGGTTTGGGTTTTGGGTAAATGGGTATTTTTAGGGTTCAGGGTCAGTTTTCAGTTTTTGGGTAAAGGGGTATTTTTAGGGTTCAGGGTCAGTTTTCAGTTTTTGGGTAAAGGGGTATTTTTAGGGTTCAGGGTCAGTTTTCAGTTTTTGGGTAAAGGGGTATTTTTAGGGTTCAGGGTCAGTTTTCAGTTTTTGGGTACAGGGGTATTTTTAGGGTTCAGGGTCAGTTTTCAGTTTTTGGGTACAGGGGTATTTTTAGGGTTCAGGGTCAGTTTTCAGTTTTTGGGTACAGGGGTATTTTTAGGGTTCAGGGTCAGTTTTCAGTTTTGGGGGCCAGGGGTATTTTTAGGGTTCAGGGTCAGTTTTCAGTTTTTGGGGTACAGGGGTATTTTTAGGGTTCAGGGTCAGTTTTCAGTTTTTGGGGTACAGGGGTATTGTTAGGGTTCAGGGTCAGTTTTCAGTTTTTGGGGTGCAGGGGTATTTTTAGGGTTCAGGGTCAGTTTTCAGTTTTTGGGGTACAGGGGTATTTTTAGGGTTCAGGGCTGGGTTTGGGTTTTGGGGTTCAGGGGTATTTTTAGGTTTTAGGGCTGGGTTTGGGTTTTGGGGTACAGGGGTATTTTTAACATATATATTTAAAAATTAATAATTAAATATTAACATAAATAATTAAAAGATTAAATATTAAAATAATAATTTATTAATTTAAAAAAATATTATTAATAATTATTTTACCATATTATTTACTTACCTATACTTACGTTGTAATGGTATGCGTTGTAATAGTACCTGCGTTGTAAATACCAGCGTTGTAATGGTATGCGTGGTAAAGGGTCCTGCGTTGTAAAAAATGTGTGGTAATGGTCTGCGTGGTAAAAGTCCGCGTTGTAACGTCATATATCCCCGGGGTAGGCGTAGTTAGAAGCACCATTTGAGTACGATTAGTCAATGTATATATGTATGTATCTATTTTATCCATTTTAAAGTATCATATGGCTAAGAAACCATATCAATGCTTTTACAGTATTATTTCATAATCCTGCTTTGACTGTATGCACTTTACTTAACTATAAGTATTGCAATTGTAGCAATTCATTTCTCTTGTATGAGGAAAGAGACTGCTCAATAAATAATACCTTTTATTGAAAACGCCCGTCTCTCTTTTTCTCTGCAATCTGGTGAAACTAAGTACGCACTTACTGACTGAGTGAAATAGCTGTCTTTTGTTTTCACACGACTCTAGAGATATACTCTTATTCAGGGAGAGCAAAGTTGTCATGTTTTATGGTTGTCAGAAACGAAATCCCTTCTTGTCTATCCAGGGAGGTTAAACTCCTCCTCGCCTATTCGAGAACGTTTCTAGTGAACTCTGAGCTAGCTGGCAAAAAACTTAAGTGTAATATAGTCAGTAGAGACCTAGTTAACCTCAGTCCTACGTCTACACTGCTGAATATATTATTCCAATGCGCAGAGCCTATTGGGACTATAGGAACTACACTACACTTGAATATATCTGTAGGGTTTAAACAATACATCCTTTTCCAAATAACATGAAGTTTAAGCATAACTTGTATATACACAGACAAGATTATGTAGTATAATTATATCTCATTTAATCACAAACAGCATTTCTGTAAGACAGTCAAAAACAAAATATACTAAATATTCTTAAAGAATATCTGTTTTTGCACATCCACTTAATTGCTTTGGAGAATACTTACGTTAGCTCCAGTTGGATCTTCAAAACTGGTCGTTGGCGTCAGTGTATATTTTTATTTAACAAATATGTATTGCCTTGTTTGCTATGCTGGGCAAATAAAATGTTTCCCAGAGACATAAAAACCCATATGATCCTTCTAATTCGAATAAAACTCATTTTCAATTGGTCAAGTGATATTTCAACAGTTGAACGCCGAAGAAGTTAAAATGGTTTACATTAGTTTTTCTGCTGCATTACAGGCTGCGCAGAAACTGAAATAATTTTTAAGGAGGTGAATAAATCTCTTGTATCTGGTACTTCTTTCACTAGATTTTATAAGCTTGGCCAATGGACTTTGCTGTCATGTTTAGTGATGTGTGAAGATGAAAACTCGCTTGACATTCATATTTGCACATTTTATTATAGCCTTATAGCCCACCGTAGAGGGCTATACCGGCTATTAAAGGCCCTCTCCAGCGTTAAAGGCCCCGAGCCGAAGGCGAGGGCCTTTAACAAGGGAGAGGGACTTTAATAGTGGTATAGCCCATCTACGAAGGGCTATAAGGCTATTAGAACATTCTGTCACTAGAGGACAGAATGTTCTAACAAAAAACAAAGCCTTTTGGGAGCGTGAGGGGATTGGAATCCCCTCAGGTTCCCTGAAGCCTTTGTTCACAGCCAGAGCTGTGAACAAAGAAACATTGGAATGTTGGTGCTCCAGGCTTATACCAGCCATTACAAGCCCAGAGCACTCCATTGTTTTCAATGGAGCTCCCAACATTCCAATGTTCTAATATAGCCTTATAGCCCGCCGTAGAGGGCTATACCGGCTATTAAAGGCCCTCTCCAGCGTTAAAGGCCCCGAGCCGAAGGCGAGGGCCTTTAACAAGGGAGAGGGACTTTAATAGCGGTATAGCCCATCTACGAAGGGCTATAAGGCTATTAGAACATTCTATCACTAGAGGACAGAATGTTCTAACAAAAAAAACAAAGCCTTTTGGAAGCGTGAGGGGATTGGAATCTCCTCAGGCTCCCTGAAGCCTTTGTTCACAGCCAGAGCTGTGAACAAAGAAACATTGGAATGTTGGTGCTCCAGGCTTATACCAGCCATTACAAGCCTGGAGCACTCCATTGTTTTCAATGGAGCTCCCAACATTCCAATGTTCTAATAAATGTTACACACTTCAAAAAACGCTCAAATTGCAAAGTTTAAATTAAATGCTGCTTCAATTGCTATGTGCTGCAGTCAAAGCTCTCCCCACTTCGACCAAGGCCTGCTTGGGGTAACAGGTGCCTTTCTGCCACTTGACAGCAGTCCACTGTCATTGCTCCCTATTTCCTTTTTGATGGGATCCATCATCATACTTGCTTCCAGTTGTTTCTAGAATGTTGTTCATTCTGGGATATGAGCTAGTTTTCCCAGCAGCATATAGACAAGTGGACAGAACCCTCATGTTGTTTTATTGTCTGTCTTCTCGGTCAAGTAGGTTCTGCCAAGGAGGGTGTTGGAAAACTCAATCATATGTTCTTATCTGCATCCAACAAAGCTTGATATGATCTGTGCTATGAAGCCATTACCTTTTGGTGGAATCTGTTGCGTCCTTCCCAGCCCGGGTACTTGCCACACATGAAGCTTAGTATACTATGTCTTTATTCTTCTTTGTGTTACCACAAACTCAGCATTCTAAACTTGCACTCACTTCACTACGCTCTAATGCTTATGTCACAGTTCTATGGACTCCATCGGGAGCCATAGGGCTCCGTCATTACGAACTCACACAACGCTACATCTCCCTCTCTGTTAAATAAAAAAAAATCATTTTTTTAAAAATATACACAATCATAACATTTCAATGAGTGTTTGTGATGCTTTGATCACATGTCCTGACCGTGTGTTCGGAAATTGGAGACAGGCAGCAGAAGTGTCCATGACAGGAGTTGGTGATGTAGAAACAGAAGTAATCTGTTGTAAAACTTGTCCTTTCAGATCCAGTCTCTACATTGACATCAGTGCCTGGCGAGCAATGAGCCACATGTTGCAAATATGAGGAACCTCGCATAATGGACTTGCAAGAACGTTTGACAGTCACCATGTGTCCATTGCTGGCCACAACATGAAATGGTTCAACATCGAAAGGAGCATCAGACTTTCGTTTGCTATGTTGACAAACAAACACTCAAACTCCTCTAGTGAATGTAGAGTCATGTTGACGCTTGCCTGCTTGCGCCTTCATTTTCTTCTTACCAACCAAGTCTTTCATGCAGGTTTTTTCCTCCGTATTTGATCTTTTGTTGGTCCATTATGGTAATTTGGTCATCATGGCTCTCTCGAACATCAAAGTTGCAGTGCTTTCTCTTGTGGTTGAGTGAGGGGTCGAACGGTAAGCTAGAAGAGTCGAATTTAAGGCATTTTAAGGCTGAGCTTTTCTAGTACAGCATGTTAGACTGTTGCAGGGATTCTGCATAGTCACAGAACTATGCTTGGGGTCATGAAACCTCAGTAGACAGGGACTATGTCATCATGCCACCTGAGTACCAATGAGCCCGGGGACTGTCCAGCTATAGTGTCTCACTTGCCCTCCTACAGAGGACCAAGTGATTTGACAACCCAGAGAACAACACTCCCGACCCTCTCAGGAACCACGGTTGTAGGACACCACTTTCGCTCGCTCTCTTGTACATGTCCCAATAAGACCTGACAGAGACACGAGAAAAGTTTATTTCAACTATCGTGCTCTAGTATGCAGTGTACATGCCACAATAAGTAGAAAAATGCCTAACACAAATACAGTTAGCATAGCAAGTAGTCTGTAAATCATTAAAGGAGCTGTCACTATATACAACAGTCTAGCCTAAACTCCCTCCCCTTCTATAGAAACAAAATGATTATATATTAGAAGATCTCTGGGTGTTAGCAGCAGACCCCGTAACTCATTCCATAGATGGGAGATCTACATCACAGGCACTGTCACGCTCCCCTCCATGGAAGGATCCCTCCCCAAGTGTGTGTTACCTATCCGTGTATACCTATATGACCAAGGCACATGTTCCCAAACAACAGCTGCATCTGCATGTTTTGTCTAGGTGCGAGGGCCTGACTAGAACAGATTAACAAGGGGCATTGTTGTTTGTCTTTGTCTGCAATGTTCAGACTAAATCCCAGTAAATAACAGAACGCAAAAACAACAGCATGTTCTATTTGCAGCGTGGCACAAAGCAAAATAAGTTTGTGTAGTAACGTGTGCAAAGCAGAAGACAGTCCGCAACAGGCCTGTGGCCAAAGAGGTGTGCTCTAATTATGCTTCACATTATGATGACTGAGAAAGTTTAAATTCTCAACTGTTGAACGGTTGACCAGTGTCAGACTTTAAGATTACAGGAACACCACAAGTCTCAAAGATGCTGTCTAATCCCTCAATGACTCTTTCTTGAGTGATGGATACGAAATCCTCCATCAATGGAAAATGGAAGAATTCATCAACCATCACCATCAGGTGATGTTTGTTGTAAAGAGGACGGAAGAAGTCAATAGCAATTCTTTCCCATCCATGCGTTGCCAACTTTAACATGGTTAAGCTGTGTTGAGTGGTTTTAGATGAAAGACAGTTGCTTAAATGACAGGCCTTCAATTTTGTTTAACTCCCATGACAAGATGTGGAAAACAGACTCAGATATCTCGTTTGGTGGCAACAATTGCACAATGTTCTTCACAGACCCGTTCAGTTATCCGCTGTCGCAGACTCTACGAAATGACAATGCTCAAACCTGTTAGAATGATACCTTCCTAAGTGGCGGACAGTTTATCTTTGACATTTTTAAACCTCTGGTATTCACTGTCACTGTTAAGACGTTGAGAGTGTTGGTACCAAGACTGATGTGTAATGATGTCCTTGAGGTTTAGCATCTCACTATATTGACTTGTGGCAGTGACAATTTGTTCCAACGAAATGGCAGCCAGGTGCTTGATTTCATGATGAAGTTTATGTAGGCTTTAGCCATGTTAGAATGGGTGCCTGGGCACTGTAGAGGCACTTGTGAAAAGCAGTCGGCAGAGTTTTGATCTTTCCCTGGATGCTGCACAATCGTGTAGTTGTATTCTTGCAATCTCAGGCTCCAACATTCAAGGCGAGAAGGCATTTTTGTCTTTGGATTGCCAAACATAGTCAACAATGCTTGATGATCTGTCACAAGGGTGAAGGGCTTCCTGTGAAAGAATATGTGGAAATGTTCACAAACCCACGCCACTGCTAATCTTTCTTTCTCAGGTTGTGTTTAAGCATGTACAGTTTGTGACAAACTTCGACTTGTATATGCCACAATATGTCTTTAAACATTTGCGTGTCCGCTGTGCTGTGCAAGGATTGCACCTAACCCGACAGGGCTAGCGTTAACAACAACCTCAGTATGAAGCTTTGGATCAAAGTATGCCATTTCAGTAGCTTGTTTGATTTTCTGGAAGCTTTGCACACACTCATGTGACCAAAGAGCAGAAACATTTTTTGTCTTCTAATGGTGGCAAAGTCTTGTATTTATCCAAAGCAATAGCTGGCAATTCCAAGGAATGAACATACCATGGAAACATCTTGTGGAGAACTGGCAGTTGACAGCACTTGCACTTTAGCTGGATCACCTGTCATGCCCCCATCAGAATAGATTTGGCCAAAGAATTTTAACTTTGTCTTACGGACCTCACATTTCTCTGAATTCAAAGTTAAACCAGCATCAGCGAGCAAATGAAACACTTGAGTGCAAGCTTTGTTGTGCTCCTTCTGTGTAGCTCTAAAAACCAATATGTCATCACTATAATTGAAAGCATTCATGATATGCTGCATGAGACGTCAAATGACATCTTTAAGTAGCTCTAGAACTGATGACACACCAAAATGCAGTCTTTTGTAACGGAACAAACCAACATGTGTAGAAAATGTTGTAATGTACCTGCAATTCTCTTTGAGTTCCATCTTATGATATCCTTCATTCAGATCAAAGAGAGAGAACACCTTTGCAAATTTCAATTGTTTTATCATCTCGGCACTGTGGTGCCCTCGATGCCATTCGCTTTCAATTGCCCTGTTCGCCTGATGTATATCCACACAGATATGTACAGCTCCTTCACCCTTCTTTTTGGGTACTACCACTGTGGGAGAAATCCATGAACCCAACTGCTTCCTATCCAGCAATTTATATCTAAGGTCCTCTCTTTGTGGAATAGACTGCCATATGTATGAACACATTTTCCCGTAGACACAGAATGGATAAAAAACTTTGATGCATTTGGCCTATAGATTTTTCCATGAGTAGGCCCTAGGAGATTGTGCATGGTAGGTGGCATTACGGCACTAAACACAGTGTGTCATCATCAGTGAGCACTCTGTCTTAACATGAATTGTGGAAATTAAAAGCTGGACATATAAACTGGTTGTTCTTTACATGAACGCACCTGAACAAATGTCTCTGAACCATGCTGAAGTGCCTCCAAACTGTGGAGTTGAGTGCTGGCTAATACAAATAAGCTTGAAGACCCTGCTTAAGCTCCCTTCGCCCAGCCTGCTGCCAAATTACCTGTGTGCAAGTCCACAATCAGCCCACGGAGTCAAAAGATATGGATTTAGTGCCTATGAGCCTTTCGTTTTGACTAAAGAAAGGTTGGACCATGAACGACCATCTAGATGTGCACTTTAGCTGAGTGATGATTGCTTAAAAACACACTCCCTCCGTTCATCACCTTTTATTAAATTTCTTACTCTTGCACCTAGACATTTTGTACACAGGTCCAGCACCTGGTTGGCCTTGGGCCAGCAAGATGAAGAAAATACTAAGATGAGCATAAGTGGTTCCAGTGAAAGCCCTTGTGTGTATGTGGACACACTAATCCTTTTTTTTATGGGTCAACAAGAGGTCTTCTCTCTTTCATCAGCAAGGTTGCTGACCCCTCATTGCAGACGATCTGTCTCTATAGTACTGTGTAATAATTTTATCTCTTCCTGGAGTATTCTAGTGTTTACAATTATTTAGTGATTATGAACAGTTGTATACTGTAAATATAGATGGGATAATTTACCACTATATTTTTGCTTAGGTAGCATTTCATAGTATATCTGATTTGCATGTTTGTTTTACTGTTTTAAGGTTTGATTTTACTCCACATAAATATTCAGTGGCAAAGCAAGCAGGGGTGGCTCCTCCTTAATGGACTGAGGAGTGACGCTCCACAGCCCGCGCCAGCAGGTGATAAATAAAATGATAATACCACAATGTTATTATCATTTTCTTTCTGCTGTCTGTCTGAGCCCCACAATAAGAAAGGGGTAGGGTTGGCCCGGGGATGTCAGGGTGGAGTAATGTGCATTAATAAGCGCGCATTTACCTTTGACTGGCCAAAAACACATGTACACTTGTGTTTCTTCAGCCCAGCTGTGTTACAGAGCCGGCTTAGTGAAAAACCACAGGCTCCAATTCATTTTCTGAGTGGAAAACGAGGTTGCTCATCCCAATCCCGGCGCTGCTCTCATGCTATGAGATTCAGAAAAGGGGGTGGTGATGAACGGTTTCTGCCATTTCAGGCGTCGTCGGCCCGGCTTGCTTGAATCCTGATGGTGCAATGAGCAAGGGACTCACATCTGAGTATACCCTTCCGCGCTTATGGTGGACAAAATGATTCAGAAAAGGGGGTGGTGATGAACAGAGTGCCTGAATTAAGCAGACCACTCTTACCCAGTCCAAAGATCAGGGCTTGATCCATCACCGTTTTTTAGCTCACTACACCATCCCAGCTCAGAACTTGGCTATATGCAAATTAGTCTGTTCCTGTCCCAGTGCATGATGGGAACAGGGCAAACCAAACTACCAAGCCAATTCTTATACTGGGAAGGAAACAAGCTTCCGGGGACCGGTTTCTGCCATTTCAGGCGTCGTCGGCCCGGCTTGCTTGAATCCTGATGGTGCAATGAACAAGGGACTCACATCTGAGTATACCCTTCCACGCATATGGTGGACAAAATGATTCAGAAAAGGGGGTGGTGATGAACAGAGTGCCTGAATTGGGATGGTGCAGTGAGCTAAAAAACGGTGATGGATCAAGCCCCGATCTGTTGACTGGGTAGGAGTGTTCTGATTAACTCAGATACTCTGTCCATCACCACCCCCTTTTTGTAATTATTCTCATGCTATGAGAGCAGGGTCTGAATTGGGTATTGAGCCTATGCCCTGAGGGCCCTCCTCTTCCGGCCCTACGAGAGAAGAGGCAAGGCAACCATCAACAGAAGGGAGTGGCAGGTAATTATTTAAGTTTTTTACTTTTATATTATTTATTCCCCCATACATCAACCCCCTGGCCACCCTACCACTCTTGATAGGCAGCCCGGCCACTGAAAGCAAGGGTGTTATGGTTCTAATACAAGGTTTAATTTTGCACCCCAAGTAGTAGCACCATCAATGCCATAGTTTTGCCCCTTGCACCAGTGAAGTGATCCCCGCCTCCTACTGAGGCTGATGTTAAGGTATGGTGCATAATATCAAGTAGGAAACTTTGTGGTACCTTAATATCACAGATAGCATATTGAGGACAGACAGACAGACTTACGACAGACTTAAGTTAGGATTTTGTCTTACGTTTGTATTAAGTTTGTCTTAAGTCTGTCTTAAGTTTGTCTTAAGTCTGTCTTAAGTCTGTCTTAAGTTTGTCTTAAGTGTGTCTTAAGTCAAACGTAAGACAAAATCTTAACTTCACTACTACTAAATGCCTTCTGTGAATACCAAAAGAAGTAAGTTTAGGATTTTGTCTTAAGTTAGTTCTGTGAATCGGCCCCTCAGCCACTGTATTCAAGCTAGCCTGGCTGATGACGGCTGATTAGCCAGAAACCGGTTCCAGGATGCTAGTTTCCGGTCCAGGGAAGACATGGCTTCACAGTTCGGGCTGGACTGTTCCCATGAGGCATAGGGTCAGACTGATTTAGATATGGCTATGTCTGAACTGGGGTGGTGGAGTGAGCTAAAGAATGATGATTTATTAAACCGAGATCAGTTGACTGGGGGTGAGTGTTTGATTTGCTCAAATGCTCCGTCCATCAACGCCTTCGGTATCCCTTTGTTCGCCCTAAGTTGACAGGGCATGCCCAGACGTGGGTCCCTTGCTCATTTTGCCACTGGAGTCAAGCTAGCCTGGCTGATGATGGTTGATTAGCCAGAAACTGGTCCCAGGATGCTTGTTTCCAGTCCAGGGAAGACATGGCTTGGCAGTTCGGGCTGGATTGTTCCCATGAGGCACGGGGTCAGACTGATTTGCATATGGCCATGTCTGAACTGGGGTGGTGGAGTGAGCCAAAGAATGATGATGGATTAAACCCAGATCAGTTGACTGGGGTTGAGTGCTTGTAATGTTCATCACTCTGTCCATCCGGGCTGGACTGTTCCCTTGAGGCACAGGGTCAGATTGAGTTGCATATGGCCATGTCTGAACTGGCGTGGCGGAGTGAGCTAAAGAATGATGATGGAATAAACCCAGATCAGTTGACTGGACGGGGAGTGCTTGCAATGTTCAACACTCCGTCCATCATCCCCTTTGGTTTTGCTTTGTTCGTCCTAAGTTGTGCAGGGTATGTCCAAATGTGTGTCCCTTGCTCACTTTGCCACTGAATTCAAGCTAGCCTGGCTGATGATGGCTGATTAGCCAGAAACCTGTCCCAGGATGCTTGTTTCTGGTCCTGGTCAAGGTATTGTAACTCTCTCTATGTGAAGTCCAACAAGGGCCTTATCCATCGACTGCAAACTGTACAGAACGCCGCAGCGCGCTTCGTCCTGGCCCTTCCCATAGCATCATCTGCCACCACTGCTAGGAGAAATCTTCACTGGCTCACCGTCCAGTTTAGAATCTCCTTTAAGCTCCTATGTCTTACATATAGAGCACTTGTGGCTGGCCCTGCGGACACACTTGGTACCCTGCTTACCCGCTATGTACCCACGAGATGCCTACGATCGGCCGGGCTACACCAATTGGTAGTGCCCCCCGCTAGGCTGACCAGATGGGGAGCGAGAGCTTTTTCTGTTGCCGCTCCCCAGCTTTGGAACTCCCTTCCAGTGGAGATCAAAACCCTTCCCTCCATCGACCTGTTTAAAAAGGCCCTTAAAACTTGGTACTTCATCAGAGCCTACCAATGAGATACTGCTGTCTGACCTGGCTTTTTCCTTTATTTGATGTAGGCGCCTTGACGCCCATTGGGCTAAGTTAGCGCGGTATAAGACACAATTCATTCATTTATTCACATGGCTTGGCAGTACGGGCTGGACTGATCGCATGAGGCACAGGGTCAGACTGATTTGCATAATGGCTTGAATGAACTGAGGTGGCAGAGGGAGCTAAAGAATTATGATGGATTAGACCCAGATCAGTTGACTGGGGGTGAGTGCTTGCAATGTTCTACACTCCGTCCATCATCCCCTTTGGTTTTGCTTTGTTCGCCCTAAGTTGGCAGGGTATGCCCAGACGTGGGTCCCTTGTTCACTTTGCCACTAGATTCAAGCTACCCTGGCTGATAATGGCTGATTAGCCAAAAACCGGTCCCAGGGTGCCTGTTTCTGGTCCAGGGAAGACATGGCTTGACAGTTCGGGCTGGACTGTTCCCATGAGGCACAGGGTCAGACTGATTTGCATTTGGCCATGTCTGAACTGGGGTGGCGGTGTGAGCTAAAGAATAATGATGGATTAAACCCAGATCAGTTGACTGGGGGTGAGTGCTTGCAATATTCAACACTCCGTCCATCATCCCCTTTGGTTTTGCTTTATTCGCCCTAAGTTGGCAGGGCATGCTTGTGCTATCATAAGTGAGTATGTGCCCATGACATTAGTGTTTCCTAATGCACATGCCATATTTACCAGGAGTGTGTTGGTTGGCACAAGTACATGCATAGTGATATTATGTCAGGCACTCAAATAGATTCTCCTTCCCTTTTGCTTCAGCCCACCCTGCATGCCTTCAGCACTGGTAAAGCTTATTAAGTTGTGAATCTACTCCTCAAGTCAAGTTTCACTTGTAGCTCATCCCCGAGTTGCAAGACTCTCACACCTGCATTTGATAGAAGGCTTTGGACATTAGATTGCAATCTTCCACAGTCAATATATGAAAAGAGACTCCGTTGACGTTCTGTATTAACTGTTTCATTCTCACCTGGGCCATGGAGTTTTGGAGCAAATGTACCACGAGCAGCGGTTCTTCTTTCGCAACATGTAGTTCAGGCAAAATTAATGTACATTTTCTCACATGGTCCTTGCAGACAACGGCTGGCTTTCAGGAGTGGATGACTGTTTCCAGAGAAGGAATGAACTGGACTGAAAACCCATAAAATGGCTACCATGAGATGAACTGTCAACAGTAATGATGGATGCTCCCAGTACAGAGCTCAGGTGACTCAGGAATGTAGGTAGATTGCTTTCCTACACACTGGTAGTAAGCCAGTAAAGTTGGCAAGCTGAAATTATATATTTCCTGTCTCATGAAGTCGAGTGCCTCTGTGATGATTTGTATCGTGCTGTGATGTGCATCGGCAGGAAAGGAATTATAATAAAAGTGATAACAGTGAATATTTGTCTATTGTGTGCCCACCCAATGTTACTAAAGAGAGGTGTCGGGGAGCTGAGCACTCGGACAGGAATAATGTCAAGGGAGGCAACAGCGGTTGGGACACCACGTTGATCCTAAAACCAGCCAAACCATGTTGAAGATGTAATCGAGTCTTTAAAGGCAAATCTGACATTTGGGAAAATAACAAGGAGTTCGAACAACTTTACCTGGTGAAGTACGGTCTTTCCTTCAACCGTGATTGTGACGTTGCTAAGTTGCTCCTTCCCTTCTGCAAACAGAGGTTATTGGACAGCCTGTTTGTGCAGGAAATCAGTCTGCCAGGGAGCTGGAATGCTGCTCCATGGAAAATTGATCGACCTTAGTGGGAACTAGAGCGCCAACCACTCACGTAAGGATAATTGAGAGAAAATGTACTGTGTCAATGTGTTTGGGTGAGAGTTTGCGGACCATAATGGAGGATTTTGTGTTTGGGTGAGAAGTTGCTCACCAGAGGGGTGGATTTTGTGTTACTGCATGCCATGATAAAATTGCAGCAGAGAGTATTGTCACTTGTGTTGTTACTATTTATTGGGAATGCCATGTTGAGATAGTTGCAGAGTGTATCATTGCATTTGTTCCAGCACCCTTGGACCTGTTGCGGTATGCAGAAGGGTGGGTTTAGTTGTAACGTACTTGTGGTCCTGTTGTAGTATGCAGAAAGGGGGTAAAGTAGTGATGCTTGTGTCCTTGTTTTAGTACATACCCTTGGTCCTGTTGTGCATGCAGTGGGGGTGAGCTTGAAGTGGCTAGACTATGTTTGAGTACCATAATTTGATGGAGATTTATTTACTGAACCAATGTCATTCTAGTATAAAATCAGTGTGCTGCAACAACCACTAGACAGAAACAGATGTATACACTTATAAGCACTAACAGAATAAATAAAAGGTAGAATTTCACCATGGTGCTAAAACAATGAATATATGCAGGCATATAGATAATGGCAGTAATCATGAGTACTCCTACAATGAAAACTCTAACTATATGTACCTTTAGTGTCCCTAGTATGTATATATGTGTATAGCCAAGAAACCCCCAAGGAAAGAGTCAACCCCATACCTGATGGGAGAGAACGATGGACCCTGTCTTGGTCTCGAGCTGGACACCCCGCAAGGGATGTCAAACCTCTGCGTGCTGACACGTCGGCGGGCAGGGACTTCAGCGTCTCGTGTCAGAATGAAAGCTTCTCCTCTGGTTTGCCGAGCGGTGATATGGTACTTATATACCCAAAAGGTACCCTCAGGGGTTCTACCTAGATGTGTCATGGTACTATGGGCTTGTCGGCCAAGGATGGCGATAGTGTTGACTCTTGTAAAGAGTTATTATGCAGAAGATGGTAATCCTGCTATGATACTAAGAATCATCATGCATAGTAAATGAGGCTAGTTTTTTAAGAAAACCACACAACATTTATTCAGTATCTAACTAGGTAAAAGGTCAGCAGCAGAGCTGTGATGTAGAGCAACATAGGACAAATGCAGGTAAAAGGTAGTGCAACTACCTAGGCCTCTATTGGTGTACATTGGGGCTCATAACACCCACTCTTCATCCGACTGGATGACAAATTAACAAATGCTAAAATATGTATGTTTAAAACCATACAGACATTGCTAAAATATGAGTATAAAAACATGGTATGTGTTAAAATGATGCAAAAGTAAAAAAAAAAGCTCTGTAGTCCTCTAAATAGTCAGTATACTGTTAGACCTACTGAACACAACAAAAGCCATAGTGCTAAGTGAGAAAAGTAAAAAAAAATGATGTTGAATTCCAATTTGAGCTGTTTTGGAAAAATGCCTAAAAGTTCCCATCACATGGAGAGCCAAATGTTTATGTGTCCTGTTTGGGAAATGCAACATCACTGCACTGTAACACCTCTCGGATCAGGTCAATACAGAAAAAATGATCTTCTCCAGTTACCGCATCCATTGCTGAGAAAGCACACAAAGCCTGTGAGCCTGTGGTAGAGCTGGTGTCCATTCCGCCAGGAGCTGAAGCATCCTATGGAGGCCCTAAGAATGTTGACTGCAACATTGGAATACGCAGCGGACACTGCAATACATGGGCCTTTAATGGGTCCAGTAGTACATTCATGCCCAGAGGCGCAACTGATGGAAGTGTTAGATATATTTCCAACGCGCATTCGTATCTGCAGAATAGGCAGTGGACCACAGGCAAGACACAGTCAAACAAGACTGACCTAAACGATAGGAACCAATGTTCGCTTAGCTCCCGAAGCCGAGGTGAAAAAGATGATGTATCATGCGTTCATGGCAACGTCACACTAGTAGTGTTTTTTCCTTCTCTTTGGAAACTGGGACTTTCATTGCGTAGCAGGAAAATTAAAACCAGGATACCCACTTCAAGTAATGGGACCAGCAGAAGCCCTCCAAAAATGCTTCCTAATAGAGAGTGCATAAATGATGGAATAACTCCAAAGATCATCTGAAAGGTACTCAATAGTCCAGAAACTATGCTCTTAAATATAGTCCCCCAGATAGATTTTATGTCTATGGTGTCCCTCCAAAAACAAAACCCTGTAAAGACAGCTGGGAAATAAAGGAAGCAGAGCATACCTGTTTCATATTAGTGAGCATATTTTTCCTGGCAGCTGTAGGTGCAACCTTATAATAAAAAGATGTCAGGTCTGAAGTGTTAAACCCAGAAAACGAATTAAACGTCTGTGGGAATGTTTGTGAAATACCTTTCAGTGATGTTGGGCAATGTTCCCAATGATGATAAGTGAAAATATTACGTGGGATACTTGCTATATGCAAGAAATGATGACCATAGTGTTGGTAACAATATTGGTGTCATCATACAATTTTTGACTGAAAAATGCAGCAGATTGCTCAAAATCAGACAGCAAAGAATTTACGGTTTCAAAATCTCAATCGTCAGAGAAAGTACCGGAGGTGATGATATCATTCAAAGAGGTTTTAAACAAATGTGGTATTTTCAAAAGTTCAGTGGGACATCATACAAACCCTATCTCGAACTATTCCTTCAGGAACGGGAACTGCTCTTATGTTCACAAAGGAGAGGCCTCTTTGTTCACAATGAGATGATGTATGTGGTTTCAGGACCAAGTTCACATGTGGTACTGCAGAGTGTTCTGAGAGATGCTGTCCATTTAGGAGCAGAAGTTACTACACCATTCCAAAGGGCTAAGAAAAGTAGACCAATTGCAATTCAGAGCTGTAGCCAGGGAGAAACAAGGAAAGTATTTTTCAGCCAGAGGTAGAGGTCATACATTATTTCTTTGTGGTAAACAGAAGCTTGGGATATCTGTAGGAAGGAGATATTGCTCATGTGTGTAAGGACTGTGACGTGGAGGTCTGCCAAAGTGGTGATGGCTGACTTGTGTCTGCCAAGGACAAAAGCATAGTGCCTTTCAAAAATTACCACAAGGAAACAGCTGAATCACTGAAGATGAACATTTAAACAAAAAGGCCTAATGACGAACAGGAACTATCGAACGTTTATTTATCAGTTTGCAAACAAAGTTATTCACGGACATCCTGGAAGTTTGAGAAATGTATGAACAGTCAAATTTGTATCTGTCAGCTTTTAATCAGCAAGTTATTTATGGACATCCTGAAAATTAACAAATACATTGTCGATTAACGAACATCCTGAATGCTAATAATTGCAATGTCATGACCAAACGGAGAAAAGAAACCGGAAATTGTTGAAACATTTGAGGGTAGTGAGCCAGAAAATTCAGTATCAATGAGAGAGCAAAATTTGGGTTTGTGGTCATTGGAGCTGTACGCAGAGAAAGATGCTTTTTGCACTACAGCTGTTTGCAGAGATGCTGGGAGCCTGAAACTATGCCAGACTGCTTGCTGATAACCCCTCTAGGTTGGAGATTTCGTTGCGGGATAGAATGCCTGGGTGAGAGACTGCGTCCGAATGAGACTTGAGTTAGTTAGTATAGCTTTGGGTTTAGTGCTGGGTAGGCAGGTTTTAGTGTAAAAATCTTTAGAATGAAATGCATGTTTACAAATGGTTTCTCTGATCTTTTCATGCAGAATTTCACTTTCAGTTGCATTGACCAAGGTTTGATGTTTTATTTTAGAGAATAATGCTATTAATGTGAACCGGAATTTTCTCTTTATGATTAAACAGTTTTACTTGATTTATTGCCTGAATAAATAGCAATGCTCAGTGAGAATTAACAATGATAGAATAAATGCTAATTTTCTTTTATGCAAATTAATTACATAAAATCTTTTGAATAAAAATTAGATAAATGAAGAAGTAAAAGCTGGTCTTTGATTCTTCCTACACCTAATTTTCATTCTTGTAGATCCATTGCCACTATGGTGGTGTGTCTGAATAATTAAAGTCTGAATAAAACCATGGTACAGTGTAAATAATCTGCAGGTGTAAATAATAATTAGTTAAATAGGTTTAGACGCTCCACCAAATGTTACAGCATTTCTCCATTGCAATTCACCAAAGCCTTGAAGCCAAGTGTAAGTGAACAGGGTAAATGCGCAGTGTTATGGGCCCCACTGATGCATGATTTGTGTGTTTTAAGGTTTCAGGGAAATGGTGAGTATTGATTAGAAATGATTTCTGGAGCCGCGCTGTAGCATTGGCAAAATGGATCATCCTGGTACCAACAAAAAAAAAAACAGCTTCACCACAGCTGGGCTTTTTTTAAATATATTGGAAGGGCTAGATTTGTAAGATATGGCACATCATCGGTCTATACTGTGCCAAATATTTAACAATACGCGTGATTCTACAGTATTCTGAATGTAGGCCAAGATAAAAAGTAGAGACTAGCTGAGCATCCTTTGAAAAAGGCAGCTGAAAAAGATGTCCGTTTTGAAAGAGTTGATTTCCTGTTCAGTATGAGGTGTGGAATCAGTTTCCCCTTGTGAGCATTGTCCAACACTTGCCTTGTGCTTCTGGGGCCAGTTTATAGTCCTGTTTGGCAAGAGGAATGCACACCAGGTGAGCTGGTTTGAAACCTCCACTCGTGAAGAGCAAAATGTAATGTTCGAGAAATGTGAGAAGTACATATAACATATGAACTGCTATAGAAATGTAGTAAATCAGAAACTGTAGGCAATAGCACTTCGAAGATAAAATATTCCTTTAGCGGTTTGTCTACAAATGGGTTAAATTTATCATAAAAATATTCAAAATCTATAATAAAATGTGTCCTTTGAGGGAAGGCAGCTCCAAATTAATTTCCTACCAATTCAAAAGCAGTGGGGCAGACCGTCACTTTTCCAATGGCGGGGGCCATGCTGGCTCCACCCTCAGAACACAGAGCATCATGCTGCCCCTGCAATGTAGAGGATACGGCGTGATGTCCCTTTTTTTTATGTCACTTAGAACAGAAAACAATAATCAGCCACTTAACATGAAAGAAAACTGCTAGGCTGTGGGGCCATCTTTTTATGCTTTTCAAAAGAAACAACTAAGCATTTGGTGCTGGGCTGGCCATATTATGGTGGCCGTGCACCAAATTTTAAATACCTTCATAGGAACCATCATGACGTTAGCTCCTGTGATCACTCTAAATACGGCAGTCCTCGGGGTGGTAGACAAAATGTTCTCTGCTTCCCTAACAGACAGAGGTAATACCACCATAGTGTAAGTGAGGCCCTAAGACTGTTTATAAGGGCTGGCGGCTGAAGTCAGGTTACTTACCTTGGTGGGCACAAACTGTTTCCCAATGGTGATGCTAAAGTCAGTTCACTTTGTGTGGTAAATCTTCAGGACTGGTTTCAGTGACGGGTCCTCTTCAGGATAGAGGAGGAAGAAAAGTGGATCAACACGTCCTGCAAATGCCAACTTCCTACCAATATCACTCCTGCCAGGTATAAGCAAAGTGTTTTGAAAACACTTCAAAATGCACCTATCTGAAATCATCAAAGCCAACAATATTCTACTCCCGGCCAAAACTGGATTTTGACCTAAACGTAGCACTAAAACTGCCCTTATAGCAGTAGTGGAGGGCTCAAAAAGGAGACTTGACTAAGAAGGCACCGCAGCCATTACACTTCTTGAACTAAGCGCTGCCTTTGACTCAGTGAATCACAATATCCTGCTCAAAAAGAATACAAAGGGCTTGAGTATAACGGAAAGCCCTGAACTGGCTCAGCTCATTCCTGGAAGACCAATCCTTTCAGGTGTTCTACGAGTCCTTCTCTTCAGACATCATCCTTCTCAACTGTGGAGTCCCACAGGGATCTTCCTTGAGTCCCATGCTTTTTAATAGTTAGAAACAGATACTGGCAGACATTGTAACTCACTTCAGGATCTTCATAGTCTTACACTTTGATCACACCCAACTGGTATTTTCACTAACCCCACACTTGGACCATGCAGCCCCCACTTTGGGACTATGTCTGGAGTTTGTGCCCAGTTTGATGGACAAGGCTTGCCTTAAATTAAAGGAAAGGAAAACCGAACCAATGATCTTAGGGAACAATCCAAACCCCAACTGGTCCCTGGGTTGGCCGGAATGTCGAGGCAGGGTATGTTTGGATACAACTCTATATATGGAAACCCAGGCCACCAATCTCTTGGACTGTTGTTTCAGTCTCCATCAAATGCTATGCAAAATACTTCACCTGCATTCACCAATATCCAGGAGGCTCTTAGTTCAGTCACTGATCCTCTTCCTCCTGGACTTATGCAACTCACTCTACCTGGGTGCATCCAAAGCAGTCATCAGCAAATTACAAGTTGTGCAGAATGCACCAGCATGTACTTTGTTAAAATTACCCAGGTACCCCAGCTCACTACTGGCACAACCTGTCACGGTTGCTGCGGTCTATGGCCCCAATTGTGACAACGCGGATTTCTTCACCCATGGGACTTCAATGTCACTCCATCTGCAGCTTTGGACCGGTCGGGCTCCCAATCCTTCCATCCGCGCGCTGCTGCAACTCTTTCATCTATTCGTGCTGATAATGCTCTCTGCGACGTTTGGCATCATTTCTATCCTGATGTGCAGGAGGGCAGTTGCTTCACTGGCGCGCGAGGCTGCTGGTCGCGTATAGATCTTTGGCTGACCTCCCCAGATGTTCTGTCCTGAATTTCGGACGTGAGGCACATGGCTCGCACCTTTTCCGACCATGCACCCGTCCAGATCCACCTTTGCCCTCCCCACTCCCCGAGGCGGGCCTTCACCTGGCGCCTTACCCCTACCGCCCTCTGGGACCCCGTCTTCTGTGCGAATATTCAGATAGCGATTACCAATTATTTTGATTTTGATGCTTATGCGGGCTCTGTGGAGTCTGCCTCCACCCTATGGAAGGGGTTCAAGGCCGACATTCACGGTGAGTGTATATATAAGCAAGCTGGCATCCTTCGCTCTATTTGCTCCACTTTGGATAGGCTGGAGGGGGAATTCAGGGTTTTTGATGCTGATCAGGCTACAAGCCCTAGTCCAGAGACTCTGGCAAAGCGGTGCCAGAAACACACCGAATTCTCCAACGAGGCAGGTCGCGAACTGTCCTTTCTGGTTAGGGAGGACCGGGCGCGCCACTTTGGTGAGGGGGGCCGTCCCGGACGTATTCTCGCCAACCTTCTTCGTCCACTGCGCGCTGCTTCCTATGTCACGGCAATGAGTGACGGTGGTCCGGACAGTACTACCACCCCAGGTGAGATCCAGTCCCGCTTCCTCAACTTTTACTCACAACTCTACTAAGCTGGCACTCCCCTGCCGCGGGTGGACAATATTTTTACTCCATTCCCTGGTCTGGTTGGAAGACTACCAACGCAAATTTTTGGATGAGCCATTCTCCAAAGAAGAAATATTGGCAGCTATTAACAGTCTCCCCGGAGACAAGGACCCTGGTTTAGATTATCTGCCGGCCTCTTTCTACAAGACATTTGCCGATCTCCTGGAGCCTCATCTTGCTGCAATGTATAACGACTCGTTCGACGCCGGCTCCTTCCTGCCCTCCCTTCGCGATGTGCTGTTAACCCTTCTTCTCAAACCCGATAAGCCTTTCAACCGCCGCGACTCCTACCACCCATTGTCTCTTATAAACAGAGACAACAACATTTTTGCTAAGATGCTCACTTCCCGCCTTCTCTTACTTATGTCTACCATTGCTCTTCCGGATCAATTGGGTTTATCCCTGGAAGGGCGACTTCTCGGTATTGCATCAAATTAACCCTAACCTTCTGACTGTGGCTGCCTTGCTTGACGCCACCAAGGCATTTGACATGCGAGGTATTTTACATCTTGCCACACATGGGTGTTAGCGACCACTTCATGCGTAACATCAAACTCCTCTATACCAACCCTACCAGCGCGTCTCCGCATCAACGGCCAGGTTTCGGACCCTATTATCATCACGTGTGGTACGCGCCAGGGGTGTCCGCTATCGCCCATGCTATTTGCTATAGCGATGGAGCCCCTGGCCGCCAGGCTGCGGCAGCACCATACTCACAGGTGTATTGGTTTCTCGTCCCGCTCCTTACTCGTCTCAATGTATGCGGATGACATTATGCTTTATGTCCGTCATCCCCAAGAGTACCTTAGCCCTCTTGTACGCGAAATAATTTGGTTTGGTGGGTTGTTGGGCATCCAGGTAAACTGGAGCAAGTCCGTCCTTTTCCCACTGACTGACGCCAATGTGCCATTCCCCCTTGATTTTCCATTTCTGTTGGCTTTGGGCCCCACACGCTATTTGGGCATCTGGCTCAGTATGGACCTGGACGAATTGTGGAGATCGAACTTCGGATGTGCGGTGGACTAGCTGGAATCAAAGATCCCATTGTGGAGTCGACTCTCTCTGTCTTTGGCGGGTCGCATCGCAATTGCCAAAATGGTCGTCCCCCCAAAATTTCTCTACCTGTTTTTAAATATTCCCATCCCCCTCACTGCTCATTTTTCTGCAAAATATGCTCCTTAATTATTTCACTGGTCTGGGTGGGTAAACAACCAAGAGTAGCTTACGATATCCTTACCCTTCCTTCCCATGTCTGCTGGTAAAATGGGCGTGCCTGACTTCAAGCTGTATGCCCGGTGCACTCAGGTTAGTTTCCTGCACTTTTGGATTCACCCCTCTCCTTACCAGCCTCACATTGCCGTTGAGACAGATATAGCTTCTCCCTCGCCTTTGTCCACAGCTGTGTTTGCGCCTGCGGTGCGCCCTTGGTGGGCATGGTCCAGCCTCTGCGAGCTGTCCGGCATCCCCTTGCTCTCGACTAACTCCTTGCCCATGGTAAACCACTCGGATTTTCCTTCTTTTCAGGCCTCTAGCATGTCCAGGTGTGCGGCGCGCTTGGGTCTGACGTCAGTGGTGGACCTCTATCTGGAGAACACCTTTTTCGCGCTCCCTGACGCCTCGGGCCACAGGACATGCTTCTGTACTACCAGCTGCGTGCTACTTGCCGGAAACTGCACTCCACCTTCCCTCAACCCCCAGCCAATATACCTGCTCTGGATCTCATTTACACCTCCTCGTCCCCACACAAATTAGTCACCAAACTTTATGCACTCACCTTGGTGTCCACCCCCATCTCCTCTGATCGTGCTCGGGAGGCATGGGGCACTGATCTTGGCGCCAAAATCACGCCAGCTGACAGGCTCTATTGTTGTAATCAGACAAATAGGTTGTCACCGAACTACCGGCTTTGGTTGATCCATTTTAAGTACCTGCATAGGCTTTACCGTACCCCGGTGCAACTTCATAGGCTTTGGCTCACTCCTGGTGATCATTGTATGCGTTGTGCCGCTCCTGCAGCGGATTTCGCTCATCTGGCTTGGCTTTGCCCGAGGGTCTCGGAGATTTGGAGGGCAGTGTGTTCGGTTATTTCTGACATTACCGGCATGACAGTGCAACCCGAGCCACCTCTGTGCCTCCTTGGGTTTGTTAAGTTCTGCCCTGACGTCTCCGGCTGCTTGATTGCAAATCTGCAGGTCTTTGCTAGGCGTAGGGTGGCCATGTGTTGGGGTCGCAAGCCGGCTCCCAGGGTTGAGAGTTGGATGGAGGATGCCTCTCGGTGCCAGACTCTCATGTCAGAGTTTTGGGATTTAATGCCTGCTTGGTCTCGCCTTGTTGACATTTGGGGCCCCCTGATTGCCTATTTCCTTTCCGGCTCTCACCCTAGTGGCGCTACCTCTCCTGCGCTCCCCGCCGTCCCTGGGTCCATAGCAGCCGCCGGTGCTGGTCAGTGACAGCTCTCTCCCCCCGCAGCGGGTGATCCCGCTCCTTTCTATCCACCCTTTTTCTTCCTGAAAACGCTTGATCTGTGGTTTCCCATGGGGAGGGACCTTGCTGTGATGGAGCTGGGATATCCTTTTCATGTTTATCCACTGTGTTGACAATTGACATCAATGATCATGGAATGCATGCCCTGCTTTTTATTTTGTGTATTGCACGCACGATGTACTGTGTCCGCCTTGGTTTCTTTTCAATAAAGGTTTTTGGAGAAAAAAAATACCTAGGTACCCGTCTGTGAGACAAGATATTACAGATCTAAACTCCCAGTCGCCCAAATAATGAAATTGAAGGCCCTGTGATTGTGCACAGAGCCCTCCAAATGCAAGGACCTCACATGTCTTGTTAACTCATTGCCCCCTAAATCTCTAAAAGGATCCTTGGATCCTCTAATGCACAAAGGGCCTTGGTTCCTTCTAGTAGAAGAGCAAGAAGTGGAGGACGGTCCTTCAGCTTCAATGTATCCAATCTCTGGAACTCCCTACCCAAAGCATTGCAGACAGTGCACAACAAACTGTCTATCCATAAACTCCTCAAGAATTGGCTTTTCAAGTACTAACCCCAGACGGAGTATCCATTATACTCAGGGTTGGCTTTAGCACTGGTGGTGCCCTGTGTGGTAATGTTTGTTGGTGCCCACCCCATTGACCACCTCGGCCATGGATTCCCTCACTACCACCATTTGACGGTAACACTAAAGTCTCCATAACGACTGTCTCTTACATTCATTTAGTTTTATAGTGCCACTCGTACCAGTTTAAGGTGTCAGAACACTTTACATCACACAGACATTGCACCATACATGTATAAATCAGTGTTTAGGAAATGTTACATAATACAGAGGCCTACAAGGTGTAGGAGTGGCATGTCAACCATTGTGGTAGGCATTATAGTTTAAGAGTCCTTGGTCTGGAAAAACACAAATTCAGAATTTAAAATGCAACACCATTGTTCTAATTTCTAATTTAAAAAATATTTCTAGAGTGCAGCGTACACCTTGCGGTTTCTTGGCGCTGGGGGGATTTGGCTGCTGAGGGAAAGAGACCGGAAGAAAGGATAAGAGAAAGTATTAAGAGAGTTTAAGAAGGGAAAGCCTGGCTAAAGAGGAACGTTTTCAGATCTCTACGAAAGGGAAGGTACTGAGTAGCAGAGCGGAGGTGATCAGGGAGTGAGTTCCAAAAGGTTGGAGCCAGGGTGGAAAAGCTGGCCCCGCCCCACTTTTTGCGTGTGAAGCGAGGGGTCTGAAGAAGGGACTTTGAGGAAGACCGAAGTTCTCTTGCAGGTACATACGAATGGATTAGTGAAGTGATAAAAGCGGGGGCAGTACCCTGGCGGGCCTGGAAGGCCATACAGCCGATCTTAAAAAGGGAGCGTTCTTTTACAGGGAGCCAGTGAAGCTCCCTGAGAAGGGGGGTGGAATGGTGATAACGAGGAAGGCCATACACCAGTCGAGCTGCCTGGTTTTGGATGATCTGGAGTCTGCGCATACTGTACGCGGGGATACCATGGTAGAGAGCGTTTGCGTAGTCCAGCCGCGATATCACAAGTGCGGCCATGATGATCTTGAGTGCCTGGGGGGAAAAGAAGCGAGAAATAGAGCGGATAGTGCGGACAGTGAAGAAACAAGAGGATACCACGGAACTAATTTGTGAATGGAGAGTGAGCTGGTTGTTTATTTTTACACCAAGTGTTTTGACTGTGGTGGAAGGGGTAGGTGAGGGGCCGAGAGAGGGGGGCCAGAAGAGAGAGTTCCAGGGGCTGGATGAACCACCCGTGAGAACCAGCTCGGTTTTATCCGGGTTCAACTTGAGGTGATTGTGGTTCATCCAGTCCCTGATGAAAGTCATAGTTGACTGGAAATTAGAGACAGAGAGAGGAGAGGGGGATAGATCAAAGATGAGCTGGAGGTCATCCGCGTAATTGTAAACGGTGACCTCCAGCTGCTGGAGTGCGAAAATGAGAGGAAAGATATAGAGATTGAAAAGCAGAGGGGAAAGAGAGGAACCCTAGGGAACACCGCACGTGACGGGGAGAGGAGTGGCCGTGAAGTCGCCTAGCCGAACCGCCTGGGTGCGGTCCCTCAGAAAGGAGGAGAGCCAGACGAGAGCTGATCCCCCGATACCAGCCGCCCTGACACGGGTAAGTAAGATGGTGTGATCCACCGTGTCAAAGGCGGCGGATAGATCAAGGAGGACCAGTGCCTGGTGCTTGTTCTCATCCATACCCTTTCTGAGATTGTCTAAGACTGCGACCACGACTGATTCGGTCGAGTGCCTAGGACGGAACCCGGCTTGGCGGGAAGCCAGTCCTCCGTTTGCCTCAACATGGGCGCTAAGTGCCGCGGTGACGTGGCGTTCCATCACCTTGCCCAAAAAGGGTAACAGGGAGATGGGGCGATAGTTGGCCGAGATGGAAGGGTCGGCGCCAGGTTTTTTCAAAATGGGCACTATTGTAGCTGCCTTTAGCGCGGAGGGCACAACGCCCTGTGCCAGAGAGCTGTTGAGGAAAGCGATGGGGAGGTCAGGGCAGCTGGAGTAAATTTGCTGCAGGACTCGCGCCGGGCAGACGTCCGCAGGGGATCCTGACTTCACTTTGGGAAGTATCTCCAGAAAGGAGTCCTGGGTGAGGGGGGGAATGGAGGTAAATGGGAGTAGGACAGACGGGGGGAGGGATCGACGAAGGCAGACGAGGGAGGTGGGATGTTGGTCTTGATAGTGGCAATTTTCTCTAAGAAATAGGTATTAAGTTGATCACAGAGGAACTGGGAAGGAGGAATTTGAGACGAGGTTCGGTCTGAGAATGCTAGGTCATTCACTATGCTAAATATTTCCCTAGTTTTGTTTTCTGCAGAAGTTATTTTAGAAGAGAAGTAGGAGGTTTTTGCATCCAGGATTGCAGATTTGTATTTAGCCAGTGCTGATAGGAAGTGGGTTTTTGATGAGGGGCTGTAATTTATCCTCCATTGCCTCTCCGCCCGTCGGGCGCTCAGTTTGAGATCCTTTAGGTGGTCATTGAACCATCTATTGGAGTCCTTGGGACGGCGGATGGAAATGCGGCGTAAAGGCGCCACTGAGTCGCAGCCTCCAGCCAGGTGTCAATGGCCTTGGCTTGAGAGGCAGATGATAAACCAGCGAGAATGGGAGTGGAGTTGCGGAGTGAGGAGGTCAAGGAGGAATAATCCAGTCTGTTCCAGTTCCGCGCCCAGGTGTTTTTGGTGTGCGGAGTTTTGGGCATCAGGTTTCGGAGAATGGAGAAGGAAATGAAGGTATGGTCGGACCATGGGCACGGCGAAACAGCAGCCGAGGCCACAGGGAGGTTAAGGGACCAAACCTGGTCCAGTGTGTGCCCATGGGAATGAGTGGGGACGGATATGTGTGATACAAAGTTGAGGGATGAAAGGTAATCAGTAAATTCTTTAGAAGCTGAGCACTCATGTGGGTCTGCGGGCCAGTAATTGAAGTCCCCTAGGACCAAGACCGAGGCGTAGTTGACCACCAGGTTAGCCAACAGGTCTTGAAATGCCGGCAAGAATAAGGATGAGGGCTGAGGTGGGCGGTACATAAGGAGACAAGTGATGGGGGGGGAAAAAGAAAGAGAGCGGACTACCAGGAAGTCAGCAGGGGGAATAAGGGGAAAAGGGAGTTGTTGAAAGTTCAGCTCCGACCGAGCAATTAGGGCGACCCCACCACCAGTCTTGCCTGTCGGCCGGTCGGCTCGCAGGGCCACATAGGAGGGGGGTAGAGTGGCCAGAAGAACAGGGAGGGAAGAGTCGCAGTACCAGGTTTCGGTCAGGAGCAGTACGTCTGGTTTCTCTGAGTCGAGTAGGACGAACAGCTCGTGATGGAGCTTGACCGCTGATCTGGTATTGAGTAGGACAACAGACAGTGCCGGAGAGCGGGGGAAGGGGTCAAGGGGGGGGAGGCAAGGTGACGGGGGATCGTGCTGCAGGGGATAGTATGTAGTGGGGGACGAGGGAGCGAGACCTAGTGTAGAAATCAGACTGCGGATAGAATCCGAGAGTGGCCAGTGGCCTTGGAGGGCAGTTAAGTCCTTGGTAGTGTAAGACATGGTTTTAGCATGGAGTCGTGCCCCTAGCCCCGTCTGGCCGCGGACGGGCGCAGACGGGCTTGCCTTAGGCGCGCCTTCGGCGCGCAAACGGCGCTCCCGCTGCGCTCGTCCGCTGCGCGTTCTATAGATGCACATTGATATAGGGGGCCGTAAGGGCGGGGAGGGGGCGTGGCCTAGCGGTGGGCGTGGCCAGCGGCGCAGGACGCCGGTGTGTAGGGTCACGTGAGCGCTAGCTCCGCTCCGTGATCCCAAATGCCAAGGTGCAATGTAAATAAGAACACAAAGTTTAAAAGCAGTTTTCCAAATAGGCAGGTCTATAAAAAATCAAGCAATAGCGTCTACTCCCGGCTATTTTGCCTCAGGAGTCAGCCCAACAGAGCGCTCGTAAGCTCAGCACTTATGTAGGGCGGGAAAGGGGCGTGGCCTAGCGGTGGGCGTGGCCAGCGGCGCAGGACGCCGGTGTGTAGGGTCACGTGAGCGCTAGCTCCGCTCCGTGATCCCAAATGCCAAGGTGCAATGTAAATAAGAACACAAAGTTTAAAAGCAGTTTTCCAAATAGGCAGGTCTATAAAAAATCAAGCAATAGCGTCTACTCCCGGCTATTTTGCCTCAGGAGTCAGCCCAACAGAGCGCTCGTAAGCTCAGCACTTATGTAGGGCGGGAAAGGGGCGTGGCCTAGCAGTGGGCGTGGCCAGCGGCGCAGGACGCCGGTGTGTAGGGTCACGTGAGCGCTAGCTCCGCTCCGTGATCCCAAATGCCAAGGTGCAATGTAAATAAGAACACAAAGTTTAAAAGCAGTTTTCCAAATAGGCAGGTCTATAAAAAATCAAGCAATAGCGTCTACTCCCGGCTATTTTGCCTCAGGAGTCAGCCCAACAGAGCGCTCGTAAGCTCAGCACTTATGTAGGTCGGGAAAGGGGCGTGGCCTAACGGTGGGCGTGGCCAGCGGCGCAGGACGCCGGTGTGTAGGGTCACGTGAGCGCTAGCTCCGCTCCGTGATCCCAAATGCCAAGGTGCAATGTAAATAAGAACACAAAGTTTAAAAGCAGTTTTCCAAATAGGCAGGTCTATAAAAAAATCAAGCAATAGCGTCTACTCCCGGCTATTTTGCCTCAGGAGTCAGCCCAACAGAGCGCTCGTAAGCTCAGCACTTATGTAGGGCGGGAAAGGGGCGTGGCCTAGCGGTGGGCGTGGCCAGCGGCGCAGGACGCCGGTGTGTAGGGTCACGTGAGCGCTAGCTCCGCTCCGTGATCCCAAATGCCAAGGTGCAATGTAAATAAGAACACAAAGTTTAAAAGCAGTTTTCCAAATAGGCAGGTCTATAAAAAATCAAGCAATAGCGTCTACTCCCGGCTATTTTGCCTCAGGAGTCAGCCCAACAGAGCGCTCGTAAGCTCAGCACTTATGTAGGGCGGGAAAGGGGCGTGGCCTAACGGTGGGCGTGGCCAGCGGCGCAGGACGCCGGTGTGTAGGGTCACGTGAGCGCTAGCTCCGCTCCGTGATCCCAAATGCCAAGGTGCAATGTAAATAAGAACACAAAGTTTAAAAGCAGTTTTCCAAATAGGCAGGTCTATAAAAAATCAAGCAATAGCGTCTACTCCCGGCTATTTTGCCTCAGGAGTCAGCCCAACAGAGCGCTCGTAAGCTCAGCACTTATGTAGGGCGGGAAAGGGGCGTGGCCTAGCGGTGGGCGTGGCCAGCGGCGCAGGACGCCGGTGTGTAGGGTCACGTGAGCGCTAGCTCCGCTCCGTGATCCCAAATGCCAAGGTGCAATGTAAATAAGAACACAAAGTTTAAAAGCAGTTTTCCAAATAGGCAGGTCTATAAAAAATCAAGCAATAGCGTCTACTCCCGGCTATTTTGCCTCAGGAGTCAGTGTTAGGGGTTTTCTTTAAAAATAAGAATTGATTTCTACCCAAATGAACACTTTTTGCAATATTAGGATAACAAAAGACTAGGCAAAAAAAATATAGCTCAGATATATTCCTTGCAGTTTGCATGCAGCTCTTTGATGACAGTTAAAGGTTATTTCAGGCTCCACAACATTTTGAACGATTTCCACACAAGACCTATATACCAGTATCTATGAAACTCTTGATGCCTTAGTACTGAAATAGAAACTAGTGTTGGAGTTTAAAATAGCTTTAAGAGTATTGATGCCAGCAGGCAAAGAACAAGATACTTATCCTTTGATGCTATTTCTTGTGGATAATCCATCTGACCTCTGTTTTCTGACCTTCAAATTAATCCCAGCTGCCAGACTAAAAGCATTTGTTCCATTGCACCAGCAGGTGGCGCCTTTGCACTATACAACAGTCTTGCCCCTCCCTGGAATAAAAGGTTGCATGTAGGCACCACTCCTGCGCACTCTCAGTATCTTGCTCTCCTGGATGACTTCAGATGCAGGTAAATCATGACAATTTGGATGTTACAGTGTGCAAAAACTAGCTTGGGACCATTCTGACAGAAAAAGGAGTGCACTCCATGGAAGAGGGGAGAAGGTGTTGAGAAATCAGCACTTATTTAGACTATACACCAGGAAAAGTGAGGGTGTGTAACTTATTCTTCTGACGGTGTTTTCTAATCAAATCTTCCTCACATTTAGAAGAGATACCCAAGCAGTGCCCCTTAAAAGGGTCTGAGGAGTGGCCTCGCTCTGTGGAACTGGCTGTCTACCTACCAATGCTTGGCGAATGTATGTAAAATAACCACATAGCAGCCTGCCAGACAGAGGAGGGACAGCCCTCGCAAATGCACTGAGCTAACTCGGTCTTGAATTAAATTAGCTGGTAGGCATTCAGGGGGCTCCTTCTTGCCCACATTGCATGTGTTTATGTACAAAATGATCCACCTGGAAAGAGTCACTTTCTGCACTACCTTCCCCTTCTTGGTCCCGGCCAAACCTATGACAAGCTGGTCATCTACACATCATTCCTGGTGTGCATGATATAACAACTAAAGGTTCTTCTCGGGTCAAGCCAATGGAACCTCGAAACACTGACATAATATCGATAGACACAATATCGACCTACATTTTTATTGACACAAAAATATCAATTACACTATCGAGAACCTATACTTAATAAAAGAAAATGCAATAATATCGACACCAAAATATCATCAAGCATTTATATCGATATCAGTATTATCGAACACCAAAATAGTGTTATCTAAAATATCGAACATAGTTAAAAAATGTGCATGTCAAAAATATTGATGACAATAATATAGACAGCAATAATATCGTACTTAAAAAATATCAACATCTTAAAAAGAGATAAAACAAACAAAACTTAACACAAAAAATATATTTCAATCAATAAACATACACTGCATACAAAATAAATCAAATACAACCTATTTAAAAAAACATATAATAATATATTATATTATATATACACTATTAATAACTATTTAAATAACTATATAAATAATCTACACACATTATTTTACATCAAATACAATATAATACACATTTACCTAACTAAGGGCCAGATGTAGGTAACTTCAATTTAGTGAGTACTTAATAGCGATTTTTACCAAATCACTATTAAGGACTTGCTAAATTGAATGTAGGTAGCAATCGCTACAATATTAGCGATTCCTTAATATTCCTTGATAACTAATCGGAAATTGAGATTCGTTATTAAGGAATACCTAGCCATTCATTCTATGGGCTATGAGGCCCATAGGAATGAATGGGAAGATATTCACTACTATCGATCCGGTATTACAGAATCGCAAATAGCGGGAGCTATTTCAAGGGTGCCAGGGTGTCCAAAGGACACCCTGTTGCACCCCTGAAATGTGCATGTGTGCACATGTGGCGCACATCCATGCCCTAAGGGCATGGATGTGTGCCACATGGCACATCTCAAAAGGAAATCGCTACTTACCACCAACTTATTACCTACAAATAAGGTAAGTATTAAACAAAATGCAATTTAAAAATTACCTAAAACACCCAACCAAACCCAACTTTATCCCAATGGTTAGAGCGGCAGACCCTGATGCAGAGGTCTGGCCTGGGACAAGGGTTCAATTCCCGCCTCGGCGGCTCTTGGACTCAATCTCCCCGGACCTGATAATTCTCGCTTCGGTGCCTAGTCTAATCATGGGTCCCACTCTGTGACTCTGGGCAATAGCTTGCTTAATCTCCACAACGGCCCCAGCAGCGCTTGGATGCCTGGCTTCACCTTGGGGGTGCCCAGGAGTGGACATTTCACAGGAAAGCCAGGAAGGGTTCCACAGCGGTATGAATACAGCGATACGAGACCTCAGGGTAGAAGGTGCTACATAAATACAAACAGATTCACATTCACATTCACCCCACCTCCTGCACAGTTGAACAAAATAATTAAAAATATCTTTTATTCTCCCAACAGAAACATCAGCAACAAAATTGAAATCAAACAACAAATAAAGGGTATCAGCAACAAAACTGAATCAAACAACAACAAAAAGGCATCAACATTAAAAAGCACCGCAAAATCGACATTGTATGTATATTAATAACAATTTGTATATATTAATTAAAAAATCTGTAAAATATTTTTTTAAACATTTTTCTTAGCATTTAAAACATGACATTGACTGGAGGCACTCAATTTATCACTTCCCAGAAAGGAAAGTTTTTGCTATGTTACATGGGGTATGGTTACCCGAAGAAAAACAATGGACTGAAAGTGAACTGGAAATGTAGCAAATACTACTCTAATAAGTGTTATGCGAGGGCTACAACTAGAGAAACAACTGTTATGTATGTTAAGGAGCATAACCACCCCCCTAATATTACTGAAAGAGAAGCTAAGAATGCCCTAGACGACATTAGAGAAGCTAGCACTAACTCACAGAAATCTACCACTCAAATACTTAAGGAGATGCTGCCCAAAGTACCCCAACATGCTACTGCCAATTGCCCTTTATTTCTTCCCTGAAAAGAACTATAGCTCGAACGAAAAAAACCTCAACAACCTCCACTCCTGCCCCAAAAACATTTGAAGTAGAAATTCCCCCAGAATATCAATTACACATAATGAAGAACCCTTTCTTCTTTATGACAACAAATCTAAAGATAAAAGAATAATTATGTTTGCAACCGTAAATAATTTAGTAAAACTCCAAAAGTCAGAAACGTGGATGATGGACGGGACTTTTTAAAATATGTCCCAAACCATTTTATAAATTATATACTGTCCATGCACTATATCAAAACACTAGCATCCCTTTTATCTGCATCTGAATGCCACGCACGCACATAGGTCAAATGAATGTCGGACGCAACCAACTTCACAACAATGTCCGAGGTGTGCCTGTACTCCCTGCTGCCCTCAATCACAACACACACGCCACAATGATACCCCCAAAATTGCTCTCGGTAAGAAAAGACATGGGCAGCACGGAAGAGACATCTGGAGGTCACCAAACATATGGACCCACCAACCCCTTCCGGGACCAACATCCTTTGCACACCACAAGCCAAGACAGAGAGACAGGACACGATTGACTCACACTGCACAACATTACACCCACCTATCTCCACACAACAACACTGTCACCCACACACCTCATACTCTTCACATCTCTCCACCACCACCTTGCACCCTGCACCCCTCATACATTTGCACCAAGCACTCCAAGAAAAAGCACAAATTCACCGACTCAGAGTTGAAAGTAATAGCAGATGAGATAATCATGGATAGAATCACATTTGTATGGGAACTTGGTCCAACACACTCAACTTGCGTGCAAGAATCAGATGTGGGTAAGGATACACAGCAAAGTCAAGGTCGTAGGGACCACCCTACGCACTGTGCGTGACATCAGAATACGGTGGCTCCACCCCAAGGCCCGGATCCAGTGTCAGGCCCAGAGCAACCACACTTGGCACAGAGAACTGGTGGTGGCCCTCCCTTTACAATTAAACAAAAGGAATCCACTCCTTCAGAAAAGGTGTTTCCTACAATGGTGGGGGACACCCTGGTGTTTTTGGTACCCCTCACACACCGACAGGCCCCTTGGTGTCATGCTTCATCATTGGGGTCCTCGTACCCCTCTACGGGATTAGACTCACCACAGCCCTCCCATTACACCACTAACCTTCACTGAATGGGAGGAGAAGGTGCCTGCCATAATGCATCCAGAGAGTCTCACATGAATTAAGGGGGGACTGGAGTCTGGTAAGTACCAACAAAATGATCACATCAGGCTACATTGCACTGTTGTGCACAACATGTGAGCTCCAATCGCACGCCCTCATCAAACTCATGTGGAATGCACGCTTGCAATTTGAATGGATCACAAGGACAGCATTTCCTTAATCAGCTCCACCTCACAGGTAGGTGTTCAGCTCATGCACGCTGACATCCCTCCTAAACAGCATGGCTCACCCTCCCAACCCCACAGCCATGTGGCAGCTAACACCATAGAAAGTGTCTCCCAACTAGCCATCTTACTGGGTAGGGGTTTTTGAGACCTGACAGCAAGACCACAACTCCTACAAGACCCTCTGTCTCACCTAAAAACAGCATGGAGCCAATTGACCCCCACAACCCACACTTGATAACCAACTCTGGAAACCCACATATGTTAGTTAAGCTGTGCACAATGATGAAGTTACATGCAACTACAAAGCAGATTACAAGAACGCAACCACAAAAATCCAATGTACAAGTTCCATTGTCTCAAAGCAGCAAGATTTGGGTCAACACAATACATGCATGTAAACTCAGCCCTTTCAAAAAACAGGAGGTAAGCACAAAACACAAATCATGAAGTTGTGGCATAGTAGTCAGATACACATAGAAAAATCCCAAGTGTGCAAGCATAAACTGAATTGGAAGATCAACAATTTAGCACCATAGGACATGTCCTCGGAAATACAATCTCTGTCCATATGAAATTGGCCCTTTATCCATGTCACGTCGCTAAAGAGCAATGTAGGTACCCAGGGCTTTAAGTGGGATGAAAAAACTGGGGGGTCTCTCAAAGGGGTGTGGTCAATGTAATTAAGGGCATGGCCTAAAACCCTTAGCCATAAATCTGTGCCTAGCATATTGACCTACACGAATTGCATTTTTCTGTCACTGCTATTGCTCCCAGATATATGATAAAACAAGTAACATTATACCTACTACAATTCCGGACTACTGGCTTTGTCAATGTTTGTCAGTTGAATATGATGAAGAAGCAGCAACTATGGCTTGCATCTAACATTGAAAAAATTTCTACTTAAAGCCCTGGTGACTCCACTATGATGTTGCTGTTCCTGAGTCTCCAAATGGGTGAATTCCAGAGACAAAATGAATCCTTATAGGATTTCACTTCCCTACAACGCTCACCTGGCATGACGTCATGCCGTAACTTCTCCACTAGTGAGAAGTGAGGAGTGTGACCATGCCCACATTGATGTGCCTTCTGTCAATGCATTCCAGCAAAAAGTACAGACCACCTGTACGAGGGCAAAAAACAGAGCCCGATAGAAACCCCTACTGAGGCCCCCTTAAATAAATTACGGTGCCCAACACCGGTGATACCCGGCCCACTTAAAGCCCTGTATTTACCTCAACATCATATGCGACTGATGACAAACTGACATGAATGCCTAGTAATGCTAAGGTAAAAGTCAGGTCATCTCAAAATAAATATGCCAAACATGAACATCAAAGTTGTGCTGTGTGCAGAACAGGCTGATAATATAACCTCACTCCAACAGGTGACTCGCTAGCAACAGCAGGCGACCGTGCCATGGACGAGCCCAGCCAGCACCCCCCCCCCCCAGGAAGGTGAACCCTCGGATGCAGAGTCCCTGGTCTTTTCAGGTGAGTAGGACCGACCTGGCAACTCCAGCGTGCCCAGGACAGCCCATGCTCAGGCCCTCACTGACCCCACCACCACCACGACTCCCACAACAGCTGCACCGCCAACGCAGACCCCTGCAGCAACAACCTGTATGGCAGCCACCTCCACCATCACCACCGCTGCTTTCAACACTGTCCCTGTGCCAGCAGTTGCGAATACCACCAGGCATACCAGGGATGCTGGGGACGCCCACTGTCCGTGGCTTCAGGGCAGGTGGGAGGCCAACTGGAGGACAGTCACAGGAGGACAATGAGACAGAGGCCATGGACACCGTGCTAACTGTCCTTGGTACATACCAGCAGAACCAGGGATAGATGGGCCAGGTCCTTGAAGTACTGCGGGAAGAGCGCCTGCTGCAGAGGTCCATTGACACTCACTTGGGACAAATTGCTGAGTACATGGGCCAGCTTGTGGTTGTTCTGAGGGACATGCCTGCTGCTCTAATAGCTGCCCCCCCCTGGCCAGCAGGATGACAGTCACACCACCTCAGCAGGGGCCACAGGGAGGGGTGAGTCACACAACAGCGAATCCTCAGACACCTCTGAGCATGCAGCAGGTTCTCCCCTGGCAAACGGCAGAGGGGGCATCTGAAAAAGACCCGGCACGATCACGTGGCACAGCACCGGGCCATATCAGTTCTCGGAGCAACCCCTAATGTCACCACTGTAACACCGAACATTGACTTTGTTGTAAATCAGAACCCACATTGCCACAAGGATGGTAGTGTTCGGTTGGACTTCGGAACTCTACCACTGTGTGTTCTACCCTAACTATCCGTATACCATCACTTTCAACTTCACACTCCCACCTGTCACTCATTGTAAAATGAACACAACTCGCAACAGTAGGCCTTGGTGTCAAGAGCATTTTCATTACAGTGAGTAGCCTGTTAACTCACATCACAATTTATCAGAAGATGTAAAAGTGAAAATACATTGAGAGAGTGGGGGAACTTGGAGAGACACAAGGGAATAACAGTGCGTTGACAGATCATGGAATAACTGCAAAAGCACACCACTAGGCAACACTACAATATGCCCTCGCGAGAACACCGGCCAACACCATTAAAATGGACAGCAGGGGGACTAGAGCACACAACTACACCTCCCAAGACAGTTCACCCCTTAGCATCCTGGTAAATGTAGCTCAGCTGAAATGCCTACTTGTGTCACAAAGGTTGGTGTAGGTCAGTGCTGTGATTCTCTAGACACGTGTGTTGCATTATCCTCCTATATCAGTAAAGGTAAGGTACATTGTGCTTGGTGTCCGCTGAGGAAGCTGCCACAATCCACTCAAATCTCTGTACCTCTCCCTCCCCAACTCAGGTGAGACATTTCAGTCCCATGACAAGTAAGTATTATGACTGAACATCATTTACAAGAATGCTAAAGGATGCACTGTGCTGGGAGGTGAAGCAGTGTGCTTCCATCCCCTAATAACATCAACATGAACATCTTGGAAGTTGTCACCGATTACATAGCGCAGAACAATTAAATCCTTAGCAATGTGCTCAAAAGAGCCAGCATCACAACACATCTTGTCATGTGGGTGATGGTGACATTGTCACATTCACACACTCAAGTACTGTAGCACAGGGCTTTGCATGTGACATGTGCGATTTATGGATGTTTACCCACATGAACACCAGTCCCTGACAACATATCCATGCTAAATCTATTTTCCAAACGTACCTGGCTTCTCCTTCATGAGCACAACTGCTGCGGGCACAGGCCAGGCATTACGTATATAGGAACTGTTGCACAAATAATAATAATAATAATAACACCTTTTGTATAGCGCCTGGTTACACTAGGAACAGTGTGTCCCGCGCTTAGAAACTGTTCACCAGCACTAAACCCCCTAAACAGAAAGCCACTAAGGGAGAGGTCAGGAGAGAATTAAGCTTTGGGAAAGAGGTGAGTTTTCAGCCTACGCCTAAAGCTAGCTTCTGATGGCTCCATCCGGAGCTCAATGGGGAGGTCATTCCATTGTTTGCTAGCCAAATATCTGAAAGACCGACCCCCCATCCGTGCCCGCTGAATTCTGGGCACCTGAAAGAGCATACGCCCCTGAGATCTTAGAGGACGATTGGGGTGATATTTGGTAAGTAGCTCTTTCAGATAGGTAGGCCCTCTCTCATAGGCAATACGGTGGGTCATACATATGCTCTTGAAGATAATACGTTCCCGTATAGGGAGCCAATGGAGTTGGGCTAGAGCTTGTTTCCCTGAAGATCTTCTTGAGAGGTTGAGAGCTAGTCTTGCTGCCGCGTTTTGGACACACTGTAGCCTATGCAAACCTTTCCTACTCAAGCCTAAATACAATGCATTACTATAGTCAAGGTGAGGCGTCACCAACGTGTGGATTAGCGTTTTCCTGCTATTAGCAGGGAGCGCATCCAGGGTCTTGCGTAGGACCTTGAGGATACCATAGCATTTCCCTGCTATCCCTCTGGTGTGCTGTTCGAAGGATAGAGTCTCATCCAAGCTGACCCCTAAATTTTTAACCTGATCTAATGGTTCCGGAATGGTGCCGAGTTCTTTAGGCCACCATGCCGATGACCAGATGGATGGAGATTTCTCCAACACCAAAAGCTCAGTTTTATTCGCGTTAAGGCGTAAGCAATTGGTGTTCATCCATCCGGCTACTCTGCTCAGACATGCCGAGAAATTGGCTGAAGCCTCTTCCGGGGGCTGAGACAGTGTCACTACTAGCTGGGTGTCATCAGCATATGACACTATCTCCACCCCGTACGTCACAACCAGCTTGGCCAGGGGTGCCATATAAAGATTGAACAAAGTCGGGCTCAAAATTGAGCCCTGCGGCACCCCGTGTCTGAGCGAGCGCATCTCGGACTTAAACGGAGGGCAATAGACTTGAAATTGTCTATTCGGCAAAAATGAACAGGCCAGGCCCTCGATACCCGCCTCCTCCAGACGAGAGAGCAGTATGGGATGGGAGACGGTGTCAAATGCCGCGCTCAGGTCTAATAAAAGGAGCGCGGCTGTCTTCCCCTCATCTACTCTACTCCTAAGTAGCTCCGTTGAAAAGAGGAGTGCTGATTCCGTCGAGTGGTGTGCTCTAATTCCTGATTGAGAGGGATGCAGATGCAGTCCGTTTTCCAAATATTCAGAAAGCTGTTTAATAACTATTTTTTCCACCACCTTGGCACAGAAAGGTAACAGCGATATAGGACGATAGTTGTCCAACTGCGCAGCACTCACATGGGTTTTTTTTTTTTAAGGGAATGACTTGCGCTATTTTCAAGTCTTGCGGTATTTGACTTGTTAGAAATGACTGTTTCGCCATGTTGCCTATATGAGTCGCCAGAAGTTCGACTTGATTCTTGAAAATCTTAGGGCGAGCTTCGTCCTCCGGTGAGCCAGATTTAATACTATGCATGATGCTCACCAATTCCATATTATTAGGCACCACAAACTGTTTGAGGCCTCTGTTGTTAATCATCTGCCTATTGGTAGAGGTATCCTTAGGGGGTTCTGCCGGTGTGTCTGGAAAGGTTTTATATATGTTATCCACTTTCTGCACAAAGAAGTCAGCAATGGCTTCACACATATCCCTAGAATGTAGTTCAGGAGCTATAGTTCTCTTCAATGAGGTTAGTTCTTTGTAGATAACAAAGAGTTCTTTAGTAGAGTTATCCGCAGATTCAATTCTATTTTTTAAAAAGTTGCGCTTTGTGGATCTAATCAGTTTGTGATAGCTCTTTATGCTGTTTTTATAGTTAAGTCTAGCCCCCTCATCATAGTTATTGCGCCAAATGCGCTCCAATTTTTTACAATCCGTTTTACATGCTTTTAGAGCATTATTAAACCACTGAGCTGTTTTAGAGCGCCTCGCTGGGGCCTTAGAGGTCCACGGGGCAGTTTCATCCAAGGCTCCTGACAGCCATTTTTTATAATCTGTCCAAGCTTCATCTACATTGTCTTTTAATGGAGGGAAGCCTCTTTTTAGAGCCAACTCTAATTGGTCCTGTTTAATTTTCCCCCATTGCCTCCGTTTAGCTACCATTGGTTTGATACTAGGTAGTAGCTTGGACTTAGACTCCTTACAGATGGTAAACTCCACCAGAAAATGGTCAGTCCATAATACCTTAATGGGGGGTTGCACTGACACCCCCTCCCAGTTGGCAAAGATAGGGTCCAGCAAGTGGCCAGCGTTATGGGTGGGTATGAGGGATTGAATATTAAGGTTAATTATTTTTAAAGAAGCAAGTATACTTAGAGCCTCCTTATCATTTTCATCCTCAATATGGAAGTTGAGATCACCCAACACGAGGAACTTGTTATACCTTAGAGCCGGAAGGGCAATTACTTCTGTCAGGCTCTCCAAAAAAAACGACGACTTGCCTGGCGGACGGTAAATCAAATAACCATTAATAGCCCTGTTATGATGGTATTTTATCGTAAATAGAGCAGCCTCACAGTCTTTAATTATTACTGTCTCCAAGGTACATAGCAGATCCAATTTATGAATAATAGCAATCCCCCCTCCCCTCTGTTTGACCCTGTCCAGTCTTATTATCCCGTAATCCTGGGGAAGTGCTTCCAGTATATCAGGATTGGACTCTGCATCCAGCCAGGTCTCCGTTAAAAATAGTGCATCAGGTTGTTTTTCCGCTAGGAGGTCGTATATATCTAGCTTATGCTTCCTCAAAGAGCGGCAATTAATCAACAGCATATTCAGAGACTCAGACTTACCCTCTGCGATGCTGTCATTAGCCGGATTATAACGGCAGTTCTCGCAAAATAAGGGTAGGCTAGCGGCATTCAACGTATGATTACATGTTTTCTGAGTGGCTGGGCGGAGAATTGGGTTGTATCCTTTCTCCAACTTCGCTCCCAATCGGTTCACTTGTCTTCCTTTTCTGCTCCTCTAATCTCACTCTCTTGTGGTGTCCCCCAGGGTTCTGCTTTGTCCCCTCTTTTGTTTAATCTTTATATTCAGCCCCTTCTTGTCTCTCTCCGCCACTTCTCTGTCACTACTTTCAACTATGCAGACGATTTGCAGCTCATTTTCCCCATCGACCCCTCCCCTCTTTCCTGTTCCAACTTTCAAAATATAATGCTTACCATCTATGAGTGGATGAACTTCAGCCAGCTGAAGCTCAATCCTAGCAAGACTGAGCTGGTTCTGTTTGGCGGGCTCCAACATCCCTGGACTTCCAACTTCTGGCCCTCTGCCCTCGGTTCCCCTCCCTGTCCAGTTAACACTGTGAAGAGCCTAGGTGTTACCATCTCTAGTGACCTTTCGATGCGGCCGCACATTAATGCTGTCACCTCGGCCTGCTTTTATCATCTTCGCAGAATCGGGAAGATCCGAAGGTTTCTATCACAAGAGGCCCTCACTCTCGTTATTCTGGCCCTGGTTACCTCACGTTAGACTATGCCAACTGTCTATACGTGGGGATCCCTGCATGCCATCTCTCCCGACTTCAACTGGTACAAAACCAGGCAGCCAGATTAATTTTTCAGCAGCCCAAACACCAACATGTCACTCCGATGCTAAAAACTCTACACTGGCTCCCGGTTGCGCAACGTTGTATCTTTAAAATGGGTTGCACCATTTTTAAATCTCTTTTCGCCTCTGCTCGTGTCTTTATTTCACTTTGTTTGCACTCCTATGTTCCCTCCCGACACCTCAGATCCTCTGCTCACAATCTTCTGATCACTCCTAGGTTCAACCGTAAGAAGCACGGCGGTGCCTGCTTTTCTTTTCTTGCTCCATCTACTTGGAACTCCTTTCCTCTTTCTATTCGTCTCTCATCTGATTATCCTACTTTCCGTAAATTCTTGAAAACTCACCTGTTCCGTCTCACTCACGGCTAGCTGTTCTCACATCCCTGTCTCCTTCCACTGGTCTTTGAGCGCCAAGAAACCAATTGGTGTATGTGCGCGGTATTAAGCTTTTTTGACATAACATAACAGAATCATTAACTGGTCTTTAGTATATATGATCGGCTTTTGGGTATCAGTGATGAATTGGGCAGGGGTTCGAGCCCCAAGCCCCTTCCGGCCCCGGACGGGCACAGACGGGCTTGCCTTTGGCGCGCCGCCGGCGTGCCCGCTGCGCCCGCCCGCTGCGCGGACGGGGGGCGGGGGAGGGTCCTTTTATCCAGTATGGAGGAGGGTGGGATGCGGCCAGCAACTGGACCGCACCCCTTTCCTCCCTCCAATCTGTCGGGTCTGGCGAGTCTCTCCTGCAGCGTCAGCAAGCAATCTGCTGCGCTGTGCTGGGAGAGAGAACCGAGAAGTGAGGCTGGGCTAACAACAGAGCGCCAGACCAATTCAGAGCGCCACACAAAGAGCTGCACAAAATAAGGTAAAATGCAAAGTAAAATGCACGTTATCACACAGTTATTCCAAATAATACTAAAAACAGTGCTAAAAACGTCTCGCGCTGTCCCCCAGCTTTCCGCCTCAGGGGAGAGTGCTGGCAAGTCAGTTAATGCGCGCGCTCGCACTAAAGTATGGCTTAAGTACTCAGGGAGGGCGGGATGTGGCCAGCAACTGGACCGCACCCCTTTCCTCCCTCCAATCTGTCAGATCTGGCGAGTCTCTCCCGCAGCGTCAGCAAGCAATCTGCTGCGCTGTGCTGGGAGAGAGAACCGAGAAGTGAGGCTGGGCTAACAACAGAGCACCAGACCAATTCAGACCGCCACACAAAGAGCTGCACAAAATAAGGTAAAATGCAAAGTAAAATGCACGTTATCACACAGTTATTCCAAATAATACTACAAACAGTGCTAAAAACGTCTTGCGCTGTCCCCCGGCTTTCCGCCTCAGGGGAGAGTGCTGGCAAGTCAGTTAATGTTCCTTTTGTGGCAATGTTCTCCTAACTCCCCCAAATGTGATTGTGGATAGCCATTTGTGTAACATTCTCACAGCTACAGCATACTTTAATAAGTGTGCAGGCACAATGGACTTCTGTTTAGACAAGTAGTTGCTCCCACACCAGCCCTGAGAGCTTCGAATTCCGGGTGTCTGGACCATCCCGCGCAATTCAGTCACTGCTGAACACAGAACTCCCACTTTTTTCTCCCTGAACTTACACACTAATTATTGTTAGCGTCTGATATTGAAGGCCGTTGCACATTTTTTTCAAACATGTGGGCTTTCATGCTTTTTCTGGAGTGCCACCGGGTGTCATTTCTCCAAATTCATTTAGCAGTTTTATGAGCCGGGCTGCTTTGGTGAAAAATGTATATGGGATGCCTTTCAATGTGTCAGACAGGCTGACAGCTGCGCCTGTGCATTTGGCAATGGCTCCTGTGCCATGCCTAAATCGAACCTCTCCCAGCTTGTGATGGGATGCTCCTTTCAAACCTGTGGTGCGAGGAGCACATCTGTTCCTTCATACTACTGGATTGGATGACAGTCCTTTTTGCTGAGGATGATTTGGATATTCTTTTGGAACTGATTGCCTTTGAAGCTGCCTGTTCCTTTTTAGGTCGAGCAGACGTACTCTCAATGCGTGAGCATTGAGAGAGTCTGCTTTCAGACCTAATGTTGCCCGTTATTGGGAATGTGGACACCAATCTGACACGAGCGTTTCCTTCGCAGTTTTCCCCGCGGGAGCGCGCGTCTGACCCGCGCATGCACAGAGTACCCGCACATGCGCAGAGTAACTCACAGCCCTTGCTCACACAGACGCAGGCAGGCAGCCCCCACCCCTCTGCATGCACGCACGCACACACAGGCGAGCGCATACACACGCAGGCACACACATACAGGCACACAGACACTCGCTCACACACACACCCCCCTCCCCCACAGTCACACACACGCACGCACGCACACACACATACACAGCCCGCCCCCCCCCCCGGCCTCACTCGCGCGCGCACATGCTCCCCCCCCCCGCTCAGCAACCAACTCACCGGCTTCCTTCGTGCGGCGGCTCTCAGCTGCAGGGCCCGGCAGCAGGACTCTTCTTCCCTCCTTCGGCACCGGGGCGCAGGGTAGGTTCCTGCCTGCTCCAGTGCTCCAAACACGGCTCCAATCGCGGCTCTTCCGTGGGAGGCGGGGTAGGCTCCCGCCCTCCTACTTCCTGTTTCCTGTTGTCGCGCCGGCCTGCCTGACTTCCTGGTCGCAGGCCGGCAGAGTGACGGCGGTGATTTGCGGTATTTATTTATTTAGTTATTTATGCATTTTTATATAGCGCGGACTTTACCCGAAGGCGGTATTTATTTATTTATGTATTTATGCATTTTATATTCTATTATCTTCGTGTTATTTGGGAAGATTATGCAATCTGCTAGGCGTCTGCCCCTTCCTCTCTGGTCACGCACGCTGACGTGTTTTTTCATGCACAGTGTTTACACGCAGTATTTTTTTTTCTCTTGATGTAAATTGTTCGCCGTGGTTTGGTGGGAAGTAAACTACTGCAGTTTATTTTTTTTATTTTTTATTTATGGGATTTTTAATGCGCAACTAATACCCTAGGGTGTCTAGGCGCAATGAGATGCTCTAAGATACACAAAATTCAGAACAGGAACTTATTGATTAAATAACCAAGTTTTCAGAGCCTTACGGAAGGCAATGAGTGTTGGTGCTGTTTTAATATACAAGGGGAGTGTGTTCCACAGGATGGGGGTCGCTACCAGGAAGCGTCTATCTCCCCATGTGGCCGTTCTTGTTCGGGGAACATGCAATAGGTGGCTTGCTGCTGATCTTAGATTTTTTCCAGGTATGTACACCTGAAAAGCTTCCTGTAAGAACTTTGGTCCAGTCTGATGAATGGCCTTATAGGCGATGCAGAGAGCCTTGAATTTGATTCTGCTCTCCACTCTTAGCCAATGTAGATGGCGTATGGCTGCTGAAGTAGAGTGTCGCCAAGGAATATTAAACAGAATCCGTGCTGCCATATTTTGCACGGACTGTAGTTTGTTCAGGATGTATTTGTGAGTGCCAAGGAAGAGGGCGTTTCCATAATCCAGCTTCGAAAACACTAAGGTGGTGATCAGTGTTTTCCCTGCCGAAGCGGGTAGGTATGGCATGAGTTTTTTTATTTTCTTCAGCACGAAGAATGCAGCAGAGATCACCTTGTTGACATGATAACCAAAAGATAGCCTGTTATCAAAGATCACTCCCAAATTCCTAACCTTGACAGCTGGAATCGGGGGGGAGCCCATCTGACTGGGCCACCAAGTTGGGGACCATTCGGGAGAGATCTTACCGAAAGTCATAACTTCGGTTTTCTCTGCATTAGGTTTCAGGCAGTTACTGTGCATCCATGATTGTGCATCCAGTAACCCCTCCTGAAACTTAGCTGCTACCACTGGACCGTTCTTATGCACCGCCAACACAAGCTGGGTGTCATCTGCATAGGTAGTTAATCGCATCCCATGTGATTTAATAACCCTCGCCAAGTCCGCAACGTAGATATTAAAAAGCGTGGGACTTAGCGAGGATCCTTGAGGGACTCCACAGGGCAGTTCAGAAGTGGGCGAGTAGTAGTTGCCCAGTTTGACTGCCTGTTTGCGATTAACTAGGAAGGAGGCTATAAGGTCTTTAGCCAGATGAATAATTCCAAGGGCTGCGACACGGTCGACCAAGATGACGTGGTCGACCGTGTCAAAAGCAGCTGACAGGTCCAATAAGATGAGCACTGCAGCACCTCCCGAATCCATGATCTCTCGAATTTCATCCGAGGCCTTTATCAATGCTGTCTCAGTTCCGTGTCCCTTCCGGAACCCGAACTGAGTGTCATCTAGGAGCTTATGTTGTTCAATAAACTCAGAGAGCTGTTTATTCATTATTGCCTCCACTATTTTGGCAGGAAATGGAAGGCAGGCAATTGGCCTGTAGTTGGAAATGATGGTGGGGTCTAAAGATGGCTTCTTAATCAAAGGTTTAACAATAGCCTTCTTCCAGGTCTGTGGATAGACACCTGTCCTAAAGATGGAGTTGCATATGTTGGTCAGCGGCTGGGTAACCACATTGTATAGTTGGTTCATTATGGTCGGAGGACATGGGTCCAACGGGGAGCCTGATTTAATTTTGCCAACAAGTGCGTTGACCTGTTCTTCGGTAGCTGACTGAAACTGAGTAAAGGAAGGGTGCTTCAGTGCTGGTTGAATAGTTAAATCAGCGATTCTTCCTACCGGCTCTTTAGAAAAAGTGGAGTAAATATCCATTACTTTAGTAGTAAAGAATGTGGCTAGGGCGGTACAGAATTCCTGCGAGTTCTCTATTGTGGAGCCAGTTGGAGGACTGGACAGAGAGTTCACCACCTGAAATAACATCCTGGCTGAGTTCTGGGCGTGCTCAATACGACCAGTGAAGAAAAGATTCTTTTGAGTGGTGATAGCTTTCTTATATATAGCCAGAGCACTTTTGTATTCTTGCTTAGCCAATGGACTATAGTGCTTTGTCCAGCGCCTTTCTAAATTTCTACAGAACTGACGCTGGAGTCGCAGCTCTTCTGTATACCACTGGGCAGATGGAGTGGTTCTATTGGGGTGATAAGTTTTTTCAGGAGCAACTTCGTTCGCTGCTTTTAAGATCCATTCCTGAAATTTAATGGACATAGTTTCAGTATCGTCTCCGCTTTCTGGAGCAGATGACAGCAAGAGATTTGAGAGATGTGATATGTCTGCGTTTTTCCACATCCGCGCCCCCACTGGTGCCCTATCTTTGGTCTGAAGGGGTTTGAGTGGTAACATCCGGATCCTAAAAATAATGGCTTGGTGGTCAGACCAGATCAAAGGTAGTGTTGCTACCAGCTCAATGCCATGGTCATTCGTAAACAGGCCATCCAGCGTGTGTCCGGCTTCATGCGTGTGGCCTTTCACCAGCTGCTGCAGTCCTATTCCCTGCATATCAGTAATAAGTTGGAGTGTATCTTTGTTTTCCAAGTTTTCCAATGGAAAATTAAAGTCCCTAAGAATTGTACAAGTCGGGGATTCTATTGCTGATTCCATAATTTCGATGAGTGCAGCTAAAAATTTGGTTCGAGCTCCAGGTGGCCTGTACACCAGGGTTCCTTTAAACGCCTGTTTGTGTGTAAGATTGATAGTAAATGCGAGAGCTTCGCAGTTGGTACTTAAAATGGGCTCAAATTTGGCGCGATAAGTGTCCCTATGAATAATGGCTAAGCCTCCGCCTCGCCCGAGGCTCTATCTTGTCTAGCTACACTGTAACCTTCAGGAGTAGCTTGAACAAAGTCAGGGCCAGATGCATCATCTCCCCATGATTCTGTGATGAATAAGATGTCCAGTTCATGATTAATAATGCTCTCCCAGTTCAGGGAAACAACTGGAGCGCTTTCCAAATACAGCAGTTAAGAAATACAAAGTTAACTTGTCTAATTTGCAAGAATATGAGTAATCGTGATATTAACCAACCGAGCTTTTTGTCGAGAGCCCTGTTTCTAATCTCGCTCTGTGACGTGGGACTGCCTTATAAAACGTAGCTAACGCGAGGGAAGTGGTCTGGGATTGTGGTAACGTCAATAGAGTTTTATACAGAGGTTGTCTTTTTAGCTTAAAACAGCCACTTTGCGGCACTAGGGAAATGTTCCGTAGCAGGCACTATCTTGGAAGACGGTGGAAGGTCGGTTGGGAGGAACTGTTCTGGGGGTCTTTGGCGGAAGAAGTCTGTAGTGCTGCTTTCCCTAGGCTTCTATGTGCCTGCCGCTTCTTGAAGATGCAGGTGGCGCTTTCAGTAAGTCCTTTGTGTGAGATAAAAGCCTCACCAAAGAGCCTCAACCTCAGCTTTCTTTCAGAGGCTGCCTGAAGTGGTTTATTTTGCAAGTGTTGCCTCAAAGGTGTGAACCCAGTCCACCATGAATCTCCCGCTCTTCCTTCCGGTTTAATCTATTTCTGGGCCATTAGTAGACATTTAAGAAGGTTTGTGGGGGGTCAGGAGGGCCATTACCCATGAACGTCGATTTACCAAAATGCCAAGGGTGGCGGAACAGACATCATGTGCCCGTTGACCCCTGAATGACAGAACAGGAAGTGACATCATTTGGCCCTTTAAGCCCAAACATAACTGCAAGCAGCATCGTGTGTCCTTTTAGGAAAGCTAAATGACAGCAAGTGCCATCATGTAAGTGGATGGTGGAAATTACTACCAGAACATTTCACTGAAGTAGGAATACATTAAAAGCCTTTAACACACAAAGAATACCACAAATCCGGTTCAAACAGCTGCTAAGGATGCAGTCAGTACTGCGGAGAAAAACAGCTCTTAATTTTGCAAGATTTACATGGAGTGATGACTTTGAATGTTTTCACCTTTTTTAAGTCCTGCAATTGTTTTAAATATTTTATGCATGTTTAGCAATAGAATTATGTAAACGTTAGAGTTTATTGTTTTAAATTGTTGATCTTAGCTGAGATCTTAATCATTACATTTTGAATTGAATTGATTGTATCACTTTGATAAAATCTCTACCAGTGAGACTCAGATGTCTAGTGGCATGGTATGTGAAAATCCAGATTATCTTTCACAGCTCATGACATCAGACACATTTGGACATGGCCAGGGCTGCCTCTGGTAACCACTGCCAACTTTCATAACATGCAGCAGAGAAAGAGAACAGGTTCCATTGTCCATAGCAAGACTTCAGTATTCTTGTTACCACTTTGACTAGACACCTATAACTCAGGCAGAGGTCAATAGTGACTCTCTGTGCAACACTTTATTGAACTGCACTACATAACAAGGACAATACACAGTGCTTAACTGGGATAACTGTTACCAGTTATTATGCAGAGCAACACTGCAGCACAATTCATGAAATATAAGCAGCGGCCCTGGAATTATGCAGCAGGGGAGGGCCACATTTTGTGGCAGTGTTGTGTAAATTATGTGGCAAGAAAAGGCAAATTATGCAGCATAATGCGGCACATTTTGTGATAGTGTTAATTATTTTGTTATTTTCAAACTTGTTAACATTGTCTGGGCATTGATTGCACCTCATTAGTCCCAGTTTAACACCCACATATAGCAATAAGCAACAAAAAATGTAAGTTAACCTTTGGAAATGGCCTTCCACTGTGCTGCAATGTGTTTTGCTGCATTTGTAGTAACTTTTGAACCGTTTGAGCAAGAACCAAAGTCCTGCAATAAGTGCTAGACACTCAGGCTCAGGAACAAGCGTTACATGGGCAAGGTGGCACTTGTGCAAGTATCAAAGGTAAAGACATGCATGTTACAAAAGGGCACCGAACACCAGTACATGAAAAATTCTGCAAAAAGGCAGACCCTCCAATCACAGGCATACACTGGGAAGGCACTTCCATGGTCATGGAAAGTAGAAATTATCATTAGTGGGAAGTCTTACTCACAAATAGCAAGAGGACGTGAATTACTTTTGGAGGTGTCTCTGGAGGAGGAGAACTTTGAGGTACCTTTTGAAGGCCTGGGAGGAGGCAGTTGTCCGGAGTTTTTTTTTTGTCCTCTCGCGGTTTGTAAATACAAAACATATTGCATTACAAATGCTATAGGTATCACATTTGCGAAAGTTATAACTATTGGCATTGTAAATAACGAAGCTATTAATTTAGCTATTTAAAAAAAAAGAAACATAAATAAAAACTTTGCCATTTACAATACCAATAGCTCAAACTTTCCTAATGCGAGACCTATTGCATTGCAAATGCTTGTTGGATTTGTAACTACTCAACAGCAACATGAACTGTTGGTGACTAATTCAATTTTCGTTTACCTTACTTCACGCCTCCTGACACGAATTGTCATTCAGCACTCTGACTTTAGCCCTGTCTGCATTTGCACTGACTATGCTGACCTCTGCGGTCTGTTTCCCATGGTACCAATGAACTGAGCAAGGGGGGGGGCATCATTTGACCGTCGTTGACATTGTCGTCTGGCATGAGCCCGGCTTCCATTATGACGTAGTTGTTTTGCAAGTATCCAGGGCTTGAGTCAGGGGTACATTCAGGTACACAGCATGACCCCTCTTTTCACAGGGAGGACGCCGTCCCCCCTGTCAAGCAGTTGGGCCCCACCGAAATATGCTGAACTTGCCCCTGTGTACTTTCCAGACACCGGGAAATGTTCAGCAGCACCTGCACGTTGAGTAATTTCTATTCCCAGCATCGACGTGCAGGTAGCAAGGGAGCCTTTTTTCAACTCCAGCTGGGCCGAAGTTAAGGGGCGATCCGTCCTCCTTTTGTTTGTATATGCTGACTGGAGGCAGCCTGGAACCTTACATTTGAATGTGAATGCCACAGAGGGAAACAAAGGTACACAGCTTCCCTTCCCTTCACAGGTACTTAAGAGAGGCGTGCTTTTGCCTTTGTTCTGTCTCTGTATATCAATGCAGACACTGTAAGACTCTCAGATGGATTAGTCTGTCGCAGTATTTGCACAAATAATATTAGCCTGACTATTTTAGTTCTTTCAGAGCGCTACGTTGTGAAGTCATTGGCATTTTGTCTTACTTGGTCAGTACCCCCACTTCTTTTTTTTATAGGACTTGGGGCCTGAAAGTACCTTAGCATATGTCTGTCACATGAGAATTGTCCGTAGATCTTGTTCTCTGCGCGATCCAGGAGAACTGTCTGAACATTCTGTCGTGTTGTCATTCTGCTCTGATCTGGCTCTAGCACCCCGACTCAACAAAGTCTCACAGCTGCAAGAAGACACGGATCCCTTTCAGATATCATGGGAAGGTGGGCTAGATACCCCAGATTTGGATATTGATCCATCCAGTGATGAGAGCGACACAGCAAATGTTATGTACATTTTACCATGTATAGGCTGAGGAATGGGGTCTGCTGACAGAGCCCATAGACTAGGGACATCCCATACATCTCCTTACTGCAAGGGGTGGGTGGTTATGCTTGTGGGTCTTGGTCCAGAGGGATTATTTAAGCAACATCTTGGTTCATGTTATATGGATATGTCACTGTGGTAACTGGTTTTGTACTCATGCATTCTCAACTTGTTGTGGCACCTATGTTGCATGTTTTGACACTGTAGTAAAAAGTGCACATTTCATACTGTTTCTCGTCTTCAACTTATCTACTTATATACAGGCGCTTGAATATCATTGAGTGAGTAGGAGAGCTAGTGAGGCAGTATAGCAATTGTGTCCTGTGCTTAGGGGTGCTCAGTCCCTGCATGCCCAAGTTCTCTATTCCTGCACATAATCCAGTATGTGCACAAAATCTCAGGAACAAATGTCAGAGATCGTGAGACAACAGCAAGGCACACATACACAGTCATAGTCGTTCATTATTAACTTGCAGTCAACTGGAATAGTTGACGATGAGCTGTTTACGCTGGTCAAGTCCTTCTTCCTCACCACTGTCATCGTCACTGGACACGGGTGGTTTGGGAGTGGGGGCCTGGTGCTGTTCCGCAAGATGTAGCAGTCATGTGCCGACCCAGGATACTTTGTACACACGTGTGAGATGTTCTGATCCACCTGCCGTACCACTTGCACGTTGATAGAGTGGTAGTGTTTGCCTGTGGTGGAACGAGGGCAATGTGGCTACCATCAATGGCTTCCGCAACATTTGGGATGCCTCCCAGGCAGGCCCGGCTCCAGGCATTTTTATTTGGATGGCTCAAGGATGCATTCGGGTGTGCCACTGCGGGCACGTTTTGTCCCTTATATCTCTTGACAAGCCTTCTTCAAGGCCCTCCTTTATCTCACCTTAGTTTTACAAGGGCCAGTGAAACACATTCTTTTCTTTCCAAATCTCTCTATAGATGTGATCACTCTCACAAATAGTTTTGTCCATAAAATGTTCTTCTGATGGGAGGAGGAGGTTTTCTGAGGTGGAAATATCAGGCTAGTGACACTTCTCAGCCTCTCACTCATGCCCTCCTCCTCGGATTCCCTCACTGCCACCCTCCACCAGCGCACCTCATCTCTCCATAGCCACTCTCTCATATGCATTTCATTTGTTGTATAGCGCTACTCATATCAGTGTAGGGTGTGACAGTACTTTACATCACAGACACATTGCACAGAGACAATCAATCATGCAAGTTTGTAAGTAAATCAGTCTACACGGAATGTCACAAAAGCCAATTAGGATTACCAGATGCAGGAATGTCATCTATACTGGTGGGCAGTATATTTTAAGAGCGTTTGGTCTGGAGAAGCACAAATTCAGTATTTATCGCACACCTCAGTGGTTAGGGGTTCGCTTTACTGATAAAAATGTAGATCTGCCCCAACAAACTTTTTTCGGCAACATTAGAATGATGAAAGACAGGAGAAGTTCAGACTATATTACAACACAGAAATATAGCTATGTTCTAACTATATAATTCAGATTATCATGCAGCTCTTTGATGACAGTTCCTAGGTCACTGTCCTATGATAGGATTGTAACTTCTGAACTGCAAGTAACACAAGAATCTCTATGACAAAGGCAGTAACCCACGGAGATATCCGCATTAAATGATGTGTATCTGCATTTCAAAACTACCAACAGACAAAGGATTGGCAGGATCATTAATCACCATTTATCTGGTCATTTTTATTGTTCTTTTACATACATGACAGAGCCTTGATGATGATACAAAATGTTTAAATAAAGTATACAGGAAGTAAATGTCTTGCTGGGCCTTCCCTGATGATTTTAAAAAGAAAAATAGCCAGATACACTCTCACCTGCTCGGTTCCTATTTACGGCCCGATATGATAAGCGGCCAGGTAAGGTGAATCAGGAGTAATTAACTTTTCTTCTTCCTGTGGAATTGAAAAGGAAATATCCACAGAGCAGGACCGTTAAGGTTACCCGGTGCAGAAGAGAGGATTTGTCCCCTTTGCCTTGCCCATATGTTACCTGCACGAGTAGGCGGGGACACAGCCCACGTTTCTAAAAGAAGATATGTGATTGGGGGTGCCTGTGAGAGAGGGCTCAGGCTCAATCCCGCTACTCCCAGAACAGGAAGGTAATCAACATTCGGAGGAACGTTTTACATGAGAGTGGCCATTTACTACTGGCCTTCGTGCCGTCACTGCCAGGGCCACAACTCATGTTTTGGCGGGCTCACCCGCTAGAACCGGGGGTGCTCCCAGGTCATGGGACTCCCCCTTCACAGCTGCCAATTCATCCCTCCTCGGGAAGTGGATATGTCTGTCCTTGGAAAGCATCAATGCTGACAGGACGTCACACAACATCATGCTGAACATGGGCTGTGACATCCCACCGGCGCTGGCCACAGTGTAATGGAAAAACCCAGTAGTGGAAAAATGCAGTGCAGCCATGACCTTCACTGTAACAGACAATGCAGCCAGATATATTTATTTGGTCTTCACATGGGGCTCCACCTTGGCACATAGGTTCCGTAGTGTGCGGCAATCCTAACAGAATTTCCAGATGATTTTGATGTCCTCCATCGTCGCCAGGTCGGGGACAGATTGAAGGATGGGTGATGTTCTCCTACGTATGTCAGGGTACACAAGCATGAGCTGAGTTATAGATGAGAAGTGGTGAACAGCTTACCCAGAGACTCACACAACCACAACATTAAAAGGACTCATGGTCACCTGAAATGCACAGGTGATCTGCATTTAGACTTATTTTGTCTTCACTCACTCACCATACTGACACTACAACATCCAAAGAAGTTGATGTGTATTGGATATAGTACACTGCAACATCAAGGATGAGCTGCCCTGTGGCTCGATGGCACAGCACTTGTGTTTCCCAGCATCAGTGCTGAGTTGCAATTAGCTGCTGTCACTGCACAACCGCAAGCTTTAGTCCCCCTATTTCCAAAAACATTACGAAATCCTGTGTCTGGCCTTTAAAATTCTGAAAGGCATAGGCCCTCAAATCATGTCTAGCTTTCTGTCTTTTTATGTACCTACACGTACTCTTCGTTCTCAAGGTCAGGCTCTTGCTGTAGTCCCCAGATTCAGGCTCTGTCGGGCAGGCGGACGCTCTTTTAGTGTTAAAGCTGCAACCCTCTGGAATTCCCTCCCGGTTGAAATCCGCCTGTTGGAGGACCTTATGCTTTTCCGGAAAGCTATTAAGACTTTCTTGTTTTAAAATGTTCTCCAGTGGTTTTAATGTTTAATTTCTGTTATGTTGTGTTCTACCTTGTCATTGCGCCAGGACGCTCCTTCGCTGGAGCAGCTGTGCGCATAATAAAAATCAATAACATAACATAACATGAAGGCAGTGAGTGTCATCTGGACACCGCAAAATGGATGTACAGCACGGTGGACTGACACATGTGGACATCATGGGGTCAGTCCTGCGTGGCTGTGTGGGCATTTTGCGTAACAGACGTTGCAATGTTCACCTGCATGAGACACAATTGCGCATTGATTGTGTATACATGCACAAATGGCTGCCAATGTCCGATGATGTCGGTCATAGCTATGTTTGTTTGTTCCGAATGTACACTCCTATGATGTGTGTGAGGACATTTACTGGCACTGGCAGCTAGGCAGATTGCACGCCACACCAGTACATGTGTTGGAAGTGGTAGGGATTACAAATAAGTCTGATTTGCAGACATTGGACACCTCTAATTGTCTGCCTATATCACTGGCCCTTCACAATACGATCCCTGGCCAAGAGAAACCAGTCAGATGTCAAGTGATATGCAAACAATGTTCACAGGTTGGATGTTTCATTACACAACATTGGTACAGCACGAGTGACCTTTGTCCTTTTAGCCTCCTTCACCCATTTCAGTCCATGCGTGCCACGAGGCATAACAATGTATGTGATTTCGCTCTCCTTTCTTGGCTATACAATGTGTGTGAAGACTTGCCTCGAAGGTCACACTCTCTCATACCTTCACAGTGTTGTGACCAGCTGGTCACTGTTCTAGTGAGGTACTGGGTTTTTCAGAACCGGTACCGAACCGGTAACCCAGTGGTGTCAGGGTACACACCCAAAGACCTCGAGTACTTTCCTGATTTAGACCACAGAAACTCAGAGTCTTCTAGGTGAAGTCAAAGATCGAATTTATTGGCTGCAACCAAGTAACAGGTCCTAGAAGTACAACAACACGGGATGTATATTCTCAGGAGACTGCTCAATCTTACAAAGCCAGGTTTCTCTTTTTATACAAAATATTGTGCTTCAGGCAAACATTCTCCACATTTTAGTATACTATTCACATGTTTCCACTACAAAGAAAAAGCAGAGTCATGATGACAAGCCCACATTCCAATTTGTTCAGCCCCCAATAAATTACCCGGCAAGGCCCAACAGTTTCATCAGATATCGGTGGACCCCCAATAAAAACGGGCGCCTCCTCCTCGTAAAGCAAGTCAGAGAGAAAGGAACAGGGACAGGTGGGAGCAAGATTAGGCAGGGTGTGTGTGCGATGAAAAGGGTTTATGACATGTTGTGCCTTGATGCTATCTCGTTCGGCCACTGGGAGAGGAACTGACCAAACAGGTTCGGCCTGAGGCAATGGTTTCAGCTTGCCCAGGTCAGAGAAAAGTCAATCAAGGTGTACGTGTCCTTTGATATCGAATTTAGCTGTATTATAAGCCTATGTGAGGGCAACCCACAAAATGGCTGCCTTACACAAAATGGAAGCCAAGGGTTCAAGACGAAAATGACGATTTCGAGGTGAAATCGTCACTCGAATATGACGAAAATGCTTGTACATAGTGTACTAGCCGTTTTCGTTCTTTTGATATAAAAATCGTCATGCTACGATGAAGTTTTATTCACGAGTCCAGAATTTTCAGAACTACAAACCCTCCTTTTGCCCTTACATAGGCAATTTAACCTAATCTCATGCTAATCTGAGTCCAGGTCTATATTCCTAAAGTCATTGAGATGTTGCTGTAACATCATTCTATTACTTAGTTCGTCTTTTGATACAGGTTTCCTTACACATGATGTAGCACAGAGGCCACATATTGTAGGAGCACACTGCACGCACAGACAGAACAGGAAAAGAATGGCTAAGACCATCCCAATGACCATCAGAATTTTCCATCCCCAGGCGGATATCAGTTCCCAGAACCATCCCATTAAAGACCAATCTCCTTTATCCACATGAATAGATTCGGAAATCTTATGCAGTTTAGAGATGGCCTGGTACACTGTTGGAGCGTTATCTGGAATGAAAACACAGCAACTCGATTGGATCAATCTACATACCCCACCTCGGTCTGCAAGTATGACCTCTAATGTGACCCTTTTCTGAAAGGTCATAAGACGATCCGACTGGAGCTCAGCAGTCAAGTTACTATGGGCACCGGCAGTTTCAAGCACAGTGGATTCAACCACCCTTGTCAATTGCCTTATGTTCCTGCTGTTACCCATGGGTCCCCAGAACGGCAGAAAACCCTTGACGAAGTCCCCAAATTCTTGTCCTGCAGTGTCTTCTTTGCTGAAGACACCTCTAACTATCCTTGTCTTGTGGTAATCTGCCGCCGCTGTGTAGGTGGGAGGCAGCAGGAACGAAACAAAACATGTGCCCGAAAAGTCAGGGGGCAACCATGTATAGGCTCTATCATGGCAGATGAAATAGGTACCCTTAGCTGCTAAGAACGGAGGGGAAGTCTGAGATGTAAAAACATATGTTTCAGTGCAGATGCTTTTCCCTAGCTGAGCTCTGGGATTCCTGCCAGTACCTTGCAGACACAGGTGACCCTGATGGGGTACAATCCAAATCGGGGAAGATCTCTTAGCTTGCTGTTTCTCACTCAGAGTAGCTCCATATCCGGTTACGTTCCATCCTATGTATACTAGTGTCTCATCTCTAGGGATAGTCTCGTAGGAAATATCTTCCTTAATCATGTCTACTATACCCTTAACTAGAGCACTATTCTTAGGATTGTCTTCCACAGAACGTAGGGGGTAGACTTCATGTGCATATATGAACATTGTTCTGTATGCCCACACAGAACCGTTGTGGCTGAAAGGCAGGACCAGATAAGGGATACCTTTATCCGTTGTGTGAGGCATAAGACCACACACCCAACAGTTAGTTGTGTTCATTACTAGTTGGTGTTGGTGCAAAAGCTGAACAAAGGAGTTATTAATAAACTCTAATCTCTTAGCGGATTCGTGTTCAGGAAGGGGTTGAAAAGAATTTGGGGAAACAGTAGAAGGAGGAGGTATAGGCGATGTAGTGGGTGCAAATGTTACTCGAAAAGAGAATAAAACATAACTTATTAAAAATATCATCACACTGAATAACATGAAAATGCACAATATCAAAAAGCTTTTCTTTGTCATTATTTTACGTATCCTGGCTTTAAAGTTCATTGTTTTGGCAGGTCTCTCCATCTCGAAAAACTCCATCCTCTCTAAAGTGCTGCCCGCGATGGGAGGTTGTTTCTGCTAAGGAATGCTTCTGTCAGTCTAGGGCAACTCCCTTGGACCAACCAGAACTGTCGACCTAACGTCGTCAGCTGCACCCCAAAGACTTTGGGCAATCGCGGCCCTAGCAGCGGAACCCGGATGGCGGTTCGAAAAATAAAAATAAGCAAGTTTCTCAGATGGGAGAGCTGTGCTTTCAAAAATAGCAAAAAGGAAAATGTTGTTTATTTGTCTATAGGTCTCGGCCTCAAATTGTATCTTTGCTTTCCAGGTATGGTATGATCTCGGAAAAGGAGTTCAGGCGCTGTAGTGTCCAATGGAACTGACGGTGATTCAGCTGGTTGCAAAATGTTGTCGCTCTCTTTTTCAGTAAGTGTTCCTTTTACACTGCATCACTGAAAGGCAGAAAACGTGGCACAGTTTCAGTCTCTGAGTCGGCGACACCCTTCTGGACCCACTGGTCGTACGGCAGAAGTAAAGGTACCCTCTTGCAGTGGACTCCGTGGATCCAGTGCTTCTTCCCTTCCACTCGAACAGCTGATCTCGTGGAAAGAAGGACGAGGTGCGGTCCGGTCCACCTGGGCTGGTCGTTCTTGGTTCGCTGGAAATTCTTCACGAGAACCCAGGTTCCAGGGTCGATGGGGTGACCTGGAGTCTCAGAGACCGGAGGCAGGGTGTCATGGACCTGTTGTTGTAAAACACGCAATTTAGTCATCAATTCGTACAAATAATCAAGCAAAACAGGGTGTTAAATTTCACTGAACTTTGTGGGCCTTGGCACTCCCCATATGTTGGCCTGGCGGGCAAAAACAATTTCGTAGGGACTAAGTCCCACTCGCGAATGCACAGTCATTCTGGTGGATAGGAGTGCTAAGGGTAGAGCATCAGGCCATTTAAGACCAGTGCTCGCTTGAATTTTGGCTAATTTAAGTTTCAATGTGCCGTTGTAGCATTCTACTAATCCAGCTGATTGGGGGTGATTTGCAGCGTGGAACTTTTGCTGAATGCCAAGCCCTTCACATACTCTCTTCATCACACGACCCACAAATTCACTCCCATTGTCACTCCAGACCATTCTAGGTATTCCGAATCTGGGGAAGAACTCTTTCACAAGGGCTTTAGCTGTGGATAAGGCAGTGTTGTCTTTTAGGGGATAGGCTTCCACCCATCGTGAAAAGGCACAAACAACAACGAGTGCGTATTTTAAATTGTTGCACCTCTCCATGTGGATGAAATCTAGCTGCAAAACCCCTAACGGATACTTAGGAGGTGCAAAATGACCAGCTGGAGTTGGGGTTCCCCTACCAGGGTTATGTTTCAGAAACACCATGCAATTCTTGACCACATTCTCTGCACATTTAGGAATTCCTGCATTTTGCCATACTGGAGCCAACAACTTACAAATCCCTTTCACACTGATGTGAGCCATTCCATGGGCCATTGTAACTACTGCAAGCACGTACGCATCGGGTAACAACCATCTCTGATGCTCTGACAATTCAACCCTACAACCATTGGCATCCATTTTACCCGTGCTTTCTCTCCACACTCTCAACTCTTTCTCTGTAGCCTCAGCTTGAATAGACTTCACACTCTCTATCATGTCTTCACACATTCCAACATCACCAACCCATCTTGCAGGGCCTGCAACATATATTCGGCTCATTACAATCTTTGCAGTTTCTTTCGCGATTTCGTCAGCAAATGCATTTCCACGACCAACATCATCAGTCACCTTCTTGTGAGCACTACATTTCACAATCGCCACTTGCAGAGGCAAGGTCAGTGATTCAAGAAGCTCATTCACCAACTGACCATGCTGAATCTTAGCCCCATGCGAAGTCAGGAACCCACGTTCTTTCCACAATCGTCCAAAACTGTGAGCCACTCCAAACGCATACTGACTATCGGTGTAGATGGTCACTTTCATTCCTTTTGACAACACACATGCTCTTGTAAGTGCAATCAATTCTGCTGCTTGAGCTGAATTATGTGGGATACGTGCAGCTTCAACAATTGTATGTAAAGTCGTGACAGCATATGCTGCAGTCGTGTCACCATTCGGGAGCTTGAAGCATGAACCATCCACCCATAATGTACCATCACATTCAGCAAGAGGAGTATCCTGGAGATCTACTCTCCCTTTTGTTTCTTCTTCTGTTCTAAGAAAACAATCATGCTGTTCAGAAGCATCTAGTTGCTCTACAATTGGTAACAACGTAGCTGGGTTGAGAGTGTTACATCTTTTTATGTGCACATGACTTGCTAACAAGGTTAATTCGTAACCTGACAATCGAGCACTAGTTAAGTGCTGTGTCTTGGTTCTGTTTAACAACGTGTCTACTGCATGTGGAACCATCACAACTAACATGTTATTCATCACTAGACCAGCAGACTGTTGAATAGAAACAGCTGCTGCCGCCGTTGCTCTTAAACAACTCGGCAATGCGTTAGCTACCGGATCCAAAGTCGACAAAAAATATGCGCATGGACGCTGCTTGTCTCCAAACAACTGAGTCAACACTGATAATGCACAACCCTCTTTCTCATGGACATACAATGTAAAGGGCTTACTGTAGTTGGGTGTACCTAACACAGGAGCCGAACATAATGCTGTGCGCAATTCAAAAAAACTTTTCTGACACTCTTCAGACCAAGGAACGGGATTGGGTGTATCTTTACACGTTAATGCCACCAAAGGTTTGGCTAATAACGAAAAAATTGGTATCCATTGCCTGCAATATGATGTAATGCCCAAGAAAGCACGCACTTCTCTCTGTGTTCTTGGCACACTCAATTTCGCTATTGCCTGAATTATTTCTGGGGTCAGTTTCCTTCCCTCCTTCGATAAGAGATGACCAAAGTAGGTCACTTCTTGTCGACAATATTGCAATTTTGAGAGATACACTTTGTGATGCAAATCACACAAATGACGCAACAATGACAATGTGGCTTCTTTACAGATTTCCTCAGTATCTGCAGCAATAAGCAAATCATCAACATACTGAATGAGGGTAGCGCCATCAGGTAGTACAATCGTATCGAGCTGTGTTTTTAAAGCTTGACTATATATTGATGGACTTTCACAGTAGACCTGGGGAGCGCGTTTAAAGCGGAAGCTGCGTCCTCCTAAACTGAAGCCAAAAATATCCCTGCTCTCCTCGGCAATCGGGATGCTGAAGAAAGCATTCTTCAAGTCAATCACCAAAAAACCAGGTGGCAGAAGCTGGAATCATAGTCAATAGGGCAGTAATGTCAGGAACAACTGGAAATTGTGGCACAACTATTTTATTGACTTCTCTAAGATCAATCACAAATCGGTACACAGGTGGCTGAGAAGGGTCAGTTCGTTTCAAAACAGGCAGAACAGGACTATTGCAAACGTTGCCTCTTGTCTCTTCAATCACATCTTTTTCAATCAAATCGTAAATGATCGCTAGCAAAGCTTTTTCACCTTCACTAGAAATTTTGTAATGGGGAATTCGTGGCATTTTAACATTGGCTTTCAATGTTACAACATATGGCGGTATTTCCAAAAGACCAACATCATTAGGACCAGTAGCCCAAAGAATATTAGGGAGAGATGACAATTCTGTTGGAAGTTTATCCCTTGACAAATACATTGGAGAAATCACTTTCTTACCCAGTGTAAGTTGTACTCCTGAAGGAGAACAATATAAAGTCGCATACAATCTTTTCAGCAAATCTAATCCTAGCAAGTTTTCACCACAACCTGTTGTCAGAATAAGGGGTGCTTCGAATTCACAAGGTCCAACAGAAAGGGACAAAGGGTCAGAAATCGGATTTCTAACTGGGGCGCCAGAAAAACCTACAGAAACATTCATTTCGCCAGACAAAGGTGCGCCAGGGAGTTTGGAGTGCATAATAGAACTCTTTGTAGCACCAGTATCCAACAGAAAAGGCTCTGACACACCTGATGGAATCACCTCAACGTAAGGTCCACTCTGATCTACTGGAACTGAAACAACTCCCTCTCTTTGTCTATGGCTGTCCTAGCAATCATTACCTTCCATATGCTCATCTTCTGCATAGTAATCATCAGCATAGTACTGAGCCGTCCTACCAGATGCGTTAGTCTGCTGATCGAACCTATTCATCGAATTTTGAGGTGGAAGAGACTGTGTGTTCTGGGGGAAATTTCCACGTCCTCTACCTCTAGATGCTTGTTGAACACCTCGACCTCTTACACCAGAAGCACCATTTGCGCGCTGTAATAAAATAGGACAACTATACTTGAAATGACCCTCTTCCTTACAATATGAACACTGATTGGGGCCTACAGGGACACGTGGTTGAGTATACTTGACTCTTTGCGAGTTCCTCTGATACTGTTGAGGCTGCTGATAATTATTCTGATAGTTACTCTGAGCACCACTATTTTGACCACCACGTGGCGGATATGCTTGCTGTAACAAAACCTTCGGTTTTAACTCTTTAGTTTTCTTCTCTGCTCTATCTTTCTCATCTTTGTCCCGATTTTCGTAATATTGTGCAGTAGCCAATATCTGTGCTGAAGAGGAAACTGCCCAAGAACTCTCTGAATCTTTTAACTTTTTACACAACTCGGGAAGCAGATTATGCACAAATTTATCGACAAACAATCGCTGGCCACCTTCTGTGCTCATATCTTGACCACTGTGGTCGACAAATGTCTCTTCAAACCTGGTGAAGGAATCAGACACCGTTTCATCTTTCTTCTGCTTACACGCAGACAATTTATCCCAGTTTACTCGCATCGCAGGCATTATAGTTTTCATGTAATCAATGATCTTACCAGGAAGTTCTGCTACTAAAGGCTCAGGTTTAGCACCACCAATTTGTAGGGCATCTGCAGCAGCAATATTAGCCCATGAGTCACCTAACTCCTGATCATGATCTGTATGACGAATCTTTCCCCATAAAGGCTGTGGGACAACATTCCCAAACAACATAGCTAAATTCATGATGCATGACCCTGCAGTCTGTGACAATTCCTTGTAATACCCTGCCGGATTTTTACGGGGATCAGGCAATGTCTGCTTAAGGGCCAAAACTTCAGCCCGCTTCCATGGAACATGTACCCACACACACTGAAAGTATGGCAGAATAACCGGATTAGCATTTGCGTCACCCTCTCTCCATTGTGGGGGAACTTCTCTCATGGGGTATTGTCTTCCCTTCTTTTTACCAGAGGATTCAGACTCAAACAATGACTTGGAAACACCTTCAGTCCTAAGCGACAACAACGTCACAACTGCTTTCATAGCATCTGAACCCACAATTGCGCCTTTTGAAAACTCGAACCGTACATGGCTCAACTCAGGAGGATTAGAGTCCAAATCATTTTCCTCTAAATTTTCACACAGGAAAACACACATTTTCTCAAAAACGTATCTCTGCTTCGATGTTTCCCACTGGGTGAAGACATCCATAACACATTCTAAATCATATTTTTCCGGGTCAGCAACCCATTTATGTGCCAAACAATTCAACGTTTCCTTCTCCCTAGAATCAGGCAGTTGACTACGCAATTGCTTGCGCTCTGTGTCAGGAGTCACACTCGTTGCACCAAAGAGAGGATGCAAAAAACTAGAGACAGTACTAGCCACTCTCTGACAAACAGAAGGAGAAGTCGATGAAAAGACAAGAGGGAAAGCAGGGTGAGACGAGGCAGATGCAGAGGCAGTGTCAGGAGAAGTACCAGGAGTGGTAGTCGTTATAGTAGTTAAAGTTGTAGGAAGTATAGGAGGAGCAGATGTTAAAGACGGTGGCCCTTGAGGAGGCTGCACCGGAGGAGCAGGAGCCAGCTGAAGAACAGCTGGTGGGTGCTGTAGAGGAGCAGGAGGCAATGCAACCACGGGTTGCACAGCTAAAGGTTACGGAGGTGCTGTAGCATTCTGCGCATAAGGGGGTGGCAAACTTAACAAATGCGCCATTAACGGATCTTTTTCAAGCTCTTTTGCTGCATCTTGCTGAAGAGGCGGCAAAACTGGATAGCATTTATCTATTACCATTTTACGTTGCCTGTGCAACTGCTCACTCATCTGTTCTTCTTCATTGTCTTTAAACTGCATAGCTGCTTGCATTATCGAAATACCCCTTTCTCTCTTATTTTTCTTCGCTAATTTAATTTCCTTCTGTTTGGCTTCCTTACGCCATAGGCAGAAAGAGTCAAACATCGCCGGCCGGGCTTTCTTCTTAAAAAGTTTAACTTCGAGATTGTCTAAGATTTCCGTGTCAAAGCTACCATATTGGGGCCATTTTAAAATACCATCTTTTCTGGTGTATTTGATCCACACTTCATTATATGTGATGGGGCCTACTCCATGTTTCACATACAGTTCATAAGTTGGAGTTCCAATCGGAGGAACCGGACACGAGTCCTCCAATCGGGAGTCCCTATTATTACAACCTAGACAAAACAAATTTCCAAGTCTGCTAAGACCAGGCATCTTCGCTCACTAGTCTAGCTTCAAACTTCAAAGGATTATCGATTACGATATTGCTCGTGAATACACGAGTCCTTTGGCTTTGGCACTTGCAAGTTCCAAACAAAGTGATCCCAAAGGGGATACCCAAACTAAGACCAACTAAGGACTGGGAGACGCTCCACTTATACTTAACTGAGATATCGATGACGTCACCAGAAGACTCGTCTTATCGTTTCGCTCTACCAAACTTCAAGGGTCCAAATCAGGGCGATAGCCAGGGCAGCAGTCCTTTGTAGCCGTCGGGAAGCGGGGAACCTCGCAGCAAAGACTTTCGGACCACGTCGACATGCAAGGGTCGATGAAGTGGTTGGCCTTCCTCCAGAATTTTCACACGAAGCTCCTCACGAACCTCTGGCTGGACCGGTACCGCTGGTATCGACCCACGTTGGGCGCCAGCTGAGGTACTGGGTTTTTCAGAACCGGTACCGAACCGGTAACCCAGTGGTGTCAGGGTACACACCCAAAGACCTCGAGTACTTTCCTGATTTAGACCACAGAAACTCAGAGTCTTCTAGGTGAAGTCAAAGATCGAATTTATTGGCTGCAACCAAGTAACAGGTCCTAGAAGTACAACAACACGGAATGTATATTCTCAGGAGACTGCTCAATCTTACAAAGCCAGGCTTCTCTTCTTATACAAAATATTGTGCTTCAGGCAAACATTCTCCACATTTTAGTATACTATTCACATGTTTCCACTACAAAGAAAAAGCAGAGTCATGATGACAAGCCCACATTCCAATTTGTTCAGCCCACAATAAATTACCCGGCAAGGCCCAACAGTTTCATCAGATATCGGTGGACCCCCAATAAAAACGGGCACCTCCTCCTCGTAAAGCAAGTCAGAGAGAAAGGAACAGGGACAGGTGGGAGCAAGATTAGGCAGGGTGTGTGTGCGATGAAAAGGGTTTATGACATGTTGTGCCTTGATGCTATCTCGTTCGGCCACTGGGAGAGGAACTGACCAAACAGGTTCGGCCTGAGGCAATGGTTTCAGCTTGCCCAGGTCAGAGAAAAGTCAATCAAGGTGTACGTGTCCATTGATATCGAATTTAGCTGTATTATAAGCCTATGTGAGGGCAACCCACAAAATGGCTGCTGTACACAAAATGGAAGCCAAGGGTTCAAGACGAAAATGACGATTTCGAGGTGAAATCGTCACTCGAATATGACAAAAATGCTTGTACATAGTGTACTAGCCATTGTCGGTCTTTTGATATAAAAATCGTCATGCTACGACGAAGTTTTATTCACGAGTCCAGAATTTTCAGAACTACACTAGTTGTTCTCATGTACCAGCCACTCCCAGAGGGTTGGCTTACCGCCTACTGCACAGCCACCGAGCACAGGCGTCACTAGACCTGTGACCCTGCCAGCAAATGAGGCCGGATGCACGTGCCCTGGGCCAGTTCTCCCATGCAAGTACAGTGTCTGTGTGTGTGGTTACTTGTTATGCACTGGGGCCTCATGGCCCACAACATTTCACATGGGGTGCACCAATCACTTTACACGAATAAGATGTGATGTGTGATGCAATTTGCAAGGCACCAATGCAAATGCATTATGTGTTGGCATGCGCAGTAGCTGGCATCCACAGCGATGACACGCATTGACCCCAATTGAATGATTCAGGGTTGCGGTTGCAGCTTCCCAGCTGCTGCGTTGTGGAAACCACATTGCGAATGAGCCATCAGCCAATGGGAGCCTTCGGAGTACATATTTTGATTTTGCGGTGTGCAATAGTCCACCTGTCATACTAATGACCCCCCAACTGTTTAAAAATGAATCTTCCGTCCGTAAGTCCACAAACGATAAACCATAAAAAACCTGAAAAGGTGTTTAAAAATAAAGAAACACTCCATGAAAACCCGAGACATTATGGAAGTGTAACATTACTTAAACTGATACACACTTCCTTAATGCAAAAAAAACGCAATCTATTCATAACTGCCACTTCTCACGAACAAAACCTGTTAAAAAACACAAACATTCCCACACACACACATATATATACACATAGTCTACAACATAATACTATTACAAAGGATGGGCGTGGTCTGGCCACGCAAGAAGATGGCCGCTTAGAACCAGAGCTCTGGCTGTGGGGAGCCCCGGACCGGCAGCTACAGCTCTTCGGTGGCGACAGAGATGATTTATAAACCGCTTCCCTGCGGAGAGAGAGGATGAGACAGTGTTATGTTTGTCTTGAGGGCACCTGCTGCTCATCACAGCCCTTGTAAATAATTTCTCCAATGCTGACAGGAAAATTACTAACCATGGACGTAGTGCGTGTAGTCGCGCTACGCGAAGCTACGCAAAGACGTTCTTGCACTACGCGAGCTTCGCGTAGCTTCGTGAGCGTGCGTAGTAGCTTGCTGGACCCGTTCGCGAGCCGTTTTTGTTGCTCGGGAGCGCGTTGTGCGTGTTCGGGGCGCTCTCTGCATGTTCAGGGGATTGTAGCGTGCAACCTTACCCATGTGGTGGGCTATGGGCGCACCCATCTTGTTTTTTCAATTGTCCCGCCCGCTCGCGTCCCCTATTTCCTCTTCCAGGTCGTGTATAACGTGTACGCGTGGTGCACGTCTTGTTCGGGAACACAACTACTTGTTCACGCTGACAAAGTGCGTGTTCGCGTGAAATCGCGCACGAACTTACCCAAGTGGTCGCGATGGGCGCGGACATCTTGTTTTTCACACTCTATGCTATGGTTCTGGGCCTAGTTTTCTATCCACCTTATATCTGTGCAATCTTTACCTATTTTCACAGTTTTTCTTACTTTTTTTACTTATCATCTATCTCTCTCTGTCCCTAAGTTTATATTTTGCATTTTATTTCTACTTTTCCACCTTTTTTTTTAAACTTTTCTACTGTTTTATTTTATTTCTTTATTTAAGCTCCTACTTCTTTCCCTAACTTTTTTTCCTTTTGTTCTAACTTTTCTTTTCCACCTCCACCCCAGAACCATGGCAAAGGGGAGCAGCAGAACCGGCTCGAAGGGCAAGGCACCTGTGCCCAAAAGCCGGAGGTGGCCGCCCTTTTTTTTTTCATCCAGCGCCACCTCCCCTTGACCTTGGCAGCAGGCGGCAGGCCAGGCTCCGGTTACCTCCCAGAGGAGCATCACCGCAGCATCGGTGGGCAGACATTCTGGACAGGGAGCAGGACCTGTTGGAGCTGCTAGGTGTCGAGGTCGTGAGGCTTGGTGAGTAGCTAGTAATATTAATATTTTAATATATAATATAGTAGTAAAGTATTGTGTATAATTCTTGGACGAATAAGTAACACATTTACTGGTGCGCTTAGTTACATTGCAGATCAATTCCGTCTCAAAACCTTCTGTTATTGTATGACACAGGTGTTGCCCGCCACTTCTCTTACTGGTTTGTAACTTTGCGCTAGCTTGGGCTGGTGATTATTGATGTTAGAGTTTTTAGAGAACTGAAGTTAGTTAATGCTATTGCTGGAGTCTAGTCCTTACATTGTCCTTTAGTGAAATAGTGGTGGATGGATAGTGTTCGTTCATATTTGTTTAACGGTCTGCATGACGCCTCCTCTGTCACTGAATGCTTAGTTCTTATTTATCTAACCCCTCCATAGAACTGGTTTGAAGTTTGTTTACTGAGTGGTAGGCTTAGCAGCAATAGCATGGTCACGTCAGTCAGTAGCAGTTCATATGACGCAAGCAACCAACAATTTTGTGTATGCACAAATTTATGCATGTGTCCTCCATCTCATCTATGCATGTTTGCGGGCAAAAATAAAATGGAAATGCCGACTTACTGAACAATTGGCCCATCTGGATTCTGGAATAGGTGGTGTAGGTCAGATGGTACTGGCTTCGTTAGTATATTCTGCAATCAGAATGTTTATTGAACATTTGATTAGTGTTCTATAAGTAGAAGGTCTGTGAATTCTGCAAGACAGCAGTCATTTATACTTCGAAGTCGATTTTATTGGAATTGTTGTTTCCTAAAATGTTTGAGAGGATTTTTGAATGATGTCTTTGTTTCATGGCACTTAATGTTTCTCTTTCTTTATTATTTCTTACATGATCAGCACCACCCAGGGGCAAGAAGACGGGGTCCGAGTTGGCGGGACAACCACGAGAGGAGCGCTCCTCTACCGAGGATCCTACTGCTGGCCCCAGTAAGTCCTACAGTGCTTATATTATTAACAATTATATTTTCCTAACTTTTTAACGCACCTTATTTTTTCCAACCTATTAAGCCTCCTTCCTAATTCAATGTTAGCAAAACTTTCTTTGGTCTTCAATTTGTTTTCCAAATTTTGGGTATCCAATGCCATCCCTGACTTTCAGTTCCTTCAAACTGCCTCTGCCCTATGACTCTCTGTGCTACTACTATTATACTGTGTGTAGCTAAGCTTGCCCTGTTGGCCACTCTTTAGTTAAGGTATTCTTTTGAATAAAGCTGTGATAGAATAGCTGTAGCCACTGGGTCCACTGCTGTCTTTTGCGTTGTCCTCTGTAATATCTAGTCTTTTTTCCCACCAACAAAATGCACAACCAGATGTTTGCCTACTAATTTTTGTTCGGTTAGTATACTACTACTACTGTTGTGGTTATTATTCTCTGCACATGCACATACAGAGCTATGCACAAGAAAATAGGATGTTGATGTTGGTGATAAGCCGGTTGGACCTTACTTACACCTTACACCCTAGTCACAGAACTCAGTCAGAAGAACCCACAATCCAATGACCGTCTACCTACCTAAGTGTATCAGTCATAGTCATTTGTCGCACTCACGACCCCCACACGAAGATAGTTAGATATATATACCCAATGATTTTATTACACAACCCAGAACAGAAGAACACCCTTTCGCTCACTCACTCGTTTCAGTCCACAACACCCCAGACACTCAAAATATACCACAGTCTATGTGCAAGTTCAAAAACTTTATTTTTTTAATAACATGCTTTGTATTGTTGTAACTTGTAAGTATTTCCATGAAAAACATCCTGCTCCACCATGCAAAATGAAGAAGATTAAATACTATACATTTTGTACATCTAGTGCACGACAGAGAAATGTGTGAATTGTGGGAGACCCCTCACTGTTGAACGTATACTGCTTACACATGCATCTTTCGAAAGCTCTGCAAATCTCTGGTTCGTAGAAGACAATCTTCTCATCTGCCTATGAGAAAAATGTTGCACGTTAGACAGTGAATACAACTATGCCAGTTTTTAGCAGTCATGGAAAAAAGTGCAACATTATGGATAAGCAAAAGGGACTAACAATACTGGTTTATCAACCTCTTTAGTTGTATGCAACACTCATGTGGCCTCAAAGGTGTCTTTCTTACTCTGCAACAAGCTGCGAGGTAACATGGGCAAAGCAGTAGACCCGGATCTAAAATGGTTATATGGCTTCCAAAGACTAGAGTAGGAGTAGAGATTAGATGACCCTAGGGACCATCTAATAAATTAAAACTAAACTCTGTCTAATGTGACTGCTGTACAGTAGGACGCAATTTGGACTAGTTACAACGATTTATGTTGTACGTAACTGTTTTTTCAATCTTCCTTCCTGGTGAAAAAAGTACAACTAGTAAAATAGGGGAAGTGTGCAGGCATCTAAAAAGGTGTACTTGCTTTTATAGGTGCACAATCACTACCAACCACCAGTGCCGACGGGGCCAGCGGCGATGCGATTGCCATCCAGGAGGGGACAGTGGCTGCGGCACCTGCAGGAGCATCAGTGGGTGAGGAAACTTCAGCGGTGGGCGGTGGTAAGTTATATTCATTACTTATTTGCATTACTAGGTGGAAGGGGAACATTTCCCTCACTTTGCTATGAGACTTATTAAGAAAGTATGAATTTGAAGTTGTACTCGAAAATATACTATGGTTGAAGAAGACACCCTTTGCAGCATTACCAGTGTGAGTTGAGAAAACAAGGCCTCTTCTATCAGACTCCAACTCAGCTGTGAAAGTTATGGAGAAGACTAAAAGTCAGATCAGATGACTTTGAGGGATGTGTTGAACAAAAAGGGAAAGAAGTGAACTAGGGTGGAAGGAGGAAGGACTAAAGAGATGTAATAATAAGACTAACTACCATAGAAGGATACTTTGGTAGGTTCATGCACGTGGCTGATATGAATCCGATGCATGGGTTGTTGAAGGATGGGTAGAACTGGAAGGTGAAAGAAAATGCAGGCCTGGTTGGGCAAAACAATATGGGTGCATGGATATAGTGGATAGCAAGAATCATGAGCGGAGTTTGTGTCAATGAAACCCAAGGCAAGGAAGGAGTGGACGCATGGGTGGTTGCTGGTGAAAGTGAAACCAGCTAAGGCGATAATAAAGAATGATAGACATTTACTTTTAATGGGTGGATGCCCCCTAAATGTATTGTATTCATCATAGGTGGAGACTGTCACTGGAAGCAGAGTCTTACTTTGAAAATATAAAAGGAGATACAAAAAAGACTGGTGTTCTTCTGTGTACTCAAGTCCACCCATAGTACTAGGGCAAGTATAATGCCGGAAAAAACTTCAACAAATGCTACAGGCAGGGGAAGCAGGAGGATAGATTAGATAGATACTAAAAGTTGACACCAATTGTATGTACTGCGCTTGGTAGTGCTACTATGCCACAATGTACTGTTGAATTAATTTTGAAGAGTTTCAGTTACAATTCTGTTTCTTTTTTTATAGATACTCATACTCCTTCCCAAAAACCATCACGGAAGGAGTTGGCAGCCAGGGCCCGGCAAAGGAAACTGCAGGCCATTGTGGAGGAGTACCGCCAGCTGGTGGCTGAGGCCGCGGAAGAGGAGGAAGAGGCGGCGGCAGCAGCTGCTGCCTCTTCCAATGCGTCTGGCCCCAGCAAGGCCCCACCTGCAGGAGTACGGTGCCGTGGCCAGGCAGCTGCTCACCGCTGGCATTTAACATCTGCCACCCCCTCACAGCATGGATGCAAATGTAGGTGCCATGCATTTCGGCAACAACTTCTACTCCCGGTGGCCAAGCTGCAGGACCAATTAGAGGAGCGCGTCAAGATAATAGTGGACAAACACCTCAAAGCCCGCCAATTGTAATGGACCCTGTTGATTTGCCCCATTTTTAATACTTTTATTGGTGGGTGGGAATTGGTTGTTGGGGTTATTTTTGTGGGACATTCTTTGGACTTGGACATTGGTTGGGGTTAGGGTGGGGATAGGGGTGGGATAGGAGGACTAGGAGGATATTTTTTTACATGAATAAATGTTATTTATTTTCAACTTACACATATGATGTTGTTTTGTGCTGGGGTTATTGTTGTACGTCACAAGGTTTACTCTAGATGCAGGGCAGCGGCCAGAGTTTGATTGAAATACATTGTTAATTGACCACATGTGTAACATGCAAACAGATAGATGCGGTACCCCTCACTCAGTTATATTTGTCCTATTAGTGCTACCAGCCTCTCCTCCATTATACCTCCCAGCAAACTTCTCTTCTTACCTGTGATTGAGGATGATTAAGTTTGGCACCGCAAGGGCTGCATGATTTCCCAAGACAACGGAGAATATGCCGTGGTTGTGTGATGGTAGTAGTAGACTAGACACTGGCACTAGCATTGGCAAACAAAAACAAAGAGACAGTCATTTGCCTGAGAGAGAATGTGGGAGAAGTAGAAAATTACAGTACATAATACTGACAAAAAAATTCAAACAATATTGCAACTGCTAAACGAACTCAAAGAAATCAATGGTGACTGCCAAGTACAAGAAGATAACTGTAGTTGCGTTGGAGTCATTAAAACACAATACAAATCGTAAACTTAAATGCTCTAAAATTAAATTCGTTGGGTCACTTTGGGAAATTAATTGCCTTGTACACTAGTACATAAAGTCAGCTTGGGTGGGCAAGCAGAAGAAGATCCTCGCCCTGCCTCGTTGACATTTGATTTCATTAGTGTTGCTTTCACCACATCTACCCCAGCAAGCGTGTGATCAATTGTTGGTGTAGATTTAATGTAGTAACATCACAGCTCAATATAAAACCACACAGCCCGGGGGAAGAGGGTTAGGGTTTGATGAATGGATGGGAACGGGGGTTTGGGGAAAGGTTTGACAAAGAAAAACAGTACGCATGGAGACAACAAAAGCAAAACAATGAAGATGATGATTGATGATCCACTACTACCCAATAAATGTAAAGTCAAGTAAGAAAAACGAAATGGATGCATGATGAAGGTTTATTATTAACTTGATGGTTAATAATAAGTGGTAATTACTTAACTACTACTACACAATTCAAAGGAAGTATTTCTTATATATGATATTATGAATATGACTTTTGCCTAGGCTGTATGCCCTCTGAGAAACCGTAATACCTGATGTAGCGGGCTGAAATCTAGCAAAGAAAATTAAGAGATAGTTTAAGTGAACAATCAATTACCAAACACAAGCGTAAAATAAATGAAGAGGAAAAAGGAATCTAATAAAAATATGAGAATGATATGAAAGTTAATGTATTATCCAGGGCCAAATGTGTAGTTGTATCTCGTCATTCATCTTTGTCCTCCCTTCCATGGACACTGTGACTGAATATCATTCTTGGGCGCCTCTGGCTGGATGGTGAGGAGGATTGGTAATGTAAGTGTGAGTTGTTGCTCCACGTATAATAGCGCTGGGTGAAAGGCCGTCCTGTAAGTGTTGATGAAAGAGGAAATGGGGTATTACAAAATAAGTTAACTGAATGAAAACATAAAAATCAATTACGGTGTAGTGTAATAAAGACAAGACTCGTGAGCGAGAAGATTTTCAGACTGAGGCTGTTTGGATACATTGATTAACTCTACTCTTCTAGTTGCACAGCAGTCATCGAAAAGAACAACAAGATAGGAGCCAGCACAGAACAGTTACAGGGCCACACCACAACACCGGCCCGTGAGTCTGTGGCCCAAACTCCATTTACCTACATTTTTCACAGTTTCAGACAAAAGGCATATACAGCAACCTAGCATTTTCCAAAACAAGTGATTAAATCAATGCGCCAATGCTAGTCAATCATACTACTATTCTATTCCACCACTGCATACACATGTAGACTAGGTCTGCTGTGGTTCTTGTTGATTGATTGTGTGTTTACCTTGTATTCCACTTCCTAAACATATTCCATCAATCATCTCAGATCAAACTGACTGACAGCGTGCAAAGATGGTATGGTGGTCATCATCATCATCCGGTGTGGCACGTGTACGTGTTCTCCAACAGACCACCAACAGCAACTCAGTCTGTAGTGAGTGACTACGATTAAGTCCAGACTGCACCTGCAGTAGTAGGAGTACAATTGGATACATATTATTAAACAACATGGAAACATTGACCATCACTTGAGACACAAGTACTTTGTTATTATATTAAACTACTAGTATAGTTCTACTTCATGCACATTTGCTCTGAGTCAGCAAGCATCCAATGCAATGTATGGCATCATTCATTTCATATAACTGTCTTTCTCTTCTTTGTGGCTGTCAGATCACAGATGCAGCAGAGCCTTCTGAAAGTGATGACGAGTTTACTTTAATTTTGGAGCCCTGCTCAACTTCTGACATTGAAGAGTTGTGTATGCCTGCAGACAGAGGTGTAGCCTTAAGACAGTGATGGTTATAGTCACGTACGTTTCACTTGTTATAGAGGGACTGTTTGAGGCTACATTATTGCACTATTGTCCATCTCCATCCAATGTATGTCAATATGGAAATGTATTTAGGGTGGGTCAGGAAGATGGTGCAGGACTCTGATGAGTGGAATGCACAGTAAATGCTCAGATGTGCAACTCCAATAGGTAATTAAAAAAGAAAGGAAGATGGTGTTGGTTTTGAAGTTTGAGCCAGAAAGACAGATACACACAAATAAGGAAGGGAGAAATAAAGAAAGGGAGAATGTAACAATTTAAAAGCCTAGTTGTCAGGGAAGAGGAGCTCGTCCTCAAACCCTGGTGGTTCTTCTGACAGAAGTAGGTCATGTTACCCACTAGTTATGTCTTACAACTCGCTCTCCTCTTCCAGCTCTGATTCACGTATTTTGTAGTCTGGTGGTATGAAGTGCTGATTCATTTTGATCATGGTTAACCTCTCCACGCTTTTGGGCGAGAGACTGGTCCTTTTCACAGTTACAATGGCACCAGCAGCACTGAAAACACGCTCAGAAGAGACACTTGCAACAGGGCAAGCTAGATACTTTATCACCAGCCTGCTGAGCACTGGCCATTGCTTTCTTGTCCTATACCAATACACCAATGGGCTTTGCTCCATGAGCACCTCTGTTGTGTCATCCAGATAGGCCTGGACCAACCGCTCAATGTTCATTGGTTCTCGGGTTTGCTCGTCCTCTTTTTGCTTTGCGACAGCAACGGACTTACCCATCCCTTTCTGTAGAAACCAAGCAGCTATTTTTTTACTTGTATCTGATGAATCAGATCCTGTTGGTGCGGTTGTTGTTATTGGTTGTGTTGGTGACTGCTGGGAAGCAAATGCACTGCTCGCATGCTGTGAAGAAGAACTTGACTCTGTAGGATGCTCAGTAGTACTTGCACTGTCCTGGGCTGGCACTGGCAGGCCTCTAATTGAGAGCCGTTTGTTTTCTAAATCAGTGGCTTCCTCGGCTATTACAGTTTTGTACTTGGCAACATCCCCTTCTGAAAAAGGAATTACTGCATTACTGTTCACAAATAATTTGTACCGTGGATCCAAAATTGTGGCAGTAATGTAATGTTGATGTGACACAATCTTATTTTGAATCCTTGTATTCTCAGATAAGCGGCCGGCTAAGGCCTTCGCCAAATTACATGCTTCAAGTTTTCCTTCAACACCTTCGTATGTTTCAGACACCTCCTTCAGCTCTTGCTCTAGCATGTACAACAATGGGATAGCTTGGCCCATAGTACAGTCTCCCTGCTGACTGCACGTGTGAAGACCTTAAAAGGAAGTAGCATCTCTGTCAGGCATTTAATGAGGTCCCATTGCGACATCTCAACTGTCATGGCTTTAATAACAGTTGAATCCCCTGATCTTCTTGTCATTGTCATGACATAAGCATTAAGTGGTATGAACTGCTCAAACAGCCGATCAAGCCTGTAATAAGTAGAGTTCCAACGTGTTGGTACCTCCTGGATGAGTGCTTTGACTGGCATTTTATACTTGCGTTGAATAACCCGTAGCAGCTTCCGGGCTTTAAAAGAATGGTTGAAATGCGTGCAGATTCTTCTGCAAATGGTCAGTAAGTTGCTGACTTTGCTTTCATTTTTCAGAAAGTCTTGAACCACAATGTTAATGCAGTGTGCCAAACACAGGACCCTGAAATAGCGACCATTTTCCATGGCCTTAACTACATTACTGCCATTGTCGGTGGCAACAAAACCAATGTTAAGGCCTCTTGGTCGCAGCCATTCAAAGACCTTGTTGTTAAACTCATCCAAAATGTTTGCAGCAGTATGCGATTTCTCCATAGCAAACATGGCTACAGTAGCATGTCTGCGAGTATCATTAAAAATCTCAGCAGTGTCAATGCCTGCAGATATCTTGTCTCTAACACCTGAAAAAGAGATCCAGTGTGCAGTGATGCACATGTAATCAGTGGCTTGGCAACTGGTCCACATGTCTGTTGTCAGGTGGATAGTATGCACAGCATTCTGCTGCAAGGATTTTCCAAGCAATTCCAGCACGTCGTGGTGTAGTGCTGGAACAGCAACTCTGGCAAAATAGTAGCGGCTGGGAACATTCCATTTTGGGAAAAAGGTTGTCACAAATTCCAGGAAACCCACCCCTTCAACAAAAGAAAAAGGGAGAAGGTCCAGTGCTAACATTTTAGCAAGCTTAGCATTGTACAAACGTGCTATTGGGTGGTTGCGTTCGTACTTTCCCTCCTGCCTAAACATGCTAATAATGGTACGCTGCTTGGTATTTCTTTCAGTTATGCTCGATGCAGTACTTCGCGTCGCAGACTTCGCACCCATACTGCTTGGTGTCTCCGGGTTACTGTTACTCTGGTGCCACTGAGATGTTGCTGATGCGAAGGATGTGGGATCTACCACTGCAGTGCTGGGGACAGGGGTACTTAGTGTACCACTACCAGATAGAATGCCTCCCTCTTCTTCCTGTTCGACCCGTGGACCTTCTACTGCTTCCTCACCAACATTAATGTTTCCTGCTTTTATGCTACGTAGGTGGTCCTCCCACTTGATTGCGTGGTGTTTTTTCATATGGGTCATTTGGCCTCCGGTACCATAGTTTGTACCAAGCTTACCACGACTAACAGAGGAATGACAAATGGAGCATATAGCAATGTTCTCCTCATTTACGCTAACTGTAAAGAAGTCCCACACTGGGGAGCTTAACTTTTGTCTCCTGCTAGAGGTGCCATTTCCAATGCCGGATGAACTGGAGGTTGTGTGTTGAATTTTACTATGTGGCTGCGCAGTAGTACCACTACCTACTTCTGCTGAGGTGGAACTTGTGCTGGATGTAGGACGCTGCCGGCTCTGTGCAAATGTAAAAATGGAAGATGGAGGTAGTTTTGGTGTGGCCTGTGTTGGTGGTATGCGTGCTACATCCCTAGTCGCAGCCATTCTCGCTAGGGTTAAAATGTTGGTCTCCATGTCCTCAGGGCCAGGAGTAATGCTTGTGATGACTGGGTCTGACTCGTCTTCACCATCATTATCCGACTGTTCAACATCGCACTCCATAAGTGGTAGGCTTCCTGGAACCATCCTTTTCCCTAGCCTGGTCTACATGGGATGTCTCTCCCTCTCATGCTCAGATTATTGTGGCTCCCAATTGAGATCAAGAACATCAGAAGGGATGCTTGGCGAATAACTCGATGGACTAACCCTCCTTTTCCTTGGTGGGGATTTGGAAAACAATAGATCTCCTGCATGAGGTGCTTCCTCTTCTTGCTCTGATTCAGGCTCAATTTCATGAACTGCCCCGACTTTGGGAGGAACAACAACTACTATTGCCGGTGGTGGTTCTTGAACAACAACTATTGCAGGCGGTGGTTGTGGTTGTTGTTTTCGTTGAACATCTACTATTGCGGGCGGTGGTTGTGGAACAACTACTATTGCAGGCGGTGGTTGTGATTGTTCTTTTCGTTGAGCATCTACTATTGCGGGCGGTGGTTGTTGAACAACTACTATTGCGGGCGGTGGCTCAGGTTGAACATCTACTATTGCGGGCGGTCGTTGTTGTTCACCACTTTTCTGCTGTGTTCCCTCTTTCGTGGAATGTGTACTACTTTGAGATAGTGATAAGTTCAGGTCAGGCTCATTATCACTGCTTTCCACCATTAGGCTGGCTACCTCTTTCCCACTCATCTGCTTGGGCCTGGGTTGGTGGCTTGGGCCCACTGATGCGGAGGTGCTGGCCCCAGCTTGGACCCCTGTCACTGCTGCTGCAGGCATACTTCTTTTTCCCAAAAAAGGTTTTCGGGTCAACACCAGACTTAAGTGTCACTTCCTTCTTCTGTTCTTCCTTCTTCTTCTCAGCAACTTTCTTGGTCCTGGAGGACCTGGTACCTGCTTTCTTTTGGCCCATCTTCAGATGTCAGCAGCAGCACTCAGTTGCACAAGTTGCTGAGAATGATGTCTGGTCAGGTTAGTCACACCACACGTGACGTAGTACAGAAGGACATCCGTCTGGCAGTAGAACAGGCGATGAATGATGACAGACACCTCCTCTTCAGTCTTTTGTGCACCTACAAGCAAAGAAGGCAGAATAACATCAGTCGAATGTGGATTTTTTTTAGCTTTAATTTTAACTACTACTAGAAGTATTAGTACACTCAGTAAGAGTAAGAATAGCAAAGAACTAAAATGCAAATGTAGTGGAAGTGGAACTTGTTTATCCTTAATTTGTGCATCATTTCGGATGGATGCAGCATCAGTGACCTGCAGCAGATAGCAATAGGGATGTGAACAGTAGTAAGCCAACAGGAACAATGGCAAGACACAGGCCAAGTTGTCAAAAACAAAACAGCACACTACTACTACCACCACAGCTCCACATGGGCACTCTCATCACAGGTACATGGGTAAAGGCCAGAAAACAATAAACTCAAGCAGGCCTATATCCCTATATGGCCACAAAAAGGAGGATGCCTGTTACACATCACAGCTCAATGCAAAAAAGATAATCCCCATGGCTAAAAGGTTTGAAAGTTACACAACAACACAAACAACAAAGGCATTTACCGTTTACACGCAAACAGTTAAATACACCCCAAACACCACATTTGAAAATTCAATACATTGCCACCCATGCCCTAAATGATGTTAAATTCAACAGACAAAATGGAAACCGCTACATCAAGCATCCCCGCTGACTACCTCTGGGACTCTAGGCCTACTGGCAGAAGAAATCACAAGTTTGAAGGCCTGCGACAAAAAAACTAAAGCACGATGGAAAGTCACACCAAATGGCCACCCCCACATGGCCTGGCCACCCCCAACAACATGAAAGAAAGAGAAGACAGACATTACATGCCTATGTCAAAAGGACAATGCTTGGCTTGACAAAATGGCCGCTCCGCCGCCCACATGGTCAGGCCACCCTCAAACAACAAAGTACATAGAGGACAGAAACAGTAAGTGGTCCATGCTCCAAAAACAAAGAGAAAATGACAACCTGAGGAGTTTCTTTAGCAAAATGAACAGCATCAACATTTTCGGGAAGGTTTTAGGCAACTCGAGACATATTGCTTGCGAGAATGCAAATTCGGCGTGTTCGGCAGCGCGAACTGTACAAAACGTCGTTATCGCGTGCCCGAGCACGCACATTGAGCGCACGAAGAAGACAGAAACTGTAAGGTCGCGTTGTCGCACTGTGCAAAGTTACCAAAACTACGCGAGCTGAATTCTAGGGTTAACTAGTGCGCAGAAAAAGCCATATTATTCAACACACACCCAAAACCTGCAATTCAACACCAAAAAGACATTTTGCTAATCAATCCAAAGCCATCCATGACCTACATGATGTTACACTTACAACTTAAACACCCCAATAACAGTTGAACAGCTGTCATGCACCCATGATGAGGACTCTAGTAGTACCCTTGGGCCTACTGGCAGAGTAGGCCACAAGCTTGGAGGCCTATGGCAAAAACACAGTGGCTACAAACACAAAATGGCCACCACCACCTGGCCAAGCCACCCACAGAAAGTAAATGAACTCAAGCAGGCCTACACTAACTACATGAACTACTAGGGTTACCTAATTTCACAAAAAAATTCCACTGCAACAGAGTATGCAATTAAATCCAATGCCATCCATGATGTTTTACAGACACCACAGAAACATGGGTGGACCCGTGGGTACCTCTAGGCCTACTGGATGACATTTCAAACACATACAGCTTGGCCCCTCATGAAAGTACAGGCCTCCCTCAATAATAATTGTTAAGAAAGATTGAGAAGCACAGAAAACTGTAGTTAAAAAAACCCAAACCAAACAAACATTTACAGTACACCAATTCCCAATTCTCAAACTAACTTGTAAAAGAAAAGTTCAAATCCAAAATTCCTCAATAAATCCAATTAAATGCTATGATGCAGCAGACATACACAAAGAGTGATCCTTCCAGCTCCAAATCCAAAGTGAACACCGCATGGACAAAGCACTGGGAGGAGCCTGGTGGACAGGAACAGGAAGTTGGAGACTCAGGGGCACTTCCTTTCTCTTGAAAAAAAGAGAAGAAACAAAAAGAGGACTCCTAGCCCCAAAAAATACAGCCAGATCACAATCTGAGGGGTTTTCCTGAGCAAAATGAAAAAATTTTGAGAAGATTTTAACATGCTCAAGAGATATTCTGTGCCAGATTGCAGTTTCTGCGTGTTCGGAAATGCGATCTTACCAACATGGCGCTGCAAGGAGGATCGCGCGTCCTAATGACCAGTTTGCGCGTCCGAATGATGTTATCGCGTTCTCACAGTCGCATGGGATTGTGCGGCCGGATTCCAAACATCGTAGCGAATGCGACCGCGAGAGAAAAGCGAGAAAGCGAACACAGAACAACAGTAAGTCATTACCGCGCACGCGAGAATGCTATTCAGCGCGCGAGGAAGAAAAACTACTACGCCACACTGTAGATTGCGAAGTAGACGACAACTTCGCGCTCGTTGCGAAGTGCGAAGTTGCCGAAAATTCGCAAACTCTGCGAACGGAGCGTAGTTCTCCTCCCAGGGTTTAAAAATTACCTCATGGACTGCGGAGCGGCTAACTTGTGGAAAGACCGGAAGGTGAGGCAGTGGCTTCTCTTTCCTCCGGTGAACTTTAATTAAAGTTACTATAATTCACACGCTGTGTGTGGGGCTGTCGTATGAAGCCCAGGAACTGTGCTCATGAGGTGATTTACACAGCTCACGTGTTCACGTCAGCTGAGGAAAAGCTGGAGAGCTTCTGTTTAAATTGCAACAGTGTATGCCAGTGACTTGTATTGGACCCTTTTGTGCTGTGAAGAGTTTCATTTGAAGAATTAACAATGGAGATTTTCAGAGTAAAAAGATAAGTTTCTTTCATTCTAAGTCTACAGTTCAGAAATAAATAGACTTGTGTATTTAAGATTTAACACCTCATAAAACACAGAACCTATGTTAATGAGGTAATTTATGTGAACCACCTATACCAACATTAGACTTCCTGCTCTACAACATTGGCCCTTCAGTCATTTGCTACAGCAATATTGTAAAGAAAGGTTATTGAGCACTGACTTCCTCAGACAGAAATTCACTCTTTAAAAACACTTGCCTGCTACAGTGAACACCTGTTATGTCACATCTCTGAGATTAAACGTGACACTTCTACACTTGTTGGGAACAGCTGAGTTTGCACCTCTTCTTAATGTACTGTGTAGCATTGCCATTTTCACTACCAGAGAAGACAGTGTTTTTTTTTCTTCAACTGCAACACTTCGGTTCTTGACAGAAGGCAGCTGTCTGGATTTGTGCCTCTTGGAATACAAGTACAGTGTTGCACTACACAGTTCTAAATCTGCCCAAGCCCAGCTTCATTTGAATGATTGGCAGAACGTGGTCCTGTCTGATATCTTTATGGACAGGCAGCTTGTTGTGGTGTTCTGGCAGTTAAGGGAAGCAAACTACAATTGGAGTGCCTTGGAAATGCATGGACCAGAAAAGAACTATTTAAAGTGTGCCTTATGAAATGTGGTGAATGACCCTTTGTTTCCTCAGACGGAAATCTACTACTTAATATACACCTGTCTGCCCTGAATGCCTGGTGTATCACAACCCCACTATTAAAGGTAGTGCTTTTAAGTTATTAATAGCAGCTGCATTTGCGCCTCTTTTGACTGAATTGAGTGTCTCCAACATTTGAGCTGGCAAAGGAGACAAATCAGTTTTCATTGTTCTTTGTCATAATTCTAATTGTGAGGGGCATTCTATGTCTGTAAACACCCTTTAACAGACTTCGCGCCTCTGAAAATGTGGTGAGTGACTCTTAAATCTTAGAAGCATCCCCGGAAACGTCCTATTACTGTTACCGGCTCTATCAGACAAGGATTCATTGCTTCGGCTATATTTGTCTGCTGCTCTATGCACTCTATGTAATAAGACTCTACTATTAACCATGATACTTTGACGCTGTTAAGGACGGAGGATAGCCGACCGAGTTTACATCTTCTTGGATTATACTTTGTGATTCCTGCATTCCTAAACCTGTCTGAAGAGACTTCATTGCTGATATACGATTGACATGGTGAAACAGTGTTGATTGGAGTCAGACTGCCTTTAGCTTCTGCGCGTTTCTATTCTGTGCTGAAAATACTTGCACTACAACTTTTAAACAGAACTATACGGGAATGCCTTCTGGTAAAACCTCTGGTAAATCCACAAAGCAATCTTCATACTCTGAAATCCTAAATTAAGGTTGTTCCACTTTAGATACTTGGGATTCTAACCTCCCAGCCCAAAAATCATCTACTTCCCTGATGTCTACCGTGCCAGACCCCACCATGGAAAAAATACTTCAAGAAATCACTGCGGTCGGATGCCGTTTAGAAGGAATGGAGTCATCCATATCTACCCTTACTATTGAAACAAAATCGATGCGTGTAGCCATCGCCGAATACCAAGGACATCTAGATGGACATACTGACCGTATAGCCACAGTTGAAAACCACATTAACAACTTCCAGGATTGTGACCAGAGCTTCTCTCCCTCAGAAGTAAGATGATAGATTTGGAAGATAGAAGTCGTCTTGACAATGTGCTCTTCTTTGGATTTCCAGAGGGATTGGAATGATCTGATGCCATATCCTTTCTTATAGCAACCCTCCCAAAAATGACAGGACTCACTTTTGATCCACCATTAGAGATGCAAAGAGCACATCGTATTGGTCCTTTTAAGTACACTTATTGTTTGCTTTCTAGGACATGAACAGGCACGTCAACTAATTAACCCCTTCCCTGCTGCCGTCGGCCGTTGGCCGCCGCGAGCACTACCTCTCTAGTGCTGCAAACGTCCAATGGCCGACGCGGCCCCGCCTGTTTTGCGAAAGTGACGCACTGCCGCGCAATCGCGGCCGCGGCAAAGGTGTTAATGCAGCTCGGATGCACGGTCCATATCAATTTGAAGGTCATCAAATTCGAATGGCAGCAGATTTTTCAAGAGAAACAAATGATCGCCGTAAAGCCTTTCTTTCTTTTAGATCTCGCTTACGTCAGTTGGACATCAAATATGGCCTTTTTGAATCAGCGCGTCTACGGATCACAAAAGATGGCATCTCCAAAGACTTCTTTGACCCAGAGGATCTTCGTATTTTTCTTAACACTCTCCCTCCTCAAAGTATCAAATGCAACATGCCTATACCTGAACTTATATCTACACTACCTTCCCTGCAACCCAAGAAAACTTCTGATGAATCCTATCACTTTCCAAATAGATCTCAAAGCAGAGGAAGATATTCCGTTCGACATATTAGCTCTTTTGGAGATCGAGCTCAAGCCCTACAAGCAGTAACTACTATTACACAGGAAAGAGACAGAGATAAGTCTTGTTCCCCCTTAAAATCTCTTCCATCGTCTGAAGATGATACCTGAACTATAGCCCATCCTTTATTTTGATACAAAGCAGTAAAGAAGTAATTACCTTCACTATTTGCTGACACTGCAATTTGACGTAACAGCCACTCACTTTGTTATATACTGAAACTTCAATCTGATGAACATTTCGATATTTATTCATTATGTTATACATTGTTTATAGGGTTACATTGATTATATTATATAATATATTGTATTAGACTATATACTATATTATGCTATCTTATATTATATTTCTTCTCCCAAATCTTTTCTCCCTCCCTTCTTTCCTTTACTGTTTACTAATAGATAAATATAATAAAAATCCAACTATTTCATAGTGTTATAATAAAATGTGTGTTCTAAGTTTTAAGAATATTTTCTAAAAATTGGCAAGTATCAATATTTAATTTTAAAAACATAAATTTTTTCTCCTCTCCCTCTCTTTGCTCTGAAAAATCCTACTGACATATATATGCTACACATTTAGGGATTACAGTTCTTTTATCCCAACGTCTCTTCATTTTCACCTTTTCTTCCTTACCATATATTATGAATGTTATGAATTAGTATACGATGTTTAATACTGATGTTCTCTTCTCTTTACATGTATTTTCTTTTAGTCTCATTTTCTTTGAATCTCTTATTCACTCAACTCCATTATCACATTATTTAAACTTTATTATATTTAGTGATGAATATTAACAACATACTAGGTAATATTCATATATATATATATATATATATAACTTATCTCTCTGTTGTTCCCCTTTCCTCTCTATCATTATTTATATAACACTAATTGTCTATTCCTTTTATTAAATCTTCTCTTTCCTCCTTTACCTTCTTTATCTCCTTTCATTTCCACATAGCAGGATTACAATTATTTTGTAATTTTGCAATGTTATAATTTCAATGTTATGAATTCTATATATAATATGGATTAAGATTTAATATAAATAAGTCAAAATGTAATATTACTCACCCGTATTACTTTCTGGAATTTCATGGATATGTATAGTACAGACGTCTGACCCAACTCTCTCTCCTTCCTACTTTTCTTTCTTTTCTTCTTGCTCAATCAATTTTTTATTGCACCACTTATTATGTTACTTTGATGTTTTAACATTTACTTAATTAATTAAGATAACACCATATCATATTACAATGCCTTTGCTTTATTATATTATCCTCTGTAAATGTCCTATTACTTAAATATGTTTTTATCCAATACTCATTTCCATTACCATACCATTTAATGAAAATTTTACATTTATCATTCTATAAGTATATTGCTTTACTTTCCTTCTGCCTCTCTTCCTTTCTTTCTCTTTTATCTTATTGTAATTTCTTTTATGTCTCTCTCTATTTATACAGTGCTTTGTAAATATCGCTAGTCTAATATTTATCTTACTCGTGTATATCTATGTAATTAATTATGGTTATGCTTCAACTATATTACTATACAGCTGTTATACTATTTAGTTGTCATATTATCTGAACATGATTTCTCTGATTTTTATTACTATCATTATATTATATAAAATCTCACATATCTTATTTTTTATATTGTTTATTACCATTCATATGATGACTTTATCATACCCTTTTCACCTGATTTATTGCCAGATGGAGTTCCCCCGGCGCGTGTAGCCCGAACGTTTAGATCCACAGGAAACAGTTTTATCCCCTTAACTATTGTATTACTTTTATGTAGTATATTTACCCTTTTTTCTATTTTTTCCTTCCTATTTTCTTTTGCTCTTTCTTTTTTCCTTTATTAATTCTTTCTTAGTATACCAATCTCATTTTATTTAATTATCCTAGTATCTATTGTCAGTCATCTGATAATTCTTCCTCCTTGTTCTCTTTCATCCTTATTCCATGTCCATTCTCTTAGCCTTCTCAGAGGTTAATATCCTTTTGTCTCAACGTACAAATGGCATTTAGTTTTCCTTACACTTCTCATCCACTGCGTATCGCTTCATGGAATGTTCATCACACATTTTATTAAACGGAAAAAAGTATTATCATACCTCCAAACTAAAAAGACGGATATTGCACTTTTACAAGAAACTCATCTGAATGCTTTAGAATCCTCTAAGCTACGAAGAGGCTGGGTAGGAAAGATTATACATTGTGGTCTGACAACACACCCTCTTTCTAATGATGCAAGGAAATATGGAGTGGCCATTCTACTTCATAAATCCTTACCTGTTACGGTTATCAAAACCTGGATTGATCCAGAAGGCAGATACATTTTTGCAAAGCTAAAAGTAGGTGACAAGATCCTTTGTGTAGGCTCCGTGTATGCCCCAACAGGAGCCAAACGTTCCTTTTTTCTTAGCTTAAATCGACTGTTGATTGAAATAGGCACATCCAAATATATAATTGGTGGTGACTGGAATTTAGCCCATGACCCCGTATTGGATAGAACAGGCCCTTTAGACAAATGTAATGAAGGGGATAGAGCTTTATTAAGCAACATAACCTCAGATCATGGACTAATAGATCACTGGCGCCTTTGCCATCCATCGGACCAGGAGTTTACCTTCCTCTCTTCTACCGATGGCACCCAATCCAGAATAGATTATTTTCTTATCTCACATACGATGACTACTAACACCACTGATTCCCAAATCTTAGAAACTGCAATCTCCGATCATGCGCCTGTTCTTCTTGCCTTAGAATTAGGTTTAATCTCTCCAGGCCGCAAACCATGGCGTCTAAATATCCAACAGTATCGCCCACCTAAAGGTAAAACCCTACTACCCTCTCACCTCTCTGTTTATTTGAACATTAACAAGTTTTCAGTTTCTTCTAATAGAACTGTTTGGGCAGCTGCTAAAGCAACCATTCGTGGTCAATTAATGAGAGTTGCAGCAGAAGCCAATAAGTTGGCGTCACTTCGTTGTATAGAGCTGGAGACTCAAATGATTTCCCTAAAGCGACAATATTCATCCCACCCTACAATACAACGGTCGTAAATTAGAATTTGCTAAAATGGAACTTAATAACTTATATACTTCCAAAGCGGATTATGCCCTACAACGCCTTAAGGGTAGACACTATGAACAAGGAGAGAAAGCAGGTTGATTGCTTGCAGCCCAACTGAAACAACATGAAGCAGCTATGGCCATTCCTGCAATAGGTATTGAAATGGGTAAGACCCTTACAAAACCGCAAGAAATTGTTGACACCTTTGCATCTTTTTATAAATATTTTTATTCTCCCAATACGTCAAAAAACCGAAGATCAATTAGCCGCCTATCTTGCTGACATCAATCTTCCTTCCCTTACAGATGAAGGTAGAGCCCTCCTTGATGGAAACATTACCAAAGAAGAAATAGCTGCAGCCATTACCAAATTACCGTACCACAAATCTCCTGGGGAAGACGGTTTTCCTGCAGAATTTTACAAATGGACTGGATCAGAAACAGTCGACACCTTGTTTTCTGCTTTTTAGGAAGCTGTCCAAGTATATTCACTTGGTCCTATTTCTAATAAAGCATTAATTGCAGTTATATCTAAATCTGGTAAAGATCCATGACTCTGTGGTAGTTATCGACCTATATCATTAATAAATACTGATATTAAGATCTTTGCAAGTATTTTAGCAATACGCCTCTGCAAAGTTATCCCTTCTCTTATACACAGATCACAAGTAGGTTTTGTTCCAGGTCGTTCATCTAGAAATCATCTTCGGACCTTGACCCACACCTTATGGACTGCAAACAAGTTGACAGAAGATGCTGTTGCTCTATCATTAGATGCAGAAAAAGCATTCAATCAAATTGACTGGCGTCACCTGTTTGCAACCATGAAACGCCTTGGCCTTGGTGATTCATTTATTTCCAAAGTTTGTCTTCTATATGATAACCCAATAGCTCAGGTTAACTGTGGTGGTTTTCTCTCAGACCCTTTTCCAATTCGTAGAGGCACCCGGCAAGGTTGCCCCCTTTCTCCCCTTTTATTTCTAATAGCAATAGAACGTCTTGCCTCTTTAATTCGACACTCGCCACAAATACAAGGCATACCTATGCCACAAATTGATTTTGCTAAATGGTCTCTTTTAGGCTTTTCTATGTGGGGAATGGTGCAGGCTGTTGGGATGGTCACCTTTCCTCGCTTTACTTACATATTAGGAATGCTCCCGATAGTTATTCCCTTATCTACATTGCGTCGAATAGACAATTGTGTTAGGTCTTTTGTTTGGGGTTCTATCCATCCTCACTTATCTGCCACCAAACTAATGGCTCGCCGTCCTTATGGTGGTTTGAGGTTACGATCTTTGGAACATTATTCCTTAGCCCTACACCTTTCACAACTAGTTTATTTACTCCCAAACTACACAGACCCTCCCCAGTGGGTTCAAATAGCACACTCTCTTCTTAATCTGAGCGATGGCCTAAACTTTCTTTATGGTATTAAATATCCACGTTCTTCCCCTCCACATCCGATGATGCAAGCTCCTTATCAAGCATGGCATCGAGCACATTGATTAACACAAACATCTTACCAATTGCATTATAAAGCTCCACTTTGGAACAATGAAAGCATTCTAATAAATAGTAAAGCACTTCAATGGTCTATTTGGATGTCATGTGGCATCAATACAATTGATCAAGTTTAATCATTTGATCTGCTTCATAAAGAATTTGATCTTCCATTACATTAAATATCACAATACTCACAATTACAACACTGTCTAAGAAGATGTTTAGGTTCTCCCCCCTGGATATTATACCCCACACCAATGTTGGATTATCTTTCTGTTTAGGGACGACACAAAGGAGTGATGTCAGGCTTATATAATACTTTAACTCGTCACTTATTTTCACAACCACTTGCTAAAACTCTTCAAGTGAAATGACAGGAATGCCTGCACATTATTATTGAAGATAACGTATGGTTGGATTTCTTGGAAGATCTTGATAAAGGCACCCGAGAAGTTCGCTTGAAATTCTGTCCTTTTAAAATCTTGCATGACTGATATTGGACCCCTTTGAAATTACAAAAAGCAGGACTATTCTCGCACTCTAAATGCTGGAGATGCTCGGAACTTAATTGTGATCTTCCCCATTTACTTCATGATTGCCCCATTCTATTGAATTATTGGACTTTTATAGGGACCACACTACAGAAAACTATTCTATCCCTTTGTCTTCCACTTATCCCTTCTATCACTTTATTACATGATTTTCAAACTCTCCTTCCATTACACGTTCACAATGTTGCCTTGTATACACTGCACTCTCCACTGCTAAAATATGTATTTTAAGACATTAGCAATCATCTAACCCACCCTCGAATGAAGAATGGCTTGTAACGATGGTTCAAACAGCGTCTCATGAACGCATTATATACCGACTTCAAGATCAACAGGAAATCTTTCAACAAGTATGGAATCCCTTTCTTATAGACCCCTAAATGCCCTTTTTCTCCTTTCATATATTCTCTTTACTTTCAACCTCTTTATGCTTAGACAAGGTGTCTGTCTATATCTATCTCTACATATTAATCTATTTCTATTTCTACTATTATGCTTGTATAAACGTTTTTTTAATACGGTTGTGTCTATTTAAATTTTACTTCCTTGTATACTTGTACTTGAATTAATATTCACTTATGTATTCCTCTACCTACTTATTATTTTTTCCTACTTATTTCTGTTTATTTTTCCTTTTAGTTTATCTTTTTTGTTTTTTTCTTCTATTTACATTTTACTCCCTATAAACTTCCCTTATATCATTCAATTCTCAACCCACTTTACCCTTTTTTCTATATCTTTATAAATATCTCAATGATACTTGCATATTGAAATAAGTTTACTTTTTAACCTACTTTTATATCATATAAGATGCCTTATGTAAATTTCTAATTTTCCACGTTTTATGTGATAATGATATTCTATATGCTTAAAATGTTAATTGCGATTATATATCTTTATATATATGTATTTATTGCAAGTGTTTTCAATAAAAAATGTTGACACAAAAAAAGAAATAATACTATTACAAACATTATTCACACCATTTTCACACATAGGGGTCTATCAGTATGTTGGGCGGATCGCCACCGCCCGCATCCCATTTCCCCCCGCCATATCACGATGGCAGGGGGGACCCCGACGGATGGAAAGACTGTCCTCTGGTTTTCCGCCGGTCGACGAGTCGACCGAGCAGAAAAGGGGCTGTATATGGTGGCAGCGTCTGCAAGACACCGCCATCCATATTACAACTCAGGCGGAGATGTGCCTTTCCATGACAGTATTGCCGTCATCGAAAGGCATGCAGTCTCTGAAGTTGGGGGCCTCTTGCCAGCTCCCAGGGTAATTGGGAGGTCGGGGTGCACATTCAAATTAAAGTAAAAGTTTAGTTTAAATTAAGAAAATTAAACTTCTCTCGATGCGATGCAGCTTCCAACTGTGATCTTGTCCTCTTCGAAATAACCCAAAACAAACGCGAGTGATTACAAAATACAAGCAGCAAACAAATATGGTAACTTTAGACATTACAAATTATTATATTTTGTTTAAAAACATGTTATGACATAATTAATACATGACTAAAATGTGTTATAGAAATACAATTTACAACTGGTATGTTTATATTTATTTAACATATTTTCTGCATTGTAAAATTATAATAATATATATTCTTAAACATATAATAATAATTATTATAATTCCATCTGTATACAGGTTATATACGTTGATTAAAAACATGTACTACATTTATTAAATATTTAAAAAATGTATACCTATTAAAAAATGTGTATAAAGTATTAAACCATGTAATAATTAATATTATCAATGTTATACATTAATAATGTTAATTAAAAAGTATTATTATATAAAAAAGTTATACAATTTTAAACTTAAAATGTATTAAGAAAATGTGATCACAGTAATATTATAAAAAATTAAAGTATATGTAACCAAATAATACGTGTTCGGAATAAAAGATTAAAGTGTACAACTGTAATTAAAAATTATATTTTTTACTCAAATGTTTCGAAAGCAATGTAAAACTACATGTTTTCATGTTACAACGTTTACATAACTGTATATTTAAAACTTTACCAATGTAAAACCATTTGTTTACATAATTATTATATGTAAAAGCATACATATGTACCAAATATTTTCTATCTGTAAATTAAATATTGTTTTTCTCTATGTGTATTAATTTATAGTATATGCACGTAATAAAATATATTTTTTGACTATTATTATATCATTAACAATAAATAAACATGAATTTAAAATAAAATGTCTGTTTTTTTGTGTATCATTTTATTAATGTTGCATTTAGTATAAAAAATGATGTTTTAATTAAATGTACTGTATGAAATAATATGGTTTAATAAATATATATAATTGTATTAATTCTCATTTATAACTATGTTATAATTAATACACATTGATACTACAAACAATATTTAGTTTTTAAGGTTACAAAACTATACATATATATAATTTAGTCTTGCCACCCCAGTTAGTAATAACCCCTTGGCTGTTGGGGCTATTCCCCTACTGTGCTGGGGTACGGGGGGCACGCACAGCGCCCCCATGCTCATGACGCGCTCAGCTCGTCATGAGCCATGGTGCTCCGGTGCTCATGACAAGCTGAGCTCGTCATGACCACACCCGTTTAATGGAACTCTCAGCACAGCAGGGGTATTAGCCCAGCGTGCGAGCGTTCCACGGGCCATGAAGAGCTCAGCTCGTCATGAGCACCGGAGCACCGTGGCTCATGACGAGCTGAGCTCGTCATGGACATGGGAGGGGTTAAATCAGAGTAGATGCTGGACACTAAACTTAATTAATTTAATATTCCCACTCCAGTTAGTATTACGTCAGGGTAGGTACTGGACAATAATCTTAATTAATTTACTATTCCCACTCCACTTAGTATTAGGTCAAGATAGGTGTTGGGCACTAAAGTTATTTAATTTACTATTCTAACTCCACTTAGTATAAAGTCAGGATAGGTGCTGGGCACTAAACTTAATTGATTTACTATTCCTACTCTAGTTAGCATTAAATCAGGGTAGGTGTTGGACACTAAATAATTAATCTAATATTCCCACTCCAGTTAGTATTAAGTCAGGGTGGGTGCTGGACACTGAACTTAATTACTTTACTATTCCCACTCCAGTTAGTATTAAATCAGAGAATGTGATGGACACTAAACTTAATTAATGTACTATTCCCCCACCGGTTAGTATTAAATCAGGGTAGGTGCTGGACACTAAACTTAATTAATGCATTGTTCCCACTTCAGTTAGATCCCCGGAGGGATGGAGGGGCACATGGGTGAGGTGGTGGGCGGTAAGCGGCGGAGCACGGGGTGGGGAGCAGAGGGAAATTTAAAAAATAAAGAATCCTCTATCACACTTTCAATATCAGTTAGCCTCTTCTATGTTCTTCTTGTTAGTCGTAGATATGCCTAGTTGGCCCCCTCAACAGATGATCCTTTTTAATGTGAGCTAGAGATCTAAAGTTCCTTTGCGGAATATTAATGGTTTAATGATGTCTCCTTAGGCTGTCATTAGCTATGCAATATCTAGAATAGAGTCCAGCTCAGATCTGCTTAATTCAGGAGACCCATTTGAGTCTTTCAGAGAGCTTTATCATATTCTCACAGTACCCTTGGATAAAATACTTCTGTACATCAGAACAGACAGCCCATTGCAAGGGGGTTGCTATCTTGATAAAACAGGGGGCGGGATGTGTAAACAAAATCATTGAAAACAGATCAAACTGGAGGATGGAATATAGCCAAACTAGGCTATGGAGGATCAGAGTTAGCATGTGTATCTTTCTGCGGTCCGAACATAGATGATCCTACACATTTATGTAAGCTACAATGGAATTTGATGGAAGTAGTTTCCCCTATGATAATTGGGGGAGTTGTTAATGTGTTGCCTGACCCCTGCTGGATAGATTCAATCAGAGTCACTATGTAGGGGCGCATGGGGTCCGTCAGGCTCTAAATACCATGGGCCTCATTTATGAGGCCGTGCGTCACTTTTACGCCGCCGGTGCGTCACTTTTTGTGACGCACCAGCAGCGTAAAAAATGTGCCTTGTTGCACCATATTTACAAAGTGACCCCTCTAGGTAGATGCGTCACTTTGTAAACCCATGCGCCACATTATACCTGCGCCAGGTATAATGTATAAAGGGGGGGCGTTCTGACGCAAGAAAGGGTCCTAGAAGTAACGCAGTGAAATCTATAAGATTTCACTGCGCCACTTCTAGGGCACAAATGCGTCCATTTCTTACGCCTGCCTCACAGCAGGCGTAAGACTGATGCAGGTCCTTTCACATGGGGCTTGCCCCATGTGAAAGGACACATTGCTGGAGTTGCGTCACTTTTGTGACACACTCCAGCAATGCGTCACTTTTGCGCTATACAGATAAGTCAGAAATACTGACGTATCTGTAACTCCTTGCGCCAATGATGCGTCATACTGTAAATATGATGCATCATTGGTGTCTCAAGGAGTGCGCAGTGAAAAGTGACGCATCGATGTTTTCAGGCAGCGATGCGTCACTTTTCATAAATGAGGCCCCATGATGCATGATCTGGAGCTCTCTGATATATGGAGGGCTAAGAAGTGCAACATACACAAAACTAACTTAAGATAAAATCCTAAACGTAATACTTTTGGTATTCACAGAAGGCATTTAGTAGTAGATAAGTTAGGATTTTGTCTTAAGTATGTCTTAAGCAGTGGCATTAAGGAGTGGGGTTGTCGCCCCACTGCTTTCTCGCAGTGCGAGAAGGCAGAAACATAAATGGTAATTTTTGTTTCTGCCTTCTCGCACTGCAAGAAAGCAGAAGAGCCTGCTGGGGGACTGAGGGTGGGCGGTCCTGTTCGAGGGCAGGGGGAGTGGCTTATGCACTGTTGTGGGTACTGACTGTTTGGTCGGCCCTGGGGCCGACTAAACAGTCAATGCCCACAACAGTGGGCAAGCCACTCCCCCTGCCCTCGAGCAGGACCGCCCACTCTCCCTTTTTCTCAATGTGGAGAAAATGGCCCGCCTGTGGGGCGCTCTCCGAAGTGTCTCACCAATCACAACGCTGCCATTGCAACGTTGTGATTGGCGGAGGGGAGTTAGGCTGCCTTTCCTGACGATGCAGCTTCTGGAATTCGAAAATGCAGGACGGCGGGAGTCTGACCCATTCAGAATCTGCGGTGGCGCGGGATTCTGACGGTAAGATTTATTATTCTTTTTTTTAATTACCCCCACCCAGCGAAGACCGTATTTTCGCCTCCCCCCCACCCACCCGTCATGCCAGCTGCAACTGAAACAGAATGGAGAGGGAAAGAGAAGCTGGGTGCGCTTTTTGCAAGGCAGTCCTCTGTTCAATTCTACTGCCAATAGGTATGCATTGACACATAAACATGTTCTGAAATGGGCCCTTTGTGATCACCGTTAGACCCCCTCCCAGCCCACATTCATTTTGTCGCTGTCTGGCATGGCGCCCCCCTTTCAAAAGCAACGTCTTTCCAAGGTCACTCTCATCGATGCCTGCACACGGGATACTGGGCCAGCCCTAAGTTAGTTCAAATTAATTACGGACTGTTTTGCACTATCCTAGCCTTCCTTCCTAGTGGCAAGATATCGGGTGACACCTCAGTTTGAGATCTAGAATTGTTTACTGCTAGTACCAAAAGAAGTGCACGCTTTACAAATCTTTTCAGATTTGTGTTAGAAAAGTTGTATATGAACTCATCAAAAATGTGAAAAGATTTTTAAAAAGTGCACTTCTTTTGGTAGTAGCAGTAAACGCTTCTAGAACTTTCCAACAGCAATGGTAAAAAAATAGACAGTGGCGTGACAAGGCTCGGCAGACTGATAAAGCGCTGCAAATAATTTTGTTAGGGCGCCTATGGTTGCCTTTTCAGTGTAAAGAGGAGCAAGGGGCTGATATTGGAGTGGGAGGTAGCATGGTGAGAATTGGTAAATTGGAAGTGGCTGATGAGACCCGTGACCCTGGACAGAGAGGACAGCAAAGCATGAGTGAGTGGAATCAAATGTATGTTTGTAAAGGCAGAGACATGTGTGTCTGTTTGGATTCTGTTATTTCTCGACCATCTGTGGCCACCTCTAGGTGTGATCGGGTGTGATGGCTAGGGTAGAATCAGCCACAGCCTGGCCTGCAAAGTTCATTCCTTCATTGTTGCGATCTTTTCCCACTCATATTGTCCCATCTCAACCACTAGAGAAGCCCCATATAGATGTGTGCTTGCAGTATGACTGATGGTGTCCCAGCCCTCTCGGCAATCGCTCTTTCAGATTCATCTGTTTGTGAGCCTTACAAGTGGCACGCTCCGCCCAGGTTCTCCTTTCAGAAACATCAGCCTCCCTAACCTGACCACAGGCTGTCTTCCTCAGCTTGCTTGCCTCAGAGACTGAAGGCATTTGTGGGAACCTGCATCTTTCCCTAGACCAGTGCCCAGTTGTGTCAGGGGCGGGAAGCTGCTTCAGCTATTTCACTGCAGCTCTAAGGAGGGAGACAGCTAACACCAGGCTCTTCAAGTGCTGGACATTTTTTTTCTAGGGCTGCCTTTTCAGTGTTAAGAGGAGCGAGGCTGATATGACAGCGCACAGTAAAAACACTATATAATTGTTTTCCGGTATAATGAAGTGATCCTGGGTTTGTAGTTCCCTGCTTTTCTGGTCTTTGACACTACAGGTATTTGGCATGATAGGCACAGGCTAAGATGAATTATAATAGAATGTAGTGTAAGGAAGTATAAGTAATACATTAAAAACTGCTGGGTTTCGAAGGAAGTTGAGTATAGTGTTTGCTATTGATGTCTTTGCAGAAGAGATTCTGTCTGGCCTGGTTTATCTCATACCGAGCAGAGGTTTTTAGGTATGCTGAATAGATAGTGGAGATGCTGGAACAATTTTTTACGAGTCGGGGTGATGTCATCGATGTTGCCTGACTGCCTGAAGTCATAGGGATTGTGAAAACTTTCTTTCTCAAATTTGTTTGAAAATGCACCCTTTGCCCATTCTTTTTTCAAAAATTTCTTTAGGGGGGGCAGAACTTCCTCCTCCGAATCCTTATTGAGAGCCTGACCACAAGGCATTCATTGCAAACGTTTACGCCTCTCTACTTTCAAATGCCACCATCCGCCACTGGTCTTAAGTCTGTCCTAAGTTTGTCTTATGTTTGTCTTAAGTCTGTCTTAAGTCTGTCTTAAGTTTGTCTTAAGTCTGTCTCAAGTCTGTCTTAATCCTGTCCGAAGTTTGTCTTAAGTCTGTCTTAAGTCTGTCTTAAGTCTGTCTTAAGTCTGTCCTACGACTTTTGGTATTCACAGAAGTCTTGACTTAAGACAGACTTAAGACAGACTTAAGACAGACCTAAGACAGTCTTAAGACAGATTTAAGACAGACTTAAGACAAATACTAACTTTACTACTACTAAATGCCTTCTGTGAATACCAAAAGTAGTAAGTTTAGGATTTCTTAAGTTAGTTCTGTGAATCGGGCCCACAGGGTTTCACCTTTCACAGTAAGAAATACGGACATTTCCCAAGAATCAACTATGTTCTGGCAGATAGGTCTATTATAGATGATATGAAGTCAGTTACTATTCAGCCAAGTCATATATCAGCTCACTCCCCTGTTGCTTTTCCCTTAGCAGGGACTGTAGTGTAGTTCCTATATTCCCAATAAGCTCTGTGCATTGGAATAACATATACTATAGTTTAGACGTAGGACTGAGGTCGACTAGGTCTCAATTGTATATATTAGACTCAATTGTGAGTGCCAGCTAGCTCAGATGTCACTAGAAACTTTCTCGAATAAACAAGAAGGGATTAGTTTCTGACAACCGTATAAACATGACAACTTTGTTTCCCAAGAATAAGATATCAATCTCTAGAGTCGTGGAAACAATAGATAGCTATTTTACTCAGTCAATCGTGCTGCTTCGTTTCACCAGAGGTGCTGAGAAAATAGAGAGACGGGCGTTTTCAATAAAAGTATTTATTGAACAGTCTTCTTTCTCAAGCATAAGAAATGTACTGCTACAATCGTAATACTTGCAATAAAGTACAAGGCATATAATACGAAAAGTATTATAAAGTAGTACTGTAAAAGCATGATATGGTTTCTAAGACATAAGTTGCCTAAAATGTATAAAATACATACAGTGATAAAATAATGACTAAAAGTACTCAACTGGTGCTTCTAAAATACGCCTATCCCGGTGTACCTAACCTAAGTCTAGTACAAGGGAAGAAGTAAGTGAGGAGTAGCTTAAGTTTAGTAGTTCCAAGAATCTATTCCAAGAATTCTCTACGGGTCTAATCAGCTCCGTACCTTGGTTTTAGAATCAAGGAGGTCTTGAATCTCTCTCTCAAAACTCGATTTCCCAGATACCCGCAAGGGTAAGCCAGAAACACTGGAGCTGGATTTCTCAGCAGGAGAAAAGACAGAGTCTCTCAGTGCGTCAGCTGGACGGTTGGCTTCCTTTGGCACTTGCTGCAGCAGGGCGTCGGGCAAGTAGTTAGTCGATCTGCTCCAAACCACCGTGTGTTTGTCTGGGCAAATGTAGGCATATTTATACCTTGAAGGTGCCGAGTTTGAAGTATGATTGGACTTAATAACGTCACTCAAAGGCTCAATTCTTTGAAAACTCCAGGAGTTCTTGGATACATCAATATTCAAGCAGGGGGAAGTCCCTAGCTGCTGAGTGGAAGTGGCCATGCCGTATTTGGGCTGCAAGGCTCAGGCCAAATATGGTACTGATTTCTATGCCTATATAAGGATTGGATAATGTATACCTATATAAGGGCATGAATCGGGAACATTTACACTAGAGTCCTAGATTAATTTGCAACACCCACTCCACAATCTTAAGTTCAATAAAGCTAAACGTATAAGCACTGAACATATCTAAAGCTAGTGTTTACAATCCCACCCCAAAATACATGAAAATGCACTTTAACTGGTTGTACACGAGAAAATGAGCATTTATACAGTATGCATTTAAGGAAATGATGTCATTCTAAGTATAAAGCATTGTACATAAAATGCAAACTGAATAAATCATATAATTATATTTATGAAAATGGCTCTGACATACAGAAAAAAGGTCGAGACCATTTCATAGCATGATATAGCCTATCAATAGTTGTAGTATTGGGGACAAGGCCAAATATTTTCTCTAGGAAGTGTTCAAAAACAATTTCTTGTTCTCTAAGAATAGTTCTACTTTAAGCAGATTAGTCTGTGCCAAAAAGTTCAATGTTTTGGAGAGAAAAATTTAATTGGTTGTGAAAAAATAGAGTTCCAAAGTTAGAAGTCTTTTTTTTGAAAAAGTGAAGGCCGAATTTCAGAGTTGAGGGAACGCTGTGTGCATGAATCAAAAGTTATTCTCGGTGTCAGGAGAAAACATTAGATCGTCTAGGCTGGCAAAGAAATTGCCTACCACAGTAGGTGAAAGTGGAACTACTTGGTCAAGCAGATCAAATGTGCACAGATGAGAAGCATTGCCGTCAGCGCCAGGTGCCGCATTAGCAGTGTTCATACCAGATGGTACCTGTGTGCCTGTTGATCCTCGTATCTCACCCTCAGTTAGACTTACTGGTGAGCCCTCAATGAATGCAGTCATCAGGATTGGTAGCCGTTGGGGACAACACGATGCATGAGTCGTTACCAGACCTAGCAAGGCGTCGACATCCGATGGCAGGACTGATAGAAGTGTAAGACAGATGTCCAACACGCATTCCTCTCTGGAAAGCAGGCATCGTAGAACAGGTAACATGCAATCTTGCCAGATTGGTCTGAACGAAAGAAACCAGGTTGTGTTCAGACCTCTTAAATGAGCCAAGCCAAGAATCTGTGGAATTCTCTCACGATACCTCATGGCAAGGAGGGTCCCTTCCATGGTAGTCTGGGTATCGTCGGTTACCGGACTTGCAATATCGGAGCAGAAGAAATAAAAATAGATTTCCTGCTACGAGTCCCAAGATGAGAGGCAGACCACCGAACACAGAGTGCACGAAATTTGGAAAAATGCTGAGGACTCCTTCAAATGATGTTAACAGTCCCGAAAAAATCGTCTTAAATACATGTGCGATGCCACTGGTATCAGACATATTTAAGATTTGACTTAACATTTCTGCAAAATGTACTGGGCAGTTTGTTGATAATAATGCATGTATCTCTGCAGATGTCCTCGCAACTTGCAGATCATACGTTTCTTTAGACGAGGTCAGTGGCACAGATTTTTGCAAATGAATGGCTTTTATTTTGCTCAAAGTATCAATTCCTATAGAAGAGATATTCAGTGAAGGCCATAAAGCCGTTCTACTGTCTGTCTTGTGCGTTGGATACAATATTGCATACAACAAGAGACCATGGACGACACACTAACTAGATAAGCTTTTCCTGGCAACATGCCACAACAGCTGTGATCATTCAACATAACGTAACGGCCATTGGATAGTTGCCTGAAAATTGGTTCTATCACTGTGGAGGGTGTACCATGCAGGTGGCAAGAGAGGTTATTTGCAGAACCGTCGCAGTCTCCGTGTAAATTAATACCTTGGCACAAAAGTGTACCACCTAGTGAGTTCTTACCATTTTTACCACTAAGGAATACCTTTTTCCCCTTATTCCAACATTTGTGTGTGTAAGGTAAAGTCCAGGTCGACTTAATGTATTCTTTACCCAACCTTTCATACAGGCACGCTGGTATATGCTGAAGACAATACTGAAATTGGAAAATCGCCACTGGTATCATAATGGTGCCATGTATTATCCATTCAATGACAGGCTTCTCAGAAACTGTCAATGGTAATCTTTCCAGTTTTTCAATGCTCAGCACCGTATAGTCTGCTCCTCTTTGTGCCAAAGAGATTTGTTTATCTGTAAGGTTAAATACAGCAAACAATGACGTTGTGTTGATTATACGCCATGGCACGTAGCCTGAACTAAGATTTTGCAAAGTCCAGCCTAACTGCATTATAGAACGTAATTGAGACTGGCCATGTTGTAACATTAGCAAATCCTGTTCCATTATGTCAATTGCAGAGGATACAATGCTGTGCAATGAATATATCCTGGAGGACAGAGTTGTTAACCCATTGTCCACTACAGAGAGAGCTTTCTCTAAATTAATACAATCAATTTCTCGTATTCTTTCTGCAGTTTCCATTTGCGTTATTTTCCAAGCTTCGTTGTACGCAGCGTATATACCGGCGTATATGAAATGTTTTTGCCGTGGTTTGCGAGGTCCCATTAAGAAATCTCGCAAATCATTGCTTTCTTTAAGTAAAGATAAGTGTTGTTTGATTTCCGGAAGTGTGGATGTCTTTAGCCACTTAAGGCATAGTTTTCCTACACTGTATGTTGTTACTATCGCTGGATGTTGTCTCTGGGAGTATCTTGGATCTGGCCTGTTCAGTTTTACCCCATGTGTTTTGTTCAGGAATCTATCATGACAGTTATTGGTGTCTGTGGGCCAGATTAACCATTTTTTCCAATCAGGATTCGTTCAGTTTTGTGTTAAAATATATGGTACGTCTACCTCCTTTTCTGTTGTATCATTACTCTCAGAAGTGGGTTTAGGTATAGACGGTTTATTTCAATCTTTTATCCTAGCCAGGCCAAGACAAGAAGTCTGTTGAACAGTGTCTGTGATGTATTCCTATAGGTTCTGTATCGATCCCCCTATTCCTGACCCTATTCTGGTTAACAAACTAACAAGTTAACTAGCAGCCATCCCATGAGGCAGAAAACCCCCATGATGCAGGAACCGTTATCTGATAAAGCCACACTACGGCACAGGAGCGTGTTATCTGATTAGGTCATAACGCTTGCCATCTAATTAGACAAGCGATATTCCTCCAGCCCCTGATAAGGCATACGGAGTTCTCATAACAAATCAAACCTATGACACCTTGGGAAAAACCCTGCGGCCATTGTTTTGATTTCACCGAGAACTTCAGCAAAAGAATGTGCTAACGACCTGGTCGTATGACATCCTTATTGACGTATCTATGTCCATCCTTACGTCAATCTCGGCACCTTAGAGGTATAAATATTACCGATATTGCCCTATGCAAACACACGCGGTGGTGACGAGGACGAGCAGCCAGACTTGCCAAAGCCCAGAGCAGAGCAGACCCCGCTGGCGCAGCCCCGCCTTTCCTGACGCGCTGAGAACGAGACGCTGCCTTTCTCCTGCCGAGAAATCCAGCTCCGGCGCTTCCGGGTAGCCCTCGCAGGCAGCCTGGAATATCGAGACCAGAGACGAGAGATACCATCCCTCATCCATCCTAGATTCCAGGTACAGAACTGAATAACCCCTCACAGAGAATTCTTTAGTCAGTCACTTGGCAAAAACAAACTTAACTTAAAACTGTAACTTTCTATTCCCGCCCACGTATTAGACTTAGGTCAGGTACACGGGGTAGGCTTAGCTAGAAACACCAGTTGAGTACGATTAGTCAAATGTATATGTGTATGTAATATATTTTATTCATTTTAAACCTTCATATGGCTTAGAAACCATATCAATGTTTTTACAGTATTATTTTATACTTCTGCTTTTAATGTATGCACTTTACTTAATCATAAGTATTGCAATAATATCGATCCATTTCTCTTGTACGAGAAAAGAGACTGATCAATAAATAACATCTTTTATTGAACACGCCCGTCTCTTCCTTTTCTCTACAATCTGATGAGACTAAGAATGCACGTACTGACTGAGTAAAATAAATTGCCTTTTGTTTTCACACGACTCTCGAGATACACTCTTGATTAGGGGAGAGCAAAGTTGTCATGTTCTATGGTTGTCAGAAACTAAATCCCTTCTTGTCTATCCAGGGAGGTTCAACTCCTCCTTGCCTATTCGAGAAAGTTTCTAGTGAACTCTGAGCTAGCTGGCAAACCCAAAACTTTAAGTCTAATATCGACAGTAGTAGACCTAGTTAACGTCTGGTCTAGGCCTATACTATTGAAGGTATTATTCCAATGCGCAGAGCCTATTGGGATAATAGGAACTACACTACATGGCGCCCAACGCGTTTGGAAGGGCGATAAAACTAACGTAAGACATTTAGAGTAACTCAGTCGTGCTTTCTCACTCAGACCCCTTTCTCCCATAATACTCCAAAGACGTCTGGAGTGGGTAAAAGGTAATATCCGCCAAACCTCGCAGGAGGAAACTCCTATGTATGGTACTTAGTTTAGTCAACGTTGAAGGATACACCGTTCCAAAATATTGTGCATCTAATCTTTGTTTCCATAAGAAACCTGATCTGCAAACAAACAAAGTAACCATCCTGTCGGTAAAATGGCAGACAGTGATGATGAAAGAGAGGCAGTTAGATTAGCAACTGAACTCGCAGCTGCTGATGCTGCACTGCTAGACGCAGACCAGGATATAATACTCATCCCGGTCATTAAAAGGAAATCTATAACCTTAAAACTTATAGAAAATGGACTGACACCTAGAGGTGGTACAGTCATATTCGTAATTGAGGCACACGAATATCGGCAGACAGATGTATACTATTCATGGATACATTTTCCAGCAGCAAATGCTGTAACAAAGTACTTCCACTATTACAAAACAGAGGAACCTCCTGGAGAGTACACTCCTTTCGAGGAGGTGGAAGTACCACTTAAATTTCAAGAGCATTTGCTCTTATTTAATGGCGCCCTAAAACATAATAATCACATCACCAGGCTCGGTCCCTTAGGGAGACCAGGAGCAACGTGGCCGGTCCTAGCCGGATACACACCACATCCAGACATCAATGGGATGTCTCAAGCAGAGCTGTTAACACAGTTAAAACAATTAATAAAACTACATAGACAATTAGTCCAATATGTGATGCGGACCTCAACAATTCAACCAGCAATTAAAATTCCACAACTGACCCCTCACCAGGGGAACACAAATAAAATTACACCACAGAACATACAATCCTGCTTAGGTAAAGTACCAGCTAAACGGGAACAAATACCATTCTGGTTAGCACAAAAATCACCCAAATAGAGGCTGTGTTTCCAGACACCACCCCGTTAGAAAAACACAGGATTCTGACTATCTGTCTTCCAATGGGAATCGCACCACACATTGAGGACTGTGACACTTGGGGTACAGTCTTTGCTTCCATCTACACAAAAACGCACGGTGTTCCATCCATTTCGGTAATACCAGATGTGCTAAAACAAATTCAAGACGAATATGGTCCAGAGCCCGCTTTAACTCTTGGTATGAAATTACTAAAAGACTTCAAGCAGGTCTCGGCTATATTATTAGCCAACATAAAGGGAGAAGCAGCAAACGTGGCGATTCGCCAGAGGTTAAAAGAGACAGATATAGCAGACCAACCAGCTGAAATTGCCAGAATCATAGAAAAATCCTATGAGGAACTAGGTAGAGATAGTTTAGGTGGAATACCAGTAAAACCAAAACTGATTGAAAGTCCTGAAAAAATATTTTTTAATAATAATTCAACATCACAAAAAAAGAGCTGGGATGGAAACAAACAATCCAATCCTAAAGAAAAGAAATTCCAGTCCAGAGGAAGGTCTCCTCGGCGGAGAGAAAAATCTCCGAACCAGAGACACAGGTCACCCCAAAGTGACCCCTCTGGGAAAAGATATAACCTTAGAAATAGGGATAATATTAAGAAGCCTGATAGATATCAAGACATTGATACACGTCCCTATCAATCTTTTCAGACTTCCTCGCAGAAATCGGAAAGAAGAGGACGATCAGAACAAAGAGAAGAGCACGCCAAGTCCAAAGACAAGGAACCTGCTCATCTAAAAAAGAAATTACAATTTCCAAAAAAGAAGGTAGCCAGTATCAAGGTAGTTAACAATGCCGAGAATACTGAGGACACAACTGAAAAACGGAGAATGGGCTCAGACAATGCTAGACAGCGCAGCAGAAGTGAGCATAGCTCGCAAAGTCCTTATGAATCATCTGGAGACAGTGGACACGAATGAATATCTTCAAGTGGAAACTGCAGACACCAGAGTTAGCAAACCTCACAAAATATATGAAATAACTTTATGTATAGAGGGGGATAAGACTAGAAAAATAAGGGGACTATTTTGGGATAATCTCTCCAAGGGTTATGACATCCTTCTAGCTGAAAAAGACTGGCCACCAGAGTTTGTCAGGGAGTGCCCTCATGGCGAAGAAATAATTATGCCTGCCTTCTCAAATCACATCCCAATTCATAAAAAATACACACTTGCTAGAAAGTGGGCAGTAGCCCTAGCTCCTGCTTTATATAAAAATCACGTAGGATGGGATGAGGACTCTCCTCCTCACAAAATCCAGTTAAAATCTCAACCTACTGCACAAAGGCAGTACCCAATTAAGCAAGAAGCTAAAAAACAGGTAAAAGAAATCCTAGATCAATTAGAATACCAGGGGGTGATTGAAACTTGCACCTCACAAATGAACAACCCTTTGTTTCCGGTCTCCAAACCAGACAATTCATATCGTCTAGTTTTGGATTACCGACACCTTAACTCATGTTGCAAAACTTTTGCAGTACAAAACTCGCATAGTGCTGCACTAATGAATAACATAGTGCGCAAAAAATACAAAACAACATTAGACATCTCTAATGGATTCTTTTGTCAAAACATAGCACCAGAGAGCAGATATTTGTCTGCATTCTCAATAAATGGCACTCAGAAACAATTCTGTCGGTTAGCCCAGGGGTACACGAATAGCCCAGGGGTATTCTCAGCGAGAGTAACAGAATTACTACAAACATATGACGACGAAGCATTATCGTATGTCGACGACATATACTTAACAGATGATGACTTGGAGACTCACTTGAAGAGAGTGAACACCATAATACTTGGGTTCGCAGCAGAGGGTTACAAATTCAACTTTAAAAAATCCAGAATTGCCCATCTAACAGTCCTGTTCTTAGGATACGAATTATCAAGTGACTGACAATTTCCTAGAGAAATGTGCCGTACTCCAAGCACCTAGAACACTAAAAAACCTACAGTCAATTCTAGGCTTCCTAAATTTCGGAAGAACATACATTGCAAATTATGCAGAAAGGGTCAAACCCCTTTATGATCTAATAAAACCAGATTTTAAAAGAACCAATTGGACTCAAATACACACAGAAATTCTGAGATCCTTACAAACAGACATGCTAATTCAAACTAAATTAGAAACACGTGACAACACACGCAATCTTGTGATTCGAGTCATCCCAGGAAGATGCGGATTCACATACCTGACCTCTAATGAGGGAGAAAAGGTACCAATTGCATTCAAATCACACTTGTACACTAAGGCTGAAATGAAATTCAGCCCAACGGAAAAAATTCTAACTGCAACACAGACAGCTATAGCAAAAGAACGAGCCCTGGCACAAGGTAAACGAATAATAATCGTGACACTGATACCAGCCCTGGAGGCGGTAACAAAGGCAAGCATTCCAAATGCTAAAGCGCTCCATCCGAGATGGATACAATGGCCTAATTCTCTTGCTGCAACAGACGTGGCATACGAATTTGATCCTAACTTAAAAACACAAGAATTTCTCCAATATGAATTTGAATGTCCACCGCCGACCGAAATTCTGCCTCTAGACCATTACGGCTGTATAATATACACAGACGGATCAGCACAACCCGCAGTAGGGGGTAAACAAGCCTACAGTGCTGCGTGCGCAATCGTTAAAGGTCGCTGGCACGAAGGGAAATTTAAACCAGCTATCACTAAAACACAATCTCTAGGAGATTGTACAGCTCAGCGAGCTGAATTACTGGCGTTCAAGATGGCGCTTGAAAATACCGATCGAGAATTCCTCACACTCATAGTGTGCGATTCGTATTATTGCGTTCAATCTTACAATGAATACTTGCAGATCTGGCTTCAGAATGGTTTCAAGGATGCGAAAGGTGGCACAATCAAGCATAAAATGCTCTGGGAACAAGTAGTTCATTTACAGAAAGAACTACCAAAGACTCACGTGATACATACACTGAGTCATCAACGTGATGGCGTTCACGTTGCAGGGAATTCATTGGCTGATGAGGCCGCGAAAGCAGCTGTGCAAACGGCTTCCGTAGCTGCCATCACACGGTCAAAAACAAAAATAGACAGCGAAATATTACAGGCTGTCAGCGCTACAGAAAAGGATTCGATAGAAACACTCCCGAAAGGCTTTCCAGTAAAATACTCATACATAACTGATGCAAACAATGTTCCTTTTGCTCGAATCCCTGGAGTGGGGGATAGGGCAATTCCAAACATGGAACATAGGTTAGGACTAATAATAGCGGCACACGAAGGGCTTGCTTCTATACATGCTGGCGTCTCAGCCACAGTATCATTATTAAAACAGAGATACTGGTGGCCACAAATGAGAAGACAAACAAGGAACTATGTTTTAGAATGTGAAATATGTCAAAAAATAAAAGTATCAACGGTGAGACGTCCAGCACAGACGCCCCTTCTAATCTCGGATAAACCATTAGCCTGTGTTTACCTAGACCACTGTGGTCCCTTACAAAGGGATGGTAACTATAAATATATCTTGGTTGCAGTGGACTCATGCACGAGATTCATATGGATGTGGCACCAGCACTCGGCTGACGTCTGGACTGTTATACAAAGATTTGCGAGTCTAAATGGCATATACGCTAAGAGCATGCTACGTTTGACCATTATTTTCACTCAAGTCCTCCAGCCTGAGGGGAAACATGGCCAAATGAGCATAGCACAGCGGGAATCTTCTCACTTCCTTCCTGAGGGATACGGGATGGTGTAAAGAAAAAACCAAGGCATAAAGCAATCTATAATGGAAAGGATATTAGGTTCGGGAGCTGGGTGGGTCAAACATCTAATAAGTGTCCAACATAGTCTAAATAACTTGCCAAGAAATTCTCTGAAGGGATTCAGTCCGTACGAATTATTATTTGGAACTAGGATGTTAATCTCTGACCTTGACAGTCAGACTTCAGTGGTAAAGGAAAAAAGCTTTGATATCAAAGATCGTTTGGCTATTTTACAGGACTTAAACGAAACAAGAAAAGACCTGAGCAACATAAAGTTGAAACAGCAGCCAACAACCACTGAAGAACCACCACCTGTCCCAGCAAGACCTGTCTGGATTCCAAAAGTCGGGGATCTAGTCAGAGAAAAGATCGCGGTAAAGAAGGAATTTGGGCCTTCTTACAGAAAAGCAGTTCCTGTCTTGTCTATCAACGGGACAAGATCAGTTGTACTACCGCCGCTTGCTGGTAAAAAGGAGAACCGAGTTGTATCCATCGACCTGGTAAAACCACAATCATGTGGCCGATAACAAACAGTAGGCCAAGTGGACTCCCCATGAGTAGCAGAACACCAAGGTTTGCTACCAGTACAGAGGTCCTAACAAAGAGGCTAATCACATTCGAAACGCCTATAGAAGAACAACAAGGACTATGCAACAAGGCAATGGAACTTAGACCTCTGAAAACCCAAATAAAAACATTTAGCAGAGACACACCAATCTATAATGAAGTAACAAACAACTATGCAAGAAACAGTAATCCTGAAACAATTGGAAAAATAGACAGAACTGCATCCGGCTACTTCATAAACTTCGATGATTCCTCTGAAGGCTTCACTGAAAGACACAGCCATCAACAAAAACCTTTAAAGATAAAGTTAAAGTACTTTTGAAACAACTGAAAGAAACATACCTAATTTCTCCATGGATTGAATTTTGGGTGGGTTTTGGTGCATTTATCCTCATACTTTGGCTCATCATGATACTAACATTGGGACGCTTCATTGAGGGAAAATATGCTAAAATGGACACAGCAAGTCAGAAAATCAACTTGATTCTCAAACCACACACATCTTCACACGTCGAGAAAAGAGAACTTTCTTCAGTCAACTTCACAGCCAATCCTATACCGGGTGGGGTAGCATGGGACAACACTGACTACGAAATCTATGGTCCGGTTGAAATCCTGAAATATCCACACCAAATTAAAATCTCATTGAGTGACTTCGTAAAACCAAGCACATTTGCTGATGATTGGGACTTTGAAAGTATAAACAATATGATGTCTGACTTAGTGATGTCTGCTAAATTTACCAAACATGATTATTTGCAGGGTTCGACAAATTATGATAGTATGTACTGTTATAACCACTATGGTAACCATTTTCTACATAGATCTGCACAACCTAGAAATGTTTTTAATTATAATCAATGGGAACATTGTGCAACCCCTCCAAAAGGAAGCTCAAGAACCGTTTATGACAAATATTCATACTTTTCAGGGTTTAACATAAGTAATGCTGAAACATTTTATTTCAAATTGTCAAATAAGACAGGGACAAAGACCATGATAACCAACACAAAATTGATATATTCAGACTCATTCTTTGAACAAATGAATACTTTTGGTTTTGATTATTGGGACAAAAATGTTGAATTGAAAAGTGTTTGGGGCACAAAAGAATGGCAAGTACAGGGTATAGAATCTTTGTTTAGAGCCTGCATGATCCCAGAACAAATTATATTTTTAAATGACACTGTTCAACAAACTACCTGTCTTGGCCTAGCAAAAATCAAAGAGTTAAATAAACCGTCTATTCCAAAACCTAAATTGAACAGCAATAGCTCCACAGATGAAGAGATAGACGTAAATTATGTACTAAACCAAAACAGAACACATCCTGATTGGAAACAGTGGTTGATCTGGCCCACAGATACTAATAACTGTCAAGACAGATTCCTGAACAAAACACAGGGGTTCAAAATGACCAGGCCAGACCCTAGATATTCCCAAAGACAACACCCAGGAATAATAACCACCTACAGTGTGGGCAAATTATGCCTTCAGTGGCTACAGACTTCCACACTGGCAGAAATTAAGCAACACCTAACTTTACTTACTGATGGTGCTGACTTGCGTGATTTCATTATGGGACCGTGCAAACAGCGTCAGAAACGTTTCATAGCAGCCTCTGTATATGCAGCATATAACGAGGCCTGGAAGGTTACTCAAATTGAGACAGCAGAAAGAATACGGGAAATTGACCGTATTAATTTGGAAAAATCACTTTCTGTAGTGGACAATGGGTTAATGACTCTGTCCTCCAGAATTTTTTCTTTGGACAGCATTGTGTCTTCAGCAATCGACATAATATCGCAAGACTTACTGTTGTTACAACACGGTCAGTCTCAATTGCGTTCTATTGTACAGCTTGGCTGGACGTTACAAAATCTGCGTTCAGGCTATGTGCCTTGGCGTTTAATCAACACAACGTCACTTTTCAATATCTTTAACCTTACTGATAAACAAATCAGTATGGCCCATAAGGGTGCTGATTATACAATCCTGAGCATTGAGAAACTCGAAAGATTACCAGTGACAATGTCAGAACGACCTGTCAGTGAATGGATAATACATGGGATAATTAATATTCCAATCTCAACCTTCAGGTTTCAATACTGCCAGAAATATATACAGGCTGGCATGTACGAAAAATTGGGAAAAGGGTACATTAAAACAACATGGAACCTGCCCTATTCACATGCATGTGTCAGTAATAAAGGACAGAAAGTGTTTCTTAGTGGCAATAATTGTGCGATGTCACTAAGCGGTACACTTCTGTGTAACGGAATTAGTTTGCATGGAGCCTGTGAAGGGAACTCAAATAACCTTTCATGTCACCAGCTGGGCACACCTGCTACAGAGATAGAACCATTCTTTCAAAGACTCTACAATGGGAGTTACATTCTAATTGTGGACCGCAGATGCTGTAGTCTTATGCCCGGGACTCCTTATCTCGTAACTACGACTGCGAAGGTCAAGTGCTGTGGACGCCTTTTGTTCCCCAGCTCCTTTCCAGACAGGGAGGCAAGGGCATGGCCCAACTTGAAAATTACTTCTATTCGAATAGATACTTTAAGCAGAATGAAAACAGTGCTTCTTCAGACGCCGACCAGACTCACGTCATCAAAAGAAACGTATGATCTCCTAGTCGCAAGGACGACTGCAGAGATACATTCATTGTTATCGACTAATTCCCCCATACATTTCGCAGAAATCCTGAATGAAATCTTAAATATTTCTGATACCAGTGGAGTCTCAAAAGTATTTAAGACAGTATTTTCGATGGCATTAACACCATTCAAAGCCATACTGGGTATTTTTCCAGATTTCGTCCACTCGATTTTTGGCGGACTTCCCCTCATTTTGGGACTAATTGCAGGAATCCTATTCTTAGTCCTCATATTTCGTTATGGCAAACCATGTCACAGACAAAACACCTGCGACAAGGGAAGAAACAATCCTAGCCATTGGATACCGGGACCGGATATCAAAAATCCTGGGACTATCCCGGCTTAGAGACCTGAACATGACTTGGTTTCTATCATTTCGACCAATGTGGCAACGATGTGTTTTACCTGTATTAAGGTGCCTGCTATGCGGAGAAGAATGCGTGTTAGACACCTGTCTGACGCTACAATCGGATGCGCCAATGGATGCAGAAACATTGTTGAGTCCAACAAAGGCTCATGCTTTGTGCTGCCCTCAACGGCTACCAATCCTGATGACGGCATTCGTGGAAGCTTCACCACTACGATTAAGGGGTAGTGAGGTTCAAAATGAAAGCAGCATCGATCAGGTACGACCTTCTGTCAGCAATCCAAATCAAAATGTCAATGGAGACAATCATGCGCACGAATGCATGGTTACACCTATTTCCGAGTTAGTGGAACTCTCCCAGGAAGCTGTTGACAACTTTTTCGAGAGTCTAAATGATATGATGTTCTCACCGGAGCAGAAATAGAGACTTTTGAGCAAGCTCGTACACGGCGTTCCCTGAATTTGACCTTCAACTAGAATAGCAAAATACCATGAACAATTTTCCCTCCAGTTCACGGACAGTAAATTTTTTCAGCAGCCCCATAATATTTTTGCATATTTTTCGGGACACTTTCTTCTGCTTAAAGTAAGGACTATTCTTAGAGAACTAAGATTTCTACTTTTAGATAGCTTATAGACATTAGCTGCCCGCTGTTATGTTCGTAATTATTGTATTCTGTGATGGAATGGTCTCGAAACTTTTTTCTGTATTAAGAGCCATTTCATGTGTAAATTCTCATATACCATTTAGCAATAATGTATACATATGCGTGATTACTTTAGCATTATTTCACAGCTTGAGTGCATACAATACATGTAAATGCTTTTTTTTCCCGTATATTTGATAAATTCAAAATGCATTTATGTATTTTGGGGTGGTAAGGTATACACGATACTCTACAGTATGTTTTACTATGCGTAGATTAGTAAATATGTCCATAGTTAGCGTGGAGTGGGTGTGATGTATTCCTATAGGTTCTGTATCGATCCCCCTATTCCTGACCCTATTCTGGTTAACAAACTAACAAGTTAACTAGCAGCCATCCCATGAGGCAGAAAACCCCCATGATGCAGGAACCGTTATCTGATAAAGCCACACTACGGCACAGGAGCGTGTTATCTGATTAGGTCATAACGCTTGCCATCTAATTAGACAAGCGATATTCCTCCAGCCCCTGATAAGGCATACGGAGTTCTCATAACAAATCAAACCTATGACACCTTGGGAAAAACCCTGCGGCCATTGTTTTGATTTCACCGAGAACTTCAGCAAAAGAATGTGCTAACGACCTGGTCGTATGACATCCTTATTGACGTATCTATGTCCATCCTTACGTCAATCTCGGCACCTTAAAGGTATAAATATTACCGATATTGCCCTATGCAAACACACGCGGTGGTGACGAGGACGAGCAGCCAGACTTGCCGAAGCCCAGAGCAGAGCAGACCCCGCTGGCGCAGCCCCGCCTTTCCTGACGCGCTGAGAACGAGACGCTGCCTTTCTCCTGCCGAGAAATCCAGCTCCGGCGCTTCCGGGTAGCCCTCGCAGGCAGCCTGGAATATCGAGACCAGAGACGAGAGATACCATCCCTCATCCATCCTAGATTCCAGGTACAGAACTGAATAACCCCTCACAGAGAATTCTTTAGTCAGTCACTTGGCAAAAACAAACTTAACTTAAAACTGTAACTTTCTATTCCCGCCCACGTATTAGACTTAGGTCAGGTACACGGGGTAGGCTTAGCTAGAAACACCAGTTGAGTACGATTAGTCAAATGTATATGTGTATGTAATATATTTTATTCATTTTAAACCTTCATATGGCTTAGAAACCATATCAATGTTTTTACAGTATTATTTTATACTTCTGCTTTTAATGTATGCCCTTTACTTAATCATAAGTATTGCAATAATATCGATCCATTTCTCTTGTACGAGAAAAGAGACTGATCAATAAATAACATCTTTTATTGAACACGCCCGTCTCTTCCTTTTCTCTACAATCTGATGAGACTAAGAATGCACGTACTGACTGAGTAAAATAAATTGCCTTTTGTTTTCACACGACTCTCGAGATACACTCTTGATTAGGGGAGAGCAAAGTTGTCATGTTCTATGGTTGTCAGAAACTAAATCCCTTCTTGTCTATCCAGGGAGGTTCAACTCCTCCTTGCCTATTCGAGAAAGTTTCTAGTGAACTCTGAGCTAGCTGGCAAACCCAAAACTTTAAGTCTAATATCGACAGTAGTAGACCTAGTTAACGTCTGGTCTAGGCCTATACTATTGAAGGTATTATTCCAATGCGCAGAGCCTATTGGGATAATAGGAACTACACTACATGTCATTTAAAAACATTATTTGTTCTGGTATAATGCAGGCTCTGAACAGGGCTTCTAAACCTTGTATCTGCCAGTCATTTGTGCCCAGACAGTTTTTGTCTCGATGTTGTCTTTCCAAAATTCAAAACCTAATGTAGACAGCTGAGCATAAAAGTTTGCAGAATAAATTTGTTTAGTATTGGTAACATTGTTTTCATTCCTGTCTTATTTACATTTTTGAAATAAAACGTTTCTGGATTTGTAACATTAAACCCTGAGAAGTACGGAAACTTTTCATAAAATGTTTTTGAGCTGCCTTTTGGTGGCGTTGGACAATGTTCCCATTGATTATATGTAAAAACATTCCTAGGGCTTGCAGATTTATAGAAATAATGGTGACCATAATGATAAAAACAATACATTTGTTCATAATCTGATGACCCTTCTAAATAGTCATGTTCAGTAAATTTTGCAGACATTTCTAAATCTGACATCATAGTATTAATAGTCTCAAAGTCCCAATCATCAGAAAATGTGCTGGGTCACTTAAAGAAACCTTAAACTGGTGAGCAATCTTCAGCATTTCTACTGGATCAAAGATGTCAAAATCAGTTCTATCCCATGCTATACCACTAGGTATAGGAACGGCTGTGATGTTTACTGATGACAAGTCTCTTCTTTCACAATGGGATGATTTGTGGGGTTTCAGGACCAAGTTGATTTTCTGACTTGCTGGGTCTATTGTACTGTATTTTCCATCTATCATTTTTCCCAAGCTTAAAACCAGAATGAGCCAGAGCAGGAGGAAAAGTACACCTAACACAATCCAAAATTCAATCCATGGTGAAACCAGATATGGTTTTTCAAGTTGATGAAAGAGTTCGGTTATTTTTTCTTTGAAAGATTTATTTGCTGGTGTGTCTTCAGGTTCACCGGGATCCTCAGAGAAAGTATCAAAGTTGATAAAATAGCCAGAGGCAGTTCTGTCAATTGTTGGAATTGCATCAGGATTGTTATTAATCTTTAGAGTTGTTTCTTCCTTTGACATATTGGTATAGTCAGAGGCTACATCATTGTAGACAGGTGTTTCTTGACAAACTGTTATTTGGGTCTCAAGAGACACGAGTTCCAAGGCTTTGTTGCATAGTCCTTCTTTTTCTTACTGCAGGTTTATCAAAGGTGATAAGTCTTTCAGTTTGAACCGCTTGGATAGTAGCAAGATTTGGTCTTCAGCTACATATTGGGAGTCCACTGGGCCTACTACTTATTATAGGCCACATGTTGTGATTTGACCAGGTCGATGGACACGACTCGGTTCTCCTTTTTATCAGCAAGGGGCGGTAGTACTACTGGTCTTGTTCCTTGGATTGCCAAGACAGGTACTGCTTTTCTGTAAATAGGCCCAAATTCCTTCTTCACCGCTATCTCTTCCCTGACTAGATCCCCAATCTTTGGTATCCACACAGGTCTTGCTGGAACAGGTGGTTTTTCTTCAGTGGTTGGTGGCTTCTGTATTGTGTTACTCCGACTTCTTCTTGTTTCATTTAAGTCCTGTAAAACAGCCAAACGATCTTTGGCATCAAAGGGTTTTTGTTTCACCACTGAAGTTTGACAATCGAGGTCTTCGATTAACATTCTAGTACCAAATAGTAATTTGTATGGAGTGATTCCACCCAGAGGATTTCTTGGCAGATTATTAAGACTACGTTGGACTCTTATTAGATGTTTGACCCACCCATGACCCATCACCCGAACCTAATACCTTAGCTGTTATGGATTGCTTTATGTCATGTTTTTTTCTTTCCACTACCCTCAGAATACCGCAATGCAACGCCCAAACTAGCCATGGCCTCCTGTAAGCTCGAGAGCTAAACGCAGGACCCTGGTCAGCATGTAGCGTGTCGATTGCGTATGTGCCGATAAAGACTCGCAAATCCTTTATAACAGTTCTGGCGTCAGCCGAGCACTGGGGCCACATCCAAATAAATCTTGTGCAGGAATCCACTGCGACCATGTTATATTCATAGTTGCCATCCCTTGTTAAGGGACCACAGTGGTCCAGGTAAACGCACGCTAGTGGTTTATCTGAAATCAGAAGGGGCGTCTGTGCAGGTCGCTTAACTGTAGAAACTTTCATTTTTTGGCAGATTTCACATTTTAGAACATAGTTTCTAGTTTGTTTCCTCATGCGTGGCCACCAATATCTCTGTTTTAATAACGATACTGTGGCGGAAACTCCTGCGTGTGCAGAGGTGAGCCCTTCATGTGCTGCTAAGATTAGTCCTAACCTGTGTTCCATGTTTTGAATTGCTCTGTCCCCCACTCCAGGGATTTGAGCAAAAGGAACATTATTCGCATCAGTTATATATGAGTACTTTACTGGAAAGCCTTTCGGGAGTGTCTTACCACTGTCTTTGATTGAAGCACTGACAGCTTGCATTATTTTGCTGTCTATTTTTATCTTTGATCGGGTGATTGCAGCTACGGAAGCCGTTTGCACAGCTGCCTTCGCGGCTTCATCAGCCAATGAATTCCCTGCAACGTGAACGCCATCACGCTGATGACTCAGTGTATAAATCACGTGAGTCTTTTGTAGTTCTTTCTGCAAAAGAACTACTTGTTCCCAAAGTGTTTTATGCTTAATTGTGCCACCTTTTGCATCTTTGAAACCGTTTTGAACCCAGTTCTGCATATACTCATTGTAAGATTATACGCAGTAATATGAATAGCACACTATTAGTGTGGGAAATTTGCAATTGGTAGTTCAGCTCGCTGATCATAGGTCTGAATTTGCCTTCGCGCCAGTGACCTTTAACAATCGCGCACGCAGCACTATAGGGTTGTTTACCCCCAATTGCGGGCTGTGCTGATCTGTGTGTATATATTATACATCCGTAATGTTCTAGAGGTAGAATCTCGGTCGGCAGAGGACATTCATGTTCGTATTGGAGAATTTCTTGTGTTTTCAAGTATGGGTCAAACACGTATTCAACGTCTGTTGTAGCAAGAGAGTGAACCCATTGTATCCATCTTGGATGTAAAGCTTTTGCATTCGGAATGCTCGCTTTTGTCACTTTGGTGTACAGGTGTAACGATCATTATGCGTTTACCCTGCGCTAGGGCTCTCTCCTTTGCTACTGCAGTTTGAACCTCTGTAAGAATTTTCTCAGTAGAATTGAATTTCATTTCTGCTTGTGTGTACAAGTGTGATTTGTATGCTATTGGTACCGTTTCTCCTTCATTAAAGGTTAAGTACGTGAATCCGCAACTCCTTGAGATGATTCGGATCACAAGGTTGCGCACGTTTTCGCGTGCCTGTAACTGTGTTTTTGCTAACATGTTTGGACTGAACGCAGAATTTCTGTGTGTGTTTGAGTCCAATTAGTTGGTTTGAAATCAGGTTTGATTAATTCGTAGAGAGGTTTAACCCTTTCTGCGTAATTCAGAACATAAGTTCTTCCAAAATTCAGGAAACCTAGAATTGACTATAAGTTTTTCAGCATTTTTGGAAATTGGAGGAGCACACATTTCTCTAGGAAGTTTGCTGCCAGGCTTTTGCTTTCACTTGATAACTCGTATTCTAAGACTAGGACTTTGAGGTGGGCAATTCCTGATTTCTTAAAATTGAATTTGTACCCTTCAGAAGCAAACCCAAGTATTATGGTGTTCACTCTTTTCAAGTGCCTGTCCAAGTCGTCATCTGTAAGATAGATGTCATCGACATAAGATAATGCCTCATCATAGTACGTTTGTAGTAACTCTGTTACCCTGGCTGAAAATAACCCTGGACTATTCTTGAATCCCTGAGGGAGACGGCAAAATTGTCACAGTGTCCCCATAATTGAGAAAGCGGTCAAATGCCTGCTTTCAGGTGCAATGTTTTGACAAAAAAAAAATTTGAAATATCTAATGTGGTTTTATATTTTTTACGCACTATGTTATTCAGTAGTACTGCACTATGTGCATTTTGTACTGCAAAAGTTTTGCAAAAAGAGTTTAAGTGTCTGTAATCCAATACTAGACGATATGAATTGTCTGGTTTGGAGACAGGAAACAAAGGATTGTTCATTGACGAGGTGCATGTTTCAATCACCCCTTGGTATTCAAGTTGATTTAAAATCTCCCTGACTTGTTTTTTAGCTTCTTGCTTAACTGGATACTGCCTCTGTGCAGTAGGTTGATTTTTTAACTGGATTTTATGGTGAGGAGAGTCCTCATCCCATTCCACATGATTTTTATATAATGCTGGAGCCTGGGCCACAGCCCATTTTCTGGCATAGGTGTATATTTTATGAGTAGGAATATGATTTGAGAAGGATGGCATAATTATCTCTTGCCATGTGGGCACTCCCTGACAAATTCAGGTGGCCAGTCTTGTTCAGCTAGAAGAACGTCATAGCCCTTAGAGAACTTCTCCTAAAAGATTGCTCTTATTTTTCTAGTTATGTCCCCCTCCATCTGGAGTGTTACTTCATATACCTTATGGGGTACACTAACCCTGGTGTCTGCAGTTTCAACTTGAATGCATTAATTCAAGTCCACTGTCTCCAGATAATCCTTCAAGATCCTGCGAACTATGGTGACTTCTCCTGCGCTGTCTAACATTGTCTGAGCCCACTCCCCGTTCTTGAACTGTGTCCTCAAGATCCTCGGCATGTCTGATCTTTATGCTTGCTACCTTCTTTTTGGAAAATTTAGCTTTTTTACTTTCGTGAACGGGTTCTTTGTCTTTGGACTTGACGCGTTCTTCCTTGTGTTCTGACCGTCCTCTTCTTTCCGATTTCTGCGAAGAAGTCTGAAAAGATCGATAATGACGTGTATCATTATCTTGATATCTGTCAAGTTTTTTCAAATTATCCATATTCCTAAGGTTATACCTTTTTTCAGAGGGCTCCCGTTGGGGAGACCTATCTCCCCATTGGGGAGATCTTCCTCTGGACTGAGAACGTTTCTCTCTAGGAAGAGTCTGTTTAGTGTTTTCCCACTTCTTTTTAGGAATAGTGAGATTATTTGTAATAAAAACTTTTTCAGGATTTTCAGTTAGTTGGGGTTTTAACGGTTTCCCACCCAAACTATCTCTACCTAGTTCTTCATAAGATTTTTCAATAATTCTAGCAAGCTCAAATGGTTGATCTGCTATATCTGTTTCGTTTAACTTTTGGCGGATTGCCACGGATGCTGCTTCACCTTTAATGTTAGCTAATAATATAGCTTAGACCTTTCTGAAATCTTTCAGTAATTTCATACCTAGATTTAAGGCCGGTTCTGGACCGTATTCATTCTGAATCTGTCTTAGAACGTCTGGTATTACCGCCATAGACGGTACGTGATGTGTTTTCGTGTAGATTGAAGCAAAAACTGTACCCCGAGTGTCACAGTCCTCCACATGTGGTGCTATCCCCATTGGTAAACAGATTGTCAGAATTCTGTGTTTCTCATGAGGTGTACTATCAGGGAATACTGCCTCTATTTGAGTAATTTTTTGAGCTAACCAGAATGGAATTTGTTCCCTCTTTGCAGGTAATTAACTAATGACTGAGTGTATAGTCAGTGGTGTAATTTTGTTTGTGTTCCCCTGGTGAGGGGTGTGCTGTGGAATCCTCATAGCAGGTTGGACTGTTAAAGTCCGCATGACATATTGAACCAATTGTCTAGGTATTTTAATTCACTGTTTCAGCTGTATTAACAGTTCTCTACCTGGCATATTTTCTATGTCAGGAGGTGGTGTATAGCTGGCTAGTACCGGCCATGTAGCTCCTGGTCTACCTAGTGGACCGAGCCTGGTATTGTGATTTTGATGTTGTAGGGTGCCATTAAACCAGAGCTGATGCTCTTGGTAAGTTAGTGGAATTTCAACGTCCTCGAAAGGAACGTATTCCACTGGAGGTTCCTCTGCTTTGTAGTAGTGGAATGCCTGTGATACTGGATTTGCTTGTGGAAAAGTAATCCATGAATTGAATACCTCTGTCTGCCGATATTCATGTGCCTCTATCACAAATATAATTTTACTACCTCTTGATGATACCCCATTTTCTATACGTTTTATAGTTATGGTTTTCGTTATATTTGTCGGGATGATTATAGCATCATCGTCTTCTTCATTAAACCCTGTAACGTCTAAACCTGGTTGGTTCGCATTTACTGCAGCTCCACCGGTTGCGTTGTTGTCGCCGTTATTCGACATTGTTTAATGAAAGTTTGCAGAACAAGTTTCGAGGAAACAAAGATTAGGTGCACAATATTTTGGAACGCTGTATCCTTCTACGTTGAATAAACCAAAAACTAACAATAACTCCGGTCATGGACTTACTAGTGCCCCCTTCATATAACATTGTAAGACTGGATAGACCTAAAAAAAACAGGGGGCGGATTAGCCTGCATACACCGCTCTAACATAGAAGTAAACCAAATCCAATCGGAACCACTCAAATCCTGTGAATACCTCGGTCTAAATATAAGATCGGCTAACAACCAAAGTTGCAACTTGCATGCAATTTATCACCCACCAGGTAACAATATTTCTTTTATAGAACAACTAATGGAGATCATTACGGCAAACACTAACACTGACGCACATAATATATTCTTAGGGGATTTTAATCTGCATTGGAATGACAACAATGACAAACAGGTCAACACTCTTAAAGAGTTCTTAACCGAGCTAAACCTATCTTAAGCATGCAGACAGCCAACTCATTCAAAAGGAGCTACGTTGGATTGGATAATTTCAAAAAAAGAGAATACGTCAATCCTATCAATTGAACCATGCGACTGGTCGGATCACCATGCCATAACCTTCCGGATTCCTACATGGAAAAAGAATAAACACTCACAACCGAACAAAGTAAATAAATGGATACGGGACACAAGAGAAATGAACATGGAACTCCTAATAGATAGATGTGAGAAGGACCTGTACCCACCTAACAACTTGCAAAATATGAATGATCTAACAGACCACTACACTAATTCAATAAAGGATATAGTGAATACCACTATGCCTCTGAAACTGAAAAAAATCACAGAGAAGGACAAAAACCCATGGTTTAATGGAACACTGAATGAGGAAAGAAGGAAATTGAGACAAGCAGAGAGACAATGGAGACAACACCCATCTTCTCCCGAACTGAAAACTCTCAGAAAAACCAGAAAAGAAAACAATAAGAAGATCCTCAACACCAAAAAAGAATTTATAAGAGCAGAACTAGATCTCGCCAAAAACAGACCACGGAAACTTTTCGAAATTTTAAAACAACATTCCAACAAATTTGCTAAATCTTCACAAGAAATCACAAAAACACAGCTAAGCTGCGAATAATTCTCAACTTTCTTCACCAACAAAGCCAATTTGTTGGAAAAAGAGCTTAGGAGCGCAGCGGACATCGTAGACACCCAAAGACCAACAACGAACAATACCAACTCTACCAACTGAATAATTAAAGAAGACAAGACGAAAAATAAGGCCCACTGGGATACATTCAAGTTGTTGGACCAGATTAACATCACCAAAACGCTAGTAGACATCAGACCTAATAACCATTATGTGGAGAAGTGTGGCTCAGGGGTTAGAGGCAGCAGACCCGGAAGCTGAGATCGGTCCTGGACCAGGGTTCAATTCCCCGCCTCGGCGGGTCTTGGGCTAAAAATTCCACGGACTCGATAATTCTCGCCCCGGTGCCTCCTCGACTCACGGGTTCACACTCTGCGACTCTGGGCAATAGCTTGCTTAATCTCCACAACGGCCCCTCGCGGCGGGATGCCTGACTTTCACCTTGTGGATACCCTGCTATCTCACAGGGGAATACCAGGAAGGGTTCCCAAAGCAAGCGCCGGGAAACCCACTGCGGGTAGCTGTGCGCTATATAAGCTCAACTACATTTACATTTACATTTACATTATAATGACCATCTCCCATCAAAATTCATGAAAGAAATCAGCCACATGCTGATTCCTATATGGACAAAAATTATTAATGCCTCTCTCTCACAAGGGATTCTTCCGGAATGTCAAAAAACCGGACAAGTCGTCCTCATTATCAAAAAACCGACTGCAAACCCAGCTGATCCGAATAACTTTCGCCCTGTGTCCAACATCCCTATTCTTGCCAAACTAATTAAATGGGACAATTACCGTCCCATTACCAATATTCCCACTCTCGCCAAACTGCTGGAAAAATGTGCGCAACTACAATTGACTAAACACATTGAACAATTTGATCTCCTCAACCCTCACCAATCAGGCTTCCGAGCAGGACACAGTACAGAAACTGCTATGACCCACATAATTGACGACGCACTTCAAATGCTAGACCAAAACGAGACCTGCCTCCTCATCCTCCTTGATCTCTCTTCAGCATTCGACACCGTTAAACATGAGAATTTACTAGAACTACTAAACGCTAGAATGGGTTTATCTGGAACTGTTCTAAAGTGGTTCACTTCCTTTCTTCACAACAGGTCGCAGAAATTCAAGAGCAACAACCTGATGTCCTCACAAATACCCGTAACGCTAGGCGTCCCCCAAGGATCCTCTCTATCCCCAACTCTGTTCAACCTAGTCATGGAACCGCTCACCACCTTGCTACAAGCATCCAAAGGACAGTTTCACATGTACGCCGATGACACCCAACTTTATCTCAAAATACAGTCCCCCAAAGACATCTTGCTCCTGAACTCAACGATCAGATGCACCCAATCCTGGCTTGCCGATAATCATCTCAAACTCAATGCCCTGAAAACAGAGTTCCTGCTGATCTCACCTCCAACGAAGATCTCCACCACTCAAACTTGGCTTAAACACCTAACCGCACTCAATGTCCAACCGACCATCGTGGACTCAGCAAAATCTTTAGGCATAACACTCGACACCAATCTCAACATGCAGCAACATATCAGCAAGGCAACAAAGGGAGCGAACTTCCAGATCAATACTCTGAGGAAACTTAAACCCTTCCTCCCAGCCAAAGACTTCCAAACGGCAGTACAAGCACTAGTCATCCCTCGAATTGAATACGGCAGCACCGCCCTCTGCGGACTCCCACTAACTACAACCGCACCCCTGAGAGCTTCTCTAAACACTGCAGCGAGACTCATCACTGGGTCAAAAAAGCACTCCCATATTACCCCTGACTTGAAATCCCTGAACTGGCTACCTTTTGAAGCCAGAATACACTTGAAAATCGCCTGCATGACACACAAGGCGGTACACCTAAACTCACCCGGATACCTCGCTCAGAAACTGACAATCTCTGGCGGAGTTAGAAACACTAGAGGCACAAACAATCTTCTGCTGAAACCTCGAAGATTCCGGAAGGAAAAAACATATAAGCTCTCCTTCTCAGGAATGGCGCCTAGGATCTGGAACTCACTCCCGCCCAAAATCAGGCTTATCTCTTCCACTACACTCTTTAAAAATGAAGTAAAAACTATCCTCATGGCAAAATACACTTGAGCTTTTATCTCAGACACTGTTAATACTCTGCATCGATTTGTTTATTTTGATTATTTGTATTAGCTGTTTTATTACTCACAGGATTGGCTTTGTAGCCACCTAGTTGTACTGTTTTGACCTATTGATTTATCTGTCTGACTATACTCCCTCATGTACTATTCTTTGTAAATTCTTTGTAAAGTTTTATTACTCACAGGATTGGCTTTGTAGCCACCTAGTTGTACTGTTTTGACCTATTGATTTATCTGTCTGACTATACTCCCTCATGTACTATTCTTTGTAAAGCGCTCTGATATCTGCGAAGATCTTGTCCGCGCTATATAAAACTTTCAAAATAAATAAAATAAATATATAATAGAGAAATGTGTACAAAAACAACTTAGCGAATACATAGACAACTTCTCCTTATTGGATGAATGCCAATCGGGTTTCAGAACAGGTCACAGCACGGAAACAGCAATCCTACATATAGTCGATGATGCTCTACAGGCCCTAGACCAAAAAAGATCATGTCTACTCATCCTCCTAGACCTGTTCTCTGCATTTGACACGGTAAATCATGAAAAATTGCTTAACAGACTCCAGGACAGGATGGGAATATCGGTCAATGTCTTGAATTGGTTTGATTCCTTCCTCAAAAATAGAACACAAAGATTACTGATCAACCAAAAACTATCGCCTTCATGTCCTAACACGATTGGAGTTCCCCAAGGATCTACATTATCTCCTTCATTGTTTAACCTTTATGTCGAACCGCTTACGGAAATTCTTCGAAATTCAAAAATAGCCTTTCATATGTACGCGGATGACACACAACTATACATTAAAATCGCATCTCTGGGAGACATCAAGATAATGAACGAGGCTCTACAATCAACATTACAATGGTTAACAAGCAATCATCTGAAGCTAAACACCCAGAAAACAGAATTCCTACTAATCCCACCGCTTAAGAACCGCACAGAGTCTAAGGAATCGTCAAAAATGATCACGGCGCTTAACTGCACCCCTACGCTAGTTGAGCCGGCGAAATCGCTAGGAATCACACTCGATGAGAACCTTGATATGAAAACCCACATCAAAGCAATGACAAAAAGTGCCCGTTTTCATTTGAACTACATTAGAAAAATGAAACCTTACATCTCTCAGGCGGGTCTTAAACTAGCAATCCAATCCTTGGTAATCGTGAGGATTGAATATGGCTGCACAACTTTAGCAGGCCTACCCAAAATCTCCACAGCTCCACTAACAGCATGCCTCAACGCAGCCACAAGAATGATCACCGGGTCGAGAAAGTTCGACCATATCTCTCCACACTTGAAAGCATTGAATCGGTTACCGTACGAAGCCAGAATTCAACTAATAATGGCATGTATCACTCACAAAGCGCTTCACTACAGGACACCTAGATACCTGGCCCAGAAAATTGAACTATCTGGAGGAATCAGACCAGTGAGGAGTGCCAAGGAGTTAGTACTGAGACCACCCATCTTCCGGAAGAAGAAAACCTATGATAGAGCTTTCTCAGGAGCAGCACCCAGAATCTGGAACTCTCTCCCACCAAACATTAGAAAAATAACACACACAGAATCATTCAAGAGGGAATTAAAACTTTCCTAATGAGCAAATACCTTCCATAGACGAGTCAATTCGTTTTTAAGCTCCATGTTAGACTGTGTATTCTGTTTACTGATTTATACTTTTTTGACGTTATTTAACCAGGCATAGTGCTATTGTAGAAAACTGTATGTGTTGAAATATGCTTGATTGTATCTAATCTACCTCATTCAATGTAAAGCGCTCTGATACCCAAGGGTCTTGTTCGCGCTATACAAAACTTTCTAAATAAATAAAAATAAATACAATAATACATAGGATTTTCGTCCTACTTAGTTTTGGCGGATATTAACCTTTTACCCACTCCAGACGTCTATTGGAGTATTGTACAGGAAAAAAGGGTCTCTATGAAAAGCACGACTGAGTTACTCCAGTATCTAGCGTTAAATTATCACCTTACCAAACGTTGGGAGCCATGTAGTGTAGTTCCTAATTTTCCCGAAATGCGCTGCGCATTGGAATAACATATACTATAGTTTAGACGTAGGACTGAGGTCAACTAGGTCTCTATCGTATATATTAGACTTAATTGTGAGTGCCAGCTAGCTCAGAGGTCACTAGAAACTTTCTCGAATAAACAAGAAAGGATTAGTTTCTGACAACTGTATAAACATGACAACTTTGTTTCCCAAGAATGAGAAATCAAGCTCTAGAGTCGCGGAAACAATAGATAGCTATTTTACTCAGTCAATCGTGCATGCTTCGTTTCACCAGAGGTGATGAGAAAATAGAGAGACGGGCGTTTTCAATAAAAGTATTTTTTGAACAGTCTTCTTTCTCAAGCATAAGAAATGTACTGCTTCAATCGTAATACTTGTAATAAAGTACAAGGCATATAATACGAAAAGTATTATAAAGTAGTACTGTAAAAGCATGATATGGTTTCTAAGCCATAAGTTGCCAGATACCCGCAAGGGTAAGCCGGAAACATTGGAGCTGGATTTCTCGGTAGGAGAAAAGACAGAGCCTCTCAGTGTGTCAGCTGGAGGGTCGGCTTCCTTCGGCACTTGCTGCTGCAGGGCGTCGGCCAAGTAGTTAGTCGATCTGCTCCAAACCACCGTGTGTTTGTCTGGGCAAATGTAGGCATATTTATACCTTGAAGGTGCTGAGTTTGAATTATGATTGGACTTAATAACGTTACTCAAAGACTCAATTCTTTGAAAACTCCAGGAGTTCTTGGATAAATCAATATTCAAGCAGGGGGAAGTCCCTAGCTGCTGAAGGCGGGTTTATCCAAGAAATCGTTGTTGATTCTCAGAACTTAGTGGAAGTAGCCATGCCGTATTTGGGCTACAAGGCTCAGGCCAAATATGGTACTGATTTCTATGCCTAAATAACAATTGGATAATTTATACCTATATAAGGGCATGAATCTGGAAAATTTACACTAGGGTGCTAGATTAATTTACAACAGGACTAGGTATAAACCAAGATCTAGATGGACACTTAAAAGATCAATGTTGGAGGATCCAGAGATAGCTATAGGGCTTAAACTTTGTATGCCTCGATTATTTTTTTATAAATATTGGATCTATGTCGTATTGACTATGTTTTGGATGCCTTTAAGGCATATCTGAGGCGCTTTCTGCATAGTCTTATTTGTACTAAAAATAGTGAGTAAACACAAGAGTTAAGAACATTGGAGGATAAAATCTCCTAACTTGTTGTAGACCTGCTTTGGCTCAACCCGGGGGCCACTGAGGGAATACAACAAGCTCAGAGAAAGCTTGAGAATGCCCGTCAGGAATATAGGATCAGCAAAGAACCATATAAATGAATTAATTGTAAATGAAAATGGGGAGACATCTAGTAGATTGGAGGACAAGCAAGCTTGCCTGCTCTTGCAATTCTTTGAGCTCTATAAGAAGGAGATCTCACCAAATTCTGAGACCCTCAAAACCTGGTTGAGGGAAAAATCCTTGTCTACTCTAACTGCAGAAAGACGTGAAAAACTAGACTCCCCAATAACAGAGGACGAGATTAGAGTGCAACTCGGGAGAAGCAAAATTAATAAAGCAGCAGGCACAGACGCGCTCCCTAGTGAGGTATATAAACTCTTGATGGATGAGTTGGTTCCGATCATGTGCACGCTGTTCAATTCGGTTTATCAATTAGGGTCAGGTACCTAGGTCCTGGAAGGAGGCAACATTAGTGCTTATTCTGAAGCCCACTAAGGACCCTTAAGGGCCAATTCATACAGACCGATCTCCCTGCTGAATGCTGATTATAAGATATTTATGAGAATTCTAGCAGGGAGACTGACCACAATCGTTCCTCAGCTGATTAATTCTGATCAGAAATGGTTTATCCCTAAAAGGTAGATTCAAGAACAAACACAGCAACTCATAGGCAATAAAGACTTGGCAACAACTCGATTTGAACCCCTGGCCGTGGTGTCACTACATACGGCAAAGGCATTCGATTTTGGTTCTATTTTTATCCAGACTCTGGAAAAATGTTATCAGGGGCCTCCGCTAAAACACTACTGAATGGGATCTTAACATCTAGGGGTTAATTCACTGAGAGGAATGAGACAGGGCTGTCCAATCTTGCCCCTGGTGTTCAATATCTATATAGAACCCTTAGCACAGGCAATAAGAGCTGATGTCTCAATAACTCCCTTCAAATCCCATCATTATAGCAGCAAGGTTACCTTATATGCTGATAACTTGCTGTTATATACTGATAATCCTGCAGTGGCAGTACCAAGGGTTGAAAACTTGCTAGAAGAGTTCAGATCTCTGTCGGGGATTTACCTAACACCTCTAAAACTGAGGTGAAGTCAAGATTTTAAATACTTGGTTATTATAATCGTCAAAGACATTGAGAAGATCCCACAGATTAACCTAAATAGGGTTATAAAAGAAATCAATTGTTTGTTAGCAAGGTGGAAAAAACTTTATTTAACAATCCACGGAAGGAGTGACCTAGTTAAGATGGTTATTCTCCCCAAATTAACTTATTTGTTCAATGCATCCCCCTTAATTCCCAAAGCTGGGCATCAGTATAATCCAGAATAAGATTGTAAATTTTATCTGGGCTTATAAGGGTGCTAGGTTGGTCTGGAAGAAGCTTAGGCACAGGCTTGTTGAAGGTGGACCGGCTCTCCTTGATATCAATTGACTGTGTAGCCTTTCAATTTAAGAATATCCGGATATTGCTCACGAAGCCTGATGATTCAACTTGGGAAAGACTTCTGTGGTACAAGGTTGGAAGCAGATGGGGGATGGGTTACTGTTTTGATTTCACCCAAATCCGTGAATCTCCTGGGAACCCGTTATGCCTTAAAGATAGCCTAATCACTCCAATCAGAAAGGCGGGCATTTCAATATGGTCAGATCTGATAACATTAGAGGGCGTTTTTAAGCGCGAGTGACTACTCTAGATTCAAATATATGCAATAAGTATCTTGGTTTACATCTGAGAAGAATGAAATATGTGGTGACTGGGAACTGGAGTGATCAGTTCAAGATGTCAATCTTAAGAGCAAGGAAATTTCTAAATTGTACGAGAAGTCCCAGGAGGCAGACGAGAAGGAGTATCTGCTGCAACACTCGGTATGGAATGAGGTTCCTTTGGAGTGTGATATTGAAGCAATATATGAACTCTCCCTGATGCTCCTATATAAATATGTAAAGCAGGCTAACCTCAAGAAGAATCACTTCTTTGTTATCTATCGGCTGTACTGGACTCCGGGTAAGATAGCAAAGTTTGCTCTATCCCCCACCCCCAAATGCCCAAGATGTGATCTCATAAAAGTTTTTTATGAATGCCCCGGGCTGAGAGCCTACTTGAGTGGAATCGAGAAAGCCCTCTGTGGTATCTTCAGCAGGGAAATAATTTTGAATGTGCCACCTGTTCTTTTTGGGGAAGATGGCATGATACGTAAGAAGATGAAGCATTCACACAGAGGTTTACTGCTGTTTCTTGTTTTGATAGCTCAGCGGGAAATATGTATGAAATGGAGAGACCCCTTGCCCCTGAGTTGGAAGATTGGGTTAATGCAGCTACTAAAATGACCCGTCTGGACCATTGCGGAGGAAAAGAGAATTGCCTCTATATCTGGCAGGCCTTTATATTGTGGTGTAAAGGTTTGGGACTCAAACACCCCCTCACTGTCCAATGATTACACCATGTCATCAACAATGATGCAGGTCTGGATTGGTCCACAGACCAAAGCGAATGCAGTGGTCGCGGGGTGCACAGTGTAGAAGGGCGGGCCTACAGGAATTGCTGATGCATATTTGGTGAAATGAGGATTAAAAAAAAACAAAAAACATTAAATATTATACCTAGAACAAACATAAAACATTTTTAAAAAGTACAATAACAATATTTTTGACGTAACAATAATATGACAGTAAACATTTCAAACTTCAAATTTTTTTACACTAAAAATCGATATTTTTAACATCAATATATAATACATCGATATTTAATTCTATCGATATGCTAAATTCGATATTAATGTATGTCAATATAAAAAAGTCGATATTATGTCCACTCACTGCAGCCTCTCCACCTCTTTTGAGAGATGTAGCAGAGTGAAGAAGGCAGCAAGTGGGATGGACTAACCTATGTGGAAGGTAGATACCAAACAACCCACCTGTAGGAGATTCCTGGAGGTACCCTTTCTCCACTCTGCAGGGATGCTTTTAGGGTCTACACTAAGGGGCTCATTAGGATGGTGGATGGACTGGAGTCCATCCACCATCCTGGTGCAAACCGGGACCGTCCAACATTCATCTGGCAGTCCCGCACACTGGATCAGGATACGACCACCACTGTGGTGGTCAGATCCTGCCTTTTAACATTGCGGTGGTTGCTGCTGACAGCAGCAACCGACGTGATGCTAAAATGTCAAGTTGCACATTTCACAGCACTACGTGGCAGGCACCACACAGTGCCTGCCACGTATGCTGTGAAATGTAGGCGGTACTAGGGGGACACCCCAAGTGCAACCTGGCCTCTCCCAACATAAGAGGGGCCCGCAACAGGCCCCAAACCCAATCCCCACCAGCCTTTCAATGCGGTGGCGGTCCTTCTGCCATCGTAATAGACCCCTAGGACTGTATTACTTTACTGTCAGTGAACCTCCTAAGAACATGCTTGTCTCTATGCCCACATCCATAATACAGTGTAGATGAAGAAGCAAATAAATTCCCTCCTTTGCATGGGACCACACTCCCATGTAAATAAGGGAACATCCTCACACGATAAGGCTGGTGCTAAATGTGTACCAGTGCTGTCAGTATTACAGAATGGGCAGCATTCGTGTCTGTGGCCACTTGAGTAATAACATGGTGCCCCTGGGAAGCAAAAAGTAGGCAAACACTCCCATTACGCCACTGAGGCCCATTCTGTAATCCTAACGAAGGGTGGGCATAGTTGGCGTAGTACTACTACGCGGAATTCCACGAAGTTGAACAAAAACTCAGTGAATTCTCTGCAACTTCGCTCCGTCGGACTCCCAATGAATAAAACAAAAACCTCATATACTTTTGGTAAAATAACAAGTATCTCTGTCTTTACATGCTAAAAAGCATATAGTCATTTCACAAAAGTGAAAATGAAAATTTGTCAGGTAGTGAGAGAGGTGATTTTGAGATCCTCCCTAACCTAGGGAGAGAGCCAAGCAGATGCCTTGAAAACAAAGAGCACATCTTGCTGAACAATTTGGTGGTGGTCCCATCCTCTTAGGACCACCCCAAGCACAGTTATGGGCAAAAATTAGGCCTGGGAGAAAAACTACGCCATGCTCAAGTAGTGTGCGTAATTTCCGCAACTACGCGCTACACGAATAGCTCGCAGCACAGTGCAAAAATGCGTAACGTAGTTGGCATTTTTTACTCGCTCGCTCCACGTCAAGTTGGCGACCGCGAGCGAACAAAATGACATCCCGGCGAGACTTTTTCCTTGTTCGCGATCAGCAGCATCAAGTTCCCGATCGCAAGCATGGAAAATAAACCTCCTGGCGAGATTCTCAACGCGGGGAGGCCAGGTTTCTTATTACGAGTAGTCGCGTATGCTCGTGACTGCTTGCGATAAAAAACTACCAGTTCGAGTTGAGAAAGCTGGCACTCGAGTAAAAATCTACTCAAGCGGCAGAAAACGACTGCTTGCACTGTACAAGATGTTGTTTGCAATGATTGCAGTGTGGACAAGCATCCGGCACTGTGCAATCATTGCGAACTTCCTTTCCCTACCGCACTACACAGTTTGCATAGGGCTACACGTAGCTCGCGTAGTGCGAAGTGCACTTCGTGTAGCTACGCATAGCGCTACTATGCGAACTATGCCCAAGGTTATCAAAAATAGGCCTTTGACTCGTGAGGGACACCTAGTAACAACTAGTTGAACTGCAGCTCTTTGTAGAATTATTTCGATATTGGATACTATAATATTCAGAGCCTTTGGTTGGGATTGTATTTTTGCCCATAACTGTGCTGGGGTAGTCCTAAGAGAATGGGACCACTACTGAATCGTTCAGCATGATATGCTCTTTGTGGTCAAGGCATCTGCTTGGTCCTCCCCCTAGGTTAGTGGGGACTCCAAAATCATCACCTTTCTCATTTCCTGATATTTTTCATTTTCAAAGTTCACTTTTGTGAATTGGTTATATGCTTTTTAGAATGTAAAGTAGCTTTATCAAAGTATTTGGGTGCAGTTTAGTATCTGACTCCGCTACGTGGAGGAAAAAAGTTTTTACCTGAATTACGTGTTTTTAAAGGAATGCGTAGTTATCAAATCTCCTCAAACTCTTCTCGCGGAGCGGAGTTCATTGCCCAGAGTTAACCCTAACCGTGGTTCTAGAGACCTATTCAATGAGTTTCATTCGGGAAACATAATCACATCAAATGACTGAGATCACAGAGGCAACACAAATGGGTGTCCAATGACCAGAGTCCTCCAGCATTCATCCTAAGACTCCAGAAGACTAAATGCCTATAACTAACTGTGAATACTTTTTAGTTTGGATGACCATCACCTCGCTTCAGGGTTTATTAGGATGGCGGTCGGACTGAAGTCCTTCCGCCATCCTGATGTAAACCGGACCGTCCGCCATACATGTGGTGGTCCCGCACCATGAATCAGGAAGCGACTGCCACCATGGCGGTTGCATCTTGCACTTTTAACATTGTGGCGGGAGCTGCCCACAGCAGCACCCGCCAGGATGTCAAAAATATAGGTTCTGGATTGCAGTGCACTACGTAGCAGGCACCACACAGTGCCTGCCACGTGGTGCACTACAATGTAGGGTGGTACCATGGAGTCCCCCCCCCCCCAGCGCACATAAATGCCTCCGAAACACTCTGGGGGCCTGCAACGGACCCCCAAACAGAACTTCCGCCAGCCTTTTCATGACGGAATCATGGAAGGGCTGGCTCAAGAGCTGCATCATAATATGGTGGACGGTGCCTGCTAGGCACCACCACCGTTTAGGACTCAATAGGCCATCCGCTAGGAAATCATACCAATTGCCTGTGGTGGTTCAGTGGCGGGCGGTCTTTGCATCCGCCACTCTCCCCGTCTGAATTGCCTCGCCATCGGAATGTGGCGGGCAAAATCCACTTTGGATTTTGGACAGATCATCACCACACGGCTGGCGGTGGCGGTCCTTCCGCCATCCTAATAAACCCCTTAGTGTCTATCTTGTAACACCAATATTAATAATCTGAAACAAATTGTAGAACCTACAAAACTATTGGAAAAAACAATTTATTTGAAAATAGAAAATAAGCTCCACAATCCATAGGTTTTATATGGCAGCAATATGAAAGTATTCTACAGTCCATTTTTGTAGGAATGTTTAGTGAAATATTATGTCCTCTTCTGGGGACATTTCAAATTATGAAAGCTGCGAAGGCATCATAACAGTCAGGTTGCAGGTCTTTCTATGGTGGGTTCAATTTTTGAACAAAAAAGAGCTGAAAATGATGAGCTCTTGCTCCGAAAGAGTCCAACACTAGGTTGCTTCATGCCAGTGTTCTTGAGCACCATCCATTCTGTTTCCTGCGTCAGGTCTTGTTCGGTGCACCCACTCCTGATCTTCTTCCTTGAAGGCTATGAAGGCAACAATACCTGCTCATGAATGAGCCACAAGAAGATGAGACACAGAGACCACAAGTGGACAGAAAGAGCAAAGGTCAGTGGATAAGAAACCAACATTCTTAATATGTGTATAAACTTTTAAGTAGACTGTACAGCTCCCCCCAGCTCCGCAGTGTGACAAAAGCACCACACATAAAACACCAACAAGCAAAAAACAAACAAAAACTGTGAGTGATGTTTAGCTTCCAAACAAAAGGCAAGTTTCAGACCCTGTACCTATGTACCTTGTAGTTTCTAAAGAGAGAGCTCTGCTGGCAGCTTCTGGTGCATGTGCAGCACTTGGGCATATGGGTGAATGCTGTCTTCCTGCTGCAGAAGGTCTCTAATCACTCGGGCCCACTATCTGCATCATTAGGTCTGCATTTTTCTGAGGAGCTTACTGAATGTTGAGATTGTCAAATACAAGGCTGCCTCAAGCCTAATTAAGGGCCCCATTAGGATTGCGGGAGGATCGCCACCACCGGATGGTCCCCTATAACCCCCGTCATATTACTATGGCGAGGGGCTCTGCACCGACGGTAAGACCGTTCACCGCTTTACCGCCGGTTGGATATGCGACTGGGCAGAAAAGGGCCTGAATATGCAAGGCACTGCCAGCCATATTATGATGTGGCATAGTTCATGCCTTTCCATGGTGGAGACTCCTCCATGGAAAGGCATGTAGTATTTGCTATGGGGGCCCATTGGGGGCCCCAGGGGGGTGGGGGGCTGCCCTTGGGGGGTACCTATGATACCCCCCAACATTCGCATGGACAAGGTGGCAGGCACCGCGCGGTGCCTGTCACGGTGTGTATGCCAATGCACACCGGCCATTCACAACATTGTGGCAGGTAGTGCTGTGAGCACTGCCCACCACAATGTCGTGAATGCGGGTTGCCATCGCCACGGTGGCAGTGGCATCCTAATTGACGTGCGGGACTGCCGCACCACTGGCGGCCGGTCCCGGCACCGCTAGGGTGGCGGACGAACATGAGTCTGCCCGTCATCCTAATGGGGCCCTAAGTGTTTAACAGACAATGTGCCTCATTGCAAACACAGCAGAGTATGCTGTCCACCAAAACCTGGTTCCGCCTACCTCATTTAGAGATAGTCAGGCCTTAAGAATTCTGTTGATGGAGCCTCCATGTGCCCTATTTAGAGTGAATGTTGTTATGTACTTTTCCCTGTCTGGCACTACCAGGAACAATATGGAAATGAGCTATAGGAAACAAACTATAATATCCTCCACGCCCTTGTAGGAAAGTCCCTGTGTGCCTGATCCATTCATTTTTTGTTTCTCAAATGGAAACCGCTGCTTTGGTTGGCCGGTGGCCATCTCAAAATTTAGCAGGTGTCAGTCAATCCAGGCGATGGATGCAATGTCCTTTGCCACACTGATGCCCGGCACTCTTTCTGCCAAACACCTTATCAAGACCTAAGTCTTGACTCAACCTCCCACCTCCTTTGTTCAGAATGCTACGATTCTGTTCTCTTTAACTCAGGAAAATAAGTGCTCCCTAGTTTTGATTCCACCTTATGCTTCTTATGCCCTTCACCCTCCACCTTCTGTATCTTTATCTCACACTCTTTCAGGTTCTTTGCATCCTTGCCATTACATTTGCACTGTATTTCCCATCTTTCTCTTACAAATTTGTCTCCATGTTGTGCCTTTCTCTAGCTCTAGATCAAGGTTTAAGGATGAACAATGAGTTCTCTTCCCCATCAACTGCAACTACTGCCACAAATTATGCATTGAAGTTGGTCTCTCTTTTTTAAGTTTTTCCCTCAGTATACTGCTGCTCAGAAGAGGCACCCACCTCTAATGTTGCTACAGTATACTACTCATGCACATACTCTCAGCCCATGATTTTGGGTGGCAAGCACTTGCCACTTAGCTTTAATGTGCATGTATTTGCTGTTGTGTTTATTAAGAACATTCTGATATTCTCAAGGATGAAAACTTTTGTTGAACTCACATCAGGATATTTCTGGGCTGATACAATTTCTTTCCATTCAGTGTGTGATTATATGCCAGGACCCTTTTTTGTGGTATTGTTGGCAATTAGATATAAAATGTTGGGAATTTCCACATCAATATGGTTCTTGACTATGTTAGGCTAGTCCATATGAAGCAGTGGCAAGATCAGGTACTTAAAAAAATACCTTTTATAGTCTTGCCACATGCATCTTTAGATTTTTGGCAAGACGCTGCTGTCATGACTATAAACAGGCCAGAACTGCATATAACAGCACAACACACACTATACAACATACAAGGCATCGTACAATATGCAGAAAGGGGCTTGAATGACATGTTGCTGACGGTGCAACTGAATTTTAAGTAGTCCCTTTTGTTTTACATATTTGACATTTGTATTCTATATTTTTTATGAGTTGACAGTAGGCTATACACCTCAGTTCAAGAGTGACATTGATAAACATCCCTTAGATGTTGTTGGAATTAAAATGTCTACATGGTGCACAGTTGAGTTCCCATGCCTCGAGGGCCTGACTGTGAGCATTAGGTATCCTGTTGTTTCGTTTTGGCTTGAGGCTCACACTAATTTAGTGCCTGCTTTTGATATGAGTGAGGTCCTGGACCTGCCCTCTAATCTAGAGGGGTGCACCAAGCATGCTCTCATTTGAATAACCGTGGACTACTGCCCTTGTCATTAATGTAGTAGTAGTAGTAGTAGAAAAGCTTTATTCGATTTTAGAACAATATAAAATCATAAAAGCAATTATTAAACAATGTATAAGTATATACACATAGTAAAGCCTTTCATCCATACAGTGAAACATTTAAAAAGAAGTTTTGGATTCTGTGCAAGATCAAGCAAAAATGATTAAAAGTGATCTATTTTTAAGTCACTATGGATCTCCATGTGTAGCTCGAATTTTCAAACAGGTCTTAAGAAACATAACTATGCATTTGGTATTAGATACTGTGTCTAAAAGCTGTAATGTCGTAAAAGCTGGACGGCATCTTCTCAGTCCCAGGGATAATAGGATTGGGGTAATCCATCGTTTGCGTGGTACGTCATAATATTTACAAAATAGTAGTACGTGGATATTTTATTGTTCTGAAGTACCATCACAAGGGCACTGAATGATGGAAGTTGACCAGTCCTGTCTCCCTGGGAATGTAACCAACCGGAAAAACAAGTTAAGTATTAACCGAGTTAATAAGTATTTTTCATAGGTATACAAACAAAAAGTGAGATACGGCTGAATGCCCAAAGTACAGTGGATGGTTAAAATATAGCAGTTTGTAACTTTATGGATTTCTTGAGCCATACGAAGTTCCCTCAAATGAGATAAACAAAGCGATCGCAGGGCCTTTCTAGTGATTGTGGTTAGGTCTGACGGTTCTTTGAAATATTCGAGAAGGCCCAGATCATTAAAAAAATGATGTACATAAGACAACCATGGGACATCCAGTCAGCTTGTCTAAGAGCAGGCAATCTGCAAATAATGCACGAGTTAAGCTACACTGCTCCGTCGTCCAGATACGATGCCACAATAATATTGGCTGGATTTTTATGTAGTCGGCAATATAATCCATGCCTAGTTCTATGTGACATGCAAAGGTTGGAGAGCTCTGAGGAACGGACAGAAGATAGCGGATAAAATTGTTCTCTGCCCTTTGCAAAGTAACCACGGATACATAACCCCACACCCCAGCGCCGTATACAGCAACGCTGTGGCATTTAGCGTAGTATATTTGTAAAAGTTATTTTGGGGGTGGTTTACCTAATTTGCGAGAGAAAGCAATCAAAGCAGATTAGGCTCTTAAAAATAGAAAATATCTACTGTCAATGGCCGATTTCCAGGACGAGGTATTATCAAATAATATACCTAAATAAGGGTATGTCCTAGTGCAATCCAACTTGGCTTTTTCTATACATATCGATTTGTTCTTTGATCTCTTTTTGCCTAAATGCATAACTATAGTTTTCTTGATGTTAACCATTAAATCTAGGGAAGCCATGAATTTACAATACGAGCTTAGTTGCTTCTGGAGTTGTACTGGGGTCCGAGCCAAAATTACTGCGTCGTCCGCGTAAAGTAACGCAGGAATCGGGCAACGGGCAATTGTTGGGAGGTCCTGACTCCCTTCTAGCAAGGCCTTCTCAAGGCAGTTAGTGTACAAATTAAATAAAAAAGGAGCCAGGACACACCCTTGTCTGACTCCCTTAGTTACTGCAAATGAATGGGTGAGCTCCCCATTCACCCCAAATCTCACCCTAGCCGATGCTCCTGAATACAGCTCACGTAAGAAAGATATTATATGGGGGTCCACTCCCATCTCTGCAAGGATTGACCACAGCCTAGATTGTGATACACAATCAAAGGCTGCGGTCAAATCCACATAAACCAGGTGAAGATTGCCTTTCTTCGACTGGACGTATTTCCCGATTAGAAGGGAGAGATTCAAAGCTTGCTCCACGGTACCCAGTCCCTCCCGGAAACCATATTGCAGGTCTGTCATGATGTTATTATCTTCAGACCAGACCCGCAATCGTTCCAAGATCAAACGACCTGCAACTTTGCCAAGGGAATCCAGGAGGGTAATGGGCCTATAGCATGCTGGATTGTTACGGTCTCCTTCTTAAAATGGGGAGCAGGATAGATGTAGACCAAGTTTTTATATGGCCACCTTTTAATGCCGCTTCGATTACTCTAGTTAATACTGGCGACCAAAGCTCCTGGGTATGCGTATAGATGTCCAGTGGGACGTCATCTGGCCCTAGAGCTTTGCCAGACTTTGAAGCAGACAAGGCATTAATTACTTCCTCGTGGCTGAAGGATAGATCAAGTGGATAAGGGGATGGGTATAGGTTTTCACTATAGTGTATAACCGCACCCAAAAAAATCTGTGAAAAGTGGGAAACCCAACCCTCTGCGGTGATCGCTACTTCCACACTAGGGCCGTTCTTCACCATTCTCAAGAACGGAGAGTTAACCACTTTCCAAAACTGTAAGCTATCTTTCTTTTTACAACTCTCGTGGAGCTTCTCCCATAGGTCTTTATTCCTCTCTTTTTTACAATCTTTTATCGCCTTATTATAGAGTTTTCTCAGCCTCCTAATTTCCAGTTGATCCCTCTTGGTCTTATGTAGGGCTGATTTTAAGGCGGATAGGGCTTTGCGACTGTCAGAGTTAAACCATCCCTTTTCATGCTGACCGTTCTGCTTTTGTCTGCGGAGGAGCTCGTTGCTAATCACTGTGGTTATGTCAATAAAATTATTCAATATTACCTCTGCAGTGGAAAGGGGGTTTAAACATGTTTCTAGCATAGGAAGAGATTTAACAATAACGTTTTGTGTGATAGCGTCTGGGTCGACCTTTGCCCATTTGACCGAGTACCCATTACATTTATCCAAGGTTAGGGCTCTTTGGTTCAACAGGCCCAATTTATCAGTTGGGGAGGGTCCAAACGGGACTGTGAATGTCACAGTATTTGGGAAATGATCGCTGCTAGCGCCGTCTCCAGTACAAAATGTTTGTAAGTCATCCCTCATATGGTTTGAAGTTAAAATGAAGTCAATTGTAGTGCTACAACCCCTGCCATGGAAGGTAGGTGAAAAATTTACTGGGGGTGCGAGTAACTCATTTGCAAATCCCAGTCCTAACATGAAAAGTTTTTCATTTAAGATATTCCCAACATTTGAGTGAACAAAGTGAGTTAAAGGGCTTCCTTCCTCGTCCACAATACCACAATTAGAGTTAGAGTATTCACCACACAAAGGAATGTTATAATCACCACCCCAAATTAACTTAAGAGGAAGAGAATGACAACGTTTCCGATGTTCCTCTAAGACGGTGGTTAACTTGTTAACTACTTTGACAAATTCCAAGGGCAACATGTTATTATAAAAATGTACTAGTAAATATGTATGCCCTTGGTCCAATGAAAATTTTATTATTTGGTAGTTCTCTTCATTAGTTATTTTTGTAATATTCTTAAATGGAAGGGTGTTCTCTACATAAACAGATAGGCCTCCCTTAGATCTACCGGAGAGGGAAGGACAAGCACTGGAAAAATACAGTCTATAGCCCTGCAGTTGTATTTCGATTTCCGACCATGTTTCCTGGCAACAGTTCTGACTATCTCTAACCAATTAGGTTGCTCAATTTTGGTCCGCAAACCTGCAACATTCCAGAACAGGATTGAAAGAATCAGACTCCCCGACTGTGGGGCCATAGGGGAAGATTGCCTTTGTATGGACTGGGTTTCGATAGCCACAGCTGGCTCCTGCGGCAGCGGAAAGATGGTTTGTGGCGAGTTAGTGGGCCCCTTATTCGGGAGACCAGTGTCGATGATTTTATTAAGGAGATCAGTATTGCGTAGGGGGTTACCACAAGGGTCTTTGGAAAGAGGGCCCATCTCTGCAATCCACCCTCGAGATGACCTGGGGGGTTCCTGTACTTTACTGCAGTGCTCACAGATCTTAACATGTTTATCCAGGGCTTTATTTAGGGGATCAATTTTTTCAATAAGGATATCACGATGATCCACCATTGGAGAATCCTCTACGGGCATGGTTGGCCTATCCGGGAGAGGGGGGTTACAATTATTTGAAGAAATTGGAATGGTAGTTAGTCACTCATTATCATCTAGGCCTGACAGAATGTCAAAACGATTCTGGGTAGGGATCATGAAAGGTCTTGCTATCGGGGGATAGTTGTCACTTCCCTCCCAAGTGTGTGGGCCTTTCGGTAATAAGGGATTATGATCCCTAAAGATCCTAACAGGATCAGTATAATACTGAGGGGTGGATCGGTGGTAATTGGCCTGATGTAGATAAGAGGGCCTGTAGGAGACAACCTGCGGGTGGGATAAAGAACCAGAGTACTCAGCAAAATTATGGAAGAGTGGTCTATTGCGAGGAGTGACTTCATCGAATAGAGGTCTGATATTGTCAGCCTGATATTTAATCGATTTTTTTAAATTAGTCGGGAGTACCATGTTTCTGGGATAAAAATACATAAGATCTCGGGCTGCGATTTCATTACTACCATTGGGAGAAGGCCAGTCTAGAATGTAACTAACTGCCCTGGGATCTCTAAAGTTTATTATGACAATGTCCCCCGTAATATTTTTTGTACTGGGACCTAACCTAGGGAGACGCCTCACGTGTAAAATTTCACCATTAACATGTGGAGGAAGTGGTCGATTTTTCTTTAGCCAAAATATGACCTTATTCTTTAATTGATTATGGTTTTCATTGATGTTCTTTTTTCCATCTATACCTTCCTCCAGGGGCGGAACTCCGGTGAGCACCACCACAAGCGGTACTGCTTCCGGAGGCAGCTCTACGTTAGGCCTCTTAGGGGCGATTGACCTCGTTACTGTCGCATGGCCATTAGTTTCATTGGCAATTACTAACGAATTTGGCTTTCCTTTTTCTTCATCTACTCTTGAACTGTTTTTTTCTTTTATCTGTGATAATTTGGTGGGCGTTAATTTTGGAGGTATTGAAGTGGGTAACTTTATAGGTTTTATCACTAATAAGTCTGCAGCATTAGAGGGCGCCTCCTTCGTTGTTAATACTACAGACGATGTTACAGAATCCCTCATTCCTCCCTTAATGTCCGTTATTGCCTGTTCCAGATTCCCCAATTGTTGGCCTATTTTTTGCAATCTCTCTACCAGGGGTAAGATGAGCGACCTGATTAATTTTTCAATGTTACCCATTAGGTTGACGTCTAGGTGATCATGTGTTGAGAGAGAAGGGTCAAAGGGTGAGACAGGCGGGACAGGTATAGGGGGTATGGGACTCTTAGATTTGGTGTAATTTAATTTATTAAGTCGGGGTCTATTACCCCCTTTCCTCCTTTTTTTGGGTGGTGGACCTTTGATCCGTGGTTTTATTGAAACATTTGTACAGATAATAACAGTATCCACCTCCAGGAGTGGTGACGCCGTCAAACCCCCGACCGTTTGTGTCAGGATTCCCGGAGAAAGAGAAAGGTCAATAAGCAAATCATTATTTGTAAGCAAGAATGGGGGAGTATTTTGAAGAAGTAATGGGATGCAGTTACTATTACTAGGTGAAACTTCATTCCCGTCACTTTCACAGTCAATGGTAGGTAATGGGGACAATGCCTGTTGTAATGAACCCAAAGAGGACCGTTAATTCTTTATTAATTCGACTGAGCGGCGTCTTTCTGCCAGGCGCTCGGCTAGGATGAAGTTTTTCTCCGTTTCCACGGAAACCTTTTTGAAGTAATTGTCCATGGTGCCCTGTTTTTCCTTACTACCCGCCAAACATGAGTTAATATGAACCGGTGAAATCATTATGGCCACCTAATGTAATCAATACACCAATAGAGGTAGTGGAAAACAGGGGCACAGTAACAATAACTGAATATATTTAGTCAAGAGCAAGCAACGGGCTAAAGCACAATATATAAAGGACACAAAGGAAACCTTAATGGCCACACATACCTCCGTGTAGCTACGCGGGACTGTGAAAGGGGGGGGGGCCCGGACCGGTCTCCTCCGGCCTCCTCCGGCCTCAGAGGGCCCGCCCTTTGCCCGGGCTTCGCCCCGGGCTGCGACCCGCGCGCGTCCCGCGTGCGCGGGTCCCTGATAACTCTAAATAGGTGGAGGAGGGAGCGGGAAGAGGACCAGATGTGGCGAGTTGAAATCCGCACAGCCCGCTGGTCCTCGCAGTCCCGCAGGGTCCGAGGATAGTCTCAAATCACTGCCCTCCGGTAGTTTAGCACACGAGTGGCGCCCGCGGAGCGGGGGCTGCGAGAGGTGGGCACAGCTCCAGAAATCAGCGCTCCGCACAAGAATCGTTTAGAGGGTCAACACCCTCCACAGTCACAGCACAGGAATCCACATTAATGTAGTATGTTATGTATGTAGAGCGACGGTGGCAACATACTGTGCTTCACAAACCAATAGTCGTGATCAGACTTTTTTTTATCTGTTTCAATGTAATGGAGCCTATTGGCCCTCTCATATAGAGTTCCTCTTCTATGTGCTAACCCACATTCTAGCACTGACTTACGTGTATGCAAACTCTGTGGTTACATTGTGTGTACGAGTGAGCCAGAATAATAGAGGCATGTGTGTTCCATTTTGGAAGTCTTTGGCCTGTTCGGGTTCACAAGAAGGAAGGAGGTTGCTATACCAGATAGTGAAATATATTGCTGACATTCATGAAGGTGGAGGGACAAGACCTAGACACTGAAGAAGGGAAAAAGAAGACAGGGCTTTCTTCAGAATTTTTTTATGTCTTTTTGGTGAGAAGGGATGCGGATCAGTCTTCCTGAGCACCACCATTTGGTAGATAGTGGCGTTAAAGGGTGAGACTAATGTCTCGGTTGTTGTCCTTCTGGTGAGGCCACCCTTTGGTGCCTTTCCCAATCACTGTTCAGTGTGGCTGTTGATACCCAGGAAGCAGAAAGTTCACATCTCTCTGTGTCTCTGTGGTGGTACTCCAGGCTGGAGACTAACCTGCTTTGAGGAGCCTCACGATACAAAGACTGGAGAACAGCCCGGAGAGACCTGATGAAAGAAGAATGACTAACACTGGTTCTAGAAGTTCAGACAGAGATTCAGCAATACCTGTCCGCTGTGATTGTATAATAGTGGGACCTTCTGACCCACTTGTTGTTTCAGTTCCACATTCACTTTTGTCAAGGGAGGAAGTGCTCCTCAGACTACTTAAAGGTCTGGAATCTGACCTGGAAGGAAAGAAGTTGTCTTCCAGTCCTGACGTTTCTGGAGGCCAACCTGCCTCTCTGAGAGAGAGAAGTAGCATGTCAACCATGAAGGTGGTGTGGTTGTCCAGAGTAGGCCAAAATCAGTCGACCCTGAAGCCTCAGGGTTTGTCCACATAGGAAGATGAAGAGATCTGCATGCTCCATGGACCTACTCACTGTCCCTGCAGTTAGTTGCCGGCACAGTGAAGCTATTAAGTTGTGCCTGAACTGAACGTGCCATTGTGACATTATAGAGCTGTGTCCAAGTGGGTTGTGCTGTTGTGACACTAATGTAGTTGTGCCTGCAACAGGCTGTGAAACTGTGACATTGTGAAATTTGGCCTAAGTGGGCTTTGCTTCTGCAACATCATGAAGCTGTGCCAGAGTGGGAGGGGATGCTGTGTGTTTCAATTGCACTTGAGTATTCTGTGCCAATGACCCAGTTATATAAGCCATAGCCCGATCATGCTGCCAGAAGCAATGTGCCTTGAGGCAACCTCATGACCCTCGACCCCACCACCCAGCACGCAAACCCACCCTAAGCCCAGAAGTGGGCTTACAGCTATTGAGAGACTGTAACCACACCAGAGGTTGCCTGCCTACACACGTTTTGGATAGCGGCCCAGGATGCAGCCATCTGCGGACCTGACTTGAGTGCTACAACACTCACTAGATTGTCTCCTCTCGGAAGAGGAAGGGAGAGAGACTGACGAGTGCAGTGGATCCCTGCCTTTGCTGAACAGCAGACGAAACTCCATAGTGGTGAGATAAGGACAACTGGGACTAATAAGAGTAACTGAGCAAACAATTTCATTAGAGGGGGTACCACTGCATCTGTGCCTGATACCTGTTGAAGACAGAACTCAAAAAGAGTAGAGAGGAGAGTTGAAAAAGAGTGAAGGAAGGAGGAAACTCGTCGATTAGCATGACTGTTGAGTTCTGAGCTTGAAGAACCCCCACACCACCCCCCTGAGAAGTCTTCGAATGCTACGATCTGAGAGTCAAGTGCTAGAAGGACTTAGCCCACTTTGCAGCTCAATAGCATAGGGGATCCAAGGACATCATATCCAAATCACCCTCTTCTTTTGCTGCTGGTTGCATACATTCCCTCACAGTTCACCCAATCCTCTCGCTCTTTCCCTGACACATGCTCTTTCATTTGTTTGCTTTTCTTTTCTGTCACTCACTCCCCTCTTCCCTTCATCTTTCTCTCTCCCCTTTGTTCCCCTCTTTTCCTCTTCCTCCTCCTCTCTCTGCCAGCACTCTTTTGCTCCCTTTTCTCTCTACATCCCACCTGCCTCTCTCACTCCGTTTTGTATGCGTTACGAAGAGGTGCAAATAAAGAAATAATTTGTATTCTATGATAAATACAAATAAGGATGTATTGGGGTGTAAATTCCAGCTCACTTGTATGTATTTACTGGACACTTTTTGGTATCCTTGATTTTTCTTGATTGTTTTAAATGTGATGAACTCTAAAGGCAGCAAATAATAAAGGCTCTCTGGTTGGATCGGCGTTGCCTTCTCAGGCAGTTGACAAATGGAAACCAGGAGTGTTGCTATGTAGGTTCAGCAGGTGCAGTGACCCCGGCACCCAGAGGCCCGTGGGGCCCATAAACCCTGATTATTGCTGTATTTCATCTCTTGGCAACACAGATGCAAAGTATGTGCACTGAACAATTCAGCACCACAATGTTTTACTATATTGTCTTGGACGCAAAATAGTTTGCTCTACCCTTATAACAAGAATGATGTTGCAACTATGTAAGAGGAATACAAAAAGGGATTGTTCTCCTCCTTTAGACCTGACTATACTTGGTGTAATTTTGCCCCAAACATTTCATTTTCACTCCTCCTGTTATGCAGAGCTTATTTTGTTTTTGCTCTTGGACTTCGCACACTTTACCACTACTAACTAGTGCTAAAGTGTGCACACTCTTGTAAATTCAGAAAAAATGTCCTACACCCAAATGGCACATTTAATTTACTTGTGACTCTCTAGTACATTGGTACTCCTTGTACCCACACCTGTGAAGTGACCCTGCAGCATTTATTGTGCCACCCACTTAAGTTGCCCTTTCACACCTGTAACAACCTGCAAGTGTAGCCTGTGTGAAGATTTAAACTACTATTTTGACTTGGCAAAAGCAAACTTTTGCCAGGCCTAAATCTTCATTTTTAATAGAGATATATGGTAGGCCCTAACCAGCCCCTAGGGCAAGGTGCATGGTATTTAAAACTTTGGGCATGTACTTTTCAGGTTTACATGCCTTGGTAGTAAAAAACTGCTAAATTTTCTTTTCACCATTGCAAAGCCTAACTCTCCCATGGGATAACATTGGCTTACCTCATTATATTACATAAGTGATAACATTTGATTGGAGACAGGTAGCAAACTTGTGTTTGGTGTCTGAGGAATTGTACATTAATACCCTTTTTAATGGTAAAGTCAGATTTTAAGTCACAATTCTGATAATGCAACTTTTAGACAGTTGGTATTTTCTTGTCCTAACCATTTGGAACCGACAGTCTGTTTCCCGGCTCATATGACCAGGTGTACTTGGCAGTTTGCCTTTGTGTATTCTTCCTAGGCAGCATCACAATAGAAGGGCTGTGTGTGGCAGGATGGACCATCCTGACTTGATGGGGGGAGGCAAAGCTGTCACCTACCACACTTACATTTCAAATTTCAGCTTACACACAAAGGACATCATACTACCCTGTTAACCCCAGAAAGACTGCGACCAGGAGTGGGTGGCAGGAAATTCTAGACACCTCTGTAGAGGAAAACTCCATCAGCTTCTCTCACTTCAAAGGGGGCACTAGGTATAAAAATGGGACACTCAGACCCACTCTTCAGTAAACTCCTGGACCTGTGAAAGCACTGCTGTTTGAGGCCTGCCCTGCTTGTTGAGTAGGAAGACTGGACCTGCTCCCTTCATTCCAGGCTGAAGTGACTGCAAGGCGTCAGCTGACTGACCTCCCTTTTTGAGATCCAGGAACATAACAAGCACCAGATGCCCCTCTACAACTGCCTAGCTGACCTGCTGCAACTAGACCTGCAATTGGACAAGCCTGAGCCCTGCTGGCCTCTGCTGGAGTGTATTCCTGATCCCCAAGTGGTGCCTACCAGGTATTGGAGCCTTGGTGTGGAATCAGTTATGCTCCTCCTTAGAAAAAAGAGAAATCCTTAACTTTAGGCTCTTTGCAACCATGAAGGGGGTCTGTTCACGCCAAGATCTTGATGCCTGCACCGACTCTCAAAGCAAAGCTATAGTGAATCCAACTGTTTGCACTACATCAATCGCCAGAAATGACCAACAATACAAGGTCTGCGCTTTGCACTACATCGACAGCCTGCGGTGACAGCCAACACAAATCTTCTTCACCTTACACTGCACATTGCACTTTAGCATCCTGGTTAACATGACAGCATTCACTTTACTCTCTCTGTCTGCACTTATGATGATATTGACATTGCCAATACTAGTTTTTTTGCACATTTCACTTTGTCAATGTATCAACTAGGAAGCAAGTACTACAACAGTACATGCTGTGAAAGGTTACTGTGGGGGAACACATTTGATGAGACTTTGTGCTTTTCTGCATTTCATCTTACTACCGTGCAGCTCTGTGTGCTAGAGATTCCATGGCTTTGTGATAGAGCGCGCAGGTCACCCAACCAACAATTTCACCATAATACGTATCGGGCCCATAAACTACAATTTATCATATACATTAATCAGGTGACCTTACACTCTACTACCAGTAACCCAGCTACTTCCTATATATTTTCTGTTGTACCCGACTTACCAATCCACCGTTACGGATACCTAATGACAACGATGAATCAGGGAGCTAGCTGTGAAGAAAAGGCAAACAACACAATACCAACTTTTAATATTCTTTTATAATTTCGTAAAGACCACAGACACCGGGGAAGTTTTAAGGATTTATCTAGATTTCAGATTCAGATAACATGAGATTTATTGCACATAGGCAATCAATAACCAAGATAATGAAGAGCACATATCCATAAAGGAAATAAATCAAGCTAACCATTTGTGAGCAAGAAACATGCTAATCAGTGAGTTCAGAGTTTGGACTTAAATGAAGTGACTAAATTACGGGAAATTTAAGGACACTCTAGAAAATCGCTATGGGTAAAATACCCCTGATGTACGGGCAGGGAGAAGAACTTTAGGTTTATATTGCGAGATTCTGGAATACTATACACCTATAGGAAAGGTAAAAATGGAACACGCTATAATTCTAGAAACATCAATTCAGCTAGCAAAAGGAGAAATTGTAAACACATCTATATTTCATAACAAGTCTGGAGAAATGTGCTTAAAGGAAGGGTAACATAGGAACATGCTAGAAAAACAGCGATAACGTATGAGCTTTTCATTCAGTAACTTTGCGAAAAATCATGGAAAATCAACTATGCGCAAAAGTATGTCTTTATTAAAGCAAAAGACAGAAAAATAGAAGGTGCGGTATAGAGTTTTCAGCACTATATTTACCTAGAATGGTGTGAAGACCAACCCTGGCCACGGATCAGTCAAGGACAGGATAAACCCCAAGGAAGGACAGTCATCAGTGGGACAGCAGGTGCAGAATGGACACCCCAGGACAGGACAGGAAACCCAGATTAGGATCAGGACAGGACCACCAAGGCACAACCAGCACCCGCAGTTTGGAAGAAACGCATGCGCTCCACCCTCTCTGCAGCTATCAGCCAGAACCCCGATTGGGTTAGCGAATTCCCCAGCAAAGTGCTCCGCCAGCACTTAAGGTTTTCTTAGCAAAAACCTCTAGAGTCTATGGAAAGTTCGGACAGAGTGCTCCGCAGCGCTCTGTATCAATCACCTATTGAGTGCGTTGGGTCAGTGACAGGTCAGCTATTCGGACAAGTCGCACAATTTCTCTAGCTAAACCTAGGCTAGATATACTGTTTTCGGGTCAGTGTACCACCCCCCAAATGTTGCAAGTGTCAGAATCCCCAATTTCGATTGGTCCCCAAGTAGGATAGGTCAACACACCAATCACATTTCAATTCTACAAGCTCCTATTTACATATTCTGGGACCGCCTATTGATTTTGGGGTTCCCATGACATGCTCTACAGAATCCAATGGATAAATTACAAATGTATCTTTTGCAGTACAGTTCAGCTCCATCCTGCTGGGTCGCAGGTCACTTTCTCAGGAGCATCTTGACTGTGGCTGCCAGCTGGCTGAGTTCCACTGTTCAAGGTTGTCTTCCCTCTGCCGGGGTGACATGCGCAGTAGGGATTTTCAAGATGTGGTTTTCTTCCCTCCCAGGCCCATGAGTTGTGACACATGAAAAGTAAGCGAAAACAAATTAGAAATACAAGAAAAAATGAATACACTGTATACCATGAATTGCTATTCTATACCCCTTACTTCATGTAAACTATGTGCATTAATGGTTAGTGCAAATAAACTACAACACGAAAACATTAGCGCAAGCTTCACCATGTGAGGACACAAAGCAGCCATCTTAAAGCCAATGCGCATGCGCAAAGATTCCCACCAGAACTGCAAGTACGTCACGTCACGTGAGTGTGACTAACGCATGCGCAGAAAGAAAACCCGCCAAGCAGCGGCCATTTTAGGGACAAGCGTTATTGAGTTAATAAACACATAGGCAAGGGCCTCTAGGACACCCCAAATGTCAAATAAAGGAAAATTAGTAAGACAAAACAGGTTGGATTACTTTATTAACGTTATTTGAGGTTCATGAATTCAAGCAAGTCGCGTAATGTGCGAATCCTTGCTCCATCACTTGCAGTGTGCTTTCACAGAGGCAAACAGTATACAAGGCAGTGGGCATGTGCCTGATGTTCTGCTGTGCACTGGATGTCATGAGCTAAGCACAGTTGCATGAAGATGGCCAAAGTGACATGCACATGTCCGGAGGATTGTCCTCTGTAGTTCTGTTACCCATGGGATCAGCCTTCAAATATAAGGGTCTTAAAGAGCCCATTCATATCACTACAAAGATTTACATTTCAACCCCTATTTACAGGGTGTGAATGTAAACCAGCACTCTTGCATGTCATGACTGGTGGAGCACAGGGTCTGTGATGTGGACAGCACTGTCCCCTGCCCGCATTGAGCCGAACCTTACAGCATCCCTGCACTATCTCAAGACTCCCACAAGGGGGCAAGAGTAGGGCCAGGTTCAGATTAGTGCTCCTCTCCCTGGGAGCACTGGATGTGTGGGTATTTGTCCCTTGTAAACCTTGTATATACAGTAGGTGTAATACAGAGCAAATCTTACAGGTTGGAAATCACATTGCTCATTGGTAGTCCACGAACACTTTACGTGCAGACAATGCCCTGTCACTGCGGTAGTAAGAATCTACCACTTCCATGGCACAGCCAGACCTCACCATGAGTGAACAGTACTGAATTCATGCTCTGTCTGAATGAATAGTTATAATGAAAAATGGATGTACAACTTTTGCACAGGTTTGGGTGACATAAAAAAAGTGCCTGTTCCGCAATCTGGCTTGCAATGCAAAGACTTTGTTGCTTAAACAACAGGTTAAAGTATGCATCGGCCATGCCAGAAATATGTAAACTAAAAAAGCATACATTAAAAGAAGAGAAACTGATTCAAAATTTCACTTGTAGAATAGGCAACAAAAAGAAGTTGGTCCCTGCAAAGGTGAACTAGACTCTAGGGCAGAGGTCTTCAAACTTTTGGATGCAGAGACCCCCCTGCAGACATTTTGAGGCATAAGAGCCCCCTCCTGACAAACATTTCTAAACCTGTAGGCAGGGCTACTGGAATTATGAGGCAGCTGAGGACCAAATTACGTGACAGGCTTGACTAAATTGTGTGGGTAGAAAATGTAAATGATGTTATGTGATGCTGCGTATTTTTGGGATAGCATTGCTTCATTATTTTGACATTTTTTACACACAGTAACACTGAGGAAAGATTTTACCCCATCAGTACCAGCTTATAACCAAAATACAGCAATTAACATCAGAAAGATATCTAGTCAACCTTTTTTACGGGCCTTCCACTCCGCAGGAATACGTGCTATCACCTGAGAAGCTCAGCTGTCCATGGCTGGGAGAAGCAGGGATCCCTTAAAACCCTGGCGATTTTGTGCAGAGTTAAGCAGTTTACCCATGCAGCTTTCCTCTCACCCCCTCCCTTCCATCCCTCTCTCCTCTCCTCTCCCAACCCCGGATCCCTCTCTCACTTTGCAGGCCATTTTCTTTCACCCCTTTTTACAACTTCTGAACTCTCCCCATTCAACCTCACATTTCACCTTTAATCACCTCTTGCCATTCTGTCTTTTCACTGCCCTCATCAATAAAAGTCTCTAGCATTTATATCATGGCCTCTCTGCCCCTTAGCACTTCTCATTCATCATGTCTCTCCATTCAAATGTTTGTCTATTGGTATCTTACACCTCTCCAGTCCCCCATTCATCTTTCACATCTCCCCTTTGTTCTAACAGAAGCCCTGACCTTTGGCTCAAACTCACTTCTTGTGTGTCCACACTTCTCTGCGGCACTTCACATTTCTCCTCATCCCTGACCTCTTCAATTACATTTTCCCACTCCCTTGCTGTCCTCTCTCATCCTCTCATCACTCCTCAACAAGCAAATAGATCCAACCAGTATCCTCCTCTCGGCCTGTGCCACTCTGCTTCTTGTTCCCTAATTCAAGAAGGCATGAGTTGTCTGTCTCGCTGTTTTGCAGGCCAAGCAGTTATGGAACTTGCACCCTCCTTTGCTTTGCTCCACCAAGAATCTATTATCCTTTAGGAAGATGTAAAAACCTTTGTCTATGCTCTGTAGGTAACCCCATCTGGTTCTCCTTCTGTGTGTTTCTCATTCACCTTCAGGCAGCAGATGGTTATTAGCCCCAGGACATCTTTTGGTAGCAGTAGCGCACTACAAATGTAAATAATAATAGGCAGAAGCATGGGAGCCACTAGACTAGAACTTCAGGGGGGGGGGGTTGCTGATACTACCAGCCAGTGCTAGCCCTAGCGCTGGTCGCACACCGAGCAACAGTCTTTTTTGGTGCCCCACCCCCGTTTCATCCTTCTCCATGAATTCACTCACTACCACTCACCAACAATGCACCTCATCTCTCTATAGCACCTTTCTAACAAACATTCAATTTTTTTATAGCGCTACTCATACTTTGCTCACACTTATTTCCGTGGTCTGCATGGTACATATTCTTTGTAGCAGGCACGTTAACCCTCTGCACTGTGTGGGTGACAAGAGTGTCCATGTGAGTGCAAGGTGAGCGATGCAGCAGTGTGAGAGTAAGGTAAGAGGGGTGATGGCAAGGTTAGTGAGGAGGCCGTATGAAATTGGGTGCAGATGTAAGCTCAGAATGGGATGAATTAATGTATGATTAGTCACAGGAGCCTATCTTGCCTGGCTGTGAGGGTTTTGGTAAATATGGAGTGGTGCAAAACAGCCCAAGTCGCTACCTGGTTTTACTCTACTCGCTGAAGGCTTTACATGGGAAGAGCATCGGTGTTCCCATGCATCCATCCATGTTTTTTGGCACATTCCCAGATTTGCCAAGACTTTTAAACCTGGGAATGCATCAAAAATGGACACCTTCTTAAAATCTTTATTTGTCCTCTTTGCTTCTTAGAAAGAGGAAAACGCCTCAAAGGTTGTTGTGGGGCAGGAAGGCATTCATGCCCTTTGCATATGATGCAGCAAAGCAAGTTGTCTTGCTGTGTTGCACTGCTTCAAAGTTTTACAAATCTGGCCTTTGGTGTTAAGATTTATTACAGAGATACACCGAAATTGAGAAACCAAGTGATAGTTTATATTCAAGTTTTTATTTAGAAAGAAAGATGTATGCCTGAGTAAGGTGAAAGCTGCTGTGAGTTGGAAGTTGACATCAAGATGATTGTTAGTGTTCGCCTGTATTACATTTAAGGATCACCATCGGGGACCGTAATGAGTCCTGGGGCCCGATTTATATCTTGGGTGTAAGCATACTCCTTGGCAATGGCAACCATGGTGAGGGAAGCATTGTGTTAGATTTGGGGGTCTCTAGTTGGCAGAGGTAGGTACCTTTGACCAAATAGGGACCCTTGCGTCTAGTCACGGTAAGGGGTATACTCCTAAAATAATCCATACTTACCCCCTTGGTAGCTTTGCATGAGCAGACAGGCTTATCTCAGAGGCAGTGTGTAAAGCATTTGTGAACACATACAGTAACCCAGATGGACACCACACAAGTTGTAGTATAAAAATAAGTATTTTTATATAGACTTTACACAAGACCACAAATGACAAAAATCCACAATACCGCATTTGAAAAAGGGTAGAAATAGCTTAGTTCTCTTTATATGGTAAATGTGACACTTTAAGTTCAATGTACCTTTGGATGCGTAACGCTATACAATGAAAGTGTGATGCGTCGGTTCTTTACACACAAGAACGGTGATGCGTCAGGTCCCTACTGATGCGTAGGGGATGCATCAGTTCTTCACGGCGTGGGGAGGTGTTGCATTGGTTTCTTACTGCACTTCATTGGCGATGCGACCAGCAGCGCCGTGATGCGATGAAGATCCTGTGCAATGAAACAAAAATGGCGTCTTCGCCTTGATGCAACATGATGCGTGCAAGCCCGACGGCTCTGTGGCAACTCAACGATTCTTCTGAGCTGCGACAGGCCTGGCAACATGCTCCTCCGGTGATGCGACGGCATCTGATGCGACGGGGACACTCTCCTCCGGTGATGCGAGACGCTTCGGCGATGCAATGCGACAGCTGCAGCAGCGACACCCTCCTTCAGTGATGCGACGACAGGGGCTGCAGCGGCGACACACTTCCCGATGATGCGACGGCATCTGATGCGATGGCGACACTCTTCTCCAGCAATGCAAGGTGCTTCTGCGAGGCGAAGCGGCAGCAGCGACACCCTTCTTCAGTGATGCGACAAGAGCAGCTGCGGCGGCGACATGCTTCTTCTTCGTGAGTCGCGCTTCCAGCTCCTTGCGACATGCAATCCCTCAGAAAGCCCAATACAACTGCAGGCACTTCCAAAGAACTCTTGGGGAGCTGGTGGGTGAAGTCTGTTGTCCCTGGGACTGCAGCAGGAGGTAAGCTCTATCTCAAGCCCTTGGAGATCCTTTACAATTTTAATCAAAGTCACACAAAGTCCTTTCTCCTTCCTTTGGTAGTCAGGCAACCACTGCAGGCCAATCCCTCAGACAGCACTCAGCTTAAGGATAGTCTTTTCTTCAGTTCCTCTGGTTCCTCTCCTGAGCAAAGGTTTCTTCTTTTTTCCCAACAGTAATCTAAAGTTCTGGGGGTTGGGTCCCCTCTTTTGTACTCATTTTCTCTTGGTTCTCTGAAGGCAGAGAAACTTTTTGCCTAGTCCAAACCAGTTCTGGTCAGTCCTGGAGAACTTTGTTGACAAGACGCCTTCTTTCCTCTCACAGTGTAGGCCAGGGACATCTGACGCACCACAGGAGGTGGGGCCAGCATTGTGAAGGGAAGGCACAGCCCTATTCAGGTTCCAAGTGCAAGTCCTCCCTCCCGACTGCATGCAGATCTCTCTCCTCAGCCCTGTGCTGACTCACCCTGTCTCCTGGAATCCCCCAGCCCCTGTCACTCAAACTCCAGACAAGGAATACACAACCTAGCAGAGGCAGGCTTGGATGGTTAGACAAGAAAATACCTACTTTGTCAAAGTGGTATTTTCAAACACAGAGTGTTAAAATCAACTTCACTAAAAGATGTATTTTATCATTCTGAGTTCAGGCATACTAAACTCTACCTAGTTCCCTGAGTCAGTTAGGATTATAAAATGTAATAATCAAACTGCCCATTCTGTCCTATGGGGAACAGGTAGCCTTGCAATAGTGAAAAACGAAAATGGCTGTAATTCACTATTAGGACATGCCACACACATCAGGGCATGTCCTATATTTTACCTACAATGCACCCTGCCCTTGGGCCTACCATAGGGGTGACTAATATGCAGAAAAGGGAAGGTTTAGGGACTGGCAAGTAGGTGCACTTGCACAGTCAACATGGCAGTACTAGACACCACACAGGCTCTGCAATGGCAGACCTGAGACACACTTTACAGGCTGCTTCTGTGGGTGGCACAACCAGTGCTGCAAGCCCACCAGCAGCATTTGATTTACAAGCCCTGGGCACACTCAGTGCACTGTACTAGGGTCTGACAGGTAAACCAAACCAGCCAATCATGGAGTCACTAATCCATACATCAATCTACCATAGGGAGCACTTGCACTGTGGCACTGTGCAGCAGTGGCACAGTGCCCAAAGCATCTATAACCAGCAAACACACATGAGGCAACAGCAAAAAATTGGAAGGGAGACCCACACCACGGTGCCAGGTCTAACCCATTGTCTTTTTTATTTTCAAACACAAAATCCAGTTTGGGGATTTTAGTTTTGAAAACAAAAAAACTGTTTAGTGCAGGGCCCCATCATGTTGATGGAGCTCTGCACTAACAGCGCAATGCATTGACAGGAGCGGTTCCTGGCAATGCTTCATAAATGACCACCAGCTTGGCAGTCACTTATAAATACGGCATGTAGTCCCACCGAACTACGGTCCATCCATCGGGATTTAAATCAGGCCCCTGGTCTTGAAGCTTATTAGAATCAGGAAAAAGCAATGAAGATCATGGTGAGACTTGATAGTAATGCTAGTTAGTTTTAAGTATTGGCTTTGGGAATCACGGTGAGACTTGGCATTAAAGTTTATTATATGTAGGGATCAGTGTTCAGAATCATGGTGAGACTTGGTATTAATTTTTATTAGAAGCAGACATTGGCAATGAGGATCACAGTGATACTTGGTATTAATTTTTATTAGAGGCTGACATTGGCATTGAGGATCATGGTGAGACTTGCTATTAAAGTTTATTATAGGTAGAGATCAGTGTTAAGAAACATGGTGACACTTGGTATTAAAGTTTATTAGAGGTAGACATCGGCAATGAAGATCATGGTGAGACATAGCAATGATGGTGCTGCAAGCTGGGGACAAAAGGAACAATATGAGACATCTCTGAATGATGACTGTTTACTTGAATCACTTATATTTGTTTCATGTGAGAAAATCATTATAGTCATAGTTTTATTTGCACTCATCCTGATCTTTTGCATTGGACAAAGGTTTTGTGATTTTTGGAACACTTAAATAAACAGAAAACAGGAAAATATTACTAGAACCAGTATCAATAATTACTGCACTCTTTGCCTTCCAGTATCTAAGCAGGGGTGTCTGGTCTGTAATGTGCCAAAAGGCATGGGTTTTAACTTCTGCAATGTTTTAATAACCTGAGTTCCAAACTGGAAGATAGAAAGAAAGAGAGAAAAAATAAACCAAAAAAGAAAGAAAGAAAAGAAGGAATGAAGAAAGGGCGAAAGAAAAGAAGAGAGAAAGGAAGGAAGAAAGGAAGCAAGATGAAGAAAGAAAGAAATGAAGAAAGATAGAAAAATGAAAGAAGAAAGACACAAAGAAAGGCAGAAATGAAGGAAGAAAGAAAGAAAGAAAGAAAGAAAGGAAGAAAGAAAGAAAGAAAGAAAGAAAGAGGGAACACTCCCATGTTCATGTCTGTGGTCAGTACCATGTGTTCAAGGGAGGCACTACTGGCAGAAATGTGCACACTGTCGTCAAGAAACAATTCCATTCAAAATGTTACATCTGATTCAAAATATTCTTTAAATGTGAATAAACATTTACCATATATACGCTGGCAAATCGAACGTATTCATCTTAACCTAAACAGATTGTTAGTGCTGCTCATGAAAACATGCACCTCATGTTTTGCAAAGGAAGCACTTGCTAGTAGGTGGAATGGTATGTTATGATATGTTATTCTATGTTATATGATGTGTATTTATAAAGTGCGCTATCGCCCGCAAGGGTATCCTGCAATAAAACACCTACCAGCTCTTGGCTGGTTCAAGATGTGAGACACTGTTTCAAGGCAAAAGCTCAAAACTGCTGATGTCAAATAAGCCAATGGCTGTATACTGTACACAAAAGGTTGAGTCTGCCAGATCTAATAAAATCAAGGATGCATTCTGGGTACATTAGTAGCACTCACTGTTTCACTTTCTCGGTAGCAGAAAACCCTATTACCACCATTGAATTTCTTCCGTCTACAAATGCCTTTTTTAGGGAATGTCTGACTATATAATGCATGTCAATACCAGGCGCGCCTTTACCACAAATCCTTTATCACGCCAATGCCTTTACCACACATGCCTTTATCACACATATGGCTTTACAACGCATTCCTTTACCATGCAAAGTAAGTATAGTTAAGGTAAGCTTACTCTCTACCTTTTTACATAGCCCAACTTTATGTATATTAATTATAAATGCATGTTTTCTTTCTTTAGGGAGTAACCCTCCAAACCTCTCTTTTTGTATCTAAATTACCTTTACCACCCATACACCTACCCACACCTAAATCCTAAAAATACCCGTAAAATCATATACACTTACCCACCCCTACACCATAAAAATTAATTTATTTTCCTAAAATACTAACCACCCTTAAACCCTAACAGTACCCATACCACCCTATATTATAATTCACCCCTTATCCCTAAAAATACCCTTAGCGCCCTTAACCCTTACCCACCCCTGTACCCTAAAAATACCCTGTACCCGTTTCCACCCCATCTCAAAAAATACCCTTGTCGCCCTATAGCATTAACCACCCTTCCACCCTATAAATATGTCTACTACTCTATATCCCTACTCACTCCAAACCTTAAAACACGCTTACCACTGTATATCCTTACCCACCCCTAAATTCCTAATTGTATATCTACAAAGACAGACAGACGCACACACATACACACACTCTCTCTTACCTTAAATATACTTATTTTGCATTGTAAAGGCATGCGCGATAAAGGCGTTTGAGTTATAAAGCCATATGCCTAGTAAAGGCATTCGTAGTAAAGGCATGCGTGGTTAAGACAACATTGTAAAGGCTGTTTCCCTTTGTGGGTTGCAACCTTTAACTTCACTGAAATCACACACTGTGGTATATGATGCCATCCTCTCCTGTCCTCACTGCTCTGAGGGATTCATTGTTTAACCGCTTGAATCAATGTCATCCACAGCCAACTATGTGATAAAAAGATTAGTTGTAGAATACCTCATCATGTTTAGTGCAATTCTTAGAGAGACAACAAACTGTTTTAAAACAAAGCTACTATAAAGATTCACCTGCACAAAAATTCAGGATGGTCACCAGCTTCTGCTTATTCATCCCCCTCGAAACATTGTGGATCCTGATTTGAAGGATCTGCGCGACGGCAGATCCCACCAACAACAGGAACGAGATGATGATGAAGGCTCGAGTGGCGTCAAATTCAGCTGCAAGGAACCACGAAAAAGTTTCTTAAAGTGATCCAGAACAAGTTTCATGCATCACTCTGCCTTAAGTTGCTAATGGGTATTCTAGTGATGGTCTGGGTGGGGATGGTGCTCCCTCCGGATCAAAGCTAACACAAACCTGTTATTTCTAGAAAGATCCATCCTCCTCCACTTTTAAGAGACATTAAAACATCTCTCCAAGGAACAACCTGTCCATAAGTAAATAGAGCTACCGCATTCCCTCCTCAGATGCTACATGAAAAGATACCCCCTAATTAAAACATACTCAATGCACCATCTTGTTGCTCTGCCCCCAGCTTCTACAGTGCTCTGCAGCTCAGTTCCAAGGTCCACACTCTACAATTGCACAATCATATGTGCACATCTGTTTGCATGCACTGTTCCTGTGTGATCTGGGGTGATGGCCAAGAAGAGGACTGAAAGCTTTGATGGGTTCACTACTAGTTAAGCCTGCCCTACACAAATAGTGCTGCAGAGGGTGGGATGTAGAGGGGGCGGTGGATCAGAAGAATCTCGGATTTCTAGAGGATGTGTTAAACCCTCTTAAAAGGAATTCAGAATCTGCTAGCAGAAGTATATCCGCCAATTTACCCTTACTTATTGTGGATGATCCCAACCCTTCTGAGCTCACATTTAATGCTCCTGTTTTAAAGGTTGTTCATCCTTCATGAGAATACCTTCAGATCGGCCTCCAGTTCCTGCTTTTTTAAAAAACTTTTATAACATACATGAAAAATTATCATACACATTGTTTCATCTCTGTGCATTTGCCAGTTTGATTCATTCTCTTACCAGCACATCCAAGTTTCCTGCAAATACCCCGTACACAAAATCTCCGGAGTCCGGCATATAAACCAGAGTCAGATAACCAGTAATCGGATGCGAGCGAGATTAGAATGACTATACCACTGATGATGATAAAGACCAACGAAACCAATTTCGGGGTAGACATCATAAATTAGTTTCTTTGCAACTTCTACACAGATTATTATATTGATAATATTTTAATAGAACCTATGTTAGAAGAATTTCCTTAGTAGTTAATGATGGGGTTTAACCAATATATCCCGAATTGCATAGCAAAGATAAAGTTCAAATGTAACGAATATATTGCAGAAAGAGCTGTGAAATGTAAACGAATTAATTATACACTGGAAAAAGAATGGCAAACTAAGATACTGCCTGCATGGCTCCATTCCAAAAACATTGTAGAACCCAGAAGGCTCCTATGATAAAAGGAGAAAGAGCTTTTTACAACACTTCTGATTTCTTCATACAAAAATACACCAACAGAAAGAATCATGGAGGAAAGAGCCACTAAATCCTCTAGGCGATGGCCCTGTGATAAAAATACTGAGCTTTTCCACACAGAATAAATAAAATCTACCCTGACCTGAAAGTTAAGCTTTCTGCAGTAATCGCATTGCTTGGATCCAAGTAGATGCCACAGTCAGCGCCATCTTGTAGTTTTTTCTCACCTATTTAAACCGTAGCAATGACTGGTGTAATATGCTGAAGCAAGCACAATGACTGTCCCTTGGATGTCTGTCCAAAAAAGGTTATGTTAGTTTTACTCCCTTCTTAGTCTTTGCAATCAGTTTCTCGATAAGATCTAAATTAAGCGCCTAGTGCTTGAAATATAGAGTAAAGTTTCCCCCTCTAAAAAAATCACAGGTGGATCTTGATGTTAAGTCAATGAAAACACCTATTTGCAATGTCCCTTAGAGCCCCAAGCTACTGGAAGATATTGTCAGGGACACCTTCAAGCATATATTGAGACCAGCAGGACTGTGGAAGATTCCAGATGGGGCTTCCCATCACAGAGGCAGTCTTCATAGCATTACTGATGATCCCTGACTGCTAGTATATTAGTTATACTGGAGTTAGCTTTTTCACGGATTGACAGGATTCTGTTTCGAGGAGCACAAGCTAAGAGACACAGAAACTTTCCCTCTAAACGGAAACCACTGTCACGCGGTGTGCCCCATGGAGCAGCATTGGACATCAAAGTGTGACACCACCACCGTTTAAAAAGAGCAGAGCTGCACTAGTTAAATTATTTTTATTTCATGTTGTGTGCCACACTGCCAACTCCCCCTCCCACCTTTTTTTGAAAGTTGTTTTCTTAGAAGGATCTGCGAGGGCATGTAGTTGTCTACAGTATCACACAAATTTACAGATATTTTTTAGACTCGAGCTCATGACTATTTCAGCATACAGAAGCAGTAGGGTAATGATTACTCACTGGTGATTGACACCTTATGATAGGGGTCAGTTAAGATATATGGGAAACGGTTGTTTCTACATAACAGAGGGCCAGGTCTTTTGTTGTTGAAACGGTACAGAGTGGGGGGCGACCTGTTCATATCCCTTAATTCCCCCTTGGGCTCCTAATTGTTTAAGAGCACATTTGGGTGTGAACAAGAACCTGTTGACCAAATTTTATCACCTTCAAAATGTGTCTCTGGGAATCTCATCCCTATAAACTGTAAAGCCTGTATCTCCCAGCACAGCACAGCACATCGAAGCCTACAGAGTCTCACGGTTGGAGAAGGTATGGAATAAAAGTCAACAATTATGATCCAAAGAGGTGTATTTCACTGGGGACGTGGCTTCTTGAGCCTTCGCTTAACAGATCTCAACTAACTCAACAGCGTGGGTCAGTAAACAAAGCTCTGTTTGTTCCCAGTTATAGACCTGTTAAGCGGGTGGCCTGTCCCTCTCAGCTCGAGGCGCCAGATTCTGGAATGCTCTCTCCTTGAATTTCCATTATGCACCATCAAGAACTTCATTTTAGTAGCTGATGACTGCCAAGGCTTAGTTTGTGCACTCTATAACAGCTGATAGACAGCACGGAAATAATTTTCAGGATTGTCTCAGTTTTTAAATTCCTACTATTAGCAGTTCATATTCAACTACAAATTATTTCAGTAATAAAATAAAAAGAAAAAAGGGTGTTAACGACTTCTCATAAATAATGTCATTAGAGTACAGTGTGCTCTTTACCTCCTAAAATATATCTGAGTATGAGAGCATGTTTTAAAATCGCATTAATACATATAATTAGTTTTTTTGAAGGTCACAAATCTAATACTTTTGCATGATCAAAAGGTGTAATTAAATTACTGTGATTAGCTGTACATTAAGTGACGACTGATTGGCTAATATTCGTTCAATAGTATTTCTGAACAAAGATTTACTTTTTGTTGCAATGTTTTTGTAAATGATCAAGCCGTTTTCATATCCACTGGAGCATTACAATGTTTCCCAAAGATTCAAGAGAAAATGCGTTAATTCTCAAAATTATCATCAATTTCTACTGCATCGACACACAGCTCCCAGCAACCTGTGTTCCTTTTGTGTATTTAATTTGAGAAAACTACTCTGCCCAATTGTTGATATTATTGGTAAGATTACAGGTTCTCAGCATGAAATTTATTAGGAGGGATCTAGGGCAGGGCGACCGGTGTCCCCGCACATGATGCTGACTTCAGGGGGCGCTGTGTTTGCATGTTAATTGCGGTTTTAAAAGCACCTGCTTTCTCAGTCCCATGTTGGGGGTGGGTTTCCGCCCCCAACATGGGACTGAGACAGCTTTGCTAGCAGTTACCGAAGAAACAAGAACGGTGCTGGACCAGGGAGGGAAAGCGGCCATCATATTATTAGACCTCAGCGCCGCGTTCGACACGGTTAACCATGCTACCCTATTACATCGCTTGAAGGGCATGGGAGTGTCGGGCGCGGCCCTGGCATGGCTTGCCTCCTTCCTGGACGAACGCTTCTTCCAGGTGTTTGAGGGCGAGGCTTTATCCACCAAACAGGCACTCAAGTGTGGGGTTCCTCAGGGCTCTGCCCTGAGCCCCACACTTTTTAACATCTACATGAGGCCCCTAGCGGAGATAGTTCATCCATTTGGCATCCGTATTGTCACCTACGCAGAGGACACTCAGTTGGTGGTCTCATTAGACCACTCTGAGGGGTCTTCTAGCACACTGAGCTCATGCTTAGAAGCAGTGGCCAAATGGATGAAATCTTCTTGCCTCAGATTGAATGGAGAGAACACGGAGGTCATGTTACTGGGCAACCCTCCACCTACCAGTCTGACCTCCTTCTGGCCCACTTGTTTTGGCCCCCCCCTCTCCCTAAATCTGAGATAAAAAGCCTGGGAGTTTGGCTCGATAAATCGCTGGATTTTACTTTTCAGGCCACCAAAACTAAATCTATCTGTTTCGGGCTGATGAGAATGCTCCGGAAGGTACTCCCCCTGCTCCCATTCCAGGCGAGGGGAGTCATGATCCAGGCCCTGATACTCTCACGCCTGAATTATGGTAATGCTCTCTATTTGGGAGCCCCGGTGGCAGTGATTAATAAACTCCAGGTCACTCAAAACTGTGCGGCCCGGCTGCTTTTTTCAAATTCCTCGCTGGCAGTCGGCCAAAAATGCCTTAAAAAAGTTACATTGGCTCCCTGTGGCAGCAAGGGTACAATTTAAGGCTATGTGTCTTGTTCAGAAAGCAATCCGCAGAACTGGTCCAGCCATAATGCACCCTTTAGCTACCCCCTACCTTCCCCTCAGAGCTCTGCGCTCAAGTTCATTGCAACTAGCCACCACGACCAAGATACACAAGGCTCGCTGGGGCGGCCGCTCATTCTCACACAATGCTGCGAGAATATGGAATTCTCTTCCGCTTATCCTCAGAGAAAACAATAACATTTAGGCATTTAGGAGGCTTTTAAAGACCCACCTGTTCAGTAATGCCTGTTAATCATCCTAGCTGGCCGCCTTGGATTTCAGTTAAAGCGCTGCGAGGCCTGCGGGTAGTCTGTGCCCTTTACAAATGTAATTTTTAATTTCATTTCATTTCAGCTGCTGTGCGTCTTTTGCCTCCTGCAATTTCTAGGCAACAATAAAAATGTGAAAATAACTGTGATGATTAATGATCTTCCTGAAGAAAGATCGGAGTTTTGGCTAGCTGAGGTTTTGACTCATCCTAATAGTGGCAGAGGGTTAATGTACGTGCTGCAAAGAAAGAGGTCCATGCAGATCACAAAGTGCATATAATGTAAATACGTCAGTATGTTAATGTTTTTGTCAGATATCCTTTTGTTACTTGCAGTTTATAAGTCAAAATCCTAACATAACAGTGAGCTATTAACTGTCATCAAAGTACTGCATTGCACACTGCAAAGTAGGATAGATTAGAGCATAGATTAATGTTGCAAAAAGGGTTCATTTTGGTAGAACTCGGTTCTTATTATTAAAGAGAACCCCCAACTATGGAGTTCTGTTTTAAATTCTGAGTTTGTGCTTCTCCAGACCAAGCACTCTTAAACTACACTGCCTACCAGTATGGCTGACGTGACTCTTACACCTGGTAGTCCTCTGGTTTATGTAACATTTCCTATATGCTGATTTACAAACGTATGATTGGTTGTCTCTGTGTAATGTGTGTGTGCTGCAAAGTCCTCTGACACCCTACACTGGTATGGAGTGCCGCTATATAACTAATTGGAAAACATCTGAAAGAGAGAGGTTATGGAGACTTGAGGGGCTCTGTTAGATGGTGGTGATGAGGGGATCCATAGTGGAGGTGGTCTCGACCTCCGCCACGGATGGGGAGCACCAACAATCATTGTCCCACCGGGCACCACCAGCGCTAATGCTGGGCATGATGTTCACCAACCACAAGTGAGCAATTCATTTTTGAATGAGGACAAAATAGAAATCCAAACAAGCCTATAGATATAATTTGCTGTGGATTTTTTCATTTTGTGACATTTTTATGGTACCAGTCGTTATAGCATAACTTTAAGTTAAATAGCAAAAACCTGCCACGTCAAGCAAAGTTGTTCAAAACATCATTTTGTACAGTCCAATCATTAAATGCCTGTTTCTCCCATGAATAATTAAATGCTGTACTTTTTCACTTACTGTTGCAGTGGTAGCTCTTTTCTCCCGTGGTGATGGGTCTTCTGCTGTTTTATGTTGCTGCCCCTGTTGAACACAGCAGTGGGCCTCCAAGTTTCACTTCTTGCCTGTTAGATCCCTTATAAAGGGCGGTCTTCAGGATCTCTCATTACTACCTACCGCCCACTTTTACTGTGTGATCCTATCTGATAACTACTGGCGTTTTTTGTTCTGCACATTTATTAAAAGTGTTAATATGAATCAACATTTTTCCTAACATTGAGCAAGAGTGGTGAGTAATCAAAACTCTATGCTATAAACACAGGACATCTCCGGGAAGTATTACATACACACCTACACACACAAGCATGGGCACACACGTACAAGCACAGGCAATCACATACACTCACACACACACACTCTCTCTCTCTCTCTAAATTATACAGCAATATCGAAGTGGAAAAGTGGCACATGAGCACTTTATAAGGAAGACAAGAGCACTAGAACACAACTTTTCATTTTAAAGAGTTATGCCTAGATGCATCAAGCAGAATTGCATTCGCAAACGGTGCGAATCGCTTTTTTCGGCCGTTTGCGAATGCAATTGACTAATTTGGAATGCATCATGCATTTCGCAATTTTAGGAATCGCAACCACGTTGCGATTTCTAAAATAGCGATTGCATTTAAGAAATCGCAATTAGAGATTTCTTAAATGCAATGCATGATTATTTTTAATGTGCGAATTCGCAGTTTGGAAGGGGTAAAATAGCATGAAATTGAACTTCATGCTAATTTACCTAAAACTATCAAATATGCACAAATTGCATTTTTGGAAGTTTAAATGTACACACACACATGTCCTTTGGCCATGTGTGTGTGTAAATTGCATTTAAAGTTACATTTCAGGGGTGCAGGGAGGGGTTCTTTGGACCCCCCCCCTGCACCCTTGAAATTGCATTCACATTTTATGAATCGCAATTTGAAATTCGCAAAATGTGATTGCCTTCCCATTCATTCCTATGGGCCTTTTGGCCCATAGGAATCAATGGGAAGGTTTTCCTTAATTGCGATTCGCAAATTGTGAATCGCAATTAAGGAAAAATACCGATTCGCAAAAAAAAATGCGAATTGTTCATGCATTGCCGTTTGCGATTTCTAAATTGCGATTCCTTAATTTTCGCAATTTAGGAATCGCAAACGGCAACAATGATGCATCTAGGGGTTAGTTTTGCAGCCTCCTTATTCAGTCAATTGTCAAATAAAACTGATTAGTAAACAGGAAACAGCAGCCCAGAAATACTGCATTATACTACTGCATATGTTGCTATCTATGTATGTTTGACAGTAGAAGGGAGCATTAAACCAGCGTTTTCCAAACTGTGGGTCGGCGTCAATGTCTGGTGGGTTGTGGGGGACCAATGAATAAATATAGATGACTTACATTTTGTATTTATCTTGTCATTTTTGCTGTTTTTCAAAGACAGAGGTGAAATAGCAGGCTATGTCTTCTGGCAAATTGAGCTTATTTTTTAACATATGGGTTAGGGTTTACTTTTTTTTCTCTAACTGCCACATGAGAGCAGTATTTATAGTGAAGTATGTGACAATTGTGCTGGGCTACAGGAAGGATGAAAGGAAAAGTCTGTTGGATGCATTCTTTTGGGACACACAACAAAATTAAGATGTGAGATGGCTGCGGACAGCCCCGCCTCTGCGTTGTCACATGTGACCGACGATCCTCCCCGTAATGGAGCGCGCGTACTCTTGCACCTCAGCGTCTGCATCCTGCAATTGACGTCTCAGCTGGCTGGCATTCGTGGTGTTTCCTTTGCATTTTAGAGTTCTGGAGCTTTTCAGCGATGGCGTATGTCCTGGGTGTAAAGGGGTGAGTTTGTATGCACGCAGTGACATGCACATAGATGAGACACAGACACACACTTCGGATGGTTGGTCGGACCGGAAGTCCCGAGCGACCTTGGACCATTTATTTATACCCTTCTGGCCACGCCTGGCCAGAAGGTGCTACATTTGCACACGTAGTTCCGGTCACGGCCGGAGCTACCAAAACACTAGAGCGCTACATTCCTTCCCAAGTTGGTCCTTGAAACAAATTAGCTTAACATACAAAATCTGCAAGCCTTTGACTGGGCTTAGGGTTAGGCCTGAGATTGTACTGTCTTCTTCCTCTTACCGGAGTGTTCTCAGGGCCGGTTCTCGGGGACCGTGTCGGTGATTCAGGGATCAAGGTGGGGCAGGATGACACTGGACTGCCCAGTGTAGATCCTGGCGGCTCACCGACGGTGTCATGCCTCTCTGGTGTTACGACCTGATGTTCTGTATTGGCCGTTGTTGACGGGATTCGTTTAAACCACGATACGTTTCTTTTCACTTCTTCACATTCGCGGCGAGCTGTCACTGCTGTGCCTCTGCTTGCTCAGACGGTCCACGGTTCAACTTCATACGGTGTTCTGAACTTTACCCCAGGTCTTCGGGCCCGAATGAGCACACGATCCCCTGGGATCAGTGCGCGGTCTTGGGCTCCCTTTCTCTTGCTTGCCTTGTCATTAGTCCTTTTCCGCCGGGCTTGGGCGCACTCAGTATGATATGGCTCCGGCCTCCAGCTTTCTGCCATGGGAAGCAAATCATGTCTACGTCCTGAAAACATGAGAGACCAGGGAGATCTCTGTGTGGTGCTGTGAGGGGTGCTTCTGTACTACCGTAGGAAGCTTTGAAGGGCGTCTTCCGGGTTGGTTCCTTCTACTGCGGATATCCTCAGCACCTTGTTGATGGTCCTCATGAATCTTTCTACTTCGCCGTTGGCTTGAGGCCATTGTGGCGTTATGCGGCGATGGTGAATTCCTAGTCTTTGCATGAGCTCCTTGAATTCACTCCCCTGGAAGGGAGGCCCATTGTCTGTTTTCAGTTGTTGAGGAATTCCAAACATGGCAAATGTTTTGCTCAAGATCGGTTGCACATTCGTGAAGCTTGTACACTGGGCTACCTCTACTATTGGATACTTCGTGTAGCTGTTGACTAGAACAACTGTGATTCTCCCATCTGGGAAACTGCCAAAGTCGAGACTAACCCAAGACCACGGTGCTGGTGCGGGTTCTTCTGTGATGATTGGTGCAGGAGCTTCAGTCCTCCCTGTTAGCTGGCACGCTCGACAGTTCTGTACTATTGCATCAACTGTGTTCTCCAGGTTCGGGAACCAAACCTTCTCCCGCAGTCGGGCCTTCATTCTCCTGGTGCCTTGATGGCCTTCATGGGCTAACACTGTCGCTTGTTCTTGCAGAGTTATTGGGATTATTACTCTTGAGCCTCTCAGTATGAGACCATTTTCCGCAATGCTGATCTCGTCGTGTATCTTCCAGAATTGGTTTAGCCGTACGCGGTCATCTTCACTCCATCCGTGTACATCTCGCAGGAAGCCTTCCCATGATCCAGTGTGTACAGCACTCTCTACTCTCTTCAAGACTGCATCGTTTGCATATTGTTCTATGATTTTGTTTGCTGACATGGCTTGGGGGCATGCTCCTTGTGACACCATGTTCACGAACTCTTCAGTTTGTCTTTCAGGTTCTTCCTCAGGTGCCTCTTCCTTGGCTGGGTGTCGCGACAAGAAGTCTGCCGGGTTTTTAGCTCCTGGTCTGTACACAAGGTCCATTTGGTACTGTTGAATTTGGATCGCCCACCTCTCAATTCGCGGTGGTGGGTGAGGTGCTGTGCCTTTGAACAGTGGGATGAGTGGTTGGTGATCAGTCACCATTCTAAATGGGTGTCCAGTTATGTAGAGGTGGAAGTGGTTACACGCCCATTTTACAGCAAGAGCTTCTCTTTCAATCTGAGAGTATCTCGCTTCAGTGGCGGTGAGGGCTTTGCTTTCGAACCCTAATGGCGCCCATACCCCTGGTTCTGTTTCCTGAGTGAGGAGGGCTCCTAATCCGACTGGGCTGGCATCTACCAGTATCTCGGTGGGTTTGGACGTGTTGAACTAGGCCATGGTTGTTCCATCTAGTAGTGCATTTTTGATCTTCTTGAACGCTCCTTCCTCGGTTTCCGTTCATTTCCACGGACTCTCCTTTTTGGTTAGGTTTCGTAGAGGTTCGGCAATGGTGGCCAGGTTCGGAATGAATCTTGTACAGTATTGTGCCATGCCCATGAAGCTCCTTACTTCTGAGGCTGAGGTCAGTGCTGGGGCATGCTTTATGGCTTGTGACTTCCTGGGATCGACTTGAACTCCATCGGAGTTGAATACGTAGCCGAAGAACTCTATTGATTTCTGAAAGAACTTGCATTTCTCCTTGTGCAATGTCACTCCATGTTCGGCTAGTCTCTTGAGTGTGGACCTCAAACGCTGGTGATGTTCCTCACTGGTCTTGGAGTGTATCAGGATGTCGTCGCTTACGTTTAACACTCCTTGTAGGCCGGATAGTATTTCCCGGATGGTGTTCTGAAATATTTCCGCCGCTGAGGAAATTCCGAAATTTAGTCTCTTATACCTTCTAAGACCGAGGTGAGTTGAGAATGTCGTTATGTACCTGCTTTCTTCAGCTAGTCGGAGTTGGTGGTATCCAGCGATTAGGTCTAACTTGGAGAACCACTAGGCTCCATTCAGGTCCGTGAGTATGTCATCTACGGTAGGTGTTATATGTCTTTCTCTCTTTATTGCCTTGTTGGGCATCCGCATGTCGATGCAAATCCTGATTTTTCCTGGTTGCCGGGGTTTCTCTGCTATCACCATGGGCGATACCCACGGCGTCGGTCCAGTGACTTTCTCTATTACTCCTTGTTTCTCAAGTTGTGTCAGTTCTTGTTCAACTGCGTCTCGTAGGTGAAACGGAACCCTCCGGTGTTTCAGAGCTATTGGCTGGATGGCTTTGTCAATATGTAGCTTGACAGGTTGTCGCTTGATTGTGCCTAGTCCTTTGAATAGTGACGGATACAGTTGTAGTATATCTTCTGTTTGGAGTGTTTTGACGGCGTTGGCGAATGCAACTAGGTTGAGGTCCTCTGCCGTGTGGCTCCCTACTAGAAGGTCTGCTTCCTTATCGATTACGTGAAATGTTGTTGTTATTTCACGGTCTTCTGCCTTAACATGTACCTGCATTTTTCCTCGTAGAGGGAGCGGAGTTTGGCTGCCATATGTCATTATCTTGATTTTAGATGGCGTTAACTTGGGTCTAGGGTTGAGGCTTTTGTAGTGCTGTATATCCATCACATTCACTGTTGAACCGGTATCTATGACTCCGGTGACTTCCGACCCGTCAATTTGGATTTGGCACTTCGGTTGTGGTCTTTGCCTTCTCTTCAGGTCTTTCGTGAAGGACACAGAAATAGCACTCGCCTTCGTCATCAGTAGAGGAGTCATCCAGCCGTGCTCGGCGGTGTTGTCTGGACGTCATGGGTCTTGGTTGCCGAGGTTCTTCCAGACTAAGCTGTCTGACTGCCCCTGTTGCGGTTCGTCTTCCTGCTGTGCTTCTTCTGCGGAATCCTCCTCTGCATACGTTAGCAAAATGGTTTGGTATTCCGCACTTGGAGCATGTCTTTCCTCTCGCAGGACAGCCATCTTGGCCATGCTCGTCATGTCCGCAGTAGACACAGGGTGTTCGTCTCGGCGTTCTGGTCGGCCATCTTCCTCGTCCACCCCTACTTGAGGCGCGGACGGCATCCACCCTTTCTGTTTTTACAATGACACCTGCTTCTGCTTGAGGGGTCAAGGCGGCCTCCATGGCTGTGGACCGGACGTCAGATAGTTCGTGTGATCGTGCGAGCATGGTTATTTCTTCTAGTGTGATGTTGGGTTGGCGCAGTATCTTAGAGTCTTATTCCGGCATCCTTGAATGATCTGCGCTGTGACCTCCTTTGTGTGATCATCTTCGGTACATGTGCTCACAAGTTCTCTTAGTCGGGCATGGACGGCATCCATCGTCTCACCTTCTCTTTGTCTAGATTGTCTAAATCTGAACCGCTCATAGTGTTGGTTAAGCTGGGGGTCAAAGTGCGCATTGAGCGCTCGCACTGCTGAATCATAGTCATTGGCATTTCCGGTGTCTGGAAGGTGAGAGAAAAGTTTATACAACTCAGTACCCCCGAAGTGCAGTAACAGAGAACGTTTGACTGTATTGTCGGTTTCACGGGTAGCTACGAAGTAGTTGTTTAGCTGTCCGATCCAAACTGCCCATCTCGGTGCTGCTGTGGATGGTTCGATTAGCTCACTGAACGGTGGGAGTGCTTGAATCTGTGAGTGAGCTGACGGGTGCGTTGGCTGTACCGGGGGCACTGCTTGCTGTTGTGCTGCTGGGTGTTGTTGTACCACCTGCTGTGGCGCTGCTTGCTGTGGTGCTGGCTGTTGTGGCGCTGCTTGCTGATTTTGGTTGCCCCCTATGTTGCCTGGTGGGTTTGACATTGTGCTGGTGTTAACTCCCCGCTTGATGTGTGTCTAGGGTGTTGATGAGCTTTAGTGTGGTCGTTTCGCCTGCTCCTGTCTGTTTCACAGTATTTGGTGACCTTTTACGTTGGTGGTACAGTGTCTTTATTGTTCACTTACATATTGTTGTGTTTTTTTTTTCCTTTTTTTTTTAAATTTGCCAGTGCTTGTTTACTTTTTTTTTCACCTTTGCTGTGTCCCCGACATCTCAGGCTGCCTGATGCGTCCTCAGCATCTGTTTCGCGCTGTTTCCGGCGGGTGCAGGGACAATTCAGGGCTCTTGCAGCTCTGTGCAGCCTTTGTGCTCACACGCGTCTCCTTCAGACGCTCTTGCCGGGCCTCTTTCTGCTGCTCATGCGCGCTCGACGCGCCTGGGCCCTTTCGCACGCACGCATGCAGACAGTGATTCTGGCCTTCTTTTGCTTGCTCTTTGCCCCGCCGGTGCCCCTACGCAGCTCAGGGCCCATGCTGCTCACCGGTGTGGCCGTAGACATCGTCGGACCCCTTGATTCCGCCTGGCTCCCGCGACGGGCGATTCGCTCGGCGCTGGTCCTGCTTGTCTCTTCGCGTGGCACTCCGCTACACCTGGTGTCTCTCCGGACGGCGTCCTGATTGGGATGGCGTCGCTGTCCGTGTCCCCCGCTTGGCGCCAGTGTAAAGGGGTGAGTTTGTATGCACGCAGTGACATGCACATAGATGAGACACAGACACACACTTCGGATGGTTGGTCGGATTGGAAGTCCCGAGCAACCTCCGACCATTTATTTATACCCTTCTGGCCACGCCTGGCCAGAAGGTGCTACATTTGCACACGTAGTTCCGGCCACGGCCGGAGCTACAAAACACTAGAGCGCTACACTGGGGATTCATACGGCTGCTTCACGGCGAGGCTCACTGTAGGAGAGACCGCAGTGCAACGGCGGCTGTGATCGGTGATTAAGTCATCAGCTGTTTGATCCACACTGGTGGAAGGCTAACGGCGGATGGAGGACGGCCCTGACGAATGCTTGCTGTTGGCTGTCATCAACTAAGATACAAGCCGATCCGATCCGATTCAAGCGTATGTGAGCCTGATCGGGTTATGCTGCTGAGTTGAGCTATTCTACAGCCGGTATGCAGATGAGCCTGCCAAGCATTAACTATTTTAGCTGACTGAGCCTCCAGATAAGGTCGTGGGGCTGCCAGTATTTTTGACCTCAGGGGTCTGATGGTGTTAGAGGTGGCAACTCTCCCCCTTTAGGGTTTAGGTCCAAAGCAAGACTGCTCTTTATTAATTGCGGCCTTGATTACCTTGCGAGCTGGGTCCACCATCCAAGGGGAAATAATGGGAAAACATTTAAAACAAGCGAATGCTATTGCAAAAGTTGATTCTGCAGCAGGGCTTAAAAGCAAAAACTCGCTAGGCCCAGGCAAAAGCGGCGTCATCGGCGGCTAGAGCTGAGAATGCTCCAAATCGACCTGGCCTTAATTCGAGTCTTGTGAGCTCCGAAGAAGAGCTGCCCGAGGTTCATCATGAGGGGGTGGATCCCACTGCACAGAGGCAAATAGATGGATCAACTAGCATGGAGAAGGAACTGGGAGTTGAGTCTACAGTGAGTACAAACAAGGATGTTTTTGAAAAATCCCAAAGACTTTCCGTTATTTTCTAAAAAAGCGTTTCAGCCGACTTCGGCCAAATCCATCAACCAGCCCCTTGCAGTCTTTATTTGCATTTCCACGGGCCCAGGCTCCGGTGCAGGCTCCTTCTACAGTCACTCCACCATCGCAAAAACCCGGGATATCGCTGCACTGTCAGACTATTTCATCAACACCATTGTCTCAGGTCCCGCCACCGGTTCAGTCACCTCCTGAAGACAAAACAGTGCAATTGCCTGAGGCTTAGGCACATCCCCTGACACAGCCCCAGAATCTCTCAGGTCAGTTAGCTGGAAACCAGAAGCAAGATGGGAGGATTTAACAGGGTGAGTCCGATTCAACAACCGAAGGAGCTCAACAGATTGTTATAAAGATCATGCTGAATCTTATTTTGGAAGAAATACGAGAAATGAAGAAGTCTCAAGAAAATGAGATAGCCTCCCTCCATCAGTTTCTTGGGAAAATGGAAGAGGCTGTGGCCTGCTTTCCAGTTAGACTTCAAGAAGCTGAGTCAAGGCTTGCCTTATTGGAGGACCAAATTAACTTGATGTTCCTGAAAGTAAATGAGGCAGTGAAAGATAAAATTGCCCTAGAGAATAAACTCGAGGAACTTGAAAATCATTCTCGACGATCGAACGTACGCCTAGCCGGAGTACATGAGGGAAGTGAAGGATCTCAAACTCTCCAATGGGTTGAGTCATTTCTTAAGCAGAAGGTCTTGCCCGAGTTTACTGGTGACCTTACGATAACAAGGGCACATCAAGTTCCCTCACATCCCATACCTAACTCAAGGATCCCATGCACTATCTTAATTAACTTTGCTGATTATCGCATTAAAGAGAAGATTCTGACTAAGGCAATACAGCAGGGACAATTCTCTATTATTGTGGTCTCAAAATGTTGAATTTTTTCTGATATGTCTGTGGTAGCCGCACACAGGCGTAAACAATTTGTGAAAGTATTATATCTTTTTAAAGCTCAAGGGGCGCAGGCATCAGTAGACCAGCAATCAAAGCTTCGAGTCCTTGTAAGGGGAAAACATATGTTCTCTACAATAGAGGAAGCCAAGGAATTGTTGAAAGAGATCTCATCCTCAAAATGATAATGTGTTTAAATTGATTCTAAAGGTCTCTAGGTGTGGGGGGAGGAGGGTGACCCAGGGTGCAGTTCCAGGGCACCCCATAACGAAGTAGGGGTGGGGGTGAGATGTGGTTGGCGGGGTCCTATACATTTCCTGGAGGTATGTTGGGGGGATGAGGGGGTGTCTTATAGCAGTACAAAGAGCAGTGGCAAAAGGGACAACAAAGAGGAAATCAGGGTTCTGAATTTGATTGATTATCGTTGCTATTTAAGTCATAGAAATGCTTAGTAAATGTTGTATTATATGGGTAAATGTGAATGGCATGCTAAACTGTCAAAAATAGAGAGGGTTTATAAGATGGCTGGCCTCCTTTACGCCTCAAGTTCTCTTTCTCCAAGAAACTCACCTTAAAATTAATTCACCTAAGCTCTTTCTGCCTAGAGTATTCTCAATTGTTTTTTTTTGCATCAGCCAGGCTGGCAATGAGAGGAGTAGCTATCTACTTTTGTAGAAGTATGGCTTGGGAGTTTGTCCAAGTCCGGAGAGATCCTCAGGGAAGATGACTATGGGCTATGGTGAAATTAAAAGGGAGTATCTTGAATTTTGTTAACTATTATGGTCCGATTATGGATGATGCCTCAGTTTTGATGAACATTAATGAGTTGCTCAGGGGAGTCCCCGGTCAGATCATACTTAGTGGGGAAGTCAAGTATATCCAAAATTTTAAAAAGACACTTCTAATAAGAACAAGAAACAACTGAAGCCAAAGACTAAAAAACTCCTTAATGCCATTATTCAAAACCATCAGTTGATTGTTATATGGCGCAATGCCAATTTGGTTACAAGCAATTACACATGTGTACCCATCAATTTCAGATGGCATTTCTTATTGATTTCTTTTTAACTTCTCGGTCCTTGAGTTTCATAGAGGTAGATATTGGAGCTAATTCTTTCTCAGAACACTCCTTTATTAAGCTTGATCAAGAAATCCAGGAGGGGAAGAGGGAGAGATCCAGGTGGCAGATGGATCATCTTCTTTTCCAAGATCACCAATGTATAGAAGGTTTAAGAGAATGGATACTTGAGTATTTCAGAATCAATGAGGGACGGCAGAACCATTATCAGTATGGGGGGCTTCAAGGCAGCTGTGCGTGGGCAAATGATCTCCTTTTCAGCTGCTCAGTCTAAAGTACTATGTACTAAAATAGCTAAACTCTGGCAGGCAGTCAAAGGTGCTCTAAACCAGAGAAATGCCCCTCAACGTGGTTAGCTTGAAAAAAGCTAATAAGGCGTTGAGGGAATTTATCATATTAGAAGAAATTAGTAGCTCCCGAACTTTTGAACAATGGGTATATGAAGAAAGCCAAATGGTTGGCAAATTGTTAGCCGGGTCTAATAAGACCAGACAGGAAGCAGGCCCAATTACAAGGTTCGTACACCCCAAAACCGGATTTCCATGGAACATTATCAATAGCTCTATACTACCGAATATGCAGGCGGGCAAGACTCTATACAGAACTACTTCGAGGGCATAAATCTCCCAAGGTTGTCTAACTCCCTCGTGGAGCAGATTAGGGGTGGGCGGAATGTGTGCAGTCGCGCTATGCAAAGCTCCGCAAAACAGTAAAAAATCTCTGCGAATACGCAGAGTTCCGTGAACACGCGGAATTGCTTGTTCTACCCTTCGCGATGCTTTTTTCCTGTTCGCGAATGCTATTTGTGTGTTCGGGGGGAAATATCTCGCGAACACGCATTTTGAAAGCGCAAACAAGCACAAAATTCCACGAAGAGCGGATCGCAAAATTTTTGCCAATACAGAAAATTACCCAAATTACCCAAATTCCACGAGCGGAACAGAATTTAGTGTCCAGGCCTAGAGTAGATACTAATTGATATAACAAGTGCTGAAATTCTGACAGCCCTAAAATCTATTGCCGGAGCGAAAGCCTACGGAAACGAAGGTCTACCCATAGAATTTTATAAAGTATTCGCAAAGGAGTTGACCCCTTTCTTGACAAAGCTTCTCAATTATATAAAGAGTGGTGGTGCTGTTCCCTCAGTTTTTAAAGAATCTATTATTGTCAGGTTTGTGAAAAAGGGCAAGAATCTAAGGATGTTAATTCCTATAGACCAATCTGAAAAGTTGCAAATACACATAGAAACATGAAATTGAAGCAAGTAAGGTTTGTTCTTAACACCCTCAACATCCGCTACCAGGCAGTAATTGAATACATAAGAATACTCATCACCTAAGCATTCTAGGTTCCATGGAACCAACCTAAGATAGATATAAAGAGAATACTACACATCCTCTTTCTTATAATAAGATAGAACTTGCAGATATAATACAAATGAAACAACATATGAAACAGGCTTCAAAATTACAACCTAGCACAAAATACAGGAAAAAGAACCACCACAAGAAAGTAAAGAGAATTTTCAAGTGGTGTAATCACTGAGATAAGTTGGTACCTTCCTAACACGTGAACTTAATATACTTGGAGGCACCATTGTGCCATTAGCAGAGATGGTTTGACGTGCACGAGTATCCATATCAGCATTGCATTTTTTAACTATTGCAACACGATTTAAATTCCATATCTTACCATTTTCCAACTTCACAGAATTATTAAAACAGTTGATAACCTTCATGGGACAAGAGTATTTGGACCAGGATAAAGAACCTACGGGAGCCCTGACATTTACTTCATCCCCAACTTCAACTCTCCCTTCTTGTGCCCTTTTTCTTTCATCAAAACACCTCTTATTTTTCAGACGTAGTTCTATCTCTCTCAGCCTCCATTCACCAATACCATTATCGTTTACTCCTTTTCCCCAGAACATCCATGCCGGACTCAAACTAGTATTGGGAGTTCTTCCTTTAAACAACTCAAATGGAGTTTTCATGGTTGACATCTGTGGAGAAAACCTATGCGCTAGAATACACTTCTGCAATTCCACCTTCCAATCTAACGTATTAACCCTTGAAAGCTGAATATTCTCCTTTATCACCCTATTAAACCTTTCCACGGTCCCATTCGTCTCTGGGTGATAGACAGAAGATCTTTTATGTTTAATGCCACAAGACAACAAAAAATCAGACATCATACCAGAGCAAAACTGAGGACCATTATCTGACAACAGAGATTTCGGAAAACCCTCTCTTTTAAAAATTTCCTTTAGAAAATCAATGACAGATGAAGAGGTTACCTCAGAAACAGAAGAGATCTCAACCCACCTTGAATAGAGATCAATCACAACTATCAAATAAGGAGTTCGATGCTCACCTGAGAGTGGACCCACAATATCAATAGCAATATCCTCCCAAGGTCCACATGGGAGATCACGACAAATCATGGGAGCAGTACGAGATACTAAAATTTTATCTCTTACTTTACAATGCAAACATTCTCTCACCTCCCTTTCAATTTCCAAATCCATCCCTGGCCACCAAAAAGAACAACGAATCCTTTCCTTTCTTTTTACAATTCCCATATGTCCTTGATGTGCCTCTTCAATCAACCTTTTCCTCAAAGAACTCGGAGGAATCAACTTAGAACCCCTTAAAAGAACACCATTCTCCACAGACAACTCATTCTTGATCAAATGCCACACTTTAGACAAACCCTTTTTAAAATCAGTATTGCTCGTTACAGAAGCAATTACACCATTAATCTCATAATCTTTACTGCATTCCTCCAACCATTCTTCTTCAAGTATAACACCAGAGGTAATTTCACAAACATTTACCTCTCTTTCACCATCCATTTCCTCATAAACAACTTCATGAGCATCATCCACAAGACGTGAAAGACAATCTGCAGATACATTCTCCACACCAGGTATATAATGAATTTCAAAACAGAATTCTTGAAGGCCAATCACCCATCTTCTGATCCTTGAAGAAACATTATCCAAACCTTTCACCATGAAAATCTCCCTTAGTGGTTTATGATCAGAACAAACTTTAAACTTCTGACCCCACAGAAAATTCCTGAACGTATTTAAAGCCCAGAATATAGCCAAAGCTTCTTTCTCAATGACCGAATAGTTCAGTTCCGCACCTCTCAAACTCCTTGAAGCACAGGCAATAAGCTTCTCCTGTCCATTCCTTCTTTGTTTTAAAATTGCCCCCAAACCCTTTGAACTGGCATCAGTGATAACATAAGTCTCTTCAAAAGGAACAAATGCTTGCAAATCAGGAGCAGCAACCAAATCTCTCATGATGTCCTCAAACTCACTTTGACATACATCCGACCTCTTAAATTCCTTGTTTTTCCCCAAAAGATCTCTCAATCCTCCAGATTTACTAGCTAAATTTCTGATGAACTTTCCATAGTATTCCACCATTCCAAGAAAAGAAACAACCTCCTCCTTATTCTTTGGTGATACAAGATTTCTTATAGTATCAACCAGCTCTTTCTTTGGTGAAATACCAACCGCAGATATAGAATGACCTTAGTAATTCACCTCAGAGACTGAAAATTTACATTTTTCAAATTTGAAGGTCAAACCAGCATTTTCAAACCTTTTTAGAACCGTCCTTAAAATTGTATCATGCTCCTCTTGATTCACACCATAAATCAACAAATCATCCTGATAGCATTTTACCTTTTTTATACCCTTCAAAATGGATGCCATAACCTGTTGAAAAACCGACGCAGCAGACACAAGACCAAACGGCATCTTCTCATACTTGAAAGCACCCATCGGAGTGATAAATGCCGTAAGATCCTGTGAATCCTGCGTCAACTCAATTTGATGATAAGCCTGAGTTAAATCAATATTGTAAAAATCTTAGCATCACCTAAAGATGATAACAATTCATCAATATTGGGCAAAGGAAATTTATCCACTACAACGTCCTTATTGAGTGACCTCAACTCACAACATAATCTTATATCGCCATTGGGTTTGTTGGCGACAACTATAGGAGCCAACCATTCGGTTGCCTCAACGGAAGTAATTATATCCTGTTCCTGTAAATTTCTTAATTCCTGTTCAACTTTTTCCTGGATTGGTATTGGAATCCTCCTAACCTTGGCAACCACAGGAACAGCATCCTTCCTTAACTTTATACAATGTTTATAGCCTTTAAGGCAACCCAAAACAGATTGAAAGAGTTTGGGAAACTCCGCCATAAAAGAGTTGTCTTTTGATACAACTTCCTGAATTTGGATCTGAGGATTAGCATTAGGATTAAGTATGACCCCCAACATTCGTTGATGTGGCCACCCAATTAAACAATCACCAACTTTGGAAACATAAACCTTCCCAACAATAATTCTTTCCCTGAATTCAATGGCAGCATTGAAATATCCCATCATGCTTATAGGTGCACCACCATATCCTCCTGCACATACATCCATTTTGGTTAATTTGTTTTTTCCCTTTAAACACTTCTTATAAAACTCTTTAGAAACAATTGTTATGCGTGCACAAGAGTCAAATTTCATTTCCAGCTCAATTCCTTCGATCTTAACCAAATCAGTTGGATAATCCTTTTCTTCTTTATCCTTCACCTGACATATAATTTCTTTGATTTCTTTAGTTACAATTTTTTTCTCCTTAGATTTGCAAAACTTTACAAAATGCCCCTTTTTCCCGCACCCATGACAAAGAAAGCTCATTGCAGGACAGAACTTCGAGTTCGCCTTATGACCAGCTTTTCCACATCTATAAGAAGTTATAGCTGACGAAGAAGCCTCCTCTTTACCTTTCTCATTTACAGAGGCCTTGCTTTCTTTCACCTCCTTAATCTGTGAAACATCCTCCTTCACCTCTAACTTTTCTACCTTTTCATCAGACTTCCCTTTGTCATGTTTTAATTCATCAACACATTTGATCATGTGTTCAACCCTCTTGGCTATACTTACAACTTCCTCAAGAGGTGGTTCATCTTTGAGCCATAATTCTTCTCTAATTTTATCTTCTCTACATTTCAACACTAGCTGATCTCTCAAACGTTCCTCGTTGGCAGGACCAAACTTGCAAGTAGAAGATAATTTTCTCAAAGCAGTTAGATATTCCTCAACTGACTCCTCTTTACCTTGCTCCCTTCTTCCAAAATGATATCTTTCCATTATGGTACTTACACGAGGTAAATAATGTTTGTAAAGTTGTAACAAACAAACCTCATATTCATCCAAAACCCTCTGTTCCTGATGAGACAAAGCAGGCAAATTTTCTAAATCCTCCTGCCCTTCCCCACCAAGACAATGCATTAATAAAGAGTATTTTCTTTCCGCACTTAAGTTTGCGCCACAAACTCTTGCATAGTGCGCAAAAATCTTTTTCCATTTGGTCCATTTTACTCTAGGCTCACCAGGATCACTCAAAAAAAAAGGAGGAGTCGTTACGTTCTGCATTCTTAAAATGTAAACAGATAAAAATTAAAGGCACAGCGTAAATATTTCAAATAACTATTTCCTTCTATGTGCCTTTAAACTATATTCAGTTGTTAAATATTACGCCAATGTATATAACCTAGACATATATCTTTAACTTTAAACAAATCTAAAACATGTAATATAAGTGTAATAAATACGAAATAAATAAAACACAGTCTTATCCTTTTCACGAATTACCACAATAAATTCCTCCCTTGTTCAGCAAATTATCTGACTTTGTTTCTTTATGTGGTAAAACCGCCACACAAATGAAAGCGCACACACATTTATTTTTTAAAGAGTTCAGGCAGCTCAAAGATGACGTTTCTTTTTCAGCACGAAGAAAAACTGCCACTCTAGCTCTAATAGCGAGAGATGTGTGCCCTTTGAACTCGCGCTTGAGAACGCACAGCCGCTCGAGTTCTCTCGATGATTTATGCGTGCCCTTCACCAACTCCCATTCCTCATTCTACGACGTCATCACACTGGAAAGAACGCCGACGAGGAAGGATCTCGTCCCGCAGAATTGCTGTCTAGCCCAGGGAGTAAACGGTAACAAAAAACGAAGTCTCTTGGGCTTTCAACTCAACAGAATTTCTTTCTTTTGCATAACGCTGTAATTACACAGCTACGCTTCCATTCCTTCTCAACCAGATCTTACAAACTGCCGCTGGAGAAGTCGTAATTCAGTTTGAGTGTGAGACTTAGAAATATGAAAGAAAATTAAATTACACAACTTCTCTTATGTACCATACAGCTGGTGGAGAAGGAATATAATTATTTTCCACTACATATTTTAAATAATCCTTTGTATATCTTTCAGAACGCTTCCTCTGAATTAACCGACTGCCGCTGGGGAAACCCTTTTTCCCTAATTCAAATTTACTGCCGCTGGGGAAGTTCAAATTGAGTACGAATGTCAAATAAGTACTTCGTGACACTCAAACCCTTTATGTAGATTTATTAAAGTACATTTTCACTCCAACTTCCCAGAATAAAAAAATAAAAAAACATTTAAACTCAATAAGCAAGTCCAATTACTTAGCTTGATGTTAGGGTGTTCTTCCTCTTTCCTTTCAATGCATCCCGTCCTCGTCGCCAATGAAAAGTTGCAAATACACATAGAAACATGAAGTTGAAGCAAGTAAGGTTTATTCTTAACACCCTCACCATCAGCTACCAGGCAGTAACTGAATACATAAGAATACTCGTCACCTAAGCATTCTAGGTTCCATGGAACCAACCTAAGATAGATATAAAGAGAATACTACACAATCAGCCTTCTCAATGCTGATTATACTATTCTAATGAAAATATGGGCTCAGCATTTTACATCCTTAGCACAGGAAGTGATCCACAGTGACTAGTCTGGGTGTGTTGCCGGGAGGTCGATATCCTCAAATACAGGATTTATAATACAGGCTCTCGACTTTTTTGAACAATAATGGTACCGCAGCATGTATTATGATGGTAGACGCCGAGAAGGCCTTCAACCTGGTTAATTGGAACACCCTTTTTTATGGCCTTGCTAGGTTTGGGGTTTCCCCCCAGATTCCCAAAAGGCTCTGAATTATCTACCAGGGTGCTCAGGCACAGGTGGTGATAAATGCAAATCCAGTAGGGGCAACAAATATAAACCGGGGGACAAGACAAGGGTGCCCGCTTTCCCCTTTATTATTTACTTTTTTTTATCGAACCCCTAGGTATTAAAATTCACGACTGCATACCAATTAGAGCTCCGATTCTGGGTATGTCCTATCTAAAGCTGTTAGTGGATGATATTATTGTATATCTCAGTCCAGAGAGGCAGAATATGGACCTGATCTGATAATGATTTTCTTCCCACTAATCTCAAACATCAAGCCGTTTAGCCGGACCCAATACGCTCTATGGGGATCTATGTCTCTATTCAATATGCGCAGCTATATAAATTGCACTAAGTAGTCATGCAGGGTATATTTAAAAAACTGATGGACAACTGGTCGCTTTTACTACTAAATTTGATAGGCCGAGTAGCCCATATCAAAATGGTCATACTCCCTCTGCTTGTTTTTCATTTCATTAATATACCCATTAAAATCAATATTAGTTACTTCAAAGAGCTGGAAACAATGTTTAGACAGTTTGTTTGGAGTAAGAAGGCACTGAGGCATTACAACTAGATATTAATCAGGGTGGGTTAACATTACCACATATTCGTACATATGACAAAGCAGCCATTTTAGATTTTACAGCTCGTTTGTTGGCATCGAATGGTTTGATAGACAACTTCTTTTTTTTATAAAATGGTGCAGGAAGCTGGCTCGCAGATCCCTATATTTCTAAAAACCTCTAAACTCTTCAAAAGGACAAGATATAAGACTTTGCAGGAATATTCCATTAGATTACAGTTCTTTTTTAGGCACGCTGGTTCTTCTGGGTTGTATTATCCAAAATTCGATGAATGTAAAAGTCTGGGGGCCTCATTTATGAGGCCGTGCGTCACTTTTACGCCGCTGGTGTGTCACTTTTTGCGACACACCAGAGACGTAAAAAATGTGCCTTGTTGTACCATATTTACAAAGTGACGCATTTAGGTAGATGCGTCACTTTGTAAACCCCTGCACTACATTATCCCTGCGCCAGGTATAATGTATGCAGGAGGGGCGTTCTGACACAACAAAGGGCCATAGAAGTGACACAGTGGAATCTATAAGATTTCACTGCAACACTTCTAGGATGCAAATGCTTCAATATCTTACGCCTGTCTCACAGCAGGCGTAAGACTGACGCAGGGCCTTTCACATGGGGCTTGCCCCATGTGAAAGGACACATTGCTGGAATTGCATCACTTTTGTGACACACTCCAGCAATGCGTCACTTTTGCGCCATACAGATACGTCAGAAATACTGACGTATCTGTAACTCCTTGCAACATGATGCGTCATACAGTAAATATGACGCATCAATCATGTCGCAAGGGGGGCACACTGAGAAGTGACGTATCGCTGCTTTCACGCAGCGATGCATCACTTCTCATAAATGAGGCCCTGGGTCTCCAAAATCAATCTAGTTACCTCAGAAATTGGAGGGAATGTGGGCTAGAAGAGCTGGAGTGCTTTTCAATTCAGAATAGAGTAATTACTTGGCAAGCGGTCCAGAATAGAAGTGGTGACCCGATCAAGCCCTTCTTTTTAGGTTGAGCCTAGAGCAGCGCGCATGCGCTGCTTTTGAGACTTTTAGTAATGGGCTTCAAAAAGCTCACCACACGCTCTTCACAAGCTTGTGCGTGTGCTTTTGTTTTTCTCCCTGGCTATTGGGCTTTGCGTGCGTCTTTCTAAGAAAGACAGCACACAATTGGGGAAAGGTCTGTTCATGTCCCGCCTTTGCTCTGCCCATGGGCTATTGCTTGCGGTTACCTGCACAGGCAACATCTGTTTTCAATTATCGTGCCCAGAGGCGGGCGCGATAATTGAAAACAGTTCGCTCGCGTGCTTGTTTTTACTTGCTAAACTAGCCAAACGTTCCCTGGATTTCTGCACAATAGAACCTTTGTCTTCTCATTTTGTTCCCACGTTACACACGCTATTGCCCGCTCAATGTGTCAAAGTTTAAACTGTAATTGTAATTGTAAAAATTATTTATAGAGCGCTCGGACACCACTGGTTTCATGGCGCAGTAGGACAGATAAACTCAGGGGGGAGGGACAGGGAGAAGGAGCAGGTGATCATTCCTCATATGCTTGTCGGAAAAGGTGAGTTTTTAATAGTTTCCTGAAGGGCATGTAACAGGTGGCAGATCGAAGTTCATGGGGGAGAGAGTTCCATGTTTTGGGGGCCAGAAAAGAGAGCCCGAGGCCGCCGTGTTTCTTCCGCTTAATGGAACTGACAGAAGGTTATGGTGCAAGGAACGCAGGTTGCGGAAGGGAACGTAACGATGAATCCTGGAGGTGATAAAAGCAGGGCCTTGGCCAGTCAAGGATTTGAAGACGGTACATCCAAGTTTGAAAAGACCACGTTTCATCACAGGTAGTCAATGAAGCTTTTTCAGTATGGGGGAGACATGTTGATGTCTAGGTTGATGAAATACGAGTCTCGCCGCTTGATTCTGCACCAGTTGTAATTGGCGGAGTTGGTAGGCTGGGATGCCAACGTAGAGAACGTTGGCATAATCAAGACGGGAGATAACCAAAGCTATAATAACCAGTATAAGGGCCTCAGTGGTCAAAAACCTGGAGATTTTACGGATTCGTCGTAATTGAAAAAAACATGATGAAGTAACTGCCTTGATCTGGGATACCAATGAAAGGTCTTTGCTGATGATAACCCCTAAGCTCTTTACAGATTCAGAGGGGGAGGGAGCGGGGCCCTAAGATGGTGGCCAGAAGTTGGGGTTCCAGGGATTAAGGGGGCCTCCAGTTAAAACCAGCTCCGTTTTGTTGGGGTTCAATTTCAATTGGCTTTGGGACATCCATTCTCCAATAAAGGACATGGTAGACTGAAAATTGGCGATGGATGCGGGCGTATATTTAAGATTAAAGACCATTTGAATATCATCAGCATAGTTGAAAGTAGTGACGGGATAATTATGTAATGATTGGATCAGGGGTTGCATATACAGGTTAAATAAAAGCGGTGATAGGGCCGACCCTTGAGGGACTCCACAACTTAGTTTCACAGGGGTGGCCGAGAAGGAAGATAGGCGAACTGCCTGGGAGCGATGGAACAAGAAGGATCTAATCCACTCTAGCGCTGTGCCCCGGATGCCGGCTCTGCCGACACGGTTGATCAAAAGAGTATGATCGACCGTGTCGAAAGCGGCCGACAAATCCAGGAGCAAAAGCGCCTGGGGAATGTTGTTATCGGCTCCCTTCCTGAGCTCATCCATCACAGCCACAATAACCGCCTCGGTCGAGTGTCCCGGCCGGAAGCCCACCTGCTGGGGGTCCAGAAATTGGGAAGACTCGATGAAGGCGCTGAAACAATTAGTCACATGGGCCTCTAGAATTTTGCTGAGAAAAGGGAGTAGGGAAATGGGGCGGAAGTTACTCAGTACTAGAGGATCCGCATTAGGTTTTTTGAGAATCGGCGTTACTGCGGCGCATTTAAAAAAGTCAGGAACAATACCAGTGGTCAAAGAACTGTTGAGTAGAGAAAGTGGGGGATCAGGGCAAGCTTGAAAGGCTTTTTTTAAGACCTCAGGGGGGCAACTGTCATTTGAGGATCCAGATTTTACTCTATTTAAGAGGGCCAGAAATTCTGGTTTAGAAATAGGGGGGGATATGGTCTAGCTCCAATGGATTAGCAGAAATGGGAGCAGGGATCGAGCCTGGGGTTGGGGGCGAAATATTGTTTTTAATGAGGGCAATTTTTTCAATGAAGAAGGTGTTTAATGAGTTACACAGTTCCTGAGAGGGAGCCGGCTTGGCTAGAACCCGATTGGGTAGGGAAAGCTCATTAACAATGGAAAAAACATCTTTTAATTTAGACGAGGAATTAATGATTTTTTGAGAGAAGTATGTGGATTTAGTTTGTAAGATAGAGTTTTTATATTGTTTTAATAAGGAAATGTAGGTAATTTTCTCCTCAGGAGTGTAATAGCGCCGCCACCGGCGCTCAGCCTGCCGTAGGGCCAATTTCTCTTTTTTTAAATCCTCGGAGAACCAGCGCTGAGCGTCGTGAGGGCGCTTAGTTTTTATTTTTTTCATTGGGGCAACTTTATCACATGCTGATTCCAGCCAGTTAACAATATTAGAGGCTTGGGCGAGGGTGGATGACAGTTCCTTAGGGGCTGAGGAAATCAAGAGGCTATGAAATTCAGTCTCATCCACTCGTGTCCAATTGCGGGCTAGAAAATTGTTGACAGGAGTGGGGGGAACATAAAGGATTTGGGTAATAACAAATGAGATAAAAAAGTGATCAGACCAGGCACAAGGAGAGATGGTCGGGGGAGTGATTGCGATATTGGAGGTCCAAGCTTGATCGAGAATGTGCCCCTTGATGTGAGTAGCCTTGTTAATGTTTTGGGTAAAATTTAGGCTAGTCAATAGATTGGAAAATTCAACTGATAGGTTGCTTTCGCCAGGGTCTAGAGGCCAGTAGTTGAAATCACCGATTACAATTATTTTGGCGTGATTAAGGGCAAGATGGGATATCTGTTCTCCAAAAAGCTGAGGAAAAGAGGGCATATAGTCAGGTGGTCGGTAGAAGAGAGCACAGATAAAGACAAACTTAGGGGAGGTGAATTGTAATACAAGACTATCGACGCCAGGAAGGCTGATCCTTTCTATAGCGGTGAATTTATGCTCATGATGTATTATTGCTGCGACTCCGCCGCCTGGTTTGCCTTGGAGGCGATTAGAATGGAGTAAATAAAAGCCGCTGGGAATTGCAGCAAGAATATCCGGTGCGGAATCGTCCGTCAGCCAGGTTTCAGTCAAGAGGAGAATATCAATAGTCCCTGTGTCGAGTAGTTGCAAGATCTCCAATTGGTGTTTCACCATTGAACGTGTATTAAGGTAAGTATCAGTTAGGGGGGCAAGGACCGGGGCACCAGGTATATTAGGACATTGAGGGGGCCCAGGAGGCTTAGCCAGGGGTAGTCTTACCTGGCGGTTGAACACAGTAGGCTTGGCATTATAGATATCCGACATAAGTGCAGCCTGCTTGTCCAAGGAGTTCATAGGGCCATCATATTGCAAATTATAAAGCTTGGGCAAGGTATAGGTAATGTGAGGGGCATAATGCCTGGCCCCTGGACCCGGACTGGTGCGGACGGGCGCAGACGGGCTTGCCTTTGGCGCGCCGCCGGCGCGGCCGGGGTAGACACATGATTTAAATAAGAAAAAAGTGGAGGAAGGGCGTGGCCTATCGTGGAGGGGGCGTGGCCTGACCAGGCTTCCACTGGATGGCGTCAAAGTATGGAGCGACCCGCGACAGCGTTCAAGATCAGCTGTGCGGGAGGGTATGCTGGCAAGAATGATGCCAAGTACAAGGTGAGTACAGTTAAGAACACAAAAAATAAAATTTTAAAATAAACGCTCGTTGCTCCCGGCTTCCGCCTCGGGAGTTAGTCTCTATCTGTCTGCGCGAATATTATTGGCGCGCTATAAAGGTGGGGGCGTGGCCTATCGTGGAGGGGGCGTGGTCTGACCAGGCTTCCACTGGACGGCGTCAAAGTATGGAGCGACCCGCGACAGCGTTCAAGATTGGCTGTGCGGGAGGGTATGCTGGCGAGAATGATGCCAAGTACAAGGTGAGTACAGTTAAGAACACAAAAAATCAAATTTTTAAATAAACGCTCGTTGTTTCCCGGCTTCCGCCTCAGGAGTTAGTCTCTATCTGTCTGCGCGAGGATTTTTGGCGCGCTATAAAGGCGGGGGTGTGGCCTATCGTGGAGGGGTCGTGGCCTGACCAGGCTTCCACTGGATGGCGTCAAAGTATGGAGCGACCGGCGACAGCATTCAAGATCGGCTGTGCGGGAGGGTATGCTGGCGAGAATGATGCCAAGTACAAGGTGAGTACAGTTAAGAACACAAAAAATACAATTTTAAAATAAACGCTCGTTGCTCCCGGCTTCCGCCTCAGGAGTTAGTCTCTATCTGTCTGCGCGAAGATTTTTGGCGCGCTATAAAGGCGGGGGCGTGGCCTATCGTGGAGGGGGCTTGGCCTGACCAGGCTTCCACTGGATGGCGTAAAAGTATGGACTGACCCGCGCCAGGGTTCAAGATCGGCTGTGCGGGAGGGTATGCTGGCAAGAATGATGCCAAGTACAAGGTGAGTACAGTTAAGAACACAAAAAATACAATTTTCAAATAAACGCTCGTTGCTCCCGACTTCCGCCTCAGGAGTTAGTCTCTATCTGCCTGCGCAAAGATTTTTGGCGCGCTATAAAGGCGGGGGCGTGGCCTATCGTGGAGGGGGCGTGGCCTGACCAGGCTTCCACTGGATGGCGTCAAAGTATGGAGCAACCCGCGACAGCGTTCAAGATCGGCTGTGCGGGAGGGTATGCTGGCGAGAATGATGCCAAGTACAAGGTGAGTACAGTTAAGAACACAAAAAATACAATTTTAAAATAAACGCTCGTTGCTCCCGGCTTCCGCCTCAGGAGTTAGTCTCTATCTGTCTGCGCGAAGATTTTTGGCGCGCTATAAAGGCGGGGGCGTGGCCTATCGTGGAGGGGGCGTGGCCTGACCAGGCTTCCACTGGATGGCATCAAAGTATGGAGCGACCCGCGACAGCGTTCAAGATCGGCTCTGCGGGAGGGTATGCTGGCGAGAATGATGCCAAGTACAAGGTGAGTACAGTTAAGAACACAACAAATACAATTTTCAAATAAACGCTCGTTGCTCCCGGCTTCTGCCTCAGGAGTTAGTCTCTATCTGTATGTAGGTGCCTGCACTGTAACTAATCCCATTGAAGTTGCTATAACATGCAATTTGGCGCTGTAAAAATGGGAACATGTGCACTTATTATACAAAGTTTTAAAATGAATCGCCTCAAACTGCATATTACGACATTGTGTGTTTCAAAAAGGCTCCCACCTTAAACCAGCGTTTATAACACGCATTCAAATAAAAACTAAAAAATAACCAACCCCTTCAGGAATACATATTTTATTCAACATTTTAGGAAACAAACAATGTTGTGCGCCAGGATACTTCACCACATTTTGAATGGAACATTCCAACATAAACTGGACGGTCCTCTGTAAGCACGGGAAGGAAGTTTCCAAGCAATGACAGACAGAGAAGAGACAGGTTGCCCGCAGCCACTGAGTCCTATTCCACGTGGATAGAGCTCAACACAGAAGCAGAGCTCTCCTGCAGGCAATGGCCGACTTTACAATCAGGACTTTACTTTTCTATGGGTGACTGTGTAAAGAACGATGCAACAGGTGCTCGTAGTAGATAGGATGTTTATTGGAGGCAAACAGGTACGTCCTTCCCAGTCAGGTACTGTGCACCAACAGTCGTCACCCTAACATTCTGGAGTATGGATGTGGTACATCATCTGGAGCCATGGTAACCAGATGATGTACCACGAGCACAACACCACATCTCCCTTCTTTACAATAACATAAAAACCAAAGTCATCTCACCAACATAACACTTATTATGTGAAATAACTTAACAAAGTAAGATCATAATAATTATGCAGAATAACATAACATGAGGATGAAATGAGCTGCAAAATACCAAAGCAGAACAACATGGCAAATATCATATAAATAAGCTATAACATTACCTTATAACATTACCACAGTAGCCCACTCCCCCCCTACCTTTGAACCAAAACAGAAGCGAAACACAGTCACATAACATAGCTCCTGAACCGAGCAGGGATTTTGATTTGCCTGCCAGTGCGTGAAGTGTGCTGGTTATAAGCAGAGGAGGAACCCAATGGTGCAGGCAAACTAGGAGAAGGCAACTGAAGGGAGGACGTCAAAACATTACTGGTGGAAGCCTTAACAACTTTATTCTCATCATTACTATCTTGCATGACATCATCCCACAACCATTCGAAGGAAGGAGCAAGATCTGTATCAGTCTTGACACAAGAGAAGTTCCCCCTGCACTTTGCCAGTCTGTTGTGGTGCCAAACATGGTTGTCACTTAACTTAGCAGATTTTGAGAATAACTCTACCACCTGTAAGGGATCTGAAAATTTGCTCTGACCTTTCTTAACCTTAGTGTCAAGTTTAATTCTGACCCAATCCCCTACACTGAGTTCAGCTTCACTGGTGGCATTTCTCTTACTAAAATCGCTAATGTGTAAATCTTGAATCTTCCTTAGTCTTGAACGGAGTAAGGCAGGAGACCACTTACCACAAATTTTCTTGGAATTCCAAGTAACATTATCCCTAGTAAATGGCTCCCTACCTCTAAGGATCCTGAAAGGGCTATAATTAGTACTGGTGGGGGTGATTCTATAAGCCCAAATGGTTTCTAGTAATTCCTTCTCCCAATCTTTATCAGCACGAATAGAGGCCGGAATACTCCCCATGATTACCCTGTTAAACCTCTCAACAATGCCGTTACCAGCAGGGTGGTAAACAGGAGTCTTTTTAGGGGTTATGCCATTCCTACTCAAGAATTCCAGAAAAAGTTCAGATCTAAATTGTGGACCATTATCAGTCAAAATATTCCTCGGAATACCTTCTTGTAATACAATTTCCGAAGAAAAGCAACAACAACCTTAGAGTCAAACTTCTCAGATATCTCAACTTCGGGCAACCTGGAGTAATTGTCAATTACAACCAGAATATGCTTAATGCTACCTTCATAATTTTCAACAGGGCCCAACCAATCCATACTTAAATCCTCCCAAGGGTACTGTGATGTATTCCTATAGGTTCTGTATCGATCCCCCTATTCCTGACCCTATTCTGGTTAACAAGTTAACTAGCAGCCATCCCATGATGCAGACAACCCCCATGATGCAGAAACCGTTATCTGATTAAGCCACACTACGGCACAGGAACGTGTTATCTGATTAGGTCATAACGCTTGCAATCTAATTAGACAAGCGATATTCCTCCAGCCCCTGATAAGGCATACGGAGTTCTCAAAACAAATCAAACCTATGACAACCTGGGAAAAACCCTGCGGCCATTGTTTTGATTTCACCGAGAACTTCAGCAAAAGAATGTGCTAACGACCAAGTCGTATGACATCCTTATTGACGTATCTATGTCCATCCTTACGTCAATCTCGGCACCTTCAAGGTATAAATATTACCGATATTGCCCTATGCAAACACACGCGGTGGTGACGAGATCGGAGCAGCCAGACTTGCCGAAGCCCAGAGCAGAGCAGACCCCGCTGGCGCAGCCCCGCCTTCCTGACGCGCTGAGAACGAGACGCTGCTTTCTCCTGCCGAGAAATCCAGCTCCGGCGCTTCCGGGTAGCCCTCGCAGGCAGCCTGGAATATCGAGACCAGAGACGAGAGATACCATCCCTCATTCATCCTAAATTCCAGGTACAGAACTGAATAGCCCCTCGCAGAGAATTCTTGAGTCAGTCACTTGGCAAAACAAACTTAACTTAAACTGCTACTTTCTATTCCCGCCCACGTATTAGGCTTAGGTCAGGTACATTGGGGTAGGCGTAGTTAGAAACACCAGTTGAGTACGATTAGTCAAATGTATATGTGTATATATATCTATTTTATTCATTTTAAAACACCTTATGGCTTAGAAACCATATAAATGTTTTTACAGTATTATTTTATACTTCTGCTTTTAATGTATGCACTTTACTTAACCATAAGTATTGCGATAATATCGATCCATTTCTCTTGCATGAGAAAAGAGACTGATCAATAAATAACATCTTTTATTGAACACGCCCGTCTCTTCCTTTTCTCTACAATCTGGTGAGACTAAGAATGCACGTACTGACTGAGTAAAATAAGTCGTCTTTTGTTTTCACACGACTCTAGAGATACACTCTTGATTAGGGGAGAGCAAAGTTGTCATGTTCTATGGTTGTCAGAAACTAAATCCCTTCTTGTCTATCCAGGGAGGTTCAACTCCTCCTTGCCTATTCGAGAAAGTTTCTAGTGAACTCTGAGCTAGCTGGCAAACCCAAAACTTTAAGTCTAATATCGACAGTAGTAGACCTAGTTAACGTCTGGTCTAGGCCTATACTATTGAAGGTATTATTCCAATGCGCAGAGCCTATTGGGATAATAGGAACTACACTACAGTACATAGGGATATGTCTAAATCCGAGTGAAGGTTTAAATACACGCAAGGACTTATCAGCGTTTGCACAAGTATCACACCTCTGAATACATTTCTCAACCTCCTTATCCAATCCGGGCCACCAGTACGATAATTTTACCCTTGATTTCAACTTCATGATGCCTAGATGACCTTCATGGTTAATGGATAGAATCTTATTTCTCAAGGAGAAAGGTACAATAACTCTTTCGCCCCTACATAAGTGACCCGCATCATCTATACAAAGTTCATCTCTGACTTCCCAAAATGGTTTAAGTTCCACCCTCAACTTCGATTTACAAGGCCAACCCTTGGTGACAAAATTGTGAACAACGTTCAGGATCTCATCCTTATCACAGCACAACTCCCAATCTTTTTTAGAAATAGCAGTTAACCGCTGGTGACTGTCATCATGGATAATGGCAACCTCATCAGATTCAAAAGAATCGAACGAATCATCACAATTAGGTAAAGGAGAACGACTTAAATAATCAGCCACTATGTTCCTTTTTCCAGGAATATATTCAACATCATACACATATCCCAGCAGCTTAAGACTCATACGTGCAAGCCTCGGGGTGGCCTTCAACATTCCATCAGATGTAAGGATTTTTAATAGGGGTTTGTGATCAGTCCATAACGTAAATCTAGTGCCCCAGATAAACTGACTAAACTTCCCGATACCCCACACAACGGCTAGCATTTTCCTTTCAATAACCGAGAATTTTTCTTCAAGAGTGGTTATGGACCTGGAAGCAAAAGCAATTGTGAATTCGATTCCAACCCTGTTGGATTGTGAAAAGACAGCACCTAATCCTTTACCACTCGCGTCAGTGGTGACAATGTTGTGCAGAGTGTGATCAAATGCTTGGAGGGGAAAAGCATTAATTATATCTTTCTTTATATCGTCAAAGTCACTTTGTAAAATATCATTCCAAACAAATTCTGTTCTTAATTTAAGAAGTTGCCTAAGGTTAAAAGTTTTGTCAGCAAAATTCCTAACAAATTTTGAGTAAAACTCAACCATTCCTAGAAACGATCTAACATCATCTTTGCAACAGGGAACAGGAGCATTTTCAATTGCCTCAATTAACTTCTTTTTTGGAAAAATACCTTTTTCACCCACCTCATGTCCTAAATAGGTCAAAGAGTTCACACCAAATTTGCATTTCTTTGGTTCGGCTGTCAAACCATTACATTCAAGTGGTTTTAAAACAGAAAACAGTCTCTTGTCATGGTCATTCCTGGACTTGCCCATAACCAGTATGTCATCCTGGAAGTAAGTTACGTGATCCATGCTCTTGAATAACTTGTGCATAAGGCGTTGAAAAACGGCAGCCGCCGACGCCAGTCCAAAAGGCATTCTAATGAACTGATAACATCCAAAAGGAGTTATAAATGCTGTCAGTTTCCTACTGGACTTGTGCAGGGGAATTTGATGGTACGCGGATACCAGGTCTATGGAAGAAAACCATTTGATGCCACAGCTTTGTGCCAAAAGTTCATCAATCCTGGGAAGAGGAAATTTATCGATTACAATATTTTTATTAAGGTCTCTTAAATCTATGCATAAGCGTAGACGGCCGTCAGGTTTCCTCGCGACGACCAATGGCGCCAACCATTCAGAGCTCTCTATTGGCTCTATAACTCCCTTCTTTTCTAGGGCATCTAAATCTTTCATGACATCACTCCTGATGCTTAAAGGAATATTCCTTGCTTTATGGCACACTGGCTTGGCATCGTCCTTCAAAATAATTCTATGAGAAAAGTTGAACAATTTCCCCTGAGAAAACCTTTGGAAATCGTAAAGTTACTCTATCTAAGAAATCTTTGTTGTCCTCATCAAGGATTAAAACCTGAACATCATTTCTTGCATTTAGGATGATGCCTAAAGCACCTTGATCAACCCAACCAAGAATGGATGGACCGACCTCAGCAACATATAACTTGCCCAAGCATTTCCGTCCCTGAAACTCAAAGATCTCCTCAACAAATCCTACCATGGGAATTTTCTCACCAGTAAATGTGACAGGTCTGATGTCTGGTGGAAGTAACTCTTTTTTTAAAACATGTGCAAACGATTTCTTCCAAATATCACATTTAACAATTGTATAGGGTGAGCCTGAATCAGGTACAATGCTAATCAAAACCCCACCAATTAGGATGTTACAAGTAGGTTTCTTAGATTTACATTTGATGTTCAGAACTGCATTGTAATCTTCCCAAAAGTCAAGGATGCAAAAGATGCTATCATCACTAGATGCATAGTAATTTTCAGTAATAGGCTCAACAGAATCATCAATGCACTTTACAACTTTCTTCTCTTTACCAGATTTAAATTTACAAACTTTGGAGAAGTGTCCAATTTTACTACAGAAATTGCATTTTGATTTTAAGGCCGGACATTTCGGATCATTCGCATAATGCCCGTTAAATCCACACCTGAAACAATTGGGAATACCTTCTTTTTTATAAGATGAACCAGGATGAGCATTTTTTTTAAATGAGGAAGACTTATAACTATTCCTTTTTTGATAGTTACTAGTTACCTTACTCACAGTTACACTATCATCTTTATCACAGTCCTTGAGGGCAACTTTGTATATCCCATCCTCCGTCGCCAAATGTAAAGAACGATGCAACAGGTGCTCGTAGTAGATAGGATGTTTATTGGAGGCAAACAGGTACGTCCTTCCCAGTCAGGTACTGTGCACCAACAGTCGTCACCCTAACATTCTGGAGTGTGGATGTGGAACATCATCTGGAGCCATGGTAACCAGATGATGTACCACGAGCACAACACCACAGACTGCTTTTTCCTGGGCCGTTTTCTACTGCCTCCAGGCTCCGCTCTTCTGTGTGTCCGGATTCTGTTAGAATCTGAGGTCCCTGCCCCTACTCCGGCGGGTCCCATCTACTCCCCTACCGGGACTTCCCTTACCACGGGCTCCCTACCTTCGTTCCAGGCGAGGGGTTTCCCTCTCCTCAGCGCTCCCCGGCCTGGCTCCTCTGCGGGCTTTGCAAACCATCGGCTCTGCACACACCGGGCTGCGCTGGGCTCCTATGCAGGCTCCATGCACCATGAGCCGCCTCCTGCTGCTACTGCTGCTCGGCCAGGTAAGTCTGTGGGCAAGACCGGGCGCTATGAGAAGGAAGAAGCAGGTGCTAGAAGGAGGCGGGCAGATGGGCGCCTTAAGGGGAAGGAGAAGGTGTAAGAAGGAGGGGGTGGGCGCTGTTTTAGTGTAAGAGACCAGGACAAAAGCAAGCAGCCCCTCTCTCCCATCACACTATCATTTGTGGCCAAAGACGTTCTGTCTCCCTCTAGAACCAGTGTCGATACAACTCCTTCACCCCCCCTCCACCAACCCACTGGTGTCACCATGGGTGCCCATTTCACCCTTACTGTCACACCATAATGTTAACATTCCAGCCTCAGCCATCATCCACAGGATGCACCCTTATAGACAAACCACCCTCCTGCGACCACAACCTTAGCTGTCACAGCGGAACATCCTGCGCGTCCCACTTCCCCCCCGTCGGTGATTGCGACCCTATTAGCCATCACTACTGTCCACCACCATCCCACCCAAATTACTGCCACCCCAGGGTGTGAGATTTTTCAGCTGCAGCCTTCCGTGTATATCTCAGGGGGACATTGTTACTGCAGCCTTCCATCTACTGCATCCCCCTTTACCCAAGATCTGTGTGCCATTATTACAGCCTCACTCCCCCGATTACGGTCACCTCAGGGTGTGAATATCTCACCCGAGCCTTAGAGACACGTCCCTCCGCACACATCTACGTCTTTACAGCCACTCTATGGACCAGTACTCCAGCCCTCCATCCACTGCGCCCCCCTCAGTTGACTTGGGCAGTTCCCCAGTGCCTGTAGTGTGCATCATATAACAAAAAGGAGATGCCAATACTGATCATCAATTTCAACAAAATGAATTGCAAATGTAAAGACCACAGTTCAATACATCTGTATGCTACTCAATAGCAGTTTATTTTGCAAAAGATTTTTTGGTTTGAACACACTTTTAAATTAATACTGGGGTTCAAATGACAACATAATACATAAAGAAATAATCAGGAGAAGGACACTAGTGTGGAATAAAAACCTCATCCAAACCATCATTCATAATTTTCAAACATCTCACAGTCATACCTCTCGCATTCAAGCAATCACACAATGTACTCCACCCCCACTGGGAAAATTTTGTATAAACCAGTGGGATGAGTACTAAGTCTGCTGTGTTACTAATAGCTTTTCCTGTAATTCACAACAATACACTTTGATACAAAAAGTTTTTTATGATAATAAAGTTCAAATTTCAATCAATAAAGTTGAAGTGTAAATAGAGTCTAGATGCACAAGTTCCATTAACACCAAGACATAATCAGCAGATCAGAAGGCCTACGCATTTCGAATCCTTCGTGTTAGCAGGATTCTCATCAGGGCCAGTAAGCTCAGATAGTCCTTTAGCCAAAAAATGCGTTAAGTCCACAGAGCAGAATTAATCACCTCAACAAACAGCAGAAATTAAATTCGTTGGTGTCGAATTAAAAGTGAAAAAGGTTTGTCATGTCTTCGGACCGGAGTGAATCCAGTCATGGGGAAAATGTAACAGTTTACAGTGTTGTCCAAGTCTGCCGTGGGCTTTTTCCGGAATCAGGAGAGCGTCCAGCGGTGAGAGTCAATATTCGTTAGTGATGCCGCACTTAACGACTCTTTGGCTAAAGGACTATCTGAGCTTACTGGCCCTGATGAGAATCCTGCTAACACGAAGGATTCGAAACACGTAGGCTTTCTGGTCTGCTGTTTATGTCTTCGTGTTAATGGAACTTGTGCATATAGACTCTTCTTTACACTTCAACTTTATTGATTGAAAAGGGAACTTTATTATCATAAAAAACTTTTTGTATCAAAGTGTATTGTTGTGAATTACAGGAAAAGCTATTAGTAACACAGCAGACTTAGTACTCATCCCACTGATTTATACAAAATTTTCCCAGTGGGGGTGGAGTACATTGTGGGATTGCTTGAATGCGAGAGGTATGACTGTGAGATGTTTGAAAATTATGAATGATGGTTTGGATGAGGTTTTTATCCCACACTAGTGTCCTTCTCCTGATTATTTCTTTATGTATTGTGTTGTCATTTGAACCCCAGTATTAATTTAAAAGTGTGTTCAAACCAAAAAATCTTTTGCAAAATAAACTGCTATTGAGTAGCATACAGATGTATTGAACTGTGGTCTTTACATTTGCAATTCATTTTGTTGAAATTGATGATCAGTATTGGCATCTCCTTTTTGTTATATAGTATTTGGCTTAGCCTTACTGATTAGAGCCGACCCCAGTTGTTACCAGTTGTAGTGTGCATCAAGCACGTAGTATAGCTACACACGCAACACACGCTACACACGCAATTATGCAGAGCCGAAGACATACCCAAATTGCATACCCCACTAATCAGACCCCAGGTGCACACGGCATTATGAAGCCAGCAATCTCATTCGATAAATTGTGGGTATTTGTATAACATTCAGCCTGTTACAATTAAGTGATCCATACCTTTGAGTTCACATTCGTGAAAACATTACTCTTGAGCTCATTGATTTAATATAAAAAGGCCTTATGCATGAGCAAAGTATAGATAAAGAGACTCTTCTGTGTTTGATCTGCATGGCTATTTGTACAATTTATTTCCAAATATCTCTGGCTAAACACTTATAAGGTCCCAAAGGCAAGAACTATTGGCTATGCCAATGCTTGTTTGAGTAGTTACAGATTCTACTTTTTTTAAATAGATATCATTTCTCGTTTAGTGGCGCCCTGTCTAAGCTGGTGACCACTCTTTTTGGAGCAAAAGTAAGAGGGTGGGGAATTGGTACCGTCTTTTGTGCACTCAAAGTGAATCTCCACTGGTCGAGAAGTTCTTAGAAAGGATAACCAGGGAAACTCAATGTACCTTCTCTACTTAGGAGTGGCAGGCTATATCTCAGTTAGGAAGCAAGGCTTTAAGAGCAGCCAACTTCAAAAGAATGTCCTTCTTGTCCCTCTGTCCCAGATCCTCCGGAGTCCTCGCAGGAGCTCTGTGATAGATTATTAGTCTTCTTCCGTACCAAAATTACAGATATATACGCTTTGCTAGAGGCATCTAACTCTAGAGCAGGGCTATCTGTCCAGCCGGCACTCCACCTCAATAAAAGTGCCTTTGGGGAGGAGACACCCAGACTTCTCGCTTTCACCGGCATGTCACCAGAGGTTACAGATCTTTTACTAAATGGAGTTACTTCTGGTTCTCCTTTGGATTCTTGCCCTCTAAAGGTGTTAAAAATTGGTAGAGAGGTTATCATTACCTCTCTTACCTCTGTACTGAATGTACCCATCTCAGAGGGGCAGTACCCTATCTCCTGGAAGTCTGCAGTGGTTAAGCCACTCTTACAAAAGCCTTCTGTGGACCCTTCAAATTTGAAAAATTATTGTCCGATCTCTCTGCTACCAGTCCCAGCCAAGAGTATTGAAACCTATTTAAACTCCCATCTGAGTGCCTATTTAAAGGAGCATCAGATTCTGGATGGTTCACAACATGGCTTCAGAAGCCACCATAGTACGGAAACTGCACTGACTGCTGTATTTAATAATATTCCTGTTCAGGTGGACGCAGGGCCACTACATTACTGGTCCTACTTGACCTTACCGCAGCTTTTGATACCCTAAATCCTTTGAGACTGGTTGAACGTCTCAGAGAGATAGGGATCGCGGGCTCAGCCCTGGGGCTTCTAGCATCTCTCCTTTGGCGATCGGACACAGACAGTGTAAATGGGCGAATTATATCCTGCTTCTAATTCCCTATTGTGTGGAGTCCCTCAGGGCTCCTCCCTAAGTCCGACACTTTCTAATATCTATGTCGCCCAGCTGGCAAAAGTGGTGAGATCCTTTGGGTTGGAGGTACTGTCGTATGCTGACGACACCAAAATAATGGTGACCATCACTCACAGTGGTAGGGACTAATTTTAGAAATTGTATGCAGGCTGTCTCATCCTAGATGGTGGAAAATTTTATGAAACTGAAAAGGGAGAAGACCGAAATCTTGACATTTGGCATCCAACAGGATATCTGGTCCAACGATTGGTGGCCAGATACGCTTGGCAGCTGTCCCTGCCCTGTTGCCCATGAAAAAAAATTAGGGGTCATAGTGGACAATTCTCTTTCTTTGAGCAGGCAGATTAGCAGGACAGTGTCCACCTGTTTTGGTATAATTAGGATCCTCAGGAAAGTTTCCCAGTTCCTATCGGTTGCCGCTCGTAAACAGGCTGTCTTTGCCCCAGTAATGTCCAGATTGGTCTTATTGAATGCCCTCTATTTTGGCATTAACAAGGGCCTCATGCAACGGCTCCAGCTTGTGCAGAATGCTGCTGCCAGGCGGGTGATGGATTTTCTGAAATACCACTCAGTCTCAGCTTCTCTCTTCACACTGCACGGGCTTCCTTTGGACTGCAGAATTCTTTTTAAGACCCTCTGCCTAACCCATAATGCCCACTATGGCTTAGGCCCTGATGGTATCAAATCAATTTTCCAGCGCTATTTCCCTACTAGGCAACTTAGGTCTACAATAAAAATCTACTGTCTGTAACAAGGTTTAAAAAGGCGAAATGGGGAGGTAGAGCTTTTCCTACTGCTGCTGCTAAGCTGTGGAACTCCCTCCTGGAAGATCTCTCTGGTCAGGTGTCACACTCCCTCTTCCATAAGGCCCTGAAGATTTTTAATTATACACTTGTATGAGCATGTTCATTCCTGTCTGTACATTTGTCCCGCCACAGCACCTTGACACCCTTGGGCTAAGTTAGCACTTTATAAATCTTATATTCATTCATTCATTCATTCATTCATTCATTCATTCATTCATTCAAGGGGAAGGAGCTTGGCTACATATACTTTTTATGTGTCCAAGGTTAGGGCCTTTATGGGTTGAGATTTTTTCGGCCATAAGCCGCCGATCCAGAAGAGGGTAGATCTAGAGGCTGAAGTTGATGGGTATGCTGCCAAATTATTGCTGCAAAACACTTTCTGCACTTTTTATGCACTTTCACTGTTTTGTCTTGTATGTTTTGATCAAATGCTGTTTTGAAATCCCCTGTCATTTATTAATATTGTTAAGCCCTTGATGGGGCACAGGCCCCATCAAGGGATTGGGATTAGGCCCTATGCTGAGCCTCATACTGTGCATAGTGATACGTATTTAACTTTACATTTAAAAAAACATAGAAATTCATGAAAAAAAAAGTTTAAATGACATTACAGTAAGGAATTGTAAGAATGTTTACTTTTTTTTTTCAGTTTCAGTTTCAGTTAGGCTTTATTTCGATATGGTACATATCTTAAAAAGCATTACAAATAGATAAAAACAGTTAAAAAAGCCAATGCGTAAATAAAAGGCATACAATTCCTATTACAAATGGCGCGAATAAATTACATAAGAACAGTCTAAAAATACATATTAAACAAGGTGCAAAAGCCTAGTGAATCTAATACGCCATGCCCAACCTAGAATTTTCGCCATTCCACATGCAAACAGGGGCCGCGGGTCCGTTTTCAAAATTCGTAGGGCCTCCTTGTGGGATCTAGTCCTGAGCTCTCTACAGAGTGGTTTCAACCATCTGCGGCGAGGAGCTGCATAGGCCGGGCATTCAAACAACAGGTGGGGGACTGACTCTATCCTGGTCTCACAGAAGGGGCAGAAGGGAATTGTCTGTGCCGGGACCTTCCACCTGGCAGTCAGATTCCCAACTGGGAGTAGGCCTACCCTAAATTTAAAATATAGCACCCTGTCCCAGGGTTTTAGAATGATATCCAGATATAGCTCGCAGAAATGCACCTCCTTGACCAAGAGGAAATCCATAGTGGACCTACACAAATTAGCCTTACTATTTCTGCCATCCAACACCCAACTCCTGTATAACTTCTTCAAAGCTGGCTTGGACGGGGCAGTTCTGGTAGTCCAAGCATCTTCGAGGCCCAAGTCTGCAAGAAGGAGCTTGACTTCCCTTAACCAGCGGATCTTAGACCAGCCAGGCATTGAAAGAACTTCCTTCAGACCTTCCGCATAGCTGGACATTTCCGGGACTCTCCAAATACGTGCCCACAACAGAAGAGGGCGCAACCTCGCCTGGTCACTAATAGGCCGAGTACCCATATCTAGAAGGAGTGGTAGAGTTGGCGTACTATAGGGGAGTCCCATTAAGTCCTTGTGGAATTTGTTTTCTGACCGAGACAACTGGTCCACATTCTCCACACCCCAGAGTTCCGCCCCATAAAGAGCTGCACTGACACCTCTTGCCCTATAGATGTCAAGTACCGGTGCAATGGGTTTGAGGGTTGAGGCACGCTGTTCGTTAAGGAGGGCCCCCACCACCCTCTTGGGGGTCAGCAGCATCTTTTGGTGATGACATTTCCAACTCATGGAGTCGCAGAGACGAATACCGAGGTAATCGAACTCCTTAACCCTCTCGAGTGGAACTGGGTCAAGGGTAGGTGGTTTGACGGTCTTCTTCGGGGGGTTTAGGACTAGGTACTTGTTCTTCCCTGTGTTGATAACTAGTCCTCTAGAATCACAAAAGGACTTAAAGCTAGTTAGGAGATTCTGCAGGCCTGCTGGAGTTTTGGAGATCAAGAGGGTATCATCTGCAAATAGGAGGGGGGGTATTCTCCTGCCAGCCAGGGATGGTGCGTCTGCAGGGTGTTGTAGCAGGTGCTCCACCACTCCGTTGACGTACAAGGAAAAGAGAGTGGGGGCTAGCACACATCCCTGGCGGACCCCTCTATTTACAGGAATACGTGATGTTTTTTGGCCCTGGTTACCCCACCTGATCTGTGCAAAGTTGTCAGCATGCAGCTTTATCAGCATGCTTAATAGGTATGGGGGAATTCCCAGTGCATCCAGCACACTCCAGAGTTGGCTACGTGGGACCAGGTCAAAGGCAGTCCGTAGGTCTATAAATGCTAGGTACAGATTGCCTTTGCCCAGTAGAACCACTTTCCAATAAAGCATCATAAGCCGAAATGATTGCTCTATTGTCCCCATACCTGATCTGAAGCCCGCCTGGTAGTCAGAAAGGATATGCTTCTCCTCTACCCACTGCAAGACCCTTCCTAAAACCACTTTGCCTGCTACCTTCTGTGTGGAGTCCAGGAGGCTTATAGGACGATAATTAGCTGGCTCCTCCCGGCTCCCTTTCTTGAAAATTGGGACGACCACTGCGCCCTTCCATGAATCCGGGAGAGCTGTACCAGCCAAGCCAGCATTCAGTAAGGAAGCAATAAGTCTCCCCCACTCATCTGGATTGATGCGGAGCAGGTCCCCCGGTAGACCATCAGGGCCCGCTGCCTTGTTGGGGACAAGAAGTTTGATCGACTCCACCACTTCCTTGGATGTGAACAGAAGTTCCTCATTAAGCTCAATGCAATTTGTGGGGGAATATTCAGTCGGGGTTACCTCAGTGCCCAAAGCCTTGGGTAGAGCTGGGAGAAGTGATCAAACCATACGCCTTCCGTTATATTGCATGTTATAAGCGAATCCACAGGTTTGACCCTAGCTCTTATTAAGTCCCAGAATCCCTTCGAGTCCTTCTTTGAACTTGCCACCTTAAGGTCATACCAAAACTGATTCTCATGTTCAGCCTTGGCCTTAGATATTGCCCTTCTGTAATTACTCCTTGCAATACTAATCAGACCTACATCCTTGGCTTTCACCGCCTTAATTAGATCACTTTTGGCAGCGCGACAGGCAGGGGAGAACCAGCCCGTAATACCCTTGGGTCCACCTCTTGCGTTGCCCCTTATGCCTACAGGATGAACTAGGAATAGTTCGCTTTAGGCGTTGGTGGTTTGGGCAAACAAAGCGGGAACCTCGTGCACACTGAGAGCGGGGGAGTCTAAGCGGGGCATGATGTTAGACATTATCGATTTTATTTCCAGGATCTTCCCCTCATTGACAGCAATCGTGTTCCATTTCAGGCGCCTACCATAGTTAGAGGGACATACTTCGTGTGTTGTTCTCCAGACATGTGGGAGTGGAGCTGTAATCACTCCCGCCCATAGAGGGGACATGGACAGAGATAGAGGATTGTGGTCGCTGTCAGTAGACGATAAGACCACCATATCTAACAAGTGGGCCCAAAGTCTATAATTCAAGAGAATGAAGTCAATTCGTGAGGAATGACCTACTCTATTAAAAGAATGCGCCCCATTAGGATCTGAGTTTAATCTGCCATTGGTTGCCCTAAGACCATGTTCCAGACAAAGGGCATTGAGATCAATAGCGCTTTGTGTCCAGCTTCTAATTGGGGGTAATGTGAGGGGGGGAATACCTCTCCTTGCATCGTCCTCCCGGGTACCCAATATATCCTCCATAGCAAGGGGTTCAAATGTGCAATTGAAGTCCCCAGCCAGTATAACAAGGGAGTCAGCACCACTAGATCTAGGTTCCTCATCAATGCCCGTGAGGGACAGTGTGGATGTGCCACCCCTTGAGCCTCTGACATATATATTAAAGACTTCAAGCCCCCTCTCCCCACGAGGCCCTCTCACTGTTATTCTCTGCAAATCTGGCGACTTAGTGGCTATACATCTATTAGAGAATCCCAGGGAAATACTTGCCCAAATTAGTAGACCGCCAGAGGGGCGGCCCTTCCCACCAGGCGATTGTGTTGCGGACACAAAGTAGGTAGTATAACCCACCTTGTGGCGTGGTTCCAGGCACCAGGTTTCCTGAAACAAGCAAATCCCGAAAGATTCAACAAATGAATTCCATTCAGGTATGCCTGTATTTCGTGCAAGACCCGCTATATTCCAGCTAACCACCTTTAGGGCTACATCGCCAGCTCCTCCCCGCCCTAGCGCTAATTCGCTCACAGGGGCGTCATGCACAATGCTAGGGACCTCCTCCGGGACCAAGGATAAAACTTCTCCCCCAGGCACCTCTAGGGGAGGTCGTGCAAGCTCAAGGTCTACAGCACCCTCCACAGACAGATGATCCACAGACATAACGGGAGCAAAAGGAATGCAAATAAGTGGCCTCACCAGATCCCCACTAAAAGTTGGACTGTCGCTTAGTTTCTCCCCGAATGCCTCTGCATGCTTCTCCCATAAGGGGTAGCTAGCGCGTCAATAGTTATGCCGCAAATGACCCTGCGGCTGGAACGGGCTGTTACAAAATAGACTGAATTGGGAGAAATTACCACGAGCCAGCCTGCCGCCCCGATCCTCCCACATAGGTGTTCCGACTGGCCTAGCTGATAGATTTGGGGGATTGAAAAAGCTAAGGTCACATGTGCATATTGCTCCACCACTACCTGTTGAGCTATGCTCCCTGGTGGTAGAAGAACAAACATAACTAGCAACCCTTGGGTTCTCAAAGTTTACTATGATACAATCCCCGCTTATATTTTTTGGTCTAGTGCCGATCCAGCCAACTCTCCTTACATAAATTACCCGTCCATCCCAGGTATCAGGCAAGGGTCTATTTTCTTTAAGCCAGAATAAGGTTTTATTCAGCAATTCCACGTAAGACTCTTGTTTGCCTGGACTAATTTCGGGCACCCCAGTTAGTACTGCCACAAAAGGCTGGCAGTCGGGAGGTAGATTGGCATTTGGAACTATCCCCCCCTTGGGGCCCCTGCCTGACTGCAAGACCTGGGCTGATACTGGTTTAGCTATATTAGGGGTGGTACTCTCATGGACATTACTGGGGGCTGAAGTGTTAATACTTGCTCGTCCAGGAGTGCTATTAGCCCTGGGACATGTCGTCTTTTTAGCTGGAATGGTATTAGCCTTGGGAGGCTTCGAGTTGGCTGCGGCATTAGGTGCCAACGGCCCGGGCTTCTTCGCTGCCCCTGGGCGAGCCGCGGAGTTGGGAGCAGGGACAATCATTAACGGCACAGGTGCGGGACCAGCTATAATATTAGATATAGGAGTACGACCTTGTGGGGCGATCGGAGTCTCCCTACTGTCTGGTCCTCCCCCAGACCCTTCCTCCCTAATTCTTAACTGCAACTTAATACATGATTTTAGGGAGAAGAAATTGTCTAAGGTTGTCTGCTCTAGTTTATCCATCCGCTCTGACAGACCCTGGATTCTCTCTAATACAGGGAGAAGTAATACTTTCATCATTTTCTCCATATTTGCAATGGAAACCGAGTCTGAGGGTGAGGGCGGGGGAGAGGTCCCTACAAGATCGCTAATCTGGTTTGTACAGACATTGGGCACTGTCCCCCCCCTTAGCTCCCGTCGAAGTGCGTATGTCCAGTCCCACTACCTTTTGGGCACCACCTGGCCTAGTGCCTAACCCCCGGGATCTCTTGTATGGTTTAACCAATCTACCTTTCCGAGGGCTAGCCATTCTTTTTCGTTTGATTGGCACAGGATGTATTTGTGCCTGTACTACGAGTACAGGTTGAAGAGGTGTGTCCACGTGTGTAGGAGTTATAACCAAGGACGATGTAGGGGCAGTTGACTCACTATCCGGGGGTCTGGGGCAGTATTACTTTCAGCTAGATAAGCTTCAGCCGTCAGACTCTCCAACCTATCTATACTTGCTCTTAGAGTGGCCACCCGGGGGTGGTCCAGGGGAGGAGATACAGGGATTAATGGATCAAGAAGACGCGCTGGCGATGGCACCAGAGCTATCGGGCCCAGCGATGACCGTTTATCAACAAGGGGTCCACGAGAAATGCGCCGCTCTGTCATAGCGATCTCCTTTTCTATGACAGTAGCCACACGAGTGATAAACTTGTCCATGGTGCGACCAAACCCCCATCCTCACCCATGCCCCCCCTTCTCAAGTTTTTGCCCGATCGGGTTGCCATCGACATGACAGGGATGGCAGGGTATGGACACAGTACCTTCAATAAGACTCTTTGTCCTAGAACAGTTGGAGAATAACAGGAGTTCAGGGATCCTTCGCAGCCAAAAGTCAGATTTCAGGGGGGTGGCCCAGCCCAGCCAGGAACGGCCCCGGACGGCCCCGGACGGCCCGCCCTTTGCCCGGGCTTCGCCCAGCGTCCCGCTCGCGTCCCGCGTAGTGGAGTTATGCTCTAGTGAAATAGGACGTGTGACGGCAGGGGGGCGGGGCTATCAGGGGGCGGAGCGGGTGCGGCGAGGCGCTGCGGCAACCCTCTGCAGGAAGCACCAGGGTACAACAAAGGTCAGCAAGGATGTCCGTTGAGCAGAGCAGAGTAGGCGTCCCACAGATGTCCAGAAGGGAAAGTGTTTATCTCACGTTTACCGGCAGGGGGGCGGGGCTATCAGGGGGCGTTGACCAGCTGCTGCGTCTACACAGGGACTCTTGGTCTTCCGAGTCCCAGGAACGCTCTGCGCCTGAAGCCGATGGTCTTTCCCCTCAAGCGCCTGGTTCACGATAGCGCCTTCACAAACCCCGAAGCGGCAACCCTCTGCAGGAAGCACCAGGGTACAACAAAGGTCAGCAAGGATGTCCGTTGAGCAGAGTAGGCGTCCCACAGATGGCCAGGAGGGAAAGCGTTTATCCCACGTTTACCGGCAGGGGGGCGGGGCTATCAGGGGGCGTTGACCAGCTGCTGCGGCCACGCAGGGACTCTTGGTCTTCCGAGTCCCTGGAACGCTCCGCGCCTGAAGCCGATGGTCTTCTCCCTCAAGCGCCTGGTTCACGATAGCGCCTTCACAAACCCCGAAGCAGCACCCGCGGAGCGGGTGCGGCGAGGCGCTGCGGCAACCCTCTGCAGGAAGCACCAGGGTACAACAAAGGTCAGCAAGGATGTCCGTTGAGCAGAGCAGAGTAGGCTTAAAGAATGTTTACTTTACATTAAGAAACCTCAGAATTTCACAGAAAAAATAGAAAAATCAAAAGTTAAGGGAACTTTATAGTTAGGAGAAAATGTCAGTAACAGCATAACGTTTTATAATAACAAAATTACTGAAATTCAACAGTTATAGTTATCTCAAGTAACTATCACTCATGCTCTCCCCATGCTCTGGCTGTACCCTCACTCATTACTTCACTCGTGAGATGTTCAATAGCTGAATTGATACCATCACTAATGACATCTGAAATTACATCATTGATAAAACTCTGAACATGGCGTGAGTTATATGGCCTGATTTAGATCGTTGATGTCTTACAACTGGCCTGCTGCGGCGGCAGGATCGAATACTCCATCGAGTTGACATATTCCACCTGCTGCATTTAGATATATACATGATACACAGAAGACTGCCTCAGCAGCGGTCTATGTGTTGGCGAACTGCCCGCCTTTGCCTTCTCGGTGGCTGGGTCCCGCCAAGTAGAAGTGGATGTTCCCATTAGGCTGGCAGTGTCCTGTTGGTGGAGAACTGACGGGGGAAACTGAGGTGGTGGGGAAACAGGTAGAATAAAAAAAAATTAAAATAGGTAGAACACATAGAAGTACGTGTATATAGATGACGTGTTGTGATCATTTTGTGTACATTCTGCTTTTTCACCCCACAACAAACACACATCATGCAATGAATACCTGCATACACCACAAACACCTACCTTCGGATCCAACATAAAGGAGTGACGGTCCATTGCGGTCAAGGTGCAGCTGAACAGGGAGGACCTGGATGAAAACAAAGGAAGAAGAAACCTCAGACTGAACCCCCAAAAGGGTGAATTTTCACCCCTTTTATTCTCATTCTGCCAATCTAAAGTAGAAGGGATTCCCATCGGAATTTCCTTCAAAACAACCCAGATCCAAAGCTAGAGGGGGGGGGGGGGGATTCTGTTTGGACTACCGCCAACACCTGTTGTAGGCCATCCCTCCAAAGGGGCAGGGAGTAAAGTCCAGGCAGAGTCGTTGGGACCATGGTGGTCTTTTCTCTCATTGCCAGCCAATATCTAAATCAGAAGACTTCAGACCATACAGAACGCCATAGGCTCATCCTGGACCTCCCCAAACAAACTCACATTGTTTCTACTTGAGAGACCACCACTGGCTCCCCATCCAGAAGGGTTGCCAGTTCAAGATCCTCATGCATTGCCTATAAAGCCTGCCACAGCCTGGGACCTGCCTACAGCAACCATCGACTGAACTTCCACCAACCCTATACACACCTGCGTTCCTTCTCACTCGCCCTTGTTCACACCCCCCACATCCGTCGCAGCGGTGGCTGCTTGTTTCCTACGTCAATGGCAAGACCTGGACGACCTTTCCTTCTAGCTCCATACAGCCTCCTCGCTGTCCTACTTCAGAAAGAGCCTCAAGACCTGGCTCTTTGACTGAGACACAGCGCCCAGATGCCCCTAGGGGTATAAGTGTTGCTCTTTACAAATGCTTTTGATTCCTGATTGTTTGATTGGAGGATAAGGTACGAGGGATGAAGATCAGACGGATATGAGATAGAGTTGAGGAGTAAGGAATGAGTACTGGAAAGTGAGAAACGATGTACTAAAAAGTAGCTTTACAAACATTGTGCTTTGAAATACCTCTGACTGCCCAATTTGTTTTAAAGTTTTCATTGAGGGTTGGGAATCTACATATATCCCACCTCTAAAAAAAACTCAGTATGAGTATCCATGTTTGGCCCCTTAAGTCTGCATCCAAGGGTTATCATTGCCTGTGACACCAGTAACTTCCAGTGGCAGGGTTAACATAACTTGCAGGTGCAACCCAGAGGCTCCCTTGAGAAATGAGCAATTTACATAGTAAAGCAGTGAATTTGGTTTGATTGCTCTGGTAATTTCTCATTACTCCTACAGAGACGGTATTATGGACTTTGCCATGGGGGCACAACCCGCTGTGTGCTCCCCTGAGTCCTTTGGGCCACAAAAGCTTGTGTGGCCTCTTCTATATAATTGATGATAGCGCAGGCACACGTGCAGATCCAGCGCTATCTTGAGAGGGCGTTTCCTCATTTCCATGGGGGTGTGGAATCACTTTTCCTCTGCGTCTGCGCCGCATTACAGTAACAAAAGAAAAAGGAAAAAAAAGTGGTTAATGAATCTTCTTTCAAATATGTATCAGTAGAACACTTTTCAAAAATTCTAATCCTGCAAAAATATATATATATTTTGAAAAGCAGAAATCTAATACATATGCATGATTATAAGGATGACATTCTATTCTTTATATGACTGAGATTAGCGGTACATAAAGTGACGTATGATCGGCTAACATTTGTTCAACAGTATTTCTGAACAAAGATTCACAAGAGATTCGCTTCTTGTTGAAATGTAAAGGGATCAAATCATTTTCATTTGCACTGAAACATTTCAAATGTGTACATTTTCAAAATTATGTTAAATTTCTACTGCACGGAAACACAGGTAACAAAAAAAAATCATAATGTATACTTAGCCTTCATAAGGCTATGTATTTCTCCCAGTATTTGTGTTCCTTTTGTGTATTAATTTTGAGAAAACTCATCTGCCCAATTGTTTATAATATTGTCAAGGCTCCATGCTCTCAAAACGAAGATCACAAGAGACCAGTTTTTGAATGAGAAAAGAAGAGCACTCCAAACAAACGTGTATACATAGTTTGCGGTGTATTCTTTCATTTTGTGAACTTATGGTACCGGTCATTAGAGCATAACTTTAAGTAAAATAGCAAAAACTTGCCATTTCAAGCAATGTTGTTCAAAACAGTATTTTGTACTGTCCGATCGTTAAAAGCCCGTTTCATTACAGAATAATTAAATCATCAAATGTTCCACTCGCTCTTGCAGTAGTAGCTCTGTTTTTCTGCGGTGTCGGGTCTGCTGGTGTTTGTTTCCTGTCCCTGTTGGACCTAGCAGAGGGGCCTGCAAGTTTCGTTTCTTGCTTTTTTGTATCGAAATACTGTCTCATATACTACCGACCGCCACTTTTATTGTATGCATCTAACTGACAACTTCTACGGTGTGGAAAATGGCCTTTTTTGTTCTGATCAACACATTCCATAACAATGAGCATGGATCTTGGGGCCATATTATCAAGCTAGGAAGATACATTATCGCCGCTTTTATCGGCAGGAAACTGCCGCTAAAGTGGCGATAATGGGCTTGATAATATGCCCATGTGAAGTCCCATAGAAGCCCAGGTTCTGGTGTTAACCTGGGCTTCTATGGGAATTCACAATGGCATATTATCAAGCCCATTATCGCCACTTTAGCGGCAGTTTCCTGCCGATAAAAGCGGCGATAATGTATCGCCCTTGATTGATAATATGGCCCTTGATTCTTTAAAGAAAGGACATCTCCGGGGAGTTTACCATGCACATCTACAGGGTCGCAACGAGACCCAAACGTCGGGGGAGAGGGTGGTTAACACTCCCAGCCTGGGCCGTAGCACTGATCGCACACGGTGCAACAGTCGTTTTTTGGCGCCCCTTCCCCCATTTCCTCCTTTGCCATGAATTCCCTCGTTACCCCTCACCAACAATGCACCTCATCTCTCTATAACACCTTTCTGACAAACATTTCATGGTTTTTATAGCGCTCATCATCATTTACTAACTCTCATTTCTGTGACCTGCATGGTACATGTTCTTTGTAGCAGGCACATTAACCCCCTGTGCTGTGTGGGTGGCCAAATACCCATGTGAGTGCTCGGTGAGCCGTGCAACAGTGCGAGAGTATGGTAAGAGGAGTGACTGCAGGATGAGTGAGGTGACCTTTTGAATTTCGGTGCAGATGTAAGTGCAAAGTGGGACCAATGAATGCATGGTAAGTGATGGGCTTGTTTGAGATTGTAGATTAAGCAGTAAGGGGGACAAGTGAGTGAAGAGTCACATGAGTGCAGGGTGAGTAGTGTGCTCGTGTGACTGGGAGATAAGGTACAGGCTGAACAGCACAAGTGCAGTGCGATTGAAGACTGGTCACTGCGAGTGCAGGGTGAGTGGGTGAATGGTGTGAGTGCCTGGTGATCAGTGTGAGTGCATTGTGATTGCTGTGAGTGCAGAGTGAGCGCGGAAGTGAAGGGCGAGAATGAGGAGTGCTTTGGCTGAATACAGGGTGCATTCCCAGAAACTTGAAGTAATTCCGCTTTCTATTGACGGCAGCGTAGGGTTTCAAATATAAGTTAAACTATTGCTATTATGGCATTAATCAGGGATCGAGGGTGGAGGAAATAAATAATGTGCTGATCCTGCAACAAACTTCCAGTCTTATGATGAATTAATTCTTTTTATTTGTGTGGTTACTTAAAACCATTACAAAATACAACGTTAAAAAACGTTTGAAGGTTGCGATATAAAATATATGTGCAGCATATTCTTAAAATCAAATTTGTTTTGCTTATTTTATTTAAGACCTGCTACATAGGGACGGGATAAGCCTAAAAGAGCCCTGATGTAAGTCAGTTGTTCAGTGATGGCTGGACCTCCGGGATGGTGACCATGATGTGTTAGGGGCTGCCGGGCTGTTCGCTGCATTCAGCCTGTGGAGACGTGTCCTTCAATGTTGTGCGGGTATGGTAAACACATTTCCCATAGTTAGCCATGTGCTTACCAATGTGCAGAGTGTAAAGCTGTTCGACAGCCTCCTTTGCTGTGTGGGTGCCTAGTTGGAGAAGAATGGTTCTGAGATGGATTCCGCGAACTAGCCACAAGGCTGGGCAGAAAACTAAGATGTGTGCCAGGGACTCTCTTTTGTAATTGCAGAGGCTACACTCCGTAATGCCCAGCCGAGCATTCCCTGTTGGATATAATTCTTCTAGGGGGAGCAGATGTAGTCTGGCTGCTAGTATCCAATGTAGAGCTTGTCTCACCCCTTGCTGCTTGAGGCGGGTCTTGTGGCTAAGCAGTATGTTAGGGAGACTTTGGTTTTCATAAAAATCTCTGGCTGCCAAGGATCCATGTCCAGACTGCTGGAGTTCTGGACTTTTTGGTTCCGTCCAGAGGTGTCAGGGAAAACACCCGAAGACCCCGGAGTTCAACCTGTCTCGGTGCACAAACAAACAGAAACACGGGCTTCTCGATGGTGGCGTCAAAGACCAAAGGTTTATTACTGCAGGGACACAGAAGTCACAGAAACTGCACACGGGCAGTGTCTAGGAGCCTGTTCAATTTGTACAAAGAGGGTTACTCCTTAAATACTAAATATTCTGCTCGGGGCAAATTCTTTACATGTTACCACAGTTCTAAACATTCGTGTCTTAAACAATAAATATTTGGCGTCGTACAGGAATCGTCAACAGTATCTGATGTCAAAACATTACGAATGAGGGGTTCCCACTATTCCATCATAATCCCATGTCAATTTCTCATTCAAGACCCGGACCGCCTCATCGTAAATTTCGTTACCTCCCCCTAATAAAGGCCCAGAAGGAAAGGAGCAGAGCCAGGTGCAGAAGATAGAAAGACAGGATAAGAGATGTTTGTGGGTCGTAAATGGGCACGGTTACCAGCTTCGGCCGCCTAATCATGATCAGGCCAACGAACACAAGAACCAGTATAGCAGGACTGGCCTCAGGCTGGGGAGGCAGTTCTTGCCGAGTCATGCTGCCACAGCATTGCTGGCCTAAGGTGCACGTGTCACTAGCAAGGTGAATCGCCGGCTAGAGCCTACGTGTCCTTAAATAAAAAGAGGTCATTGCGTGTCCATTGACTATGTGAGGGCAAGGAATACAAAATGGCTTCCGTGTTCTAAGATGGATGCCACGGGTAGATCAGAAATGTGTTGCATAACAGGAGTGCTCTTGCTCGTAGCATAGCGAAAACACCAGGATATACTAAATGGATCATTTGCGGTTCACTGATACCAAAATCATGTGTTTACGACAATGATGAAAACACGGGTTAAAATCATCACGGAACCTCAGACCCTCCTTTTGCCCTTACATAGGCAATTACTCAGTCTATGTCAGAGTCTAACTCTTTGCTCATTAGGTCAGCAACATGTTGTTGCATCATCATCCTGTCTCGCGCCTTTTCTCCTAATGCAGGTGGTTTTCTGAAACAGGTTGCAGCACAGAGACTACACAAGGCGGGACCACATTGGATAATAAGGCAGCACGAGAACAGAAATACTAGGATGACACCAATGACCATCAGAACCTTCCATCCCCACGCTGATACCAGAGTCCAAAACCACTCCATGAAGGACCAGTTTCCCTTGTCTACGTGTATAGAGTCGGAAATCTTGTGTAGCTTAGAGATCGCTTCATAGACAGTCGGTGCATTATTGGGAATAAAAACACAGCAGCTCGATTGGATCATTCTGCATACCCCACCTCGATCTGCAAGTATTACGTCTAGAACCATTCGGTTCTGCAACGTCATGAGACGATCCGCCTGAAGCTCAGCTGTTAAGTTACTAAGGGCACCTGCCGTTTCTGTGATAGTAGATTCAACTACCCGTGTTAGTTGACGTAGATTTCTACTATTGGCCATAGGCCCCCAAAACGGAAGGAAACCTTTGAAGAAGTCTCCAGCTTCCTGACCAGCGGTATCTTCCTTGCTGAAGACACCTCTTGCTACTCTGGTCTTGTGATAATCTGAAGAAGCAGTGGATGTCGGAGGTAACAATCGAGCAATATAACATGAACCTGAAAAGTCAGCAGGCAGCCATGTATATGCTCTGTCCTGACAGATGAAGTAGGTACCCCTAGCAGTCAGAAAGGCAGGGGAGGAGTTAGACGGAAATACGTAAGTATCAACGCACTCACTCCTCCCTAGCTGAGCTCTCAGATTTCTCCCATTTCCTTGCAAACAGACCTGACCTCGGTGAGGCACGACCCAAACTGAAGTGGAGCTTTTACGCTTGCTTTCTCCCAAACTAAGGCGATACTCTGTAGAGTTCCAACTCAAATACACCCGTAATTCATCTCTAGGGTAATATGGAGTATTATTGACGTCTTTAATCATGTCAATAATTCCCTGGACTAAAGCTTTGTTGGCTGAGTTGTATTTAGTGGACCGTGGTGGACGCGGAGGATAGGTCTCAAGGGCATATGAAAAAATGGTCTGAAAGGCCTGAAATGATCCATTGTAGCTAAAAGGCAAGACTAGATAGGGAATGCCTTTATCCATAGTGTGAGGTATCAAGCCACACACCCAGCAGTCTGTAGTATTAACTACCAGTTGGTGTTGATGCAAGAGCTGTACAAATGTATTGTTAATAAATTCTGAGCGTCGAGCTTGTTCGTGTTCAGGAAATGAGTGAAAAGAATGCATAGAAGAAACCGTGGAAGTAGTAGGATCAAGGGGAGGTACTGTAGTTACTGGCATAAAAATCAAATGTACACCAAAGACGATTCCACCCACCAACGTTATCAAAACAATTAAAAATGTAACTGCACATTGCATTAGAAAGCATTTGCTGTGAAGTATTCTGTACAGTCTATTTCTGCGAACATAAATTACATTCTTTCTTTGCAGCTCAGGAAGCTCCATCTTCTACGACCGTTCGCGACCACTGATGATGTGTACGTAGATGAAAATGCCTCTATCAGCCCTGGGAGTTCCCAGAACTAACAGAAAGATCGACCTTGTGTCTGACCCCCGCAGATTCAACTAGGCACACAGCCACGACCCTACGGCTACCCAGACGGCAAGGCAATTTTAAAACAAAAAGAAAAAAAATACAAAGTATTAGCAAACTTCCTGGCTGGAGGCAATGTATAGAAAATTCAAATCTGAAAATAGGCAGTTTCCTGCTTTATTTGTCCATATTGCGAGGTCGCAAGTTGTATCTCAGTTTTGCAGGAGCTGTCTGATCTGGAAACAGTGTATTTTCAGCCGACGTTGCAATGTTCACGTTTTCAGATGACAAATGTTCAGGGTTCAAAAGAGCAGTTTCAGGAGGAGAGTCAGTGTTTGATGTATCCGTGATCAGTTCTGCATCGCTGAAAGGTATGAACCTGGGGACTTGTTCCGATTCAGAAGTACCGATTCCTTTCTTTACCCAGTTGTCGTAAGGAAGTGGCAGAGGCACACGTTTGACGTGTGTCGTATGGATCCAGTTCTTCCTTCCAGCCACACGAATAGCAGTTCTCGTTGCTAGTAAGACTTGAAAAGGGCCAATGAATCTGGGCTGAAGATTTTTCGTTCTTGCAAAATTTCTAATGACCACCTGGTCACCCGGTTTCAGCTGATGGCCTGGACTCTCCGGTGGCTTTGGCAATGCATCGAAAACCTGTTGGTGAATAAGACTCAATTTAGCAGTCAAGTCGAAAAGGTAATCAATTAACATTGGGTATTCCAGCTGCTTGAATTCTTTTGGTCTAGGTACCCCCCAAACATTTGCAGGACGACCAAAAACTATTTCATATGGACTAAGCCCTACTCTAGAATGTACAGTTGCTCTTGTTGATAACAAAGCCAAAGGCAATGCGTCTGGCCAGGACAAACACGTGGATGCTTGTATCTTAGCAAGTTTCAGTTTAAGGGTGCCATTGTAACCCTCGACTAAACCCGCGGACTGGGGATGATTCGCACTATGAAACTTCTGTCTAATCCCTAGGCCGGTACACACACTCTGCATAACTTTCCCTACGAACTCACTTCCGTTGTCTGACCATACAATCCGTGGCATTCCGTATCTGGGGAAGTATTCTTTAAGAAGAATTTTGGCAGTGGATAAGGCAGTATTGTCCTTTAGCGGGTATGCTTCGATCCATCTGGAGAAAGCACAAACTACCACTAGGACGTACTTTAGGTTATTACAACGATCCATGTGAATGAAGTCTAACTGGATCACTTCACAGGGGCAGGAAGGAGGAGCGAAATGACCTGCAGGTGTGGGGATTCCCTTGCCAGGATTATGCATCAAGCATACCATACAATTTCTCACCACTCTCTCTGCACACTTACTAATCCCATCATTCTTCCAGACCGGAGCCAACATCTTACAAATCCCTTTTGAACTGATGTGCGCTGTTCCATGTGCCATCGTTACTACTGCAAGCACATACGCATCAGGCAACATCCAACGCTGTTGTTCCGACAAGTCAATCCAACACCCACTCGAGTCCAATTTACCCGTGCTCTCTCTCCATGCAAGTTTTTCCTCCTCAGTCGCCTCTTTCTGAATTTCTTTCACGCTTTCCACTGTGTCTTCACACATTCCAGACTCAGAAATCCATCTTGCAGACGTTGAAACATACATTCTACTCATCATATTTCTAGCTGTCTGTTTTGCAGTCTCATCAGCAAAAGCATTCCCACGACCAACATCATCCGTGATTGCTTTATGAGCACTGCATTTCACAATCGCAACTTCAGTCGGCAAGGTTAGAGATTCCAACAAGTCATTAACTAGCTGACCATGTTGAATCTTAGTCCCATGGGACGTAATGAAACCTCTCTCTTTCCACAAACGGCCAAAACTATGGGCCACGCCGAACGCGTACTGACTATCTGTGAACACATTCACTCTCTTTCCCTTAGCTAACACGCACGCTCTTGTTAGCGCGATCAATTCTGCAGCCTGGGCAGAATTCTGACTCACTCTTGCAGTCTCCACAATCGTACTCAAAGTCGTTACTGCATAGGCAGCAGTCACGTCACCCTTCTCCAATTTAAAGCAAGACCCATCAACATACAACGTGCCATCTGGATCTGATAACGGAGTGTCTTTTAGGTCAATTCGTCCTTTTGTTTCTTCCTCAGTTTTGAAACAACAGTCGTGTGGTTCAGAATCACTCGACTCTTGGCTAGTCGGCAACAATGTTGCTGGATTCAATACATTGCATCTCTTGATCTGAACGTGACTAGCTAACAGTGTCAGTTCATAACCTGATAATCTAGCACTGGTGAGGTGCTGCGTCTTGGTTCGGTTCATGAGTGTATCCACAGCATGAGGAACCATAACCACTAGCATGTTGTTCATTACTAAACCAGCAGATTGTCGAATGGAAGCTGCAGCTGCGGCTGTAGCTCTCAAGCAACTAGGCAACGCTCTAGCTACCGGATCTAACGTTGATGAAAAATACGCACAAGGGCGTTGTTTATCACCAAATTTCTGTGTCAAAACACTCAACGCGCAACCTTCTCTCTCATGGACATAGAGCGTGAATGGCTTACTGTAGTCGGGTGTACCCAATACAGGTGCTGAACACAGTGCATTTCGCAATTCAGAAAAACTCTGCTGACATTCTGCAGACCATGGTACCGGACTCGGAACACCTTTCCCAGTCAAGGCTACCAATGGTTTTGCTAAAAGAGAAAAATTTGGGATCCATTGCCTACAATATGAGGTAATACCTAAAAAGGCACGTACTTCTCTCTGCGTGCTAGGAACATTCATCTGTGTAATTGCTTTTATTCTCTCTGGGGTCAACTTCCTTCCCTCCTTTGACAAGAGATGACCTAGGTAGGTCACTTCTTGGCAGCAGTATTGCATTTTTGAAGGTGACACCTTGTGATTCAAATCTGACAAGTGATGCAATAAAGAAATTGTAGCTGTTTTGCAAGTTTCCTTGTCATCGGCAGCCACTAGAAGATCATCGACATATTGTATTAAAGCAGAACCAGGAGGAAGTACAAATGAGTCTAACTGGCTTTTTAATGCTTGACTGTAAATGGATGGGCTTTCACAATAGCCTTGTGGAGCGCGTTTAAACCTGAAGCTTCGTCCTCCTAGAGAGAAACCGAAGATATCTCTGCTTTCTTCAGCTATCGGAATGCTGAAAAAGGCATTTTTCAAGTCGACAACCGAAAACCATGCTGCTGTAGCAGGAATCAACGTTAACAATGCAGTAATGTCTGGAACCACAGGAAACTGTGGAATCACAATTTTATTAACCTCTCTAAGATCAATTACAAACCTATATACTGGAGGTTTTGTTGGGTCAGTTCTTTTCAAAATAGGCAGTACAGGACTATTACAGACATTACCTCTAGTTTCTTCTATAACGTCCTTCTTGATCAGATCTTGTACTATCAGTAGGAGCGCACGCTCAACTTCACTAGAGATTCTGTATTGTGGAATTCGTGGAAGTTTGACATTTGCTTTCAAAGTTACTATATAGGGTGGAATTTCCAATAGACCTACATCATTAGGATCAGTCGCCCAAAGAGTATCAGGGAGTGAACGCAGCTCTGGTGGGAGCGCATCCATCGAGAAGTACATCGGAGAGATTATTCTTTTACCCAACGTAAGCTGTACTCCTGCTGGAGAACAGTACAATGTCGCGTACAGGCGTTTTAACAAGTCTAAACCAAGCAGATTTTCGTTACAACCTGTCGTCAAAATCAGGGGTGCTTTCAATTGACGGGGTCCAACAGAAATAGACAAAGGACCAGAAACAGGGTTATGAACAGGGGCGCCCGAAAAACCTACTGAAACGTTTGTTGAGCCAGACAAAGGTGCGCCAGGGAGTTTCGCATGTATGATAGAACTTTTTGCTGCACCAGTATCCAACAGAAACGGTTCGACTATACCTGATGTTGCTACTGCGACATAAGGCCCACTCTGATCTACTGGAACTGATACTACTCCCTCTCTTTGTCCATGGCTGTCCTAGTACTCACTTTGCTGAACTTCCTCACTAGCTTCATAATAGTCTTCAACATGATACTGTGGAGACCTATTCTGTTGGGCAGATTGTCCATTTCGCTGGTCGAAATAATTAGAAGGGCGATCACTCGTCTGCGGAGGCATAGCACCTCGTCCTCGACCTCTAGAGTTTTGCATAGAACTACCACGACCTCTCTGGGCTGCCGCAGTATTATTTTGCGTTCGAACTGGACACTCACTTTTGTAATGACCTTCCATTTTGCAATAAGCACATTGATTCCATTGGTATTGTGGCCTTTGAAAATTATAATCCGTTCTTTGATATGACCCTTGCTGCATGTTAGTCTGATTCGTGCGAGGCGGATATGCTTGCTGTAAAAGTACTTTAGTTTTTAAATCTTTCGTCTTTTTATCTGTTTTTTCTTTCTCCTCTTTATCCCTATTTTCATAGTACTGGGCAGTCGCAAGTATTTGCGCAGTCGTAGAGACAGCCCACGCACTTTCAGAATTCTTTAATTTACCACTAAGTTCTGGCAACAGATTGTGCACAAATTTATCAACAAATAATCTCTGGCCTCCTTCTGTGCTCATATCCTGACCACTATGATCCACGAAAGTTTCCTCGAATCTTGTGAAAAAGTCGGAGACGCTTTCGTTTTTCTTCTGTTTGCACGCGGACAATTTGTCCCAGTTAACGCGCAATGCTGGCATCAAGGTTTTCATTAAATCGATTATTCTACCAGGTAAATTAGCAATTAAGGGTTCAGGTTTAGAACCACCTATTTGTTGACCATCCGCTGCAATTATAGCTGCCCAATCACCACCTAGGGCAACTGGATGATTCTCTTTACGAATTTTAGCCCAAATTGGTTGTGGTACTACATTACCAAATAGCAGATCTATGTCAGCAAGATTCAATACACAAGCGTCAACTGTTTGAGCCAACTCTTTGTAGTACCCTGCAGGATTTTTACGTGGATCTGGCAAGGCCTGTTTCACTGCTAATACTTCAGCTCGCTTCCATGGAATATGTATCCACACTCTCTGGAATTGTGCCGGAGCGGCTGCAATACCAAGCGGTGCATTAGCTTGCACAGCTTCACGCCAAATTGGTGGAACCTCTCTCATTGGATATTGACGATTTTGTTTCGTACTACGTTTCTCTAACTCTCTTGGTGAACGAAGGGATGGGTCATTCCTATAACTTAAAATTAGTTCCATCGCTTCTTTTATATTTTGACCAACTATCATACCTGCAGCAAACTCTTTCTGAACATTAATTAATTCTCCTAGATTTGATTCAGGGTCATCCTCTTCCAATTCCTCACGTAGAAGGAAACACATTTCATCGAACACATATCGTTGTGTCGGTTCATTCCATTGCATAAATGTATCTAATACATCTTGTACATTATATCTTCCAACTTTTGAAACCCATCTAAGAGCAGTGGAATCTAATATTCCTCTTTCTTCAGTACTGGGAAGCTGACTACGTCTCTGCACAGAGTCAGAGGTAGGAGTCTTAATCAGAGTTTTATAGAAGGGAGATAGAATATTAGAGACAGAATCAGTGATTCTCCGACGAACAGAAAGTGGAGTCATAATAGCAGTAAATAGAGTAGCAGTTGGAACAGATAGATCAGGAACAGTAGGAGTAGCAGGCAAAATAGTTTGTGAACTAGCAGGTGTGAGCGACACAGGCATAGGTAAAGAAGCCGGCAACCCTAGAAGAGGGGTTGTCAAAGGAATATTAACATTGACCACAGGAGGTACAGGAACTTGATTCAGGGGAGCGGGAACAGGGACACCAGGTTGTCCAGCAACCGGTAATTGAACATTCGGTATAGGTGGAGCCGTAGCACCCTGTGCATACGGTGGGGGTGGTCGTAACAAGTAAGACAACAGGGGATCCTTTTCAGGGTCCTCTACTATCTTAGCCGTACTCGATGGCAAAGCAGGATAGCACTTGTCTATCGCTAAATTACGTTCTCTATTGGCCACCTCCATTGCCTTCTCAGACTCGTTGAGTTGCAGCTGCTTAGCAGACTGTTCTAAAGTCAACTCTTGCTCTTTCTGTTCTTTCTTCAATTTTTTAATTTCTCTCTGTTTAGATTCTTTTCGCCAATAACGGAAAGAATCAAACATTGCCGGCCGGGCTTTCTTCTTAAACAACCTTCTTTCTAGATTATCGAGAACTTCAGGTTCAAAACTACCATGTAGTGGCCAACTAAGGACACCATCTTTCTCTGTATAGTGGATCCATACCTCGTTATAAGAGATAGGGCCCACACCAAACTTGCAATATAGATCATAAAGGGGAGTTCCAATCGGAGGAACCAAACACGAGTCCTCCAACTGGGAATCACTGTTGCAACTAAAACAAGACAACATACAATTTTTCCGACTTACCATTTTATAATCCGGAACACAAAACAAACAAGACACAAACAGAAAAGATGCGCACTCGAACCAAGAACTTAGGCCTACCAGAACTGACAAATGTATCGATACCTGAACTGAACAGAATGATTATCGTAACCAGAATAACCAGTGATAATCTTACAGAACTGAACTGAACTGAGAACTAAAAGGATTATCCAAACAGGAGCAACCCTATAAAAATACTTAACTGAGGCACTGAAGACGTCACCAAGGAGAAACCCGTCACGTCTCGCCGTACTAAGGACTGCACCTCGGGTCCAAGACAGGGCGACGGTCAAGGCAACGGACCACTGCAGCCGTCTGAACGGGAACCCTCGTGGAAGAGAACGTCGGGCCACTTTTGCGATATGCCGGGATCGATGAAGTGGGGCGCCTCCCTCTGAAATCTTCACACGAAGCTCCTCGAACTCTTCAGGCTTTTGGACCGGTACCGAATGACGTCTCCCCACGTTGGGCGCCAATTGGAGTTCTGGACTTTTTGGTTCCGTCCAGAGGTGTCAGGGAAAACACCCGAAGACCCCGGAGTTCAACCTGTCTCGGTGCACAAACAAACAGAAACACGGGCTTCTCGATGGTGGCGTCAAAGACCAAAGGTTTATTACTGCAGGGATACAGAAGTCACAGAAACTGCACACGGGCAGTGTCTAGGAGCCTGTTCAATTTGTACAAAGAGGGTTACTCCTTAAATACTAAATATTCTGCTCGGGGCAAATTCTTTACATGTTACCACAGTTCTAAACATTCGTGTCTTAAACAATAAATATTTGGCGTCGTACAGGAATCGTCAACAGTATCTGATGTCAAAACATTACGAATGAGGGGTTCCCACTATTCCATCATAATCCCATGTCAATTTCTCATTCAAGACCCGGACCGCCTCATCGTAAATTTCGTTACCTCCCCCTAATAAAGGCCCAGAAGGAAAGGAGCAGAGCCAGGTGCAGAAGATAGAAAGACAGGATAAGAGATGTTTGTGGGTCGTAAATGGGCACGGTTACCAGCTTCGGCCGCCTAATCATGATCAGGCCAACGAACACAAGAACCAGTATAGCAGGACTGGCCTCAGGCTGGGGAGGCAGTTCTTGCCGAGTCATGCTGCCACAGCATTGCTGGCCTAAGGTGCACGTGTCACTAGCAAGGTGAATCGCCGGCTAGAGCCTACGTGTCCTTAAATAAAAAGAGGTCATTGCGTGTCCATTGACTATGTGAGGGCAAGGAATACAAAATGGCTTCCGTGTTCTAAGATGGATGCCACGGGTAGATCAGAAATGTGTTGCATAACAGGAGTGCTCTTGCTCGTAGCATAGCGAAAACACCAGGATATACTAAATGGATCATTTGCGGTTCACTGATACCAAAATCATGTGTTTACGACAATGATGAAAACACGGGTTAAAATCATCACGGAACCTCAGACCCTCCTTTTGCCCTTACATAGGCAATTACTCAGTCTATGTCAGAGTCTAACTCTTTGCTCATTAGGTCAGCAACATGTTGTTGCATCATCATCCTGTCTCGCGCCTTTTCTCCTAATGCAGGTGGTTTTCTGAAACAGGTTGCAGCACAGAGACTACACAAGGCGGGACCACATTGGATAATAAGGCAGCACGAGAACAGAAATACTAGGATGACACCAATGACCATCAGAACCTTCCATCCCCACGCTGATACCAGAGTCCAAAACCACTCCATGAAGGACCAGTTTCCCTTGTCTACGTGTATAGAGTCGGAAATCTTGTGTAGCTTAGAGATCGCTTCATAGACAGTCGGTGCATTATTGGGAATAAAAACACAGCAGCTCGATTGGATCATTCTGCATACCCCACCTCGATCTGCAAGTATTACGTCTAGAACCATTCAGTTCTGCAACGTCATGAGACGATCCGCCTGAAGCTCAGCTGTTAAGTTACTAAGGGCACCTGCCGTTTCTGTGATAGTAGATTCAACTACCCGTGTTAGTTGACGTAGATTTCTACTATTGGCCATAGGCCCCCAAAACGGAAGGAAACCTTTGAAGAAGTCTCCAGCTTCCTGACCAGCGGTATCTTCCTTGCTGAAGACACCTCTTGCTACTCTGGTCTTGTGATAATCTGAAGAAGCAGTGGATGTCGGAGGTAACAATCGAGCAATATAACATGAACCTGAAAAGTCAGCAGGCAGCCATGTATATGCTCTGTCCTGACAGATGAAGTAGGTACCCCTAGCAGTCAGAAAGGCAGGGGAGGAGTTAGACGGAAATACGTAAGTATCAACGCACTCACTCCTCCCTAGCTGAGCTCTCAGATTTCTCCCATTTCCTTGCAAACAGACCTGACCTCGGTGAGGCACGACCCAAACTGAAGTGGAGCTTTTACGCTTGCTTTCTCCCAAACTAAGGCGATACTCTGTAGAGTTCCAACTCAAATACACCCGTAATTCATCTCTAGGGTAATATGGAGTATTATTGACGTCTTTAATCATGTCAATAATTCCCTGGACTAAAGCTTTGTTGGCTGAGTTGTATTTAGTGGACCGTGGTGGACGCGGAGGATAGGTCTCAAGGGCATATGAAAAAATGGTCTGAAAGGCCTGAAATGATCCATTGTAGCTAAAAGGCAAGACTAGATAGGGAATGCCTTTATCCATAGTGTGAGGTATCAAGCCACACACCCAGCAGTCTGTAGTATTAACTACCAGTTGGTGTTGATGCAAGAGCTGTACAAATGTATTGTTAATAAATTCTGAGCGTCGAGCTTGTTCGTGTTCAGGAAATGAGTGAAAAGAATGCATAGAAGAAACCGTGGAAGTAGTAGGATCAAGGGGAGGTACTGTAGTTACTGGCATAAAAATCAAATGTACACCAAAGACGATTCCACCCACCAACGTTATCAAAACAATTAAAAATGTAACTGCACATTGCATTAGAAAGCATTTGCTGTGAAGTATTCTGTACAGTCTATTTCTGCGAACATAAATTACATTCTTTCTTTGCAGCTCAGGAAGCTCCATCTTCTACGACCGTTCGCGACCACTGATGATGTGTACGTAGATGAAAATGCCTCTATCAGCCCTGGGAGTTCCCAGAACTAACAGAAAGATCGACCTTGTGTCTGACCCCCGCAGATTCAACTAGGCACACAGCCACGACCCTACGGCTACCCAGACGGCAAGGCAATTTTAAAACAAAAAGAAAAAAAATACAAAGTATTAGCAAACTTCCTGGCTGGAGGCAATGTATAGAAAATTCAAATCTGAAAATAGGCAGTTTCCTGCTTTATTTGTCCATATTGCGAGGTCGCAAGTTGTATCTCAGTTTTGCAGGAGCTGTCTGATCTGGAAACAGTGTATTTTCAGCCGACGTTGCAATGTTCACGTTTTCAGATGACAAATGTTCAGGGTTCAAAAGAGCAGTTTCAGGAGGAGAGTCAGTGTTTGATGTATCCGTGATCAGTTCTGCATCGCTGAAAGGTATGAACCTGGGGACTTGTTCCGATTCAGAAGTACCGATTCCTTTCTTTACCCAGTTGTCGTAAGGAAGTGGCAGAGGCACACGTTTGACGTGTGTCGTATGGATCCAGTTCTTCCTTCCAGCCACACGAATAGCAGTTCTCGTTGCTAGTAAGACTTGAAAAGGGCCAATGAATCTGGGCTGAAGATTTTTCGTTCTTGCAAAATTTCTAATGACCACCTGGTCACCCGGTTTCAGCTGATGGCCTGGACTCTCCGGTGGCTTTGGCAATGCATCGAAAACCTGTTGGTGAATAAGACTCAATTTAGCAGTCAAGTCGAAAAGGTAATCAATTAACATTGGGTATTCCAGCTGCTTGAATTCTTTTGGTCTAGGTACCCCCCAAACATTTGCAGGACGACCAAAAACTATTTCATATGGACTAAGCCCTACTCTAGAATGTACAGTTGCTCTTGTTGATAACAAAGCCAAAGGCAATGCGTCTGGCCAGGACAAACACGTGGATGCTTGTATCTTAGCAAGTTTCAGTTTAAGGGTGCCATTGTAACCCTCGACTAAACCCGCGGACTGGGGATGATTCGCACTATGAAACTTCTGTCTAATCCCTAGGCCGGTACACACACTCTGCATAACTTTCCCTACGAACTCACTTCCGTTGTCTGACCATACAATCCGTGGCATTCCGTATCTGGGGAAGTATTCTTTAAGAAGAATTTTGGCAGTGGATAAGGCAGTATTGTCCTTTAGCGGGTATGCTTCGATCCATCTGGAGAAAGCACAAACTACCACTAGGACGTACTTTAGGTTATTACAACGATCCATGTGAATGAAGTCTAACTGGATCACTTCACAGGGGCAGGAAGGAGGAGCGAAATGACCTGCAGGTGTGGGGATTCCCTTGCCAGGATTATGCATCAAGCATACCATACAATTTCTCACCACTCTCTCTGCACACTTACTAATCCCATCATTCTTCCAGACCGGAGCCAACATCTTACAAATCCCTTTTGAACTGATGTGCGCTGTTCCATGTGCCATCGTTACTACTGCAAGCACATACGCATCAGGCAACATCCAACGCTGTTGTTCCGACAAGTCAATCCAACACCCACTCGAGTCCAATTTACCCGTGCTCTCTCTCCATGCAAGTTTTTCCTCCTCAGTCGCCTCTTTCTGAATTTCTTTCACGCTTTCCACTGTGTCTTCACACATTCCAGACTCAGAAATCCATCTTGCAGACGTTGAAACATACATTCTACTCATCATATTTCTAGCTGTCTGTTTTGCAGTCTCATCAGCAAAAGCATTCCCACGACCAACATCATCCGTGATTGCTTTATGAGCACTGCATTTCACAATCGCAACTTCAGTCGGCAAGGTTAGAGATTCCAACAAGTCATTAACTAGCTGACCATGTTGAATCTTAGTCCCATGGGACGTAATGAAACCTCTCTCTTTCCACAAACGGCCAAAACTATGGGCCACGCCGAACGCGTACTGACTATCTGTGAACACATTCACTCTCTTTCCCTTAGCTAACACGCACGCTCTTGTTAGCGCGATCAATTCTGCAGCCTGGGCAGAATTCTGACTCACTCTTGCAGTCTCCACAATCGTACTCAAAGTCGTTACTGCATAGGCAGCAGTCACGTCACCCTTCTCCAATTTAAAGCAAGACCCATCAACATACAACGTGCCATCTGGATCTGATAACGGAGTGTCTTTTAGGTCAATTCGTCCTTTTGTTTCTTCCTCAGTTTTGAAACAACAGTCGTGTGGTTCAGAATCACTCGACTCTTGGCTAGTCGGCAACAATGTTGCTGGATTCAATACATTGCATCTCTTGATCTGAACGTGACTAGCTAACAGTGTCAGTTCATAACCTGATAATCTAGCACTGGTGAGGTGCTGCGTCTTGGTTCGGTTCATGAGTGTATCCACAGCATGAGGAACCATAACCACTAGCATGTTGTTCATTACTAAACCAGCAGATTGTCGAATGGAAGCTGCAGCTGCGGCTGTAGCTCTCAAGCAACTAGGCAACGCTCTAGCTACCGGATCTAACGTTGATGAAAAATACGCACAAGGGCGTTGTTTATCACCAAATTTCTGTGTCAAAACACTCAACGCGCAACCTTCTCTCTCATGGACATAGAGCGTGAATGGCTTACTGTAGTCGGGTGTACCCAATACAGGTGCTGAACACAGTGCATTTCGCAATTCAGAAAAACTCTGCTGACATTCTGCAGACCATGGTACCGGACTCGGAACACCTTTCCCAGTCAAGGCTACCAATGGTTTTGCTAAAAGAGAAAAATTTGGGATCCATTGCCTACAATATGAGGTAATACCTAAAAAGGCACGTACTTCTCTCTGCGTGCTAGGAACATTCATCTGTGTAATTGCTTTTATTCTCTCTGGGGTCAACTTCCTTCCCTCCTTTGACAAGAGATGACCTAGGTAGGTCACTTCTTGGCAGCAGTATTGCATTTTTGAAGGTGACACCTTGTGATTCAAATCTGACAAGTGATGCAATAAAGAAATTGTAGCTGTTTTGCAAGTTTCCTTGTCATCGGCAGCCACTAGAAGATCATCGACATATTGTATTAAAGCAGAACCAGGAGGAAGTACAAATGAGTCTAACTGGCTTTTTAATGCTTGACTGTAAATGGATGGGCTTTCACAATAGCCTTGTGGAGCGCGTTTAAACCTGAAGCTTCGTCCTCCTAGAGAGAAACCGAAGATATCTCTGCTTTCTTCAGCTATCGGAATGCTGAAAAAGGCATTTTTCAAGTCGACAACCGAAAACCATGCTGCTGTAGCAGGAATCAACGTTAACAATGCAGTAATGTCTGGAACCACAGGAAACTGTGGAATCACAATTTTATTAACCTCTCTAAGATCAATTACAAACCTATATACTGGAGGTTTTGTTGGGTCAGTTCTTTTCAAAATAGGCAGTACAGGACTATTACAGACATTACCTCTAGTTTCTTCTATAACGTCCTTCTTGATCAGGTCTTGTACTATCAGTAGGAGCGCACGCTCACCTTCACTAGAGATTCTGTATTGTGGAATTCGTGGAAGTTTGACATTTGCTTTCAAAGTTACTATATAGGGTGGAATTTCCAATAGACCTACATCATTAGGATCAGTCGCCCAAAGAGTATCAGGGAGTGAACGCAGCTCTGGTGGGAGCGCATCCATCGAGAAGTACATCGGAGAGATTATTCTTTTACCCAACGTAAGCTGTACTCCTGCTGGAGAACAGTACAATGTCGCGTACAGGCGTTTTAACAAGTCTAAACCAAGCAGATTTTCGTTACAACCTGTCGTCAAAATCAGGGGTGCTTTCAATTGACGGGGTCCAACAGAAATAGACAAAGGACCAGAAACAGGGTTATGAACAGGGGCGCCCGAAAAACCTACTGAAACGTTTGTTGAGCCAGACAAAGGTGCGCCAGGGAGTTTCGCATGTATGATAGAACTTTTTGCTGCACCAGTATCCAACAGAAACGGTTCGACTATACCTGATGTTGCTACTGCGACATAAGGCCCACTCTGATCTACTGGAACTGATACTACTCCCTCTCTTTGTCCATGGCTGTCCTAGTACTCACTTTGCTGAACTTCCTCACTAGCTTCATAATAGTCTTCAACATGATACTGTGGAGACCTATTCTGTTGGGCAGATTGTCCATTTCGCTGGTCGAAATAATTAGAAGGGCGATCACTCGTCTGCGGAGGCATAGCACCTCGTCCTCGACCTCTAGAGTTTTGCATAGAACTACCACGACCTCTCTGGGCTGCCGCAGTATTATTTTGCGTTCGAACTGGACACTCACTTTTGTAATGACCTTCCATTTTGCAATAAGCACATTGATTCCATTGGTATTGTGGCCTTTGAAAATTATAATCCGTTCTTTGATATGACCCTTGCTGCATGTTAGTCTGATTCGTGCGAGGCGGATATGCTTGCTGTAAAAGTACTTTAGTTTTTAAATCTTTCGTCTTTTTATCTGTTTTTTCTTTCTCCTCTTTATCCCTATTTTCATAGTACTGGGCAGTCGCAAGTATTTGCGCAGTCGTAGAGACAGCCCACGCACTTTCAGAATTCTTTAATTTACCACTAAGTTCTGGCAACAGATTGTGCACAAATTTATCAACAAATAATCTCTGGCCTCCTTCTGTGCTCATATCCTGACCACTATGATCCACGAAAGTTTCCTCGAATCTTGTGAAAAAGTCGGAGACGCTTTCGTTTTTCTTCTGTTTGCACGCGGACAATTTGTCCCAGTTAACGCGCAATGCTGGCATCAAGGTTTTCATTAAATCGATTATTCTACCAGGTAAATTAGCAATTAAGGGTTCAGGTTTAGAACCACCTATTTGTTGACCATCCGCTGCAATTATAGCTGCCCAATCACCACCTAGGGCAACTGGATGATTCTCTTTACGAATTTTAGCCCAAATTGGTTGTGGTACTACATTACCAAATAGCAGATCTATGTCAGCAAGATTCAATACACAAGCGTCAACTGTTTGAGCCAACTCTTTGTAGTACCCTGCAGGATTTTTACGTGGATCTGGCAAGGCCTGTTTCACTGCTAATACTTCAGCTCGCTTCCATGGAATATGTATCCACACTCTCTGGAATTGTGCCGGAGCGGCTGCAATACCAAGCGGTGCATTAGCTTGCACAGCTTCACGCCAAATTGGTGGAACCTCTCTCATTGGATATTGACGATTTTGTTTCGTACTACGTTTCTCTAACTCTCTTGGTGAACGAAGGGATGGGTCATTCCTATAACTTAAAATTAGTTCCATCGCTTCTTTTATATTTTGACCAACTATCATACCTGCAGCAAACTCTTTCTGAACATTAATTAATTCTCCTAGATTTGATTCAGGGTCATCCTCTTCCAATTCCTCACGTAGAAGGAAACACATTTCATCGAACACATATCGTTGTGTCGGTTCATTCCATTGCATAAATGTATCTAATACATCTTGTACATTATATCTTCCAACTTTTGAAACCCATCTAAGAGCAGTGGAATCTAATATTCCTCTTTCTTCAGTACTGGGAAGCTGACTACGTCTCTGCACAGAGTCAGAGGTAGGAGTCTTAATCAGAGTTTTATAGAAGGGAGATAGAATATTAGAGACAGAATCAGTGATTCTCCGACGAACAGAAAGTGGAGTCATAATAGCAGTAAATAGAGTAGCAGTTGGAACAGATAGATCAGGAACAGTAGGAGTAGCAGGCAAAATAGTTTGTGAACTAGCAGGTGTGAGCGACACAGGCATAGGTAAAGAAGCCGGCAACCCTAGAAGAGGGGTTGTCAAAGGAATATTAACATTGACCACAGGAGGTACAGGAACTTGATTCAGGGGAGCGGGAACAGGGACACCAGGTTGTCCAGCAACCGGTAATTGAACATTCGGTATAGGTGGAGCCGTAGCACCCTGTGCATACGGTGGGGGTGGTCGTAACAAGTAAGACAACAGGGGATCCTTTTCAGGGTCCTCTACTATCTTAGCCGTACTCGATGGCAAAGCAGGATAGCACTTGTCTATCGCTAAATTACGTTCTCTATTGGCCACCTCCATTGCCTTCTCAGACTCGTTGAGTTGCAGCTGCTTAGCAGACTGTTCTAAAGTCAACTCTTGCTCTTTCTGTTCTTTCTTCAATTTTTTAATTTCTCTCTGTTTAGATTCTTTTCGCCAATAACGGAAAGAATCAAACATTGCCGGCCGGGCTTTCTTCTTAAACAACCTTCTTTCTAGATTATCGAGAACTTCAGGTTCAAAACTACCATGTAGTGGCCAACTAAGGACACCATCTTTCTCTGTATAGTGGATCCATACCTCGTTATAAGAGATAGGGCCCACACCAAACTTGCAATATAGATCATAAAGGGGAGTTCCAATCGGAGGAACCAAACACGAGTCCTCCAACTGGGAATCACTGTTGCAACTAAAACAAGACAACATACAATTTTTCCGACTTACCATTTTATAATCCGGAACACAAAACAAACAAGACACAAACAGAAAAGATGCGCACTCGAACCAAGAACTTAGGCCTACCAGAACTGACAAATGTATCGATACCTGAACTGAACAGAATGATTATCGTAACCAGAATAACCAGTGATAATCTTACAGAACTGAACTGAACTGAGAACTAAAAGGATTATCCAAACAGGAGCAACCCTATAAAAATACTTAACTGAGGCACTGAAGACGTCACCAAGGAGAAACCCGTCACGTCTCGCCGTACTAAGGACTGCACCTCGGGTCCAAGACAGGGCGACGGTCAAGGCAACGGACCACTGCAGCCGTCTGAACGGGAACCCTCGTGGAAGAGAACGTCGGGCCACTTTTGCGATATGCCGGGATCGATGAAGTGGGGCGCCTCCCTCTGAAATCTTCACACGAAGCTCCTCGAACTCTTCAGGCTTTTGGACCGGTACCGAATGACGTCTCCCCACGTTGGGCGCCAATTGGAGTTCTGGACTTTTTGGTTCCGTCCAGAGGTGTCAGGGAAAACACCCGAAGACCCCGGAGTTCAACCTGTCTCGGTGCACAAACAAACAGAAACACGGGCTTCTCGATGGTGGCGTCAAAGACCAAAGGTTTATTACTGCAGGGATACAGAAGTCACAGAAACTGCACACGGGCAGTGTCTAGGAGCCTGTTCAATTTGTACAAAGAGGGTTACTCCTTAAATACTAAATATTCTGCTCGGGGCAAATTCTTTACATGTTACCACAGTTCTAAACATTCGTGTCTTAAACAATAAATATTTGGCGTCGTACAGGAATCGTCAACAGTATCTGATGTCAAAACATTACGAATGAGGGGTTCCCACTATTCCATCATAATCCCATGTCAATTTCTCATTCAAGACCCGGACCGCCTCATCGTAAATTTCGTTACCTCCCCCTAATAAAGGCCCAGAAGGAAAGGAGCAGAGCCAGGTGCAGAAGATAGAAAGACAGGATAAGAGATGTTTGTGGGTCGTAAATGGGCACGGTTACCAGCTTCGGCCGCCTAATCATGATCAGGCCAACGAACACAAGAACCAGTATAGCAGGACTGGCCTCAGGCTGGGGAGGCAGTTCTTGCCGAGTCATGCTGCCACAGCATTGCTGGCCTAAGGTGCACGTGTCACTAGCAAGGTGAATCGCCGGCTAGAGCCTACGTGTCCTTAAATAAAAAGAGGTCATTGCGTGTCCATTGACTATGTGAGGGCAAGGAATACAAAATGGCTTCCGTGTTCTAAGATGGATGCCACGGGTAGATCAGAAATGTGTTGCATAACAGGAGTGCTCTTGCTCGTAGCATAGCGAAAACACCAGGATATACTAAATGGATCATTTGCGGTTCACTGATACCAAAATCATGTGTTTACGACAATGATGAAAACACGGGTTAAAATCATCACGGAACCTCACTGCGAGAACGCAAGCGTAGTTGCTTTTTTATTGTTGTTTTGATGATGGCATAGTTGATTATGTTAGGGTCCAAGTTCTCTATCGCAAGTTGCAGAATATCTTTGGCTGTAGCAAGGCATACAGACCAATTGTTACTTGGTTGTAGGAAAATTAATTTTATGACAGCCTTCATTGTGTTCTCCGGAGCCGCAGTTGTGAGATAAATGTATTTCGCCAGCGCAGAAAGCTCTTCTAATTTTAGTTGGTTAAGATTGAATTCCAGGCGAATCAAGATGTTCGTAGTGCAGGCTGGTAAACAAAATATCTTTTTAAACGCTGTGCAATGTATTTTTTTCCAATCCTCCCTGGAAAGGCCTGTTGCGCTTAGTTAAGGGACGATACTAATTTAGCCCTCAGTACTCTATGAATCGCTGTAGTTGTTGGATATCTAAGATGGAGTATCATTTGCAGAGGGCATAGGTGACCATCTTTCCTTTCTGCCGCAGTTTATGAAGGTGGGTCTGTGGATTGTACATTTAGCTGAACCAGGCCCCAAGGTAGTTATAGGTTTGTATACGGTCCAAAATCAGGGGACCCAACCTCCACTTCACCAGTTTTTTCTTTGGGTAGTAACTAAAGATCACTATTTCGGACTAGCTTGGGTTAGGGACCAGTTTGTTTAAAGCATTATAATCAGAGAGGAAGGTAAGTGCTTTTTTGAAGACCTATTTTGGTGTGGTCCAAAAGAACAAGGTCGTCAGCATATTGCATCAGCTGGATCTTTGTATGGCTGATTTTAGGGGAAGTTAAAGTAGCTCCGTGCAGTGCTCGTCCCATATCTACGGTGTATAAATTAAAAAGCATCGGTGCCAGGACACACCCCTGCTTTAGCCCATGATCTGTAGCAATTTTCTCCGTGGCAGACTCACTGGAAAGTTTGACCCTTACCCAGGTTCGAGAATACAGAGATCTAATTGCTTGTAATAATGACGGGTTGATGTTCCAGCGTTCCAATTTCTGCCAGAGAATGTTGCGGAGTAGTCAATGAAGCAGGTGAAAAGTGGCGGGAAGCAGTGGGCCACCGCTTGTTGGACTAAGTATGAATGGACAGTGATGTTATCTACGGTAGAACCCCCTGGTCTGAACCCAGTCTTGTAAAAGGGAAAAAAAACGTTGGGGCAAGCCCAGTCAACTAATTCTTGCAATAGTGTACTTGCGTAGGCCTTGCCCTCAATGTCCAACAGTACAATCATCCGGTAGTTACTGGGGTTGGTGTTTGGCCCTTTTTTGTATATTGGTTGCAGCATTGAGCCCCTACCAAGAATCTGGGACGTCCTCCCAAAGCCCACATTTTCCGTATAGCTGTGCAAGGTTATAGCAACATGCATCAAAGCTTTTTGCAATCGCAAACAGTGCGATTCGTAAAATTCATCTGTTTATGATCGCAAAATTAGCTTTTGCGATGCACCAAGATAAGAGTCAAGGCCCTCACAATTTGAGAATTAATAATTAATTGAGAGTTCTCAAATTGCGATTGCATTTAAGGAATTGCATTTTGCTATTCCTTAAACGCAATGCAAGAACCTCTTTGAAGTGGCAATTTTGCTACTAGGGGTCGCAAATTACCATAAAGTTGGACTTCATGGTAATTAGCAAAAACTTTGAAAAATGCACTAAAGTGCATTTTTCAAAGTTGTAGGTCACACACACACACATGTCCTTTGGACATGTGTGTGCGCAGCATTTGTGCACAGATCAATTTAAGGGGTGCAACAGGGTGTCCTTTCGACACCGTTGCACCCTTAAAATTGCATGCGCAATTTGCGAGGACCTATTGGTACTCGCAAATTGCGCATGCAATTTCCCATTCATTCCTATGGGAAGCCATTCCTTATTTGCGAATCGCAATTTGCTACTCGCAAATAGGGAATGTGTAGGAATCGCTACTTTTATAGCGATTCCTACATGCATAGGCTTTTGTGAGTCCTTAATTGTGATTTCATAATAATTGCAATTGAAGAATCGGGAAAGCCTACCTTGATGCATTTGCCAGCAAAAGTCCATGTCCTACCTGAAGAGGGAGCCGGCAGTCCGTTGGGGCCGGGCACTCCATTATGCAGAATCTTTTTTAGTGCGGTACGGACTATGGCCTTGCCTGCAAGAGTTAGATCAGTCTTATGATTAGGGTTGCCAGTTCATTAATTTGATGTCCCAGACGGTACAAAAACATTCAGTCACCTAAAGCCGTATTTTCAGTACTTATCTGCGCATACTTCGAATAGCAAATATAAATAGAAAGCACCTTTAATTGTTTTCCAAGGCTGCCTGGATAATCCCAGACTGATAAATAAACCGAACAAAGACAGAAAAGTCACATTACTATGAATACATACTTTTTAATCTATAACCCTATTTAGTGTCAAGACGAGGTCTTTGCAGGCTCTTTAAACAACACAGGGCTGGCGTTTTTCTTTTGCCAATCCTACTTTATATTATAGCCTTATAGCCCGCCGTAGAGGGCTATACCGGCTATTAAAGGCCCTCTCCAGCGTTAAAGGCCCCGAGTCGAAGGTGAGGGCCTTTAACAAGGGAGAGGGACTTTAATAGCGGTATAGCCCATCTACGAAGGGCTATAAGGCTATTAGAACATTCTGTCACTAGAGGACAGAATGTTCTAACAAAAAAAACAAAGCATTTTGGGAGCGTGAGGGGATTGGAATCTTATACCAACGAAGAAGCCGCTAGAATTTATGCACTCATCAATGAAGAATCTACAGAACTATCCAACACTCGCACGAAGGAACAAAACATAAGACAGTTACTATATCTTTCTAAAAAGGAAATAAATCAACGCCTGCATGCAAGTACGTTGGTTAAATACCACAGGGCACAAAGAATTCCAAGGGGTCTCAGGATACCTCTTAAACCTTCACTATGTAAGAACGTCCAGAAGTTCAAAGACCGATGGTACGCCATCCTTAATCAATGCAGCTTGGACTTGATATTGCTGATTATCGAGGAACTGTCCAACATATTGGAGGAAGTGTCTAAGGAAATATCACAAGTAAAAGCAGAATTGGAGAACAGTTATACAACCGAGGAATTAACTAAGATCATTGAAGACATTAACCAACAACTATCCAGACATACTACAGAAGTAAGCGAACGCAAAGTGAGGAAACTAAGGAGAGATACCATCGACTACAAGATGGGAGAAGTTTATACGTGGGCTGAGATCTACGCCAAACGACGCCAGAATAAACCATATTCAGCCAATACGGAAACATCATCATCAGAAGACGATACCCTTAATTTGCAAGGTAGAAGAGCACGTTTTCCCCCTCAGAAAGCTACGACCAACATCCAGACTACCCCAGCGGGTTCAGAAATTCCATCAACATCCATAGAGCCTTTTTTAGAGGTGGGCCAAGAACTAGAAGACCCAGGAGGGCAAAAAGAAAAAACCAAAGAACCTCCACAAACCCGAACGGTGACCAGCAAGAAGGACAAAACGAAGGGGAAACAACAGACAACCTAGTCATCAACATTTCTGACTACCAGTTTAACACCACCCACATAAGAACTCTGCAAAAGGGTATCTCTTTCATCCCAACAACTAACACCAATAGATTGGAACTGGAAGTTTCCTTCTTCAAGTTGATGAGAAAGCTTCGTCTTAAACATTTCTTTCAAAACGTCGTTCAAACATCAGACGACACAGAGCCAGATCAACTTATGGGCCTCCGTCCGAGAAGTACTTTTTTAGCCCCTGTCTCACATAAAAGTCTTGACACCTTCGAAACCCTCGTTAAAAACGACCTTTCCAAGCTCAATTGCCAATCCAAATCCAAGCATAAGAACTTCACCTCTAAAGAAATCAACACTCTCAAATCAATCGCATCAAACAAAGAAGTGACCTGCGTTAAAGCCGATAAGGGCGGTGCCATCGTCATCTTAAACACCACTTACTATGAAGAGCAGGCATCCCTTCACCTCTTGGACACTAATACTTACCTTAAACTTCCATGTGATCCTACTACAGAATACAAGGAAACGCTAGATTTAATCATCAGCAAGGCTCTACACAATGAGGTCATAACTCCTAAAACCATCAGATATCTTACAACCCAACATCCCAAGAGTCCAAGATTTTTCTTGGTTCCAAAAATTCATAAGAATCTTCGAGCGCCTCCATGTAGGCCTATAGTCTCTACATGTGGAAGCATCCATGATCCAGTGGGTAAATTCTTGGATAAATATTTCCAACCCATCGTCACCTCAACACCCACTTTCCTAAAAGATACCACAGACTTCCTGAATAAACTTAAAACCGTGGAAATAAATGATTTCAGCAACTTAATTCTTTGCACAGTTGATGTTACATCTTTATATACATCCATTCCCCACTCCATGGGAATTGAAGCAACAGAACATTGTTTACTGAGGACAGAATTGAACCAAGAAATGAAACTTTTTCTGATGGAGTTATTAGAATTCACCCTACTCCACAGTTATTTCACATGGAAGGACGAGTGGTTTCAACAACTGACCGGAACCTCAATGGGCAATTCGGCAGCTCCTGCCTATGCGAACATGTTCATGCATAGGTTGGAACAGGACCACATTCTTTGTAAAACAACATGGAAAGATCATTTAAAAATGTTCGTCAGATTTATTGACAATATTTTTCTCATGTGGCAAGGCCCAGCGGATATTCTGCTAAATGAACTAAACCAACTCAATTCCATTGATTCACGGTTACAATTCACATATGAAATCCAATCACACTCCATCACGTACCTCGATGTTAAGATCACCAACACCAATACCGGATTTGAAACAAGCTTGTTCCGCAAAGAAACCGACAGGAATAATACGGTACACTATTCAAGCTTCCACCCACAACCCCTCAAGAATCATTTACCATACAGTCAACTCATTCGAGCCAAAAGAATAACTTCCGATCCCAACAGATTCAATGAAGAAGCCAACATCATTACATCACGCTTCAAAGCCCGAGGGTATCCTAACCCAATCCTTGAGCAGGCCAAACAAAGATGTGCCACTAAATCCAGAGATGATTTACTGAACACATCCACCACACCGAAAACTGACGTTATTACCATGGTCTCTAAATATTCTACAACCAGTCACAAATTCAAACAAATTATCAAAAAACATTGGGACATACTCAGAGTGGAACCTGATTTCAACAAAATTTTCGAGATGGAACCCATCTTTGCTTATTCTCGATCCAAAAATTTGGGGGAACTCATTAAACACCCCAAAGTGACAAACCAAACATTCAAAGGCACCAATCCCTGTTGGAATTGTAATCACTGTAACAGTGTCATCAAAGACACAACGGTAAGTCATCCCATGAAAGGGCATCAAATCAAGATTAGAGCGACAGCTACGTGTGACACAGCCAACGTAGTCTATTTGTTGAAGTGCCCATGCGGCAAAATTTATGTTGGACAAACCGAGAGAAAACTCAAAATAAGACTAACAGAACATAAATCCAACATAAGAACCAAACAATCCAAATCGACTGTAGCTCAACATTTTCTTGAAGCGGGACATGGTATCAGCCAATTGCGTTTTTGCGCATTGGAAACTGTCACTAAGGAATCAGGTAAAGACAATCATAACGAACTTTTAAAACGCGAAAATTATTGGATTTTCACACTGTCAAGCATGAAACCTTATGGTCTTAATGACCGAGTCGAATATACATGTTATCTGTAAACTCATTTTGGGGTTTTCCTGAATGCGACCAATGGGTAGCTCTGTACAATTAATTCCTTTTTTATGTTGTATGTATTTTCACAACACATGTTTCATTTTTAAGGTTTTTGTTATACCTTTCATACACATTTTCATTTTTTGCATTAGGTTCCCGTTCTGATATCAGCATATGGTTCAACTTTCATGGTTTATGTTATCTTGGTTTCATTCACCGGTTCCGACTAGTCTGTTTTCTATCACATCTCACTCACATCTCCGATCTCGTTTTGAAGTCCTTTCTCTCTGTTTGATTAACCTTTACCGCGTCACATCTACGTCACGGATACCTTGGTAACCACTCATTGCTAAATACTTCCGGGATTAGTCTATCCGTTCTGACCGGACTACTGAATGCCGTATCCTTATTCAACTTCCGCGTGCACGTCACGGTAAGCTTTTTATTAACCGGCACCCGTTTACTCCACTTTTTGATAACATTGGCATGTTACCCAGCTTTACTTTTCTCCCGCATGTTGGACTCGCGTGCACTCGCGTTAACGCTACCTTTTGGGCTCACATTTCATCACTGTTTTTTTAAACCCAGCCAATCACGTACCCGGCACCTCGGTTCTGATTCCGGCACCTTGGTTCTTGTTTCTTGTTTCTTATTTTACACTTCGCTTCACCTGACTTCTTCACGGGCACATTCTCTTTTCGAAATCAGCACTGCATGGTACTCAATACGAAGGACATTTCCTCAAACACATCTCGTTTTCTTTTCTTCATTGACAGAACATTTATCCCCTGGAAGAAGGCAGTTATGCCGAAATGCATTGGGATTTATAAGAGTGCATTTGCGAACATTGAAAGACTTTTTTGAAGCAATGATTTTCTTGTGAACATAACAAGATGAATGAAATAAATAAAAACAAGCATTGGTAAAACACCCAATATTTATCGTGGATCTTGGTGAAACCTTCACATAAGGACTAGCGAGGAGCCCGGGGGACACTTCTCACTGTATGAGCAGTGCTACCTTCAGGGATTGGAATCCCCTCAGGCTCCCTGAACCCTTTGTTCACAGCCAGAGCTGTGAACAAAAAAACATTGGAATGTTGGAGCTCCAGGCTTATACCAGCCATTATACGCCCAGAGCACTCCATTGTTTTCAATGGAGCTCCCAACATTCCAATGTTCTAATCCTTTTTATGAAATGCATTCTCGCACTAGCGCAGTAAATGTAAAATACAAATGTAAGGAATAGGCAGAGTGGGGCTCAGGGGGTACTGGAACCAGGAAAAAAACTAAGCCTCTGCAACTAATTTACAAAGGTATGTAAATATGCAAATGGTCTTTAAAGACTTGTGAAAAACGTAGTTGTGCCGGAGATATGACTCCAGACACTGCCTAGCTGAGCCTACAGCAGCTTGACCTGCAGCAGCCCAGGCTGCGACACATGGCGGGGGGTAGAGGGCCTGAAGTCCTTTTAGCCCAATGGGTGTTGCGCGCCTACAAACACAAACATGCACACACGTACAAGCACAGGCATTCACGCAAGCAAACACACACACAAGCACATACACGTACAAGCACAGTCATTCAGGGATACAAACACACAAACATGCTCACATACAAGTACAGGCATTTACGCACGCAAACACACACATAACCAAGCTCACGTACAAGCACAGGCATTTATGCGCGCAAACACACACACACTATAAATTATACAGCAATATTGAAGTGAAAAAGAGGCACATGAGCACTTTTTTAATAACATGAGTTGGAGGAAGTAAGGGTGTCGCAGTAGCAGATAAAATTAAGGTAGACCAGAACACTGGAACAAAACACTGCTTTTTAAAGAGTGAGTTTTCCAGCCTCTTGATTCAGTCAATTGTCAAATAACATAACAGGGAAAAACTGCTAACACACTGCTCAAAATGTATTGGTCTCTATATATGTTTGGCAGTAAAAACCAGCGTTTCCAAAACTGTGGGTTGCCAGCCAATGTCTGGTGGGTCATTAGGGTGCAATGAATAAATAAATAAATAAATAAATAAAGATGCCTTGCAATTTGTGTTTATCTTGTCACATTTGCTGTTCTTCAAAGACAGAGGTGAAATGTCAGACCATGTCTTCTGGTAAATTAACTGTGCACATATTTCAGAACATAACAGAAGTTAGGAAAGCAAAAATTAAATACTTTTTTTGTAATTTTGAAGTGTGATGGAAACAAAATTTTTAATAGGATCAAAACAAAGTACACTTTTACTTGGTGATACGCAAATGATAAATGTTAACTGAAAGCCGATTTCTGCACATTATCATTTGAGCGCTATATAGGTTTATCATTATAACTGTATGCCCATGCAAATATAGTGGGCATTAACATGGAAAGTGTGCTGCAACTGAATTACTGCACAATGCTTTAGCAATATATTTGCAAAATTTCTCCAAAATGCACCCCCAGCTAGATACTGCACCTTTACCAGTCTCCTACTAAATACATTTGGTATACTTTGTGTGAACTTAGGGTTTTTCACTATCCTCATGACTTTATTTCTGTAAGATTGATGTCAGCACCCCCACTCTGAAAGATTTTCGAGCACAACTGGTGCACAGCTATGTCCTGAAGGCCGTGTGCAATGGGGACAGGGGAGTTGCATTCCCTTGTTGGGTGCAGACCCTATGCTAAACCCCATGCTGGGCACGGTGATACACATCTAATTTTACATTTTAAAAAAAACATAGAAATTCATTAGAAAAGTTAGGTTTAAGTGGCATTGTAACAAGGAATTGTAAACATTTCTTACTTTACAAAAAAGCTTTCAAATTTCACTGAAAATATTTAAAAATCAGAGGTTAAAGGGACTTTATAGTTAGGAGAAAAAGTCAGTTACAACATAACATTTTAAAATAACAAAGCCACTGAAATTCACCAGTTATACTTATCTCAAGTAACTATCACTCATGACTTACAGTAACTATAATTTGTGTAGTACCCATGCTCTAGGTGCACCCTCACATATTTCCTCACTTGTGAAATGTTCAAGGACTGCTTTGATAACATCCCCATTGCCATCTTAAATGACATTATTGATAAAACACTGAGCATGGCGTGAGTTATAGTTACTGGGCCTTGTTTTAACACAAAAATGGATATGGTGTCTTCCCCCATACTCTGATGCAGAAGGGTTGCTTCAAGTTTGCTAAAATTGCTATGATTTTAGTGAAAAGATGCCACAGGCCAGCACTCCACTCTGATAAGTCTTTCATCTCCAGTTCATCATCTGTGATTTTTATGGGATTATCAAGATCTTGAACACAGTCCGATAAAGAAATATCAAAGGCCGTAATCAAGGTTGTGATATTTACAAAAATTTGTGTTATAAAGGAACACAATTAAACATAAAGAGTATGGTATTATGTTACTTTACAGCATTTTGAAAGCATGTCTACAATTACATTAAAGAATCGCCACGCCACATGCCTGTTAAAACTAGGCACTGCCAGAATGTTCAATTCCGCTTGCTGAATCGGAAGAATTTGCTAATTCCACCTTACTCTTGCAGATTCATTCAACCGGCTGTTCCGCCGGTGGAATTAATCTGCAATTATGTTTCTAAAGAGGGCTTGAAGAAGAAAAATTCCCTCTGCTTAAAAACTACAGTTTCTGTTTTAGTTTTAGTTTTTAAAGACTAAAGTTTCATCCGCAGTCCCTTAAACATAAAGGGACTGTTCCCTCTTGCGGCTATCTTTACCAACCACTACATTGCATACATCTTTGTGTCCTAACATACTCTCCAGTAATTACTGCAGAGGACTTAAGGGTGCCAAGGGGTATGCACAGCATAGCACACCCCTCAGTGCCCTTCTATACTTTGCAGTGATTTCTGCAGAATATATAAGGGTTCCGAGGGTACGCACTGAATGATTATTAAAGAGGATGAGAAGAGGGAGTAGTCCCTCTATTTGTAAAGACCACTGCAGATTAAATATAGAGTGAGTGCTTCCTCATCCAGCTCTATTTAAAAGTCGCTGCACAGTACTTTAGTGCAAACCCATTGGTGCCTGTCTTGCTACGCCTTTTAAATAATACAGAATTCTACACATTCCACTTCCACACGGTGGCTCAAACATGGCAGAGCAGGAGACATAAAACCCGACAACACCTAGAAAGGGGTTTACTTTACAAAATGCAAAGACTCTCTTTTTAAAATAAGGCTTTAGGTTTTATTTATGCAATGCTCTCTAACAGAAAGGCTTTCTCAGATGCCAAATAAATCACATTGAAATGTACATAGAGATATATATTTAAATGCAAGCAATAATAACACAGTTGGTAACTGCAACAGTTAAATGCATGAAAAATACTAATGAATAAACAAGCAGCAAATAATATGAGATAACACTCAAGAAAATATACTGGACGTCCTGCAGAAAGATTTATACACTGAATACATCAAATGATTACTTTGATTGTGCAACTCACTCATTCACACATCACAAAGAAAACACCTCAAACGACCACAGCCACTGGAACCAGGCATCACAATGGCACTAGTGAGAAACAAATCACCTCCCCCAATCGTTCACTTGACATCCTTGCCAACTCAAGCTGGGGGGCCCGTTCACAGCTGGGCTTAGACTCTCGACCAGGACTTAGGTTCCGTTCATCTTACAGCAGTTCGTCTACTCTGTAAGTGAGATCCCACCCTCGCTGTCAACAACCCTCAGCTTTATAGTCTCAAAAACACACACTGGAAGGTTCAGGGTCTTACCCTCTGCGCCAAGGAAATTTACTGGAACTGGCCAGCTTCCAGGCATGCATTCAACGGCAGGAAGGAGTTCCCATGTTCCCGCTACATTCTCACATGTTCCAGCCTTTATCTTAATGAAGCTTACAAAAGCCTTTCAGGGTACATTAAACAATCTCTCACAAAACAATCCTTAACCGTGATTAACCCAAACAACTTGCAGGCCTGTCTGTGTACGCAGAAAGGCTCAAGCAAGGCAGAGTCTGAATTCAGGATCATATGAGGCAATGTCAAAGCCAATAATATGCACTTAATAATACTTGCCAATGTACAACACAATGCACATTTGTGCACAACTGCCTATAGCATCCCATACTTCATCTCTCAATGTACAACATAATGCACATTTGTGCACCACTGCTAATAACACTGCACTTCAAGGCCAAAAAGTACATTCCACACCCCTCTCTCTCTCATGCTTTCAAATGAACATCCCACACGTTCTGTTCTTGGCAAGGTGGTTCTACTGTGACAGCTCCCACTGTAAGACTGCAAGATTACAAGAAAGAAACCTTTAAAAGAAGCAAGGCATATGCAGGACGTCATACATTCAGGCTAGGATAAAATAACACATCGGAGTCAATTAAAATAATGGTTTTCAAAGGTCATCACGTGGTGTCAGACCACAAGAGTGCCTCTAGCACTACAGTGCCCTTCATAATCTGCATTGAATTCTGCAAAGCTTGTAAGGGCGCCGAGGTCTATGCACTACTTTGCTGTGCAGTGACACTTAAAGTACAGACTGATATGCAGTGGTTTCTAAAGTTTAGAAACCACTGCATACCACTCGGCAGTGGAAACAGCAGCAGTTCCTCCAACAGGGTGGAAGTGCATTGCCTGGTGTAGGAAGCTGGCTCTGTATATACTATACCAAAGTGAGGTATAGTGTGCACAGAGTCCAGTGGATCCCCAAAGGTAGGCAGAGGTAAAGTTAGATAGCACCTCATTCTCCATTTGTGGTAGTGTGGTCGAGCAGTAAGGCAGTATCAGAGGACAGTGTTAAGCATTTGTTGTGCACACTCAGTCAGCAAATTAATTCACACACTCAAAGACTAAACTTCAGACCAATTGTTTTTATATAAAATATTCATTTAGTTATTTTGTTTTCTAGAACCAAGCAAGCCTGGCACACGTAAGTTGATAAATACTTTACAGTAAATATACAGTTTGAAATGCAATTGTAAATGTACTTTGAAATTGTTACAGTTTGAAATACTGGTAATGCAATACTGTGAAATGCTGTACATATGCTTTGTAACGACTTTGCAATGAAAATTACAGGTAAGTTACTTTTACATTACTTTTGAGATTACTTTTTCTACTCAGTGTGATATGCCTAGATATCAGACTGGGACATTTCCTAGAGAGAAGGTAAGTAAAATCAGGTTTGCACAATTGTTATTTTTCAGATTTCCATACAAATCAACTCCAAACTTACAACATTTTTCAGAGAAAAACAGTCAATAGGTTTCTATGGAGAGAAATGGAGTTAACGGTTATCAGGTAAGTTGTTGGTAAGGAGTTGAGCTTCTGTGGTTACAATAAGGGTCAAGGATGCATTCTCATTACACCCTCAGCGGTACAAGGGTGGCGAGGTGAAGAGTGCTGAGGCCGATTGTTATCCAATGAGGGATAGGGAGCTGCCGGTTGGTGGCTGCTGGCGAGCAGGCCACAAGATTGTGGGAGTCAAGCTCCTGGTGTTAGGCTCAGGGCAAAGGGGGGATCCGGTATATCACACAAAGTGCACCCGCAGCGGCACAGGGGCGGCCGGGTGCAGGGTGCTGTTTTGACATCGGGTGCCGGTTGTCATCAATGGGGATTTTCGGTTTTGGTTTTTAGCTGCTGGCTCGGCCCAGGAAGACTTTTGGGAGGAACCAACAGCTCAGCAGGTAAGTTGGAGGGCTCGGGGACGTAGGTGCACCTCGGGTTCCTTTCTCCAGGGTGCAGAGCGGCTGAATGCAGGGGTGTCTTTTGAGGTCAGATTTCACCTTACCCAGCCACTCGTGGGTGGGGGGGTTTCCTTGCAGAGGCTGAAGGCAACGTCGGGGAGTCCTGGAGGGGTCAACCCTCGGTAGACTAAGACTCTGGAGTGCTGGGGGACCTCACTGAAACTGGTGGGCCACTTGAACTCGGGCTGTAGGTGACGGGTGAAGTGGTGGTTCCAGGCGTTGTGTTTCTTTTTCCTCAGCAGGCTCGGAGTCTTTGTTTGGTGTTTCTTTTGAATTGTGCTGCTGTTCACATGATATCCGGTCTTTGTTGAAGGCAGTCAGTCCTCCCCGGGGTTCTGAAGGTCAATGGCTGCAGGACAAGAAGATTTTTGGCGCAGGATCTCCCGAAACTGCAGACGGGCTGGTAGGGCTGGGCCAGGTTGGGTTATAGTCCTCTCATTTTCACATACGTTGGTTACATCTTTACTCTTATATAGAGTGTGTCTCATGTGTTCCAGTCCCAATTGACTCAACATTTTGTTTTTTAAATTATTTTTATATTGTCAATTTTGCAATGTTATGCTTATATTTTATTGCAATGTTAATTTGATAACGGGGAAGTATGAGTGATCTTATTGTAGTTTTCTCTCATCTTCTCATTTTTCTCGCTTTTTCAGTTCTCCTTGTGATGTCTTTTCTCCTTGCCATCCCTGGATTGTTGTTTCTTGTTTTTAGTTTTTCTTTCTTATCTGTCTTTCCCTTATCGTAGTGCGTCTTTTAAGCTCTTCCTTCCTTTTCTGTTTTCTCTTCCTTCACCACGTTGTGTGTGTCTGGATGTAGTCCAGACTTTTGTTGTGTTGGGCTATGCTTTTCCTCCTCACATGTCTGCCTGTTCAGGAGGTGTGTTTTGGGGGTAGTGATTGGTTTAATCTTTTTCTTGTTGTCTTCTTTTGCTGTGTCTTTCTTTCTTTTCTGCTGTTTTATATAGAAGGTAAGATGGGTTGTATTTATCTGTTTTTTCTTCTGTTGATTTCTCCTACTCCCTATTATCGTTCTGTTCTTTCCTTGCAGTTCATTTCTTTGCTTTGCTGTTTCTCCATTTCTGTCTTTCCTCATTTATGGTTCTGTCTTTTCATCTCATTTATGGTTCTCCCTTTTTAGTTTCCATCATACTTGTTTTTGTTATATAAGAAAGGGGGATATGTAGTATCCTAGTTTCCTGTTCATGTCTATGTATGCCATTTCCACCACATGCTCAGCCAGTGGAATGTTACTGTAATGATGTATTACGGAATGTTGGGAGTCAGCCCATTCTCAACTGTGGTTTTTCTACACAGACTCCCAACATTCCGTGATAAATCATCACAGTAACATTACACTGGCTGAGCATGTGGTGGAAAATGGCATACATAAACATGAACAGGAAACTAGAATACTACATTTCCCTAGGTGCCAGCAGAGTTAGGGCTCAAAATCTACAGCTAGGCACTTTTCAAATGAAGGGTCTGTTTTCACTGTGAAAATGTGGTGTGTCCATGTTGCGTTTTGGTAGTTATGGAAAACAATTGGTCCTCAAACAATTATAAGTGAAAAAAACAGTACATACAGACCAGAATCAGTGCTATATTGATTTAAGGATGTCCAGCAGGACATTTGAATTTAATAGATTCAAAAGCGATTCTTTGCGATAAATCAGAACGAAATTGAGTGGGACACAGTCCTGTATCCTTCAAGAGCAAAACATAAAGACAATTACAAATAAACACACAGTTTTCAGGCAAAACAAGAAAGCTTTTTGCTAATGAAAATAGTGAGGGCAGGCTTTTTAGAAACAAATAGTAATGCACTAGCTTTAACAAGTGAATTTAATGTGCATGCTGTTTAGAGAGTTGATGATGTTTCAATCTATAACTAGATACATAGATCATCATCAGGACAAGAGTATTTAGCAAGCCTGAAATTAATCTCCCTGTAAGGAGAAATGAAACAGGGACGGAGGCAGGAAACAAATTATTAAAATTTTTTAAGGGAGCGAGACAGAATAAAATGTGACCTCCAGGAGTTTGACCATACTGTGAAAGTGAAATGTACGCAAGGCGATGGCAACAATTATCTATTGACAAGCAGTATGTGAAGCAACGGGTTTGAGTGAGTGACAAGCCAGAGATAAATTATGAACACAAATGCTATGCTGGCCTCTTGTTGAACCGGAGGCAGGCAAGGTGGAGCACGCATGTAACCAGGAACAGAGGAATTAGGTGACTAGTAGCAGGCAGCCTGTATTTGTGGAGGCCTTCAATTACGGTGGTGAAGTGGTGAAAAAACATTTCTGAATACGAGATAGTGAGTAGGTATCTAAAACCAAGATGAGAACGTGCGAGAAATACTCAATTTTAAAAGAACCTATGAAGAACTCTACTATTCTGTGAAGAAAGTGAGGAAATAAGGTGTGCGAGATAAACCGCATATGGGCTGTGGACCGCGATAAGGATGAGCATGCAGGTTACAGGACTCACCTGAATGGCGAGCACAGGGTAGGGGGCATCCAGGGTAAGTGGAATTGGTAGGCGCTGGAAGGTTAAGGGAAATCGGTTAGTGCTGTGAATAGGTTATTGAAGGGGACCATGTTGTGTGGCATAACAAGGCGGGAGATTATCTAATTAAATTGGACCTATGTCGATGTAAACGGATGACCAGAGACAGGTAATTTTACGGTGCCAGGGTTAAAAGCGGCGTCCGTTTAAGTAAGTGCAGCGGCTGATTGCAGAGCACAGGAAGGGCGGAAACTTGCCGATCACAAGGTTTTACCTAAAATTGGGGGATAAAATGGGCATCAGAGGTGAGCGGGGCACTCATTGGAAGGCTCCCTGGGGGGAAAAAAGGGAATCTCACCGGTCGTTCCTGTGGGCCGTCTGGAGCAGCATCGCTGGTGCGAGAAGTGCCGCGAGTGAATGAATAAGGGGCAGAGAGGGTCACGTGATCTGTACGTGATGTGACACTGAGGAAAGCATGCTCCCGTGGTTTAGTGGGAAAATGGCATCCATGTTGGGTTAGTCATGAAGTACATTGTGTGAGGCCAGGTGTAAAGTAGATTTGTGACATTGTGGAAAAGTAAATTTTGCCATGTTCTGTGTCCCTACGTGTCATCCATCATATGTTATGTGTGCATGATTAAATATGCATATGCGTTCCCCATGTTCGATTAATGGCGCAATTACAGTTGTGTCCACCTCTAGTATGCCAGTTTCCAGTTCTCGTGAATACTACGAATATCAGGCCTATGTAAAGCTACGTTGCCACGTTTCTCAGTGTGCACGTTGTTCCATTGTAAAGTCCCCGTTTCTAGGCCTCAAAAGGGCCTGGACACCAGATTCAGCTCCTGTCTCCTGAAGCCTCGCTGAGGAGCGATACAGCCCCCACCTGTATCCTCGACCCTTCACTTACTTCCTGCCTCGCAGTGCCCGGCCCAGCCTGGCTCAGTCTCTGAGTCTGCCAAGAATATGTTATAGTTCCAGTTATCAGTTCAGTCCTCCATCTCTGCATTCCTAAGCTACTGAACTGCATCAATAGTTTCCGTCATTGTCTAGCCTTCACGTCTCCACGTTAGAGAAATACTGCATTTAATGGTCATTTAATATTCTTCATCACGCACTACATGTAGAATAATGCATGGTCCAGTCTTAGAATCAAGTCAGCCTTTTCCCTCCTGACTTCCAGTTTATATCAACATGTTCTCTAAACATCAGATACTAGATACTGTTTAGGTACATGTCGCCCTGACTCTCCAGACTTCAGTCTCTGCTCCTAGCACAGAGTTCATAGCCCCCAGTTTCTCCTAGTGATACGTCATTGCCAGTTTGCGCGCACCATCAGGTTAGAGGTCCCGGCTCCTTAGGTAGCCCCCTCCATGGTTTCCGCCCCATTCATGACATATTCTGTTACGTTTGCATCACATGTCTATGTATACGCCCTGTTACACCTCTTTTCGCCCTTATCTTTCGCGACTGCTACGCGTCACGCCTTCTGCTCCACCCACTGCTACGCCTACTGCAATGTAATGCTATGTGTTTGCGTTATGTATATATGCTCATGTATTGTTATTAAAAGTCAGCGCGCTCATCCCAGATCCAGCCCCAGCAGCTGCTGGGCCCTGTCATCCTATTCCTATGCAGGTTGTCCTGTTCCTGTCCTTATGCTGTATTAAACCTGCAAAAACTCCTACTACCTCGAATCTTGACTCTTATTTATTGAGCTATCTGTTATGATATATGTCTAGTCAAAAAGAGAGGTATTATTTATTTATTTACCACATAATGGCGCCCGAACAGGGACTTGCCCTTTCCCCACGCGTCGGTGAAGCCACGCCGACCCCCTGACCCTCTGCAGTCGTGACGGAACTCTTCTGCGCAGTGGCAGATATTTCTGCTCAAGTATCCCTCAGGCCCACGGAGGAGACGGAGGAGGCGGTCCAGCATCCAGACGAGACGGTGGAGGAACGCGGCGAGTCCCGACCAGAGCCCAAGCCAAGAGTCCAAGGTCCGAGGTATCCGGAGGTCCACCCGTAACTGAAGTCCGAAGTCCGAAGTTTGTCGACCGTCGTCGTAGCAGTCCAGTCCAGCCCGAGGCCTTCCGTTCTTGCTGCCCGGTGAGTACCGTTACTGGGGTGGTATCTAGACAGGGTCAATTTAATTGACTCTGGTCTGTGGGTTGGTGGTACACAGTCCCACAAACGAAGTGTCCACTTCGGTGGATGCGGGTCCTGACGTGTCTCTTTATGAGACCGGTAAGTTTCGTACTGTTTCAGCAGTACATCTAGTTTCTGTCCTAGTCAGTTTCTGTTCTCGAGAAACTTTATGTGTTCTGTTCTCAGTATTTCCAGGTAGTATTATGTTCGAACTGTTATTTTAAATGTTTTTCATGTATTTCAATGTCGTGGTATGAATGGGGAATAAGTATCGTGTTTATTGTGTATTGTATTGTGTCTAGATTACAGTCCAGTCATGCCCTTGTTTTCGAAGTTACGTCAGTTAAAAACCAGAAAGGGTCTGCTGGAAGCAGCAGTTCCAGTTCCGCCCAGGGACAGTCCAGGTCACTTTATGTATCAGAAACATGGCATAAGCGCCATATTGTATCTAGATTTATGGGTAGAGTATACCAAACAGTTAGAAGAGAAGTATAGATGGCCCGTATCGGGTACATGGGATGCCGAGTGCATCATGCGAGTAGAAGAAGCTCAAGGAAAAAGAATGGGAGGTGGGAGAGAAAAAGATCGATTGGGCAGTTCTAGAAGCTGAAGACAAGGCACGAGTACCAGGTACCGGTCTTGGAGATAAATGTAAAGAATTACCAGAATTATTAATACAAGTTTTACCTAGATTATTGACAACGAGAAAAGAAGACTGGGATGCAATCTCAGCCTGTAAACAGAAGCAAGAGGAGGATATTAGTGATTTTTATTCTAGATTTGAAAAATGTTTCAGTATCAACAGTGGCCTCAAGACGAGTAGTGAGTCATACCCTCACCTTTTTGTTACTAAATTAGTCGAGAATTCAAGTCCACAAATTAAAAATCGAGTTCTAAAAGTCGAAAGTACCTGGCAAGCTAATACCCCGTCCCAGATGTTGCAGATGCTCCAATACCACCAGAATAGAATCAGAGAAGAACAAGAACACGAAAGAAAACGTATGAAGGACACGAAAATGAAAGTACTAGTTGCACAATCTGTTCCTCAAGACAGTCAGAAGAGGGGTCCGAATCAAGCCAGTCATCCTGCAGCTCCCGTTAAAGGGAACTGCAATTATTGTAAACAGCCAGGTCATTTTATAAATGAGTGTGCAGTTCTGAAACACAACATAGCTACTGGTAAGACTAAAGAAAGACCACGTCCGCCTAGACAAGAACAAGTTTCACAGATTCCTCAGCCACAGAATGCACAACAGACAGTTCCAGCTCCGCAGCCTATCGCTGCAACACAGCACGTTACATCGCAGATGTACCAGTATGCACAGTTTGAGTATCCAGAGTACCAACAGTATTCATGAAACAGCCTAGAGAGGGAGGTAGGCTTGCCTCTCATCGAGATACCTGTAGATCAAGAAGGTCCCTATGTTCACAGTCAAGTATTAGGGAAAGACAGAAAGTTTTTGATTGATACAGGGGCAAGTAGGACCACAATTAGTCACGCCGAAGTTCCAGGGGCTCCGCTCTCAGGCTCAAGAAATGTTTCTCTTGGATTTTCAGGAAAACCTATCGTAAATGAGATTTCAAAGCCAGTTACTTTAGAAGTAGGTCCATTGTCCCGCACTACTGATCTGTTACTTACTAAGTCATGTCCAGAAAACCTATTAGGCATTAAGACACTGAAAGAGTTAGGTGCAGTTATATGCTGTTCCCCAGAGGGAATACGATTGTTCCTACGTGACTTCAAGGGTCACTATGTATTACGAGATTTTGATTCAAGACTGTCTAATGTTCCGCAGCACTTATGGGCGCAAGGTCCAACTGATGTAGGTTATATGCAAATCACACCCTATCGTGTGACTCTCAAGCCAGGTGTAGTGTTACCACGAATCAGACAGTACAGATTGCCACCTGAGGCTGTAGCAGCCTTATCCAAAATTATTGACGAGCTCATGGCTCAAGGAGTGGTTGTAGAAACTGACTCCAATGTATGTAATTCTCCGATCATTCCAGTCATGAAACGTACTGATCCAAATGCACCCCCATTATATCGATTAGTGATTGACCTACGAGAGCTTAATAAATGTATTATTCCGCAGCACCCAGTTGTCCCAGACATCTCTTCCCTATTAACGGCCATTGATTCCGAAGCCACGTTCTTCACTGTCATAGACCTCAAGAACGCATTTTTCAGTGTTCCTATTCATCCAGACAGCCAGTTCCTTTTCGGATTTTGTTTAAATGGAAGGAGCTATATGTTTACACGAGCTCCTCAAGGTTTCACAGAAAGTCCTAGTATTTACAGTCAAGCACTCAAGAGACAACTAGACAACATTCACATGCCAACTGACACTGCCCTGCTCCAGTATGTCGATGATCTACTGATCACAGCCCGTTCTGAACGTGCTTGCGAGCGGGCATCCCTTACAGTCTTGTATTTCCTAGCCGAGATGGGGCACAAGGTGTCCCCTTCTAAGCTTCAATTCTGTGTCCAGCAAGTGGTCTACTTAGGACACTTGCTGTCCAAGAGGGGTAGGCAGTTGACACCAGACCGTATCCAGTTAATAGCGAGTCTTCCTCAGCCCAAGACCCAGAAGGAGGTACGTGCTTTTATCGGCCTCACTTCTTACTGCAGACAATGGATTCCTCAGTATGCATTTCTAGCCAAGCCACTGATACAGTTAACGACACAGGAGGCAGCCGTATCGACTGTCCTCCCTTGGACATCTGAACATACACTTAGTTTCAATGAGTTAAAGAAAGCCCTATGCCAAGCTCCAGTTCTAGCGACACCGAACTACAGTAAGCCTTTTACACTTTTCGTTACTGAACGTGAAGGTACAGCATTATCTGTTCTCACACAAGATCAAGCAGGACAATACAAGCCCTGTGCTTATTTTTCGAGCACATTAGATTCTGTAGCCCAGGCTCTGCCTGCGTGCCTCAAGTCAGTTGCAGCCACAGCACTAGCTATCAGACAAAGTGATTCCATAGTATTAGGACATTCCTTGACAGTACAAGTTCCACATTCTGTGGAAGTTCTTTTAAACCGAACACAAACTCAGCACTTGACAATTGCACGTTTAACAGGTTATGAATTGACACTGTTCCAGCCACACATAGAAATCAGACGCTGCAACGTTTTAAATCCTGCTACACTGTTACCATCAGTTACTTCGAATCCAGACCCACATGACTGTGTGGAAGTAGTTAACATTACGACAAAGCCAAGACAAGATCTGACAGATACTCCGTTACCAGACCCCGACCTGACACTTTATGTGGATGGTTCATGTATGAGAACTAGCACAGGAGAACTAGTCGCCGCGTATGCAGTGACTACTGACACCGAAGTTATTGAGACACACCGTATTGACACCCTGTCCGCTCAAGCAGCAGAGCTAGTTGCTCTGACACAAGCCTGTATACGCGCCAAGAACTTGAAAGTTAATGTTTACACAGATTCACGCTACGCATTTGGAGTTGTACACGACTTCGGAGTGCTCTGGCAGGAGAGAGGTTTCATGACTTCTCATGGAACCAAGATTCAGCATGGTCTCCTTATTCAAGCTCTGTTAGATGCCATACATTTACCGACATCTATTGCTATCATGAAGTGCAAAGCACATACGAAAGTTACTGACATTATTTCCCAAGGTAATGATCTAGCAGATCGCACAGCCAAGCTTACAGCACAGACTCCAGACATTCCAGTTAATCAGACACATACTCCAGATCCGACTACATGTATGACAGTTAAGGACCCTACACAAGATGTCATAGATATCCAGTTACATGCTACTCCCGAGGAAATCAAGAAATGGTCCGAACAAGGAGGGGTCCAGACAGATCAAGGATGGTTAACAAAGGGTAGAGCCACATGGTTTCTCCCCGACTCTATGGTTCAAGTCATTATTAATACCGCACATAGTCCAGCACATTTAGGAGAAAAAGCTATGTTAGACAGTATCCAGAACATTTGGTTCAACAAGCACTTACGAGCTGCAGCTAAGCAGAAAGTCCGTACCTGTATGATATGTTGTCAGTTTAATCCAGGTAAAAGTGTCCCGGTGGAACAAGGTGGTTTCCAGCCCCCTGACCACCCTTTTGAAGTCCTCCAGATGGATTATATTCAGATGGAGCGATGTCGAGGTTTCAAGTATGTCCTTGTAGTTGTATGCGCTTTGTCCAGGTGGACAGAAGCATATCCAGTCCCAGATTACACAGCCGCGACCACTGCCAAGCAGTTGGTTCGTGAGTTCTTCCCTCGTTATGGACTCCCTAGAGTCGTATATTCTGACAACGGCCAGCCATTCTCATCTGAACTCATGAAGCATGTTTCCCTGTTATTAGGGTACCAGTGGAAGTTCCATTGTGTACTCCATCCTGAAGCAGCCGGTCTCGTAGAGAGACATAACCAGACCCTGAAAATCCGTATTGCAAAAGTGTGTAAAGAGAAAGGTGTGGACTGGCTAGTAGCTCTGCCAGTTGCTTTATTTTATATGCGCATGGTCGCACATTCCAGATCAGGTCTGTCCCCGTATGAGGTCGTTTTCGGCCGCCCCCCTAACATGTGGGGTACTCCTAGACCCCGAAGTATTACCGATGTTTCAAGTAATATGCTGACAGATTACCTAGCTTCCTTGATGTCTGCCCTCAACTCATGTCGTTCACAGGTTGCTGCCGCATTTCCAGACAATACCGAGGTGGCACCGCACGAAATCGTTCCAGGATCCATGGTGATGGTCCGCAACTTTGACAGATCAAGTCCGCTGGAGCCTCGTTGGAAAGAGCCCCGACAGGTCCTCCTCACCACCCGTACAGCCGTGAAGTTGGAAGGACGCAAAGGCTGGGTGCACCTTTCTCATGTTAAACTTTTTAATGGACTGAAACCCGTCTTAAAGAACATTTCCCAGGATTTGAAGGATTGCCAAGGCATTGTTCTCAAGGACTGTCCCGCAAAAGACATTGCTACAACCCCTCCCCTGTTAGAGAAAACTCCGCAACAGGAGTACAAGCTAAAACTTCGGTCTAGTAAAATAAGTCAGTCAGTTTGATTGTCTAAGTCCTCCCCTAGGTGAAACGGTTAGACTGTTTCTGACATGTATAAAATAGACCCCCATAGTGAGAGAGTTAGTCAAAACTCAATCCGATGTATCGTTTTTCTATGTTTCATATTATTTCTCAGCATTATGATTTCCTGCACCAGTTATGCATTTTTCCTGTATTTCCCAGTTCTTCATGTAAATAAGTCTGCTAATGCTACAGTAGAGCACACGTTTAGTGATCTGCCCCCTCATGAACTCTCTTACCGCCTCGCTATGCGAAATAACTCATTTATCCGTATGTTACATTACTCACACCAGACCAGCAATGCCACTAATTGTTGGGTGTGTGGTCGACTCCCCCCTTTCCAGACCCCGAAGGGAGTTCTGCCACTTTTTCCTTATCCATTCTCACATAATGGTTCGTGTGGAGCATGGTCCACGTTAACGTCATCCTCAACAGATATGTCTTTTCTTAACAGTACATGTTTTCCAGACAAGCAAGGTCTTCCCCACAGAACAGGGTTAGATCTAGAAAATGAAGTGTATAATTTAGGTAATTATTCTTCGAATTTCATGGTCTTGAATGTTCAGTCTGATACTACTCCAGACTTACCTGCTATTTCAGTACTACCAGTCAAAGGCGAATTATGTGTCCGAAATTATGGTTCTGTACATGTAGGACATAGTGAATGTACTACTATTGTCAAGTATAGTGACAGTGGGAAATCTATTTTCAAAGCTTCACGTCATTCTTATTTTATTTGTGGTCAAACTGCATATGTTCGTCTGCCCCTCGATTGGGAGGGAACCTGTTACATTGCCTTCCTACTGCCACCAGTTTTCCTAGCCCCACCTGATTATCATAGAAATACACATCTAGTACACATTAGACATAGAAGGGAGTCCCCAATTGTGGATTATACTGAAACTGCTCTAGAACAGTATACAGATTTCAACAGAGGTTTCTTTTTCTTTATAGGACCTATCCAGAATAGTAAGCTAATCCGTAGATTAACCAGAACCCTTGAAGCTGTAGTAAATGAGACTGCCTCTGCTCTAGGTAACCTAACCGAAGAGCAATCTGCTATGAGATTTGTAGTTTTGCAAAATCGTCTCGTCCTTGACGTCATACTGGCCGATAGGGGCGGGGCCTGTAGAGTCATCGGATCTAGTTGCTGCATTTTCATTCCAAATAACGCGCCGTCTGTTTATTCGGCTATAACCAGACTCCATAAAATTGCCCATCTGATACACCAAGATCCAGGCACCTGGACATGGTCCGGTTGGTTCTGGAATATAATTTCCGCATGGGGATGGAAAATATTGTCCTTTCTAGGTATTGCAGTAGCGATCATATTTAGCTGCTGCCTCTGTATACAATGTGGCCCTGCGATTTGCGGCATTTGTGCTACCTCTTGTATTCCTAGTCCCAAGCCCCGTTCTAAATCCCGTTCCAGGATAATTCGAGACGAGCAAATGATACTGTATGAAATGATAGATGGTATCATGAATATTGATGTTTCCTGATGGAAACGTAGTGACAAGGAGGGAATGTGGAAAAGTAAATTTTGCCATGTTCTGTGTCCCTACGTGTCATCCATCATATGTTATGTGTGCATGATTAAATATGCATATGCGTTCCCCATGTTCGATTAATGACGCAATTACAGTTGTGTCCACCTCTAGTATGCCAGTTTCCAGTTCTCGTGAATACTACGAATATCAGGCCTATGTAAAGCTACGTTGCCACGTTTCTCAGTGTGCACGTTGTTCCATTGTAAAGTCCCCGTTTCTAGGCCTCAAAAGGGCCTGGACACCAGATTCAGCTCCTGTCTCCTGAAGCCTCGCTGAGGAGCGATACAGCCCCCACCTGTATCCTCGACCCTTCACTTACTTCCTGCCTCGCAGTGCCCGGCCCAGCCTGGCTCAGTCTCTGAGTCTGCCAAGAATATGTTATAGTTCCAGTTATCAGTTCAGTCCTCCATCTCTGCATTCCTAAGCTACTGAACTGCATCAATAGTTTCCGTCATTGTCTAGCCTTCACGTCTCCACGTTAGAGAAATACTGCATTTAATGGTCATTTAATATTCTTCATCACGCACTACATGTAGAATAATGCATGGTCCAGTCTTAGAATCAAGTCAGCCTTTTCCCTCCTGACTTCCAGTTTATATCAACATGTTCTCTAAACATCAGATACTAGATACTGTTTAGGTACATGTCGCCCTGACTCTCCAGACTTCAGTCTCTGCTCCTAGCACAGAGTTCATAGCCCCCAGTTTCTCCTAGTGATACGTCATTGCCAGTTTGCGCGCACCATCAGGTTAGAGGTCCCGGCTCCTTAGGTAGCCCCCTCCATGGTTTCCGCCCCATTCATGACATATTCTGTTACGTTTGCATCACATGTCTATGTATACGCCCTGTTACACCTCTTTTCGCCCTTATCTTTCGCGACTGCTACGCGTCACGCCTTCTGCTCCACCCACTGCTACGCCTACTGCAATGTAATGCTATGTGTTTGCGTTATGTATATATGCTCATGTATTGTTATTAAAAGTCAGCGCGCTCATCCCAGATCCAGCCCCAGCAGCTGCTGGGCCCTGTCATCCTATTCCTATGCAGGTTGTCCTGTTCCTGTCCTTATGCTGTATTAAACCTGCAAAAACTCCTACTACCTCGAATCTTGACTCTTATTTATTGAGCTATCTGTTATGATATATGTCTAGTCAAAAAGAGAGGTATTATTTATTTATTTACCACAACATGGTAGAATACAGAGCATGTAATAGACACATATAATCATGAAGAAATTAGTAAAATTGCAAATACATGGTGAAAGGACTTCTGACATTAAGAACAATGCATTTAAGGAATTTTGGTAGTGAGATAATGGCATCCATGTTGGGTGAGTGATGAAGTGTGAAGTAGATTTGTGACATGGAACAGTTCAACGGCATGCAATTGGCATTTATATTTACGAAAGAAATATTTAAAAAGCGAGTATTGGCATTTAGAACATTACATTTTGAAAAAGTGGACCATTAGTGAAACAATAGTTATTACTGATAGTAAGGGAGGAAGTTTAATTTGCAGAGATTAGATTAAGGTTGTCCAGTCTTCATTCCTGTTTAGACCATTTCTGATAGTGTCCAAACGGATGATGAGTTTTAATTCCTCTTTATTCAAAAGCTGTGCTAAGTCATGTTGCGTTTTGGGCCATTCTTGTCACGGGCACTAGGCCTACCCACACAAGTGAGGCACCATTTTTCTCGGAAGAGTTTAGGAAATGCGGGTTGGGTGGAATTTTGTGGATCCACGCAGATTCCAGAACTTTCCACCACAGAAATGTGAGGAAAATGTGTTTTTTTGGACACAGTTTGAGGTTTGCAAGGGATTCTGGGTGACAGAATCTGGTGGGAGCAAGACAAGTCACCCCATCCTGGATTCCCTGGGTGTCTAGTGTTAAAAAATGTATAGGTTTGCTAGGTTTCTCTAGGTGCCGGCAGAGCTAGGGTTCAAAATCTATAGCTAGGCACTTTGCAAAAAAAGGGTCAGTTTTCACTGTGAAAATGTGGTGTGTCCACATTGCATTTTGGGCCACTTCCTGTCGCGGGCACTAGGCCTACCCACACAAGGGAGGAACCATTTTCCTCAGAAGACTTTGGGGAATGCGGGGTCAGTGAAATTGTGTGGATCCACGCAGATTCCAGAAATTTCCACCACAGAAATGTGAGGAAAATGTGTTTTTTTTTTACAAAGTTTGAGGTTTGTAAGGGATTCTGGGTAACAGAACCTGGTGAGAGCCAGACAAGTCACCCCATCCTGGATTCCCCTGGGTGCATAGTTTTCAAGAATTTATAGGTTTGCTATTTTTCCCTAGGTGCTGGCAGAGTTAGGGTTTAAATTTACAGCTAGGCACTTTGCAAAAAAAGGGTCAGTTTTCACTGAGAAAATGTGGTGTGTCCACGTTGCGTTTTGGGCCGTTTCCTGTCGCCGGCACCATGTCTACCCACACAAGTTATGTACCATTTTTCTTGGAAGACTTTGGGGAATGCGGGGTTTTTGGAATATTGGGGATCCACGCAGATTTCAGAACTTTCCACCATAGAAATGTGAGGAAAATGTTTTAGTTTTGACAAAGTTTGAGGTTTGCAAGGGATTCTGGGTAACAGAACCTGGTGAGAACCAGACAAGTCACCTCATCCTGGTTTCCCCTGGGTGTCTACTGTTCACAAATGTATAGGTTTGCTAGGTTTCTCTAGGGGGCAGCAGATCTAGGGTTCAAAATCTGCAGATAGACACTTTGCAAAAAAAGGGTCAGTTTTCACTGTGAAAATGTGGTGTGTCCACATTGCGTTTTGGGCTGTTTCCGGTCGCGGGCACTAGGCCTACCCACACAAGGGAGGTACCATTTTTCTCGGAAGACTTTGGGGAATGCGGGGTAGGTGAGATTATGTGGATCCACGCAGATTCCAGAACTTTCCACCACAGAAATGTGAGGAAAATGTTTGAGGTTTGCAAGGGATTCGGGGTCAAGGAACCTGCTGAGAGCCAGGCAAGTCACCCCATCTTGTATTCCCGTGGATGTATAGTTTTAAAAAATGTATAGGTCTGCTATGTTTCCCTAGGTGCTGACAGAGCTAGGGTTCAAAATCTACAGCTAGACACTTTGCAAAAAACCTGTCAGTTTTCACTGTGAAAATAAAGTGTGTCCACGTTGCTCTTTGAGACATTTCCTGTCGAGGGGACTAGGCCTACCCACACAAGTGCAGTACCATTTTATCGGAAGACTCAGGGTAAAACAGAATTGTAGAGCAGCTGGTATTACCTATTGACTTTTGATGCATTACTGCCTTCCAAATGAAAGACAATGTGTAAAAAAGAAGTCACTTTGAAAAATGACCTATATTTCACATGCAAGTATGGGTACTCACAATTTTGGAAATGTGCGAATAGCTACTGTTTCTAAACTCTATATTTTGTTCTGATTTCAGAAATACATAGGTGTCTTTCATCCCGATTTTTCACTGTATATATTTTCCAAAATTAATTTCTATATATCGGGTACATAATAAAAAACCATTGCAAGACGCTGCTCAGTTATTGGCTCTGGGTTTGTCGGGTTCTCAGTGAACCCGCAATTCCAATATATACCTACAACCAGAAAGGTCCATCGGATGTAACTGCATATTGCTTTTAAACATCTGTCATAATTAGAAGAAGTTACAGCTAAAAACGTTGGCCCAAATGGCTGTTTTTTTTAAGTCATTTTCATTTTTTCCTATTTTCAACTGTTAGTTTCTATAAAGAAACCGTGAAAGATCTACACAAATGATACCTTGCTGAATTCATAATTTTGTCTACATTTTTAAAATGTATAACTTTTCAGGATCCATTATTGCTTTCATACCCATTAATACCATTAACTGGAAAAGGTTGAAAGCACAAAAAATTGCAAAAACAGGCTATGTCCCAGTAAAATGCCAAAATTGTGTACAAAATGTTGGTTTTCTGACAAAAGTCTGTTAGTTCCTAAAAGCTGGGAAAATGTTGATTTCAGCCCCGCAAAGCCCCACAAACCCTTTGTTGATACCATTAGCAGGGGAAAAAAAACAGACCCTTTCATTTGCAGCACTTTTTCCCATTCCCCCCCAAGCAAACAATGTTTATCAACACCATCAACCACATAGGGAGACTGCTGCATGCCACAGTCGGAATGATCTGATAAAAACGACAATATTGTCAATTGTTGTTTCTTGCTCTCATACTCAGTAGTCTCTCATCATCAATATCAGTTGTAGGGGATTTCTTTGTCCCCTCAATAGACTTGGTGAGTCACATCTACATAGAAGTGGCTGAGAGGAAGGAATGTGCCAGATATGGAGCTTGTAAACAAAAACAATTCCCAACTGGTGTCATGTAGAGACAGTTTCAATTGTGTATGCCAAGGGCATTACAAAGAACAGAAACAAGGAGTCAATTGATTTTAAGAGAAAGTGGTATTATTCACCAAGAAAACAAATTTTTCATATGAAATTACAGTTAGAAACAGCACTGTAAAGATCAGATCTTATAACAACCCGGTGGCACTTGGTGCAAGGTGCTATATACAGTTCAGTGAGGTGAAGGTGCAAGTGCTTTTAAGAACAGCATGGGTGACGCATATAACAAAATATGTACATGGAGCTTTTACCTGATGTACATATTTTGTTATATGCGTCACCCATGCTGTTCTTAAAAGCACTTGCACCTTCACCTCACTGAACTGTATATAGCACCTTGCACCAAGTGCCACCGGGTTGTTATAAGATCTGATCTTTACAGTGCTGTTTCTAACTGTAATTTCATATGAAAAATTTGTTTTCTTGGTGAATAATACCACTTTCTCTTAAAATCAATTGACTTCTTGTTTCTGTTCTTTGTAATGCCCTTGGCATACACAATTGAAACTGTCTCTACATGACACCAGTTGGGAATTGTTTTTGTTTACATGATACACCCATCCCAACGTGGTATGTGGGTTTTCTCCTGTCACTCCTATAGATATGGAGCTTGAGCATGGGACCTGGAGGAACCTGGGCCTCTGCCAATTCTGGCACTCAGGACTGTGTTCAGCTGAAAAACAGTGGCAGGTCTTGTGGGCAAGAGCTTTAGGGAAAGTTCTGTAGAAAGTAAAATGTATGATAAAACAGTTAAACAAAGACCACTAAATACATTGATTAGTGATTATGAGCATTAGGGATCCCTGGTCATGAAGAAGGCCATGAGGAGGTTCTTATGTGATAGAAGGCTCGACCAAAACATCTGTTTTTCTGTATGCGTGGGATATGAGTAAGCAGGAGTTAGGACAAGAGGATGTGTCTGGAAGGTTTTTGGAAGCAGCTGCGTTATGTAGTGCCTTGAAAATGTGCGTGAGGAGTTTAAATTGTGCTCGTTTGTGTATGCAGAGCCAGTAGACTTCTTTCAGGTGTTGTGTAATGGGAGTGTGGCGTGGGAGGTTGAGAGTGATTCTGGCCTCTGTTTTCTGAATGGTGTGCAGACTTCGAGTATGGTGAATGAAAACACTTGTGTGCTTGTGTCTTCACGCATTAGCACTTCAAAGTCAGGTCTAATGGCTTTGCTAATGTTTTCCTGCTCTACCTCAGAATGTTATCCCCAAGAGAAGAAATCCTGTGACATCAATGATGTATGTTTCACTGGCAAGAAGCACACAGGATGTTACTGTGATGGAACAAAACTAGCTGCAGGTCATACATGCTCTGCAGTTGACCCCAGCAGCGGCTGCTGCCAAAATCAAATGGTGGGCAGTGCGGTGGCAAATAATTAAAAAACACACTTACCTGCTTCTTTTACTGCAGCTCTGTCTGCCGGACTCCTCAGTGCCCCTTTCTTCTGGAAATCCTTGAGTCAGCTCAGGTTCCCAGAATCCCCACCCAATATTAATTAATAAATTGAATTTCAGGGTTCTTGCATTTAGTGGAAGCACAGATTGCCCACCCTGCCGCGACATTCACTTAAAATGTTAGACTGTTGCGCCTTTGCGCCACTTCACGAGCAAGTTCCTGTTCATCCTTGTATCAGCAAAACAAACAACGGCTTCACCAATGCTGGGCTATTTTTAAATATATTAGGAGGCCAACATTTGCAAGATATTGAAAATCCTCGTCCTACTCTGTGGCAAATAATTCAGAAAAGGTGTCATTCTGCAGTATTCAGAATGTTGGCCAAAGGTACAGAGCAACTAAGAATCCTTTGAAAAGGCGGTCGAAAAATATGTCCATTTTGAAAGAGTTGATTTCCTGTTCAGTATGAGGTGTGAAATCAGTTTCCAATTGTGAAAATTGACCAACACTTGCCTGGTTCTTCTGGGGCCAGTTTATAGTCCTGTTTGGTAAGAGGAATGCACACCATTTGAGCTTGTTTGAAACCTCCACTCATGAAGAGCAAAATGTAATGTTCGAGAAATGTAAGAAGCCAAAATAAAAACGTAAAAAAGTACCATTGAAAGGAAGGAATATTCTCTTCTGAAGCATGGCAAAAGCTATCAAACAGGTGCACGCGTTTCTAACAAGTCTGAGCAAGTATTATACAACCAAACTAACTGAAATGTGAGAAAACTGAACCACATTTACCATGATGCATTGTGTGCAATTCACACTTTGTGAGAAGTAGATATAGCATATGAACTGCTCTAGAAAGTTAGAAAATCACAACTGTAAACAACGACACTTCGAAGAGCAAATATTCCCTTAGAGGTTTGTCTACAAATGGGTTAAATTTAACATCAAAATAATCAAAAGCTATAATAAAATGAGTCCATTGAGAGTAGCCAGTTCCAAACCTATTTCCTTCCAGTCTAAAAGCAGTGGGGCAGACCGTCAGCTTTCCCATGGCGGGGGCCAAGCTGGCTCCACCTTCAGCTTATTCCAACAGCTCTGAGACAGAGCATCATGCTGCCCCTGCTATGTAGAGGAGACGGCTGGATGTCCTTTTTTATGTCACTGATAAACATCAACAAATAATCAGCCACTCAACTGTAAAGAAAACTTCTAGAGTGTGGGGGCCAGAAACAATTAAGAATTTGGTGCAGATCTGGCCATAATATGGTGGCTGTGCACCAAATTTTCAGTGCCTTCACAGGAACCACCAAGACGTCAGCTCCAGTAGTCACTCTAAATTCGGCAGACCTCGGGGTGTTGGACAAAATGTTCTCTGCTTCCCTAACAGACAGAGGTAATATCACCATAGTGTAAATGAGACCCTAAGACTGTTCATAAGTGCTGGTGGGCTGAAGTCAGGTTACTTACCTTGGTTGGCACAAACTGTTTCCCAATGGAGATGCTAAAGGCAGTTAACTTTTTGTGGTAAATCTTCAGGAATGGTTTCAGTGAACAAGTCCTTTTCAGAATAGTAGGGGCAGAAAGGTGGATCCATGCGTCCTGCAAATAATGACTTCCTACCAATATCACTCCTCCCAGGTAAGTGTTGTAAAACCACGTCAATATGCACCTTTTTCAAATCATCAAAGCCAACAATATCCTACAGCCATCCAAACTGGTTTTTGGCCTAAACATAGCACTGGAACTGCCCTTCTAGCAGTAGTGGAGAACTCAAAAAGGACACTTGACCAAGGAGGCAATGCAGCCATTATACTTCTTGAACTAAGCGCTGCCTTTGACTAGGTGAACCACGACATCCTGCTCAAAAAGGATTCAAAGGGCCGGAGTATCAAGGAAAGCCTGAACTGGCTCAACTCATTCCTGATGGACCGATCCTTTCAGGTATTCGTGATCTCCTGCTCTTCAGACATCATCATCTCAACTGTGGAGTCCCCCAGGGATCTTCCTTGAGTCCCAGGCTGTCTAATTGTTAAATACAGTCACTCGCAGACATTGTAACTCCATTCAGGGTCTTCATAGTCTTCTACTTGGATGATACCCAACTGGTATTCTCGCTCCCCAGGCCTGTCCCCTGCAGCCCCCACTTCGGGACCATGTCTGGAGCTTGTAGCCAGTTCGATGAATAAGGCTTGCCTTAAATTTAATGTAAGTGAAACCAAACTGATGATTTGTTATTGTTATTGTTATTGTTATTATGGGTTTATATAGCGCCGGGTCACCTACAGGTCTCAGGGCGCTTTGACCACAGAACATAACAACCGAGAAAGAGAACGGGTGGAGTGCCTAAGCTGGACTAAGTGCTGTTCGGAACAAGCTGGTCTTCAAGGCTTTCCTGAAGCGGAGTAGATTCTCCTCCTTTCGGAGTGTTTCAGGCAGGGCATTCCAAAGCTTCGGTAATACAACCGAAAAAGATCTCCCTCCCATTGTGGCCAGCTTAAAACGAGGACATACAAGGAGTTTGGCATCAGAGGACCTGAGATTTCTTTCCGGTCTGTATATCTCGATCCGTTCCTTGATGTAGGTCGGGGCCTTCCCGTAAATGGCTTTGTGGGCTATGCAGAGGCCTTTGAAAACAGACCTCTGTCCAGTTGGTAGCCAATGTAGATCTTTTAATAGTGGAGAGGCATGCGTTCTCCGCGGGAGATTGAAGATAAGTCTCGCGGCGTCATTTAAGACTACCTGAAGTCTGTTTGTTAGTATTTTTGGCAGGCCTAGGTAGAGCGCATTGCCGTAATCGAGTCTTGACACTATAGTGGCCGAGACCACTGTGCGTAGCATCGACTGGGAGAGAAGAGGGACCAGTTTACGCAGCTGTCTTAGAAGACCTGTACAAGTGCCAACCACGGTGGAAACCTGGTTGGTCATTGAGAGGCCACTGTCCAGTTTAATGCCCAGACTTTTAACCGTGGCTGCCGGCTGTGGGGTTGGGCCCAGCTCCTGGGGCCAGTACATTCAGATATCAGGGAACAATCCAAACCTCTGTTGATCCCTGGGTTGGCCAGAATGTCTAGGCAGGGTATGTTTGGATAAAACTCTATCTAGGAAAACCCAGGCCACCAAACTCTTGCCCCTTCAGTATCCATTGAATGCTATGCAAATACTTCACCTGCACTCACCAATATTCAGGATGATCTTAGTACAGTCACAGATACTCTCCCTCCTGGACTACTGCAACTCGCTCTATCTGGGTGCAACCAAAGCAGTCATCAACAAATTACAGGTTGTGCAGAAAGCAGCATGTACTTTGTTAAAAATGCCCAAATACCCGTCTGTAAGACACAATATTACAGACCTAAACTGGCTCCCAGTCACCCATATATTCAAATTCAAGGCCCTGTGCATTGTGCACAGAGCCGTCCAAATGCAAGGACCTCAAGTATCTCGTCAGCTCATTGCCCCCTACATCTTTTAGACGATCCTTGGATCCTCTAAAGTACAAAGGGCCTTGGTACCTCCTAGTAGAAGAGCAAGGAGTGGAAAATGGTCCTTCAGCTTCAATGCATCCAATCTCAGGAACTCCCTACCCCTAGCATTATGGACAGCGCACAACAAGCTGTCACAATTCACTCCCTGTGCTCTCATGCTCATCACCAGGGGGCCGAATTGTGGGTCTTTACAGTGTTCTAATATGCTTCTAGAGACTCCCCTGCATGCATATCTTGACTTCCAGGCATTTGGATACTATTTAGGATTTGACATCCATTCCCAGTCCACGCCAGGTTTTGTGGAAGCCATGCTGGAAACTCCATTACCTATAATCCCCTGCTCACTACCTCGTCTCCACCCTTGCAGGCCAAGGATGGGTGGAGGAATTCAGCTCACTTGTGGTTGGCCGCTGCTGGCCTGTTCACACCTGATGCATGTGATTGCTGTGAGCTCTTTAAACCACAGCTCCCTTTAGGCCAAGGTTGGTCATTGTATCTGTATTCTGGTGAGACCAATCCTTGTTTCCTGAGCTGTTTGATATTCCTTGATTCTTGCGCTATAGTTAATCTTTGTTCCTTAATTCCTGAGCTATGCCTATTCCTTGTGCTTGAACTAGCACTATTGCTACCGTCACTCCTGAGCCTTAGCATTCCTTGTACCTGAGCTGCAGCAGTTATCCTTGTTCCTGAACTAGAACTGCCTGCAGTGCTGCCTTGGCTTTTGAGATTTAGCTAAATTCTTGTCTTGCTCCAGCACATCTTTCAGTGCTCCTAATCCAGGACTATTCTAGTATAACCTTGTAGCCCCCCTTCTGTATATCCGTTTCCAGTCTCAGCCTTTCTTCCCATTTCCTTGGTTCCAGTTCCTAGTTTGCTGACTTTCTATTCTGCTGTCTTGCTCCTGCTACTTTGTATGTTTGTTTGCTGCTTTCTGCCAAGTATGCCCTGTGATTTCCTTAGTTTCCTGTTAATTTGCTGTTTCTTGTGGATAATCTATCTGACCTCTGTTTCCCGACCTTTACCTTAATCCCAGATTGCACCAGTAGGTGGCACTGTTGTACTATACAACAGCCTTGCCCCTCCCTGTAATAAATAGTCACACATAGGCACCCCTCCAGCGCACTCTCAGTATCTTGCTGTCCTGGGTGACTTCAGATGCAGGTCAATCATGACAACTTGGATGTTACAGTGTGCTAAAACTAGCTTAGTGCCTTTCTGACAAAAAAGGAGTCCACTCCATGGAATGGGGTGAAGGTGTTGATAAATCTGCAGTTAGATAGACTATCCACCAGGAAGGGTGAAGGTGTGTGACTTATTCTTCTGGCGGTAATTTCTAACCAAACCTTCCTCACATTTAGAAGAGATACCAAAGCAGTGTCGCTGAAAAGGGTCTGAAGAGTGATCTTACACTGTGTAGCTGTCTGTCTACGTGCCTACCAAATGTACGCAAAATACCCTCATAGTAGCCTGCCAGACAGAGGGGGAATACCCCTCGCCAATGCACCAAGCTTCCTCTGGCTTGGATTAAGTGAGCAGATATGCATTCAAGGGGCTCCTTCTTGCCCAGGGCATAGCATGTGTTTATGTACAAGATGATCCACTTGGAAAGGGCCGCTTTCTGGACTACCTTCTCCTTCTTGGCCCCGACCCAACCTAGGACGAGCTGGTCATCTACACAGCATTACTGGTGTGCATAATATAAAAACTAAAGGCTCTTCTCTGGTCAAGCCAATGGAGCCTCTCCACCTCTTTTGAGCGATGTGGCACAGAGAAGAATGCAGCAAGTGGAATTGACTAACCTATGTGGAAGGTGGACACAATACAACCTACCTGCAGGGGATATCTGGGGGTCCCCTTTCTCCGCTCCGAAGGGATGCTCTCAGGGTCTGCACTAAGAGTGCATTACTTTACTGTCAGTGCACCTCCTAAGAACATGCTTGTCTCTATGTCCACACCCGTAATACAGTGCAGATGCAGAAGCAAAGAAATTCCCTCTTTTGCATGGGGCCACACTCCATGTAAATGAGTGAACACCTTCACACGAGAAGGCTGGTGCTAAATGTTTACCAGCGCTGTCAGTATTACAGAATGGGTAGCACAAGCGTCTGCGGTCCCTTCTGTAATAACATGGGGCCCGGGGCTGTAAAAAGCAGGGAAACACGCCCATTACGCCACTGAGGTCTTTTCTGTAATACTAACCGTGGTTCTAGAAACCTATTCTATCAGTTTCACTTAAATCACATCAAATCACTATGATCTCAGAAGCAACACAAATGGGTGTCCAATGACTGGAGTCCTCCAGCATTCATCCTAAGACTGCAGAAGACTAGAGGCCTAAAACTAGCTGTGAATACTTGTTAGTTTGGATAACGCCCACCTTAGTGTCTATATTGTAACACCAATGTCAATAAACTGAAACAAACTGTAGAACCTACAAAACCATTAGAAAAAAACAATTTATTTGAAAATAGAAAATAAGCTCCACATTCCATAGGTTTTGTATGTCAGCACTATCAAAGTATTTACAGTCCATTCTTGTAGGAATGTTTAGTGTACTCTTATGTCCTCTTCTGGAGATTTTTTAAATTATGAAAGCTGCGAAGGCATCTTAACAGTCATGTTGCAGGTCTTCCTATGTTCAGCTCTATTTCTGTGCAAAAAAGAGCTGAAAATGATGAGCACTTGCTCGGAAAGAGTCCAGCACTGGGTGGCTTCATGCCAGTGTTCTTGAGCACCATCCATTCTGTTCGCTGCTTCAGGTCTTGTTCAGTACTCCCTCTACTGAGCTTCCTTCTTGAACGACACCAAGGCAACAACACCTGCTCAAGAAGGAGCCACAAGAGGATGAGACAAAGAGACCACAAGTGGAGAGAAAGAACAAAGGTCAAAGGTCAGTGGACAAGAAACCAACATTCTTAATGTGTGAATCAAACATTTAGATACGCGGTATACCTTCCCCCAGCTCTGCAGTGTGATAAAAGCACCACACATAAAACACCAACAAGCAAAAAACAAACAAAAACTGAGCGTAATGTTTAGCTTTCGAGCAAAAAGCAAGTTTCAGACCCATGTCCTATGTACCGTGTAGTTTCTAAAGAGAGAGCTCTGCTGTCAGCTTCTGGTGCACATACAACACTTAGGCATATGGGCGAATGCCGTATTCCTGATGCAGTAGGTCTATCCTCACTCTGGGCCCACTATCTACTTCATTAGGTCTGCGCAGGCATCACTTATAAACGTAGGAACAAAAACATTTTTCTGAGGAGCCTAGCACCTGCCTTACTGAATACTGAGATTGTCAAATACAAGGCTGCCTCGAGCGTCATTAAGAGTTTAGTAGACAATGCGCTTCATCGCAAACATAGCATAGTATGCTGTCTACCAAAACCTGGGTCTGCCCGCTTCATTTAGAGATAATCAAACATTAAGAATTCTGTTGATGGAGCCTCCAGCGGCTCAATGAAGTAGATGCTGCCAGAGTAAGGGCATTGCATCAAATGCCCTATTTAGAGTGAATGTTGTAATGTACTTTTCCCTGTAAGTACTGCCAGGAATAATATGGAAATTAGGAACAGGAAACAATCTATGTTTAAGAGGGGGAAAGCCAAGAGCAGGATCGACTATATTTTGGTGGACCTTGACCTCTGGCAAAAAATAATGACATGATCATATGAAATCGAGAGGATAGTGGTCAAAATGCTGTCACACCGATGGTATCTGGTCTCCCAATTCTGTATGGCCGACCCCAACAGATGGTGGCCCCTGTTGTTACCACTAATAACAATAAAAAAGTAAAATGGCCACAGATATTGGCCAATGGGAATTTCCCCCAAAACTTTATGCTGAGGTAGCACAGATCCTTCCGTGAGTAATCCTGATATTAGTGATGAGGATATTATGGCTACTTTCCAGCAATTAACTTTTACTCTAAGATCCTTTTTAGGTCTCGCCCACGCAGCGCACATGCGCTGCATAGGAGAAAGACCTCTAGCCATCGGTTCCCTTTTTGAGGCAAAAACGTGCACACGTTTCATTGCTTTGAATGCAACGCGTGCACGTTTGAGCTATTCCCTTGCGGGAGCGAGCTTTGGCAAAGTATGTTTGTAATTAACTTACAAACACATGGTGCCACTGGCTCGCCCCGTAAGGGAATCACGCAGGCCCCCTCCTCTCTCCCTCCCCCCTGCTGCCAGTGTGGGGCGCGCGCGCGCTTGTTTTTTTATGTCAGTCCCCCGCGGGGCACAAGCAGGCATCCACTTCTGACTTTTTGCTGTGATCAGCTGAGATGACAGAAGTGGATGCCTGCTTGTGCCCCGGGGGAACTGTAGGACAGCCGAGAATCTCTCGCAAGTCTGCAGCTATAAGGTGGTACCCACAAGCGCCACACAAGCGCCGCAGCGCGATTAATGACTATACATTCAGAGCTGACTTTTAACACATCTCCTGTGAACGCGTTTGAACTGTAGCAGAAGCAGTTTGTCCCCGTTTACTTCCCTTACCCGGGGAAAGATGGTGGGCCAGGAACTGTAGAGGAAGAAGTTTGTCCCTATTTGCTTCCTGTACCTGGGGAAAGGACAGTGATGCAGAAGAAGAGGACTTTGTTACCTATGGGAAACCTCTTGAGCCTCTGGAAGAAGGTAATTCCCACTGTCTCGGGATGATCTTTTTATTTCCCTTCCTGGGATGCAGGCATTAGTCCTAGCGTGCTGTGAGGCAGTCTGCCTGGCATTAATGTTTATACATGTGACTGTAATACGGAGCAGTAGTCACACTGCCCTATACTTTGTGGTGTTGACGCCCCTGCCCCCGTTGACCTCTCCTTCCAAGCATGTGGCTCTGCTTCTGTCTTGTCTGTCTGGTGTCCTCGAAGCATGCTCTACTGTCTGCGCTTTTTGATGAGAAGGGGTGCTGATTAGTCTTCCTGAGCACCACCATTTGGTAGATAGTAGCGTTAAAGGGTGAGACTGATGTCTTGGTTGTTGATCTTCAGGTGAAGCCATCCTTTGGTGCCTCTCCCAATCACTGTTCAGTGTGGCTGTTGATACCCAGGAGCAGAAAGTTCACATCTCTCTCTGCCTCTGCTGTGCTTCTCCAGGCTCCAGTGAGGCTTTGAGGAACCTCACTGTACAAAGGCTGGAGAAGAGCCCGAGAGGCATGTTGAAAGGAGAATGACTAACACCGATTCTAGAAGTACAGACAGCGATTCAACAATACTTGTCTGCTGTGATTGTATAATAGTGGGACCTACTGGCCCACTTGTTGTTTCAGTTCCAAGTCCATTTTTGAAAAGGGAGGGAGTGCTCCTCAGACTACTTAAAGGTCTGGAATCTGACCTGGAAGGAAAGAAGTCGTGTTCCAGTCCTTAAGGGCCTGGAGCCAACCTGCCTGCCCTGTGTGGTTGTCCAGATCGGCCAAAGTCAGCTGACCTTGGAGCTCCATGGTTTATCTCCCTAGGAAGATTTAGGGATCTGCATGCTCCATGCTCCTAATTGCAGTCCCTCCCAGTTAGTTGCCGGCACAGTGACGCTATTAAGTTGTGCCTGAACAGAACGTGCCATTGTGACATTATAGAGTTGTGTCCAAGTGAATTGTGCTACTGTGACACTCGTGACGTTGTGCCTACACAGGCTGTGCCATTGTGACATTGTGAAGGTTTGCCCTAGTAGACTTTGCTGTTGCAACAGCATGATGGTTGTCAGAGTGAGAGGGGATGCTGTGTTTTTAAACCACACCCAAGCATTATGTGCCAATTATCCAGCAATATAAGCCATAGCTGGGTGATGCTGCCAAAAACAATCTGCCTTGAGGCAACCTCCTGACCCTTGACCCCACACCCTCAGCCCATAAGTGGGCTTACAGCTAGTGAGAGACTGCAACCATGCCAGAGGTTGCCCACCTACTCACAATCTGGGTAGCAGCTTAGGATGCTGCCTTCTGCAGATCTGAAGTGAGTGCAAGAGCACTCCCCAGTGTGTCTCCTCTCGGAAGAGGAAGAAAGAGAGAGACTGGCGAGTGCTGTGGATCCCTGCCTTTGCTGAACAGCAGATGAAACTCTATAGTGGTGAGATAAGGACAATTGGGACTAATAAATGTAACTGAGCAAACAATCTCATTAGAGAGGGTACCACTGCACCTGTGCCTGATACCTGTTGTAGACAGAACTCAAAAAGGGGAGAGAGGAGAGTTGAGAAAGGGTCAAGGAAGGAGGGAACAGGTCGATTACCATGACTGTTGAGTTTTGAGCTTGAAGATCCCCGCACTACCCCCTTTAGAAGCCTTTGAGTGCTGACATCTGAGAGTCAAGTGCTGGAAGGTTCTTGCACACTTTGCAGCTCAACAGTGGAGCGGACCCAAGGGCATAATATCCAAATCACCCTCTTCTTTAGCTGCTTGTTGCATACATTCTCTCACAGTTCACCCAATCCTCTCACTCTTTCCCTGACACATGCTCTTTCATTTTTTTGCTTTTCTTTTTTGTCCCTCATTCCCTTCCTCCCTTCATCTTTTTCTCTCCCCTTCATTCCCTATTCTTCCCCTCTTCCCCCTCCTCTCTCTGCCAGCCTCTCTTTTTTTCCATTTTCTGTCTACATCCCACCTGCCTCTCTCACTCTGGGTGTTATGTGTTATGAATAGATGCAAATAAAGAAATATTTAGCATTCTAAGAAAAACACAAATAGCAATGTATTGAAGTGTACATTCCGGCTCACTTGAATGTATTCACTGGAAACGCTTTGATAACCTTGTGTTACGATGTAGGAGACATTACATTTAATAAGTGATAACATTCTATTGGGAGCAGGTTGCAAAGCTATGTTTGGTGTAATTGAATACTCTTTTTAATGGTAAAGTCAGTTAAATGTCTTTTAAGTAGTCCCCTCATGTATACACCAATTACATACATTAGCCCCATCCACGTGACAATAACGGTTCTAAGCAGGTGACCTTTTACCTAGTAGCTTGCTCCTGTCTCTTCGACACCAGGCCCCCGGTGCCCTATCATAATCTCTTTACCTGACGTACATAATTGTAAGTGAACTCTTTATTTATAACCTCCACAGTTCCACTAACGGACAGCTTCAGCTCACATAACCTCTGCGTTCTCCTCTCAACCCTCAGAGTTTAACATTCTAAGGCAGCCTCACGGCCAACAGTTAGGCAGTGCCAAGAAAGGAAAGAAAAGAGGGGTGAGAGAGGGAGAATGAATAAAAGGGCTGGTTCTATTGACTTGATACTTAACCTAACAGTATTCATTGATTAAAAATTATATGAGCGAATATAACACCTTTACTTTACCCGATTGTGTTTAAATGTGATGAACTCTGAAGCAACAAATAATAAAGGCTCTCTAGTTGGATTGGAGTTGCCTTCTCAGGCAGTTGACAAATGGAAACCAGGGGTGTAGCTACATTGATTCAGCAGGTGCAGTGACTCTGGGACCCAGAGGACTGAGAGGCCCCTAAACCCTGATTATTTCTGTATTTCACAGTTCAAACAGTGTACAGGGGGTTCATGGCAATAGACGGAATGACACACAGGCTACGGCACTGATGGACGCTCTGCTTTGCTGATTAAACCATCTTACTGTGGGCCATCAGTGAAACAGGTACATACAAGCGCTGGCAAAGGTTGTAAGTCTGATCATAAAGTTTAAAGAAGTATCTGTGTTAAGACATTTGGCACAACTTGTTGAGATCATGGATAGCTTGAACTAAACTGGGTCTTGCCACTCCTTGCCTCATGCCTACCCTGAAAGAAGATGGCTTCTCACTTTTCAGTTTAAATTAACTGTGGTAATTTATGTATAGCTATTTCTGTGTGTCTTTATGAACCATCTCTTGGCAACACAGATGCAAGGTGTGTGCACTGAACATTTCCACACCACAATTTTCTACTATATCTGCTTGGACGCAAAATAGTTTGGTCTACCATTTTAGTAGTCACACATAATAAGAATCATGTTTCAACTATGTAATAGGAATAGAAAAAGTAATTGTTCTCCTTTAGACCTGACCATACTTGGTGTGGTTTTCCCCCAAACATTTCATTTTCAATCCTCCTGTTTTGCTGAATTAAGGTTTTTTTTGGCTCTATGACTGCACACTTTACCACTTCTAACTAGTGCTAAAGTGTTTGTGCTCACTCCTACAACCTCTGAAACATTGGCTTAAACCCAAATGGCACTTTTAATTTACTTGTAGCTCTCTAGTAAATTGGTTCTACATGTACCCAACCTGTGAATGACATCCATTTAGTGACGCTGCACCACTTATTGTGCCACCCACTTAAGTTGCCCTGTATCACACCTGCTAGTGTATCATGCGTGCAGCTTTAAAGTTTCTATTTTTAATTGGCAAAATTAAACGTTTGCCAGGTCGAACTCGTCCTTTTTAATATATAGGACACAGTGTATGGTATTTAAAAAGTGGAACATGTACTTTTAAGTTTTACATGCCCTGGTAGTGGAAAACCCATAAATTCACTTTTCACTATTGCAAGGCCTAACTCTCGCATAGGATAACATAGGCGTACCTCATTACAGTTAATACGCGATAAAATTTTATTGGGAGCAGGTAGCAATGCTATGTTTGGTGTCTGAGGAATTGTAATTGAATACTCTTTTTAATGGTAGTCAGTTAAATGTCTTTTAAGTAGTCCCCTCATGTATACACCAATTACATACATTAGTTCCATCCACGTGACTATAACGGTTCTAAGCAGGTGACCTTTTACCTAGTAGCTTGCTCCTGTCTCTTCGACACCAGGCCCCCGGTACCCTATCATAATCTCTGTACCTGACATATATAATCATGTCCCCAGGCACGGCGCATTTACTCGTTATAAGGGTCACCATTTTTTTTCATCCTTGGCCAATAACCAGCTGTCCAGATCACTTTTGTTTAGAAAAGGATTAGTGAATGTTTTCAAAGAATCCTGTTGTTTTGAAAACAGATCAATTCTAGAAATCTTCAAGTGACCACTTTAGTATAAAAGACCCTCACTCCACCCTACAAATTAGAGGAGAATTGCTTCCAGGCTGGACTGAGACTCTGCGTGCTGATCCTTTGACAAGCAGCAATCTGCCATCCCTGGTAGGGTGTCATACTCTGACATACTCGAAGCAGAGACGGGGTCCTTCGTTCTTTACCATCAGGAGAGTGAAGCGTGGCTCAATGGTTAGAGCGGCAGACTCTGATGCAGAGGTCTGGCCCGGGACCAGGGTTCAATACCTGCCTCGGTGGCTCTTGGACTCAATCTCCCTGGACCTGAAAATTCTCACCTCGGTGCCTAGTCTAATCATGGGTCCCACTCTGTGACTCTGGGCAATAGCTTGCTTAATCTCCACAACGGCCCCAGCAGCGCTTGGATGCCTGGCTTCACCTTGGGGGTGCCCAGGAGTGGACATTTCACATGCAAAAGCAAGGAGGGGTTCCACAGCATTAATAGTGCAGCGGCGGGACGCCCCGTCACGTGGGCAGCCTTGCGCTTTACAAATACAACACATTTACATTTACATTTACATTCCCTCGGGGATTCTTGGCTACATTTGCCCACACATATGGGGATTCTTGGCTACATTATGCCCACACATATATGCACATACACATGCTGCACCTACATCCTTAGGTTAGGTATCGTTAGGCAGAATAGGTAGGCAGGCCATTGTAGGAGTACGCCAATGCTACTGTTTTATATAATTATCTTATGTTCTATTTTTAGCACTATGGTAGAAATGTATCTACTATTCACTATATTGGTGCTTGCGAACACTTTTGTCTGCTCCTGTCTTCCGATTGTCATAGCAAATATGTTTTACACAAGACTGATGCTTGACCAATAAACAATTATTGAATATTTCCCAATCATCATTCTGTGTGCATCCTGAGGAAAAGTAAGCACGATTGACTGAGCGAAAAGTACTGAACTGTTTTCCACGATACCTGAGGAATCAGGGTTGTCATGTTCAGTGGTTGCCAGAAACTACCTACACCGCTGTAGAATTCAAGGGGGTGGTAGTGGCATTGTAGAGCTAGCTGGTCTAACGGCTGACATATCCTGTGGGGGGTGTTGAGAATCTGTCTATACACCTGGCACCCAGTTTAGGGCATCCAAAATGCGCAGGTCCTGGGGAGGCCCTAGGAACTACACGACATGGCACCACCAATGTTGGTTTAGTTCCTATATTAACAGTAAAATCTGAGTAGTTCAGTCGTGCTTTCTCAGAAAGCTCTATTCACACTGCTCAGAGACGTCTGAAGTGGGGAGGGCTATCCGCCTCAGCTGAGCATGTACACACTGTGTTTTGGCTGAAGGTTTAAAAACAAGCTTGTAAGAATAAAAAGTTCCCACATTGTGCAAAACCCTACCGCTTAAACTTTCTTTTCTCCTCTTTAAAAATGACTGACCTTGCAAGTTCAGGGAATAACGAGTTAGTAAATACTCTGAATATCACAGAATACTGAAGACAGGCAGTGACTCTGAAATTGCTAAAACATGGCATACCTGCAACATGTGGCCATGTTACTTTCGTGATTGAGGCACATGAGGTGTTCAGCTCAGAGGTATTCTATTCTTGGGTTAGATTCCCACCTGCAGATCCACAGACACTATTGCTCCATGAACACATTGTAGTGGACCCACTGGAAGAATACATTCCATACAAGGACACTGAAGTCACCTTAACTAGCAGCACAGAAATTGGTTTAAAGGTGCCCTAAAACGGTTGTATGTCATTACAACGCGGGCTTTTACCCCGCATGCCATTACAACGCGGGGATTACAACGAAAGTCGTTACAGCGACTTTCGCTGGAGGGCGCTGGATAGTGGAATAGTTTAATTTTCTATTCCAACTCCAGCCCACGTTGACAGTAGGGAAGGTGTTGGATAGAAAATTAAACTATTCCCTATCCAACAGCACCCTCCAGCGAAAGTCGTTGTAACCACTTTCGTTGTAATCCCTGCGTTGTAATGGCAGTGCGGGGTAATCCCCGCGTTGTCATGACTGTTCCCCCCTAAAACATACAACTTCAGTTGTAAGACTCAGTCTGCCCAGCAGAGGAGGAGCCACATGGTCAGTCTTAGCAACATACACTCCACATCCTGAGATAGACACACTCCCAGTAGGGGAAGTGCTTACAGAATATAAAGAAGTAGTCAGACTATACAGACACATTGTCCAGTTTGTCATGCGAACACTCACAATACAACCTAAGAGAGCTGCTCCAGCTTGTCCTCACCAGACCACACCTACCATTAGTCCAGAAACACTAAAAGCAATGATGGGTGCATGCCCATCAAAGAGGGAACAAATACCATTTTGGATTGCACAAAATAATAGCACAGATGGAAGCAGTACGGGTCCGCAGGAATAACACAAAATGTTAACAATTTGCTTGCCAATGGGAATGGCTCCCTCAATTGAGGACTGTACCACATGGGGAACAATCTTTTCTGCAGTTTACGTTAGGATGCATGGTACCCCTTCCATAGCAGTTATTCCAGATGTATTGAAAAGATACAAAATGCGGGAATTACCAAAACCTATCAAAGAAACCTATTCATCACTTGGTAGAGATAGTTTGGGAGCCAAACCCGTAAAACCACAAATGTTGAGTAATTCGGATTAGGATAACTCAAAGCAAGCACCCAATTCTTCTGAAATTAAATGGGATAAAAATAAAACAAAAAAAATAAAATAAAGAGAATAATTCACGAACAAGGGGTGGGTGTCCCCAAAGGGAGTCCTCTGAAGAGAGGTACAACCTTAGGAATCGTGACATCATTAGAAAATCTGACAGGTATCAGGATACTGATAGACGTTCCTTTCATTCCTTTCAGGGTTCATCAAAAAACTCAGTGTGGGAAGGACGGTCAGAACACAAGACAGTAGATCGATTAAAGGGAAAAAAGGAAACACATCGCAATTTGGATTATATTATCAAACAGGAAGAACAACCTAAAACAAAGCCTCAATTCAAAAAGAAAGTAGCTGGATTAAAAATCAGACATGCTCAGGTTACTGAGGATTCAGCTTCTGAATGGGGAATGGCCTTTGACGATGGTAGACAATGTAGTGACCCTTGACCCTGCTGAAGGGAGGCCGCTCTCCACGCCACGTAGCTCCACCTGAGTGCGCCGTGCCCAGGACCCAGCTGCTGCTGAGTTTGTGGCCCACCCCCACCCGCAGGCTACCACCTGCGCCTCATCCCTGTTGGCCAGTGGTAGGCCTTAGGTTTGTTTTCTGCCCGCTTTTTGTGCGCTCTGATAATCGCGCCTTGTGACCTGTATTGTAGTTTAATTGCCTGTTTAGCCTTTTTGCCTGTACTTTCTTTGTATTTTGGGCTGCTTGTTTGGCATTTGCCTGTGCCTGTTTTCGCCCCCCACTCCCTCACCAGTCCTGCGTCCCGCCGCTGCGTCTCCTATGGCCCCGTCCCCGCTCCCATTTGCCCGCTCCCCCCTCCAAGCTGCTCCTCCCTCCTACCTCCCCCTCTAATGGCGGCCGCTGCACGGCAGTGAGAGCGACCCTTGACCCTGCTGTAGGGAGGTTGCTCCCCACGTCGCGTAGCTCCACCTGAGTGCACCGTGCCCAGGACCGAGCTGCTGCTGAGTTTGAGGCCCACCCCCACCCGCAGGCTACCACCTGCGCCTTATCCCTTGTGGCCAGTGGTAGGCCCTAGGTTTGTTTTCTGCCCGCTTTTTGTGCGCTCTGATAATCGTGCCTTGTGACCTGTATTGTAGTCTAATTGCCTTTTTAGCCTTTTTGCCTGTACTTGCTTTGTATTTTGTGCCACTTATTTTGCATTTGCCTGTGCCTGTTTTCCACCCCGCTCCCTCACCGGCCCCGCCCCCTGCTCCCATTCGCCCATCCCCCCTCCCAGCTCCGTCTGCACCCATCCGCGCCTGGACCGCACCCAGCACCAGAACCCCTGGACCCCGGAGACGCCACGACGCACGACTGCACTACGACGGCAGCACCCTCCAAGCACTCAACCCTGGTCAAGAACACACCTGCTACCCCGAAGCGCACCCAAGGACCGTTCACCTGCCGGAACTGCAACTTCACCAGCCAGCATCCGGCCAGCCAAAGCGCCCACCAAGGTACCCAACCACCTCAGATGCATCCTCCTCAACACCCGCTCCGCCCGCAAACACGCTGTCGAGCTCTGGGACATCCTCAACTCTACCTCCCCTGACGTCGCCTTCCTGACAGAGATCTGGCTGAAACCTGCCTCTACACCCGACATCGCCACTGCCATTCTGGAAGGATACAAGATCACGTGCAGGGCCCGCACCAATGGAACAGGAGGAGGAATCGCCATCGGCCACAGGATCGCCCTCAGAGTATCGAAGAACACCGAAGGCACCCTCAGCACTGCCAAACACATGCACTTCCAGATCCACACCGATCCCAACACCACCCTCATCTACAGACCCCCCGGACCCTGACCACAGTTCAGCGACTCCATCAGCGACTTCATCAGCACGCACTCCCTCCCCTCCACGGACTACATCCTCACAGGAGACCTGAACTTTCCTCTCGAGAACAACAACGACAGCAACTCCAATACCCTACTCAACAACCTTGCCAACCTCGGATTCTGGCAGCTCGTGACAACACCCACCCATACTGCCGATCACACGCTCCACCCCATCTTCTCTGCAAGCCCCCACGTCTCCTTCAGTGACACCACCGAACCCCACTGGACTGACCACCACTGCATCCACTTCACCTTCAGGAAGCCCACCAGGCACCAGCGTACCCAACTGCTGCCTCGACGATGCTGGAGCAAAGTCACCGATGACCAGCTCACCACCACCCTCGCCCAGAACCCACTCGCCAACTCCACAGACCCCGACACCGCCTCCCGCAACTTCAGACAATGGTTCAACGACTGCGCCAACACCCTCGCCCCGCTCAAGACACTCTACAGCAGTCACACCAGCAAGAAAGCCACCTGGTTCACCGAAGACCTCCAGGTCTCCAAAAGAACATGCCAAAAACTGGAGAAGAGCTGGCTCCGCGAACGATCACTGGACACCTACACCGCCCACAAGAACGCCACCCGCAGACAACACCAACTCATCAGAGCCACCAAGAGGGCCTCATTCAAGGACCGCCTAGACAACAATGCACATAATAGCAAGGAGCTCTTCAACATCGTGAAGGAACTTTCCAACCCCAGCTCCAACGCCAATGACATCCCTTCATCGCAAGACCTATGCGACTCACTGGCTACCTTCTTCTACCACAAGATCACCGACATCCACGACAGCTTCAGCATTACAACCGCCCCCACCACCACACACACCAACCATCTACTCTCCTGGACAAGCGTCAATGATAAGTACACCAGCGAGATCATGAAGACCATCCCCTCTGGCTCACCGCTAGACCCATGCTCCTACCACATCTTCAACAAAGCAAGCGCATCCATCGCACCCCATCTCAGCAAGACCATCAACATCTCCTTCAAGACAGCAACCTACCTGGAAAGCTGGAAACACTCCGAGATCAAACCCTTACTCAAGAAATCAAAGGCGGACCCCAAGGACCTTAAGAACGTCCGGCCCATTTACGGCTAAGGTCACCGAGAAAATCGTCAACAAATAGCTGACCCACTACCTCGAAGACAAAAACATCCTGGACCCATCACAGTCCGGTTTCCGCAGCAATCACAGCACCGAAACTGCCCTCATTGCCGCCACAGATGACACCAGGACCCTGCTAGACAACGGAGAACAGCAGCACTTATCCTCCTGGACCTATCAGCCGCCTTCGACATGGCCTGCCACCGTACCCTACGCACATGCCTCCATAACGCCGGAATCCAAAGGAAGGCCCTGGACTGGACCACATCCTTTCTCTCCGTCAGAACTCAGAGCGTCCACCTCCCCTACCACTCCAATGCCACCAATATCATCTGAGCGCACCCCAGGGCTCGTTCCTCAGCCCGACAGTATTACATATCTACACAGCACCCCTTTCCCACATCATCCGTCAACACGACCTCAACATCATCTCCTACATTGACGACACCCAGTTAATCATCTCCCTCATCAAAGACCCTCACACAGACAAAACCAACCTCCATGAAGGAATGAGGGCAGTTGCCGACTGGATGAGGAGCAGCCGACTGAAGCTGAACTCGGACAAAATGGAGGTCCTCATCCTTGGGTCCACTCCCTCAGCCTGGGATGACTCCTGGTGGCCGACCGCACTGGGAACTGCTCCGACTCCCACAGACCACCCGTGCAACCTAGGGATCATCCCCGACTCCACCCTCACCATGACTAAGCAGGTCATCGCCATCTTCTCCTCCTGCTTCAACACCCTCCGAATACTACGTAGGATCTTCAAGTGGATTCCCACTGAAACAAGAAGAACAGTCACCCAGGCCCTCATCACCGGCAGGCTGGACTACGGTTACGCCCTCTACGCTGGAGCATCCGCCAAGCTCCTAAGACGGCTGCAACGCATCCAGAATGCCTCAGCATGTCTGATCCTTGACATCCCCTGCCGCAGCCACATCACTACCCACCTGAGAGACCTACACTTGCTCCCCGTCAACAAGAGGATAACCTTCAAGCTCCTCTTCCACACACACAAAGCCTTCCACGACGGCGGCCCAGCATACCTCAACAGCCGATTCAGCTTCTACACCCCCATCCGCAAGCTCCGCTCTGCCGACCTCACCCTCGCCACTGTCCCCCGCATCTGAAGAACGACAGCCGGAGGCAGATCCTTCTCCCACCTCGCCGCCAAGACCTGGATACCCTCCCCACCAATCTCCGACAGACCCAAGACCTACTGGCCTTCAGAAGATTACTCAAGACCTGGCTCTTCGATCATTAGCAGCTCCCTCCCCCCAAGCACCTTGATATGTAGTGCACTCGGTATGTAGTGCACTTTACAAGTGTCCTGATTGATTGATTGATTAATGTAGCAGAAGTAGCAATAGCTCGCCAGAACCAGAAGGAATTTCAGGTGACAGCAGCATTGAATGAACATATCATGGAGACACCCGATACAAAAGTTAGTGTCCCACATCGACTATGCAAAATAACTCTCCAAATAGAGGGGGACATCTCAAGAAAAATTAAATGTCTCTTTTGGGAGAACTTTACCTTTGGATACCACATTCTGTTAGCAGAAAAAGACTGGCTCCTTGAATTTGCAATGTATTGCCTGCCTTTTCCAACCTTGTTCTAGTTTCCTTGAAACTATCATATACGTGGGAGTGGGCTCAAGCGCTAGCTCCAGCACTATATAGAAACCATGTAGGGTGGGATGTGGAGTCCAAACACCACGAGATCCCGTTAAAATCGACTCCAAACCCAATACCCTATTAACAATGAGGCAAATAGACAGGTCTAAGAAAGTCTTGGACCAACTAGAATACCAAGGTGTGATTGAAACTTGCACCTCCACTTTTTTAGCTCTATTTCTAGGTCCTGATGAGAACCCACAAACGATTTCTTGGGTTCGAAACATGTTGACCATATAATGACGTTTCAAGTGAAAAAAAACAGACTGTCAGGCCAACCTTGTTGTTTATAACTCTTGAATGAATTGTTTGTTTAAAAAAATGTTTTTAGAAAAATCATTAGTTTACCCTGGACTGTACACTGTTTGGTCTTTGCCCAATGACTAGAGTTGTGGAAGTAACACTTGAAAAACTTACCTTTGGCCCTTTTTGCTTCTCTCGTTAAGTGTTTGGAACTTGAGCTGTTTACTTGTTTAAATATGTATTAATTGTTGTCTTGGTTTTGACCTTTGTTCTTAATTAAGTGTGTTCTCAAAGGTGAAAATAATTGTTTAGATGTGGTGTGGTCCACTTAAATATTTAAAGAATCATGTTTTGGGTTGACCATTGAAAAATTGTCAAAAAAATGGACTGACCGTTTTTCTATTGAAGTGAAAGAATAAAAAGAAAATTGATGATCAGATCACAATGAGTTTCACGTGTGATCTAATAAAGTGATTTTCGATTGAACATCAGTATTGGCATCTCTTCTGCTTTGTTATTGTTTATATTGGCCTAGCCTTGCTGATTAAGGGCCAAAACACTCTCTTGTTGAGCGTAGTGAGAGAAAGAGCACTACCACAGGGCAAACGCATCATTGTTATAACCCTGGAACCGACTTTAGAAGTGGTTACAACGCCAGCATTCCAAACGCAAAGGTAAAACAACCATGATGGATACAATGGGCTAGTTCTCTCACTGCAACAGAAGTAGAATACAGATACAATCCTACACTGAAAACAAGCTTTCCTGCAGCACAAACAAGAATACCCTCTCCCGAATGAAATCTTGCCTCTTGCCCAGTATAAATACATAATTTACACTGACGGTTCTGCTCAGCCTGCAATTGGAAGAAAACATCGATATAGCGCTCCATGTGCTATAGTGAAAGTATGTATGAGGGACGGTAAGTTCCATCCCAGCAATACAACCACACAATCTCTAGAAGAATGTACAGCACAGCTGGCAGAACTAAAAACCCTGATACTAACACTACAATACACGGATCAGGAATTCCCCACACTGATTGTGTGCAATTCATTCTACTATGTACAGTCTTATCATTAATATCTTCAGTACTAGAGCCAGAATGGTTTTAGAGATTCCAAGGGTTGCAAGATAAAACACGAATTGTTATGGAAACAAGTGGCAAATAGCTGAATGCCTGCCACAGGCTCAAGATATTTACATCTTGAATCACCAACGTGTTGGGGTGCACGTTGAAGGGAATTCACTGGCTAATGAAGCCGCCAAGGCAACAGTGCGAACTGCTGCCATTGCTGTTCTCACAAGAGGATAGACAGAGATGTAATGGTAGCTATCAGCGCCTCTAGGAGCGGCTCTGCCATGCCAAAAGGCTTTCCACTCAAGTACTCCTACAAGTTAGATGCGTAAAACATCCCGTATGCTCAAATTGCAAAAGTGGGGGATAGAGTAATACCAAATAAAGATTGCAGATTAGGTTTAATTCTAACTGCACATGAGGGTCTAGGCTCAGCACACTCAGGAGTGACTGCAACAATGTCATTATTGAAGCAGCATTACTGGTGGTCGGAGTTGACAGAACAAACAAAGGATTATGTCCTGAAGTGTGACATCTGCCAGCAGATGAAAGGTTCCACCATTGCAAGGCCACCAAAAACACCACTACTGATTTCAGACATACCTCTCGCATGTGTCTATTTGGAACACTGTGGGCCCTTAAATTCAGATGAGGCTTCAAGTACATCTTGGTGGCAGTGGATTAATGCTCTAGATTCTTATGGGTTTGGCCCCAGGGCTCGGCTGACGCCAAAACTGTTATTATGGATTTGCGAGTCTTCATTGGGACATACACAATTGGCATGTTATATTCTGACCGTAGCCCTGCGTTTGGCTCTCTGACTTACAAGGAAAGCCATGGGAAGAATGGGTATGGCCTTGCAGTACTCCTCCCCCTATCATCCCAAGGGAAATTTGGTGGTGGAGAGGAAAAACCGGGACCTAAAGGAATCCTTAACAGCAAGGGTATTGGGTGTGGGTAGTAGTTGGGTCAATCACCTATACGGGGTCCAGAGGGCACCAAACAATATGCCAAGAAAATCTTTGGGAGGACGTACCCCTTATGAAATCCTGTTTGGGACAAGAATGGGGGTACATGATCTTGATTGTTCAAGCACAGTGGTGATGTGAAACCATTTAAATTGAATGATAGTTTGGCTGTTTTACAGGAACTCAATGAATTGCGGGCATTACAAAGCAACGCGCCAAACTCACTGCCACTGGGCAAGTTAAACCATTTCTGGCAAGACCTGCCTGAGTCCAGCAGATTAGGGACCTGGACAGATAAAAAGTTGTAGACAAGAAAGAGTTCGAGCCATCCTTCAGAGCACCTGTACCTGTCCTGGTGGTTGTATAAACATGAACAGTACTTATTAGTATGCCTGTGGATAACACCAGAGCTAGCGGTATATAGCGAAGGTGGAAGAGAACTTATAGCCATTGATAGCTGTCTCACCTTCCACTGGCTAAGATTTGTCAAGAAATGACTCACAGAATTGGGTCTCAGTTCATACTGGTTTGAGCCACACAATTTAACATGAAGCTGCAAAAATGTAATAAAAAGAACTTACTGGCTACACACCTTGAACGCACTCCACTGTGACCTAACTCTGGGAAGGCTAACAACCCAATTTCTCATTATAAAACTTAATCCGAGTACTTGACAATATATAACCACACTTAGCAAAAATGTTCTATCTAAAATTAAGATATGGTATATTACAGATCAGGAGCTATACAGCAAACTGAGGAGCAAAGGGAGATCGTACTTGCACCTTATGTACTGCATACACTTTAAGGCTTACTGAAAACATAGCGCATATCCTATTCTTCTGTGCAACATACACCCGGGCAAGGAGGTAATGGGTATGCCCGCTGTGCAATAATCTGGGATTTAGAAAGCACCAAGATACACTGAGGGTTCTGACAGTCAGCACTGCACGTAAGTAATATTTGCCCTATCCCGATATTTGTTTGCAGTTGGGATTATAAGAAACAAAATGAGACTGAAACTCTGATGCTGTATCAAACAATGCGTTTTATTGAGAAAGCAATTTGAACCATATGAAACCAATTAATATTTTAACTGTAACATACAGAGTTTTAGTTGATTTTAAGTATGATTATAATATTGGGGCGTACCAAAATACTTAGTGGTGAGTTTACATGGTGTTATCCTGTAACTGATGATGATTTCTAACTAGAATATCTTATTTATTTCTACATGAACTTTATTTTATATCAAACAAGTGTGTAACACGTTGTGTACAGTACGGTTGTATATAGGTAACTGGAAAATGTTTGGTCGTTTGTGCGAAACTGTTATGGCCTTCGGCCGAAATAAAGTATTTAAATTGAATAACCTTACTTCTTCCACCTCTTGCCGGCAAAAGGAAAAAAGATTTGTCTCAATTCATCTGATCAAACCAAACCCTGTAGCTGATTCTCAACAGTAGGCCACGTAGGGTCCTGAGTAGCCATAGCTATCCTCTTGCTACTACACAGGAAGTTCACATGGAAAGACAAATACCCTTTCAAGACTCCACTGCACAAGGTGAAGGAGTATCAAATAACAGAGTGCAAATCACATCAGCTGAAATTGAACAACATCCAGTTATAAAAGCAATGCAAATTGCAATTCGGATTAACAATAAAGTGTACCCTAATGTGCCTTCACAAGACACAACTGCCAGTTCTACAAACCCTGCAGAGCTACCAAAGATAGTTCAAACTGCGTCTGGCTACTTTATCAACTTCAATGGCTTTTCTTCAGATCCAAGTGAACCTGAGCAAACGCCACCCATTTCAAAGAAAGTACATTTTTTAAAATTCTTTCTTTCGCTAAAAAAGACATACTTAGGGGCCCATTAGGATGTCGGGCGGATTGCCCCCGCCAGGCTGGCAGTAGCCACCACCAGCCTGGCGGGGGCAATCCGCCCGACATCCTCACTCGTTTCCCACCCGCCAAATTAGTATGGCGGGGGGGACCTCGGCAGACGGAAAGACCGTCTGCCACTTTTCCGCCCTGGTCGCCTTGCGGCAGGGGCGGAAAAGGAATAATATGGTGGTGGTGTCTATCAGACACCACCAGCCATATTAGCATGGGCAGTTGACAATGCCTTTCCGTTGCGGCAATGCCGCCACGGAAAGGCATGCGGTCTTCACTCTAAGGGCCCCCTGCGTGCCCCCAGAGTGAAGGAGGGGTGGGGGCTGCACACGGGGGGTACCTGGGGTACACCCCCACATTTGCATAAACAAAGTGGCAGGCACAGCGCGGTGCCTGCCGCTTTCTTTATGCAAATGCTGAAATGCATTTCTAGCATTGTGCATACTTTTCAGGGTTCAATACATCAGACCCAGCGTTGTATTACTACAAACTTGCGCATGCTAATTCAACTAAGAAAATTATGCTGACAAATCACGTGCCATCCTCCATTTTAGCATCCTGTTTGTTTGTGGTTGACCCCTTGGCCCGCCTACCCTCCCCTGCTACCGCCTCCCAGCTGACTCGCCCACGCTCCGCCCCTCCAACATCCATTTATGTCGAATGCCTCAACGCGCAGCGTCCACGCGCTGCGGCCGCGCCGAAGGTGCGCCAAAGGTAAGCCCGTCTGCGCCTGGACCACGCCCAGCACCAGACCCCCTGGTCCCCGCCTCACCCATCCTCCTCGCGTTATATACGACGCCTCCTCCCTCCTTGCACTCAACCCCGGCCGACTCACTAACTGCACCCAAGCAGCACCAGGACACACCCATGGACCCTTCACCTGCCACTCCTGCAAATTTACCTGCGTCAAGTCCCAAACTAAATCCACAAACACCAAACAGAGAGCCAACACCAACCACCTCAAATGCATCCTTCTCAACACCCGCTCGGTTCACAAACACGCCATCGACCTTTGGAATCTACTCGACACCATTTCTCCGGACATCGCCTTCCTAACAGAAACCTGGATGAATGCCTCTTCAGCTCCAGACATCACCATAGCCATCCCGGACGGCTACAAGATCATCCGTAAGGACCGCCCCATCCAAACAGGAGGAGGCATCGCCATCGTCCACAAGAACACCATCCGCGTCTCAACCAGCTCAGATGACAACCTCGCGATCGCCGAACACCTTCACTTCCAGATCCACACCGACCCCAAGACAACACTTAGGGGCACCCTCCTCTACAGGCCACCAGGACCCCGTACTAAATTCAGCGAAGACATCACTGACTTTATCACCCCACACGCCCTCCCTTCAGAAGACTACATTCTACTGGGAGACCTCAATTTCCATCTGGAAAAGAGCAACGACAGTAACACCACCACCCTCCTGGACAATCTCGCCAATCTCGGACTCAAACAACTTGTTAACACCCCCACACACTATGCAGGACACACACTCGACCCTATCTTCACTTCCAGCAAGCATATCTCCTTCACTCATACCACACCCCTCCACTGGACGGACCACAGCTGTATCCACTTTATCTACAATAAGACCTCAACCCACAACCACCCTCAACCAACTCTGCGAAGAAATTGGAACAAAATCACCATCGACCAGATCTCCACATCGCTTCTTCAAAAACCCCCTGCCTATTCAACGAACACCGGAGAAGCGAAAGTTCATTGCATCTCCCTGGAAGCGTGTGTTCATCGAAGCTGTCTTCTGTCGCATCGCCGGAGAAGCGCGACGCATCGAGAGAGCTGTCATTGCATCACCGGAGAAGCGCATCGCAGGGCCTGCCGCGGCTCCAAAGTGCAGAGTCGTCGCAAGGCTGCCAGGGCGTCATCGCATCGCCATCGCATCGTCGCATCAAGGGCGCCATCTTCTCGCATTGCAACTGGATCATCGCATCATCATCGCATCGCATCAAGGCGTCATCTTGCGTTCTGCAACAGGTCGAGAATCTACGCATCACCTCCTCAACGGTAAGGCTCACGACGAGTCCCCCACTCTGCGCAAGCATTGAGGAAGGACGCAACCGTTCCCCCGGGTCACGGAACCGATGCATCTCCCCTTCTGCGAGCCTTTTTTTTACTTTGCGTGCCGCATCCAAGAACTTTTGTTGAGAACTTTGTCGCATTTACCATCAACTTGAATTAAGAGACTTTTATCATCTTTTAAGTAACCTTTAGTATAGTATTGTGGATTTTTGTTGTTTGTGGTCTTGTGTTTAAGTCTATATAAACAATACCTATTTTTATAAAACTTGTGTTGTGTCCATCTGTAGTGTCATCACTGTATTACTGTGTAGATTCACAAATGCTTAACACACTGCCTCTGAGATAAGCCTGTCTGCTCGTGCCAAGCTACCAAGGGGGTGAGCAGGGGTTATTAAGGAGAGTAATCCCCTTATCCTGACTTAGAAGTAAGGGTCCCTATTTGGACAAAGGTGATAACCATTGCCAACTAGAGACCCCCAGATATAACATTGTTGGTCAGCGGTGAGGATTTGAACTTTGCATTTGTGTTTCATATACAGTAATTGGTGTACACTACTAGTGAGTGCGGACCAAACGCGACCACATACTTTTTTTGGGATAAAATCCTTTTTCCTTGGAACTGTTATTTTTTCTAAAGACTCCCAATTCTTACTGCCATGAGTAAACCAGCATCTGTTGCATCTATGGATCTTGATTTTGAGGAAGAGAGGTTGGAAACCTACACTGTGAAACAGCTCAAGTATCTCTGCAGGAAATTGAAAGTTGCTACACCAGGCATTTCTAAAAAGGAAGACTACCAAAAGGCGCTGAGGTCCTGGGTAGAAGCCAGAAATGTTCCTGATCTTGTTGTGGAGCATGTTGGGGATACAGATGGGCAAAATGATGGGCTAGAATTACCAGCCAGGGGAGGGGTGCCGTCCCCACCTGGAAGCAGCATCTCTTCCAAAGACCTGTCCCTCAGACAACTGGAAGACAGGGAGAGAAATAGAGCACTGAAGCTGGAGTTGGCTGAGCTTAAGATGGAGGGTCAGAGGGAAGCAGAGAATACCAGGTTGTCTTTGGAAAGAGAGAGAATGAGAATGGAGCATGAGAGAATGTTGAGGGAGTTAGAGATCAAGGCCAAGGGCTTAGAGATCACTTCCTCTGGTGGCAGCGCACCATCTGTGCCTTCAGAAGGCAGGGTACATATTCCCAAGGATGTCATCAAAGATTTTCACAAAGGTGAAGATATTGGTCAGTGGTTTGCAGCCTATGAGATAGCAATGTTGGCCCACCGGGTCCCTGAGAAGGATTGGGGAGCGGGGTTGTGGGGCCGCTTTGTCACTGAAGGTAGGGACACTTTGTTAGACCTGCCCAAAGAGCATAGCATGTCTTTTAACCACATGAAGGAAGCACTGATGACAAGGTATGGGTTAACTCCAGAGCTCTATAGACAGAGGTTCAGGAATTGTAAGAAACTGGAAGGAACCACTTGGGTAGAATATGTGTCTTTCTTTTGCAGAGCCATGGATGGTTGGGTGAGGGGTAGCAATGTTGATAATTTTTCAGCTCTCTATGATTTGATTGCCACTTATCTGCTAATTGTTTTCCAGAGCTACGCCAGCACCTTGTTGATAGCAAGTTGACTAATCCTAGAAAGCTTGCTGAGGAGGCAGACTGCTGGGTCAGTACCAGGGTCCACAAGGGTCTTGTGGGAGACTCTGCCAAAGGTGGGCAGGGTACCCAGCAGAAGAGTGGGGGGGACAAGGGTAAACAGAGGGAGTTCCAAAAAGGTCCCCAAAGTAATTACCAAAGGAACCAGGGCAAGGGTTCCCAGCCTCCCCCTGAAAAGAATTCAGGACCCCCAACAGGTAAACCTGTTCATAGGGAGCCTGTTACCTGCTTTCAGTATAAGCAGGTGGGACACCGTTGGTATGATCCCCAGTGTCCTCAGAAAGGACAGTATGTGCCACCCCGTGCACCACCCCGTCAGATGGCCAGTGTAGCCCTGGGTGGGGAGGAGATGGGTGCCCAAGGTAGGTGGGGTCCCGCAGAAATTTCCCTTGTCTCATTAGGAGATTTTGAGATGGTCCCTAGAACTCAGCTGCCTGATAACACTAAGAAATACAGGCAGTGGGTGATCATCAATGGCCATAGAGTGGAGGCTCTCAGAGACACAGGAGCAAGTGTGACAGCTGTCAAGTGTCACTTGGTCTCTAAGTAGCAGGTAGTCCCTCATGCATTCTTAACAGTTATTGCCGCTGACAACACAGAGAGCCATTGCAAGGTGGTTCAAGTTCCCTGTGAGTGGGGGGGTCTCTGGTACTCTTCAAGTAGCTGTGAGGCCATCCATGCCTGTTGATTGTCTGTTAGGCAATGATTTAGGAAGCTCCCCTTGGGCTAAGGTGGAGAAGAAGGCGCATTTGGAGATGTTGGGTCTGCCTGAGTGGGCATGTGTGACCACTCGGTCTATGGCAGCTAAGGGTGTTCAAGAGACCCTGGAGCCTGAAAGTATGGCCCGAGATCTGCCTTAAAGAGAAGAGGTCAGGGGCGTTGGAAATCAGCCCCTATTGTTCCCACGGTCCAGGAGGAGGCAGACCCTGCGGGGGATGCCCTGGAACCCACTGGTGAGCAAGTTTCTGAAGTGGGGATCCTACCTGAGCTGACCCATTGGCAGCAAGAAGGGGGTCCCTCTGAGGTTCTTTGATTTTCGATTTCGTTCCGTATTCAGCCGCCATTTTGTGCCCCGTCGCCATTTTGGTATTGCCTTCACTCAGGCAGCACGGCGAACGGAGTCTTTTTGCCGTTTCCAGCTGCTACGTGTCTTTATTCTGTTAAAAAGTAACCTCCTGCCCTTGCTTACAAAACCGATGTCAGGGACTGGCCGAGTCCACTAATCTATGTCTGGACTGATTGATCCCTGTCTCGCCTGACTGTTTGCCTTTCTCTATTCTTTCCTTACTCTGTCTTATCCAACTGGCCTTCGCGATTCTTTTCTTGTATTCTCTTGTTACACAACTATCCTTTGAGGCACGCAATTATGTCCTGCCACCTGCAAATTAAATTACAGGCACTAGTACTGATTAACTGGTGGGAAAGATTGAAACACGGGGTCTGAAAGAAGGGGGTATTTGGACATTCGATAGCTTGTTTTCCAACTTTTCCTATTGGCTAGCTTTATATGTATTGGGAGTATACGTTGTAAATATGTGTGCTATAAAAGATTGTACGCCACGGAGTAAAAGTGGCAGTCGCCTAAGAACCTACTTTGTACTTCTGGGACAACTGTGCTTAGCTGCAGCTAATAAACCTGATTTTCTACGCCTAACAGAGTGTCTCGTGTCTCTGTCCGACAAGGCAGGTGAACTTGGAGATTTAAGGCGTGCCCTGCGCCGCTAGGCCCATAAGGCCCGGTTCTTCACCTCCAGGGAGGAATTTTGTGAAGAGCAAAAGAAGTGCCCTTCTCTTGTGGGTTGGAGGCAACAGGCCACAAACCAGGCAGCAGGTGATCGGTCTGGATCACATTGGATCTACTGGGAGAATGGTCTCCTGTATAGCGAGCCAAAGGTTGCTGAGCCTGGGTCAGTCCGTGTGCTGGTAGTACCCCAGCGCTTCAGATCCTTCCTACTGGTTTGGCTCATGATGTTCCTTTAGCTGGTCATCTGGGGCAGAACAAGACCTTTGAAAGGCTTATCTCCCACTGTTATTGGCCCCAGATGAGAAAGAGTTCAGATACTCATTGTAGGACTTGTCAAACTTGCCAGGCAAGTGGGAAAAGTGGAAGTAGGCACAAGGCCTCTCTCCAACCTTTTCCCGTAGTCAGTACCCACTTTGAACGGGTGAGCATTGACATTGTGGGGCCACTGTATCCCAAGACAGCCATGGGCAACAGGTTTATCCAGGCCTTGGTGGACAATGCTACCCGGTACCCGGAAGCCATTCCACTCAGGACAGTGACGGCCCCCGTGGTGGGACGTGCACTGATGGGGATTTTCTCCCGTGTGGGGTTCCCCAGAGAGGTTGTGTCTGACCGACGTACAAACTTCATTTCCAATTATATGAAGTCTCTGTGGAAGGAGTGTGGTGTTACCTACAAGTTCACCACTCCTTACCACCCACAAGGTAATGGGCTGGTTGAAAGATTTAACCGGACCCTCAAGGGCATGATCATGGGTCTTGAAGAACCAATGAGGTGTAAGTGGGACGTCCTCTTGCCATGTCTTCTGTTTGCCTACCGAGAGGTGCCACAAAAGTCTCTAGGGTTCAGCCCCTTTGAGCTTTTTTATGGTCACCCGGTAAGAGGACCTTTGAGTTTGGTAAAGGAAGGCTGGGAGCAATCTCCCAGGAAACTTCCCCAGGATGTATATAGCTACATTCTGGCCTTCAGAAACCAAACCAGGCGTTTCAGGGATCTCGCTCAGGCAAATCTGGAAGCCAGCCAGGAAGAGATGAAGCGGTGGTACGATCAGAATGCCACTCTGATTGAGCTTCAGCCTGGACAGAAAGTTTGGGTCATGGCCCTTGTTGAGCCTTGTGTGCTCTAAGACAGGTGGACTGGTCCATATGAGGTGGTGAAGCGCAAGAGTGATGTCACCTATCTGGTGAACTTGCGGTCTCCATGGAACCCCTTGAGGGTCCTTCATGTTAACCGCCTGAAGCCCCACTTAGAAAGGTCCGAAGTGGGCATGCTCCAAGCGACAGATGATGGAATGGAGGAGGAGACCGAGCCTCTTCCTGACCTCCTGTCTGCAACAGAGCAAGATGGGTCAGTGGATGGTGTCAGCCTCTTTGCCACACTGACCCCTGATCAGCAGCAAGATTGTCGCCAACTGTTGGGGCAATTCTCTGATCTATTTTCCTTGGTTCCTGGTGTCACAGATTGGTGCGTTTATGATGTGGACACTGGTGACAGTCCTCCTGTGAAGCACAAGGCTTACAGAGTGACTGACAAGGTTAGAGCTTACATTAAGGAGGCAATCTCCAAGATGTTTGCTTTAGGGGTCATTGAGTCTTCCAACAGTCCTTGGGCCAGCCCAGTGGTCTTGGTCCCAAAGGCTGCCTCGCCGGGTGCCACTACTGAACTCCGGTTCTGTGTGAACTACCGAGGGCTCAATTCGGTCACCAGGACTGATGCACACCCCATCCCCAGAGCTGATGAGCTCTTTGATCGGCTAGGAATTGCACGGTACCTCAGCACGTTTGATTTGACATCTGGTTACTGGCAGATCACCTTGACCGATGGGGCTAAGGAGAGGTCAGCATTCTCCACACCAGATGGGCACTACCAATTTCTGGATATGCCCTTTGGGATGAAGAATGCCCCTGCCACCTTTCAGAGGTTGGTCAACCAGGTGTTGGCTGGACTGGAGGATTTCAGTGCTGCCTACCTGGATGATATTGCAGTGTTCAGCGCTAGTTGGGAGGAACACTTGCAGCACCTCTGGGAAGTGTTGAAGGCACTGCGCAAGGCAGTATGTACAACAAAGGGGAAGGGGGGAAGGCACAACGGAAGATCTCTCTATGTGCCAGGTTTGGCGAAATCACCACTCGTACTAAGGAGTGATAGGTCCAGCCCTGGTATTCGCCAGAAGTATCAAGTCAAAGAAGGGTACCAGGTCGTTCCTAGAAGAGTGCGTGTTAGGTCGGTGTCAGGTTAGGGATGCTGTAGGACAATGCGGGGTACCTACAAACGGGCTTGGACTAGGACTAGACTTGTAGGGAAACTATCTACAGAATCTGGCGGCGAGGGGTAGGTCTGATTTTGAAACCTGAATACTATGAGGTTCACCCGCTGTTCTACCCGCCGGGCACTGTTGTTATAGCATACCATTACCTGATAGGAACACAGAGCACAACACAGGTACACGACTCCTTTCCATCTGATTTTGACATTGCAAAATAGAGGAATAGTCATTCTGTAGATAGTTTCCTTTAAAACCAACATAGTTAGACACTGGTCCTGACGAATCGCCAGTCAAACTGACACATAGGCGAGAAACATGTTGACCCAGTCACATACCAGGTTAGCCTTGTACTAGGGTACATTTTTTCCCTACAAATCTAGTCCTAGTCCAATTTTTTATTGGAGCCAAAGGACCTCTAGAATAAACTTGATCCTGGCACGCTTGATTCCATTTTAATCACTGTCACGTCTACTCTGCCCTGGCCCCACACCCGCACTTCACCCACACGGCAGTTGGAAAAAGATCTCCGCTAAAGAGCCCCTCTATGAGGTGTTCCCCGTTGGGTATTGCACCGCCGACCCAACGAGGAGCATTGCCGATGATGAAGCATGACACTCGCAAGGGTGTGTGAGGTCATTACATCCAACAAAATGGATGCCCGTTTGTAGGTACCCCACATTGTCCTACAGCATCCCTAACCTTCCACTGACCTAACACGCACTCTTCTAGGAACGACCTGGTACCCTTCTTGAACTTGATACTGCGCAAGGCAGGCCTCACGATCAAGGCAAGTAAGTGTCAGATCGGGCAGGGCTCCGTTGTATACTTGGGTCACCAGGTAGGAAGCGGCTAGGTGGCGCCCCTACAACCCAAGATTGATACCATCCTGGCATGGGAACCCCAAAGACTCAGACACAGGTGAGAGCCTTTTTTATTACTCACAGGGTACTACAGGAGGTTTGTCAAAGGGTATGGCAACATTGTTGCACCTTTGACTGAGCTGACTTCCAGGTAGCAGCCCAAGAAAGTGAACTGGACTGACACCTGTCAGAAAGCTTTTGATGCCCTGAAGACTGCCATGTGCACGGCATCCGTGCTTCAGGCACCCTACTTCTCAAAAGAATTCATTGTACAGACAGACGCTTCAGAGCATGGTGTGGGGGCTGTTCTATCACAGATTACTGAAGAGGGCTTTGACCAACCTGTAGCCTTCATCAGTAGGAGGTTACTTCCATGGGAACAGAGGTGGAGTGCAATTGAGCGTGAGGCATTTGCTGTGGTTTGGGCACTGAAGAAGTTGAGACCATACTTGTTTGGGACTCAATTCCGGGTTCAGACCGACCACAGGCCCCTCAGATGGCTGATGCAGATGAGGGGTGAGAACCCAACGTTGTTGAGGTGGTATATCTCCCTAAAGGGTATGGACTTTATAGTGGAACACCGCCCTGGTACAGAACAAGCCAACGGTGATGGTCTGTCCAGATTTTTCCACCTTAGTGAAGAGAACTCCCAGGGGGAAGGGTAGTTCTCCCCACATTTCAGCTGGAAGGGACACGTGTTAGACCTGACATCATTGGCGTGAGTCTCCCTTCCATTTTTGACAGATTGCCTCCTCTGTTTTGACCTATTTTTTCTGGTTGTATGTTTTGGGCCCTGTGCCACTGCTAATCAGTGCCACTGTGCAAGTGCTCCTAATGTTAAATTGATATACTGATTGGATTCCATGATTGGCTTATTTGATCTACTGTTGGCCCCTAGTACAGTGCACCATGTGTGCCCAGGGCTTGTAGAGCAAATGCTGCTGGTGGGCTTGCAGCACTGGTTGTGCCACCCACAGAAGCAGCTTGTAAAGTGTGTCTCAGTCCTGCCATTGCAAGGCCTGTGTGTAGTCTGTGACTCCAATGTCGACTTGGCCAAGTGCACCCACTTGCCAGTCCCCAAACTTTCCCTTTGCTTCATATTAGACACCCCGATGGAAGGTCCAAGGGCAGGGTGCATTGTAAGTATAAGGTAGGACATGCTCTGATGTGTATAGCATGTTCTAATAGTGAATCACAGCCATTTTCCTTTTTCACTATTGAAGGCTACCTGTTCTCATAGACTAGAATGGCAGTGAAGATTGTTACATCCCTACAATCCTAACTGACTCAGGGAACATGGTAGGAATTCGAGTTTAGTATGCCTGAACTCAGAATAATAAAATACATCTTTTAGTAAAGTTTATTTTAATATTCTGTGTTTGCAAATACCACTTTTAGAAAGTAGGTATTTGTCTGCCTAACCATTTGAGCCTGCCTCTGCTGACTTGTGTATTCCTTGTCTGGGGTTGTGTGTGACAGGGCAGGGGAAATTCCAGGAGACAGTCTGGGACAGCCCAGTGATGAATAGGGAGATTTACCTCCAGATGGGATGGGGAGAGTGCACCTGGGACCTGAATAGGGCTGGGCCTTCCCTCCACAATGCTGGCTCCACCCTCTGTGGCTTGTCTGATGTCTCTACCCTGCACAGTGAAAGGAGAAGGGGAATCCTGTCAACAGAGTGCTCCAGAGCTGCATCTTCCCTCTCCTGTGCTGGCTCCACCTCCTGTGGGGCGTCTGATGTTTCTGCCCTGCACAGTGAAAGGAAGAGAAGAGTCATGTAAACACAGTGCTCAGGAACTGGTTTAAACTAGGCAGAGGCCTCTCTGCCTACAGAAAGCAAAGGATTTGTTGGTATAAATATTGGGACCCAGTCCCACAGACTTAAGATCACTTCTGGAACAAGAAACCTTTCTGCCAAGGAGAAGAACCAAGGAAGCTGCAGGAGTTTGGACTGCCCCTCTGCCAGTGTGCTGTTTGCTGGGTTGGCCTGCAGTGGTTGCTTCATTGCCAAGGGAAAGAAGAAGGAACTTTGTAAGGACTTTCATCTACCAAATATTCTCCAAGGGCTTGAACTGTGCTTGCCTCCTGTTGACGTCTCAGGGCCAAAAGACTTCACCCCCAGCTCCCTCCTGAATTTCCTTGCTGGGAATTCTGACTCCAGTCACTTGCGTGCCGCTGGGAGCTGGAAGCGCGACGCATCGAGAGAAGCGTGTCGCCGCCGCAGCTGAAATCATCACAATGCCGTAGAAGCAAGAGTTTGTCGCATCTCCCTGGAAGCGTGTGTTCATCGAAGCTGTCTGCTGTCGCATCGGCGGAGAAGTGCGACGCATCGAGAGAGCTGTCATCGCATCACCGGAGAAGCGCATCACAGGGCCTGTCTCGGCTCCAAAGTACAGAGTCGTCGCAAGGCTGCCAGGGCGTCATCGCATCGTCATCGCATCGCCACATCAAGGTCGCCATCTTCTCGCATCGCAACTGGATCATCGCATCATCATCGCATCGCAACAAGGCGCCATCTTGCGCACCGCAACAGGTCGAGAATCTACGCATCACCTCCGCACCGGTAAGGCTCACGACGAGTCCCCTACTCTGCGCAAGCATTGAGGAAGGACGCAACCGTTCCCCCGGGTCATGGAACCGACGCATCTCCCCTTCTGCAAGCCTTTTGTTTACTTTGCGTGCCGCATCCAAGAACTTTTGTTGAGAACTTTGTCGCATTTACCATCAACTTGAATTAAGAGACTTTTATCATCTTTTAAGTAACCTTTAGTATAGTATTGTGGATTTTGTGTCGTTTGTGGTCTTGTGTTTAAGTCTATATAAAGAATACCTATTTTTATAAAACCTGTGTTGTGTCCATCTGTAGTGTTATCACTCTATTACTGTGTATATTCACAAATGCTTAACACACTGCCTCTGAGATAAGCCTGTCTGCTCGTGCCAAGCTACCAAGGGGGTGAGCAGGGGTTATTAAGGAGAGTAATCCCCTTATCCTGACTTAGAAGTAAGGGTCCCTATTTGGACAAACGTGATAACCATTGCCAACTCGAGACCCCCAGATCTAACAAACATCAACATATCAAATACATTTAGAAGTAGGGACAGCACAAGAATATGCTGTTAAAAGTCACTGTGTGGGAAAACATTTTATGAACCTTTCTGCTTTTCTGCATTTCTTCTTACTACCGTGCAGCTCTGTGCGCTAGAGGTTCCATGGCCTTGCAGTGTGCTTTCACAGAGGAAAACAGTATACACGACAGTGGGCATGTGCCTGATGTTCTGCTGTGCACTGGATGTCACGAGCTCAGCACAGTTGATTGAAGATGGCCAAAGTGGAATGCACATGTCTGGAAGTTTGACCTCTATAGTTCTGTTACCCATGGGAGCAGCCTTCATATATAAGGGTCTAAAAGAGTCCATTCATATGACTAAATTAATTTACATTTCAACCCCTATTTACAGGGTGTGGTTGTAAACCAGTACTTCACTACTCTTGCATTTGATGACTGGTGGAGCACAGGGTCTGCAGTGTGGACAGCACTGTCCCCTGCCCACATTGAGCCGAACCTTACATCATCCCTGCACTATCTCAAGACTGCCACAATGGGGCTGGAGTAGGGCTAGGTTCAGGTTCCTGCTAATCTCCCTGGGAGCACGGGATGTGTGGGTATTTGTCCCTTGCAAACCTTATATATACCGTAGGGGTAATACAGAGCTAATATTACAGGTTGGGAATCGCATTGCTCACTGGTAGTCCACGAACACTTTACGTGCAGACGATGCCTTGTCACTGCTGTAGTAAGAATCCACCTCTTCCATGGCACAGCCAGACCTCACCATGAGTGAACAGTACTGAATTCATGCTCTGGCTGAATGAATATGTATAATGAAAAATGGATGTACAACTTGTACACAGGTTTAGGTGACGTAAAAATGTGCCTGGTTCGCCATCTGTCTTGCAATGCAAAGGCTTTGTTGCTTAATCAACAGTTTAAAGTATGCCTTGGTCAGGCTGAAATGTGGAAACCAAACAAAGCATATTATAATAGAAGAGATTGTGAATCAACATTTCACTTGAAAATAGGCAACAAAAATAGGCTGGTCCTTGTAAAGATCAACAAGGCTCTAGAGGCCCCTGACCTACTGTCCCCCCTCAAAGGTAAATGGGAAGCTGATGGGCTAGAGATAGATGAGGAGGAATGGAGAACTGCACTAGCCTCCCCTAAGGAGGTGGCTATTTCGGCCAGGTTTCGGCTCATTCAACTGAAAATCCTACATCGTGTCTACCTCTCAGGGACTAGACTACAGCGAATGGGCCGTAGTGCGGATGGACTTTGTAGGCGGGGATGTGGAAAGGTGGGGACCTTTTTCCACATACTTTGGGATAGCCCGCGGTTGAGACACTACTGGACCCGAGTGACCCGCTGTATGCAGGAGGTCTGGGAGGTGGAGGTCAGGCTTGAAGCCTAAAAATGCCTGTTGAACATCTGGGAACCTACAGACCTATCGCTTAGTGGGAAAGTTTGGGCCACTCTAGGATTTATGGTCGCTAAAAGGAACATTGCAAGGTTGTGGGGAGCGGTTCAACCTCCTAAGATTGGACAATGGAAGTTCGATATGGACTGGTGCATGCTCCAGGAGAAGACGGTGTATGAGGCAAGGGGATGCCCTAGGAAATGGACTCGGATTTGATCCGCCTGGAACGATTACAGAGGGAACATCTGTGAACCCCCCCAAACCGCTCTAAATGACAAACCACTTGTACTGTGAACTCTGTTTGCTGCACTTTTGTGTACCTCCACACTGTGATTACTGTATATGTCCTGAGACTCCTTGCGCTTCAAATGTAACTGATTTAATGCTTGACTGTGATGATTGCCACCTGTTTTGTCATTTGTTAATAAAAAGAATTTAAACAAAAAAAAAACAAGGCTCTAGGGGTTCTGTGGGCAAGACCATCACCAAGGAAGTGGCAAGTCAGAGCATCTGGGTTCATCCCGTGACTAGGACATCCACAACTACAACCAGAAGCTAAACACATTTTGTTTTGTTTAAATAAGAGCAATTTATGTTCATCTCATTATTATTGAACAACGCTAATGTAGGGACACAAAAGTAATCATTATTTTCAAGTTGTAAAATCGAGTTCAAATGACATGAAGTGCACTTCCTGTAATAAGACGTAATAAGTGTTGGTGTTGAGTAGCATAGGGAGAAATAAGTATTAAAGTTAATGGTCCGTGTTTAGGGAACATGCTGAAAGTTAAAGTTTATTAGAGTTAGGGATCAGGGTAAGTCTTGATATTAATGTTTATTAGAGTGAGAGTCAGCATTGATGATCATGGTGAAACGTGGGCCCAGATTTATCAAAGATTTGCGTTGTCATTGTGTCATTAGGACAGCCTAATACTTAGGTCAGATTTACCAAGTCCCAGAAGCCCACCTTGCGTGGCTCTGAGTGGTTTGGTAAATCTGGAGAAGCACAAGGCAGTGCAACTTGCTGCCTGGTGTTACTCTACGCGCGAAGTCTTTACATGGGTGGAGCATGGGTGTTCCCATGCATCTATCCATGTATTTTTGCACATTCCCAGATTTACAAAGACTAGTAAACCTGGGAATGCATCAACATTGTGCACCTCCTTAATATCTTTATTTGTCCTCATTGTTTCTCAGAAAGACGAAAATGTCTTCAATTGTTGTTTTGGGGCAGGGAGATGTTCCTTCCTGCACAACAACAATACTGCCTGCAACATAGACAGCCTTGCATCATGGCACAAGGGTGCCTTCCTTTGCACTAGACAGCCACAAGTGTCCCAGCGCAAGGAGAGAGCAGGAATGCACTGTATCTTGATAGTTATGGAGCATTCATGCCCTCTCCATATAATGGAGTGCAGCAAGTTGTCTTGCTGCGTTGCGCTGCGTCAAAGTTTTACAAATCTGGGCCTTGGTGTTAAGGTTTATTACGGACACACCAACATTGAGAAATCAGGTGATAATTTATCTTAAAGTTTTTATTTAGAAAGAGAGATTTGTGCCTGAGTAAGGTGAAAGCTAGGGGATGGAATTTGACATCAAGATGAGTGTTTGTGTTCACCCGTATTACAGTCAAGGATCAACAATGGAGATCCTAATGAGACTGGAAGCCCAAATTATATCTTGGGTGTAAGCACACTTCAAGGCAATGGATTACGCTTACTGCCAAGATAATGGTTCTCCTGCCCCATGTAGATGCGAGTGGTCTATAAGTGTAATCATGGTGGAGACTACTATGTCTTGCCGTGATTAAACTTCTTCAACAGCCCTGTAGAGTAAGGGTCATCGGAGGCAGACCTATAATTCCACCCATCTGATTTAGATGCACACAATTAGAGTGCAGCTTTACCTCCCGTCACAGCCAGGAAAACCCTGAAGGTAAGGGACCCATGGTGAGGGGAGCATTGTCTTTTTTATTTTCAAAAACAAAATCCAGTTTGGGGATTTTAGTTTCGAAAATAAAAAAAAAGAAAACAGTTTAGTGCAGGGCTCCATCATGTTGATGGAGCTCTGCACTAACAGCGCAATGCATTGACAGGAGCGGTTACTGGCAATGCTTCATATATGACCACCAGCTTGGCAGTTACTTATCAATATGATGGGTGGCCCCACGGAACAACGGGTCATCCATCAGGATTTAAATCAGGCCTCGGTCTTGACGTTTATTAGAATTAGTAAAAAGCAATGAAGATCATGGTGAGACTTGATAGCAATGTTAATTAGTATTAAGTATTGGCTTTGGGAATCATGGTGAGATCTTTAATTAAAGTGTATTACAGGTAGGGATCAGTGTTCAGAAGTATGGTGCAACTTCGTATTAAAGTTAACTAGAGGTAGACATCAGCACTGAGGATCACGGTGGGACTTGGTTTTAAAGTTTATTATAGGTAGGGATCAGTGTTCAGAATCATGGTCAGACTTGGTATTGAAGTTTATTAGAGGTAGACATTGGCATTGAATATCATGGTGCAACTTTGTATAAAAGCTTATTAGAAGTAGACATCAGCATTGAGAATCACAGTGGGACTTGGTATTAAAGTTTATTAGATATAGATATTGGCATTGAGCATCACAGTGGGACTTGGTATTAAAGTTTATTAGATATAGATATTGGCATTGAGCATCACAGTGAGACTTGGTGTTAAAGTTTTTTAGAGGTAGACATCGCCTTTGAGGATCACGGTTAGACTTGGTATTAAAGTTTATTATACGTAGGGATCAGTGTTCAGAATCATGGTGAGACTTGGTATTAAAGTTTATTAGATGTAGTTATCATCATTGAGGATCGTGGTGAGACTAATTGATAAACTGTAATAGATATCGGGCCTCACCTGCCAACAGAATCAGTCCTGCAGAGACCCAACCTAGGGCAAACGACCAAGAATATGAAAGAGTGGCTCCTGAGCTGCTTGTGGATCCAGTAAAGATGCCCATAGCAATGATGGCGCTGCAAGCTGGGAACAAAAGGAACAGTATGAGACATCTCTTCACTCAGAGAAAGCAGATGAATTCTGAGTCAGGAATGAATAAGGACTGTTTACTTGGATCACTTATATCTGTTTAATTTGAGAAAACCATTATAGTCATAGTTTTATTTGTACTCATCCTGTTCTTTTACATTACACATTTGGAAAACTTAAATAAACAGAAATCTGGTAAATATTACTAGCACCATTATTAATAGTGACTGCGCTCTTTTGCCTTCCAGCATCTAAGCAGAAGTGTCTGGTCTGTAATGTGCTAAAAGGCATGGTTTTGGCTTCTGTACTGTTTTAATAACCTATGTTTCAAACTGCAAGATGGAAAGAAAGAGACAGAAAGAAACCAAAAATGGAAGAAAGAAAAGAAGGAAAGAAGAAAGGGCGAAAAAAAAATGAGAAAGGAAGCAAGAAATGAAGAAAGAGAAAAAATGAAGGAAGAAAAGAAGGAAAGAAGAAAGGCAGAAAGAAAGTAAGTAAGAAAGAAAGAAAGAAAGAACACTCCCAGGTTCATGCCTGTGGCCAGTACCATGTGTTCAAGGGAGACCCTATTGGCAGAAATGTGCCCATCATCATCAAGAAACAATTTCATTAAAAATGTTACATCCGATCTAAAATATTCTTTAAATGTGAATTAACATTTACCAAATATAAGCTGGCAAATCGAACGTATTCACCTAAACGCAAACAGCTTGTTAGTGCTGCTCACGAAACAAATGCACCTCATGTTTTGTAATGGAAGAACTCGCTAGAAGTTGAAATTTTATGTTATGTATATTTGTAAAGCGCGCTATCACCCACGAGGGTATCCCACAATAATACACCTACCAGGTCTTGGCTGATTCAAGATGTAAGGTACTGTTTCAAGGCATTAGCTAAAGGCTGCTGATGCCAAAAAAGCTACCGGCTGTATATTGTACACAAGAGGTTGATTCTTCCAGATCTAATAAACTCCAAGATGTATTCTGGGAACATTAGTAGAACTAACTGTTTGACTGTCATGTTAGCAGCAATCTCTATTGCAATCATTGCATTTTTGCTTCTACAAATGCCTTTTTTAGGGAATGTATGACTATACAACACATGCCTACACCAGGCAAGCCTTTACCACGCATGCCTTTATCACACATATATCTTTACCACACATTCATTTAACACACAATTCACGTATAGTTAAGGTAAGCTTACCCTCTACCTTTTTATATACCACAACTTTTTTATATTATTTATAAATGTATTTTTTCTTTCTAAACCTCTCTTTCTTTGTCTAAATGACTCATACTTATACCCACACCTAAAGCCTAAAAATACCCTTAAAACCCCATATCCTTACCCACCCCTAAACCCTAAAAATGTATTCATCCCCTATACCATTACCCTGCCCTAAACCCTAAGAATACCCTTGCTACCCTATATTCTAATACACCCAAACTCCTAAAAGTACCCTTACCACCCAATACCCTTACCCACCCCTATACCCTAAAAATACCCTTACCACCCTTTACCCTTTTCCACCTCATTCCCTAAAAATAACCTTGTCACCCTATAGCACATTACTCACCCTTACACCCTAAAAATATGTCTAGAACTCTATATTCCTCTTAACCCCAAACCGTAAAAAACCCATACCACTGTATATCCTTACCCACGCCTAAATCCTACATTATATATATACAAAGACAGACAGATGCATACACACACACACAAACATACACACACACTCTCTCTTTCTTACCTTAAATATACTTATCTTGCATTGTAAAGGCATGTGTGGTGAAGGAGTATGAGTTATAAAGGCATATGTGTGGTAAAGGCATGCGTAGTAAGTGAATGCGTGGTTAAGACAGTGTTGTAAAGAATGTTTTCCTTGGTAGGTTGTAAATTTCAACTTCACTGAAATCACATAGTGTTGTATAAGATCAAGATGCCTTCCTCATCTCTCCTCACCGCTCTGCGATATCCATTGTTAAAATGGTTGAATCAATGTCATCCACAGCCAACTATGTGGTAAAACGATTAGTTGCAAAATATCTCATCATATTTAGTGCAATTCTTAGAGAGACAACAAACTGTTTTAAAACGAAGCTAGTATAAGGATTTACCTGCACAAAAATTCAGGATGGTCACCAGCTTTTGCTTATTCATCCCCATTGAAACATTGTTGATCCAGATTTCAAGGATCTGAGCGACGGCAGATAACACCAACAACAGGAACGAGATGATGATGAAGGCTCGAGTGGCGTCAATATCAGCTGCAAGGAACCAAGAACACGTTTCTTAAACAGATTCAGAACATGGTTCACTCTGCCGTTGAGTTGCTAATGGATATTTTGGTGATGGTTTGGGGGGTGGTGTTGTTCCCTCTTCATCTGGGATAAAATAAGCCTGCAATTTCTGTCTAGCTTAACCCCCCTGCACTTTTGAGAGGCATTAAAGCATCTATCCTTAACTAAACAAAGCAACTACATTCCTGCCTCGGATGCTACATGACGAGATACCCTACCTCTCCTGCGTATAGCGTGCTCCAGCTTGTTTTAATTCCAGATGCTGGGACAATTCCTTTAGTTGGTTTTTCAAAGGCCAGCGCAGCACTTCTGCTAAAAACTGAAGGGATTATTGTGGCACAACACAGTAAGTCGCCTTGCTGTGCCGCATAGCGCTGCATCACAGGGTAAGGGCAAGAAAGCACTGTCTGTTAAAGAACATGACACATTCCTGTCCTCTCCTTGCATTGGCACCATGTTGGCTGCTTCACGCTTATGCAAGCATCCTTACAGCATAGTGCAAGGGTGCCTGTGTTGCATGCAGGCTTGTTTTGTGCAGGAAGGGGCGCCTTTCTGCCCAAAAACAATCCGGAGAGGCATATTCCTTTCTCTATGTCTGCTGTAGGGTACAAAACACATAAAAAAGGAAGTAACAATGAGAAATAAAAATATTTCTCCTTATGGCGCCTCTCCTCAGAAGGCCTATCTTTTTGGTAAATCTAAGAATGTTTAAAAAAAACATGAGATTAGCATGAGAACACCCACGCACCGTCCATGGAACACATTTCCAGAGCAGAGTAATGCAACACAGTGATTTGTGCTGCGTTGTATTACTCAAGGCCACACAAGGTGGCTGTGCGTAGCTTCATAAATATCTTTTTAGACTTGCACTTGCACCACATTGCAAGAGCAACGAAAGTCCTCTCAGAAATATACCCCTGAGAATTATCTGATGTTGCTCAAATCGGAACTATGCCCTAAGTAAGGGGTCCAAAAGTAGAGAAACAATAAACAAAACAAGCAGCAAGTTTGGTAACAAAATTCTTGTATTTAGGTAATCCCGGTTTATGCATTTGACCAAACATTGTGTGATTCTGGGTAATCCCTTATCATCTCATTGTGTCTGGAATAAGTGTATGTAGTCTCTTTGCAATTTCAATCAACTCACCCTCTAGTCTATGTAATATCATGCTGCCACCTCTGATTGTCATACTTCTTACTGTGTATAGTGTTTCTGTTAGAAATATTTGCAAATAAATGCTTTAATGTTGACCATCCTCAAGAGGTTTTCAGAAACCAACGTAGTTTGTTTCTAATGTTATGTCTGACTGCCTCGGTGCAAAAAAGATCAAACAAACAGGGGGTCTATTTCCTATATTTTTTTAATGTTACAGCTCAGTTTAGATGTAGGAGTTACAAAGAAATCAAACCCCAAACCTTTTCCCTACTTGTGGAAAGCTTAAGACCACAGTCTTCTCTTCTGAAATCTGAGAGAGGAAATTTAGGAGCAGATTTATGAAGACAGGTCGCAAAAACAGGTCAGAAATTCTACACTGACGTTTTGCAATGTGCATCTCACTTTGCGATGTAATTTATGTACTAGGTTGTGTTGCAAAATCTCAGATTACAGGAGAGCGCAGCGCAATGTGCGTGGCGACTATTCGGGAGGTCGCGTTTGCAATCCCCTGTGATTGGCTACAAACACAGAGGTGGTGGCTCCAGGAAGGATCATCAGACCACGATCCCTGTGTTTGTATTTTTTTAAGCAGACCATATTCATTACAGAAACTGAAGCCGCTTCAAAAAGAATGGTTCCCGTTTGGGAAGATATCGGGGTACAGGGAACCACCGACTGCTGCCCCGAGGCTGCGACATGATTTTTAAAGGGGAAAGTGATCCCAAGAGGATCCTTTCCCCTGTGCAAATCAGCTGGGGTACCACCCATTTGAGCTTTAGTCATAAACCATTGAGAAGTACCCTACCAAATTGCATGTATGAAGGTATTCCCCTTTTATGCCCCTTCCAAATTGCGATTCGGTACGAGTCACCAAACCTGTGTTGCCAGGCTGACCTCCATTTACGACTCGCAAAATGGGTTTAGTACATTTAATAAAAACGTTTGCCTACCCTGTGATTTTGCTACTGTCAGTGCTTGCAAATGCAAGTGGTTTAAACATCTGACCATAAAGGGAGAGATGAGAAACCTCTGGAAACTTCTGAATGGGTCTGCTGAGTTCTGACATTCTGACTGGCACGGAATACTTTTCTAATGCTCAAACTAACGTATATAAAAGTAATCTAAGAAGGCTTCCACAGTAACTGAATTATTCAGAAACCTAAATATAACTTTGGTCATGTTTTTGCCACTGCGGCCGGCACAGGTGGGGCGGGGCGGAGTGGGAGAAGGGGGAAGCTGACAGACGATGGAATAGGTATAATTAAATATTCACTACCCCAATTCGGTCGTCTGTTGACTTTCCCCTGCCGCGCCCTGCCTCGCCCAACCGCCCTACCACGCTCACCTGAGCCAACCGCCGTTGTATTTTTGTGCTACCTGCCAAAGATTCCCTTAACTTCAGGGCTATCAAAAGTAGGTGCAGGAAGGTCGGATCCATGCTAGACTTTCAGGATTACGACTGACCAATTGACTTGTTTTCATGTAGATTCATTTATTGCAAACATATTTTGTTAGGGGCATCCTGAAACTCTGGCATGAGCCTAACATTTCTGAACTTACATTTGATGCTCCTGCTTTACGCAATGTCCATCCTTCATGCGAATACCTTCAGATTGGCTTCCAGTTCAGTTCCTGTTTTTTTTTAACTTTTATAACATAGATGAAAAATTATCATACACATTGTTCCATCTCTGTGCATTTGCCAGTTTGATTCCTTCTCTTACCGGCAGATCCAAGTGTCCCGCAAATACCCTGTACACAAATTCTCCAGAGTCCAAAAAATGTACCAGGGCCAGACATCCAGTAATCGGATGCGAGCGAGATTAGAATGACTATAAGGCTGATGATGATAAGGACCAGCGAAGACAATTTCAGGGCGGACATCATTAATAAGTTTCTATGCAACTTCTTTAATTCACCTGAAAAGACATAACACAGATTATTATATTGATAATATTTTAATAGAATGTCGGTTAGAAGAATTCCCGGAGTAGTTAACTATGGGGTTTAACCAAAAAATCCTGAATTGCATAGCAAAGATAAAGTTCAAATGTTATAGAATATATTACAGAAAGAGCTGGAAAATCTAAACCAATTACATATCCACTGGAAGAAGAATGGCAAACTAAGATACTGCCTGAATGGCTTCACATCGTAGAACCCAGAAGGCTCTTATGATAAAAGGAGAAAGAGCTTTATATAGCACTTGTGATTACTTCATACAGAAATACACCGACAGAAAGAATCATGGAGGAAAGAGCCACTAAATCCTCTAGGCGATGGCTCTGTGATAAAAATACCGAGCTTTTCCACACAGAATAAATAAAATCCACCCTGACCTGAAAGTTAAGCTTTCTGCAGTAATCACATTGCTTGGATCCAAGTAGATGCCACAGTCAGCGCCATCTTGTATTATTTCTCACCTATTTAAACCATCGCAATGACTGGTGTAATATGCTGAAGCAAGCACAATGACTGTCCCTTGGATGACTGTCCAAAAAAGGTTATGTTAGTTTTACTCCCTTCTTAGTCTTTGCAATCAGTTTCTCGCTAAGATATAAACTAAGCGCCTAGTGCTTGAAATATAGGTTAAAGTTTCCCCCTCTAAAAAAAATCACAGGTGGATCCTGACGTTAAGTCAATGAAAACACCTATTTGCAATGTCCCTTAGAGCCCCAAGCTACTGGAAGATATTGTCAGGGACACCTTCAAGCATAGATTGAGACCAACAAGACTGTAGAAGATTCCAGATGGGGCTTTCCATCACAGAGGCAGTCTTCATAGCATTACTGATGATCCCTGACTGCTAGTATATTAGTTATACTGGACTTAGCTTTTTCACGGATTGACAGGATTCTGTTTCCAGGAGCACAAGTTATGAGACACGGAAACGTTCCCTCTAAACACAAACCACTGTCATGCGTGTGCTCCATTGAGCAGCATTGGCATCACCACTTTTATCTGCTGGACATTGACGGCTAGAAGTGCTTTAATCGCATAAATTAGATCATAGAAAATCAGAGGTCATGTTTGTCAGAGCGCTTCCTCCTAGCTGGCCAAAAAATATCTGAACAAGGGAGGTAGGTTCAAGTCCGCACCAAGAGTGGAGATGAAAAACCTGGGATCTGGATGAACCATGAACTTTATATGGGAACCCAAATCTCCAAAGCTGAAAGCACAGCTTTAAGTATCTTCCTCTACTGACAAAAATGTTGGCTTTTTCAGTTTCCCCCAAAAATCCAGCCCTTCAACTTTGCAAACAGAGCACATTTGGGTGTGAACAGGAACCTGTTGACCAAATGCTATCACTTTCAAATGTGTCTCTGGTAATCTCATCCTTATAAACTGTAAAGCTCGGCACAGCGCATCGAAGCCTACAGAGTCTCACGGTTGGAGAAGGTATGGACTATAAGTCAACAATTATGATCCAAAGAGCTGTATTTCACTGGGGACGTGGCTTCTTGAGCCTTCGGTTAAGAGATCTCAACTAACTCAACAGCGTGGATCAGTAAACAAAGCTCTGTTTGTTCCCAGTTATAGACCTGTTAAGCGGGGTGGCCTGTCCCTCTCAGCCCCTGGCGCCAGATTCTGGAATGCTCTTTACTTGAATTTCAATTATGCACCATCAAGAACTACCTTTTGGTAGCTGGTGACTGCCAAGGCTTTGTTTGTCCACTCTATAACAGCTCATTTATTTTCAGCGTTGTCTCAGTTTTTAAATTGCTACTAGTAACAGTTCATGTTCAACTACAAATTAGTTCAGGAATAAAAGAAAAAGAAAAAAGGGTGTTAACGACTTCTCATAAATAATGTCATTAGAGTACAGGCTTCTCTTTACCTCCTAAAATATATCTGAGTAGGAGAGCACATTTTAAAATCGCATTACTACAAACAATTAGTTTTTTTGAAGGGCAAAAATCAATTACTTTTGCGTGATCAAAAGGTGTAATTAAATTACTGTGATTAGCTGTACATTATGTGACGACTGATTGGCTAATATTCGTCCAATAGTATTTCTGAACAAAGATTCACTTTTTGTTGACATGTTTTTATAAATGATCAGAGCGTTTTTATTTCCACTGGAGCATTACAAAGTTTCCCAAAGATTCAGAGAAAATGCGTGAATTCTCAAAATTATCTTTAATCTCTACTGCAACGAAACACAGCTAATACATAACAAGATCATAATGTACGCTTAGGCCTTCATAAGGCTGTGCATTTCTCCCAGCAACCCGTGTACATTTTGTGTATATAATTTGAGAAAACTACTATGTCCAATTGTTTATATTATTGGTAAGACTACAGGCGCTCAGAACGAACTTTACTAGGCCGGCTATAGCCTAGGGCAGGGCGACTGGTGCCACCGCACCGGACGCTGACTTCAGGGGGCGCTGTGTTTGCATGTTAATTGCGGTTTTAACAGCACCTGTTGCACTTTCGTTACCTCCAGCAACTTGTAGGCAACAATAAAAATGTCAAAAATAACGGTGGTGATAATGCTCTTCCTGAAGAAAGATCGGATTTTTGTCTAGCTGAGGTTTTTTCTCATCATAAAAGTGGCAGAGGGTTAATGTACCTGCTGCATAGAAGGAGGTCCATGCAGATCACAACGTGCATATAATGTAAATAGGTTAGTGGGGTACTGCTTTTGTCAGAGAGATCTATAAGTTAAAATCCTAACAAAACAGTGAGCTCTTAACTGTTATTAAAGAACTGCATGCACACTACAAAGTAGGATAGATTAGAGCATAGATTAGTGTTGCAAAAAGGGTTCATTTGGGTAGAACTCAATTCTTATTATTAAAGAGAACCCCCACTATGGTGTTCTGTTTTAAATTCTGAGTTTGTGCTTCTCCAGACCAAGCACTCTTAAACTACACTGCCTACCAGTATGGCTGACGTGACTCTTACACCTGGTAGTCCTCTGGTTTATGTAACATTTCCTATATGCTGATTTACAAACGTATGATTGGTTGTCTCTGTGTAATGTGTGTGTGATGCAAAGTGCTCTGACACCCTACACTGGTACGAGTGCCGCTATATAACTAATTGGAAAACTTCTGAAAGAGAGTGGTTATGGAGACTTGAGGGGCTCTGTTAGATGGTGGTGATGAAGGGGTCCGTGGTGGAGGTAGTCACCACCTCCACCACGGATGGGGGGCTCCAACAAACTTTGTCTCACCGGGCACCACCAGCGCTAATGCTGGGCATGATGTTCACCAACCAAAAGTGAGCAATTAATTTTTGAATGAGGAAAAAATAGAACTGCAAACAAACCCTTCAGATATACTTTGGTGATGATTTTTTCATTTTGTGACATTTTTATGGTACCAGTCGTTATAGCATAACTTTAAGTTAAATAGCAAAAACCTGCCCCGTCAAGCAAAGTTGTTCAAAACAACATTCAAGTCCAACCATTAAATGCCTATTTCTCCCCAGAATAATTAAATGCTCTACTGTTTCACTTACTCTTGCAGTGGTAGCTCTGTTCTCCTGTGGTGATGGGTCTTCTGCTGTTTTATGTTGCTGTTCCTGTTGAACACAGCAGTGGGCCTCCAAGTTTCACTTCTTGCCTGTTAGATCCCTTATAAAGGGCGGTCTTCAGGATCTCTCATTACTACCTACCGCCCACTTTTACTGTGTGATCTAAGTAAAAACGTGTTTGCTCTGGCGTTTTATGTTCTGCGCGTTTCTTGTAAGTGGAAGTATGAATCATTGAGCCTGAGCGATGAGTAAACGAAACTGTATTCTTTAAACAAAGGACATCTCCGGGTAGTTGAAACCCAGGTCGGGGGAGGCAAAGCCTTGACCCTTGAACAGAGCAGTGGGAAGGTGGCCCCTCCCGTCCCCATAATTTGAGGAGGATGGGTCCACGCAGCAAAGAAAATTATTGTAAAGACAAGGAAGATATTCGCATGAATAGCAAGAGAGCATTAGGATAATCATGATCGTGCAAATGTATAAAACGTTATGTTGAATAAACTGCTACCTTTTTTGCCACTAAAGCACATTGTCAGTGGTTTGATTTGAGGTGCATAAGGGACGCAGGGGTTGGAAGCAAGGAAGTGGGAGGGACAACTCGCCTCCTGGAAAGGGTTTTACGTACACATCTACACACACAAGCATGGGAAAACACGTACAAGCACAAACATTCACATACACAAACACACACACTATAAATTATATAGCAATATCAAAGTGAAAAAGTGCCACATGAGCACTTTTTTAAGGAAGAGAAGAACACTGGAACACAGCTCTGCATTTGAAAGAGTTAGGGGTGTATTCACAAGGACGTAACTCCGATTTATCCCCACCATACCGCATCAAAAGAGGAGAAAGATTTAACACCCCTTTCACAAGCTGGTGCAAACTGCGAACATCGCCATTATTCCCGCGATAACTGCCCAAATATTTTCCTCCGCAGTGGACACCATCAACTAACCCTAATGAGATGCAGAGTAGGTGTTTCCATGCAAAAACACACGAAAACAACCACAACACCACTTTTACAACGAAATGCCAGATCCGCGAAGAGAACCAAAAACAGGCGATAAGCCGCAGTAGCAGCAGGGATTTGACACCTGTCTTTTGCTGGTGCTAAGCAGGACGACAACCCACAGCATGAAAGGGAGCCCAGCCAAGACCCACACCTGAAGACCCACAGATGCCACGGAGACAATGATCATGCAATAGCAGGATGAGAGGAGAGGCATGAAGCAGGCATGTGCGAGTACGGTAAGTGACCAAGGAATGTGAACCTACCCAATGCAAGGTGTGGCTTGGAGGTGCCTGACAGACCACAGAGTGCAAACCACGGAAATGCCCATGTTGTGAGCAACTGCTGCAGGTGCATGGAGTGCAGTGGCCAGTGGACGCTACCATGTCCCCACAGGCTGTGGGGCAGAAAGGGGAAATGTTGCACGTTACGTCTCCCCCTGCATGCGTGTGCATAGTGGGTTGGACCTGCGTTCCCCAGGCCTGCGTAGGGGTGTGAACAAAAAGTCCTCTCACTGCTCAATGGTGCTCATTTTGAATGGACAATGTCTCCCAGGGCGGTGCCTCCCAGCCTGCCACGAGTCCTGCGTCGAGCGCGGCGGGGCCTGCGTCCCTGTGCGGCTTCTGCACCCCAGGCTGCTGGTCCCCAGACACTTCATGCCTGCCACAGCGCACTAACAAGGCTCCGCTCACCTTCCTACACCGGCGTATGTCAAAGAGGACCCACTACGTGCTGGTGCAAACTCCAAGCACAGGGCCGCGACCTCTGCAGCCTCCGCAGACCATCGCTGCCCCCCCCCCCCGACACTGGCCCACAGCACTCTATCCTCATTTACATACTCCACCTGCGTCCTCTTTGGCCCAGTAGGTCCTACATGTGGAACTGTGTCCTGAGTCCTGAATGGCAGTGACCCCAAGTCTGTGGCAGTGGCCACAGCACCAGACCCCCTGCGATCAATAAGGCATAATTCTATATGGCAAGCCGGCGACACGTGGTGCCACTAACCCTGTTCAACGCAAGCCGGCGACACGTGCTGCCACTAACCCTGTTCAACGCAAGCCGGCGACATGTGGTGCCACTAACCCTGTTCAACGCAAGCCAGCGACACGTGGTGCCACTAACCCTGTTCAACACAAGCCGCCACACGTGGTTGAGGGCCCAGGCATACCCTGTGGACCAGTAGTTCACACATCCAGCACTCTTTCGCGAATCATGAATGGCATAGTTCACACCAGTGAACGCATGGAGAGGTGTAAGAGGAAGATGCGGTTCAGTCCGGACGACAGCCGGATCAGAGTCACGGAGGTGATCGAAAACTATCAGCAACTGACATGGTGCCATAAATCCTGTCCACTGCAAGTCTACGTCCTGTGGTGCCACTAAGCCTGAACTACGCAGGCCGGTGGGGCCATCCAAACTCAGCCGGCAACACTCTGTCAATGGCCCGTGCCGACCGCTGCCTTAGGACTACACTGTGGTCGAGTAAATCACACACAATTTTGAATTCAGCCTTGATTAATTTATGGCAAACTTGATGTCATTGTACAGGCCTCATCGCAGACTGCATCCCCTTTCAGCCACGGTGCCACTGAGTGTGTTTCCCGAGACCTACGACACATTCTGGTTGGACTCTGGGGGTGACTGAGTCCATGGACTTGGGTTTGTCGTCGCCATCGTGTCAGTGTTACTGACTCCGAGGGAAAAACGATGCAGTGGCAATCCATTCTTCCATTTGCTGGTTCCGGATAGCCTCGACCCTCTACATTATGCCCTGGAGGACACCTCCCACTTTCCCCTGCAACCCTCCGCCACATGCACCTCGGACGTTGATGAGGACCCACCCAGGGCGCATGCCCCATCTGACTCCACCGCAAGTCACCGTCCCGTGGTGGGGGGTCTGTTCTGGCCACAGTGCATCCGGGGTCACTAACTCTGTGCAGCACAAGTCATGGGGCCTTTGTGGTTGTATGGTTATGACCTTTATGATGTACACTGTTGTCGATTTCTGACTGCACCAGGCAGGCCTTGCCGGCTGGTGTGCACACACCCCACACACATCCAACAGAGGTGTCACTCGGTATGTGTGCCTGCTAATAAATGTGGCTGTGCGCATGTGCACATAGCCATTTACACCATCTGAGCAAGTGTGTGCGTGTAGTCATTGTGTCAGCATGATGGGCACTGGTCCTGCAATATCACTGTTTGCGTTCTTCTTTGGACGTTACCATGTCACCTCAGCTTTGGCAGTGGCCACGGACATGTTGCTGCGCACGCGCACCCCTGCATGCACAAGGGGTGTGAGCTGGTCTGGCGTATGTCAGGTCACCCTAGGGTGTGATGATTCAGCAGGGGCAGCAGGGCATGGCTCGGACCTGGCCTCGTGCAGGAGGTATGGTAAATGTGTCTCTGTGTTGGGGTGTAGTCTCTACCAGGGCCACAGTAGTTGATGTTGCAATGTAGCATGCACTAGTAGGGCAGGCCTGCACGGATGGGGACACGTAGGAGCACAGCGCACATGAGTGAGGGGGCATGTGGGAGGGAGGAGCAGCTGTGTGGCAACGTGACACACAGTGGGGTCGCTCATGTGCCACTTGCTGGGCATACCATCCAAGATTCCAAGGGTCTCAGACATCCCACCACACCCATGACAGGCCTCTGCACATATCCTGTATGCATGCAGATGGTGAAGTTACTGTAGGGAAGAAAAGTCCTTTGTCTGCACTATCAGGCGGTAGCACATCTGCAGCTCCGAGCAGGAACTTGCATCCGGCCAGCACCCCCTGACAGATATGATAGCATTTGTTTGTGGCTCCCACACTACTCACTGTCTGATGTGGGGCCACTGTGTACACATCCCACATGCAGTAGTCCTTGGTCGCTGTTAGCATGCATGAAATGGCCTTCACACGTACCCCGACCACACCACAGATCTGCACCCATTGCATGCAGACACTGCTCATTCCACCAAGCTGTGCCATTTCATCCACAGGTCTGGCGCAGGGCAAGCCAGTGCTGCTTCAAGCAGAGCCACTGACGCAATGTCAGACCATCCCGGACACATGCCCGACTCCAGTCACTTTGAGCTGTACCATGCACGTCTAATGCATATCCTGGCGGCACTGCCTATGGCATTGCTGCTGATAAGTTACCGGTGTTCAGCCTTGTGTTGCATTGTCGCTCGTGCATATTTGAGTTGTCCATGGATGTCTGCCTCTTCAACGTCACAGTGGCTGACCTGGAGTTCAACGTGTGTGTGCGCCCTCTGTTGGCCCATGATCAGGAGTGTCACCGTGATGCCCATTTATGGCATGCATGTATGTTTGGCATGCAGGCTGGGAACTGGGCCTGGGAGATTGCACGAGTCGTCATGTGCAGTGAGCACATTGAGCCACTACCCGATTAGGCTTTGGTGCCCCTTGGCTCGAGTGGTTGGTGTCAGCACATCTGTCCGGGTCAGCTGATGGATTACATCAACGTCATGTCGGATATGTTGGATGACGATGGCTCATTGGAGCTGTTGGCCTACGCTGCTGCACTCGCGTTCATGGACGAGTGACAAGGTTCCTTCAGCCATGACTGGATGTGACCCATTGCACGAGTTCCAATGCCTGGTTGCAGGTGGTGGATCTGTTTACATGTCCTGAGATGACCTGAGAGACCACCACTGGCTCCCCATCCAGAAGTGCTGCCAGTTCAAGATCCTCACACATGCCCACAGACTGGGACCTGTCTAGATCAACAATCGACTGAACTTCAACCAACCTTCTAGACACCTGCGCTACTCCTCACTCGCACTTGTTCACACCCCCCACATCCCTCGCAGTCGCAGCGGTCGCCGCTCATTTCCTACATCAATGGCAAGACCTGGAACGAAAGCCTCCTCGCTGTCTTACTTCAGAAAGAGCCTTAAGACCTGGCTCTTTGACTGAGACACAGCGCCCAGATACCCCTAGAGGTGAAAGTGATGCTCATTACAAATGCTTTCGATTGCTGATTGATTTATTGAAGTATAAGGATAGAGGGATGAAGACGGATATGGGATAGAGTTGATGAGTGAGGAATGAGGACTGAAAAGTGAGAAATGATGTCCTAAAAAGTAGCTTTACAAACATTGTGCTAAGAAATGCTTCTCACTGCCCAATTTGTATTAAAGCTTTCATTTAGGGTTGGGAATCAACATATATCCCACCTCTAAAAAGCCTCAGTAGAGTATCTGTGTTTGGCCCTTCAGTCTGCATCTAAGAGTTATCATTACCAGGGACACCAGTAATTTACAGTGGCAGAGTTAACATGACTTGCAGGTGCAACCCAGAGGCTCCCTTGAGAAATGGGCAATTGCATAGTAAAGCAGTAAATTTGGGTCAGATTCCTCTGGTAATTCCTAGTTTCTCCTACAGAGACGCATTATGGACTGTGCCATGGGGGCACAACCCATTTTGTGCTTCCCTGGGATCCTTTGGTATTACAGGAAGGGCCACAAATGCTTGTGTTGCCCCTTCTACATTATTTATAGCGCTGGCACACGTGTAGCTGCAGCGCTATCTTGAGAGGGCGTTCCCTCATTTCCATGGGGGTGTAGAATCACTATGCCTCTGCACCTGTGCTGCATTACAGTAACAAAAGAAAATGAAAAAAAGTTGCTAATGACTCTTCTTTAAATATGGCACTAGAGTAACAGTTTTTATGCATTCTGTTGACATCCTAAAATATGTCTGAATAGGAGAGCACTTTTTTAAAATCACAATCCTACAAATATATATATATATATATTACCTACTGGCGGTCGCCAGTAGGTAGTTATAGTTAGGGCCTAGTTTCCATAGGAAATCCGCAACATTCTATTGAGAATAACTTTGGCGCCGGTGGACGAATTTTCACGAATTTCTCAAATCAGGTGGCCAGCTCCGCTCCGCTCCTTCCTTGAAAATTTGGGGTGGATTCGTGAAGCGGGGGCCGAGATAAAAGGGGGGTCCCAAAACGTGTTTTCCCCATGTTAATTTCCATAGGGCGGTTGGACTCACTTTTAGCCCGAACAGCTGAATGGATTCCCACCAAACTTGGCAAAATTGTAGGGACTGGTAGCCCGATGTGCCTTTGCTATGTCTCAAGATATGTGCTCTAGAGGATTTTGAGTAATTTAGGTTCAAAATATATATATATCTATAAGCGCGCCCCGGTACGCGCACCGGGGAGCGCACCCGGCGCGTAACGCTTGTCTGTTAACATTCCAAACAGTCCGGAGCGGCTGCCATCTTGTGTATCGGTAGGATCGAGACACAAGAGGTGGCAAAAACAAAGGGGGAAATGACCAAAAGGGGGCAGGATAGACCCCCCTTGACCCCCTAGGTTTGATGTGGGGCCATAAAAGGGCCCCGCGGGGCAAACACATTTATTTTTTATTTTCCGATTTTCGCGGGGGGAGCGCCCGATACGCGCACCGGGGAGCGTACCAGGGAGCGTACTAAGGGGAAAACCCAGTGAAATAGTAAAATAATAATTTAAAGTGCTTAGAGGTAGGGTAGCTCTGAATAGAGTTGTTGTGTTGTTTGGGTGTTTTAAGTACCAACATGTAGGTACCAATGCAGAGTCTTAAATTTAATGTACACCGTTTCCTCTGTAGATATCTTGCATGTTGTTACAGAAGTTATTGTGGTATATGGAATCCATATCATAGTCTGTCAGGAAAGCAGAAATAGATACTTTAAGCACTCCCTGAGAAGGCCTAGGGGATCATGGGTAGTGTACCCTGCTCCCTTCTGATGTTTTAAAATTGCACAGTATACTGTAAGTCTCACTTTATATTATAATCATTTTGGTAGTACTTCATGAATTACATATACAAATGAATAATGTCTCAAACAATTTTTGATTAATAAATATACATTTATTCTTCTGATTCTTTTTCAAAATTTAATAAAACTTCTAACATTATATTGTCTGGAATTTCCTCATAATTATCATTGCATGATTCAATTTGTTCCAAACAGTCAATTAATTGTTGGTCTATAGAGTCATCCATGAAATTCAAGACATCTGATTTTTCATCTGGATTGTTTTCAATCTTTACTTCGAAAGAAATAACATTGGATTGTTGTTTTTCTTCCATTTTCTTTCTGTAAATTGCATAAAAAATAACTTTATCAGTTGAGTTAGGGTACTTTTGGGTTTAAGTTCAGACAGGTATTTCTGGGTTTTTAACAGTGAAGTACATTTTCGGCAGTGTATGGTTTCAGGCAGAAAGTAGAACTATTAAAAAGTGCATGTGATGAAGCCTAAGTAAATTCATAATTATACCAGAGAAGCCTAACTCAATCCATAACTATTACAGAGAAGCCTATCTCAATCTATAACTATTACAGAGGGATAGTATATAACTATCAGAAAATGTTTTCCCAAATTAACTTAAAATGCACAACATACTTCCCTTTCCAAATTAACAACTTACCTTTGTGAAAGCAGTTGATGTTTTCAGTGAAAATCCTTTTCAAATGTACTTCAGGAAGTACTAGTCAAAATGGCTGTGTTTCTCTCTCTTTTTTATATATATTCATGCACACAACCAATCAAATGTCAGCACATAAAAGTACAAAATGTAAGTAACATTTTAATTGGTTGTAATTTCTTAACACTTTCATATGTGTTTTTGTCATGTAATTTACCTCAGGATATTTAGACAGGGCTATAGCCTAAATGGCTGAATGGAATATCACCAAATTTTGGAAAATGGTAGGAACTGGCTACACGCCTTTGTCAATGTCCAAAATAAATAAATATATATATATATTCACTGAAAAAACCATAGGTTTCACACCAGTTATAGTTAGGAATTAGCATTTAAAAAACCTATTAAATTCACTGAAAAAACCATAGGTTTCACACCAGTTATACTTAGCTGGAAATTTTACTCGCATAAAACCATTGTAATTCCCACGTTATAGTTAGTTGGACTCACTATAACTTGCGCGTGCAATGCACTGCTGATGACGCCACATATTACATCACTCATGACATGGTCAGTGACATCACTCATGACATCACTGATGACACCATCCTTGTGACAGAGTGACAGACCTCCTTTCACTGTAATGTAACCCTTGAAACACATATTCAAAAGTAGAAACTACAATTTTTAAAAAAATGGAGATACCCATATCAGTTACAGCAACCAATTCAGTAATTCCACCATCTACATACACATCCACTCATTGACCAACAGTTCTATATAGTCACTCATACATATACTCACTCATCATATGCAGTGATACACCTATACATCCTGTTACACACCGACAGTCATCCAAAAGTTACTCACACACATACTCACACATGCAAATAGACTATTGAACATCCATTTATTTGCATATAGAGCTATACACACACTACCACCTTATTTCTAAGGAAATTTACACATATTTATTCTTTTAAACAATCACTTATAGAAACACATACTTATTTAAACAGGAACTCTTACAATCTCTTACTCTCACATATACTCACTTATATACATCAATATTCACATATACTAGATTAAAACATATGTAGTTACTGATAAAGACACTAGTGAGACAGTCATTCACTCAGTAACATACACATATTCACATTCATCCACCCATACAGTCCTGCACATATGCTGTCTTCAAAACACATACAAACAGAGAGTCAGTCATTCATGCATCTATGTGCTAAGTAATACCCCCACCAAACCATATAGACACTCATACTGATATTAAAACAAACATCTAATAACCCATATACATACACATGTAGCTACTCACCAACCCATGCAACCACTTATACACAAAGTGAAACACTAATCCTTATATTTAAATATTTAAACATTACTCATTAATATATGTATTGCCTAAGATACACTTAATAAGCCAGTTAACCAATCAATTTAAAAAAAAAAAAACATCCATGTAAACACTTATTTAAACATATATTCTTCCATCAACTTTTACATATACATGTATAACACATATTTATTTTTCAGAAAGACACACATTCACTGGATGGTGTCATCAGTGATGTCATGAGTGATGTCACTGACCATGTCATGAGTGATGTAATATGTGACGTCATCAGCAGTGCATTGCACGCGCAAGTTATAGTGAGTCCAACTAACTATAACGTGGGAATTTCAATGGTTTTATGCGAGTAAAATTTCCAGCTAACTATAACTGGTGTGAAACCTATATATATATATATATATATATATATATATATATATTGAAGAACACAAATCTATTACTTATACATGAATATAAGGTACCATTCTATTTATAATATTACTAAGATTATCTGTACATCAAGTGACCTATGAGTGGGTAACATTTGTTCAAGAGTTTTTCTGAGCATAGATTCACAAGAGTTTCCCTTCTTGTTGAAATTTAAAGTAATCAACACATTTTCATGTTCACTGAACCCTTCCAAAGTTTCCCAAAGATTCATTCTTTGAACAAAATTATCTTCAATTTCTACAGCAACTAAACAAAGCTAACAAATAAAAAAGGTCTCGACGCTCTGATCCCTAATAAGAAGGTCCAAAAGAGGGAAAAGAGAATTGGCTCTGCCCCATGGTATAATGCCCAGCTTCGAGCCTCAAGGAAGGAATGTAAAAAGCTGGAAAGACTATGGAGAAAGAACTGGGAGGCAACTAGGCAGGAGAAGTACCGTGCAGCGATGAGGGGCTACAAATTGGCTCTTCGACAGGCAAAAACACAATTTTTTGAAGAGCGCATACAATCTGCCGCAAATTCTGCCAGAGAGACTTTTAAAGTGGTCAAAGAACTCCTTAAAGTCCCCGAGCCTGTGGTCATCTATGATGAACATAAGTGTACGGAGCTCGCAGATTTTTTTCAATCCAAAATTCAAAAGATTTTAAACTCCTTGCCTCAGCCCCGGATGTCGCTTCATAATGATAACATTAATATAACCTCTCGGCCCAATGGGTTACTTCCCAATCTAGATACATTTGGCCCAGTAGCGGAGGAGAAGGTGGTAAAGGTCCTCAGATCCCTGAAAAGTGGGTCTCCAATGGATCCTGTGCCTATGAAGTTCCTTAAACAGGCAGCAGCCTCCATTGCGGCCCCGGTTACGGACCTGATGAATGCCTCCTTTGCCCTAGGTTCCGTGCCACCAAGCTGGAAAACAGCAGTGGTAAAAGCACTGATAAAGAAGCCACACCTAGATCCTGAGGATCTTTCAAACTTTAGGCCCATTTCTCGGCTGCCGGGTATTGGCAAAATTGCCGAAAGGTTAGTGAATGAACAATTGTCGGGTTTTCTGGAGGCTAATGGTCTGCTCCGAGACTCACAAACCGGCTTCCGTCCGGGCCAGGGCACCGACACGGCCCTCCTCGCAGTCGTCGATGAAACCAGACACATCTTGGATTCGGGGGGTTCAGTGGCAGTGATCCTCCTGGACCTAAGTGCGGCATTCGACACCATGAACCATCAGGTGTTGATTCAACGGCTGTTTGAGGTTGGGGTGTCAGGTGTGGCATTGAAATGGCTGAGGTCATTTCTCTCCGGACGGTCGTACCAGGTGTGGGAGGGCAAACATCGCTCCAAAACTATCCCCCTCCAGTGTGGTGTGCCACAGGGCTCGTCACTCAGCCCGACATTATTTAATGTCTATATGGCCCCCCTGGAGGATGTGGTGGCCCCCTATGCCATCAAGATCGTCAGTTACGCTGATGATACGCAGCTGGTGGTCGCCTTATCCCAACTGGCAGAGAATCCTGACCTACTTCACTCCTGCCTGTCGGCAGTCCACACCTGGATGGATGAGTCAGCCCTGAAGCTGAATGGGTCAAAGACAGAGGTAATGCTGTTAGGGAGTAAAAACCCCCGGCTCCCTCTGACCAGCTGGCCGAGCTGCATGGGAGATTTTCCCACCTCTAAAGAGGTGATTAAGAGCTTAGGGGTTTGGATAGAGCAAGACCTGTCGTTTAGGGCTCACGCCAAGAAGACTGCCGGAGTGTGTTTTGCTCTGTTACGGTCAGCGCGTAAAATCCTCCCTCTCTTGCCGGTAACTTCAAGGAAGCTACTAATCCAGGGGCTGATTATATCGAGGTTAGACTTCAGCAATTCCATCTTCCTGGGTGCTCCGGAATCCTCCCTAGACAAACTCCAGCAGGTTCAGAATGCGGCGGCAAGGTTACTTATGGGCATTCCTAGATCACAGTCCGCCCGACCTGCCATGAAGGCGCTGCACTGGCTGCCAGTGCGAGAACGAGTGAAATTTAAGGCACTCTGCACTGCCCACAAAATCCTCCGGGGGAAGGGCCCTCCAATTTTGAGGAATCTAGTGGTCCCATATAAAGCCAGTAGAACACTGCGGTCTGATCAAAAACATCTTCTTGTAGTCCCTAGAGTTAAAAGGGCTAGGACAGGCGGGAGAAGGTTTTCAGTTCACACAGCAAAGCTCTGGAACTTGCTTCCTTTAGAATTGCGCGCTGAGACTTGCGCACTGCGATTTCGCAAAGGTCTTAAAACCTACCTCTTCCCTGCTTAACTGCACTAAACATACTGTTTTTTAACTGAGTCCAGAAAGCGCCGGGATGCCCAAGGGTAGCTGTGCGCTATATAAAATTTTAATAATAATAATAATAATATTAATAATGTACTCTTATGCCTTCATAAGGCTGTACATTTCTCTCAGCAACGCGTGTTCCTTTCCTGCATTTAACCTGTTGCGTGCTCGCGTCGGCCACTACCTGCCCAGTGCTGCGCACGACAGTTGGCCGACGCAGCCCAGTCACTCTTTAGAACTCCCGCACCGAGGCGCAATTTGCGCCGCGGTAAAAGAGTTAATTTAAGAAAAATTACCCTGCCCACTTGTTTATATTGTAAAGATACCAGGCTCTCAAAACAAAATTTACAAATGTCCACCCACCAATCACAAGTGAGCAGTTCATTTTTAAAAGAGGCAATAATAAAACTCCAAACAAACGTCTATGTATAATGTGCTGTGAATGTTTTAATTTTGTGAAATTATTATGGTCAGTCGTTCTAGCATACCTTAAAGTAAAATAGCAAAAACCTGCCACGTCAAGCAAAGTTGTTCAAAACTTCATTTTGTACAGTCCGCTTATTAAATGCTTGTTTCTCCCCAGCATAATTAAATCATCTAATTTTTTTCTTACTCTTGCTGCAGTAGCTCTGTTTAGGCCAAGCTTTAGTTGCAGCGCGCAAGCGCTGCTCTCTCTGCGATTCATGCAGTCGTCTAGCATGGGGAGACAAGCTGCCCTCACTCTCCGCCCATATTTTTCATTGGCTTCTGTGTTTGTCCTTCGTAAATTCTGTTTTCTAATTGATAATGAGGCTTGTTAGTCTTGCCTTATTATACTATGTGGGCATTTGTATCCTTCCGTGGCTACTAGCCTCTTTACTTCAAGTGTTACACTGTACGGACGTTGTTGCAAAGTCATCCTGTGCCCTGGGCAACCCCCAACAGTTTGCTGAATGGTACTGGTGGTAACTGACTCTGACTGACCCTGGGCTTTGCCTAATCAGGCCCAGGGCCAGTGCTGTGCTGAAAGAGACACATTTAGAATACAGAATACAGTGAAAACACCTACATACACTAGGGAACACTAAGGGTTGGGGTACCCCTGTGGTTGGCATGACCTACCCTATCGGACCCTATTAAATATTAGGGCAGGGGGATTAAAACTACTTAGAAATCCCTTACCCACAATAGGGCATGGCAGTTTAGGGGCTATCAGCTTTTTCTGCACTTGCAGTTGTGCACTGCTAAAGCCTGAGGTCAGTTTAAAAGTAGTGGCAGGACTGCTTTTAAAAAGTATGTTGTGCTCAAACTCGACTTTGGGATTTGGGGCATTTAAAAATGGTTAACCTGCAATGTTTTGGCATATTAGGAACCCCCAGGGTCTCCCCAAGGTGTCCCAGTAGTGGGGGGTCAGGTATTTATAAGGTAGACAATTTTAAAATTAGTTTTATATGCCCTGGGTTAAGTGACATTTCACAATTAACTCCCCACATTGTGATAAAGTGCTGCCCAAATTCGACTTTGATGCTAGGAGTCCTGTGGAGGGAGGATCTGCATTGTTTCTACAGATTCCGAACCCCTAAAGTCTCCCCTGGTTGTCCCATGGGGAGGGGGTCCTGTAGATATAACCAAAGTACTTATAAAATATGTTTTTGTAAGTCCTGGTGCTGGAAAAATGGCCCAAGTCATTTTTTCCATTGCAAATCCCCTGCAACATAGGTTAACATAGCAGGAAGTTATTAACTAATAACTCTCAGTGGGGGAAGGCTAGAAGTGCCATTCAAAGAATGGTATTATTAAACTCAAGAATATGATATGGTTGGATTTCCCCCAAAGTGTACATACAAGAAGTTATGAGACTTTCTTGTTTGTAAGTCAAGATGTAGCCTTCCAGTGGTCTGTCCTGATTGGTCAGAGTTAAGTGAATTAGCCAGGCTGCCTTAATGAGGCGATAACAAGCTCCTGGGGTTAACCAGCTCTGCTGGGAGGGCATTGTGCTGCTACACAGGAATTCCAGAGCGGGGGGGGGGGGTTGTAAACCATGGTCTTCATAGAGAGGAGGCCTTAGTGTCATTTACAGTTCTAAACTTTTCACCTCAGCCAGAGCTAGGCTTACGGACGGAATGCAAAGATGCAAGGGGAGGAGTTTATGGAAAGTAACCCATCCTAGGGGTGTGTTTAGCCAGCTCTTATTTCCTTGCTGGAAAATCAGCCATTATGAATTTGGAAGATTTGGTGCACTCTGGGACAAAATAATGCCACACTCAACAGGGTGTGGTCATATTCTTGGGGTAGTGCCCTGCTCCCATTGGTCCGTAGTGACCTCCTGCTTGACCCAGAGAACTTGGAATAAGTATCTGAGACGGGCAGTCTCTTTCAGATCTGCTGCTTGAAACTTAAGAAAGTAAGACGTTGCCTTGCTGAGAAGTTGGGGTGCAAAATGCTAAGGCCTGCCCTCCGAAGACTGCATCAGCTGAAACTACAGTGCTGTGGATTACCTTGCTGAAAAAGAACTAAAGAGTCGACTCCCTGCAAGCTACAGGTTAACAGAGCTCACCACCAAGGATCCTCAACCTGGAGAACACCAGTGGATTTGTAAGGGTTTTGTCCAAGTGGATTGTGGGAACTTAAGTCCTCAACTTTCAAGGACCATCTTGGAGCTTCCAGACCCTTGGAGTGAGTTTGAGACACTTTGGGACCCCTCGGGGTACTTCAGGAAGAAGTTCCAGGAGTGTGGAGAACTTTGGAACAACTTTGAAAAAAAGGTCCATAGGGGGACCGACTCAACCTGACCAGCCAAGCTGCCTGCCTTCAACCGCGAGCCGGCCAAACCTCCCAGGTTTGTCCTGCTAAGAGCTCCATAGGTCCAAATTCCAAAGTTTGACCGGGAGTAGAATAAATCTGAGGTCTGCGATTCCTCACTGAATCCGGCCTGGTGAAGAGCATCGAGGGACCCTGCGAGAAAAAGCTCCAGAAAAGTTTCTAAGTCTGTGACAGGGACGTACCGCGAGTTGTAGCCGATCAGGGCTCCATCGCTGTCGGCCTGAAACTTTGAACTGGTCTATCCCGAACAGATATCCCAACATGGTGCTATATGTTTCTAAGTGCTATAAAGAGATACATCTTTCAAAATTCATATCTCAGGCTCCCTACATTGGATTTTTGTTGTTTGGGGGTCATGTGAAAGATAGAAATATTTCCTACTTTTATACATTGGTGTTGGATTTTTATCATGTGTTGTGTCCTAATTATTTACTTAATTGGTGTTTTAAATGTATTACATACCTGTCTTTGAAGTTAAGCCAGTCTTCTCACAGCCACGTTACCAAGGGTTGAGCATAGAAATAGTTTTCTAAGACATATGCTGAGTCCTATCATGTGTTAGTGTCCTTATTGCCAGTGGCAGACCTACATTTGCCCCTACCAATAATCCACTTACCAACACACGTGTTATTTAGAGCAAATGCGAGTCCTATTGCATTGCAAATGCTTTTTTTCCATAGGAACCAAGGCAGTTAGTCATCTTACACGCGTCGATAAGCATTACTACGCAAACAAAAATTAAGTGCTCAAGCTCTCACTGAGCACGCGCAGGTAGGCAGTGTCTCGAAAAGCTTTCACTGATGTTCCGGTCTCCCAAAACACATGTGCAGATTGTCTGTTTCTGTGGCCCATGCAGCACGCAAGGCATGCCGCAGCTCTGCGAGCTGCCTTATCCTCTTAATTATGTGTGCCGAGGTTGCTAGCGCATCACGCTTCTCACTGTCAATGCTTACGACCCGGGAGGTGAGTAGGGCGTCAGAGCAAGCTGCAGGTGCAGTCTTTCAGATACCACAGTGTTATGTTCAGGAGCCCACAGTGATGAGCAAGGTTTCTTATTCCCCAGAACATGGATTACCAGTGAGCAGCGGGTGTGCAGGGTCCAGTGTTTTGCAATGGACAATATGGCGCTGCAGGCGAATGCAAGAGCTTGAGAAATGACCACCAGGTGCTGCATATGGAGAACAATTGTATTGTATTTGTAACCACCTACAGCTGCTTGTTGTGTTGTCTTTAGTGCTAGTGACCGCTTTGGCTGTCAGTAGGAAAGTTGCTATTGTGCTAATAGTACTGACAGTAGTGGGGAAGGGGTCGGCTGTGACTGCAATGTGTGGGTTTACTGTGGCTGCTATACTAGGAGTGTGTGTGTATTGCAGGGCTGCCCGGGCCCACGCATGGGGCCCTCCTAAGAGGGCGGCCCCACTTAGTGCCACAGGATGGCACACGACATGTCAGCCTTCCAGTGTTTGGGACCCTCAAGGGTCCTCCAGGCATGCGTCACTTCCGGGCAGGAGAGGGCGGGGGAGAGGTACTTATCCCTCTCCCGCCCACTGAGCACCCTCTTTCTCTTGCTACCATGACGCTGTTTGGTCGCCTCCTGGAGCTGTTCTGAGTTGCGCAGTGAGTGTTTCCTCTCCACCCTCTCTGGGACACGGCTGCTAGCCCGGCCATTGCCGTGGCTGCGGCCGCTTGGTGGGGCAGGACTGCTCCAGGGGTTTAGGGCTCTCCTCCGTGTGGTCGGGTCCGGGAGCCTTTGTGGTGGGGAGTGCCTTTCACGCACCGCCGTCCCCACGCTTGGCCACGGTGAAATTTGAACCGAGTTGGCCGCCTACCGCCATTGCCCGGTTGGGGCTGGTGGGGAGGGGTCAAGGCGCCCGGTGTATGGCCACCCCCGTAGGAGCATGTGTTCCGCTGCCGGGCTAGGTTTGAATAGGGCGGGTCATCAGGTCTAACGGCGCGCGGGAGTCGGATCGGGCTTGTAGCACGGGCCCCTGATATGGAGGTTAGGCTTCTTGTCTCCAGCATGTCCATGTCGGGGGTCCGTGCTGTGATGGGCAGCATAGCAGGAGTATTGTTTGTCGATGGCACCGTCTGTTACCACCACCCTGGGACACGCTAGTTTGTGCGAAGTATCGAGGGGGAGGGCTAAGCATTTGTTGTCATGGAGGCTAGAGGCGGCGCTCAGTCGGGCTGGCACGAGTTTCCTGCACTTATTCAGCCCAGTGTTGCGGTGCGGCACGGGGGCTGTTTTCAGCACACTCCAGTAGGACTGCCCGCTGCTCTAGAGGGCCTCTGTTTCTTTAAGTAAAGGGTATCCCGGGGGTGGGGGCCATCTTGGACCCGTCCATCTGCTGGCCACCAGCCCCGCTTCAGTGTGGGTACTGTTGTACAGGTCCGCTACCCCCCTGTTGATTTCTGATTCCCGAGTAGGCTGCTTAGGTCCGCTGCAGGGGCCCGGGTCTGGGTCCCAACATGTACAACATGGCCCGTGGGGACAACATGACGAGGTTGACCACGCTCCTCTCAAGACCCCCCCACCTCGACCCCCTCTCACTCCTAGATGGCGGCTTGCAGGAGGGACTGGGGCGTGTGCGGTGGGGGGTTTAGTCCAGTATCAGGTGGCTGCGCTGGCTTGCTCAGCACTTGACGGGCACAGCCGCCTATGTGGGGGGGTTCTCACGATGTGCGGTCACCGCATTCATGGCAGTAAGGCCGGGGCCCCCGCTTCCCTTTCCGGGTCTGAGGCATCTGCCCTAGGCAGCCTTGCACCCCCCCCTGCCCTTCCTCGTGGGCAGGCATCGGGTTCGGGGCACTCGCCTGCTGCAGCAGGGCTTGAGCTGCTGGCTACGGTTGGCGCAGAGCGAGGGTCATATCATCAGGGCAGCCATCTCCCGGTGTAGCCTGGATATTACCTGCGTTCAGTGCGCCGTCCGCCCTGGCCCTCGTCGGGACTGCAGCGGTGTGGGGTAGGGCCACGGTGTAGTATTCTTGATGCAGTCCACCGCCTTCTCTGTGCGTGCCTCTGGGGGTTTTATGTGTGCAGCGGACTTGTCGCTCCACTTGCGCGACCGAGTTCTGGTGGGTGGGGGAGTGAGGCAGACTGGGGGAACATGACCCGGGCCGGGTGGTTCTGTGGCCAGTCGAGCGCGCGGGTTCCGCGAGTTTCCGTTCAGTCAGGGGGCACACTCTCATTGCGTTTTTCCTTGACCGAGGGCCTCGTCAGGACAATGACTACGAGTTGGCTTTGACTCCGCCCCAATTATCTTCAACAAGCAGCAGGTCTCGTGCACTTTGCTGACTGGACTCCACCCAGGGGAACGGGTCCAACAGGGAGGTGTTGTGTAAATAAGTATAAGCAGCAGCACTTAATGTGGTAAGTGGGGGGGGGGAGTTGTTTTGTGCCTGCATGTGTTCATTACAGTGCTCATGCTGTGCGCTCCTTACCTTCGGGTCGAGCAGGTTGTCGGGGCCGCGGCTTCGGGTTTCTCCGTGGCTGTGCTCACGGCATGTGTGCACAGGCCTAGTTGCAGCTTGCTTGTATTATGCAAGTTCACTCTTTGCCTGCGTATTGGTCCCGATTCATGTCACTGGGGCTAGCGGTGTTTGGCCACCGTGGGGCAATGCCACGTTGTGTTGCTTCCTGCACTAGGTCAGTTACTCTTGGATTAGGTTTGGAATTTTGTCCCGTGCCTGAGGGGGCAGTGTGTGGCTGGGCGCATACGGGCGCTCTGGCGCTGTGCGGACCTGAAGGGGCAAATCACCTACTTAACGTGCTTGAAGGTGCAATGGAATGCGTTGGGCACGGTAGTACACATATATCTTTCTCCCGTGCCTCTAGGCAATATATGAGGGTGCACGCTTGTGCACCATTGCCATCTGTGCTCGTGGTCTCTGCGCCGGCACATTAGAAGAGTAGTATTGGCTTTGCGAAGCCAGGTTTGCTTGCATTGGGGGCAGGGCCGCGTAAATAAGCACCTCCGGGATGGCCACACCCCTGCACACTTCAGGTGCAGCAACTTGGTTCATGACTGCAAGGGGAGGCTTTTCACTTTTAGACCAGCCTCATGTACGGTTTATTTAGCCCTGAAGCGCACATCCTTTGACAGCCAAGGGTGCTCCTGGTTGTAGGTACGCTGGGAACTTTAGCATATATCTGGAGGCAATGACAGAAATAACATTACAAGTTAGCTCGCTCTCTGTGCGAGACTCAGCCCTGCGTTTTGGGCTTTGCATGAGGCGCAAAGGTATCGGCAGGGCCCTGTCACCTCCAGCACCTTAACTAGCTCTCAGTATGCGGGAGAGCAGGCGTAGGAAACATGCACATCCTCAACACGGGTTAAGGCTTATACTAATGAATATTATCAGTGTCCTTGGCCCCCGCTGATCCCCGATTACCTTGTGGGTTACGGGGTCCGTGTCTGTCTCATCTATGCTTTGTTTTGACAGGTTCGCTACAAGGAGTTAACACCCGCCGACAAGTCTTCAAGCGACAAGCCGTCTGCAGTCGTAACAGGGTTGTCACGGGAAGAAGGGCACGAGGGCTGAGGTACATCAGGCTACAGAAGGTGGCATATGTCGACTCAGCCGATGGGGCACGGGGACAGGGGCTTTCAATGCATAGGCATTTACCTGCCTGGGACTGGCAGGGGGTGACCAGTAAGGGGACCGTTCATCATGCTTGCTTTCCTTAAGCAAGGCAGTACTGGACTTGCCACTTGGATCGCCGATTTAACACCACCCTTACTGTCAGCAAATAAAACAGGTAATGGTGGGGGTCGAAACAGTGCTCATAGGGGCGGGGAAGGTGAATAGTTCCCCCACCCAGGGCATGTGAGAGCATGCAGCAGTCTTAGCGTTGTGGGTCATGGGGGCCTCCACCCCTCCTCGGATGGATGCGGGGCTAAGGCCCTTGGTGAAGGATCAGGGGGTGGGGAAAGAACTAACTTAAACTCTGCTTCATCTCCGACACAGATTGCACCAAGGTACACACCGAGCTGCCTCCTTTAAGCACGGGAGCCCCCATTCAGAAGAGTAAGTATAGACGTGGGTGGGACGTGCACAAGGGACATCAGGAGGAAATTGGGCGTATGAAGGGACAGGGTGCAAGACTATGGTTGTGGGGTAAGATAACTGTACTTCTGCTTCATCTCCACCACAGAATACGAGGAGCCACCCATCGACCGCCACCCATCCAAGCACGTTAGCTCACTTCCAGGATAGTAAGTTCAGGCGCAGGTTTGAGCGTCACAGAAGGCACAAACGGGGGACCTTGGGAGGGCCTATTCTCAAGGGTCGGGGTTGTAGCTCACAGCTGTTTTTTCTTCCAGTCCCGTTGTATCTCAGAGGTGTCAATACACATGTTTGTGAATGCTGCACGTCAAGACTACCGGGTCAAGACTGCAGGAAGGTATTTAGCAAGCCCCGCACGCAAGGCAAATTTTTGCCTCACATGACCAATAAGCATGGGGCATATGGGGTTTTACTCAGGGGCCACCTGTTAATAGGGGCTACTTTTTCGCTCCGTCTAGTTAGTCATGGGTTACGCACTTGTTTGGTACCTAGTTTTATCCCACAGGGTGTGAAATTCAAGTCTGGAATTCCCTAAGCGAGGCATTGGCGCACCACTGCGATTGTCAGCAGCAAGTTCACCTTAAATCTGACTGGGTGGTTTTCTGGGGCAATAGGCACCATCAGTTCTTTGTCACCACCGGCGCCTCGGAGGGTCTGCCACTGGGTGCCACTGTTTGGCTTGGAGAGAGGACCACCACAACAGGTGGTGAGTAAGTCAAGTCATTGTTGACTATCGCGTTCTGCCCAAGCCATCCTGTTAGCCTTGGGGGCCTGGATGGCCTCATTTGTCATACTTCGAGTTTGAGTTACATAGAGGCTGTAATTTCGTTTCTCAAGTTTGCTGCGCTTCAAAGATAGAGGTTGAATGTCTCCTGACAAGTTTGGCTCGCAATTTTTGGTTGCTTTGGGTTTTGCAATTATATTATCCTTCAACTTGCGGTCAGAGAAACTAGATAAGCTGTTTGGATAGAGCAGTGAATGATCTGGAACACTTAGCAGTAAGCCAGCAGACATGAAACACATAGATCGTCATCCGGAAGAGGAGGGCAGAGGTGCCGGTTGTGTTTAGTCAAATGGGCAGGTAGGACAAGAGCTCCGTGGGTCAAGGCGTGCACGGCAAGGATGTTAATGTGTAAGCACAATAATGAATATATAACTTATAAAACCAATTTGTTTTCCATTTGTAGGAAACAAGTTGCAGATATAGCAAATCATTTGAGACTTGTGCTTCAGATGAGAGGATGCATCTTCTGTACAACCCTTTGTAAACACAGCATCCCTCAGAGGAAGCAGTCTGAAATCAAATCACACATCTGCCCGACAAGTATGACAGGCAGCTGTAGTTTGCCGGATCTCAAGTGTTGTGGTCGATGTGTGTGTGTGTGTGTTTTATTTTCATTGATTTACTTTCCACCAGTTAAAATTAAAACTGCATATTTGGAATGCATGTTTGCGTCATGGTGTGGTAGGATACTTTATTGCTAACAGGGAGTGTTCTTAATCTTATAGTTACATTTCTGATTCAATAAACACCCTCTCGGCACACTGGCTATCTCTTTTCCATAGTAACTACTCGTCCAAGCTGAGAAAGCAGCCAGCAGTATTAAAAACATAAGCTGTGGTTAGTCGTTCTTTGTGCACCTCCAGGGTCTGACCGGCAGTAATATTACATGGCTAGAGATACTTTCTCGAGTGCTTGTGTTAACTAGATTATGAATGTATCAACTCCCAATCATGCATTGCCTTCTCTCACGTGTGCTGAGCCGCATTAACTTATCCAACCATGCCGACGCTGGTGTTGATTAGCTCGTGGTTATGTGGTCTAGGTTACTACTTCCCCTTGAGTCACAGCGTTAATTTGTTACTCTTGTTAATCTACCCTGTTGTATCTGTTTTAGCTTTTTAGTTGCTGCAGCTCAGCATTCTAGTTCTTTTGTACTGTGAGTATGTGAAACCAGTGCAAATTATCTTTAGAGTTGTTATTTTACAGTATGTTGTAAAGTAAATTATGCAGAATAACTTCACGTTTTTTTAATAGAGATGCACATGTTTTCTGTCTGAAAGCATGTTTTTTTTACTATCCTTTAACCACTGGGAAGGACGTGACCCCCACTCTGTATCCATTTTCACAGTACGTGCAAGCACAGGACACCTGTATGGAAAAGGCATGCTCACTTTACAAGATAGACCCCGTTTTTCTTACCCGTTCTTTCAGACATTCCTGTGGTTGAACATTACCTAGTAATAGCCATAGAATGCAGTCACATGTGTGAGCTGCAAGCATATTCACACAGACCTATTTATAATCAAACAGAAGGACATAGAATTAGAATGTGATAGAGCGCACACAGCACTCTAAACTGTATGGGTGCATTATTTGTACTCCTGGTTTAAATGCATTTATCTATATTTGTATTGTGTGCAGTGTATTACGGTTATCAAATGCATTTATTCAACATTCTAAACATAGAATTATAAAATGTATCTTTAAGTAGGATTTATATGTATTAGAGACACTATCATTCCTGTATACATAACGTGCAGAATGACATTATATTCATATCAATGTAACTGTGTGTTGTTTAAGTTGCCTGCACGGTAGGCCAAAGCTGCAGGTTGTTGATAGTTTCGGAACCCTTGGTAGCTAAAATAACTAATTAAATGAATTGTTTTTGTGACCAAGAACAGTATGCTCTCATGCCATTGCTGGTACATTTAGGAGGGGGCTGAGTTTGTCTTTTTTGAATTATGCACAGGGACAGAGAAATCAGATTTCTACATTTTTTTCGGAGGAGAAGGATCATCCTAAGAGCGAGCTCCCTAGCCTTCAGCTATTTTGACCCATTTGACGAGAGTACTACTTTAGAAGTCAACCCGTGTTGACACTTTTGGGAAATGAGATAGGGGGAAACAGCCAGAAACAAGACTAATGAGAGTAGTGAAGGGAAAGGTAATTTATGCTTTCCTTCCTAATGAAAAAGGACTTGTATTCTGCCTCCATCTTGGGTTGTATAATAATTTTGGAATTTATTACTTTGTGTCTTGTATGCCAAAATAATTATATGCGTAAATTTGGCTCTGTATTGATTTTTCCGTACCTATATTCGCTGATTCTCTGATGCGTGTATATCCAATTATTTTTGGCCTTATAATAAAATGCATAAACTAGAATTCGAAGTCCGTGGTCTTTTATACATGACAAAATTGTAAGTATAATTTTGAAGTGTTTACTCCCCTCAACCACTTTCAGCAGACAAATAAAAGACCATCAGTGCTAAATTTGGAAGGGTAAGCAAGGACTACATTTAGCGTAATCAAATGGTAGCAGAGGATGGTTTGCCTATAAGTGAGGGAAAATTGAGGGATTTAAAGTAAAAGCAGAGGACAATCTGGCTCTGGACTTGGCGTAGACGATAGCGGAAGGACAATGATTGATGGAGGTCGGCGAATACTGATGGTGCGGCAGAAGCAGTGGTAAAGTGAGTATGAAAGTGTGTGGTGTGCTAGATTGCGGTGATGAATTAATTGTGTGTTGTCTTGCGGAGTGAGAATGCAAGTCGAGTGATTGTGGGTTGATCGGTTTACTGGTCCAGACATGTGCGGATCAGGAAGTTTTGGTGAGTGGACTCAAGAGAAGTCCAAGATCCCGGGATAGTTTGTATATGAGATTGTCCGATTAAAATTGTGGGTGTCGTGAAGCGCTTTCGGCGATCCACTTATACTAGGGAACTTTGTGTGAATGAAGATTAACGTTGCAGTGAAAAGCCTCAGGTACCGGGATAGACTACAGCGATTGGGTGACCAAAGCAGGTCAGGGGTCACAGCGGATGTTCTTGTGAGAGTGTTCTATCGATCTTTTAGTGGACAGACAATTACTTGTTTATGTGACTCTAAGTTATTGTGGCTGTAGTATGAAGCAGTTACTTGTTTAATAACTTTTGGTTATTCAATTACTTGTGTACGGATGTGTGAGCGAGTGTACGATGGTGAGCCGCTGCAAGGAGGGAGTTCTGATGTCAGTGCGAGCCGCGCTGGGATACGTCAGTTGGTGTAACGCAGCACTGGGATTGGTTGACGTTCGTCCAAAGCTTTAATATTGAATTCTGGATTGCAAATAATTGATTTTTACAATGAGATGTTTTAAGGTGTTGTGCGATATGTGTAGAGGTAACACAGGAGTGGTAACTTGGGTGGGAGAAGAAGCTCCACCAGAGGATACTCCAGCACATTACATGTCTACCAATGTAGTAATCCATACTAGTGTGGCTGCAAAATTGGCACAAAATTACAGAGAAAGAGGGAGAATCGGCTTTCCCTCGGTATGGGTCATTTCGGACGGAGGTGTTTTATCAGTTGAGAGGAGTGACAAGACCCTGATCCATGTATGGAGGTAGTTGTGAGTACCACATGCAGATACCACAACCTCCCAGAATACCCATGAGTAATCAGACATATCGGCAGATGCCTTACTTTGAGATAAAAGACAGATTAGATCAAATACAAGACCCTTATGAGGGTCAGAGGGGGAGCAGGGAGAGTGTACTTTGGGTGATGCCCCGGAAGTGGATCAAAGTGGACCGTTTGTAGATGCAAGGGTGAGCGGGCATCCTGTTTCCTTTTTGTTAGATACTGGAGCTGTGCGCTCCACAGTAAGTACAGAAGTGGTCCCAGATTTAACTCTATCAGGAAAGTCGATTCAAGTGGTAGGAGTGATTAATTTAAAAATGACTAATCCGTTGACAAATGAATTACCCGTTAAAATAGGACCATTTCAGGATAAACACCAATTTCTGGTGTGTAATTCCAGCCCAGTCTGTCTTTTGGGGTGAGGTCTTTTGTGCCAGCTAAATTGTACCATATCATCCACTCCGAGAGGTGTGGAGTTGCAAACCTATGATAACGATGCTGATTTTAAAATGGCCAATATGAGTTTGTGTGCAGAACTGTAAGTGGATCTTACGATCGAAGATTTACCACATGTCTTGAGAGATTCAGTTTCTCTGAAGGTGCGGGAGTACACAGGTGAGGAGAATGGATTGATTCGAGGAGTTGAGGAGTTGAACCTGTGAAGGTACAGGTCAAACATAATGCTGAATTCCCATGAATTCTGCAGTATAAATTGACTCCAGAAACTATGGCTGGATTACGACCTGTCATTAAGTCAATGATTGCACAAGGCATTCTGAAGGATATAGTAGGAAGTCCTTGTAATTCACCTATAATGGGACTACAGAAGCCTCGCAGCAAGTATAGAATAGTGCAGGATTTGCACAGGGGCAATGAAATTGTGATCCCATGTTGTCCTGTGGAACCGAATCAAGCTATTATATTATTTCAGATACCAGTCATCGATTTGTGCAAGGCATTTTCTTCATACCACTGCACGAAGATAGCCAATATAGTTTTGCATTTAGGATGGACGACCCTGTGCTAACATGGTGTAGGATCCCTCAAGGGTACACGGAAAGTCCCTCTATTTATAGTATTTATAGCCAATGTTTGAAAAAGAAGCTTGAAGGATTGGTAATGCCCCAAAACTCAGTCTTGGTCCAATATATCGATGACCTATTGGTCGCGTCAGAGACTGAGGATACCTGCAGGATGGATACAGTGGCTTTGCTCAATCTTTTGGCATGGACACAAGGTGTCTCCAAACAAGCTTCAGTATTGTCAAACAGAAGTGTAGTATCTGGGTCATCAAATTGAAAAGGGAAAACGAAGGGTGTCACCAGCTCGCATAGAGACGATTCTGCAAATGGGAACTGCGAAAACACAAAAAGCAGTCCGCATGTTTTGGGGAATCGTCGGCTATTGTTGACAGTGGATCCCAAACTTTTCGTTGCAATCAAAGCCACTTTTGAGGTTGACTCGGAAAGACGTTAGTGATCCGGTACCATGGGATGATGATAGCTTGATAGCCTTCCATGAGCTGAGAGAGAACCTATGTCGCGCTCCAGCTCTGGGAATGCCAGACTACAACAGAGCGTTTTCGCTCTTCTGCTGTGAGAATGTGCATTAGTGGTCCTTGTACAGACACATGGAGGTGTTTGTAGACCAGAGGCTTAATTTTCCACTACATTAGATCCTGTAGCTTCTGCGTTGCCCGGATGTCTCCAATCTGTTGCTGCAACAGGTGTCAGCATTGAGAGATGTGAAAGTATAGTAATGGTCACCCACTTGTGGTGTATGTGCCACATTCAGTAGAACTGTTAATGACAAGAACAAAGACACAACACCTGACAAACAATAGGCTTACAAAGTATGAACAAGTCATATTGGCTTCTGAAAACGGTACTCTAAAGCGCTGTACCACCTTGAACCCCGCTACATTGTTGTTTCTTCCACAAGAGGAAGGAGAAGAGTGTGAAGAGCATGATTGTCTGGATGTTGCTGAACTATCTACCAAACCTAGACCTGACATTGTTGATGAACCGCTGCCCGAATCTGAGTTGATCATTTTTGTTGACGGTACATGCCTGAGAGACAATAAAGGGTGTCTGAGAGCAGCTTTTTCTGTATGTACCATTTTGGGAGTGGTTGAAGCTGCCTGTTTGAACAGGGTATATTTTGCTCAGGTGGCTGAAATTATTGCTCTGATACGTGCCTGTACCATCGCAAATGGATTTCGAGTAACTATCTATGCGTACAGCTAATATGGGTTTGGAGTGGTTCACGACTTCGGACAGTTATGGTGTCAGAGGGGATTTTTAACGTAATCAGGATCCCCTATCCGTAATGGAGAATATGTGCATCACTTACTGGAAGTCTTACAGAGACCTAAAGCCGTAGCAGTAGTTAAATGTGCAGCCCATGGAAAAGGAGAAGATTTTGTCACCAAGGGTAATAACTATGCTGACGCAGTAGCTCTTTTTATGCACTACATGTTGGTGGTTTCATTGGAGAATATGTAGGGGAAAGTGACCAAGCTGAGCATGATGTTAGTGGTGGCCGATACATGGGATGAGGTTAAGCGGCTGCAGGATAAGGTCTCAGAAGAGGAAGCTGCGTCATGGGTTTGAGCCGGTTGTGAAAAGAGAGATGGTGGCTTTTGGGTATTGACAGATGAAAAGGCAGTGTTACCTAACTGTTTATTGAGCCCAATGGCAAGGCAGATTCACGGAGCAGTTCATCTTGGAAGAGATGCAATGGTGCGAGTGTTTAGGCAAACGTGGTTTAACCCCCGATTTCGCGTGCATGCTGAAGCAGTTTGTCACAGGTGTGTTACATGTCAACAAATGAATGTGGGAAAAAGAACTGTGGTTGTGATGAGTCACATTGGAAATCAGGAGGTCCTTTCAATAGAATACAGTTGGATTTCATTGAAATGCCGAGATGCACTATGTTATGATATGTCTTGGTGGTGGTCATTATCTTTTCACGTTGGGTTGAGGTGCGTCCAATTGGGCGATGTGACAGTCTCACAGTGGCAAAACTGCTCTTAAGGGAACTGATACCGAGATTAGGATTTCCGACCTCGGTAGAGACAGATAGAGGAACACACTTCCATAGCAAACTTATGAAATTATTATATGCAGCTTTCAAGTGAAGTCAAGTCAAAAATTTGTATAGCGCACTACTCACCCAGAGGGTCTCAAGGCACTTGAGGGAGGGGGTTCGCTATTTATCAAACAGCCATGTTTTGAGTTGTTTTCTGAAGGAGGGGTGGTTCTGTGTAAGGCAGAGGTGGGTGGGAAGAGAATTCCAGGTTTTGGCTGCTAAGTAGGAGAATGATCTTCCTCCCATGGTGGCTCTTCGGATGCGTGGGATCGCGGCGAGGGCTTGATTGGATGATCGTAGATGGCGGGTGGGGGTGTAGAAGGTCAGTCGCGTGTTGAGGTAACTGGGTCCTAGGTCGTAGAGGGCCTTGTGTGCGTGGGTGAGGAGACGGAACTTGATTCTCTTGTTGACGGGGAGCCAGTGAAGGTCTCTCAGGTGATCGGAAATGTGGTTGTGGCGTGGTATGTCTAGGATGAGTCGGACGGAGGTGTTCTGAATGCGTTGGAGTTTTTTCTGTAATTTGGCTGTGGTTCCGGCGTAGACGGTGTTTCCGTAGTCCAGTCGGCTTGTGACAAGTGCTTGGGTGACCGTCTTTCTTGTTTTGGTGGGGATCCATCAGAAGATCTTTCGGAGCATGCGTAGGATGTTAAAACAAGATGACGAGACGGCGTTGACTTGTCTGGTCATTGAGAGGGAGGAGTCTAGTATGAATCCTAGGTTGCGAGCATGGTCCGTAGGTTTGGGCGCGCTGCCTAGGGCCGGAGGCCACCATGAGTCATCCCATGCGGAGGGGGATGATCCAAGGATGAGGACTTCTGTCTTGTCTGAATTCAGTTTTAGGCGGCTGTTCTTCATCCACTCGGCTATGTCTTTCATCCCTTCGTGTAGGTTGGTTTTGGCGGTGTTTGGGTCTTTGGTGAGGGAGAGGATCAGCTGTGTGTCGTCAGCGTAGGAGATGATATTAAGGTTGTGCTGGCGTGCGATGGATGCGAGGGGCCTCATGTAGACGTTGAAGAGGGTGGGGCTGAGGGATGATCCTTGTGGTACTCCACAGATGATTCCGGAGGCCTCTGACCTGAAGGGGGGGAGGCGGACTCTCTGGGTTCTTCCGGTGAGGAACGAGATGATCCAGTCCAATGCTTTTTCTTGTATCCCGACGTTGCTGAGGCGTTGTATGAGGGTGCTATGGCAGACCGTGTCAAACGCTTCTGAGAGGTCCAGTAGGATGAGGGCAGCTGTTTCCCCGTTGTCGAGTAGTGTTCGGATGTCGTCTGTGGCTGCGATGAGGGCGGTCTCGGTGCTGTGTTTTGCTCGGAAGCCGGATTGTGTGGGGTCGAGGGAGCCGTTAGACTTGAGGAAGGCGGCGAGCTGGTTGTTGACAGTCTTCTCTATGACTTTGGCAGGGAATGGGAGGAGCGAGATGGGGCGGTAGTTCTTAAGTTCGGTGGGGTCTGCTGTAGGTTTCTTCAGGAGGGCACTGAGTTCGGCATGTTTCCAGCTTTCCGGGAAGGTAGCGGTGTTGAAGGAGCAGTTGATGATGTCCCAGAGTTGGGGTGCAATGACGGAGACGGCCTTGTTGAAGATGTGGTGAGGGCATGGATCGGTTGGTGATCCGGAGTGGATGGAATTCATCAAGCGCATGGTGTCTTCGGTGCTGATTGGGGTCCAGGCGCAAAGGGTGGTGGTGGGGGGCTTCAGTTCGGTGGTGAGGGGAGTGGATTGTTCGCCGAAGCTGTTATGCATGTCAGCGATCTTGCTGTGGAAGAACGAGGCTAGAGAGTCGCAGAGTTCTTGAGAGGGGGTGATGTCGTTGGTGCCGGCGCTGGGGTTGGTAAGCTCTTTGACGATGCTGAAGAGTTCCTTGCTGTTGTGGGCGTTGTTGTCGAGTCGATCCTTGAATGCTGATTTCTTGGTGGATCGGATCAGCTGGTGGTGTTTGCGGGTGGCGTCCTTGAGGGCGGTCATGTTGTCTGTGGTTGGGTTTTTTTGCCAGGCTTTCTCGAGGGTGCGGCAGTTTTTTTGGGAGTTTTTGAGGTCGTCATTGAACCAGGTGGCTTTTTGTTTCCTGGCTTGTTGTGGTGGTTTTTCACGGGTGCTAATTCGTCAGCGCAGCGGGTGATCCATTGTGCGAGATTGATGGCTGCATGGTTTGGGTCCGATGATCTGGTGGGAGGGATTTGGTTTAGCGCTGTGGTGAGCTGGTCGGTGGTAATTTTTTTCCAGTTTCTGCGGGGGACTTGTTGTGGGTGGAGGTGTGTCGTGGTTTTTCTGAAGTTGAAGTGGACGCAGCTGTGGTCCGTCCAGTGGAGTCCTGTGGCGTGATTGAAAGAGATGTGCTTGCTGGAGGAGAAGATTGCGTCGAGCGTGTGTCCGGCGTAATGGGTGGAGGTGTTGACCAGTTGTTTGAGTCCGAGATTGGGGAGGTTGTCCAGAAGGGTGGTGGTGTTGCTATCGTTGTTCTTTTCCATGTGGAAGTTGAGGTCCCCTAGGAGAATGTAGTCCTCGGAGCAGAGGGCGTGTGGGCTGATAAAGTCAGTGATGTCTTCGCTGAATTGTGTGCGGGGTCCTGGGGGTCTGTAGACAAGGGTGCCTCTAAGTGTAGTCTTGGGGTCGGTGTGAATCTGGAAGTGGAGATGTTTGGCGGCTGTGAAGGTGTCGTCAGCGCTGGTCGTGATGCGGATGGAGTTCTTGTGGACGATGGCGATGCCTCCTCCTGTTTGGTTGATGCGGTCCCTGCGGATGATCTTATAACCGTCCGGGATGGCTATGGCGATGTCGGGCACTGATGAGGCGTTCATCCAGGTTTCCGTGAGAAAGGCGGCGTCCGGAGTTGTGGTGTCAAGTAGGTTCCATAGTTCAATGGCGTGTCTTTGGACCGAGCGGGTGTTGTGCAGGATGTACTTCAGGTGGTTGTTGTTTGCGCTCAGTTTGGCGTTATTGGTTGTAGTATGGGACCTGATACAGCTGAACTTGCAGGATTGGCAGGTGAAAGGTCCATGGGCGCGTCCTGGGGCGGCTTGGTGGCAGTCTGGGAGTCGGCCGGTGTTGAATGCAGTGAGGGTTGCGGCGTCGTACGTAAGGCGGGTGGAAAGGTTTTTGCGGGGGCCAGGGGGTCTGGCTCTGGGCGCGGGCCAGGCGCGGATGAGCGTAGACGGGCTTACCTTTGGCGTGCCTTCGGCGTGCATAGGGCATGTCCGCTGCGCGTCGACACTGCGCGTAAGTGACCCTGACATAAGTGGAGAGTGGAGGGGGCGGAGCGAGTGAGGTGCAGCTGGGAGGCGGGAGCGGGGTGGCGAGTGGGGAGGGGATCTGTTCTGGATGCTGTATGGAGCGGGGGTGGGGCCGCGGGTAGCAGCGGCAGGGAGCAGGGAGGGGAGACGGGCTGGGACAACACCAACAATGGCACCAAACTACAACAGAGCAATGCGGGGCGAGATCGGCCTGGCACAGTTATTATTTCACAGTCTGGCACAGTTATAAGTTAAAGGCAGCAAAGAAACAATCCAGCAGCAGATATGATACCACGACCAAGTAGGGCGAGATACGATCTGTCTCTGGATGCAGGCGAGATCCTGGGCAAGTCTGGCACAGCGAGTAGAAGCGATGCAGGACGGCCAAGGAGCGGGTGGAGCGACCGTCTCTGACCTGGTCAGGGCGGTCGCTTTGAAAATTGACCAAAGATTACATTGCAGCTACAGGCCAAAGGCTTCTGGTCTTGTGGAACAAATAATTAACACAATCAAAATGAGGGTGTCAAAGGTGTTTTTGTCAACTTCATTGAAATGGCCCGATGCATTGCCACTTGTGTTGATGAGTCTGCGTAGTACACCCGATAGGAGGAAAGGGCTCTCTCCCCACAAAATATTGATGGGAAGAGTTATGTGACTATCTATGGTGCTAGCTACAGCACTGATAAACATCACAGATGATTTGGCTATGGATTATTGTAAGGGACTGGCTGATATGGTTAATTCTGTGTCCCACCAGGTCAAGGCTGCAACTGCATCCACCTCGAGAGACCTGCTGCATGATCTAAGCCCTGGTGATTGGGTGCTTGTCCGAAAGCACGTGAGGAAGAGCTGCCTTGATGCTCGCTGGCAAGGACCATGCTCGCTGGCAAGGACCATGCCAAGCACTTCTGTTCACAAGTACCGCGGTGAAGTGTGGAGGATTGCCGAACTGGATTCATGAATCACATACTCGCAGAGTTCCAGATCCTGTGGAGGACATGACTCCTCAGAAACTGAAAGAACAAGCCCAATCATGAGAACTCTCGATGAAGCGGAACAATCAGCTGAGCAAGAAAGAATAAATCAAACAACTCTTGAAGTGGAACAACGCAGCACCTAGCACCAGGGCGCAGGAAGGACTCACCGGGCATTCTCCGCCGCCACTGGGGTCCACACGCTGTTAGTTCTGCACGCCGCCGCTGCCATCCATCTGCACGGCCGCCGGCGAACTACAGCTCCCAGCAGGCCGAGCGGTGCACTTCTGGTTTCTGTGCACCCGGAGGCGCTGAAAACAGAGGAGGCTCCCACTGAGGAGCGGGGGAACATCGCAGCACCTAGCACCAGGGCGCAGGAAGGACTCACCGGGCATTCTCCGCCGCCGCTGGGGTCCACACGCTGTTGGTTCTGCACGCCGCCGCTGCCATCCATCTGCACGGCCGCCGGCGAACTACAGCTCCCAGCAGGCCGAGCGGTGCACTTCCGGTTTCTGCGCACCCGGAGGCGCTGAAAACAGAGGAGGCTCCCTCCGCGTCGCGGGACGAGCGCGGGACCAGCCGGGCTAAGCCCGGGCAAAGGGCGGGCCGTCTGTGGCCGTCAGGGGCAGGAAGAGGCAGGGTCGGGCCACCCCGCTAACATCTACAAATTTAAATGGGTAAGAGAAAGAAAATATCTACTTTGGAGGAGGGCTGTAAACAAGCTAAAGTACCAAGACATTCCAATACCATTATGACATATCTTTCCTCTGCTGTGGGGGCCTTGACCAAGGAGATAGCTAATGCTGAGCAAGAACTGGGCATCACTCCTTCCCTCATGCTTAACATAGTACCATCCCAACTGAAGGAGGTCAATGAGCTTGGCTCCACTGACACACCCATTCTTCCCTTGGAACCAACTGTCACCATTGTAAATCCACCTCCCCTGGGTCAAACGAGCTTAGATACTATCCATGTCTCACCTACAAACTCACACAGTTTGATCAACCAGAGGGGTCCTCATCCAGCTAAACGTAAAAAGGGGAAAAACGTCAGCACGATGACCACACCTAGTGACTGCACGGATGGTCTAGGAGATAAACTTGAGGAACTCTTTGTGGCCAGGATTGAACCCCTCTTGGTGGAATTGCTAAAGACATTGTAGATACCCTAAACACCTGCCTGGAAGGTCTTTTAAAGAAATGCTCCCTTATTGACAGACTCGTAAGCTCTCTACCTCCCAATACTGCTTTATCAGGTAAACGTTTGCTTGAGGACGCGGCAGGGGGTTTGTTATCGGCAGGTAACATGATAGCTGCACCTCCCCCAAGGTAGCGCCGTGGATAATGAAGTTAGCCCACAGGCTCCTAATTTGGTTCCACCCCGACGGACGACTGGTGCTCCCACCTTGGAGGCCCAGTCAACCGCATTACCCCAGAAGAGTCCACCCCCCAGAGGAAGGTCACCCCAAGGTCATATAAACTTAACCTTCCCCCAGAGACGTCCCCTCTGGTAGCAGTGTTTATGGGGTTGAACCGCTCATGGAAGGGGAGAGGGAATCAACCCGGGATCTTGTGGCTAAAGCGAAATTGTGGTGCTCTGAGAAATGTTGTGGGGAGAATATTGCAGACATGATCATCTATGCAAGGAGGGTGGGCTGGATTGGTAAACAACCAAAAACTACATATGGGGATTGTGTGGTAATTAACTTTTGTAGGGCCGACCTAGCTGATAGGCTGTTTTGGGATGGGTCGGCGATCTCCATTAGGGACCACTTGAGACCGGTTCCTCTAGGGTTTTTTTACCAATTTCCAACCCACACTAAACCTACAATTAATTACCAAGCAAGATGGCAGGGCCGGAGGGCAGTAGCAGGACGTAGAAACGTCCTGAATAGCCCAAAGACACAATTTGTAATGGCCCACAATGTTCCACTGATAACCCGCCCGAGGCTCCGGGGGATTCAACAGAGGTTGGTGGACTGATCTTGAGTAACTCCTACGCCCCCCTGTCTAGTATGGATGATACAGATTGACCACCAAACGTAGAAATAACACCGATAGAGGGGGGAAGCAATTTAAATGGAGCGGCAGCATGTAAAATCCTCAGCTGGAATGTCGCTGGAATTAGATCTAAAACTGGCGACACTGAATGGGGTTAGATTTATTTCAGAACACAAAGTTATCACCCTACAGGAAACCTGGGATACATCATCCTGCTTTTGGCTGGATGGGTTTGTAGGCTTCGCTGTAGCGGCTACCGCAAGTAATGCAGGTAGAGCCAAGGGAGGGCTTCTGACCCTTTTTTCACTTGATCTTAAAGGGCCTTTAAAACATATTAAATATGATTCCCCGAATTGCCTGATTGTTGAAAGAGAAATCTGCCCCTCTAAGAGTACACTGTTTATAAACTTTTATAATTCACGTAATAAGGACGATGGTGGCGATAATATAGCCACTCTCGATTCCTTTTTAAATTTAGTCAGTCATAATTCTCATACTAAGTATGAATATGTGTTCATGGGCGATTTTAATATTCATCCCTGTGACTTTGGGTGTGGTTCAATCGATCGCATGATGACCATAGGTCAGGAGAGCCCTCACTTTGAGCACACTAAAGCTGTAGAAGAACTGGAAGAACTTTTGGCCAATTTTAATTTTTATGAATCAAGGGACACGGAGGGGGAATCCAGAATGCCTACTTTTAAGGGGACAGTTCCGGGCACAATAATTGACTATATATTTGTGACCCCTGTCATCCTTAACCGTGTTATCTCTTATCGCACAGTCCTTTCTCCCCTGAGTGACCATAACCCCGTCCTCTTGGAGGTGGCTTGGGGGGACTTTATGGGCCCTATGCCGGGGCGGGCCGTGGCAGGACCCGCCCTACGCACAATAGATAAGGGTAGAAGGCTCAAGTGGGCAAATGTGGTCCCTAGTAATTTTTATGCTGACATTAGCCCGCAAATCGAGGATCAGATTGCGATTTGCCAGAACCCAGCCTCGCAAGGTTATGAGATAATGGATGCCTTCCAAACGATCTGTTGCAAAATTTCTTCTAACCTTACGGTGAAACTAAGGAAGGGAGAAAACAACCACTGCCGATGGTTTGACGCTCCTTGTTCGAAAGCCCATAAATCCCTAAAAATGGCGCTTAAAGCTAACCCTAGGAATAGATCAGCCATCATCTCCCTAAGAAAAGATTACAAACAAGCAATAAAGACCAGACAGGAAAACATCAAACAAGAGGCTTGGGAGAACCTATTCTCTATCGACATCCTGCGGGACAGTAGGCAATTCTGGGCCGTAATTAACCAGCCTTACTTCTCTGATTCACCCAACCTAGGTATGGACTGTGTCATCCCGGATGACAAGTGGTTGGCACATTTTAGTTCCATCTATGGAGACAATGGTACGGCCACACAGCAACCTAATGTGATTGTGCCTGAGGCTATGCCCATGTACTTCAACAGGGCTGAGGTAGAGAAAGCAATCCGTGCCACTAGCAGGAACAAAGCTCCTGGCCCGGATGGGGTGCCGGCTGATTTCTATATACATTCCCCAGACCTATGGGCAGGTATCCTAGCTAAAGTATTTACAGCTGCAATCAGTCACCCCACTCCAATCACATGGGCTACTTCCACAATAGTTCCCATCTTCAAGAAGGGGCAAAGGGATGACCCAGGGTGCTATCGGCCTATATCCCTCCTGGACTCTGCAATTAAGATCTTAGGCAGAGTCCTCCTGGCTAGGTTAAGGGATAGCCTGGATAGTTGTGGTGGCTTGGCCGACATCCAGTACGGCTTCAGAGAGAAGAGAGGCACGATAGAGCAGTGCTCTAACCTACACCTGCTGATCTCCAAATACACGGTAGCCAAGGAGGGGTCACTGTACCTAGCGTTCATGGACCTCTCCTCGGCCTTCGACCTGGTCAATAGGTCCAAGCTCTGGGATATCCTCTTGAAGATTGGGATAGATGAGGCCCTGGCTAGGTTCATGGCCTCACTTCATCAAGAGTTGTTTGCAGTGGTGCGGGTTACAAAAGAAGGTAGATGCACGTCCCGTTTTAATTCGAAGTGAGGGGTCAGGCAGGGCTGTATACTTGCTCCTCTGCTATTCACTATCTACATCAACGGCCTAGGTACCCATTTAGAGGGTGCCGCTAGAGATGTTCCGCGTGTAGGAGAAGTTAAGATCCCTGCTCTCCTATACGCGGACGACGCAGTGCTGATAGCCCGCACTGGTGTCTGTCTCCAACAGCTTTTGGACACATTCGGTACCTTTATGGACCAATTAGACTTGAAGGTCAACTCAAGCAAGTCACACACTATGGTTGTTGGTCCCCAGAAGAAAAGAGCCCTGGTAAAAACATTTAGATGCAAGGGTGAAGTCGTGTCTAGAGTACCCGTTTTTCCCTACCTGGGCGTGCTTTTTGATAACAAGGGTACCTGGGGCCCCCAGGTGAGGGCTAAAAGTTTGGCGGTGACTAGGACATCAATGGCCCTCCTGGGGTTTGCTAAAAGGTTGGGTCACAGACCGATGGAAGCTATCCTAAAGGTTTATAACAGCAAATGTGTCTCTGTGGCATTGTATGGCGCACCTTTATGGGGGTATGCATGTTTGGAAAACATTCAAAAGGCGGATAATAGATTCTTATGCTCTCCCCTATGCCTTCCCCAATCAACACCAACTTTTTCCATACTTGCTGAGGTGGGCATGGACTATGTCCATGATAGGTTAAAACTGGCGCCCCTCATTTACTGGCTCAAGACATGGCTAAATCCAGAATTATCTCTTAACCATCTGATAATGCAAGAAGTCATGTCTTTGGATTATAGTAGCAGTATTCCCTGGTTGGCTTATTTGAAAAAGTCCTTCATGGATCTGGGCCGCCGGACCTTTTTACTGATCCCTCTGGCATAACAAATCAAGACATAGCCATCATTAAAAAATAATTTATGCTAAGGTCAAGATTGAGCCGTGAAGAAAAGGAACTGCTAAAGCCCACAGTTAGACGTCACTATTTGTTAGTTACTTCAATTGTATTAGAACCCTATTTATGTTTTGTCACCAACCCTTTTCACAGGTTTCTTTTAACTAAATTTAGATTCAATCTTATTCATTTTTATTTAGGAAGTTTTAACACTTGGGCAAAACCAGAGTCAGCACCGCCCTGTACTTGTGATAGCTTTTCTGCACAAAACACCATGCACTTTATTATGTTTTGCGATTTCTTTTCTGAACAGAGGAAAAAACATTTGTTACCTGTTTTAAGGGAAGCTGGTTTCTCCCAGGTGAGACCAGCTATGTTTTATCTCCAATCAGTGAATAATATCCGCATTACATTTTGCTTGGCAAACTTTTTAGTGGCGGCGGCTAGATCAAGATCATGTAAGAAATCATTAAACTTCCCTGTATGAACTGTTTTTATATATTTTAACCGTAATACCCTATCACATGTATTCGATTGAATTGAAATTGCTTAATTGTATTTTACTTGTACATAAATGTCCTTTTTTATGTTCTTTGTATGATTTTTAACTAAATCGAATAAAGATAACTTGACTGACTGACTGAACTCTTGAAGTGACTGCAGACTCAGAGATAGACAATATTGTGGAAGTGAACTTTGAACCAGAGCAGAATGAACAGCCTGGTGCAGAAGGATCAGATCAAGAGGAAGAGCGGAGGGCAGATGCTGCAACAGCAAAGCGGCCAACAAAGAAAGAAAGGCTGAACATAAGGCTTGCATCTGAGAAAGATCTCGCTCCAATTCCTGAAACATCTGAATCCAATCAAAATGAAACTGAAGAAAGACCTGATGGTCTAAGACAATCCAGAAGGGAGAGAGTACCGTCTCAAAAGTACACATCTCCCGAGTGGACGTACCTGGCTGCAGATGCAGAGACTGGAAAGATATGGGAGGCTGTGGATAGGCACAGTGAGTCACGGAAGGAGCACTTTGACAATTGACATTCAGTTAATAGTCCCTGGAGTTGATGCCTTCGGAATTCTGACTCTAACTGTTCCCGATCTACCAAGGCTGAGTGAATTGCGCTTTTTGATCCTCAACCAAGTTGCTTTCCCTACTTTTGGTCGACAGCCAACTGCACAAGAAATGGGAAAAATTTGTGCTGAAATACTACAACTTGTTCTAGCTATGCTTGGATGAAATATCATAAATGATAAAGATTGAACTGTAAAGAAATCTTATTAGCCTTAGAAAGAAGATATCCTAGCCCCAAGAGGAAGAAGATTTAAAATTGGGGACTTTCAATAGAGAGAAGAATTAAGGGTTAGGGCTGACTACGTCTCTTCAATAGGTTTAGTATTGTTGAACTGAACATTGCAAAAATCAAATTGAGAAAGGAAAATAAAATACAATGTAAATAACTTTGTTGAATTCAGTTACATTTTAATTCAAAACTGGGATTCAAAATTGGGGCCCGAGAAGTCAGGATGCAAGCAGAAATGCATAATTGGTACCCTTATAGTTGTGGTGCTTATTGTCAAAGCTCTGGTGATTGTTACATCGTTGGTGGGGTCTCATGATGCTGATAAGAATGAAATGACACCTACCCCATCTACTGCAGACGTAGGAGAGAGTGCATCTGCCAAAAATAGAGATATGATTAGGGAAACTAGTCAGATGCTACACGTAGATTTATCAAAAGGAGATTTTACTCTGAAAGCATATGAATATGTAGACACAATGGAGGCAAAAGATTGTTACGTGGACATGCAACTACCCGCATCAGTAGAAGAGGCCATCCAATATCATCACTTACCTTTGACTTATGGCATCACATGTAGTGTGTTGCTAAGCATGTTTTATAGTAGGCCCATTTTGAGTACTATTTCTCAAATTATGATGTGGTACTCTCAGAAGTCTCAGTTCTAAAATACATGAATAAGTATGATTACTACAAGGAGGTAGAGAGGATATCTATGTATTTTGTGCCTACTCTTACGATAGATACTTCATATGCTCATAGACAAAATTTGACTTGCATGTTGACTGTTTTTGAAAAGAAATTTGTAGATCAGATAGAAGATCGACATAGACAGACCTTATTTAGACTAGACCCAAAGCATAAAGTTATCCCATGGACACAGGACAAACTAGATCATAAGACAAAGGGAAGTTCTGGTCCCATAGCTTTAGACTTTCAGCAAAAGGAAAGTTATGCATTAGACACCCGTCAACTTATTATGACAAAAAATGTGTGGTTGAGAGTGATTGCGAACACATTTTCTTAATTGAGGAAGCACTAAGAAAAGCATTATTGGACAAATTGACCATAGTACCAAATGTGTATTTTGTGTGTGGAAAAAGTGCTTATCTGAAAATGCCCAAGAATTGGTATGGTACATGTTATTTAACAGTGGTATTCCCCAAAATCATCCATGTAGATGATCTATGGTCTCTAGAAGGAAATGGCGTTCACAGAGGAAAATGTGGTGCAAGTGCTGAAGAAATTTTTGGAGATGTATTTGGAGCCATGATACCCAGTGTGGGTGTAATTTTGAATGATGTGAACATTTGAAAACTGGCAACAATAGTGGATAAACTCTCTGTGAAAATGGCCCAAATCTTATTACTCATTGATGGGGAGATGGTCTCGATTAGGGCTATGGTTCTTCAAAATGGACTTGCTTTAGACGTCCTCTTAGCAAAAGCTGGAGGAGTCTGTAGATTACTGAAAGTTCAACAGTGCTGCACGTATATTCCTGACAATAGTCGGGATATACAAAAATATATCAGTAACTGTTGGACTTTGGCCCTTAGGGCAGGTTCACCCCTAGACTTTTTGCTTGAAATGGTGACCTGGAGATGGTGATTTTTTTGGATTCTGCGCACTTTCACTGTGTCCCAGTGGAAAGTGCGTGCGCACTCTGAGTGCATGTGCTGAGCTAGGCCTGCCCGCCCATAGGAATGCATGGGGAATGTATGTGTCCCTGGTAGTTCCTGATGCGTGGGGTGTACAGGCTTGAGTCTGGTATGTGTGAACTCGTGTGAGTGAATGCTGCGCAACGGTGTATGCAGCATGTATGTGTCTAGTAGCGAAGCGCCATTTCTAGACATGGCTGTACGTGTGCTGTGAGGGTGCTGGCGTGTGATTGGCTGGAGCTGGCTGGCATGCCAGGCTCCAGGAAGTCTGGATGGGTCTGCCCGGTGGTGAGTGGGAGATCAGCATGAGTGATGTGTGGGAGGAGTGTACCTGTGTCCTGGATGGGCTGGGTTTTCCCCACACAATGCTGGCTCCGCCCCCCTGTGGTGTGTCTAATGACCCAAGCCCTGCCAGTGAATAGAGAGGGTGGTTGAGGTAAACAGAGTACTCAAGAACCAGCTGCGACTGGTTCCGCCCCCACTCTGCACCCTTGAACAAAGGAATGCACTGTATAAAAATGGGGCTGTGTCCCCACTGAAGTTGTTCTCTTCCAGGATCCTGAGGGGGCTGTTGCTGCTGCTGGGCCAGAGGACCGCCACTTGGGCTGTCTCCCTGCCTGGAGACCCAGTGAGCTGGCTCTGGGCCCAGCCTTGCCCCTCTGCCTACTTCCCTGAACTTTGCTGGACTTTGCTTCTGTTAAGCGCCTGGGAGCGCTTTACTTGGGGCCCTAGCGCTTGAAAGCGCTTTCTTTTGGTCCTAGCGCTGAGGGAGCGCTTTATTGGCCTCTAGCGCTGTGAGAGCGCTTTATTTGGAATTGTAGCGCTTGGGAGCGCTGTGATTGCCCCCTGGCGCTTGGGAGCGCCTTATCGACCTTGTAAAGCGAGTGCCCACCTCGCTGGTTTTGAATAATCGAGCGCGTGCCCACCGCGCTTTATGGTAATTAAGGCCGGTGCCCACCCGGCATTGCCCCTCGAGATTCACCGCCGCAGCCCGGGGTGTTTAAAAACGTTGCCGGGCCGCTGCCAAGTGCGACCCGGAAGTGTTCTCGCCGGCCGGCCAATCGGAGAGCGGGCCGACCGGAAGTCCCGCCCCCGCAGCCGCGACCCGGAAGTCAGGCAGGCCGGGGGCAGGAGAGAGGCAGGCGGAAGCTGCTGCCTGCCGGAGCCCCGGGGAGAAGAAGAGCCGCCGGGCAGAGGAGACGCGCTACTCCCCAGACCGAGGGAGCATCTGCAGAAGCCGGTGAGTGACTGCTCAGGGAGAGGGGGGCGTCGGGGCACATTGACGGTGCCCGCCCCTCCCCTCCAGTGCGAGGCTCACGGCGCCCCATTTGTGCAGAGCCCAGAGAGGCTCCCGCCCACATCTTCTTTCGAGCCTGCGAGGCTCCACCGGCAAAGGGGGCATTGGTGTCTCTAGAGTCCCCCGAGTGGGACTCCAACGAAGGGGCAAGTGTTCTTAGAGCCCCGAGGCTCTTGGGGGCATTGCTTGATGTTAATAGCCCTGAGAGGCTCAGGGGGCATCACCTTTATTTGTTTAGAGCCCAGCGAGGCTCAAAGGTGCCACAGTCGTGTTTAGAGCCCTGAGAGGGGCTCAAGGGGCCTTCATTGATTTCGAGTCCCCAGAGGGGGGACTCCAACGGTGGTGCCACATTTGCAAGAGTCCAGAGAGGCTCTAGGAGGGCATTTTGATTTACTTCTGAGCCCAGAGAGGCTCCAACGTTGCCCTAATTTCCCTGCACCAGTTGCCCAGCACTTTGTGGGCAACTGCTACGTTTAGGCCCCCCCTGACATTGGACACAGGGCGTCCTAGCCCCAGAGAGGCCAGTTGGCCTAGGGACAGTCACAGGTGGTGACTTACGTGAGTTTGGCGCAGTTGTACTTTCTATGCACCTCTGAATGTATTGTTTATGCGTCATGTGCCTTTACACCTCTGAATGAATGTTGTTATGCATTGCATCATGTGTTTTCCTCTTACACCCCTACAGGTATTGTAATACATAGGTGGTTGTTTTCTCCCTAGTACAGGTGGTGCTAGTGAGATCCTGGTTACCAGTAGATACTGGTTGTGTGCTATTTTGTGCTAAAGATTTTACATGCAAAAGTGCTATTTCTGAAAGTGCTACTTCTGATTCCTGACAGTGGTCCAGGTGGCCCTGTCTTGTAAATAATCCCTTGTAAATTCTGCCCGTGCCTCTGGCACATTGTAAAGTGTGTGTTTTATCTAATGTGTTTTGGTGTAATACAAAGGCTATTTTTTATATAACCTTGTGTGGAGTTTCCTTTGTGGTGGGCCTTTGGTTGTTGTTGCTGGGGTGCGTGCGCAAATACTTAGCCTACATCGCCTCCAAGTTTAGCCTTGCTGCTCGCGCCACGTTACCTAGAGGGTGAGTAGGGGTTATCTTGGCGTGTAACTCCCTTGCCCTGACTTGGGGGTGGTGGTCTCTGACTGACTTTGGCGAAAGCCCTGGCCAGCCGGGGATCCCATTTCCAACATTGGCGGCAAGCGGCGGGATAAGGATTTGTGTTTGCGTTGTACCTTAGTAGCAGCTGGCTGCACCACAAAACTCTGCATTTTAGATGACAACATTTTAAGGGGATTGTGTTTTTGAAATTCCATTGTTTCTTCTCCTGAAGAGTGTCATTTGATTGTGTTCAGTACATTTGTCCCCCGCCCTGCTTCCAGAGTTTGGTACCTGTGTCGCTTTTGGTCAGGTTGAGAAGTCAGGGGTGGTAGAAACTGCCTTACCGATCCGAGGGGAGGGTGTGTGTGGATGAATGGTGTGTTTTCCTGGACGCATGAGTATGAGTTCTCTTTGATAAGGAGAGTGTTGAAGTTTTGGAATTGTGTCCTCTTACTTCAGATTGTTCAGTCCCCTGTGTTGCACGTGTCTGTGAGCATCTTGCCAAGATGGAGTCTGCTTTTAATGTCTGGGGTCTGTTTTTGCATGAACTGAGAGAGTTTTGCGAAGAGAGAGACATTGCAGTGAATGAGTCAGACACCCAGTCCCAACTTAGAGGTAACCTGATCCAATGGCAGAAGGATGACTGGGAGCGTGAGCACAGTGCGGAGAGGGCCCGGGTCTCACACCATGAGGGTGGTGGGTCAGAGGGGAGCCCTGAAGAGTCTGAGGAGGAAGAAGATGATAGCACAGGGACGCCAGCAGAGAGTGAGGACCCCATAGATAGGGAGTCCCTTGCTGGGTCCAGTTTAGGAGGCAGCGCCTCATCCCTTTCCCTGTCCCCAGAGGAGCTGGAAGATAGGAGGAGAGAAAGGGAGCACCATCTGGCTTTAGAAAAGCTCAGGTTGGAGCATGCCCAGGCTATGGCACAGCTGGGCATTAGAAGGCAACAGCTGGAGACCGAGAGGGTCTTAGCGCAGGACAGGATAGAGGAGGCTGAGAGGGCCGCCACCAGAGGCAAAGTAGCTCTGGAGGGTAGACTATCCCCTGCGCGCAGTGTTGAGTGTCTGGATCCCCCAGGGAGGGTTGGGTCCAGTGGTGGCAGCTATTTAAATCACAGTGTAGAAATTCCCAGTTCCCAGAGTATGGTTCCTGTTTCCCCAGAGGAGGAGAATAGGTTGAGGTTTAGGAACCTTAGGAAACCGTCTCACCAGTCTTGGGTAGACTTTGAGGATGACTGTTGTGGAGCACTGTGGGCTTGGGTAGAGGTTCACACTGACTCTGATTTTGAAGTCTTGTTTGATCTTATAGTCAAAGAGCAGGTGCTCAGTGGTTGTTCGCCAGAGTTGCGCCAACACCTGTTGCAAGTTGGATTTACTGATACAGAGTTACTGGCAAGGGAAGCCGACCGCTGGGAAAGGGCCAGAGGTTCTCTAGGGTCATTGGTGAGTGACTCCAAAAGTAGTGGTTCAGGGATCTTCCAGCCCAGCGTGGTGGAAGAGGCTCAGTGTAGCCCAGCTAGGTCCCTGGTTAGTGAGAAGGGTGTAGGGGCTGACTGCCTGGCTCAGTGGAGCAGGAGTCAGTGGGTGGCTGAGAGCCCCCAGAGGCCCGAAGCCCTGTCTCAGAACCTGGGTGGTTTCTTGAGGGAACACCAGGTTGGGGACCTAGGCTGTCCTGTTAGCCCATTTGAGGAGGATCTCCTAGTGAGTAGAGGACCTGGAGTGTCTGTAACCAGAGCTCCTGTGGTTCTAGAGTCTGGCAGTACCGCTCCGGTAGGGAGGGTACAGGAGTCCAGAGTGAGGAGTGATTGGGGGAGTTCCCCAGTGGAAGGACCAGTGGGTCAGGGACTACCCAGTTGGGCTAGGTTCCCGTGTAGTGACCATGGTAACAACACTTCTGGTCTGGGGGATCGTCACGCACTGTCAGGTGGACAGAGGGCGGGAGATCTGCGCCAGACAGACAGTCACGCAACAGATGTGACATTTGTTAGCCTCAGGGGGATTGCGTGTGAATCCCCAGAAGTCCTGGAGTGCCAGGCAATTGTTCCACCGAAGGTTTTAGACCAGAGGTTGGAAGGCCAGGTTCAGGGTCAGCCTGACCTGAAGGGTAGGACGACTGTAACCAGTGTCCTGACCGGTTCTTCTTCCAGAGGAACTTCTCCAGGTGGGAGAGGGCAGACCTCTGGAAGGGGGTGCAGAGGGTGGGAGAGCCCACCTCTGACCCCGGTGCAACTTGAGTGGATAAGTCCTGGGTTGGAATGGCGTTCTAGGGGTACCCCTCGCAGAGGGAGGAGGAACCCTAGGAGAAGAGGTAGGGGGAGGAGAGCCTTCCCCGAGACTCCTGGTCCGCCTGAGGTTGTAGGCCCTCGGCTGGAGTACCAGTGGCAGTCTAGTCCTGTCTTGCAGACAGGAAGAGTGGAAAATGGCTCCTATGTGCCAGGGGTTACTACCCCCCGCTCTGCGAATTGGCATGGACCCGTGGCACCTGGGTGGCCCAGGGCCTGGTCCTGGCCGCGGACAACTTGGGAGTACCAGTGGGGTAGCCCAGTTGGTCCAGACAGTGTGTTTAGAAGGAATCCCATGGGTTCACCGTGGCATAGAACAGGAGGGTGTCCCTGCAGTTGCGGGCCCGCGTCCGTGTTCTATCGCCCCAAGCAGGGAAGTCCATCACGGTGGTGATTGGTCTCCCCTGCGTTTTGGCTGGAAGGGGGTTATGTTGGACTTTGGCCCTTAGGGCAGGTTCACCCCTAGACTTTTTGCTTGAAATGGTGACCTGGAGATGGTGATTTTTTTGGATTCTGCGCACTTTCACTGTGTCCCAGTGGAAAGTGCGTGCGCACTCTGAGTGCATGTGCTGAGCTAGGCCTGCCCGCCCATAGGAATGCATGGGGAATGTATGTGTCCCTGGTAGTTCCTGATGCGTGGGGTGTACAGGCTTGAGTCTGGTATGTGTGAACTCGTGTGAGTGAATGCTGCGCAACGGTGTATGCAGCATGTATGTGTCTAGTAGCGAAGCGCCATTTCTAGACATGGCTGTACGTGTGCTGTGAGGGTGCTGGCGTGTGATTGGCTGGAGCTGGCTGGCATGCCAGGCTCCAGGAAGTCTGGATGGGTCTGCCCGGTGGTGAGTGGGAGATCAGCATGAGTGATGTGTGGGAGGAGTGTACCTGTGTCCTGGATGGGCTGGGTTTTCCCCACACAATGCTGGCTCCGCCCCCCTGTGGTGTGTCTAATGACCCAAGCCCTGCCAGTGAATAGAGAGGGTGGTTGAGGTAAACAGAGTACTCAAGAACCAGCTGCGACTGGTTCCGCCCCCACTCTGCACCCTTGAACAAAGGAATGCACTGTATAAAAATGGGGCTGTGTCCCCACTGAAGTTGTTCTCTTCCAGGATCCTGAGGGGGCTGTTGCTGCTGCTGGGCCAGAGGACCGCCACTTGGGCTGTCTCCCTGCCTGGAGACCCAGTGAGCTGGCTCTGGGCCCAGCCTTGCCCCTCTGCCTACTTCCCTGAACTTTGCTGGACTTTGCTTCTGTTAAGCGCCTGGGAGCGCTTTACTTGGGGCCCTAGCGCTTGAAAGCGCTTTCTTTTGGTCCTAGCGCTGAGGGAGCGCTTTATTGGCCTCTAGCGCTGTGAGAGCGCTTTATTTGGAATTGTAGCGCTTGGGAGCGCTGTGATTGCCCCCTGGCGCTTGGGAGCGCCTTATCGACCTTGTAAAGCGAGTGCCCACCTCGCTGGTTTTGAATAATCGAGCGCGTGCCCACCGCGCTTTATGGTAATTAAGGCCGGTGCCCACCCGGCATTGCCCCTCGAGATTCACCGCCGCAGCCCGGGGTGTTTAAAAACGTTGCCGGGCCGCTGCCAAGTGCGACCCGGAAGTGTTCTCGCCGGCCGGCCAATCGGAGAGCGGGCCGACCGGAAGTCCCGCCCCCGCAGCCGCGACCCGGAAGTCAGGCAGGCCGGGGGCAGGAGAGAGGCAGGCGGAAGCTGCTGCCTGCCGGAGCCCCGGGGAGAAGAAGAGCCGCCGGGCAGAGGAGACGCGCTACTCCCCAGACCGAGGGAGCATCTGCAGAAGCCGGTGAGTGACTGCTCAGGGAGAGGGGGGCGTCGGGGCACATTGACGGTGCCCGCCCCTCCCCTCCAGTGCGAGGCTCACGGCGCCCCATTTGTGCAGAGCCCAGAGAGGCTCCCGCCCACATCTTCTTTCGAGCCTGCGAGGCTCCACCGGCAAAGGGGGCATTGGTGTCTCTAGAGTCCCCCGAGTGGGACTCCAACGAAGGGGCAAGTGTTCTTAGAGCCCCGAGGCTCTTGGGGGCATTGCTTGATGTTAATAGCCCTGAGAGGCTCAGGGGGCATCACCTTTATTTGTTTAGAGCCCAGCGAGGCTCAAAGGTGCCACAGTCGTGTTTAGAGCCCTGAGAGGGGCTCAAGGGGCCTTCATTGATTTCGAGTCCCCAGAGGGGGGACTCCAACGGTGGTGCCACATTTGCAAGAGTCCAGAGAGGCTCTAGGAGGGCATTTTGATTTACTTCTGAGCCCAGAGAGGCTCCAACGTTGCCCTAATTTCCCTGCACCAGTTGCCCAGCACTTTGTGGGCAACTGCTACGTTTAGGCCCCCCCTGACATTGGACACAGGGCGTCCTAGCCCCAGAGAGGCCAGTTGGCCTAGGGACAGTCACAGGTGGTGACTTACGTGAGTTTGGCGCAGTTGTACTTTCTATGCACCTCTGAATGTATTGTTTATGCGTCATGTGCCTTTACACCTCTGAATGAATGTTGTTATGCATTGCATCATGTGTTTTCCTCTTACACCCCTACAGGTATTGTAATACATAGGTGGTTGTTTTCTCCCTAGTACAGGTGGTGCTAGTGAGATCCTGGTTACCAGTAGATACTGGTTGTGTGCTATTTTGTGCTAAAGATTTTACATGCAAAAGTGCTATTTCTGAAAGTGCTACTTCTGATTCCTGACAGTGGTCCAGGTGGCCCTGTCTTGTAAATAATCCCTTGTAAATTCTGCCCGTGCCTCTGGCACATTGTAAAGTGTGTGTTTTATCTAATGTGTTTTGGTGTAATACAAAGGCTATTTTTTATATAACCTTGTGTGGAGTTTCCTTTGTGGTGGGCCTTTGGTTGTTGTTGCTGGGGTGCGTGCGCAAATACTTAGCCTACATCGCCTCCAAGTTTAGCCTTGCTGCTCGCGCCACGTTACCTAGAGGGTGAGTAGGGGTTATCTTGGCGTGTAACTCCCTTGCCCTGACTTGGGGGTGGTGGTCTCTGACTGACTTTGGCGAAAGCCCTGGCCAGCCGGGGATCCCATTTCCAACAGTAACATTTCAGAGATACATCAAGATTTGCGTGATTTGGCTGCAGATGGCATTTGGGAACAAATCGGCAAGGGATTTGGGAAAATTGGAAGTTGCTTTGGAAGCCTGGGACAAGGGATAATGGGACATATCTTGAAACCTATCATAATAGCAGTCATTTGTATCATTGTGTTATTGGGAGCCATTAAAGCTAACAAATGGCAAAAGGCACGTCCTAAAAAAACTCCTTACAGAAACGAGAGCAGCAGTTAGAACGAGTGCAGGACAGTCATTATCTGCACCTTAAGGGGTTAGAAAGAATCAGACACGGATAGCAAGCTTTAACTTCTGTTTAAATCGTTCTCTTCTGCAAAGAGAAAACTATAAGAGAGTAAGATGTTGGTATTATGACATTAGTCATAAGAGGAAAGAACTTATAGAGCGCACACAGCACTCTAAACTGTATGGGTGCATTATACTCATGGTTTAAAGACATTCATCTATAGTTGTATTGTGTGCAGTGTATTACGTTTATCAAATGCATTTATTCAACATTCTAAACATAGAATTATAAAATGTATCTTTATGTAGGATTTATATGTATTAGAGATACTATCATTCCTGTATGCATAACGTGCAGAATGACATTATATTAATATCAATGTAACTGTGTGTTGTTTAAGTTGCCTGCACGGTAGGCCCAAAGCTGTAGGTTGTTGAAACTTTCGAAACCCTTGGTAGCTAAAAGAAATAATTAAATGAATTGTTTTTGTGAACAAGAACAGTATGCTCTCATCCCATTGCAGGTACAAGAAGTCAACTTCGTTATTTTTAGTTTAAGGAGATAACCGGAATGTCTTTGAAGGGTCTGAGAAGGGCGGATACCTTCAGTACATGGCCTATCTGCATTCCAAGGCCACTCGAAGAAAAGAAGACTTAATTAAAGAAGCGATGGAAATTCACCACAACCCTTGAAAGTGAAATGATTCGTCATGTGATACATTTAGGAGGGGGATGAGTTTGTCCTTTTTAGGTCTCGTAGAGGCGTGGGCTTGAGAGAGATTTTGTTCTAAAAAGGGTCCTGTAAGCCCCACCCCTCCTTTCCATTGGGTAGCGTCAGCGTTCATGGTAAACGATGGCTTCGCATTGGAAAAGAGGGGTTTTGGGTGCCACCCTGCGCGCTTTTCGGACAGCCCCTACGGACAACATCATCTGGTTTGTGAAGACATTTTTTATCAGCTTGTTTATTTAACAAGCTGATAAGAAAAGTGTTCATCACGGCCGAGAAACTGACGAGATCGCGCGCCTGCTGTGCGCATGCATCCTGCGTGCCCTGAACCCACTCCCCCTCCTCGTGCATTAAAATCACCCTGCAGTACGTCCCCTCACTCCCCAGATGTTTTTTATGCAGTAAAACACAAAGGAATTTGAATTGTCAGAAAAAGTGGAACTGTGCGTCTCTGAAAATTTAAAGTGCTCTAAAGGAAAACAAATTGAGGCAATCCTCTCACCGTCCTTGTGGGGTGAGGGAAGTGCTACAGACACTGTTAATCAGTGAAATGTCTCCATTGGCCCACCCCTATTAGATTCCAGCGAAGGAGTAGGCGATAAATGTGTTTACATTGTTGACTTGCGCAGCAGAATAAATCACACAGCTGCCCCCTACCCGTTTCTGATCACTAAACTGTGTTCGCCTGAGCAGCGTCTCTCTTTACTTTTGTGTAAATGATTTTACAAAGTTAGGTTCAGACAAATTGCGTTTCAGGTGGCAAAAGGAATGGCGTTGGTGCAGATGTCTTGTGCCCTGAAAGAGTCGACCGATATACTCTTGTAAAGGGCACCCATAGCCCTTAAACTAGTTCGCGCAGAACCAATGTTTTTAATCTTTCGTGTTTCCTCTGACTCAGATCGTGTGATCTTGGGCAAATCACTTCACGTCACTCCAGTTCTTTACATTTCTACTTCTGAGTTGACAACGCAGCTGTCAGCTAGACATAGTCTTACAAATTCTTTAGATCATATATAGAGAGTGAACTTTAGCTCCGGCCAGATGAGTATTTCTCTCGTACTTCATGCTATTGGAAGGAAGTTTGACGGTTCTTTCCCCGTCCTATGGAATGCTTGCATTGCAGTGCATGAAAGATGAAGGCGCTGCATACTGATGCGATCAGCAGACCCCTTCACCCCCAAGGCCTACCTCTCGTTAAGAAGTCTGCTCTAGAACACACACCGCACGACACGAGGCTGCCAACACTAGTATCAGATCATCCACGGGGAGTGACAGCAACAGTACAAGATAAGAGAGAAAGGAGTTGGCTTAAGGGCTAGGGCGGCTACTTCAAATCTAGGGAAATAGGTTCGAGTCTTGGCAACGACGCGCAACATCCTGTGATTCTGTGCAAATAAAAATCTCCCTGTGCTTCAACTTCTATATATATAAAAACGAAAGTATGTCTGTCTGTCTGTTTGTCCTTTATGCATTACTACACCATTCATCCGATCGCCATGAAACTTTGGGAAGTTGTTGAGTGCACTCCCGCGAAGGTTTCTGTAAAAAAAAACAAATAACAATCGGCCCGAGGGCCCTCATAATCTTTCGAATACTGAAATAGACAGCGAATGTGCGAGCATCATCGACAGTTATGACCCCCAAACGGAAATCGATTGGTCAATCTAATTCAGAAGCATGAAAGAAAAAGGCATTACGAGCTTCAGAAACAGACGAGCAACGGGAAGCAAGACTAGAAGCTGTTCGAATACAAACTGCTGAAGCCTGTAATTCTCAAACAAACGAGCAACGAGAATCAAGATTGGAAGCCGATCAAGTACGCACTGCTCAAGCCCGTTCTTCTCAAACGACCAAGCAACCAGAATCAAGATTGGAAGCCATTCGGGGACGCACTGCTCAAGCCACACTTAGAAATGTTTTCAAAAATAAAATGAATACGTTTCAATTACAATGACACAATGTATATTTAATATTATCATAACTAGTTCCCTTGAATTTCCTTTCTTCTGAGATCGTAGCAACGCGCTACGGGTAAGCTAGTATAAATTAAAGTGTCCTCCTGTAACGCAACTGCTGCTGTGTAAAACGTCCCGATACCGAATTCTGCATCCATTATCATCCCTAGTTTACGGTAAACAATGCCAAATCATGTACGTTGACCTTTTAGCTCAAATCATTTATACCTATACCCATAGTCAAAAATATCCATTGCCACTTTCAAGAGAAGCGAATCTCTTCTTTCTGAAATTAGACCTCTCCATAGATAATCAGTAGGACTGGGTGAATCCGTAGGTGGATGATTCTGATTTTAGTTTAGCAGGGTGTTAGCTTTGCAGTGCTGCATCTGTATTCTTCTGGTTTATGCTCGCCTTACCAAGCTCTTTCTCCAGAGATTCCACAAAGGAAAAATTTACAAAAACTTAGTGCTTCAAACTTGCATCCAAATACCAACTTACAATCATAGACAAGTGAGGAGAGCAGGCCTCCACATGCTCGGTCATATATTCAGATTTGATGTTCAAACCTTCAAAATAATACCAAATGATTATGTTGTTTTATCATGTTATGTAATGGACTCCATACATCACATCCCTGCTTTAATATCCTCTAGATTCTTGTATGCTAGAAGCTGTGATACAAGTTTAGCAAGCAAAGTAGCTATTTTGGCGATAAATGTGTTTTAAATTATTCCCTGAAGGGGTGAATAAAATAGCAAGTTTTAGAACTATTTTAGAGGCAGATGCTTTTTATTTTATTCCCTGAAGGGCCCGTAGGGAGGAGTATATGTTTTGTGCGACCTGCTTACTAAAAGTGACTGCAACATAAAAAGCTGGGTGTTGGTCTGTGAAACATGTGAATAACTGGTTAAACAAGTGTTCCTAAATTCACAATAATGTAATTTTCTCTACTTCAGTCACTATCCTGCAGGTATGGCTTGTGCGGTCTATCATCGGAAATGTAGCTTCTTAACTGCTCTCACCTGTCTTCAAGTGTACAAAGCCTCTTTTTAACCATGTCCACTCTTCTCCTCTTTCACACTTTTGTTCCACGTTCTGGGACGTTGAGTGCTTATCTTGTTGCAACTATTGGCTAATAGAAAGGAAAACGGTGTTCTCCTGCATGATAAAATCATTGTACCATAAACCTGCTATCATCACACAAGGATTCCATTTTGATGCTTTAATGTTTATAAACAGACAGTACATTGAATTAGCCACAGCATCTGTTCGGTGACTTGCTGTTTGGTGTATGCATCTTTTGCTGACGGCAATGGAATAATTGACTTTCCAGAGTTTCTTACAATGATGGCCAGGAAAATGAAAGATGCACAGCTACCGAGACATCTAGTACAAAACTGATTTCAATATGTACCCGTGGATGAATTATTGTCAGACATAAAAAAACAAATGGAGAGTTAGTAAATATTGACACAAATACACTGAGTACAGACAGGGTCAACTTACAAGTTGCCCAGAGCAGTTTCTGAAATGAGAATAGGTCTATTGGCAATCAGCTTGGTGTTTCTAACCACCCTCTAATCCCGGGTACAGAAACAATGGATCTGGTGAAACCGGGTTGGAATCTGCACTCTCTTAAACAGTGGGTGATTCTAGACTGGGCACCAGGCAAAGATGTGCAGTCCTGCTCCACTGTTCCCCTCCTGCATCAAATGTTAGGTGGTTGTTAGAGAACACTGCCCATGGTTGTATAATGGAATCAAGCAAATGATTACCACGCATGCCTTAACTACCCGGTTGTTGAAATGCTGTTCTGTTACCCTGCGTTACCTTTTCCATGCACGTCTTTACCCCCACATAGGCCTTTAGCATGCATGTCTTTGGAATGAATGTTGTTGTAAAGGCATGATTGGTAAAGGCATATGAGTGGTAAAGGTTACCTGTGGTCACGGGACACACATTGTAAATGCTGGCACCCGCCATGTCCCCTCCCATGCCCGAACCCTATGCAACACTCCACCCCTCTCACCCTGCCCTGAAACCTTAAGCTTATATCTCAGCCCTAAAACACCCCAGCCCTGAAAACGACCCCGATGTTTGAAAGATGTCCCGCCTAGTAAGTTCTTTCTTGTAATATTACTGAAACAAAATAGTTCCCTGCTGATTTTCTGCATATTTCCAATTATTTTGATTGATTACTCCTTCCTTCAAAACTGTGTCGTAATTTTCAAAATTAAATTGAATGGAATAGGAACGTATTAAGTGCATACTGTCGCTCCTGTTAGTGCAGTTCTACTCTAATAATGCTGCTCACAATACTGTCCCAGTTATTTCTGTGATCTTACTCCTATTACTATTCTCCTGGTGAAATTGTTTTTGTTCTCCTTATATTACTGTTATTGCTAAACTGCTCAATCTGCTGACACTGCTATCATCCTAACTTTGCTCATACTGCTGTTCTGCTAACACTACTAGCAATGCTCTAATGGTACCTGCTATTGTTAAAGGTTAGACTGAAAATGTCAACATTATCAGCACCATCTTGCTCTCCTTGGGTCCATTCGTGCGCGTAAGCGGCAGCCATTTTGTGCACCATGGCCTCCCTGCCCCTCGCCGATAGCCAGCGTCTCTCTCTCTCTCGACCTCGCAGGCAAACCCCCCGCGCACTGACAACCCCCCCTCCGCTCTCACATGTCTTGGGTCATAAACCCCTCTTCAGCGCGGCTCTGCCTCGGAACCCCATCCTGTTCCCAGCGCGACACTTCCCTTCATTCCTTTCATGGTCCCAGGCCCTTTGATGCAAACCCCCTTTTCCTGTGTGCCCGTTTGTCTTCTTCGTTCCCAGGCCACCACCTAAGCTCTGCGGACACTGTTTATTGCCCCCCCCTGTACAGTAGGAAGCTCCCCTCATTAAAGGACCCTCGAGTTGATCAAAGCCCCCACCCTATGAGATCCGATCAAACCCCCACATTCCATGAATCGGCGGAATGTCCAGCTGCGCGGTAATCATCACCTGTTGTGACCGGGGTGAGGACTTCAACTGTAAATGTGTGAGGGAACGGGTATGAAGGGAAGATTCGGATGATATCCCTCCGTACATCAAAGCATTGCCAAGGATGTGTTGTATGTAATAAAGCAATAAACTTGTGTATAAGAGGCCAGGCCTCAGAGATGCGGGCAGAGCACCTCGTCGATACTTGCTGTCCGAACCGATGTGTTCTCCTCCGGAGAGATTCTGAATAAAACCCTTGTTTCCTGCCTTCCAGTCTCCAGCGCCTGCCTCTTCATTTGATTAATATCTTGTGGGTTTAGGAGGCGACACCGCCGGGCAATACTTAAGGATCTTTTAATCTGGTTGGTAGCCTGACCTTTAACAATTGGCGTCCCAAACGTGGGGCCCATCAGTGACTCGTGGATCCAGTGGGAGAGGTCCTGACGACAGAGTGAACGACTGCAACGATCGGGAGCGCGCCTGTCCGATAGACCCTCGTCTGACAGCCGATCATCCGAACTTCACTGGTTCCGAACAGACCTCTCTCGAGTGATCTACGGTCCTGACTGGGAACCATCAGGAGTGCCGCGAGGAATACGAGGAAAAGAGGACGATCGGGCGCTGGATTCGGAAGACAAGAAACTGTCCATGCGTCCGGGTAAGGTCGTGTAAACACGACGAATTGCGAAATGGTTATTTGAATTGTCCAGAAAATACTAGTATTACTCTTTGTTAATTTATTTGGAGATCCTCTGTCTGCAAACGGAGAAACAACAGGCTCTCCCTTTGCAAACAGTGGAGGATAGGTAATGCAACTGTCGTGTCTATCTTTCTCCCCCACTGATTAATTACTTGAAACTGAACCATTGTTCACAGACTGTTTTCTGGAGATTCTCTGTCTGCAAACAGGAAAGAGCCCCTCTCCCCCCCCCTTTTTACAGATAGTGAAAGGGTAGGTAACGCAGACCTTTGCGAGCCTACTTATTCTCCCCACTGAATTGTTTTTTTATTTTTATATTGGTTCATGAGGTATTCACTGCTTGCAAACAACGTAGAATAGAAATATTCTGTCTAGTCTTTGCACACAGTGATAAGATAGGCAGTGCTGACTTTTTGTCCCTCGTTGCGAGCCGTCATGTCTGTCTTCTCCCCACTGATCGGTAGCCTGTTTAGCCCGGACCGCTTATTAGAGATGAACCATCCGGCTCCACCGGAAGGCACCCCTAATAAGGACATGTTCATGAAGCATGGATTGATCGCTATAGCCTATAACAAACTGTGGCATAAATACACGAAAAAGAATGGAGAAAGTCAGTGGCCACTGATAGGATCCTTCGATGATGACAAAATAAACGCGCTAGAAACAGCCCTAGGTAAAAATAAGACAACGCCCACTATGCTTGATAGTTTCGGCATGTGGCGCAAAGAAACTGAACAACATAAAAGGAAAATTGAGAGTAGGTTGGAAAAAGAGCTGCGAAAAGCAGCCCACCTAGCTGCTCAGAAGCTAGAAGGAGAGATAAAGGAAAGAGAGAAAGCCAAACAGAAACTAGAAATGGAAACATCAAGCCAGTGCCCGGTTAGAACGCCCTCCATGCTCTACCCTGATTTATCCTCGAGACAAAAACGAGCGAGCGATGATCTGCTGTTAGGCCCTCCGACCATCTACATGCCCCCTCCATATGCCCCTTCCCAACCCTTAGCACAACACCCACCACCCCCAGGTGCAAATGAGGGTAGTACCACAGCTTCGGCCCCCATGGTCTCTGTGCCGGCCGAACCTCTTGTACCAAATACTCTGCAAAAGGCAACGTTGGGCGACCCTGAGACCCGAGGGACCGGTTCCGCAAGAATAAATAGACTAAGCAAAGATGAGCAAACAGGGATCGACAAGATAGTAAGAACACTGGTAGAAAGGAAGGAAGGTGAAGAGTACATCACGGATATGTTTAAATCATATACAGGGAGTCACAGACGACACTTTACTGTACGACTGTGTTACCATGTCTTGAACGCATACGAGGACCGATATCGAGACCAAGGTCCCGAGAGCCTAACGACTCTGTACCGGAAGGTCGATATCGGGGATGAGGGCGAGTGTGATGTGACGGACCTCCTTACGCGCACGCTTGAGGTTTTCCGCCACCTCACTGAACGAGAATCGGGAACTAAACCCACGACATCCGTGGCGACCGAACCACCAACTGAGCAACCTAGCACCATGATGCCAATACGAGAGGCTGCCCCTTACTGGGTGCCTCCACGAGGTGCAGGGACCCACGATGATGCAAACCACCAAGATGCAAAAGGAAGGGTAGTGTACAACTGGGTCTACCAGCCATGGGACCGACAAGAGATTCTGACATTCCGGAAATCTCTACCCGACCTACGTAAAAACCCCACTGCCTTCTATACTGAATTGGGTACAGCCCTAGGTTCAACGATTATGACCCTGGCTGACATCGACTTGTTTTTCGGGTTATGTCTACCAGCTGATGTGTGGAAGCAAATCCGGAAAGTCGACCACCATGAGCTGCTCGGACATACCTGGACACAATTCGAGGAAATTGATAAACAACGGGGACCGGGACAAAAGCCTTTGAAATCCATTTTAGACCTCCCGGATAAAATCGTACAGAAATTAAAAACCCTGATTCCAGAAAAGAAAGTGGACTGGTCGATAGTAACGGCCTGCCGCCAGAAACCCCAGGAGGACGTATCGGAATACTTCTCTCGGTTCGAAACAGTGTTCTCCGATTACAGCGGCCAGGACATGACCACTGCAACCGGACACCATCTGTTTGTCCAGAATTATGTTAAGGGTCTGTCATCCGAGGTCTCCCAGAAACTGCAGGCTAGCGAGAGTAGTTGGGCAGCCTCCAAACCTACGGCTATCCTCCAGATGGCCCAATATTATGAACATCAGAAAAATGAAAACGATAGGGCAACCGAGAGAAAGAAGAAGGATTTGAAAGAGAGGGTGATGATAGCCCAGCTGCAAGGGGTGACTATAGGACGAGACCAATACCGGGGAAACTATCAGACGAACGCCCCTAAGTCCCAAGACCGTACTTCGACCCCCCACAGTGGACGTACGGACATTAGAGAGGACCAGTGTGCTTTCTGTAAAGGGACTGGCCATTGGAAATCCCAGTGCCCAGTTCTTCTGGACATGGTCAGAAACAAAGACCCCAAGGACATAGCAAATGGGCCGAGAAATAAGGGACAACAGCGAGGGCCCCCAAATGACACGACTAACGACAGATCAGGTAGACCAAATAAATTTGATCGACCCAGGCAGAACCAATACCAGCAATCTGACTATGACGACACCCACAACTTTGCATAGGACTGCCAAGGGCAAGGGAGGGATCCAGTCGAGCTCTATGTTGACCAGCAAGGCCCTTACGTCACTGCTAAGGTCCTGGGTACCAAGTCTCCATTCCTGGTAGACACTGGCGCAACACGTAGTGCGTTATCTAAACGACTGATTCCGGGGGCACCCTTGTCTGGCTCACTTATAACATCGACAGGTTTCGATGGAACGCCCTCCACTAACCCTTTGTCCGCCCCGATCCTCTTCGACGTAGAAAACAACACCACTGACACCACGTTTTTGCTTTCCTCCAATAGCCCTGACGCCATTATGGGACTTGACCTATTGAAACACTTCCGAGCGACGATTAGATGTTCCCAAGACGGAGTTCGAGTTTTTCTTTACGACAACCCTGTCCTGCTTAGACATTGCCCTCCCCGACGCATGTTTTCCATCACCGACACTGACACATCCCTGCTTGACACTCTGCCTCCATATCTATGGGCCAAGACGGATTCGGACGTAGGGCGCATGTTGATCGACCCAGTGCACATTACTGTCCGACCAGACGCAACTCTCCCAAAACTTCCACAATATCGGATATCGCCCGAGGGCGAGAAGGCATTGGTAAAAATTATTCAGTCGCTAGTCGACGCCGCAGTGGTGGAGGAAGTAGTTAGCAACGTTTGCAACAGCCCTATCTTGCCCATCATCAAGAAACAGGGAGAGGGAGATGAGAAAGCATACCGTTTTATCATTGACCTTCGAGAGATCAACAAAGTGGTGGTACCCCAGTACCCTGTGGTCTCGGACATCACCACCATCCTGACTTTGATTCCTTCTACTGCCACCACCTTCACTGTCATTGACCTCAAAAACGCATTCTTTTCCATCCCCATCCACCCAGACAGCCGATACCTCTTCGGCTTCACCCTAAAAAACCGCTCATATAGGTTCTGCCGAGCACCCCAGGGCTACACAGAAAGCCCTAGCATCTACAGCCAGGCCCTCAAGAGGCAACTAGATCAAGTCCAGTTACCCGACGGAGTGGTGTTAGTGCAATATGTCGATGACATCCTCTTAGCGGCCGACACCACTCCATTAGCAGTCACAGCCACCATTCAACTCCTGCACTTCCTTGCGGAAAATGGCCACAAGGTCTCCAAGAAGAAGTTGCAATTCTGCCAACCCCAGGTCACTTACCTAGGCCACCTTTTGTCCAAAGAAGGAAGAAAACTCACCCCTGATCGAATCCAAACCATTCTAGATACCCCTGTCCCTAAGACCCAGAAGCAGGTCCGCTCCCTATTAGGCCTCACCTCCTTCTGCCGACAGTGGTTACCAAACTTTAGCCTCGTTGTGAAACCGCTGCTTTCTCTGCTAGGTAAAGACGTCCCTTTCCCACTCCCTTGGACCCCTGAGTGTCAAACCTCCTTCACGGAACTACGAGATGCCCTCTGTTCAGCCCCCGTCCTAGGTACCCCTGATTACAAAAAGCCCTTCTCCCTTTACACTCACGAAAGGGAGGGGTGCGCTTTATCTGTCCTGACCCAGGCCATTGGCCCTAAGCAACGACCGTGCGCTTACTTCTCTGCCACTCTTGACCCTGTAGCCAGGGCCTTGCCTGCCTGCCTTCGAGCCGTAGCTGCTGCTGCGATCTCTATCCGACAGAGTGAGGGGATCGTACTCTCGAATTCCCTCACGGTACTGGTACCCCATGCAGTCGACACCCTCCTGAACCAAACCAAGACGCAACATCTGACAAGTGCACGACTGACTGGGTACGAACTGACTTTGCTTGCACCCCATATCGCCCTGAAAAGATGCACCACACTGAACCCGGCAACTCTGTTACCCTTGCCAGAGAACGACCCCAACGTGCACCCTGTACATGACTGCGTGACACTTACGGACGAACAGACTAGAAGTAGGGTTGACCTTAGAGACACAGCTTTCCCTGACCCTGACGGAGAGCTGTGGGTGGACGGTTCTTGCATCAAACTCCCCGATGGCACCACTTCCGCTGCCTATGCAGTCACCACGGCCCGAACTGTAGTTGAGACAGCCCGTATCACGCTACGATCTGCCCAGGCGGCGGAACTGATTGCTCTGACCCGAGCCTGCATCCTGGCAACAGGAACTACAGCGAACATTTACACCGACAGCCAGTATGCCTTTGGGGTGGTTCACCATTTTGGGCTCCTTTGGAGGGAAAGGGGATTCTTGACCTCACACGGCACTCCCATTTTGCACGGGGATCTAGTCTCCGCCTTGATCGAGGCCGTCCTCCTCCCCAACAAGCTTGCAGTCATCAAATGCCAGGCACACAAAAAGGTGACAGACATCATTGGGCAGGGAAATGCGCTAGCCGACGTCACTGCCCGAACGACAGCTGAAAATAGGACGACAACACGTATGTACGTGACCAGGTCACAAGCAGAAAAATGGACTGACGCTAGAGACACTATTAGAGACATTCAAACGGCTAGCACACAACACGAGTTGACTGAATGGACACGGGTGGGATTAAAAGACGATGAAGGCTGCTGGCGGACAAGAGACACAAACAAATGGTTGCTACCTGATTCATACCTGATTCCCATACTGGCTATGGCACACTCCCCTGCCCACATAGGAACAGCCCCCATGATTGAACTTGTCTCCAGAGTTTGGCACAATGATAAAATCACAGATTCCGCCAAACGTCTGGTCCAACAATGCTTGATATGCCTGCAACACAACCCCGGGAAAGTAACTGTAGTGCCCCGGGGAGGATTTGGGGTCCCAAACCACCCATTTGAGGTCCTGCAAATGGACTACATCCAGCTAGATAGGTGCCAAGGCCTGAAATACGTACTTGTCGTGGTGTGCGCCTTTAGCAAATGGGTGGAAGCATACCCAACCCGTGACAACACTGCTATGGCCACCGCAAAAGTACTGTTAAAGGAGTTTTTCCCCCGTTACGGCCTTTGTCGTATTTTATGGAGCGATAATGGCCCCCACTTCATAGCCGAAGTCATCCAGTTCATCTTAAAGGGGTTGGGCATCAAGCAGAGATTTCATGCAGTCTTTCACCCCCAGTCCGCTGGACTTGTTGAGCGACACAATGCCACACTAAAGCTTAAACTAGCCAAAATAGTAGCTACCACGGGTCTGAAATGGCCAGACGCCCTCCCACTAGCATTGCTATCGATGCGTTCCACCCCCACCAGACATCACTTAACCCCTTATGAAGTTGTTTTCGGCCGACCCATGAGTATCTGGTCTGCACCAAAGCCAACTTCCATTCATGACGTCCCGGACGTCCTAATGTCTGATTATCTGTATAAATTGACTGAAACTCTGTCTGTCATTCATCAGCAGGTGCAGCAGGCCATCCCCGATGCTTCCAGGGGTCCGGGTCACGCCATCCAACCCGGGGATTTCGTGCTGATCCGAAACTTTCAGCGGACGAAAAGTTTGGAACCCCGGTGGACGGGCCCCTGGCAAGTGTTAATCACCACCCGGACGGCTCTTCGTGTGGAGGGGAAAAGGCATTGGCTGCACGCGCACCACTGTAAGAAGGTCTCCCCAACCCTGGCCACGGGAGAAAACATCGGCGACCAAGAAGAGCTCCTGAACAAGGACCGACCGTCACTAACCTGCTATCCTGATACCGAAGCACTTGAACTTTCAAAATTCTCTGATCCCACTGTGCCATCCAGAGAAGGGTATTTCCTGCGTCGAAAGGAGGGAGCTTCGGCTAAGTAGACCACAAACTAAGTTGAATCTCAAAACGGTGACCCAAAGCAATCAAGGGTTGCCTGGAGAGAAGCTAAACTAAGTCTGTGGTTCTGCCCACTACCGAGCACCTTGAAAATGAAGATGATGGAAGCGCCAGATAAGAAGATGATGGAAGCGCCAAATAAGAAGATGCTGGAGACAACAGGAAATACCCACTACAGAAACCCAAGAACAGACAGACTCCACAGCTCAAAGACAATTGCACTCTTCATCGCAATCCTTTTTTGCTTTCTCCTCATGACCACACTCTGGATTGTGGAAGAAAATGCACCTGCTCATGAGACATTCCTGACCACTGCTCAGCCTACCACCATGAAGGAACATTATCTGATTTCGCTCTCTCCTCAACTCAGAGAGAGGCGAAAGGAGTTTTGGAATAACTCTTTCGTACAGCTCCTTCACCAGCACAATCTCGCCATCAATGCCACCAACTGTTGGATCTGTGGGTTGCTGCCCCACGCCACTGGACACTCGATACCATTCATCCCCTCACCCTTCTCGGTTCATGGCTCCTGCCTTGCTTGGCTGATCCTCCTGCAAGAAAGTTACAAGGACAATGCCACCTCCAGCAAAACCGTAACGCATTTCTCCCACGGGGTCCGGCGAAACAAAACAAAGACGCACTTCTGCCCGCAGACCTCCAACGACTCCATCCACATGGACATCCCTGCTAAAGAACGAATTGAAATGCAGGTGTTCAACAATCCAACCAGACCCACCTTCTCCTACCTGCGGAAACGAACGGCTGCCACTCTGACTGTGGCCCTGTCAGTCATCAACGTCACAGGCCACATGTGCATAGAAGGACATGGGACACAGCTGGTGGGCCACAGTGCTTGTCGTTTCACCAGAACTTTGGACTCCACGGATCCACCTTCCTTTGTGTCGTCCCCAAACATGTATTTCGTCTGCGGCACCAAAGTCTACACCTGGCTCCCCAAAGGCTGGGGGGGCACTTGTTTCATCTCCTTCATCCTTCCTCCGACTTATGTGGCCCCAGCGAATCATCATAGACAAAAACGAGCCAAGGACATCGAGCAAGCCGACTCAACAGGAGCACAGTTCCTCGATGCTATGAAGGGACTTGTTCCTCTTTGGGGTCCGATGGCAAACAGCCGGGCCATCCGACATTTGACTCAGGCAGTTGAGACAACAATGAATATCACAGCCGGTATCTTTGCCAACAACACCGCCGAACTCCAAGCGGTCCGCTTGGTGGCCCTACAGAACCGCCTTGTCCTAGATGTGGTTCTTGCGGACCGTGGTGGAGCATGCCGCATTATTGGGTCCAGCTGCTGTACATACATACCGGACAACTCGCCCTCAGTGTACAAAGCCATCGAACATCTTCACAGACTCTCTTCGGAAGTCCACCAGGAACAGGAAGAATGGTCGCTTGGTGGTTGGTTCTGGAACACCGTTAAGGACTGGGGCTGGAGACTGTTTACCATTATCCTGATTCCTGTAGTAGTAATATGTGGCCTATGCTTAGGAATTCAATGTCTGCCACCCCTGTGTTCATTATGTGCAAACTGTATTTGCCCTAAGGCCGTGGACTGTGGAAACGAACGCATGGGGGCACTATATGATGCCGAGGTGGGGAATTTGATGAAGATTGACATTGAGTAGGCAAGTTGGCTAGATATGTTGAAAAGGGAGGACTGTTAAAGGTTAGACTGAAAATGTCAACATTATCGGCACCATCTTGCTCTCCTTGGGTCCATTCGTGCGCGTAAGCGGCAGCCATTTTGTGCACCATGGCCTCCCTGCCCCTCGCCGATAGCCAGCGTCTCTCTCTCTCTCGACCTCGCAGGCAAACCCCCCGCGCACTGACAACCCCCCCTCTGCTCTCACATGTCTTGGGTCATAAACCCCTCTTCAGCGCGGCTCTGCCTCGGAACCCCATCCTGTTCCCAGCGCGACACTTCCCTTCATTCCTTTCATGGTCCCAGGCCCTTTGATGCAAACCCCCTTTTCCTGTGTGCCCGTTTGTCTTCTTCGTTCCCAGGCCACCACCTAAGCTCTGCGGATACTGTTTATTGCCCCCCCCGTACAGTAGGAAGCTCCCCTCATTAAAGGACCCTCGAGTTGATCAAAGCCCCCACCCTATGAGATCCGATCAAACCCCCACATTCCATGAATCGGCGGAATGTCCAGCTGCGCGGTAATCATCACCTGTTGTGACCGGGGTGAGGACTTCAACTGTAAATGTGTGAGGGAACGGGTATGAAGGGAAGATTCGGATGATATCCCTCCGTACATCAAAGCATTGCCAAGGATGTGTTGTATGTAATAAAGCAATAAACTTGTGTATAAGAGGCCAGGCCTCAGAGATGCGGGCAGAGCACCTCGTGACGATACTTGCTGTCCGAACCGATGTGTTCTCCTCCGGAGAGATTCTGAATAAAACCCTTGTTTCCTGCCTTCCAGTCTCCAGCGCCTGCCTCTTCATTTGATTAATATCTTGTGGGTTTAGGAGGCGACACCGCCGGGCAATACTTAAGGATCTTTTAATCTGGTTGGTAGCCTGACCTTTAACAATATCACTACTCCATTGCTCCTGCTGTAACTTCTTTACTACTAAAACTGCTATATTACTATTTTGCTACTTCTGAAGTCATTGTTAACCTGCTAACTTATTCATCTGATACTAAAGACAGTATATTCATATATTTATAAAAGCAACTACATCACTAAACTCATTAATATGCCGAGACCAATTGGCATTGCCATTGCTTGTTTTCTCTTACTCCTGCAGTGGTAGCTCTGTTCTCCTGTGGTGATGGGTCTTCTGCTGTTTCAGTTTCCTGTCCCTGTTGAACACAGCAGAGCGGCCTCCAAGTTTCGTTTCTTGCTTTTTGGATCCAAAGAAAGTCTCATCAGTACCGACCGCCCACTTTTATTTTTATCGTATGTGCTTAACTGACAACTAAACAGGTGGGAAAAGGCCTCTTTTGTTCTGATCAACAATTCCCCTCGCAATGAGCTTGAGTGGTGAGCAATGTATTCTTTAAACAAAGGACTTCTCCGGGTAGTTTAACAGTACACACCTACACACATAAGCATGCACAGACACGTACAACCACAGGCATTCACTCATGCAAACCCCTACACACACACACATAAACGTTCAAGCACAAGCATTGATGCACGCAAACACACACGAACGCACACACACACACACAGACACACACACACGCTCACATACAAGCACAGGTAGTCACACACGCAAGCACACAAACACTCACATGCACACACACACTCAATAAATTATACAGCAATATAAAAAAAAGTGGCATATCAGCGCTTTTTTAAGGAATCCCAGAACACTAGAACACAACTTTACATTGTGAAGTTTGTTTTACAGCCTCTTATTCCAGTGAATTGTCAAATATAACCAAATAGTAAACAAGGAACAACTACTCAGAACTACTGCAAAATATATTGTTTTCAAAATATATGTTTGACAGTAAAATGGAACATTTTGAAACTTAAACCAGCGTTTCACAAGCTATGGGTTGCCTTCCAATGTCTGGTGGTTCGTGAGGAAGCAATAAATAAATAAAGACGCCTTTACATGTTTATTTATCTTGTGGCATTTGCTGTGCTTCAATAGAGACGTGAAATGCCAAGTTATGTTTTCTGTCTTTTTAACTTGGGGATTATGGTTTGCTTTTTGTTCTCTGGCCGTCAAATGAGAGCAGTTTTTAAAGTGAAGCATCTGACATTCTGTCTGCGTCTGTCTCTTAATCATCACAGCCCATATTTTTTATAGAAGAATAATTGCGGCTCAATAAATATTGAAAACGCCCTTCGTGTATTCTATGTGTATTTCTCGGAACACAAGAAAGCATGAGTGCCTGAGCGAATGTTTGATGTTTGTCACCACTACTTCTGAGGGAACAGAGTTGTCATGTTCAATGATTGCCAGAATTGTTTGCTCCTTTTTCAGGTTTAGTAGGTCTAACAGTGGCCCTGCGAGCTCGCTGGTCCAAGGGACAGTATATCATATGGAGGTGCATTGAATCAATCTGGCACCATCCTAAGTTTACGTTGTCCGCAAACACCAGTTCCTACTGTTTAGTGGAAACTACAATACAGGTCACCAGGGAGATCAGACCAGTTCATTTCCAGCTAATCTCGTGAGATTGTTCCCCTTCACCAACACCTCAATTTTCTTCACTGTTAACTTTAATGCTGCTGCCTGCCATTTACTCCACAACATGTTTAAGGCAGGTATTGAGAGGGGTCAAGGTATTTATAGTTTGGTGGGAGAGTGCACTGACAATCTGTGTGTCATCAGCATAGAATAAAGTGGTGGAGCCATAATTGTTTCTGATATATGCCAGTTCAATGTCATACAGATTGAACTGCGTAGGACTAAGTGAGGACCCTAGAGGGACCCCACAATTGAGCAAAAAGGTGAAAGGTTCTGTTGGACAGGAACAAGCTCAGCTACATAAATGCAGATCCTGAAATTCAATCTGTTTTAGCCTTGTAAATAATACCTGGTGTGAGATGGTATCAAATGCTGCACTGGGATCTAGCAGGATCAAGGCAGCAGTCCCACACTTATCTAGGATGGTTTGCAGCCCGTCTGTAGCCGCAAGAAGGGCTGTTTTGATGTTACTGCTTACCCCAAAACCAGTCAGTGACTGATGCAGAATGTTGTTGGTTTCAAGGCAACCGCGGTTTTGACTCCACGTTGAGCTTGAAACCAGCCAAGCCCTGTTGAAGACATAATTGAGTCTCTAGAGGCGAATGTGACATTTGGAAGATAACAAGGATTGAGAACAATTTTAAGGGGTGTAGTACGGTCTTTCCTTCAACAGTAATTGTGGAGTTGTTCAGTTGATTCACCCCTTATGCAAAGAGAAGTCATTGAATCTCCTGTTTGTCCAGGGAAACAGTCTGGCAGGAAGCTAGCAAGATGACTCCAGGGCAATTGATCGACCACTGTGGGAATTAGAGCGCCAAGCTTTTGCAATGTGTTGGAAATGGCACTTTTTGCAGAGCTATCCCCAAACTTTTTGCCTCTTCCTCCTATTTTTTTTCCTGACCTGACAGAATGGGGAATGCTTTGTGACATTTCACAAGCATATCTTCCCATAGAGATAAGAAAGAGAAATGGAGTTTGGTATCCATGAACTCAGGATTTAATAATACATATTTTAGTAAAGACGGTTTTAAAATTGTGTGTTTGAAAATACCCCTTTTAGAAAGTGGCTATTGTCTTGTTCAACCATCCCGTTTCTCTGCCGGTTTGTAGATTGACTGTCTGGCTTTGGAGTGACAGGGGCTGGGCAGGAGTCTGGATGAGTCAGCACTAGGCTGAATAGGCCTCATTTGCATTTGGAGTGGTGGGAGGAATAGCACCTGTGCCTGAATAGTGTGGTGCCTGCCTTCCACAATGCTGGCTCCACCCTCCGTGGTATGTCTGGGGCCAAGGCTCACACTGACAATGGATGTTGTTGTGCACTTGCAGAGTGCCCCCCACCCAGAACTGGTCGGAACTGGGCTCAAAGCCCCTTGCACAAAGAGAACAAATACATTTTGGGGTATAAGTATCAGACCCAAAACCCCAGACTTTTTGATCATTCCTGGAATTCAAGAGGAACCAAGGAGAAGAGCTGGAGACACAGAGGAGAAGTACTGCCCTTGCTATATGTTTGGTGTTGGCCTGAAGTTGCTGTTTCTGCCAAGGAAAGGAGAAGAACTTTGCTGTGTGCTGTGTCTCCTGCTTGAAGGAGATCTCCAAGGACCAGAAGTGAGCTGGCCTCCTGTTCTGAAGTCTCAGGGACACAAAGACTTCAACCCCAGCTCCGCTAAACTCTACTGCTGTGAGTTCACACCTGCCAAGAAAGAAGCGCCTGTGCCAGTTTTAGGCCCCTGGAGGTTGTTGCTGCTGTTTGGGAGCTGAAAGCAAGAAGAAACTCAAAGAACTACAGGAATCGATGCATCGAGGGATCAATGCTGAAGAGGACCTACGCAGCGCCGCTCGACGCCACCGTATCGATTGCCGCCGCATCCCAGATTTCCACGCATCGTACCTGTGCAGCAACAACTGCGAACCGGAACCGCCACGAAGATCGATGCATCACTCCCATACAGACCGGATTCGACGCAACCCTTCCTCTGCGTGCAGCGGGACAGTCGCATCGACTCCCCAAGGTCTCAGGAGTGTTGCATCTCTTTGTTTTCCGATGCTGCAGCTGTTTGGCTTGTGAACTTTGACACATCTACAGGTACTTTGGTGAAAAGCCACACATCCATAGTTTTTTATGGTACAAGCTCTTGAAAACTTTTGAAAGTCATATTTTTAACTGTGTATGTTAGATTTTTGTCATTTTGGTCTTGTTTAGTTTAGATAAAGATATTTTCTTTTCTAAACAGGTGTGGTGTGCATTTGTGGTGTCTTCACTGTGTTACTGTGAGTGTTGGTACAGATACTTTACACATTGCCTTTGGGATAAGCCTGTATGCTTGTGCCAAGCTACCAAGGGGGTGTGCAGGGGTTATCTAAAGTGTGTATCCCCTTACCCTGTCTAGAAGTAAGGGTCCCTATTTAAGCAAAGGTACCTACCTCTGCCAACTAGAGACCTCCATTTCTAACATTGGTGGTTAGCGGTGAGGATTTGAAGCTGTATTTGTACTCAACACACAGTAATTGGTGTATATCGCTAGGTTTAGTGCAGACGACTATGCAACCACATACTCTGTTTTGTTTTTGGTTCAATTTTTGACTGACGCTTAAGTGTCCACGGATCATGTCTCAGAAGGGTAAACCAGCAAGTGAGATGGCAGAATTGGAGTTTGATATTGAGGTTTTGCATACCTACAGAGTGGATCAACTCAAGCAATTTTGCAAAGATTTTGGATGTCCCATGAAGAGCAGCTCGAGGAAAGAGGAGCTACAGAAGGTCTTATGGGCCTGGTGGGAGGCCAAAGAGGCTGAGGAGACAGGTGATGCAGAGGTGGATGAGGATGCACAAGGGAATGGTTTCAGGTTGCAGGATCTGCCTGTGTCAGGAGCAGCCTCCAGGGCTGGCAGCAACCATTCCGCTGGAAGCTGTCCCCAGAGGAGCGGGAGGAGAACCAGAGGGTCAGAGAGCATAAGCTGGAGGTCATGAGGCTCCAGGCCAAGGCAGAGGAGAGCAGGAGAGCTTATGCCTTGGAAGAAAAGAAATTGATCTGGGCACATGAGCTGAGGATGAGAGAGCTCGATGAAGAATTCTTGAGGTTTGAGGACCTGAGTGTCTCAACAAAGCAAAAAGAGATGTGTGTAGCTCAGGAAGTGAGCTTGGCTGGGTTGGAGGTGGTTGATGGTGGCAGCAAACTTGTGTTATCTAGTGCTGAGGGAGATGTACACACACCCAGAGATGTGGCACCCAGAGATGTGGCACCTGACTTGAGGGAGGGGGTTACAATACACCAGGGGGTTCAGGTTTATGAGGTAGCTCCAGTGATGTGCAGTGTCCCTGAAGTGGATTGGGGAACTGGCACCGGGGATCATATTCCTAGTGGTTGGAGGGACACTTTACTGACTCTAAATGAGAAGTGCAAGGAGAGGGGTTTCCCCATAGTAGAAGTCCTGGTAGGTATGTGTGGAGACCACCCAGAAGAGTGTGAGTTGAGTGACAGAGACAGTCAGACACTGTCTTGCCAATCTCAGCAGAGTGGTGTGGGGTACTTGTGTGAGGCACAGGATGGTGGAGCAAAGGGTAGCTTGGTTAAAAACTGTGGGCGGCTGTTTGATTCAATTGATGGAGAGCATATTCTAAGTCCCTGTTTTTTAGAGCTATGCCAATACTGGGTGTAGTGTGAGTTCTCTAATTTCAGGGAGCTTGCGCTGGAGGCAGACCCTTTGGCAGATTCCAGAAGGACCAAATAATCTTTTGGGATTGATCCTGAATGGGATGTGTTAGAACTGGGGGTCTCTAGTTGGGTTAGGTAGGTACCTTAGTCCAAATAGGGATCCTGGCTTCTAGTCAGGGAAAGGAGGGACACACTCTCGGATAACCCCTGCTCACCCCCCAGTAGCTTGGCACGAGCAGCTTATCTCCAAGGCAATGTGTAAAGTATTTGCTACCACACTCCCAGTAACACAGTGAAAACACCACAAATGGACACAACACTGGTTTTATAAAAATAGTGGTATCTTTATCAAAAGCAATATGATGAGACCAAATGATAGAAATCCAACATATGCGTATTCGTAATATTTCACTTTGCCGGTTATTAGGCCAACAATCACTTGTAGGTTCTCACTGTATAAATGAGCAATTCACGATAATCTAATGCAGTCCTAATGCAATGCTATGCAGTACGTAATGCAGTTCATAATGTAGTAATAAGACAGTCCTTAATGCAAGTACTAATGAAGTTCATAACGCAGGAATAAAGCAGTTCTTAATGGAAGAAGAATGTGCTTCATACTGTAAGAATCAGGCAGTTCGTAATGCAAGAATAATGCGGTTCGTAATGCAAGAATAATGGGGTTCGTAATGCAAGAATAAGGCAGTTCATAATGCAGGAAATAATGCTATAAGCCAATCTGCGTGGTCAACTCTGGCACCACTAGGCACCAACAGCAGAAACAACGGTCGTAAGCTTAAAGGGGCAGACCCAGGACTGCTGGGCAAGTACGGGCCACTCGGAGACTCAGCGTGTCTAATGCAGTGCAGCGGGAGAGAGATTGGAGCACTACAGTACTCCTCCAGCTCACCTCCCCAGGCCACACACACTTGTGGCTCCCGACCGGAGTCCAAACCTTACCTAGGGGGTGCGCTGCCTGGCTCTCTCTCCCTGCTCGTCGGGATGTCCTGCTGGATGGCCCCGACGACGTTGCAGCTCCGTTGCTAGGCGACGCCTTCTCCTATGTTGATGATCTTGGACAGATTCCTCTCGGCGAACAACGATCACAATCCCTTTCACCTTGCAGCTTTCTTAGCTTCAAGAAATCCTTTAGCACGTTGCGGCTTGGGCCGGCAACGGCGATCCTCACTCACAGCCTCAGTTACAATGACGGCTCGAGCCACAAACAGCCATGCAGCAGTGCGGACGATGTTTCACGCTGCGGGAGCAGTGCGGTCACGGGGTACCTAGTAAACAGCACCACGGACCACACAGCAGTTTCAGGTGTGCAAAAGCACACCCACCAACCGTCGCTGAGACACGGTTGGAAACTTTGATGTTCCTGAGTTTCCATACCAGGGGACCAGCTCTCCTCGGGCCCTTGGAGACGTTACTTAAGGACACAGCACACAGCAAAGTCCTCTCAAGCTGAGGGACACAGCACACAGCAAAGTCCCTTGTCCTCTCCTTAGTCAAATCAGAAAACTGCAGGCCAGCCCCAGAACACACAGCAAGGGCAGCCCTTCCCTTCAGCTGTTCTCCTTTGACAGAGGTTCCTATTGATCAGGAAGTAGTTTCAATCCTTTTACAGTCGGGATTTCAGTCTTGAGTTCAGTGGTGTCAGCTCTTACATCTAAATGCCTTTAAAGTCTTAATGTTCAGGGAGCTCCGAGCCCAGTCCAAACCAGTTCAGGGTGCCTTCCTGCCAGTGCATACATTCTTCCCTGGATAGTGAGAGTCTGGACCCCAGACACTCAGCAGGAGGTGGAGCCATTCTTGTGTGGCAGCAGCACAGCCCTCTTGGCTTCAAAGGGGCCACTCCTCCCCCAAACCAAATGCAGGCTAGCCTGGGCTATCTCACCTGCACCAGACAGACTCTCGTACCACTCATGAGGATTGTATTTCCCTGAGGGAGGGGTTGGTATACGTCCCCGGAAGTCCCGGGTTGCCGGGCACAGGTCCTGCTTATGGGTACAGACCCTGGGCTGGAGGACCAGATCTAGGGTGTCCCCTCTGACCTAGAGGAAGGGGTGACTGCTAACAGTGCCCCTACCAAGTTGTCTTCTGGGGATACTGCTTCAGCTGGGAGGGTGCAAAGCTCCAGGGAGGAAGACAGGGTGTGGGATAGCCCACCCCAGTCTCTTGTCCAGCCACAGGGTACATACCCTGGGCTGGTGGGCCTGTGTCAAGATGCCATACCTGACTTGGAAGGAGGAAACGTGGACAACAGGTGGCAGGCACCTAGGGCTACTGCCCCCAACTTTCTGACACCAAAGAGGTTAGAGAGACCTGATAGGCATAAGGCCAGACTCTCATCCCTGAAAGCTTACAGTGGCCACTGTGTCTGGCTGTCCTGGTGGACAGAGTTGCCCCTGGGAGGGGGGCAGGAGTCACACCCTGGGAGTGGACTGGACCACACCACTGTGTTGGCCATGTGAGTACTGTCTACCTGTTGGGATACATCTGTGAGCAAAGTAAGTTTAGGCGCCGCACAGATGGGGTCCCCACGTGAGGAGAAGGCCCCCATGGGTTAGCCTGGTGAGCCCTGAGAATATGGATAGAGGGACCCAACTGGGTTAAGGAAGGCGTAGAACAGGAATAGACCCCTGCTGTTCAGGCCAGGTTCCATGTTCTGTCGCCCCAAGCAGGAAAGACCATTGAGGTATTGATTGGTCTACCCTGGCTTTAGTCTGGAAGGGGGTTGTGTTGGAAATGGTATTTTTTGCAGAGTTATCCCCAAACCTTTTGCTTCTCCCCCCTACTTTTTCCCTGACCCTTGTTTGTTGGTTATAGGACTCTGGGCACTTTACCACTGCTGATCAGTGCTAAAGTGCATATGCTCTCTGTGTACATTGTTATTTTGATTGGTTATCCATGATTAGCGTATTTGATTTACCAGTAGGTCCCTAGTAAAGTGCACAGAGTGTGCCAGGGTTGGTACATCAAATGCTAATAGTAGGCCTGCAGCCCTGATTGTGCCACCCACAGGAGTAGCCCTGAAAAGATGTCTCAGGCCTGCCACCATGGTGCCTGTGCGCAGTTTGTTAGCTGCTTGTCGACTTGGCAGGTGCATCCACTTGCCAAGCCCTACCCTTCCCTTTTCTTACACATAAGTCATCCCTATGGTAGGCCCAAGGTACCCCCCTGGGAAGAGTGCAGTGTATGTGAAAGGTAGGACATGTACTGGTGTATGCAACATGTCCTGATAGTGAAATACTTCCAATTTCGTTATTCACTATTGAAATGCTATCTTGCCCCATAGAACAGAATGGGGAATGCTTTGTAACATTTTACATTATGATATAATGGGGTAACCCCAATTGTCAAGGACCTGGGTAACAATTGGTATAGGAAACAATGGTCCTAGACTTCTTTTAAGTTACAATTCAGTTATGAATGACATCTCATTAGTCAATGGGCATCAGGTACATATAGAGTTGGTATTTGTATCATTAATGTACCAACATTTTCTTTATAATGCAAACAAGTCTATCCTCGGAAAACACAAAGGCACAAAATATTGCTCCAAAGGTGACCGTTTATTATTTAGTTACTTTTATAACAGATCACCATATACAATGTTCGAAACAGAGAAAGAGGTTGCTCCAAGGGGAGTGTCAAAAAGAAAAGTGCTTGTTTGGTAGGATAAATATAAAGGAGTGGAATCCAACAGGTAAAATCAATAACCAATCAGTTATACATTCAGGTATCCTTGGTAAAACTGGTTGTGGTTCACAGTGGCACCAGTTTTACAGATAGGCCTGTCCCTTATGGATTTACACATATTAATTTCATGTTTTTCTTATGGCGAACAGAGAACATTCATCTGTGAAAAGGCAGGGCTGGGATGATGTCAGGTACAGGCGCACTGTGGGAGAGTGTTGATGTTTCGACCCTGGTACAATAAGGGTAAATTATATCCTCTGCAGGCGGGTCTTCCTCAGGACGGGGGGAGGGGGAGAGGCAACCTGGAGGTGCAAATAGGTTAACTAGTTAGAGACATGGATTAGAAATTATCAAGATAGTTAAAAAATGGGGTGCCTACTCACTGACCTAGGGTGAGGTACAGTCCGAATACAGCCCCTCAAATGGCGGTCTGTAAACAATGGAGGATAAACATATTACTCTGTTTCATGTATGAAAAGTGTTGTTTATTAGCCCAGTAGACTGCTGTCTACTTACCCGCAATGGATTTGTGACGTGGTAAAGTTTAATTCCTGAAAGTAAAGGCTGGAGTGTTGAAGAAATCAATCAATGGTGAAAAATCACCCAAAGCATCTAAAAAGACATTTAAACAAACCTAAGGCTATCTGGGCCCAGTCTTTCCTGAAGGTGACGTCATCCAGGAATATTCCGGGGCGTTGGTAACAAGGAGTGCTGTATTGGTGTGTAGATATTGGGTCAATATGACACCATGTAAGATGGTTCTTATTCGATTCCGCTTTTTCTCCATTAGTGTGTCCCAGTCTGTTGTTTGAGCTATGGTATTAGAGTTGTTAAAGTCTGCCAGAAAAGAAGGGTCAGCAAGGATCTCACTGATGTCATCCTCACTGAAAGTGAGGCCGTGGTTTTCGTCCATTTTAGGTGCTCGTTATCTCTCGCTGATGTGCGCTGCTTATATATACACTATCAAAGGAGAGAGAGAGGACTAGGTAGCTAGTCCGTATCCCCAGGGTTTTATATGTGAAATCAATAAGGACTAGCCTATTTGTGAATTTACATAGACTCAATACTGTAAGACAGGGTACAAACCCTTTTGTTTGTTCATGAGGCCCTCACCCACCAACCTGGTTGGTGGCATGCTTCATCATCGGGCCCACCCAGTGACACCGAGTGTGTCCCGGGTGTGCTTCGACGCCTGAATACAGAGGAGCAGGTATGTTTCTGAGTGTGCAATCTAGTGAAGGTGAAAGTTTAAAAGCTATACAGGGATCCCAGTACCCGAGGGTAAATTATATTTTAATTACTGGGTCACTGTTAGCATTAAAATAAGGCTGTTGGATGTTATAGGAGTGTTAATTAGGGTCTCCTACAACCAGGTGTGGTCTACATATTTCAGCCAGGCCTTTATGATTAAAACTGGCTTTCCTCAGGACCAAAGTGTGTAGGTGCAGATTACTTAATTTTAAGTGATTGTGGGCGCCGACAATCTGTACCGCGCATGCCCATAGCAGAATACACTACTCTCCAGCACATGGGCATGCTCACAGCAGGATACACTACTCTCCCGCACATGCTCTGCATAGCCATGACTCAGCGTGTCCCCACACATGGGCATGCTCACAGCAGGATACACTACTCTCCTGCACATGTGCAGCATAGCCATGACTCAGCGTGTCCTCGCACAGTCTGTTTTCTCTGTCCTTCCCCGCACAGGTGTTCCGAATGATGCAGACTGCATTTAAGGCACAAACACGGCCCTGGACAGTCTTACGGAGGCCGCAGAGACGACAAGAGGTTCAACGCAGACACTGACCGAAAGTTTCGTGAGTAAACCGAGCACTTTAGCTACGAGCCGGATAAGCTCTCTCTCCACAGGTCCCTAACCCCTTGAGGCCCCTTTATTTTTCCAGGGTCCACTCCTCTGCCGGACTACTCCATGGGGCTAATTTGGCAACAAGCCAACATGAGAATAATCTTCCTTTCATGCACCTACCACCATTTTTTTGTGTTTATGCGCTTACGATGTTTAGCCCACCGCAAAACTTCATGTATATGTGGTAACTTTCACCTTAGTCATACCACCAATATGGCTACACCATTTGCTGTTTATTTATCGTCTACACAGCACAATAGATATCGGCAATCAAACTGTCTTGTAAATGTGTTACTATGCTAAGACTCTCCCCTGTATGTGTGTTTTGTCATACTTGTAGTATGTCCAGTAATGCTCTAAGAGGGAATCCACCTCAAACATGTAAAGCACCTTAGCAAGTCCTACACATTTTCAGAATTACACAATCACTTAAAATTAAGGAATCTGCACCTACACACTTTGCTCCTGAGGAAAGCCAGTTTTAATCATATAGGCCTGGCTTAAACATGTAGACCACACCTGGATGTAGGAGACCCTAATTAACACTCCTATAACATCCAACAGCCTTTTTTTTTAATGCTAACAGTGACCCAGTTATTAAAATATAATTTACCCTCGAGTACTGGGATCCCTGTATAGCTTTTAAACTTTCACCTTCACGTCACTACACTGCACACTCAGAAACATACCTGCTCCGCTGTATTCCGGTGTGGAAGCACACCCGGGACACACTTGGTGTCACTGGGTGGGCCCAATGATGAAGCATGCCACCAACCAGGTTGGTGGGTGAGGGCTTCATGAACAAACAAAAGGGTTTGTACCCTGTCGTACAGTCTAGAGTCTATGTAAATTCACAAATAGGCGAGTCCTTATTTATTTTCTTGTTCAACCATCCTGTGTGCCTATGCCTGTTTGTGGATTGACTATCTGGCTTTGGAGTAACAGGGGTTGGGGAGATGCAGTGGCTCCAGGAGCCCGGTTGAGTTAGCACTAGGCTGAATAGGCCTCATCTGCATTTGGAGTGGTGGGAGAAGTAGCACCTGTACCTGAATAGGGCTGTGCCTGCCTTCCACAATGCTGGTTGTAGTATTCCTTTTAGAATGTTTCATCAGAATTGTTATGTTACATTGAGGGTTCAACATTCTGTATGTGGGAGTTGCTCTGATCATACTGGCTTTCAATGTTGGTGGATGTATAAGCTGTTATCTCCTGTGAATAAACCACTCATGATACAAGATCTAGTTTGCAGATTACTTCATAATCTGGCGACGATCGGGATTTCATGAAGAAGGACTCGTCTTCTGAAGTAATGTTTTTTTAAGTTGGGAAACAGCGTTCACGTATTTCAAAGTTATTTTCTTTGTTTTTACTTCGTCTTGTGTATGCTGATTGCACCAGCGGCAGTTGCTAAGTGTGTGCCCTGATTGCACCAGCGGGTGTGTATTGTAACTTTTACAAGTTGGATTTTAAAGATATTCTTGTGCCAACTCGTATAGTTATTTACAACAAGGGGTGGTGATCCACAGAGTCTCTGAATTAAGCAGAATACTCTCACCCAGTCAAGAGATCAGGGCTAGATCCAACACCGTTTTTTAGCTCATTGCACCATCCCAGTTTCAGAACCTGGCTGTATGCAAATTAGTCTGTCCCTGGCCCAGTGCATCATGGGAACAGGGCAGACCAGACTACAAAAGCCAATTCTTACACTGGGAAGGAAACAAGCTTCCGGGGACCGGTTTCTGGCATTTCAGCCGTCTTTGGCCCGGCTTGCTTGAATCCTGATGGTGCAATGAGCAAGGGACTCACATCTGAGTATACCCTTCCACGCAAAGGGTGGACAAAAATATTTACAACAAGGGGTGGTGATGGACAGAGTCTCTGAATTAAGCAGAATACTCTCACCCAGTCAAGAGATCAGGGCTAGATCCAACACCGTTTTTTAGCTCATTGCACCATCCCAGTTTCAGAACCTGGCTGTATGCAAATTAGTCTGTCCCTGGCCCAGTGCATCATGGGAACAGGGCAGACCAGACTACAAAAGCCAATTCTTACACTGGGAAGGAAACAAGCTTCCGGGGACCGGTTTCTGGCATTTCAGCCGTCTTCGGCCCGGCTTGCTTGAATCCTGATGGTGCAATGAGCAAGGGACTCACATCTGAGTATACCCTTCCACGCTAAGGGTGGACAAAAATATTTACAACAAGGGGTGGTGATGGACAGAGTCTCTGAATTAAGCAGAATACTCTCACCCAGTCAAGAGATCAGGGCTAGATCCAACACCGTTTTTTTAGCTCATTGCACCATCCCAGTTTCAGAACCTGGCTGTATGCAAATTAGTCTGTCCCTGGCCCAGTGCATCATGGGAACAGGGCAGACCAGACTACAAAAGCCAATTCTTACACTAGGAAGGAAACAAGCTTCCGGGGACCGGTTTCTGGCATTTCAGCCGTCTTCGGCCCGGCTTGCTTGAATCCTGATGGTGCAATGAGCAAGGGACTCACATCTGAGTATACCCTTCCACGCTAAGGGTGGACAAAAATATTTACAACAAGGGGTGGTGATGGACAGAGTCTCTGAATTAAGCAGAATACTCTCACCCAGTCAAGAGATCAGGGCTAGACCCAACACCGTTTTTTAGCTCATTGCACCATCCCAGTTTCAGAACCTGGCTGTATGCAAATTAGTCTGTCCCTGGCCCAGTGCATCATGGGAACAGTGCAGACCAGACTACAAAAGCCAATTCTTACACTGGGAAGGAAACAAGCTTCCGGGGACCGGTTTCTGGCATTTCAGCCGTCTTCGGCCCGGCTTGCTTGAATCCTGATGGTGCAATGAGCAAGGGACTCACATCTGAGTATACCCTTCCACGCTAAGGGTGGACAAAAATATTTACAACAAGGGGTGGTGATGGACAGAGTCTCTGAATTAAGCAGAATACTCTCACCCAGTCAAGAGATCAGGGCTAGATCCAACACCGTTTTTTAGCTCATTGCACCATCCCAGTTTCAGAACCTGGCTGTATGCAAATTAGTCTGTCCCTGGCCCAGTGCATCATGGGAACAGGGCAGACCAGACTACAAAAGCCAATTCTTACACTGGGAAGGAAACAAGCTTCCGGGGACCGGTTTCTGGCATTTCAGCCGTCTTCGGCCCGGCTTGCTTGAATCCTGATGGTGCAATGAGCAAGGGACTCACATCTGAGTATACCCTTCCATGCTAATGGTGGACAAAAATATTTACAACAAGGGGTGGTGATGGACAGAGTCTCTGAATTAAGCAGAATACTCTCACCCAGTCAAGAGATCAGGGCTAGATCCAACACCGTTTTGTAGCTCATTGCACCATCCCAGTTTCAGAACCTGGCTGTATGCAAATTAGTCTGTCCCTGGCCCAGTGCATCATGGGAACAGGGCAGACCAGACTACAAAAGCCAATTCTTACACTAGGAAGGAAACAAGCTTCCGGGGACCGGTTTCTGGCATTTCAGCCGTCTTCGGCCCGGCTTGCTTGAATCCTGATGGTGCAATGAGCAAGGGACTCACATCTGAGTATACCCTTCCACGCTAAGGGTGGACAAAAATATTTACAACAAGGGGTGGTGATGGACAGAGTCTCTGAATTAAGCAGAATACTCTCACCCAGTCAAGAGATCAGGGCTAGACCCAACACCGTTTTTTAGCTCATTGCACCATCCCAGTTTCAGAACCTGGCTGTATGCAAATTAGTCTGTCCCTGGCCCAGTGCATCATGGGAACAGTGCAGACCAGACTACAAAAGCCAATTCTTACACTGGGAAGGAAACAAGCTTCCGGGGACCGGTTTCTGGCATTTCAGCCGTCTTCGGCCCGGCTTGCTTGAATCCTGATGGTGCAATGAGCAAGGGACTCACATCCTAGTATACCCTTCCACGCTAAGGGTGGACAAAAATATTTACAACAAGGGGTGGTGATGGACAGAGTCTCTGAATTAAGCAGAATACTCTCACCCAGTCAAGAGATCAGGGCTAGATCCAACACCGTTTTTTAGCTCATTGCACCATCCCAGTTTTAGAACCTGGCTGTATGCAAATTAGTCTGTCCCTGGCCCAGTGCATCATGGGAACAGGGCAGACCAGACTACAAAAGCCAATTCTTACACTGGGAAGGAAACAAGCTTCCGGGGACCGGTTTCTGGCATTTCAGCCGTCTTCGGCCCGGCTTGCTTGAATCCTGATGGTGCAATGAGCAAGGGACTCACATCTGAGTATACCCTTCCACGCTAATGGTGGACAAAAATATTTACAACAAGGGGTGGTGATGGACAGAGTCTCTGAATTAAGCAGAATACTCTCACCCAGTCAAGAGATCAGGGCTAGATCCAACACCGTTTTTTAGCTCATTGCACCATCCCAGTTTCAGAACCTGGCTGTATGCAAATTAGTCTGTCCCTGGCCCAGTGCATCATGGGAACAGGGCAGACCAGACTACAAAAGCCAATTCTTACACTGGGAAGGAAACAAGCTTCCAGGGACCGGTTTCTGGCATTTCAGCCGTCTTCGGCCCGGCTTGCTTGAATCCTGATGGTGCAATGAGCAAGGGACTCACATCTGAGTATACCCTTCCACGCTAAGGGTGGACAAAAATATTTACAACAAGGGGTGGTGATGGACAGAGTCTCTGAATTAAGCAGAATACTCTCACCCAGTCAAGAGATCAGGGCTAGATCCAACACCGTTTTTTAGCTCATTGCACCATCCCAGTTTCAGAACCTGGCTGTATGCAAATTAGTCTGTCCCTGGCCCAGTGCATCATGGGAACAGGGCAGACCAGACTACAAAAGCCAATTCTTACACTGGGAAGGAAACAAGCTTCCGGGGACCGGTTTCTGGCATTTCAGCCGTCTTCGGCCCGGCTTGCTTGAATTATTATTAATATTATTTTTAAAAGGCTCTTCTATAGCGCATGGCCACTCGGGAGCATCCCAGCGCTTAAGACTAACCAGAAGGAGATGGATTAAAAGATGCAGGTCTGTATTATCTAGCTTTTGGGAACAGGAAGGTTTTTAACTTTTTCCGAAAGGTGAGTAGGTTAGGCTCTTGACGAAGAGGTGGAGGAAGAGCATTCCACAACCCAGCCGCATTATGCGAGAACAGACGACCCCCTGTACGGGCCCTGCTAATCCTGGGAGTTGTCCGAAGGTTTTGTTGGTTTGAGCGAAGGTTCCTAGTGGGTTTGTATGGCCTGATCATGTCATCTAGAATGGGAGGGCCTCTTCCGTAGAGTGTTTTATGGACCGTGCAGAGTGTCTTGAAATGGATTCGCTCCTTTATGGGGAGCCAGTGCAAGGTGCAGAGCGCGGGTCTGGCTGATGTACGATAGCTAGTGCCCGTGAGTAGTCGTGCTGCGGAATTCTGGGCAACCTGAAGTTGCCGAATAACCGAAACAGGGGCTCCAAGATAGAGCGCGTTTCCATAGTCCAGCCTAGATAAAACAAGGGATTGGACTATGGTTTTCTTAGCTGTTTCGGGTAGCTGAGGAAGGATTTTTTGAATTGTTTTCAGCAATCCGAAGCAATTGGCTACTGTCTTCCTTGCCTGGATCTTAAATGACAGCTCTGCGTCCAACCAAAACCCGAGGCTCTTTATCTCGGTCTTTGGGGTGGGTCCGGGACCCATACAGGAGGGCCAGTGTATCGAGTTGTTAAATATGGCCTTTTTCCCTAGAAGCATCAGCTCCGTTTTTCCTCCATTCAATTTAAGGTGGGACAAGTCCATCCATTTTGCTACTGCCTCCAGGCAACAACGGAGATTGGAGGAGGGGGACTCCACCTGATTAAGAGAAACCACTAGCTGGGTGTCGTCAGCATAGCTTACTAGTTGGATTCCAAAGGGAGCTACTACTTCTGCCAAGGGCGCCATATACACATTAAACAGTGTGGGGCTAAGGGAGGAGCCCTGTGGCACCCCACACTGTAATGGTATTGGTGGAGAGCAGCTGTCTCCTGAAAAGACCTTGAAGAATCTGTCGCCAAGAAAGGACTCCAGCCACATAAGTGCCCTGCCTTTAACACCGATCCCCCTAAGGCGAGACAGGAGGACACAGTGATTCACCGTGTCGAAGGCGGCGCTGAGGTCCAGGAGGATAATGGCCGCACTGCCACCTGCGTCCAGAATCCTCCTGGAATCCTCTACCACCCTCAACAATGCCGTCTCCGTTCCCTGTCCTCTCCGGAACCCGGTTTGGGTTGAATGAAGCAAATTGTGGGTCTCCAGAAAGGATGCTAGTTGTTTATTTACCCATTTCTCGGCAAGTTTACTAATGCCAGGGAGCAGGGAAATGGGACGGTAGTTGGAAAAGTCTTGGGGGTCGAGATGTGGCTTTTTTAACAAGGCCCTAACCATGGCCAGTTTCCAGTCTTGAGGTACCTTCCCAGATTCAAGTGAAGTGTTAACTAAATGAGTGATATATGTACTGATACTGGGCAGGGCTAGGTTTAAGATGTTCATAGGGGCAGGGTCTAGCGGAGAGCCACTTTTTATAGAGTTAAAGAGCGAGGGTAAGAGCTCTTTACTAAGGGGAGAAAAGAAGGGGAGGCAGGGCGAGATACTATCAGTGCCGTCTGCCAAAGGAAGGATTAGTTCTTCCAGAGGTAGGGGAGGAAGGGAAAGGAGGATTTTTTGAATTTTTTCAGCAAAACAATTCGCCAGATTATTGCAGTGAGCATCAACTTCCTCCATACAGAGTGGCGATGATGACGAATCGGGGACTTTTAACAAAGATTTAGCTATCTTAAACATCTCTCTTGGGGCGTTGGCAGAGACCTCAATTTTTTCTGCATAGAAGATGGATTTGGCCGCGTTAAGAGCAGATTTATATTTCTTTAAGGCGAATCTATATTTGATTTTTTTCTCTTCCTCAAAGTGTTTTCGCCATTGCCTCTCCAACCGTTTGCATTCTTGTTTCAGGGACCTTAATTCTAAAGTAAATCAGGGTTGTTTAGTGGGGCCTTTCTTTTTGGAGATATATTTTTTGGGGAGCACGCTATCCAATGATAGTTCGATCCATTGGTTGAAGTCCATATTTGCCCTATCAATGTCCTGATTGGCCTGGGGTTCACTTGTTTTCAATGCCTCTACCCAGTCATTAGCTTCTAATTTCATCCACCGCCTGCCCAACGTTGTACTAGGCAGTTTTGCTAGGCCGGGTGTGGGCGTATTCCATATGAAAGGAATAACCATGTGATCTGTCCAAGGAATGGAGTATGGCTCGGCTGATATTAAATCCATAATGTTTGAGAATATAGGGTCTAAAAGGTTCCCTTTAGAGTGGGTGGGGTGTGAGACTATCAGATTCAGTTCACATGCCGCTAAGTCCTCAGCTAGTCCTGTAGCAATAGTATCTGAGGGATTATTGAAATGAAGATTTAAGTCTCCCAGTACTATGAAGTTTGAGACCCTGCTGGCTAACTCTATAGTAGTTTCGATAGTTCCTTCCAGAAATTGTCCAATTGAGCCAGGCGGACGGTAGATTAAGAGTCCTGAGAATGACACTTCTGGGGATACTGTGATAGAAAATTGTGCACTTTCACAATCAGGGATGGCGCTGTCTGTCATACGACAGATTAGGTGTTCCCTATATAGTATGGCTATCCCTCCTCCAACCTTGAGTTCTCTGTCCCTATGTTGGATCAGATATCCCGGAGGAAGGGCCTGGACGATATCTGGGCCAGACGTGGATCCCAGCCATGTTTCAGTTAAAAAAAGATGGTGCAATGAGCAAGGGACTCACATCTGAGTATACCCTTCCACGCTAAGGGTGGACAAAAATATTTACAACAAGGGGTGGTGATGGACAGAGTCTCTGAATTAAGCAGAATACTCTCACCCAGTCAAGAGATCAGGGCTAGATCCAACACCGTTTTTTAGCTCATTGCACCATCCCAGTTTCAGAACCTGGCTGTATGCAAATTAGTCTGTCCCTGGCCCAGTGCATCATGGGAACAGGGCAGACCAGACTACAAAAGCCAATTCTTACACTGGGAAGGAAACAAGCTTCCGGGGACCGGTTTCTGGCATTTCAGCCGTCTTCGGCCCGGCTTGCTTGAATCCTGATGGTGCAATGAGCAAGGGACTCACATCTAAGTATACCCTTCCACGCTAAGGGTGGACAAAAATATTTACAACAAGGGGTGGTGATGGACAGAGTCTCTGAATTAAGCAGAATACTCTCACCCAGTCAAGAGATCAGGGCTAGATCCAACACCGTTTTTTAGCTCATTGCACCATCCCAGTTTCAGAACCTGGCTGTATGCAAATTAGTCTGTCCCTGGCCCAGTGCATCATGGGAACAGGGCAGACCAGACTACAAAAGCCAATTCTTACACTGGGAAGGAAACAAGCTTCCGGGGACCGGTTTCTGGCATTTCAGCTGTCTTCGGCCCGGCTTGCTTGAATCCTGATGGTGCAATGAGCAAGGGACTCACATCTGAGTATACCCTTCCACGCTAAGAGGTGGACAAAAATATTTACAACAAGGGGTGGTGATGGACAGAGTCTCTGAATTAAGCAGAATACTCTCACCCAGTCAAGAGATCAGGGCTAGATCCAACACCGTTTTTTAGCTCATTGCACCATCCCAGTTTCAGAACCTGGCTGTATGCAAATTAGTCTGTCCCTGGCCCAGTGCATCATGGGAACAGGGCAGACCAGACTACAAAAGCCAATTCTTACACTGTGAAGGAAACAAGCTTCCGGGGACCGGTTTCTGGCATTTCAGCCGTCTTCGGCCCGGCTTGCTTGAATCCTGATGGTGCAATGAGCACGGAGCCCGGAAGCTTGTTTCCTTCCCAGTGTAAGAATTGGCTTTTGTAGTTTGGTTTGCCCTGTTCCCATCATGCACTGGGACAGGAACAGACTAATTTGCATACAGCCAGGTTCTGCAACTGGGATGGTGCAATGAGTTAAAAAAACGGTGTTGGATCTAGCCCTGATCTTTTGACTGGGTGAGAGTATTCTGCCTAATTCAGAGACTCTGTCCCTCACCACCCCTTGTTGTAAATATTAACTCGTATAGTTAAGCATTGTGTTAAAGCAAACTCCGTAGTTTCAGTAAAATGAACCACGACTTGTATATCGTAAAAAAAAAAAAGGTTCCTGTTTGAATTGGGGAAACCATAGTGGAGATTTCGTTTTATTAGCATACCTGCTTCGTACATTGCTGAAGGATTGGTGCATCTTTTTAATATCAACCGGAGTTCTATCGTCAACCAAAGTGCGAGCTTCGGATTCTTTCTTCCTTCGCTTCGGCTCTGGTATTCTGCATGACGTAAACTACATCACCACGCAGAGGTCAAAGCATGACATGCTAGAACGTAACGTAGCAGCCATTTTTTTTTAACTGTATTTTTTTTTTCTCTTAACGCTACGCTATGCTGCTACAGTCAACAAGAGTACATTTCAGTCTCCACAGCGCTGTTGCATACAACAAACGGAAGCGCTTTGTTTTCGGTCATTATACTTCTACTTTAAAAAAAGATTAACTTAGAAGAAGAAACGAATTGGACTAGGGTGACTACTTTTCTTTCTTTTTATTTTCTTCTCTCCTCTTTGCTTTTGGTTTTGGATGTCCCATTGTCATTTTAAAACTTACTACGTTGATGTATTGTGAGAAATGTATCTAAAATGTCGAATAATATTGTTTCTCCTGCACATTTTTTGCCTGTTGCTGGGGATCCCAAGATGGAATGGGACCTGTGGTATCCTACATTTCTAGCCTATGTAGATGTGGTGGAAGAAGATGGATGTTCTCCCAAAAGAAAATTAGCCCTTTTAAAAAATTGTTTGGGATGCGCAAGTCTGAAGGAATTAGAAAACGTACCTCCTTTTGAGTGCGCAGGTGATTTCAATATTTTCGAGGTTGTTGTTTAGCAATTAAGTGCTAGGTTTGGTAGAAAAATTAACACTGTAATGGAGAGATTGAAGTTTTAGTCCAGGGCACAGAAAGAGGATGAGTCTATTGAGATCTATGTGGCTGCATTACGTACCTTGGCTGGATCTTGTGCTTTTGAAACAATACATTTTGAACAAGTATTAAGGGATCAAATTATGATGAAGACTAAGAGCAAAAAGATACAGGAACGTTTGTGGATGGGGACAGAATCTACTCTTAATGCTGTATTAAATATCGCCAAGGGCATCGAACAATCTGAACTTTTTGTTAGCGAGATTATAGGCCAAGATATTAGGAACAAGGTAATAATTCCTGAAGTTGCTATTGTAAAGGATGTTCACAATCAAAAAAAGTTTCCCTTTATTCAAACTAAAAGAGAGAATATTGGAGGGGATAATAGGTTCATGGGTAAGAAAACTCAAGTGATCTGTTACAGGTGTGGAGGAAATGATCATGTGGGTAACTACAGAGGTTGCCCAGCATTGAATAAAATCTGCATAAAATGCAAGAAGCCAGGTCACTTTAGCAAAATGTGTAGGTCTCCACAAAAAGTAAACTTGTTGACTTATCCTGAGTATGAAAATCCTGAAGAAATTCAGGAAATCAACAGTTTATTATGTGTAGGTGACACTAGATGCAAAGGTTTTCCCAATGATAACATTTTGATAAATGTAATAGAAATTTCTATGCTCATAGACTCATGTGCCTGGTACAGTATAATAGGCAGAAACATTTTTAACAAGTACTGGAATTCGTTAAATTTATTACCACCAGATGTGCAGCCAGGTGGATATTCTGATCAGAAAATTGATCTTGATGGTTTTATGTGGGCTGATATTAAATTTAAAGATAGGAACATAAAAGGCAAGGTTTACATTGAAGCTAAAGGTGCATCTATTCTTGGTTGGCCACATCAACACGAATTGGGCATCAAGCTGGATCCCAATGCTTCACCACCAGTGTACATAGTATCTCCTGTGGATGATGAGTTTACAGTCCAAATCAAAAGTAAATTTCCAACCATTTTTACTGATAGTCTGGGGGAATTTGTAAATTTTAAACATAAAATTATCCTAAAGGAAGGTGCAACTCCTGTTCGACATAGAGTCAGGAATGTACCTTTGGCATACCGGGTCAAATTGAAAGTAATCTTGTCAGATTTAGTGACTAGAGGAATCATAGAACCAACTGAATCTTCTCCCTGGGTTTGTAGTGTAGTTCCTATTATCCCAATAGGCTCTGCGCATTGGAATAATACCTTCAATAGTATAGGCCTAGACCAGACGTTAACTAGGTCTACTACTGTCGATATTAGACTTAAAGTTTTGGGTTTGCCAGCTAGCTCAGAGTTCACTAGAAACTTTCTCGAATAGGCATGGAGGAGTTGAACCTCCCTGGATAGACAAGAAGGGATTTAGTTTCTGACAACCATAGAACATGACAACTTTGCTCTCCCCTAATCAAGAGTGTATCTCGAGAGTCGTGTGAACAAAAGGCAATTTATTTTACTCAGTCAGTACGTGCATTCTTAGTCTCATCAGATTGTAGAGAAAAGGAAGAGACGGGCGTGTTCAATAAAAGATGTTATTTATTGATCAGTCTCTTTTCTCATACAAGAGAAATGGATCGATATTATTGCAATACTTATAGTTAAGTAAAGTGCATACATTAAAAGCAGAAGTATAAAATAATACTGTAAAAACATTGATATGGTTTCTAAGCCATATGTAGGTTTAAAATGAATAAGATATATGACATACACATATACATTTGACTAATCGTACTCAACTGGTGTTTCTAACTACGCCTACCCCGTGTACCTGACCTAAGTCTAATGCGTGGGCGGGAATAGAAAGTTACAGTTTAAGTTAAGTTTGTTTTGCCAAGTGACTGACTAAAGAATTCTCTGTGAGGGGTTATTCAGTTCTGTACCTGGAATCTAGGATGGATGAGGGATGGTATCTCTCGTCTCTGGCCTCGATATTCCAGGCTGCCTGCGAGGGCTACCCGGAAGCGCCGGAGCTGGATTTCTCGGCAGGAGAATAGACAGCTTCTCGTTCTCAGCGCGTCAGGAAGGCGGGGCTGCGCCAGCGGGGTCTGCTCTGCTCTGGGCTTCGGCAAGTCTGGCTGCTCCGATCTCGTCACCACCGCGTGTGTTTGCATAGGGCAATATCGGTAATATTTATACCTTTAAGGTGCCGAGATTGACGTAAGGATGGACATAGATACGTCAATAAGGATGTCATACGACCAGGTCGTTAGCACATTCTTTTGCTGAAGTTCTCGGTGAAATCAAAACAATGGCCGCAGGGTTTTTCCCAGGTTGTCATAGGTTTGATTTGTTTTGAGAACTCCGTATGCCTTATATGGGGCTGGAGGAATATCGCTTGTCTAATTAGATGGCAAGCGTTATGACCTAATCAGATAACACGTTCCTGTGCCGTAGTGTGGCTTTATCAGATAACGGTTCCTGCATCATGGGGGTTTTCTGCCTCATGGGATGGCTGCTAGTTAACTTGTTAGTTTGTTAACCAGAATAGGGTCAGGAATAGGGGGGTCGATACAGAACCTATAGGAATACATCACACCCACTCCACGCTAACTATGGACATATTTACTAATCTATGCATAGTAAAACATACGGTAGAGTATCGTGTATACCTTACCACCCCAAAATACATAAATGCATTTTGAAATTATCAAATATACGGAAAAAAAGCATTTACATGTATTGTATGCACTCAAGCTGTGAAATAATGCTAAAGTAATCACGCATTTGTATACATTATTGCTAAATGGTATATGAGAATTTACACATGAAATGGCTCTTAATACAGAAAAAAGTTCGAGACTATTCCATCACAGAATAAAATAATTATGAACATACCAGCGGGCAGCTAATGTCTATAAGCTATCTAAAAGTAGAAATCTTAGTTCTCTAAGAATAGTTCTTACTTTAAGCAGAAGATAGTGTCCCGAAAAATATGCAAAAATATTTTGGGGCTGCTGAAAAAATTGCTGTCCGTGAACTGGAGGGAAAAATGTTCATGGTATTTTGCTTTTCTAGTTGAAGTTCAAATTCAGGGAACGCCGTGTACGAGCTTGCTCAAAAGTCTCTATTTCTGCTCTGGTGAGAACATCATATCATTTAGACTCTCGAAAAAGTTGTCAACAGCTTCCTGGGAGAGTTCCACTAACTCGGAAATAGGTGTAACCATGCATTCGTGCGCATGATTGTCTCCATTGACATTCTGATTTGGATTGCTGACAGAAGGTCGTACCTGATCGATGCTGCTTTCATTTTGAACTTCACTACCCCTTAATCGTAGTGGTGAAGCTTCCACGAATGCCGTCATCAGGATTGGTAGCCGTTGAGGGCAGCACAAAGCATGAGCCTTTGTTGGACTCAACAATGTTTCTGCAGCCATTGGCGCATCCGATTGTAGCGTCAGACAGGTGTCTAACACGCATTCTTCTCCGCATAGCAGGCACCTTAATACAGGTAAAACACATCGATGCCACATTGGTCGAAATGAAAGAAACCAAGTCATGTTCAGGTCTCTAAGCCGGGATAGTCCCAGGATTTTTGATATCCGGTCCCGGTATCCAATGGCTAGGATTGTTTCTTCCCTTGTCGCAGGTGTTTTGTCTGTGACATGGTTTGCCATAACGAAATATAAGGACTAAGAATAGGATTCCTGCAATTAGTCCTAAAATGAGGGGAAGTCCGCCAAAAATCGAATGGACGAAATCTGGAAAAATACCCAGTATGGCTTTGAATGGTGTTAATGCCATCGAAAATACTGTCTTAAATACTTTTGAGACTCCACTGGTATCAGAAATATTTAAGATTTCATTCAGGATTTCTGCGAAATGTATGGGGGAATTAGTCGATAACAATGAATGTATCTCTGCAGTCGTCCTTGCGACTAGGAGATCATACGTTTCTTTTGATGACGTGAGCCTTGTCGGCGTCTGAAGAAGCACTGTTTTCATTCTGCTTAAAGTATCTATTCGAATAGAAGTAATTTTCAAGTTGGGCCATGCCCTTGCCTCCCTGTCTGGAAAGGAGCTGGGGAACAATAAGCGTCCACAGCACTTGACCTTCGCAGTCGTAGTTACGAGATAAGGAGTCCCGGGCATAAGACTACAGCCTCTGCGGTCCACAATTAGAATGTAACTCCCATTATAGAGTCTTTGAAAGAATGGTTCTATCTCTGTAGCAGGTGTGCCTAGCTGGTGACATGAAAGGTTATTTGAGTTCCCTTCACAGGCTCCATGCAAACTAATTCCGTTACACAGAAGTGTACCGCTTAGTGACATCGCACAATTATTGCCACTAAGAAACACTTTCTGTCCTTTATTACTGACACATGCATGTGAATAGGGCAGGTTCCATGTTGTTTTAATGTACCCTTTTCCCAATTTTTCGTACATGCCAGCCTGTATATATTTTTGGCAGTATTGAAACCTGAAGGTTGATATTGGAATATTAATTATCCCATGTATTATCCATTCACTGACAGGTCGTTCTGACATTGTCACTGGTAATCTTTCGAGTTTCTCAATGCTCAGGATTGTATAATCAGCACCCTTCTGTGCCATACTGATTTGTTTATCAGTAAGGTTAAAGATATTGAAAAGTGACGTTGTGTTGATTAAACGCCAAGGCACATAGCCTGAACGCAGATTTTGTAACGTCCAGCCAAGCTGTACAATAGAACGCAATTGAGACTGACCGTGTTGTAACAACAGTAAGTCTTGCGATATTATGTCGATTGCTGAAGACACAATGCTGTCCAGAGAAAAAATTCTGGAGGACAGAGTCATTAACCCATTGTCCACTACAGAAAGTGATTTTTCCAAATTAATACGGTCAATTTCCTGTATCCTTTCTGCTGTCTCAATTTGAGTAACCTTCCAGGCCTCATTGTATGCTGCATATACAGAGGCTGCTATGAAACGCTTTTGACGCTGTTTGCGTGGTCCCATAGTGAAATCACGCAAGTCAGCACCATCAGTAAGTAAAGTTAGGTGTTGCTTAATTTCTGCCAGTGTGGAAGTTTGTAGCCATTGAAGGCATAATTTGCCCACACTGTAGGTGGTTATTATCCCTGGGTGATGTCTTTGGGGATATCTAGGGTCTGGCCTGGTCATTTTGAACCCCTGTGTTTTGTTCAGGAATCTGTCTTGACAGTTATTAGTATCTGTGGGCCAGATCAACCACTGTTTCCAATCTGGATGTGTTCTGTTTTGGTTTAATACATAGTTTATGTCTATCTCCTCATCTGTAGAGCTATTGCTGTTCATTGTTGGTTTTGGAATAGACGGTTTATTTAAGTCTTTGATTTTGGCTAAGCCAAGACAGGTAGTTTGTTGAACAGTGTCATTTAAAAATATAATTTGTTCTGGGATCATGCAGGCTCTAAACAAAGATTCTATACCCTGTACTTGCCATTCTTTTGTGCCCCAAACACTTTTCAATTCAACATTTTTGTCCCAATAATCAAAACCAAAAGTATTCATTTGTTCAAAGAATGAGTCTGAATATATCAATTTTGTGTTGGTTATCATGGTCTTTGTCCCTGTCTTATTTGACAATTTGAAATAAAATGTTTCAGCATTACTTATGTTAAAACCTGAAAAGTATGAATATTTGTCATAAACGGTTCTTGAGCTTCCTTTTGGAGGGGTTGCACAATGTTCCCATTGATTATAATTTAAAACATTTCTAGGTTGTGCAGATCTATGTAAAAAATGGTTACCATAGTGGTTGTAGCAATACATACTATCATAATTTGTAGAACCCTGCAAATAATCATGTTTGGTAAATTTAGCAGACATCACTAAGTCAGACATCATATTGTTTATACTTTCAAAGTCCCAATCATCAGCAAATGTGCTTGGTTTTACGAAGTCACTCAATGAGATTTTAATTTGGTGTGGATATTTCAGGATTTCAACCGGACCATAGATTTCGTAGTCAGTGTTGTCCCATGCTACCCCACCCGGTATAGGATTGGCTGTGAAGTTGACTGAAGAAAGTTCTCTTTTCTCGACGTGTGAAGATGTGTGTGGTTTGAGGATCAAGTTGATTTTCTGACTTGCTGTGTCCATTTTAGCATATTTTCCCTCAATGAAGCGTCCCAAAGTTAGTATCATGATGAGCCAAAGTATGAGGATAAATGCACCAAAACCCACCCAAAATTCAATCCATGGAGAAATCAGATATGTTTCTTTCAGTTGTTTCAAAAGTTCTTTAGCTTTATCTTTAAAGGTTTTTGATGATGGCTGTGTTTTTGATTCAGTGAAGCCTTCGGAAGAATCATCGAAGTTTATGAAGTAGCCGGATGCAGTTCTGTCAATTGTTCCAATTGCTTCAGGATTACTGTTTCTTGCATAGTCGTTTGTTACTTCATTATAGGTTGGTGTGTCTCTGCTAAATGTTTTTATTTGGGTGTTCAGAGGTCTAAGTTCCATTGCATTGTTGCATAGTCCTTGTCGTTCTTCTGTAGGCGTTTCGAATGTGATTAGCCTCTTTGTTAGGACCTCTGTACTGGTAGCGAACCTTGGTGTTCTGCTACTTATGGGGAGTCCACTTGGCCTACTATTTGTTATCGGCCACATGATTGTGGTTTTACCAGGTCGATGGATACAACTCGGTTCTCCTTTTTACCAGCAAGCGGCGGTAGTACTACTGATCTTGTCCCGTTGACAGACAAGACAGGAACTGCTTTTCTGTAAGAAGGCCCAAATTCCTTCTTTACCGCGATCTTTTCTCTGACTAGATCCCCGACTTTTGGAATCCAGACAGGTCTTGCTGGGACAGGTGGTGGTTCTTCAGTGGTTGTTGGCTGCTGTTTCAACTTTATGTTGCTCAGGTCTTTTCTTGTTTCGTTTAAGTCCTGTAAAATAGCCAAACGATCTTTGATATCAAAGCTTTTTTCCTTTACCACTGAAGTCTGACTGTCAAGGTCAGAGATTAACATCCTAGTTCCAAATAATAATTCGTACGGACTGAATCCCTTCAGAGAATTTCTTGGCAGGTTATTTAGACTACGTTGGACACTTATTAGATGTTTGACCCACCCAGCTCCCGAACCTAATATCCTTTCCGTTATAGATTGCTTTATGCCTTGGTTTTTTCTTTACACCATCCCGTATCCCTCAGGAAGGAAGTGAGAAGATTCCCGCTGTGCTATGCTCATTTGGCCATGTTTCCCCTCAGGCTGGAGGGCTAGAGTGAAAACAATGGTCAAACGTAGCATGCTCTTAGCGTATATGCCATTTAGACTCGCAAATCTTTGTATAACAGTCCAGACGTCAGCCAAGTGCTGGTGATCTACATTATAAGTGGAAACTAGCCTGTATATGTTAATCGCAAGCCTTGCTTTTTACTGTTGATTTTTTCTGGAGTGAAACGACACGGTATTACACCGTTTCTCTCACCACTGCGATTCCTGTTGCAGTTGGGGCACTTTTTTACAAACATGGTGTGATGCAGGCTCATGCCTGGCCACCAGTACCTTGATTGTAATTCTTCCAGAGAATCTTTTAGTTTGAGGTGTCTGAGACCCTCGCCCATATGTGCGTCTGCGATTAACAAGTTTCTCCTGTCCATGTTTGGAATCACTCTATCCCCCACTCCAGGGATTCGAGCAAAAGGGACGGAGTTTGCATCGATTATGTATGTATAATTGAGTGGATAGTTGATCGGTATCGCTGAGCAGTCACCTTTTGATGACGTTTTCACTGCCAGCACTGTTTCACCGTCAATATACTTCACTGTACGCTTTTTTCGAACTACGGAAGCCGATTTAGTTGCTACCGCTGTGGCTGTCTCAGCCAATGAATTCCCTGCAACGTGAACGCCATCACGCTGATGTCTCAGTGAGTGTGTCACGTGAGTCTTTGGTAGTTCTTTTTGTAAAAGAGCTATTTGTTCCCAAAGCAGTTTTTGCTTTATTGTTGCACCTGTGTCATCTTTGTAACCGTTTTGAATCCATGTCTGCAAATCGTTGTTATATGATTTGACGCAGTAATATGAATCGGACACTATAAGTGTCGGGAATTCGCGATCCGCATTATCTAGCGCCATTTTCAATGCTATTATTTCAGTCTGTTGTTCTGAATTAGTTTCTACTGAGTGTGTTTTTGTTAATAGAGGTCTTAGTTTACCTCCGCGCCACACTTCTTTTGTAATCTCACATGTTGGGTTGTATGCTTGTTCTCCCCAAACGGAGGGTTGAGCATGTCCGTCTGTATAGATTACACAAGCGTATTGTCGTAAGGGCAGAATGTCGATTGGCAGAGGGAATGTTCTTTCATATTCTAGATTTTTTAGTTCCTCTAGTTCTGGATCAAAGTAGTAGTATACTTTGTCCGTTGTAATGGAATTCACCCATTGTATCCATTCCGGATTCAATGTTGTTGTTGGTAAATTACACGGTGTTGTTAATGCCTCAAAGGCTGATTCTGCTGTTCTGACTGTGATACGTCTACCGTCAGCTTGATCTTTTTCTCTAGCTATTGCGGTTTGAACTGCATGAACAATTTTTTCTTTAATGCTGAATTTCTGTTCAGCTTCTGTGTACAAGTGTGATTTGAATGCAATTGGTACCTTTTCTCCCTCATTAGAGGTCAGGTATGTGAATCCGCATCTTCCTGGGATGACTCGAATCACAAGATTGCATGTGTTATCACGTGTTTCTAATTTTGTTTTAATTAGCATGTCTGTTTGTAAGGATCTCTGAATTTCTGTGTGTATTTGAGTCCAATTGGTTCTTTTAAAATCTGGTTTTATTAGATCATAAAGGGGTTTGACCCTTTCTGCGTAATTTGCAATGTATGTTCTTCCGAAATTTAGGAAGCCTAGAATTGACTGTAGGTTTTTTAGTGTTCTAGGTGCTTGGAGTACGGCACATTTCTCTAGAAAATTGTCAGCCAGGCTTTTGCCTTCACTTGATAATTCATATCCTAAGAACAGGACTGTCAGATGGGCAATTCTGGATTTTTTAAAGTTGAATTTGTAACCCTCTGCTGCGAACCCAAGTATTATGGTGTTCACTCTCTTCAAGTGAGTCTCCAAGTCATCATCTGTTAAGTATATGTCGTCGCCATACGATAATGCTTCGTCGTCATATGTTTGTAGTAATTCTGTTACTCTCGCTGAGAATACTCCCGGGCTGTTCTTGTACCCCTGGGCTAACCAACAGAATTGTTTTTGAGTGCCATTTATTGAGAATGCAGACAAATATCTGCTCTCTGGTGCTATGTTTTGACAAAAGAATCCATTAGAGATGTCTAATGTTGTTTTGTATTTTTTGCGCACTATGTTATTCATTAGTGCAGCACTATGCGAGTTTTGCACTGCAAAAGTTTTGCAACATGAGTTAAGGTGTCGGTAATCCAAAACTAGACGATATGAATTGTCTGGTTTGGAGACCGGAAACAAAGGGTTGTTCATTTGTGAGGTGCAAGTTTCAATCACCCCCTGGTATTCTAGCTGATCTAGGATTTCTTTTACCTGTTTTTTAGCTTCTTGCTTAATTGGGTACTGCCTCTGTGCAGTAGGTTGTGATTTTAACTGGATTTTGTGAGGAGGAGAGTCCTCATCCCATCCTACGTGATTTTTATATAAAGCAGGAGCTAGGGCTACTGCCCACTTTCTAGCAAGTGTGTATTTTTTATGAATTGGGATGTGATTTGAGAAGGCAGGCATAATTATTTCTTCGCCATGAGGGCAATCCCTGACAAACTCTGGTGGCCAGTCTTTTTCAGCTAGAAGGATGTCATAGCCCATTGGAGAGATTATCCCAAAATAGTCCCCTTATTTTTCTAGTCTTATCCCCCTCTATACGTAAAGTTATTTCATATATTTTGTGAGGTTTGCTAACTCTGGTGTCTGCAGTTTCCACTTGAAGATATTCATTCGTGTCCACTGTCTCCAGATGATTCATAAGGACTTTGCGAGCTATGCTCACTTCTGCTGCGCTGTCTAGCATTGTCTGAGCCCATTCTCCGTTTTTCAGTTGTGTCCTCAGTATTCTCGGCATTGTTAACTACCTTGATACTGGCTACCTTCTTTTTTGGAAATTGTAATTTCTTTTTTAGCTGAGCAGGTTCCTTGTCTTTGGACTTGGCGTGCTCTTCTCTTTGTTCTGATCGTCCTCTTCTTTCCGATTTCTGCGAGGAAGTCTGAAAAGATTGAGAGGGACGTGTATCAATGTCTTGATATCTATCAGGCTTCTTTATATTATCCCTATTTCTAAGGTTATATCTTTTCCCAGAGGGGTCACTCTGGGGTGACCTGTGTCTTTGGTTCGGAGATTTTTCTCTTCGCCTAGGAGACCTTCCTCTGGACTGGAATTTCTTTTCTTTAGGATTGGATTGTTTGTTTCCATCCCAGCTCTTTTTTTGTGATGTTGAGTTATTATTAAAAAATATTTTTTCAGGACTTTCAATCAGTTGTGGTTTTACTGGTATTCCACCTAAACTATCTCTACCTAGTTCCTCATAGGATTTTTCTATGATTCTGGCAATTTCAGCTGGTTGGTCTGCTATATCTGTCTCTTTTAGCCTCTGGCGGATCGCCACGTTTGCTGCTTCTCCCTTTATGTTGGCTAATAATATAGCCGAGACCTGCTTGAAGTCTTTTAGTAATTTCATACCAAGAGTTAAAGCGGGTTCTGGACCATATTCGTCTTGAATTTGTTTTAGCACATCTGGTATTACCGAAATGGATGGAACACCGTGCGTTTTTGTGTAGATGGAAGCAAAGACTGTACCCCAAGTGTCACAGTCCTCAATGTGTGGTGCGATTCCCATTGGAAGACAGATAGTCAGAATCCTGTGTTTTTCTAACGGAGTGGTGTCTGGAAACACAACCTCTATTTGGGTGATTTTTTGTGCTAACCAGAATGGTATTTGTTCCCGTTTAGCTGGTACTTTATCTAGGCAGGATTGTATGTTCTGTGGTGTAATTTTATTTGTGTTCCCCTGGTGAGGGGTCAGCTGTGGAATTTTAATTGCTGGCTGAATTGTTGAAGTCCGCATCACATATTGGACTAATTGTCTATGTATCTTTATTAATTGTTTTAGTTGTACTAAAAGATCTGCTGCAGGCATTCTTTCGAACTCTGGATGTGGTGTGTATCCGGCTAGGACCGGCCACGTTGCTCCTGGTCTACCTAAAGGACCGAGCCTGGTGATGTGATTATTGTGTTTTAGGGCGCCATTAAATAAGAGCAGGTGCTCTTGAAATTTAAGTGGTACTTCCACCTCCTCGAAAGGAGTATACTCTTCAGGAGGTTCCTCTGTTTTGTAATAGTGGAAGTACTTTGTTACAGCATTTGCTGCTGGAAAATGTATCCATGAATAGTATACCTCTGTCTGCCGATATTCGTGTGCCTCAATTACGAATATGACTGTACCACCTCTAGGTGTCAGTCCATTTTCTATACGTTTTTAGGTTATAGATTTCCTTTTGATGACCGGGATGAGTATTATATCCTGGTCTGCTTCTTGCAGTGCAGTATCAGCTGCTGCGAGTTCAGTTGCTAATCTAACTGCCTCTCTTTCATCATCACTGTCTACCATTTTACCGACAGGATGGTTACTTTGTTTGTTTGCAGATCAGGTTTCTTATGGAAACAAAGATTAGATGCACAATATTTTGGAACGGTTTATCCTTCAACGTTGACTAAACCAAGTACCATACATAGGAGTTTCCTCCTGCGAGGTTTGGCGGATATTACCTTTCACCCACTCCAGACGTCTTTGGAGTATTATGGGAAAAGGGGTCTGAGTGAGAAAGCACGACTGAGTTACTCTAAATGTCTTACGTTAGTTTTATCGCCCTTCCAAACACGTTGGGCGCCATGTAGTGTAGTTCCTATTACCCCAATAGGCTCTGCGCATTGGAATAATACCTTCAATAGTATAGGCCTAGACCAGACGTTAACTAGGTCTACTACTGTCGATATTAGACTTAAAGTTTTGGGTTTGCCAGCTAGCTCAGAGTTCACTAGAAACTTTCTCGAATAGGCATGGAGGAGTTGAACATCCCTGGATAGACAAGAAGGGATTTAGTTTCTGAAAACCATAGAACATGACAACTTTGCTCTCCCCTAATCAAGAGTGTATCTCGAGAGTCGTGTGAACAAAAGGCAATTTATTTTACTCAGTCAGTACGTGCATTCTTAGTCTCATCAGATTGTAGAGAAAAGGAAGAGACGGGCGTGTTCAATAAAAGATGTTATTTATTGATCAGTCTCTTTTCTCATACAAGAGAAATGGATCGATATTATTGCAATACTTATGGTTAAGTAAAGTGCATACATTAAAAGCAGAAGTATAAAATAATACTGTAAAAACATTGATATGGTTTCTAAGCCATATGAAGGTTTAAAATGAATAAGATATATTACATACACATATACATTTGACTAATCGTACTCAACTGGTGTTTCTAACTACGCCTACCCCGTGTACCTGACCTAAGTCTAATGCGTGGGCGGGAATAGAAAGTTACAGTTTAAGTTAAGTTTGTTTTGCCAAGTGACTGACTAAAGAATTCTCTGTGAGGGGTTATTCAGTTCTGTACCTGGAATCTAGGATGGATGAGGGATGGTATCTCTCGTCTCTGGCCTCGATATTCCAGGCTGCCTGCGAGGGCTACCCGGAAGCGCAGGAGCTGGATTTCTCAGCAGGAGAATAGACAGCTTCTCGTTCTCAGCGCGTCAGGAAGGCGGGGCTGCGCCAGCGGGGTCTGCTCTGCTCTGGGCTTCGGCAAGTCTGGCTGCTCCGATCTCGTCACCACCGCGTGTGTTTGCATAGGGCAATATCGGTAATATTTATACCTTTAAGGTGCCGAGATTGACGTAAGGATGGACATAGATACGTCAATAAGGATGTCATACGACCAGGTCGTTAGCACATTCTTTTGCTGAAGTTCTCGGTGAAATCAAAACAATGGCCGCAGGGTTTTTCCCAGGTTGTCATAGGTTTGATTTGTTTTGAGAACTCCGTATGCCTTATCAGGGGCTGGAGGAATATCGCTTGTCTAATTAGATGGCAAGCGTTATGACCTAATCAGATAACACGTTCCTGTGCCGTAGTGTGGCTTTATCAGATAACGGTTCCTGCATCATGGGGGTTTTCTGCCTCATGGGATGGCTGCTAGTTAACTTGTTAGTTTGTTAACCAGAATAGGGTCAGGAATAGGGGGATCGATACAGAACCTATAGGAATACATCACAGGTTTCTCCGGTAGTTTTATCCCTTAAGAGCAATGGGGAGCTTCGTTTATGTGTAGATCTCTGCAGTTTGAATAATGAGATCTGGGTCGATAGGCATCCTTTACCCCATATTCACGAGCTAATTTCCCCACTCTCAGGTGCTTGTGCTTTTTCCACCATAGACTTGGCTAGTGCCTATCACCAAGTGGTACTACACGAGGAATCTAAGGGGCAGATTTACAAGCCCCTTGCGCCTCATTTACGCCGCTGTTGCGTCACTTCTGTGATGCAGCGGCAGTGCAAATCCTGCTCCATGTTGCGGGGGTACTTACAACGTGACGCATCTGGAAGATGCGTCACGTTTTAATGCCCTGCGCCACATGTAGGTGTTTCTGTGTAGGAGGGGGCGTTCCGGCGCAGGAACGCCTCCTAAAAGTGGCTGAGTGAAATCTACAAGATTTCACTCAGTCACTTTTAGGCACATGCTGCGTCAAACCCCTGCGCCTGCCTGAAGCAGGCGTAAGGATTGGCGCAGCATTAACTAGAGAGGGCCCCCAGAGCATTGCTGGAGCTGCGTCGCGCTTGCGACGCAACTCCAGCAATGCGTCACTTTTACGGAACAGATGCGTCACGCATCTGTGCCGTTTTTGCACCATTGTGCGCCGCATTGTAAATGCGGCGCATCCATGATGGCGGAGCTGTGGCGCAGAATAACTGGCGCATCCCTGCTGATTTGCAGGGATGCACTAGTTATTGTAAATATGCCCCTAAGTTCCTTACTACCTTTATAACACCAGAGGGCATGTTCCAATTTCTACGCATGCCATTCGGCTTAGCCAGTGCGGGGTCAGTCTTTCAGAGACCTATGAAAGAGGTTCTGGATGGTTGTGACAATGCCATTGCCTTCCAGGATGATATTTTAATCTTTAAGAAGGGATTTTGAAGATCATGACAAGAATTTAGATAAAGTATTAAAATCTGTACAAGAGAAGGGTTTGACTTTGAAATTTTCTAAATGTAAATTCAGACAGAGCAAGGTAGAATATCTGGGACATGAAATTTCTGCTCAAGGTATTAAACCCAAGTTTAATCATATCCAGAGCATAGTTAAGGCACCGGCACCAACTAGCAAAGAACAACTTGTAGAATTTTTGGGCCTTACTGAATTTTATAGCAAATGTGTGCAAGATTATTCCTCAAAAGTTCATTCACTAAGGTTACTGTTAAAAAAAGATGTCAAATTTGTTTGGAACGATGAGCAACAGTTTGCTTTTGAATCACTGGAAAAGGAAATCGCTCATGCTCCTTTTTTGAGACTTTTTGATTTGGGTAAAGAATACATAGTGTGTGTGGATGCAAGTAATGTTGGTCTGGGTTCTGTGCTAATGCAAAAGAACAAGGGTGAGGAATACGTAGTTTCTTATGCGTCCAGGACTCTTCGTGGTGCAGAATTTAACTATTCCACCATCGAGAAGGAACTATTAGCTTGCACTTGGGCGGTCGAACATTTTAGGCAATTTCTTTGGGGCACGAAATTTCGTTCGCGAACTGACCATTAGCCTTTGATTAACATGTTGGCTGCTGGTGGTGGTCGTACGTTGACCGCGCGTTTGGCACGCTTAGCTGCCAAATTACAAGAATTTCAGTGTATAGTTGAATATGTGCCTGGCCGTCTAAATGTACATGCGGACTGCATGTCTAGATTGCCTTCAGTTGATTCATGTGAGATCGCTAATATTTGTCCTGATTTTGATGTTGCATTCACAATTGACGACGTTAATGGTGGAAAATGTAACATGTTGTCTAGTGTTATCTCAGAAACCGATTGGAGAGATGCTATGTGCAGAGATGGAAGTTTATCCAATGTAGTGAACTTTATGCAACAAGGGTGGCCTGAAGAAAGAAAATTATCGGGTGATGTTTTATCCTTTTGTAAAGTGAAAGAGGAACTCATGTTTGATCATGGCTTTATAACTAGAGGAGATAAGATAGTCCCTCCTTGTGACTTGAGGAAAAAAATTATTCTTATGGCCCATGAAGGTCACATGGGAATGTCAAACACTAAAAGACGAATTCGTGAATTCTATTGGTGGCCTGGTATTGATAGAATGGTGGACAAATGGGTCAGTTCATGCTCTCCTTGTGCCAATAGCGACAAGTCTGTTAAGCCATTAGCAGGGAAGATGGATATTTCTCCTATTGAGTTTACTACATGTCCTTGGAAGAAATTAGGGATTGATATTATTGGTCCTCTTGATTTATCAAATAATAAGGCGGTTTTTGTTTTGGTGTTGATTGACTATTTCTCTAAATGGCCTGAGTTGAAAGTGGTGGACAAGATTGGTTCAACTCAGGTAGTTGAATTCCTTGATGAAATATTTTGTAGAGAGGGCATTCCGGCTGAGTTAGTGTCTGATAATGGTCCACAGTTTATTAGCAGTGAATTTACTTTTTTTCTTGATAGGTGTGAGATAGTACACAAAAGAGTGTCTAATTACAATCCCCAAGCCAATGGTCAAACGGAACGCTTTAATAGAGTTATTAAAGAATCCATTGAACTGGCTGTCAAAATTAATTTAGACTGGAGAAAAACTCTCCGTGCGTCCTTATTGTCATACCGTACTTCTCCTAACTTGGTTACGGGTATGTCTCCGTTTGAATTATTGAAAGGTAGGAACCCAGGTTCGAAACTCTTACCTTGGTGGATGAAGATGAAAATTCCTTGTGAATCTTCTTTTGATTCCTCTAAGGTTAGAGACAAAGTTTTGAAATATCAGGAAAAGATGAAGGGATATCCCATGCGATTAGGTAATCGTAGTTTAAGGATTAAAGTTGGTGATTTTGTGAGAGTCAAATTTGGAAGAACTTCTGGTTTTAGGTGGAATAAATGGTCTGATCCATGCAAAGTAATAGAAGTCTTCAGCAAAGCTGTGAGGGTTGAAGGTGGCAAAGTTTGGAATTTCAGAAGGGTTTCTTTATGTAAAGCATGTGATTCTAAAGCAGGTTCACAATTGTCTTCATTAAACTCTAATAATGATTCTTACTTGGCTTTGTTGGACACATTTGGAAGCAATTTACAAAGTTCAACTAGGAATAACGATGAGGTTTTTTCAAACTTGTTAGACACTTTTGGGCAGGAGTCACTAAGTTCCGATTCCTTGTGTGACAATATTACTCAAGAGCGTATTCCTAGTAGTATCGATGAAAACAGCAAGGTGGACAAGATGGATGCACAATCTAGTGATGTTGTCTTAAGAAAAAGTTCTCGTGTTAAACATACTCCTGTTAAATTGCTTGGTTTCATTCATTGATTTTTGTTTCTGTTACTTCTTGTTTTCTTTTTAGGTATTTTTTGGGGTGTTTTTTTTTTTTTTTTTTTTTTTAGGGGGGGAAGGTGTGTAGTATTCCTTTTAGAATGTTTCATCAGAATTGTTATGTTACATTGAGGGTTCAACATTCTGTATGTGGGAGTTGCTCTAATCATACTGGCTTTCAATGTTGGTGGATGTATAAGCTGTTATCTCCTGTGAATAAACCACTCATGATACAAGATCTAGTTTGCTGATTACTTCACTGATTCTGCCCCCTGTGGAATGTCTGGGGCCAAGGCTCACACTGACAATGGATGTTGTAGTGCACTTGTAGAGTGCCCCCCCAACAGAAACGGTTTGAACTGGGCTCAGAGCCCCTTGCACAAAGAGAACAAAGACATTTTGGGGTATACGTATCAGTCCCAAATCCCAGACTACTAGATCATTCCTGGAATTCAAGAGGAGCCTTTACCAAGGAGAAGAGCTGGAGAGATTGAGGAGAAGTTCTGCTCTTGCTGTGTGTCTGGGGTTGGCCTGCAGTTGCTCTTTCTGCCACGGAAAGGAGAAGGACTTTGCTGTGTGCTGTGTCTCCTGCTTTAAGGAGATCTCCAAGGGCCTGAAGTGAGCTGGCCTCCTGTTCTGAAGTCTCAGGCACACAGAGACTTCACCCCCAGTTCCCCTGAACTCTGTGCTGTGAGTTCTGACCTGCCGAGAGGAGCCTGTTCCAGTCTTGGGCCTCTGGAAGTTGTTGATGCTCTTTGGGAGCCGGAACCGTCACGAAGAACCGTCGCATCACTCCCCGTACAGACCGGATTCGGCGCAACCCTTCCTCTGCGTGTAGCAGGACTGTCGCATCGACTCCTCAAGGTCTCAGGAGTGTCGCATGTCTTAGTTTTCTGACGCTGTGGCTGTTTGGCTTGTGAACTTTGCCGCATCTACAAGTACCTTGGTGAAAAGTCACACATCCATAATTTTCTATGGTACAAGTTCTTGAAACCTTTTGAAAGTCATATTTTAACTGTGTATGTTGGATTTTTGTTGTTTAGGTCTTGCTTAGTTTAGATAAAGATATTTTATTTTCTGATCTGGTGTGGTGTCCATTTGTGGTGTCTTCACTGCTTTACTGTGAGTGTTGGTGCAAATACTTTACACATTGCCTTTGGGATAAGCCTGTCTGCTCGTGCCAAGCTACCAAGGGGGTGAGCAGGGGTTATGTAAAGTGTGTATCCCACTTAACCTCACTAGAAGCAAGGTTCCCTATTTGGGCCAAGATACCTACCTCTGCCAATTAGAGACCCCCCCAATTCTAACAATGAGGATAAATTAGTGTCATCCATTTGAACGTGAGGAAATGTACTGTAGCAATGTTATCGGGTGAGAGTTTGTGCACCATAAACAAGAATTTAGTGTTCGGGTGAGAAGTCGCTCACCAGAAGGCTGGATTTTCTTACTGCCATGCCATGTTACTTAAAATTGCAGCAGAGAACATTATTGCTTGTGTTGTTGCTATTTATTGTGAATCCCATGTTGAGATTGCTTTAGAGTGTCTTGTTGCATTTGTTTCAGTTGAGTGCTTACCCCAGGCACTGCTGTGATATGCAGAAGCAGGGGGGTGTAGTGGCAATGTACCCTTGTCGTGTTGTTGTATGCCGAAAGGAGGGGGGTAGGGGTGATTGAGTCAGTGTTTTAGTACATAACCCTGGTCCTGTTGAGCATGCAAGAGGCGGGGTGAAGTGGCTCGACTGTGCTTTGAGTAACATAATTTGATGGAGATGTTGTTAGTGCATGTGGGTTACAGCCTAAATTTGTTAAGTCCTTCATTGGGGGTTAAGGATTAAGTGCGTGCAGCAGAGGGTGTGAGTAGTTCCCTGGTCTTGCCATTTCTGTAGTAGGTTTAGAAAGGTGTGTACAGTAGAGAGTGTCAGTAGCCCATGGTTGTGTTGAGTCCTAGAGTCAGCCTAACATGCCCCTCCTCTCCTTCCTCGCACGCTAATACCCGCAACTCCCATCCCGATCCAGTAGTCAATCTGAACTTCCAGACCCCTTCCCCCCAACATCATGTCCAGACCTCATTGGCAATCCCACCATCTACCCTCTCCACCTCTCAACCCTCTCACGCAGTCACACTACCAATCCACCCACCTCCCCTCCCTACCCGGCACACTCACCACCCTCATCCCCCATCTCCTCTTCTCTTAGATCCCCCCTCCTACCCATCAGCCCCACAAATCCCTTACTAGACCTCACCTCCCCTCCTCAACATACACTTTCACCCCCTCCCTCTCTCCTTACCTCTACCCTCCCTCCTCAACATACACCTTATCTATCTCCTTGTCTCCTTACCTCCCCCTTCTCTTCCATCTCCTCCCATCAGCTTCACTCCCCCTCTAACTCCCCTCTGGTTCCCAACATGGTCACTTCCCGAACCATTCACCCTTCTCCTCATTTATCACCCTCCCTCATCCCCGCCACTCTCGGCTCCTCCCGCGGCACCCCCACTGCCCTAGACACTCCCGTATATACAGATACCTCTACTCAGTCTACTCCCCCTGTCCACCCTCCCAACATTGAAACTCTCACGCCTCTCTTCAAACTTGACCAGACCCCCAATCTGGACATTCAAGCATCCATAGAAGTCATTACTCAGTCTACTCCTTCCGTCCACCCTGCTCATAATGAAACTATCACGTCCGACTCCAAACCTGACCTGATACTATCAGCCCTTCAACAAGTCAAATCTGACATCCAATTCCTTCACAACCTTATCTTACAACAATCGAAGTCCTCCTGCATTAAACAAGAACTCAATCCGCCCCTTCCCCCAAGATCTATAGACGCTTCCTTCGTCTTCCTACAATATCCCAAGCCCACGGCTCTCCACGCTGGAGCACTATCCCTCTCCCGAACACCACTTCCCGTCCCATCAGGGGGTCCAACCCTTTATATGAATTAGACCTAGGGGCCCTCCTCCGATCTTATGAACAATCTCAACCTCCTCAGAACGCGGGACTGTTAGTCCAGATAGCCCACCGACAAACCACAGAATACCTACCATTTTGCTCAACATGCATAGAGCCTCCAGACTCATTCCCAGAGGCATTGTAGAAAATAACCTCACCAGAATCCCCATCACTGCCGAACCCACCACAATCATCTCCCATCCACAGATAAACTGTATCCTCCTAAACTGCAGGTCCGCCTCTAAACATGCAGCCGATATAGCTGACCTACTTATCTCAAACAAACCAGACATTATGATCCTTACTGAAACCTGGCTCAAGGAAACTTCTACTCCCATTATGGACATCTTGCTACCCCCCAACTACAACCTAACCAGACTTGACAGAGCTAACAGGATAGGTGGTGGGATAGCCTGCATACACCAGATTGGCTTAACTGCGACCAATTCCAATGCCCCTGCTATGTCATCCTGCGAATACCTTTGCCTAAACATTGTCAACAACAACAAACAAATCTTCTCCCTTCACGCCTTCTTCCATCCTCCGGGAGATAACCTCACTTTCATAGAACACCTCATGGACATTCTAGCTTCAAATGACAACCAAAAAATCGAAGCAAATATTCTTAGGGGATTTCAACCTTCACTGGGACGACCACAATGACCTAGGGGTAAACAGCCTCAAAGCCTTCCTCTCAGACCTCAATCTTACCCAACTATGCAACAGCCCAACACATGACAAGGGTGCAACTCTCGACCTAATGATATCCAAAGCGGGTTCCTCGCAGCTAGACTCGATACTCCCTTGCGACTGGACTGACCATCACATCATTACTTTCCAAATCACGGAAACCCTTACTCGACTCCCTACTCAACCCATGAGAAACAAAATCTGGAAGAGAAACCTTAAAAACGTAAGATCTGACCTCACAGCCCTAGATAACTCAAACCCTCTTAGTCCTCCGGAAGACCTAGCTGATGCTCAGGAGCTGACTAATCACTACTTTCACTCCATGAACAACCTCCTAGACAAAATTGCCCCACTACAACAGAAGAGAACCTCCTCTAAAAATTCCCAACCATGGTACGATGGGAGGTAAATGATGTCAGACGCTCTCTCAGAATAATCGAACGACGCTGGAGAGCTACTCCCTCAACCGACCTCCTCAAACTTCTCAGAACCACCAGGAACTCTTACATTAGAAAAATCAGAAAATCAAAAAACGATTTCTTCAGATCTCAACTAGACCTAGCCAAGAACCGCCCCAAAAAACTTTTCGATCTTATCAAAGCTCAAACCAAGAACCTACCTAAGGTCCTTAACATCAACCCTCTCGCTACTCCCTCATGTGACGAATTTGCCTCCTTCTTCGCCTCTAAGACAGAATCCATCAAATCAGACCTCCTCAAGGACCTTATATCCATCTCGGACCAGAAAGAGAGCCCATCACTGTCCCTTGCTGATGCCCCAGCCAAGGATGTATGACGTTACAACGCACACTTTTACAACGCATACCTTTACAACGCATTTTTTACACCGCAACATCCATTACAACGCACACCTTTACAACGCATACCATTACAACGAATTCTTAAAAAATACCTTTACAACGCATTCCACTACAACGCATACTACATTTACAACGCATACCATTACAACGCATTACATTACATTGCATATAAGGTAAGTGTTGGATAGTGTAGGGGTTAAAATTACTATTCTAATTCCAGGGGGTGCAACAGTAGGGAAAGTTTTGGATAGCGTAGGGGTTAAAATTACTATTCTAACTCCTGGGGGTGCAACAGTAGGGTAAGTGTTGGATGGTAAGTTTTGCGTTGTAATGGTATGCGTTGTAATGACTGCGTTGTAATGGTATGCGTTGTAGTGGTGTGCGTTGTAGTGTCATGCGTTGTAATGACTGCGTTGTAAATGTATGCGTTGTAATGGATGTTGCATTGTAAAAGTTTCGTTGTAATGGTAGTGCGTTGTAAAAGTTGCATTGTAAACGTTGTATAGCCCCAGCCAATGATCTCCCACTTTTTAAACTAAAAAACAATGCAGCATGGTCCCACTTCAACACTTACAATGAAGATACCATTCTAAAAACGCTTAACGCGCTGAAACCATCCAATCACTTCACTGACCCGCTCCCGGCTAACTACTTAAAAGACTTCACTCCTCTCTTACTTCCCCTCTGGACCAAGATCATTAAGTCTTCCCTTCTGCAAGGTTCCATTCCAGAAACTTTGAAAACAGGGCAGGTCTCGCCTATCCTAAAGAAACCCACAGCGGATCCCACCGACCCTAATAACTATCGCCCGAACTCCAACATCCCTATGTTAGCTAAACTCTGTCAGGACTAGGGTGGCTTGTGGTCTAGGGCCCGCCCCACTCAGCAGAGGTTTCTATCTTCCGCCATGTCTGGTGCCATTATGTGGTAAAATGCACCAGTTATCTCTGGGAGGACGTTGGTGGCAGAAATGTTCAAGAGGACTTTAATAGTAAAGATGTCCATAACATTTTGTCCTAGTTTGTGCTTAACGCCTATATTCTATGTATCGTCCGCCAGATGCGTGAGATTTCACACCCTTGTCGCATGCGTGAGAATTGGCAAGGGCGTAGTCACGTCAATGTACGCGACCGCGCCCAATCTTCCGTGCTCACTATTCTGCGCGCATTGAAGAAGTGGCAGGCTGTTTCTGGTGCTCCGATCTTGTTTTAGGTTTTTGGAATCCTTTTCAGAGTGCGGAGTTGCAGCGGTGAGTGGACCAGTCCAGGGGGCGTTTCCGTTGTGAGTTCTGCAGCGAAGCAGCTTATCCAGGTCTTATTCCCCGGAGAAGAGCATCTTCGTGGGTCCTGTGAAGCTGACACACCCTTCGAGTTAGTAGAGTAGGTCGTACTCTATAGGTAGGAGGAAATTAAGTCAAAATAAAGATTTCAAAGTCAAATTCAAGAGTTTGAGATATGGCATAATCTCTTGAATAAAGTAGAAGATTAACAAAGTCTTCAATGTTAATTCCTAAGTATTTTTAGGCGCAATTCAGTATTCTTTGAGTAATTGTGGTGGATTCACAACTTCATTATTCCTAATATAATTGTGGCGCATTTGATTTCTTCTGACATTGTTGCGAATTAGACAGAGCTAGTAATTCGTATATGTTTGAGAAGTATGTAAAGAAGTTATTTACAGATACAATTTAGACACAAATTCTTGTGTTTGTGAAGTGTGTAAAGAAGTTATTTACAGATACTAATAAGTCACAAACTCCTGTGTGTATTTTCTTTTGGTGTCTAATTCTGCTAAAAATCAAGAAAGAAAGTTAATTGCTAATGCATATTCATCAATGAAAGAAAAGCCTATTTCTACTGAAAACCAAGTAGAATGTATTAATAGGCTGGCTTGGTCTTTAGAGAGAAAAGAACTTTGTTAATATTATTATTATTTTTTGGTCAAGTAAAGCAATAGAATACTTGCAACAATAACTTTTCATTTTCAGATCTCCTTCCCAGCTGTTCCGTTCCTAATCCCCTTTTCCCCCCGCTTGATCACTTTAATATTCTGTGTAATTATTACAATCAGAATTGGAGGTAGGCCCTTATAACATCACATCAGATCCTGAGGAAGACTTCGTCTGACAGAATAGTGAGGCCACGAATCAATTTCCTCCCGGTCTGATTGTGGTGTCATAATGGCCACCATTGATGATTTGATGACAGTAATTGTTCAGATGCAGGCAGATTTAAATGAAACTATGAATGCTACGACATTACTTTCTGATAAGGTAGATCATATTCAACTCCTGAATACTCCACTTCCAGAAGATGCTCAAGACACAGGCGCAAGGGCATCTACAAACATAGCAGTCACTGTTCCACCACAAATTCCTTTGGCAGCTCCTGAGCGTTTTTCTGGAGATCCTACTAAGGTGCAAATTTTTCTGACACAAATTGAGTTGCATTTTTCCTGTAGAGCAGCAGCTTTTCCTACCCCCCAGTCTAAAATTGTGTTTTTAATTTCTTATCTGACTGGAGATGCTGCAAATTGGGCAGTCCCATTGGTTAGCCAAGATAGCACCTTATTGTTTAATTGGCGACGCTTCGTTGAGGAATTCGAAAAAGTATTTGATAGACGAACAGTGACTTTATCTGCAGATCGAGAATTATTACAGTTAAGACAAGGAAATAGAGATCTTATTACTTATCTATCACATTTCAATAGACTTATTGCTGAAACCTCTTGGCCGGAAGAGAAGAGAGCTGCTCTTTTTTTTATCAGGGATTGAAAGACGATTTAAAAGATGTCCTGGCTCAAATTGATCCACAACCAACAGTTTGTTCGGAATTAATAAATCTAACTTTACGCTTAGATCACAGACTTTCAGAAAGAAGAACGGACAAGAAAAGAGTTGACAAACCTAATTGGAGAAAATTAAAAATAGATCTAGAACTCAATTTGCTAACTCCGAATCAACATCCGAAACAATGGAAATTGGGACACTTAGACAGCCATTGTCTAAAGAAGAAAAAGACAACAGACGAAAAAATGGACAATGCCTTTATTGTGGTCGTAAAGGACATTTTGTGAAAGATTGTTTGATGAAACCGAAAGGCAAGTTTCCAAATGTCAGCAAGGCAGCAGTTATTGAAAAAACAGATCAAACGTCGGAAAACTAATATGCCCAAGATGTTTAGAGGGGGATCTCTTGGGAACCATCGCCTTCCCTTCAATAAATTCTTGTGTGTCCAATTATAAAGCTCATTTTCGACTAGCAGTCCAAATACAGTTAACTCACGAAACTTGTCAAATGGAAGTTTTAATCGATTCAGGGGCCACAGGAAATTTCGTAGATTTGGAAACTGCACAACGATTATGTATAATCTGCGAAAAGAAAGAAACTCCAGAAATAGCACAAGCAGTAGATGGAAAAATATTATCTGGAGGCCCTGTAACCATGCAAACTTCTAAAGTGACTATGTTTTGTGAAGATTCTAAACAACAACGACATAAGGAGGAGGTTCAGTTTGATGTAATTCAAGCACCTCAGTATGGTTTTATTCTAGGAATGCCATGGCTTTGCTTGCATAATCCTTCAATTGATTGGCAGAAAAGGGAACTTGTTTTTCTATCTGATTTTTGCCATTCATCCTGTTTGAAGTCCTTAAAATCAACAGTTAGTCAAATAGCAACTGCAGAGGAAAAGGAAACAGTCCTACCAACATCCTACGAAATGTACAAAGAGGTATTCAGTGAAGTAAAAGCAGCAGTTCTCGCTCCTCATCGTAGTTATGACTGTCAAATTGATCTCATACCAGGGTCTTGTGTACCAAATTGCAGAATATATGCTCTGTCCGAAAAAGAAAATCAACATCTGAGGCAATATCTGGATCAGTATTTAGAAAATGGTTTTATCCGCCCTTCTAAGTGGCCAGCCGCATCCCCTTTATTTTTTATTCCAAAAGCAAATGGGGAATTAAGAACATGTATTGATTATAGGGCGTTGAATAAAATTACAATCAAGAATAAATATCCTTTGCCGCTGATCCCAGTTCTTTTGGATCAAGTAAAAACAGCAGTAATCTACACAAAACTTGATCTTAGAGGAGCTTATCATTTGGGGCGCATTAGACATGGAGATGAATGGAAAACTGCATTCAAGACCCAATATGGACTGTTTGAATATTTAGTAATGCCATTTGGCCTATGTAACGCACCAGCGGCTTTTCAGTTTTTTCTAAACGATGTTTTAAGAGAATTTTTTGATCTTTTTGTTATTGTCTATATAGATGATATTTTGATTTATTCTGATTCCATAGCAAAACATGAAGGACACGTCAAACAAGTCTTAAGTACTCTACAATCACATAATTTGTATTGCAAATTATCTAAATTTGACTTTCATGTTTTTGAAGTTGAATTTCTGGGAGTTTTACTCACACCAACTGGCATGAAAATGACTGATAGAAAGATCCAGGCAGTAGCAGAATGGCCAATTCCAAATTCAGTTCGAGAAGTACAATGTTTTTTAGGCTTTGCAAATTTTTATCGTCGCTTTATTGACCATTTTTCTGCAGTGGTAGCTCCAATCACTCGTCTGTTAAGAAAAAATGTGAAATTTGAATGGACTTCAGAAGCCAATGACGCATTTCAGAGTTTGAAGAAAGCTTTTACAGCAGCTCCGATCTTGATGCATCCTGATGTAAATGAACCTTTCATAATAGAAGCCGATGCATCTGATGTAGCTATAGCAGCCATTTTATCCCAAAGACATCACAACACAGGTCAAATGCATCCAGTTGCATATATGTCTCGAAAATTGAATTCAGCAGAACAAAATTACATTATCGCAGAAAAAGAATTACTTGCCATACTTGAAGCCTTCAAGGAATGGAGACATTATATAATAGGAGCAAAATTTACTGTGACTGTATATACGGATCATAGGAATTTGCAGTTCATGAGTTCTGCCAGAATGTTAACTCCTCGACAGTTAAGATGGATGATGTTCTTTGCGGAATATGATTTTGTAGTAACTTACCGTCCAGGGCAAGATAACAAAAAAGCTGATGCACTTTCCAGAAAAGACTCTTCGTTACACAGATTTGAAGGGGCTCCACAAGCCATAATCGATCCAGACAAAGTAATCTGTTTATTGACTGCAGACCAATTCTTAGATAACATTCATGAAAACTTTCTTCCATCTCAGTGGAAACAATGGCTGAACAGAGACAATAATCAATCTATCAAAGAAGGAATACCTTTTCATGGAAAGCAGGTTTATCTTCCTACCAAAAAATTACAAGAAACTGTGTTCAATTGGTTACATTCCCATCCTATGGCAGGACATCCAGGCCCAAAAAAGACTATAGAAAAAGTACAAAAATTATTTTGGTGGCCAACTCTACAAAAAGATGTGCATACTAAGGCTCAAAATTGTGAAACTTGTGCAAGATTTAAAACTGATCATAGTAAACCAAAAGGTTTGTTACAAGTATTACCAACACCAACTAAACCATGGAAACATATTTCTTTAGATTTCATTACAAATTTACCACAGATCAATCTACATTCAGTCATTTTAGTTGTTGTGGACAGTCTAACAAAATATGCCCATTTTATTGCATGTAAACGGTTGCCAACAGCTGGACAATTAGCACAAATATTTCTGCAAAATATAGTACGTCTACACGGATTACCTTCAGTGCTACTATCAGATCGTGGTTCTCAATTTTCATCTAAGTTTTGGCAACAATGGTGTCATAGTTTACAAATTTCTTCAAAAATGTTTACCAGTTATCATCCACAAACGGATGGTCAAACCGAACGGTTAAACCAGACATTAAAACAGTATTTGAGATGTTATGTTGCAGACTCCAAAAGGTCCTGGTTAGATTTGCTTTGGATTGCTGAAATAGCTTATAACACATCGCCTCATTCATCCACAGGATCTTCTCCTTTTGAAGCTCTTTATGGTTACATACCAAATACTATTCCTTTAACTTTGCCCAAAAATGTGAGTGATGCAACTGCTGAGCAAGACACTGTACAACTCATGCAAACTGTCCATCAACAAATTCACAAACGTTTTTTGCAAAGCAAGGAAAAGTATAAGAAACAATATGATAAACGTCATCGATCAGGACCGCTATATGTTTCTGGAGATAAAGTATGGCTATCTACTAAGAATTTGAATTTTAAACACAAAAACATGTTTCAAACCAAATTTATAGGCCCATATCCAGTACTTCGTCAAGTCAATCCAGTAACGTTCAAATTACTGCTACCCAAAACTTTGCGAATCCACCCCGTGTTTCATACTTCCTTGTTGAAACCAGCTAGACAAGATATAGTGCCCAGACCGGCTCCTGTCCTAGTTCATGGCAACTGGGAATACGAAGTGCAGAACATATTGGATTCCAAACGTAGAGGCACAAAATTGTGGTATCTTGTGTCTTGGAAAGGTTATGGGTCCGAGAACGACTCTTGGGAACCAGCTGAAAATATTCATGCCTCTCGCTTGGTGCGGCGTTTCCACCTCCTTCATCCTTCAAAGCCGGGCCCTAGACCGCTCCAGGGAGGGGGGAATACTGTCAGGACTAGGGTGGCTTGCGGTCTAGGGCCCGCCCCACTCAGCAGAGGTTTCTATCTTCCGCCATGTCTGGTGCCATTATGTGGTAAAATGCACCAGTTATCTCTGGGAGGACGTTGGTGGCAGAAATGTTCAAGAGGACTTTAATAGTAAAGATGTCCATAACATTTTGTCCTAGTTTGTGCTTAACGCCTATATTCTATGTATCGTCCGCCAGATGCGTGAGATTTCACACCCTTGTCGCATGCGTGAGAATTGGCAGGGGCGTAGTCACATCAATGTACGCGACCGCGCCCAATCTTCCGTGCTCACTATTCTGCGCGCCTTGAAGAAGTGGCAGGCTGTTTCTGGTGCTCCGATCTTGTTTTAGGTTTTTGGAATCCTTTTCAGAGTGCGGAGTTGCAGCGGTGAGTGGACCAGTCCAGGGGGCGTTTCCGTTTCGAGTTCTGCAGCGAAGCAGCTTATCCAGGTCTTATTCCCCGGATAAGAGCATCTTCGTGGGTCCTGTGAAGCTGACACACCCTTCGAGTTAGTAGAGTAGGTCGTACTCTATAGGTAGGAGGAAATTAAGTCAAAATAAAGATTTCAAAGTCAAATTCAAGAGTTTGAGATATGGCATAATCTCTTGAATTAGGTAGAAGATTAACAAAGTCTTCAATGTTAATTCCTAAGTATTTTTAGGCGCAATTCAGTATTCTTTGAGTAATTGTGGTGCATTCACAACTTCATTATTCCTAATATAATTGTGGCGCATTTGATTTCTTCTGACATTGTTGCGAATTAGACAGAGCTAGTAATTCGTATATGTTTGAGAAGTATGTAAAAAAGTTTTTTACAGATACAATTTAGACACAAATTCTTGTGTTTGTCAAGTGTGTAAAGAAGTTATTTACAGATACTAATAAGTCACAAACTCCTGTGTGTATTTTCTTTTGGTGTCTAATTCTGCTAAAAATCAAGAAAGAAAGTTAATTGCCAATGCATATTCATGAATGAAAGAAAAGCCTATTTCTGCTGAAAACCAAGTAGAATTTATTAATAGGCTGGCTTGGTCTTTAGAGAGAAAAGACCTTTGTTAATATTATTATTATTTTTTGGTCAAGTAAAGCAATAGAATACTTGCAACAATAACTTTTCCTTTTCAGATCTCCTTCCCAGCCGTTCCCTTCCTAATCCCCTTTTCCCCCCGCTTGATCACTTCAATATTCTGTGTAATTATTACAATCAGAATTGGAGGTATCAAGAGGTGGGCCCTTATAACATCAGATCAGATCCTGAGGAAGACTTCGTATGACAACTCCTGGAAAAATGCGTTAACATACAACTGAACTGTGACATTGATCGTTTCAACCTGCTGAACCAATTTCAATCTGGTTTTAGAGCAGGTCACAGCACAGAATCAGCCATGACTCATATAGTAGATGACGCTCTGAAAATCCTCGACCAAAATGATGCCTGTCTGTTAATCCTACTCGACCTGTCATCAGCTTTTGATACCGTCAAACACGACAACCTGCTGAATCTTTTGAAACACAGAATGGGTTTATCTGGAAGTGTATTTAACTGGTTTGCCTCCTTCCTCCAAAACAGATCCCAAAGATTCATGGTCAACCAATCCTTGTCCTTCCCATCGTCTGTCACTCTGGGCGTTCTTCAAGGCTCCTCCCTCTCCCCCACCCTTTTCAACCTTTTCATGGAACCCCTCACTGATCTTCTCAGCCTCTCCTAAATCCAATTCCACATGTACGCTGACGATACCCAAATCTACATCAAAATTCTCTCTCAGGAAGACATCAAATCACTCAACTCCACATTACAAAACACCCAAATCTGGCTGGCCGAAAACCACCTGAAACTTAACTCCTTCAAAACGGAATTCCTTATAATCGCCCCCCCAAACAAAGTTCAAACTATCACTAACTGGATGAAGCACCTAACAGCTCTAAATGGTCAACCACTCGTGGTCTACTCAGCAAAATCTCTGGGGGTAACGCTGGACAATCACCTCAACATGCAGAAACACATCAGCGCCTCAACAAAGGGAGCCAACTTCCACCTAAGGACCCTACGAAAACTGAAACCCTATCTTCCCGCATACGATTTCAAACAAGCTGTTCAAGCCTTAGTTATACCTCGCTTGGAATCCAGAGCAGTTACCCTTTGCGGACTCCCGAGGTCATCGACAGCCCCGCTAAGAGCCACGATCAACTCTGCTGCGAGACTCATCACAGGCTCTAAGAGAAATGCCCACATATCCCCAGACTTGAGAACCCTCAACTGGCTACCGTTTGAAGCCAGAATTCATTTAAAAATCGCTTGCCTGACACACAAGGCTCTCTACAACAACACTCCACTTTATCTAGCTCAGAAACTGGTGCTCTCAGCGGGCAGCAGAGCTTCCAGGAGTGCCAAGACTCTTCTCCTACAACCACAACGATTTGCCAAGAAAAATACGTATAACCGGTCCTTCTCCGTTATGGCTCCAAGGATTTGGAATGCGCTGCCCAGTGAAACTAGAATGAACCCTTCCTCGGCTTCCTTCAAAAGAGAAGTCAAAGCTATCCTCATGGCTCAATCCACGTGAACTCTATCTATCCTCTGTACTTTATTACTTGTTTTTCACTTATATGCGTCCTTTGTTTATATTTGCCATTTTACACTTTACTGTTCTTGAATTCTCTATCACTTCCTTATTACGTGATTCACTATAGCGTGTTATATTCTGTTTATATATTTCTACTTGTCATGTAAAGCGCTCTGATACTCGCAAGAGTCTAGTTCGCACTATATAATACCTTAAAAATAAAGGAAAATACCATAGAGGTTAAGGATTAAGGTGTGAAGTAGAAGTCTGTGAGTAGTCCCTGGTCCTGTTGTGACCTGCCTAAGGGGTTAAGAATTAAGTGTGTGCAGTAGAGGGTGTGAGTAGTTCCCTAATCCTGTCATCCATTCCATAGTCTTGATAATTTATGAGTGGTGTTGTAATTGTATTATCTGTGATTGTGTGCAGTAGAGGGTGTTGTAATTGTATTTACCTGTCTTGATGAATTTATGAGTGTAATTGTACTTCCCGTCTTGTTGGTTTTTGAGTTTAAATATTTGTAGTACTTATTGATTGCTGTATTTTCCATTTTATGTCCTATTGTATTTTCATTTATTTCACTTACGAGTGATGTGTTTGCAACCTGATGTTGTTACAATGCATCTGTTTTCACAGTACCTCAGTTTCCTGCTTCTCAGCCACTGTGTGTGTGTGTGATCTAATGGAATGTTGATGAGTGCCTGGAAGAGTGTAAGTTCGAGAAAGTGAGCTGAGCAGTGAGGATGCTGCTCCTGGTGGGACATCTATGTTTAACCTGTAACCTAAGATATAACTTCTACAATAAATCTACATCTTATAATCTACATTACCTGATTGCATAGTATAAATTTAGATAGCAACTGTTGGCAATGTGACCACTGTTCGTTCAAAGCGAAGGTATTTACGGAGGGTAGGAAGGGAGGTTCCCTGCTCGGTCTTTCTCTAATCAACTGTAGGTCTATGAGGAAGCATAAAATTGAGATACATGACCAATTGATGGAAGGACAAATAGATGTCCTATTTGTCACTGAGACATGGTTAGACACGGAATCTGTACCAGATATTTTGGAGCCTCTTCCTGGGGGTATGGGATTATGAGATTGGACAGACTATCGGACAGAGGAGGGGGCATCGCTATTATTTATAAACACTTTATCCAGTGTTCCCTTGAGCCAGTTGTTATCGAGGACAGTGAAGCAGGACTCTTTACGCTTAGAACGGCCACTAACTACGTTATTAAAGGTCTACCGGTGTACAGACCTCTGGGGCCCCATTCCAGGTTCTCTCTTAGCTTAATTGACTACCTGGTGCAACTGACATTAAGGTATGACAAATTACTGGTGCTGGGAGACATGAATCTGCACCTTGATGATGCACTCAGCTTGGGGGCACAAGAGTTGCATCAGGAATTAGCAACACTTCAATTACTGTTAAAGTCGAAATGCCCTACACATAAGCAGGGACATCTACTTGCTCCCATCTTTGCCAACTGGGATGCTCTGGTGGTTGAGTCTCCGCGTCCCGTGCTGTGGGCGGATCACGTTTGGATAACGTTTACGATACAGCTTCCGGCTCCCAAAGCACAGGAGAAAGTTAAAACTGTTTTTAAAAGCAGGAAATGGGTTGGTTTCTCTCATGGGGCTTTTAATCAGGCCCTTCTGAGAGATGGACCACCCTCTGGTTTAGATGTAAACCTGCTGTGTGAAGCACTAGGGAGGCGCATTACTGATGCCCTTGATTGTACGGCACCCTGGTCTAATACGGTGTCCACTAACAGACGCAAATCTGCTCCCTGGTTTGGGGAAGAACTTAGGACTGCCAAATCAGGGTGCAAGCGTCTTGAAAGACGATGGAGGAAAGATTTCTCTGTCCTCTTGGAAGAGGAATATAACATTTTAATTAAGTCATACCATTCGCTCATTAGGAAAGCGAAGTCAGCCTATTGCAAGGAGAGAATTCAAACAGCTGAAAACTCTACTAAAGAACTTTTTAAGGTTTTTAAAGAAATTTCCTCCTTGGCATCTATTGCTCCACCCGTTGTGGGATCTGAGAAATCCTGCAATCGGGTTGCTGAGTACTTTGCGGCGAAGGTAGAACAGATCTACTCCTTTTTCTCCGAATCTGCTCGTGGGAGGGGAGGAGGAACAAGTGGACGTTCCAACACTACAATGTCTCCATAAATTTGTTGTCCCGGACACTCTTAAACAGATAGCGGTTACTATTAAATCAGGGTCACCTAGGGATCCAGCGACCCCCAGGGTGCTTAGAGGGAGTTTGGAAATATTGGAGCCTTTCATCAGACATCTCATCGGTATGTCTTTTAGCTCAGGAGTGGTTCCTAACAGATGGAAGGAGGCAGTTGTGCTTCCTTTGCAAAAGAAGCCCCATTTTATCGCGGAGCAACTGGACAACTTGCGACCAATCTCCCTGCTTCCCTATTTTGCCACGGTAGCAGAGAAGATTGTGAACATACAGCTTACAGCGCACATTTGTAAGAACAACCTCCTCCACCCCTCTCAGTCTGGTTTTTGTACCCTCCATTCCACTGAGTGGGCACTACTGTACTCCAACGAGACCATTCGGAAGCACGTGGACGACGGACAAACAGCGGCCCTAATTTTGTTAGATCATAGTGCAGCTTTTGACACTGTCGCCCACCATACCTTGTTGCCAGCTTTAAAGAAAGGTGGTGCTATTGATGGGGCTTTGAAATGGATGGAATCTTTTCTAACCGAGCGTAGCTTTCAAGTTATGCAAGGGGCTCACTACTCCAGGAACATCAACCTGACGCAGGGGGTGCCTCAGGGTTCTACCCTGAGTCCGACCTTGTTCAATCTTTATGTCGCCCCCTGGCAAAAATTGTGGATAAGTTTGGGATTAATGCCCTGTCCTATGCTGATGACACCCAGCTGGTGGTCTCTTTGACTCAGGCTCGGTCCGATGCTGCCTTTAACTTTATGTCCTGCCTGCAAGAACTGGCTGAGTGGATGGCAAGTAATTGTCTGAAGTTGAATGGTTCTAAGACCGAGATACTGGTAATAGGAAAGGCTCCGTCAGTTTGGTCATCGGCTTGGTGACCTCAGACGTTGGGCCCTACCCCTACACCGTGTGAACAAGCAAAGAATCTCAGTGTATGGGTGGACAATAAACTGGCTTTTGATTACCACACTAGGCGGGTGACAGGCGCTTGCTTCGGTATCCTACGAGGTCTATCGAAGACCCTGGATTCCCTTCCCATTGCAGCTAGGAAGATCATGGTGCATGCCTTGGTGACTTCGCGCCTGGATTACTGCAATCTCCTGTATTTGGGTGCAACCGACAAGTGTATACGGAGATTGCAGTGTATACAGAATGCAGCTTAGAGACTTGTTCTTATGTTACCAAGCAGAGCGTCCGCAAAGAAAGCGCTTACCTCCTTGCACTGGCTTCCCATCAGGGAGAGAGTGAAGTTCAAGGCCATGTGCGTGGAACCTCCTGAGGCGAAAAGCCGGGAGCTAGGCGCTAATTGATTTTAAAAATTTTGTGTCACTGAATAACTTGTTGTTTTTAAGCACTACTCACCTGGCTTCACGGGACTCGGTCCTGGAAAGCACACCGCACAGCTGCCTCACGCTGTCAGCGGGCTCACGAAAATCGTCCACGGCGCCATTGCCGGCGTGCTGATAGGCCACGCCCCCTTGGAGGCCACGCCCCCTTCCGAGCAGGTATAAAACGCTGACCTATAGCGCACACCTGCCAGAACCTTGGAACCTCCTGAGGCGAAAAGCCGGGAGCTAGGCGCTAATTGATTTTAAAAATTTTGTGTCACTGAATAACTTGTTGTTTTTAAGCACTACTCACCTGGCTTCACGGGACTCGGTCCTGGAAAGCACACCGCACAGCTGCCTCACGCTGTCAGCGGGCTCACGAAAATCGTCCACGGCGCCATTGCCGGCGTGCTGATAGGCCACGCCCCCTTGGAGGCCACGCCCCCTTCCGAGCAGGTATAAAACGCTGACCTATAGCGCACACCTGCCAGAACCTTGGAACCTCCTGAGGCGAAAAGCCGGGAGCTAGGCGCTAATTGATTTTAAAAATTTTGTGTCACTGAATAACTTGTTGTTTTTAAGCACTACTCACCTGGCTTCACGGGACTCGGTCCTGGAAAGCACACCGCACAGCTGCCTCACGCTGTCAGCGGGCTCACGAAAATCGTCCACGGCGCCATTGCCGGCGTGCTGATAGGCCACGCCCCCTTGGAGGCCACGCCCCCTTCCGAGCAGGTATAAAACGCTGACCTATAGCGCACACCTGCCAGAACCTTGGAACCTCCTGAGGCGAAAAGCCGGGAGCTAGGCGCTAATTGATTTTAAAAATTTTGTGTCACTGAATAACTTGTTGTTTTTAAGCACTACTCACCTGGCTTCACGGGACTCGGTCCTGGAAAGCACACCGCACAGCTGCCTCACGCTGTCAGCGGGCTCACGAAAATCGTCCACGGCGCCATTGCCGGCGTGCTGATAGGCCACGCCCCCTTGGAGGCCACGCCCCCTTCCGAGCAGGTATAAAACGCTGACCTATAGCGCACACCTGCCAGAACCTTGGAACCTCCTGAGGCGAAAAGCCGGGAGCTAGGCGCTAATTGATTTTAAAAATTTTGTGTCACTGAATAACTTGTTGTTTTTAAGCACTACTCACCTGGCTTCACGGGACTCGGTCCTGGAAAGCACACCGCACAGCTGCCTCACGCTGTCAGCGGGCTCACGAAAATCGTCCACGGCGCCATTGCCGGCGTGCTGATAGGCCACGCCCCCTTGGAGGCCACGCCCCCTTCCGAGCAGGTATAAAACGCTGACCTATAGCGCACACCTGCCAGAACCTTGGAACCTCCTGAGGCGAAAAGCCGGGAGCTAGGCGCTAATTGATTTTAAAAATTTTGTGTCACTGAATAACTTGTTGTTTTTAAGCACTACTCACCTGGCTTCACGGGACTCGGTCCTGGAAAGCACACCGCACAGCTGCCTCACGCTGTCAGCGGGCTCACGAAAATCGTCCACGGCGCCATTGCCGGCGTGCTGATAGGCCACGCCCCCTTGGAGGCCACGCCCCCCTTCCTCCCCCTTCTCCCTCCTATAAGGGATGTGTCAATACCGTACGCGCAGCGGACGGGCGCAGCGGGCGCGCCGTTTGCGCGCCGAAGGCGCGCCAAAGGCAAGCCCGTCTGGGCCCAGAAGGCCCTAGGCCCGGTTACTATGTCCGGTACCCCTCAGGATCGAATAATGTATACAGCTGATACCTTATACAACTTACGACCTAAGAATACCTTGGCCTGCCACCACTCACTGACTGCAGGTAAGACATTCTTGACCTGTTCACAATGCAATCTGACTTCTATCCTGAAACCACCCACCATCGTCCTGAGACTAGGACTTCTTAATTGCCGTTCCCTCCCCAAACATGCCACCGAAATGAACCTCCTAATTCAGAACCAGGAGCTTGACCTTTTGTTCATAACAGAAACATGGCTTTCTGACAATACCGATTCGGATGTTGTCACGGCCCTTCCCACCGGGTATATCTGTCAAGCACTTAATAGACCCAGAGGGAGAGGAGGCGGGATAGCCATAATCCACAGGGAACAATTTACCTGCCGTATGACCAATGCTGGTATTGAGGACTGTGAGAGCGGCCAATTTTCCATCCAAGTCGCCCCAGCCCTTACCCTGGCAGGGCTTCTTATTTACCGCCCGCCAGGGGCCCCGGGTAATTTCATCAATGCTGTTGTTGAATCCGGTTCACAACTAGCTTCCTCTGCCCCCAATTTCCTTATATTAGGTGACCTGAATTTTCATTTCTTGGACCCCACGGATCGAGCAGCTTCGGACATTAGGAGCGACTTAACATCTCTAGACATCCGTCTAGTGAATAAAGAGCCCACTCATGAGAAAGGCCATCTATTGGACCCGATCCTCACCAACATAGCAACTATGATTACTGACCCACCGGTGACCTTACCCTGGACTGACCACTTTTTGGTACCCTTTTCTTGGGAAATCCCCACTTCCACTGACTCGATCCCTAAAATCCAAGTCACCGACCGACAATGGCGCAAACTATCCCCGGAGACTTGGGCCACCTCTCTTGCAGAGTCCACCCCTGCGCTCTCATCTGATCCCAATATAGCTGACAGTCAATTCAGCAACTGGATCACTTCTTCTCTGGATACATTGCTCCCGATAACTACCACTCGGAAACAACCTAAAAGAATATCACCAGCTCTATGGTACACTACTGAGCTTAAAACTCTACGTCAAGAGTGTAAAAAAACCGAACGCTCCTGGAGGCGCGACAAAACATCGACCAACAAGAACCTCTACTCTATTTCTCTCCTGAACTATAAAACTGCCATTCATAAAACCAAAAGCATGTTTTTTCAGGAGAGAATAGAGAAAGCAGGCTGCTCCAGTAAGGAAGCATACGCAATCCTTAAAGAGCTGTCTAAACCCCAAGGACAAGGAACGGGACCCACGGCCGATCCTAAAGCCGATCTGGAGAAATGCCAGAAACTAGCCAATTTCTTCCACGACAAAATTAGACTAATTCTGGAATCTATTCCCCCCTCCAGCCCTGAGGAAAATACCACTTGTCCACACACCACCACCTGCCTGTCCACGTGGGGCCAGGTCACGGTAGACGAGGTGAGTAATGTGTTCAACTCTATGAAGAGCGGCTCCCCTAGCGACCCTGCTCCCCTCCGTATCCTTAAAGAGGTAGCCCCCACCATCATCCCCTCCCTTACCCACCTGATTAACACCTCACTCCAACAAGGAACCGTACCCTCAAGCTGGAAGAAGGCGGTGGTGAAAGCCCTGCTGAAGAAACCTACACTGGACCCCGAGAACCTAACTAATTACCGACCTATCTCCCTACTGCCGGGAGTGAGCAAGGTCGCAGAAAAATTGGTCAATAGGAGACTTTCTCAGTTCCTAGAGGCCAATAATAAATTAAAAAGCTCCCAGACAGGTTTCCGACCTGGACAGGGCACGGATATCGCCCTTTTGGCTGCTGTAGAGGAGGCAAGAGCACTATTGGATGGGGGAGGATCAGTGGCAGTGATCCTCCTCGACCTTAGTGCAGCGTTCGATACAGTTGACCACCAACTTCTTATCAAAAGATTGGCTGGGGTGGGAGTGAAAGGTACAGCCCTATCCTGGCTTTCATCCTTCCTGGCCCAACGGTCCTACCAGATCTGGGAAAAGAACGCCCGCTCCTCCGAAATGCCCCTCCAATGTGGTGTGCCTCAGGGCTCCTCCCTGAGTCCCACTTTATTTAATATCTATATGTCCACATTGGAGGAGGTTATCATCCCTTTCGGAGTGAGCGTCGTCAGCTACGCCGACGACACTCAACTTGTGGTGTCTCTATCCCATCCCAAGCAACAGAAAGCTGATCTGTTCAACTGCCTTATGCAGGTCCATCATTGGATGAACAGATCAGCCTTAAAACTCAACGGGACAAAAACCGAGGTCCTTATACTAGGCCCGGAAGGAGCCTCACTTCCCCTGGACAGCTGGCCAGCCTGTTTGGGTCCACCCCCTGATCCAAAAAAAGAGGTGAAAAGTTTGGGTGTGTGGATCGATTCCGATCTCTCCTTTACCTCACAATCAAAGAAGGTGGCAGGGACCTGCTTCGGCCTCTTAAAATCTCTGAGGAAAGTTCTGCCCCTTCTTCCCCCTAAATCCCAAAAACTTTTAGTCCAAGGTCTCATCATATCGAGATTGGACTATAGCAATGTGATTTACATGGGTGCCCCCGAAGCGACCCTCACCAGACTGCAGATAATTCAGAACACGGCTGCCCGGATCATCACTAACACCCCGGCTAGATCATCTGCCAAGCCCGCTCTTAAACTCCTCCATTGGCTCCCCATAAGGGAGAGAGTCAAATTCAAAGCCCTATGTCTTGTTCATAAAACGCTGCAGAATCAAGGCCCTCCTGTTCTCAGTAACATCATCACTCCCTATAGGAACTCTAGGTCCCTCCGCTCCAATGCAGAAAATTTTTCCAACATCCCTAGATTCAGGAAAACCCGAGCAGGAGGTAGACGTTTCTCAGTACAAGCCTCCCGCCTTTGGAACTCACTTCCCCGTAATTTACGTCTTGAACCTCAATACCTGCGCTTCAGGAAACTGTTAAAAACCCATCTTTTTCCCTAAATCTGTACTCCCCCTCCCTTTTTTTCTCTGCTTAGTTCTCCCCCTTCGACCTGGTGAATTCATGGTTCTTTAGCGCTGGGATACCTCCGGGTGACTATCGCGCTTTATAAAAATAAATAATAATAATAATAATAATAATAATAATTTTACAGAAGAAGCGCCCTGTGTATCTGCACGGCCTTATTACTCCCTATATACCTACCAGACTGCTTGGATAAAGTGGGAGAGGAATGGTGCATATCCCCAAGATTAGGAGATCAAGGATGGGCGGCTGCTCCTTTCGGTATCTGGCAGCCCAGTTGTGGAATACTCTCCCTCAGAGTCTCCGGTTGGAGGAATCTGAATCCACTTTTCGGAAAAGTCTGAAGACCCATCTGTTTCCTGTGGTCTAATCTGTTATGTCATCAGGCTATTCTAGATGCTGCTTTTGTTTTTTTGCTGTGACCTTAGCGTGGGGACACACTGGGTCAGTGTAACTAGGCGCTCTACAAACACAAATAACATAATTTGACTACCTGCTTACAAAGAAGTTATTTGTATTTACAATAAAGTTGTTGAGACCACCTTTTTACTTCAAACTAGCCTTCAGTTGTGCAGTGTCCTGACAGGATTCTTTATCAACAGTAAAGAGGTTCTACAAGTTGAAAAACTCTGTACAACTTAAGTAAGGATGATCCTGAGGTGTAGTAATGTATGAGAAATGCTCCTAATGTTCAAAAACAGCCGCTTATAGATGTTAAAAATGATTGTTGATAGCAGGCTGTGATGCTTCAAACATGTCTACCATCTTGGGTCACATGTGCTCCTGCAGTCCTGAAGTAATTATATGATGTATAAATATCTTTTTCCAATGTTTTTTGGAGTGTATAGTTTCTTTGCAAGTGCAATTATTTGTTGCACTAGTGGCTAATAATACAGACACTGTGACAACTGACCATATAAACAAGCAAATAGACGTGCTTTGGCGTGAAATCCTAGCCAGGGCACAGATCCAGCTTTGGAAGAACATTGCCATAAACCACTTTTGGTTGCTAATGTGAGGTTTTCATCAGGAAAATAATATCCTTAAAAATGATTTTGTAATCTCTTGTAAGGGCTTACTCTAGGACAGGACATTCCTAGGCAACCATTAGATACTTTAAGTAACAAGACATCCATTGTTTTATATATAGACTAAATCACACTGTGCTGCCTTCATTGCATTGCAACCCTGTTGTACACTTTTACTTCAATTTAAAAAATAGCTACAAAAAAAAACCAATCAAATTATGCTGTTATTTTCAAGGTTTCTGTGCTTTTTAGAAGTATTTTAGTGTCTAAGAGTGGCCCTTGTCCGTAGATGCCTCTCAAGGAAAAGATCCCAGAAAACTGAAGACCACCTACACTTTCCATGACGAGATATTGGCAATGAATAGTGTCTCCAACGTAAATTGCAGTAAAAGTCTGCCATACTGTAATTTACCTACGCGGATGCCTGTATCTTACACTAGTGGTGCTTCAAAACTGGCCAGATGCAGAGGAGGGAGGAGATGTCTGAGGAGAAAGAGAGAGGGTAAAGCAATGTACTTAAAGGGAGTGTTGAAAAAATAATGCTCCCCTCATATCAGCAATGGAAGACTACATGTCTTCCAATTAGAATTGATGTAAAGAACTTTGGCTCCAGGGAAATACAAAAGAAAAATAGGGCAACATGCGATTGAAAATGAAGGAGGAAACTGACATAGACAAGAAAGCTATCCAATCATGAGCAAGGACCCAAAGCCCGCTCTATTTTGTGTATTGTAGACAATAGAACTTTTTTACTTGTAGTTAAAATCTAAAAAAGGAAGACTGATCTGCTTGGTGTTTTAGATAATGGTGTTTTAGATCCACAATATCAAACGAGGAATAATGCCTCACATATATGTCGGCACGATGACCGTGAACTAAAGCACTCGAGACTTAATAAGGTACTCCCTGGGCGTGATGATACTGTGAGGCAATATTCCTCGTTTGATGCTTTGGATGATGACACTGTGAGGCATTATTCCTCGTTTGATATTGTGGATCTAAAACACCATTATTGTTCATATACGGACTGAGATTGTTTATAGCCCTGATGAAGTTCCTGCGCTGTTTTTTTGTAATAAGGAATTACACATGAAAATAAAGAACGTGAATAAAGGTTTTTGAAAAACTACTATGTCTACCTTGACTTCATCACCTGACGCACCTCCTATTGCTTTATTACATATATTTAATGTTTTATGTGTCCTGACAGAGGAAAACCGCCAAAGTCTTTTTTCACTTTGGCAAGGCTAGTGTATCACTGGTTAATAATGGTTTACACTAATTCTTTTAGTACATGGTAAATTCAGTTTGAGAGTAGCTAGAAAAATGGTTCAGGCCTTATTTTAATATTAATTTAAAATCCAGCTTAATTATAAAGTCAGATTGTTATTACTATTTTGGGAAATTACACTTTTAGTATGTTTTTCTGGCTAAAACGGAAAGGTTTTTTGAAAGTGTCTTGTGTCACCTGACCCCTGATGGCTCATCTAAGGTGAGCTGTTTATTGCACTCAGACAATGGACAAAGGGCCGTGGAAGTGGGGAGTGGGTCCCACCCTTGACAGGGTGATCTGGGGGACTTTGCCTGCCATCGTTGACAGCCGCACAAAGTCCATGCTCTTCAGAAACCGCAATAGTCAAACTCAGCTAGAAGTCCAGCTATCAGCTTGCCCCGCTGATGATTTATCAATGACCACCTTTTGGCCTTAAAAATTTCCGAAGGTAAAATTTCCACCAGAACAGTCCCAGTTCATTGCCATTGCCTTTAACTTTTGATTTTGACCTGGTCCAGAGCAATCAGACAATGATAGTTGGTGCTTTGTTCTTTTAACGCTATTTTTAATCCAAAATTTAAATATAATATCTCTGGTTCTACGTATTTGAATTTTGTCATTTGGTGCCATTTTGTTTACTAAACTTTTCTAAATTGGTTTGGGATTTTTCTTGTGCTGTATTTAACTCTTTTAGTGTTTGAGTGCTGCATACATGCTTTACACATTGCCTCTAAGTTAAGCCTAATTGTGTTTGTGCCAATTTAGCAAATGGTGAAGCACACGTTTATTTTGTGACTTTTGTGTTTCACACTGACAAAGATTGTGATTAATAACTGAGATGGATCGCCCCAGTAACACTCCGATTTCCTAAGGTGACATTTATAAACAAGAAAAATTTAAATTCACCAGTTATAGTTTTCTGTACTAACTATAACTGAGGCCCCCCACCATGCACTGCTTATGACCTCACACATTATCACTCATAGTATGTTAAAGGCTTACGCAGTGGATGGTTGGTTGTGGGGCTTAAGCCCTGGTCCCCATTCCCCCTGGAGACCCATCCCCTTGTGGACACCCAACTCAAACTTTGTTTTAATTTTATTTCAATGTTTATGCTACTGCAGTGCCATGAAAGCTTTTTCCAAGGGAACTTGCCGGGTAGTGTGGACATGAAACTTGAGTGGCAGCTGTCACAGGCATACAGCAGTGCCTCACAGGAGGGCCGCATATGGTCCCACTGGTGTACCACGGTACCAGCTGGAATTTAAATTTTTTGGCACCTGTAAGTCTCTCTGGGACCCCTACAAGGGCCTGGGTATCGGGGTGTCCTTACGCTGCCTCCTTATCCCTTATTTTATTCCCTTTTCAGGAGCCTGGGCCTGAGTCCTGTACCAGCGACTACAGCAATTTTCCCTAGGTTGTGGCAGCCAATCAGATCACTCTGTAACTTATGCCTGGTTCCACAGAGTCAAATGGGTCAATGGGAGAAAGAGCTACATTGTGCAATCAGACGGCCTTTTTTTTTTTTAAAGTGTGTTATTGCAGGACTCCCGCTAGACTTCCATGGAACCAACCATCCAGATAACTCTTTAACCCCTTCAAGGCCACCCTGAGAATCTCCTTCAGTGCGAGTGTCACTAAAATGGCTGATCAGTTTATACAGTTTTCTGAGTTCAAATTTGTTGTAGGCATGTTCAGTCAATTTTTCTGTTGGTGAGCAAATTTCCTATAAGAATTAACGTGGAACAACGACATATTAGGATTTCTCCTCTTACTCTTATCCTCCACTTGATGGATTGGCACAAAACTTTCCACTAAGGAGCTGAGGTGGATAAATGTTTCGTGCAGATTAGTCAAATGGCACAAAAATAATTAGCAAATCAAAAAACACTCTTTCTACAACACTATGACCAAGTTATACCCATGCAGTGGTGATTGTGTTTAGAGGATTAAGGTTATTACTGCCTCTTATTCCTCTGTTACTGTTTATTTCTGATATTCCCGCATCTACTGCCCTCGTGGCGCCGCCCTCTACACAGTCCTGCTCCCGCCTCCTACCTGCTCCTGCCCCCGTCCCCGACTTATGGCGACCGTTGCGTGGTAGCGCCGCTGGCATGCCTAAGGCAGGCCCGTCTGCGCCCGTCCACAACCCGAACGCTACCAGCCTCAGGAACGGTGGTCCTCTGGGGCCTCAGTGCTATGACTCAACCTCCCTCCATGCACTCAACCACAGAAGACACCCTGACTGCGCAAGATTTTCGCCAGACACCACCCACGAGCCGTTCTCGTGCAGACCCTGCCGCAAATCCTTCACCATTGATGGAGCCCCTGCGACCGCCAAAGGAACGCCCGACACACACACCACCGAAACTCTGACTTGCATCCTGCTCAACATGCACTCCCTGCACCAGCATGCCATTGAGATCTGGGACCTGCTTGACACACTCTCGCCCGACGTCGCCTTCTTCGCGGAAACCTGGACCAACACCACCCCCGTCCAGACATCGCCACCGCCATCCCGGAAGGCTACAAGATCCAGAGAAATGACCGTCCGCACCGCTCAGGAGGAGAACTCGCCATCACACACAAGACCCCCCTCTGACTCTCCACTTCCAGGACGAGTGACCCCCACTGCAAAATAGAACACCTCCACTTCCAGACCCAGACTAGCCCCAGGACCACCCTATGTGGCACCCTCATGTACAGTCCCCCAGGACCACGCAACTACCATCGCCGAGCTCACCGCACCCCACGCCATCGCCTCCACGGACTACATTCTACTCTGGGACATGAACTTGCACCTTGACAACAGTAACAACCCCGACTCCACTATTCTCCTCGATAACCTCGCCAACCTTAGATTGAAGTAGCTCGTCAACACACACACCCACAGAGCGGGTCACACACTCGACCCCATCTTTGCGGGAGGAACTGACTTCCGCTTCTGCCACACCACCCAGCCCCTCTGGACTGACCACCACTGCATTCACTTCACCTTCAACACCATCACCGTACCCAAACTCGCCCCATGACCGCCACGAAGGAACTGGAGCAAGGTCACGGAGGAGCACCCCAACACCACCCTCCGTCAATCCCCCCCCCATCACTGGGACCAACACCAACTCCGCCGCCAGAGATTTTCCCCACTGGATCTCCAGCTGCACTGATTAGCTCTTGCCGTCTGCCCGCACCCCAAAGAACACCCGCGGAAATTGCCTGGTTCACCACTGAACTTCAAGACGCCAGACGCTCCTGCAGAGGCACAGAGAAAACGTGCCAAAACCTGAAAACCACGGAAGAAAGGAACGACCACAAGAACGCCCTAAAGGAATACCACTAGCGCATAAGAGACACCAGATGGACCTTCATAAGAGACAAAATCCAGATCAACATGACCAACACCAAGGAACTGTTCAAGGTCATACAGCATTTCGCAAAACCCACCTGCGAAGACACAGACGTCACACCTTCCCAGGAACTCTGTGACAGGCTCAGCTCCTACTTCCACCTCAAAATCAAGGCTCTCTACGACAACTTCAACAAACCAACAACAAGCACCACCCCCATACCCATCAACACGGATAAGCTGATCATCACGTCCTGGGATTACGCTACCACAGAACTAACCACAGCAACCATGAAGAAAACCCACTCAGGAGCCCCAACGCACCCCTGCCCACAGCACATCTTCCACAGAGCTGCCACCGTTATCGCACCGGAACTAGGACGCACCATCAACGCCTCCCTCAGATCAGGCATCTGCCCAGATGACTGGAATTGGGCGGATGTCAAATCCCTCCTCAAAAAAACTTGGGCCGACCCAACAGACCTAAAAAATTTCAGCCCATCTCTCTCCTCCCCTTTGCGGTCAAGGTCACCGAGAGACTCGTAAATGCCCAGCTGACCATCTTCATTTAAGAGAACTCCATCCTAGATGCCTCCCAGTCTGGATTCCGTAGCAACCACAGCACCGAGAACGCCCTCCTCGCTGCCACCAACGACATCCGCATGCTACTCGACGAGAAACACTCTGTGGCCCTCTTCCTTCTAGACCTCTCCGCAACCTTCAACACTTTGTCTCATCGCAGCCAGACTGCACAACGTGGGATTACAAGGAGCCTCCCTTGACTGGATCCAATCTTTTCTCGCCGGCAGAAGCCAGAGGATCTGACTCCCTTCCCTTCCTCTCCAAACCTACTGAAATCAACTCCGGAGTACCCCAGGGATCAGCACTCAGCCCCATGCTCTTCAACATGTACATGGCCCCCCTCGCCACCATCATCAGACAGCATGGGCTCAGCATCGTATCATATGCCGACGACACCCAGCTCATCCTCTCGCTCACGAAGAATCCCGAGGACACCAGACTCTGTTTCCAGGAAGGTATGAAATACGTGGCAGCATGAATAAAGGACAGTAGCCTGATGCTAAACTCGGAGAAGACCGAGGGCCTCATACTCGGGTCCTGCACCTCAACCTGGGACTACACCTGGTGGCTCTCCCTACCCGGGGGCCCACCCACCCCTATGGACCACGCACGGAACCTTGGCATCATCCTTGACTCCTCCCTCTCCATGAACAGTCAGATCAAGGCAATCACCTCCACTAGTTTCAACTGCCTTCCCATCCTCTGGAAAACCTTCAAGTGGATTCCCCCAGACTGCAGAATGACCGACACCCACGCACTCATCACCAGCAGGCTGGACTATGGCATCGCCCTCTACGCTGGAATCAACAAGTCTCTTCTACAGAGGCTCCAGACAATGCGCCAGGAGCACATGACCCAACACCTACAAGACCTCCACTGGCTCCCCGTTGTGAAGAGGGTCACCTTCAAACTCCTCACCCACACCTACAAATCCCTCTGCAATATCGGACCCAAATACCTCAATGATCGAATATCCTTCCATGTACCCAAGAGGAACCTCCGCTCCACCGACCTCGCCCTGGCAGAGGTCCCCCGCATTCGCAGAAACGGAACCTGCGGGAGAGCTTTCTCCTACATCATGGCCAAGACCTGGAAGGAGCTCCCTGCGAACATCAGACTCTCCCCGACCCTGCACTCGTTCAGGAAGGACCTCAAGACCTGGCTCTTCGACTGATACGGTCTCGTCTACCCCTCCCCCCAGCGCCTTAAGACCCTCACGGTTGAGTAGCGCGCTTTACAAACCCTGATTGATTGATTGATTGATTGAATGAAAAAATGCATTTAAAATCTGAGTTATGTTTCTAATTCAAACTTGTAAAACAGGTGTCTCCAACCAGTTGATTGCAAGCTTCCCGTAACTTGCAGAAACCTTCAGAGTAACTCCCAGTCTTTGGTTCATTTTTAAATAGGAACTGCAATAAGTGTTGCATTTTCCTTTTAAAGTTAAGGAAAGACTATGTTTATTTTACATTATTATCAGGCTGCAAGCAGCAGAGCTTGATAATGAGCAGTGCTCGACTCAAATGTAGGACCCATGTGGGTCACAGAGGTTCAGAACTAAAGCACTGAGGTTATTTAACTATTAATTAAAGGACCATCTCAATTCAATATTTGAGCAACAAAATGATATTTCTTAATACTTTTAAATGAGAGAAAATTACACTGAAGAGTTAACTTAATAAATTAATCTTCATTGTAATTTTCTCCCTTTTCAAAGTGCCACATTTAATAACAGAAGGAATCTTTCTCCAAGGAGCTGGTAGACACAGTGCCCTATTTATAACTTAACAATACATTAATTTTCTTTTAAATGAGAGAAATTTAAAGTTAAAAAAAAGTATTTTTCTGAAATATTATCTCAATGTTTTTCTCTAGGTTAAATTAAGCCAATTAAGTCCTAATGTTTTATGAACTATGTTTCTTCAATTTAAATTCATCACATGTAAACAAATGACTCTATTTTCCTGTTATAAATATGGTCCATATTTACAGTCCCCTGGGAGGGATAGGCCTGCTGTTTCTGAAGACACTTTGACATCTGAGAAAATTAAATTGATGAGTTTTATGTAATGCATGTAAACATAAAATTACCTCTTCAGCTGAATTTCCTCCCATTTCAAAATGTTACATTTAATCACAGCAAGCATCTCACTCTCAGTAGCTGGCAAACACGCTGCCATATTTATAGCTGAAAAATACAGCCATTTTTCTTAAATTGGAGGAATATAAAGTGCAGAAAATGTTTCCATCAAGTGCACAAAAATGTTCTTTATGAAAAAATGTTATAGAACAGTTTTTCTGCACTTTAAATTTCTCCTGTTTAAAAAAAATGGTTGTATATTTGTGTTGTACATATAATGGAGCCACATATGGTGGAAGGTATGTCCTGTGCCACAAGTACATACAACACTAGCTCACAGTCACCCGTACACATATATCCTATTCATTCACACACACGTTCAAACATCCCCACAGACCATGCTCTCACTGACGCACATGGCATCCCTAGCAAAGTATCCCTAGTCACAGTATTTTGTTCAAACCATAGTATCGGGCTCCATGGATATTAGTTTTACAGTCAATGAAACTGGAAGACGGGTTGTCTGGTAACAATGTGTGCGTTACTTGGCCTTCAGTAGCAGCTCACAACAATGTTCAGTGATCTGAAGCAGCTCTCATTACAGATATGGTTGGAGAACCCTGTTGTAAAACCCCCAAACCACTGAAATGAGTCTGCTATGCTTGCCAATGCAAATAATACATGCCATAACTTGCACCACCTTTCTTAATGGCTGTTTATTTTTTTCCATGTCAATTGCTATTCTGTGTTTTGAGAATAGCAAGCAGTGTGAGCTACAGAACAAGTGTGCTTTGGAAACAATAGCTGGCCAATTTCAGTGGTTTAAAAAATTTGAGCAAGCACCATTGCACGTGGCTCCGCTCGCTCACGTCGCCTGACTGCACGACCTCAACATCATCTCCTACACCGACGACACCCAGCTGATCCTCTCCCTCACCAAGGACCCCCTCACGCCAAAACCAACCTACAGGAAGGAATGAAAGCCGTCGCCAAGTGGATGAAGAACTGCCGCCTGAAGCCAAACTCAGACAGGACAGAGGTCCTCATCCTCACCTGATCCTCGACATCCCGCACCACAGCCACATCACACCACACCTGAGAGACCTGCACTGGCATCCCATCAACAAGAGGATCTCCTTCAAGCTCCTCACCCACGCACACAAGGAGCTCCACCTCAACAGATGACTCACCTTCTACACCCCAAACCGACTGCTCTGCCCCGCCAACCTCGCCCTCGCCACTGTCCCCGGATCCAAAGAGCGACCACCGGCAGCAGATCGTTCTCCCACCTCGCCGCCAAGACCTGGAACATCCTCCCCACCCTCCTATGGCAGACTCAGGACCTACTAACCTTCAGGAGGCTTCTCAAGACCTGTCTTTTTGAGCAGTAGCTGCACCCATCCCCCCCCCCAGCTCCTTGAGACCATCACGGGTGAGTACTGCGCTTTACAAATGGATTGATTGATTGCACAGTTTTTTAATGTCTTTTTCTGTGAATGTCATAGTTTTTTTTTATGATGTACCTATTTTTCAATGGCCACAATGCACAGCCTTCAGCCATGTAAAGCAGGGGAAGGCTAGCTGCCTAACCGATCTTTTGGCTAGGTCCCACTAACCCAGGGCTTTGGTCATGTGCAGCTGGGGCTGGCTGCAAAATCTAGATTACAGCCTGGCCCTACGCTCAAACAGCTGCAGCTGGGTATTACCCACTGCTTACAGCCTTTGACTGCGTGCTGCAAAGCCTGCAGCTAAGCCCTGCACCCAGCCCACAAGAGGCAGACAGCCACTGATGCTCAAGGCCTTCAGATGTGCACAGCAGATGTTGGATGGACATAATAGTTATCACAACGTGCTAAGCCTTAAGCCAACCCTTTACATGTTACATATTTGTTCAGATTTGAGACTCTTAATTCAGATTCGTGAATCCGATGCAAGCTTCAAAGTGTGCCGTGGAGCGTGGCCCAGATTCATGAGTCTGATTTCTGAGTCCTGAAACCACGACTCCTAAAATGGCTGCCAGGGACTGCAGGACCAAGACAGGCACCATGGTACCCAGCCACCATTTTAGGGGCTTCATGAGTCAGAAATTGGACTTGCGAATCCTGTGACTTTTTATGATCCTCGGACCTTTGAGGGTCCCGCTCAATGGACTGCGAAGCAGGTTGTCCCTACAGTGCCACTTTATTGACCCTTTAGTTAAATATTCTGGATACAGGGACTAGTAGTGGCTCGCACAGGTAAGAGCAATGGGTCGGTGCAGCAGGGGCGGGATTGGGGGGGTGCACATCGACAGATGACAGGATAAGTAAAATTACATTAATTATCAAAACTGCTTACTTTGAGCTTAGTATGGCAAGTATGGTAAGTGGTTTTACTTAACATTACTCATCCCGTTGTCTGTCGACTTCCTGCAACCCTACCCTGCCCTGCCCTGCCCTGCCCACCGCTCTTACCTGTGCGAGCCGCCACTGACAGGAATCTGCATCCTGAAAAGACTGCTGTAAGTGTTTTTTATATTGAGCAGATTTATGGTTACCATAGTTCCCACTTTAATTGGAAGCACAGGTTCGAAAAGAACAACAGGAAAAAAGACCCTGATTATTAGCAAATCCCACACTGCAGAGGTATACTAAAATGTTAACACTTTAAAGCCGGCTTGGAAACATATTTAAACACAAATATCTCAAAAAACTAGTGAACAAATGTAGACCAAACCAAAGAAGGCATACTTTGTGTGTATGCTCTACTTTTATGCCAGGTTTGGCGTGAATCTGTTTAGCAGTTCGGGCTGTAGGAGTGACCAAAACTTCCTATTGAAGCTACAATGGGGGAACACTTTTTCTTTTCACCTCTTAACTTTTTTCCTATGCACATTTTTTCACAAAACTTGGCATCCCAAATCTAAGCTGGCAAAAGTAGTGGAGGACCCAATTGTATGCAGATTTATCACGTCACAAAAGTTATATCCACCACACATTCACACACACACACACAGGCACACACACTCTTTTGCATAGTTGCGATATTTTGGTACTCCAGTTAGTTCCTCCTCATATAGGGGCTCATTACAATGGCGGGCGGACTTTAGTCCGTTCGCCATCGTAGTGGTGCTGGGACCACCCACCAGACGTTCGGCAGTCTCACCACTGAAATAAGGATAATGGCGGCTCATCCTGGACTTTTAATATTGCGGACGGTGCTGCTAGCTACAGCACCGTCTGCAATGTTAAAAGTGCTTGCACTGCATTTCCCTGCACTACGTGGCAGGCACCACGGGGTGCCTGCCACTTGGTGCATGGAAATGTAGGGGGTACCATCGGTACCCCCCAGTGCAACCCCCCACACAGAGGGGGGCCGTAACGGGCTCCTGAATCCAGACTCCGGCTTTCTTTTTGCAGCGGGATGACCTTGCAAAAAGACAGGCGGAAAGGGATTCCGTAATCCCTATGGCGGTGCATGCAAGGCACCACTGCTATGCTGCTGTGTCTTAGTTCCGCAAGGCGGGCAGAAAAGGACCCCCTTGCGGAACCATGGCAGACGGGCTTTCTGTCCACCATGGACACATTGGGATTCCCACCGCCATCATAATTTGGCAGTGGGAATTTCCTGTGTGATGGCAGAAGGACCACCGCCTGCCTGGCGGTGGTGGTCCTTCCACCATCATAATGAGCCCCACAGTTCCCATTATGGAATTACTCCCGATTTCTAGTTTCATGGAATGTAATGATTTAATCCCCAAACGTACTATAGGCGATGGCTTTAACTTTCTGTACCTTTCACTCATTGGCTGTTTCTGCAGCAAAAAGGAAGCTGTTGAGGGGTCAAGGGTCGGACAAGGGGTATACCTTGTTGTGTCACTGGAGATCAAAAGAGCAAGGATATCTCTTCTGCTTTGCCTATCATTTCGGTGAATCAAATCCCATGAAAAGGTCTGGGTTCGGTAGAAGGTTGGGGAATTGTAAGTACATGGGGTTGACAGAATGAAACTAATTTGTTCTTGTTTTATTTCACGAGCAATAAAGTACAGAATAAACGTTGAAAGGTGTTTGCTCATGCCACAGCAGTGGTGTTTGCTAAAGTTAATAGATGATTAATAACCGCAGAAACAGGAACATTAACTGTGGTCTGGGAAAATGACATTCAAAACGGTTGCCTTGATTGTTCGACGCTAGTGGTGTGATGTGTGCCAGGCGTGGGTGTAACCCAACGAGTTAATGTGAGTAAGGCCGTGTTATGCTCCAGGAAATGGCTATGTGCTGCCTTTTTATAATTGTTTTATATTATGTGTTTTTATAAAGTTTTATAAAATGTAAAGTGTATACTTTTATGGTTGTAACAAACCAAATAAAGTTTTAATGACTGACTGACTGAGTAAGGTCTCTTCAGCGTCCGTCCCTCCTTTATGTTGATGGAAAATGGGGATGCAGAGTCCTTGATTTGTAAAAGAGTAAGTGCTGGGGCTCACGTTTTGCTCAGAAGCCCGTGCGTGGAGCTGCCAAAGGTTGTTGTGCGGAATAACAAGGCTGCCTAACCTTGACTCCACCTCCTGCCTCTTTACTCCACGGCCCTACACTCCCTGCCTCTTCATCACACTCCTGCGGGTATTTTTAATTTCTGTTTGGTTCCCTTTCCACTGTTTTTCTGTCTTTCTTTTCCACTTTCCCTCTTATCTGTTCTCCTTTCTCTTGTGCTGGATCCATCTCTTTTGAGGAAAAATAAGTGGTGGTGGGCTCCGCCTGCAACCACTGCCTCAAGGGAAACACACTGGTGCAATAATGGAGCACGTGTTCTTGTATCTGCTTGTGCAAGAGCAAAAGGAACGAACACATCACCCTTCTTGGTGGGAGTGCACGGGGAGTTCTCACTGCCTGTGGTCCATGTTCCTCACACTCTGAGGCGAAGCACAGTGCTTCTCCGTGACTCCGCAGGCACACAAAGTTGAAATTCCAACCCTGAGACATAATAAGGAATGGCAGTGTTAATCAAGGGCCGGTACCCAAATAGAGGCTCAGGGAGATTTCTTATTAAATGAAAACATTTCACGTCACAAACTCGTAAAAGGTAAATAAAATACCCCTACATAGACATAAAAAAAATTCAAGTTATCTTGGGATTCCGTGACCTCATAGAGGCTCTTCGATTGGCGCTTTTTGCACAATCTAAGCACGGTGACTTACAATGACGTTTTCATGCGCACTTTGGGGTATTTTATCTGAAACTTGATCTCACAGCTGAGGTTAGATTTTGTCCTGACTACAGACACAGGCTTGCTCTTGCCCAGAAGTTATTCAATCCTTAACCCATGATGTCAACTAGCAGTTTTTAAGTCTCGCCTGAGGCAAGATATGCTCTGTCACATGCAAGACCTTTTGTTAACTTAAAGCGGTTTGGAGCCCTTGCTTACCATTCATTGGCTTCATTGTCAGTTTCGATTCCTTGCTTCTCATTGGTCAGCATGTGTCAATTTCACTGTCTCCTCCTGTTTGTCCCTTCCCTGTAGCAGGGACCAAGTACTGATTAGTTTATGCTGTAAGTTTCTACCCACTGCTTGCACTTAGATTGCGGTACTTTTTTTCTTTTTGCTTCCCCTTATTACTGTTGCTGCCTCATTGTCATTGAGTGCACCCTCGTTGCTGCCTCATTGTCATTGATAGCACCCTCCCATCTTGTTGCTGCCACACACCCACCTCCAGAGATTGTTGTTTCCCCCCCAACACTCCTGTTGTTGTTGCTTGCCTCTTTCCCCATCTCCATCCATCATTGTTGCTTGCCCTCCAGTCGTGGTTGTTTGCAGCCTTCGTGGTGTTGTTGCTCCCATCCCTTCACTCCCCCTCCTAACATTGTTGCTCGCTCTCCAATCACTGTTATTTGCCCCATTGTTGTTGCTTGCCTCCTTTCCTTCCCACCCCCCAACATTGTTGCTTGCCCCCTACCTTCTGCCAGAATAAAAGCCCTGATGTACCCATCTTTGGTCAAGTCATAGCGCTTATTTTTTTATTTTCAGCCTTGTATAGCAACCGCACTTCTGTACAAATTGGCTAAAAAACATTCACACAGCCACGTTGCTGCATAGACGAGTCCTGCTGGCTTTGGCAATGCTGATTATATTTGTATGTTATAGATTCTACACTGAACTTATGTGTGCATTGGATTTCTGTTAGGTGCCAGTAAGGTGAAAGTCAGAGGGGTGCTCAAACTTACCAACAACAAATACAATGTTTCTGAATTCTTGAAAAAAACGGCCACAGGCAGAACAAACTTCCCCTTAAAAATGTTTGCTTTTACAATGTATGTTTAGCAACAGAGTTTCCAAATTCCATGCTTTTATTTTGATTTACAATTCCACGCAAGAAAACTTAAAATACCAAAACAATTGCTAAAATAGTGGAAAAAAAGGGTCTTCTTCCTACACAACCTGAATTATCTGATATAAATTACTACAACATTATTATAGTAAAATTAAAATTCCAGAGTGCATCCACATTTTCTGAAAAGGTATAGAAGTACGGTATAAGCAAAATAAGCTTTCCTTTCTCCAGAACATTGATCAATTTAATTAATAAATATTCTATATTCAGTTCATTAGACTACCATAACAAATGTTTTCTTATTTTTCTTTTTTTCCATCTAGCAGACAAATTTCCTACAGAGGCTGCTGTTTGGTACTCCGAGAAATCCCTGGGTCTGAGGTCTGAGGGATCGATTGATGTAGCTGTTGTATGTGAGGGCTGGCGACTAAATACATGAGGCCTCATTTATGAAAAGTGACGCATCGCTGCATGAAAACAGCGACACGTCGCTTTTCACTACGCCCTCCTTGCGACACCAATGATGCGTCATATTTACAGTATGACGCATCATGTCACAAGGAGTTACAGATACGTCAGTATTTATGACGTATCTGTAGGCGCAAAAGTGACGCATTGCTGGAGTGTTGCAAAAAGTGACGCACCGGCGGCGTAAAAGTGACGCACAGCCTCATAAATGAGGCCCTCGGGATGCACTAGCTGAAAGAGGACCTTATTTACATTTTCAGTCAGATCATTGTCAGTCTGAAATTCTTTGCCTAGTGAGACAAGTGAAACGCTTGTGGCCCTGAGTGTCACTGTGCAAGATTAAAGTTGGTGAGAATCCCACTCCAAAAAAACTGAAATCTTCCCTAGACGACTTCGACAAACTGAATTTTTGTCACGTACCAGAAAGTGTTCTAGGAGATGTGTTGCTTGAAGAAGCCCAATTAGTTTCCATTGCGTTTCTTTCTTCTATGTGTGTATTTGATGATTAATTAGCACATGTGAGTTTAGCAGAAATCATTTAATGTAGAAATATTTGTAAGATCGCATTCACCTGCTGCACAAAAGCTCAGGATAGAACCAAGCATCTGTCTGTCCCTGCAACAGCATTATGAATGCAGATTTCAGGTACCTGCTCGACGCAAGCCACCAGCAGAAACAAAAACATGCCGATGATAAATGCACCAGTGGCAAATATGGACGCTGCAAGGAGACAGGAAAGAGTCAGCAACTGTGCTGGAAGACGTCATATGTACCCCTGCATTCTATTAGTTACCTTTAGCTATTCAGTGCCACCTTGTGGGTGGCAAGGCCATGCTGGACACAGAATTTTAGGTAAGACATTATTAAAGCAATATTTCATTCCAATGCAAATTTAACAATCTCTACCCCCTCCTCCGCTTCGGAAAAGAGTAATATCTCAATATCATCTGCAAGTAGCTCAGCTTCAATTATCTCACTGCCCGGCATCCCTTTAGAAGAAGGGGCCACCTCCTTTCAAAAGGAGCTGGCCAAGCTCCTAATAAGCAACAGATTACAAATGAAAAAAGACCTAAAAAAACAAGGAGAGGCGGCAGGAGGTTTAAGGGCAGATACAAGAGGAACTGTGAGCAGCAAACAAAACATGGGGACGAGACTGAAGAAATAGTCTCTAGTAACAAAGCTTGCTTAATTTCTCCTCTACTTTGTGAAAATACTAATGGCAGCATGATTTCTGATGCTGTTGTATGTGATGATATATGTTCAGACCTGAAAATAATCAATATTTCCAATAAAGTGTTGAATGATGATGAAATCAATATTCTGAGCAGGAGTCTTAATTACTGTCCGACACAAGAAGGTGATCTAGTTAATACACATGTCGATCTCTTTAAATTTGGTAGGACACTAAAGCTGAAGGATTACTTTGCCAATAGACCACAGGAACCAAAAAATAGAACACAGGTTGAACAAGGTGGAACCTCACACACTATAGGAGCAGTTAGAGGGGTGCACTGTCTAGTGACATTAGATCAAGATGATGAAGAAATAGATATTCCTCACATCCTGGGGGACCTTGGAATACCTCAATGCAGTAACATGGACAGTGGATTTCATCCTCAGTCCAAAATTGTTCCAACACATTCATATCATCACAATACCGACTTTTTCTTTGAGAAAGTTAAAGCTGATCTATATGATTTGGAAATTCCCAACAAATATAGCCCGAAAACTAACTACAATATAACCTCAGCAGAAAGGTTGGCCCTCAAACAGTTGAACAATGACTCAAGTATAGTTATCAGAGAGGCTGACAAGGGAGGCAATATTGTTATAATGAATCATGTAGATTATATGGGGGACATTAGAAGACAGCTCGTAAACCCCATGTTTTACAAGAAGATTAGTAACAATCCGATCCCTGAAAGTACCATTATGATCAACACACTGCTCATTGAGTGGAGAGACATGGGTCTCCTTAGTGAGGAGGAATACAGATTCCTGAGGGTTGATAGTTCATCTTTCCCCTGTATATATGTACCACCCAAGGTACATAAGTGGGGTGATTTCCCCCCGGGAAGACCTATTATATCAGGAATCGGTTCCCCTATGGAAAAACTTTCTAAATTTGTTGACCAAAAGCTCCAGAAACTGGTTCCTAACCTACCATCTTTTGTTAGGGACAGTAAAGATATCTTAACAAGATTTCGAGATTTTGAGTGGTCTGATGAGCTATTGTTCGTAACCCTTGATGTAGAAAGTCTCTACACTTCCATCAACAGCGAATATGGTGTTAGAGCAATACATTCTTTTTTGGATAGGGACAATGCAGGGTTATATGAGTATAACAAGATGATAATCTCAATGATTGAAATCATCCTGACAAATAACTTCTTCCTATTTGACAATTGTTGGTATCAACAGATACATGGAACGGCTATGGGATCCAAGTTTGCTCCCTCTTACGCCTGCCTCTTTATGGGGTGGTTTGAGAGGGAGCACGCTTGGGGTCGAGTTGCCTCCCCCTGGACCAGCAACATCGTGTACTGGGGGAGGTACATTGACGATGTCATCTGCCTCTGGTCTGGTACTATTGGACAGCTTGAGCAATATGTTGCCTTCCTTAATGACAATCCCTTCAATATCAAATTTACTAGAATGCACCACAAAGAACGCATCAACTTCCTTGACATTCAATTTTATGTAAAGGGGTGTCGGATTAATAGTACTCTGTACAGAAAGGAAACATCATGTAACTCAGTATTACATGCAGCAAGTGCACATCCTCCCTCAGTGAAAGACAACATTCCATATGGAGAGATGATAAGAATCCGACGAAATTGTAGTGAAGATGATACCTTCACTGCAAATATTAGGGATACTTTCAATAGGTTTACAAAGAGAGGATACAACAAGAGAGCACTTGAAAGAGCAGAGGAAAGAGTAAAAAATGTAAGCAGGGATGATACGCTAAAAGACAATAAGATGGGTGAGACTAAACATCTCAAAGCCAGGTTTGTGACTCAATATACCACTCGCAGTGGTGCGGTTTTTAACATCCTCCGGAAATATTGTCACCTACTGCAGGATATCACAGGGCTAAAGGAATATATTGAAAATAGGCCCTCTGTAACATATAGGAGGGGTACATCTTTGAGAAACACATTATGCCCTAGTTATGTTACAACCCCGAAAACCGTTCCTACATGGCTTCCAGATAGACCGAAAGGTTTCTTCACATGTGGAATGTGCAACATTTGCCCTATGGGCAAAAACAAGATCTTTGACTTCAGTTACAATTCTAATAAAAATCACAGGATCAATTATTTCATTAACTGTAACACTACACATGTGGTGTACGTGCTTGAATGCAGGTGCGGTACTATTTACGTGGGCAGTAGAGTACGCCCCCTAAAACTTAGGATACAAGAACATAGACGCGCAATTAGAACAAGGGACACAAGATACCCCATCACGAACCACTATACTACTGAACATCCTGACGATCTTGAATTTTGGTTTCATGCAATAGACCACATTCCGACACCAAAAAGAGGTTGCAATAGAGAACTTCTATTACGGCAAAAGGAGGCAAAGTGGATTTGCCGTCTGAGGGCAACCAGTCTAGGGCATAATACTGATTGTGAAATGCATTATTTTTTATAATGTTTAGAGTAGTTATTTATATTTCCCACTGGGCTCAATGAGATGGATTATATGTAACGTGTATTATAAGTCAAAAATATTTAACATTCTAAATGTAATAAATTGGATTTGATTATGATTTTAGTATGGTGACTAATATTACGTAATCTCTCTAGCATGCATATTCATGATACAACATGACGTTATTGTAAATAGGATAATATGAAAAGATCCTGTGTCATATTCATATTACGAAAAGTCAAAGAGAAATCCCTGGAACTACTACTTATATTCCTCACTCACTTATGTATTATTTTTCACATACACCTACATTACCTTATTATAGATAAAATCAATCTTGAATTCCGACACTAAAATGTAACGTTTACAGTCTTCTTTATTTGTTCATAAAAACTGGAAGTGAGAACTTCTCCACAGCCACAATAACATTCAGAAAAGCTTTCTGAAAACATACATAATTAAAACATTGTCTAGATTATACAGTACATAACCTTCAGTGCAAATATTTGCAGTATCACATACAGTACATACAAATTAAATTAAAAACTGGGAATAAATCTATTCATTCCAATATCACAGTAAATCAATAGTTCAGAGATTAAAACTTGGGCAGAAAAATAATCCTCAAATAGACATAATGTATCAATTAATCTTAAACAAAAGACAGACAACCACCCCCTTCTTTGTATAGCTCAGAATATTCTTGCTATAAGATCACTTGATCCAAAGAAAGCCTTTCTATATTCATTTATAGGGACTACAGTATCAATAATTTATGGATATCCGTTATTCCCTGGGCTATGCTTGGATTCCGTTCTCAAATCAATGCGTCGACGCGTTTCGGTGTCACAAACATGGATATCGTTACACCTTCTTCAGGACAGGACAAATCTTGGGGTCATCTTTTACAAAGTTGAGGATATCCTTCTCTAGGAGCTCTTCTCCTTCCTTTCAAATCAAAACAGGGTGACTCTCCTGGTATTTTAGCTGATAAGCTTCAGGTTCAGTATAAACCTTATTTGGATCATCCCGGTAAAGCTCTTCCCTCTGGTTTTTTGGCTTTTTGATGTTCAGGTTACGGGTGGACCTTGCAAGTGTCCACATGGGCTGATAATTTTATATTCCTTCTATTTTTCTTCTTTATCCAGACTTCTGTATACCGGGTCCTTGAGTTTGATCTTTTTGAGTTGAGTCTTGTTTCTCAACGAGGAATAGTGTAGTTTGGACCTCTCTCCGGGTTTCTAGTCCCCACTTTCTTGGAACTGGATATGTTCTGATGGATCGTGGGTCCGTGTTTCTACCTCGTTTTTTCTTATATATATATACAAATTACGTACTCTCTTAATTCTTTCCAGCTTTCTCTTTTTCCTTTCCTTTCTTTTCATTGCGAAATTAACTTGATTGTGATTGTGACTGGGGCGATTAGCATCATGCATCTATCTAGTATAAACACTCAGGTCTTGACATGCAGTTATGAAAAATAGAATAATATGATAGTATCTTAGGTCAATCTTAGATTTCTCACCCCTATTCCTTTTACTTACTCATATCCTTGTTTATATTTGATAAATTAATCCTTTGAACACATTAGATTAGGAGGTGAGGGGTTTTAATTAGGATCTGATCATTATCAGTTGTTCGTGGTGATTGATATAAATATAGATCAATTCCCGACGGTACTTTTGATTTGTTGAATAAATTTCAATATGACGCGGACGGGGATCAGTATAAACAATGAGGTTTTTTAGAAACCGCAATCGTAGGCATGGATCCACCACTCCAGTATGGCGACGAAGTCACAATCGGACAATACAAAATTGGGTGTATTTGACATGATTAGACTTAGATAAACACATCATCTCAATTTATATCCCAATTTGATATAGGTTTTATACATTGCTACTGGTAGATATACTAATTCTGCCCTAAATTTTAATTTGGCACACATTCAAAAATGGCGCCGATATTCACCGGCACCAATATACAAGCCAGTATCCATCGTAACGTATGACGTGGAGGAAGACGGTACTAAGTGACCCGACCGGTACATTTAAACCGGGAAATATGTGAGCTCGGTTTGCGACTCATTCATCCGCTGCACTTCAAGCCATTTGGTAAGTCCTGAAGAGGGAGGAGAGGGTACTCGCCATAAAGGCTCTCGGCTTCTGATACTCGTTATCGTTGTTGATGTTGCCAGCCTCTCCTAGAGTTCTCTATTGGGGATCATGGACGCTTTCTCGAAGTTTTGGATGTTAGTGTGACATGGAGGGACCAAATCCAAAGAAATACAAATATGTAGGAAACCGGGCATGGATTTGGTCCGGCTTCATATATATATTTTTCCGCTTCGTCCACATTCCAGCTGGCTTCTCTTTGACTTGTTTTATGACTATACCATTATAGGAACAATCCTTTCATAATCTTGTAATATTTTTTGTAAATTTCAAATCTGTCGCTGGGACGTGCAATGTAGTGTATTTAGCCCGTTGGCCATATGGGTCAAGATAAATCGTTTTGGGTGATGTTGATCTATGCTCTCTTTTATCAATTTTCCGAATATACTGTAGTGGTTTTGTATTTTTTACATACACTAAGGACATTGTAGCTCAGTCTTAGGCTCTCTGTAGACCTTACCCCTACCACAGTCTAGTTCAATCATATTGTACTTATCCTTTCCCTTACAGACATGGGCGGCCAAGATTTGGGTCGGACCCTCCCAAAGATATTATACTGCGGGAACCTATTTGGGTATTTATTCTAGGTAAGAGTGTTTCTTTATTTATTCAAGTAGGGTGCCCCACGGATACTATATATCCCTCGATCTAATTCGCTATGAGGTAGATGTGCCTACTTATAGTGGCTGATTTATAAACTACATCCCACATCGGTATTTCGGTTGGTTCTTATTGATTTATAGAACAGACGCGTACCACTCTATCTACTTAGTGGCCGCCATCCTCTTTGTGGCCCACTGCGAAACGACGATGTGTTGAATCCTCACTACATACCAATGATGGGTTTAATCGTATGAAATTCCCCTCTTTTTGATAGGTGAGGAATTTATTCAAAATAGAAGATACTCTTTTTCTTGTTCCTTTTTCACCCTTTCCTCTTTTCGTTTCATGCTGATTATGGATTATTTTAGGTGTCAGATTAATTTATATATATCTATTGATCACTTTTTGATTTGACTAAATTGTATAGTATTTACGATTGGTTTATATGTGTTGTTTCCATTGATGAATTAAGAGACCAAAAACTGCAAATGTATGAAGAAAATGAAATTTAATTATTCTATTTGGATATATGCTGTGCTCTCTCATCCCTTTTTCCCTTTCAGATTAGAGATCTTAAATACATTATAGAATTGATTTGTATATATATAAAAAAGTAGGGTTTTATTATGATTATCTATTTGTGAGGTGGTGTTTTTTATTGGGTTTGTTATGTGCTGTATTGATTATGTAAGTTTGCATTGTTTCAGCCCTGACGAAGTTCAATGTGAACGAAACGCGTTGGCTGAGGAATTTGTTTTAACTGGAATTTAATAAAATAACTTGGAAATAAGAATTGGAGCTTATGAGCACTCCTTTTTTGGTGCACCGTCCTTGTATACATGAACTTTGGGATCTGCTTTGCAGGAGAGTATTGGTGCTAGGTGAGAGATAAAAAGACCAGGAAAGAGGAGAACTGAAAAAAACAGGGAAGAAATTTCCAGCTGGTGGGCTGCAGGGAGCAATAGAACATCCCTTCCACCTGCAATGTTACTGCTCCACACTGGAATCACCTTCTGAATGTAGTTGGGCTCCCTGCTTGTGTCCGAATGTTGCCATTCAGCTCCAGGACACGGGCAGTGTAGGGGGGCAAGTAAACAAATATACACTCAACAATTATCTGTCTTCCAATTATCAAAGGCATTGGTTGTTGACACTTAATAATAATGGTTTACTGCTGCACATTAGAACCAATCACATCAACCTTAGAATAATGACATTTTTAATTAAAACCTATATGGACTGTAATTTTTTTTGCAGTTTTATATAGCGCAACCTCGACCCAAAGGTATTGGAGCGCTTTTCTTGAGCGCCAGTTACATTACACATTCATTTTATTTTTAAGCATAAGGAAATTAAGTGATTTGACCAGAATCACGGGCTGTTGAGCAGACGTCGAGACTCGAACATGGTCCTCCAGCTCCAGAGTCTGCAACTCTGGAGGTTACCCCACATCCTCTCACCATTTGAGACTTCTAGGTTAGAAGCAGCTGTTTGCAAGTGGAGCAAAACTCAGAGAGACTTTTTATAAAGATTGTGACCTGCATGTTACGCAATGATTTCCCCCAGAGATGCAGTTGAATTAGTGAATCGCCTCAGCTGTTCCAGCTCAACCTGTAAACTTCGACTAAACAGATTGTGTGCATACCCTCTGTAAGTAGGTGTGGATCCCCATGGCTACCCTCGCAGAGACAGCATCCTGGATTGTCGTGGCTCGGACAATGGATGTGCAATACCGTGGCTGAGTTATATATCTAGCTCACTCAGGTCCTGGGGTTGTCCTCCCTCTTTTCTTCTCCTATTAACAGAAAGAAAGAAGATCAAGTGCAGGTTAAGCAACTTTATTAGCAGTCCTGTGAAGACACCAGACTCGCAGTTGATTGTAAGAAATGCACAGTGTTCTTTTAATGTAGGTCACTTGCCTCCCATGTGCCAGTCTTCGATCTCTCACTTGAATAACGCATTTGGAGAGATCCTTACCCTTCAGATTTCGATCTAGTACAATATGGCAGCTTTTGGCCTTCGCTGGGCCACAAGCAACCATGGGAACTCTGCTCCACTCTGTCCATGTGATGGCACCTCGGAACAGTCCCTGTTGCACTTTATGTTTTTCTGTAACAATTTTAGTCATGCACAAAAACACTTTCTTAAACCACTGTTAAAAACCCTTGATCATCGTTAAGTGCAACAAGGCTTTATACCACCTGTAAATGTTAAATACCTCGAAGATTTGCTTCAGCATTTGTTCTTTTTAAAAAGCTGCTATCAGAGCTAGTAAAACCATGAAGGGTTAATAACCTTCCCAGAATTGTGCATTTTTCTTTTATTAGTGATTATTAGCTTTCTTGGTTTAAGTCTTACGTTATTGTGTCAATCATAATTTTAAAAATTGTATTTGATTGATCTGCATTTTGCCCTCTTATGATTTTTTTCTTGTCGACACTCCAAATGTGGACTTTAATAGCGACAAATCATCATATGTGGCACACTGTTTTTCCCCTGTCTTTCATGGCCGGATTAGCCGAATAAAGATTTTTGAATTTGAATTTGATTTAGGTGCAAATGTTATTTCTTATATTGTGTTTCATGGACAGAATCAAAATGCTGTCATATGAATGTGCAGACTTTTGTCCTGAAAGGGTTTTTTCGTTAGCAAAACATGAAAAGTAAATGCTCAGTAGTGTGATATGACCCCCTCTTTCTTTGATTCTGCCTGACAAATATGTATTGTTGTACTACCAAGAGAATTCAGCTTTTTAAAGTGGACAGTAAGCAATGTTCTTTTTTGCTACTGCCAAATAAATGTTCATGTTTTGATAACGAAGATAGCCTTAAGGGAAAAATGTATGAACGTGTATATGAAAGCACTTTGTCTCTGTAAGCGAACCATATGAGAATAATATGTTGTGAGCAAAAAAAAGTTCTTAGAAGCAAAGCGTTTGCTGATCGTAAGCAAAATAAAACAATGCCGAAATAAAACACCTTGAAGGAGAAACAAGGGAGGAAAAGAAATAGGACCTCAATGATAGCAAGAACTGCTCTATTACTTACCGGTAATCTTCATTACTCCGGGTCCCGTTGTCCTCGTCCTATTCATTACAAATTGGAGATAACCATCTCCCGACAGAAAAAAAGACAAGAGGAATGCTGGGACCCTAATACTGCCCCTTCCACCGGGAATACATAAGCAGTACTCACTCAGCATCCCACCTGTACAACCAAGCCCAAACGGGAAGGCCGGCCGCCCGGGCGGAAGGGAGGGGTGTATGAATGGGACGAGGGCAACGGGACCCGGAGTAATGAAGATTACTGGTAAGTAATAGAGCATTACCCCCAGGGCCCGTATGTTCTCGTCTCATTAATTACAAATTGGAGAATACCAAAGCAGAAACCCGGCCTTCCGAATCCACAAGCGCACCCAGGAAACCACAACAAAAGCAGCAACCCAAGGGAGCACCGAGAAGGAGGGAAAGGGAGACCGCAGGAAGCAACTGACACATAACCCAAAACAGGACAGCAGGGACCAAACCAGGACTGGATACAACCAAGAAAAAAACAGAAGGCCAGGGCACCAACAAGGAGACCGCCAACCAGAGAAACCGGAGACAGGGCAAACAGGACCAAGACCCAAAGGACACGGCCAAGGAAACCCCCGGACAAGGCAGCCAAGCCCAGACCACCATGAAGGCAGACCGGACCCCGCAGCCACCCAGACACAGACCGAACCCCGCCGAGGAGGCCCAGGAACTAGGAAAGAAAAAACCAGCACCCCCAGGGCCACCAAACGACAACCACCAAGCACCCAGCCCAGAGGGAGGAGCCGAAGGAAAAGCACAGGGGTCGACCAGGAGCAAGAACCCAACCAAACCAAAAAGGTCAGGGAAGCAGACAGAGACTCGAAACCTCAGGAGGCCAAAAGCCCCACAGAGAAGGAGGCCGCAACCCAAATAGGAAGGCCACAAAACCCAGAACAGAAAGGGCAGAGGATGGCAACTCAAAAACCACAGGCCAGAGAAGCCCCAGAAAGAACCTGCCAAAAGCAGACCAACAACGAGGAGGCCAATCAGGACCGGAAACCAACAACTAACAAACCAGCAAGGGCAAAGACAGGGCCACCGGCCACAACTCACCAAAAACCCCAACCCCAAAAGGGAGGGAAAAGCAAGGCAGGCCGGGAGTCCAGGGCAACCGGGAACCCCCGGCAGCCCCCAAACCATGAAAGAACCAGGCACGAACCCGCCGAACCACAGAGCCAGGAAGCCATGCCCGGAGCCAAGCAACCAGCCAACACAGGAGGACCCGTAGGCCCAACCAACAACCGGAAGGATCCCACGCAGTGCCCATGCCAAAGCACAAAAGGCAGGGAGGAACAGAGACCCCCAGCACACCACACAGAAGGCCGGAAAAAGAAACAGAGGAAACTGCCAAAGAGGAAACCGGAGGAAGCAGAGAAGGCAGAGGGCAAAGTAGCAGTAAAACCCCAGACAACCCGCAGCCAGCAGAGAGGAACCCACAGAGGTAGGGGGAACACCACAGAACCGTACCCCAACCAGAGAAGGGGGGGGGGGCACCCTAACAGACACACACCGGGAACAGAGCCCGGGGAAGCAAGGGACGACAGGAGAGAGCCAGGACACCAGTACCAGGCAAGAACCCAGAACGCCCAGCAAAACACACCCCAAAGCCGACCAAAAAGCGACAGCACAGCCAGCCAAGGAGGCACAGCCAGAGGCCACCCTGAACCAGCAGGAGACCAGCAGAACCGGAGCAACAGGAGGCAACCCAGGACACTCCAACCCAGAAGCACCGAACACCAGGACCCAACACAGGCTCAAACAGGGGAACCGCAACCCAGGAGGAAGCTAACGAAGAAGGAGCACCACGGCAAGAGGTAAACCCAAAACCCACAGCATCCAATTAAAACCCCAGGACCAGGCAGAAAAACAGAAACCCAACCACAGGCGAACCAAGCCCGGGAAGAGAAGCACCGCCAGGAGCAGGCCCCGAAGCACCCACCAGGACACGGCCACAAACCGCAGAGTGCCCTGCCAGGACACACAGAGAGAGCGCAGGCAAGGATGCAGAGCTGAAAAGGCAACCAACAAGCACCCAAAACCCGCAGGATCGGGAAAGCCCCAGCAGACACTCAGTCAGGCATCCACGACAGGAACCACATGAGACCAGGACCCCACAGGGAGCAAAATGCACCAGAGCCCAGACGGACCCCCAACCGGGAGAACTGCAGAACAGAAGAGGGGAAACAGGAGCCACGCCAAGAACACGGCAGCAGCGAAAGACAGCCAGGCCCAAACAGCAGCAGCATGAACCCCAGGAACCAAAGGTGAACCGCCACTGGAACCACACCCAGGGGAGGCGCAAAGGAAGGAAGAGCAGGCGCCCAACCAGACCAGTCGGAAAAGCCCACACCAGGCACCTCCAGGCGGCCCCAACCAGGACAAACCAAGCCCGGCTAAACGTAACCCCAGAGACCAGCCGAGAGCAGGAACGGCTGCAGAACCAGGAGAGGCGGCCAAGAACACCAAAGCAAGCCAAATGCAAGCACAGTGAGAGTCAGGGCAGGATCAATCAAAGACAGAAGCACCCAGCAAGGAGGAGGCAAGCAGCCAGAGACAGCACCAACCAGCCAGTCCCCCGGAGCAACCCTAGGGCACAGAATCCCCTGGGACAAACTCCTGAAACCCCGGGACGGAGCAAAGGAGAACATACTGCACACAGGAGGCTGCACGAGCAACCCTGGAACACAGAGATGCTAACCCACAGAACGGGGCGGAAGCTGGATAAACAAAAACGCAAACCAGACCTGCAGGCAGAGGGGGCAGAGCGCCGCAAAGAGCACCAGGCACGACACCAGGAAACCTCAAGGTAAACCAGGTGCAGCCCTAAGGAAGGGAGGACAAAAGCCAGGAACCCGGAGCCCCCGTGCCCCAACCCCTAACAACCACACAGAAGCCAAGAAGTGGAGGTGAACACCGAGCACACCCAAGCGGAGCAGAAGCCACAACCAAACAGGCCTCCCCCAGCGGAGGCAAGGCCCCCTGATCAATGGCTGGCAGACAGAGGCAGCAAAGAAAGTGTGGCAGCAAAGAAAACCGGCAGGCCAAAGTAACTCAGGGGAGCCATCAGAAACCCCAACATGCAGCTGCCAAAGGAGCAGGAACACCGTCCCACCACCAACCCGGGGGCAGGGAGCCAAGGAGGAGCCTGGAGCAGGGAGGACCAGAAGCATACCCGGACAGGCCGCATCCAAGGATGGGAGAGGCGACCCCTACCCGCAGAGCAAGCAGCCAGAGGTAGAACGCAAGCAAGCAGGCACCAGGCCCCAGGACAAAACTAGCACCCCCACGAGCCATAGCCGCCAAAGGGAGCAGCAGAGCCCACACCAGGTTCCTGGTGTGAGCAGCAGCCCTGAGCCCAGAGTCCAAGAACACAGCTGCAGTTCCAGAGCAGAAACACCCCCAGGTATTTCTGAAAAGTATCTGTGGATGAGAAGTGTTAGATTGTTGACACATTTTACCATGCATGGCTTCGATACCCGGGGCTCAAACCCTGGCAGGCTTTCTCATTTGTGATAGTCTATCACTCTGTGCTAATCTTTCCTCGTGAATCACAGTACAGGCAGCAGCACGCCCCAGCAGGCCCCAGGAGCCAAAAGCCCCACAGCCAAACACACCAGCAGTTCGCTTTGGGAAGGAAAGAAACAGACAGAAGTAGTGAAGGGAAGAAAAACCGACAAGAGGCACTTACCCGGAGTGGGGGACGAACCCCAGGAACAAGGCCCCCAATTCAAACGCCAGCACACCAGGAGACCGGCAGGAGCCCAGCAAACACGGCACGCCTCACCCGGCCAAGCTCGGGAAGACGAGCCCGTGACTCGGAAGAAACCAGGAACTCCAGTCCAGTTCCAGCCGCGAAGGGCCGGGAGGCCATGCAGAGCAAGCAGGATACCGGCTCGAACAGAGACTGACTCCCAGCAAGCCCGGCAGGCCAGGAGACAGTCCAGGGAACCCCGCGCCCACACAGCCAGGCAGCCGGGTGCAGGGAGAAGAGAAACACCGCCACTCCAGCCCAGCAGGAGCAGCACCAGCACAGTCAAGTCCATTCTGCCCACAGACAGAAAAAAAGAACAGGCGGGATGATGGGTGAGTACTGCTTATGTACTTCCAGTGGGAGGGGCAGTATTAGGGTCCCAGCATTCCTCTTGCCTTTTTTTGTTTCGGGAGATGGTTATCTCTAATTTGTAATGAATAGGACGAGGACATAAGGGACCTGGGATAGTGCGGATGGACATTAATCAACAGGAATAAATCTGTACTTCGTCCATTTGCCAGATCGGAAACAGGAAGTGATGCATGGCGTGGGCTGGTCAATCAGGAAGCACTAAAGAAGAATGACAATGCAATCAAAGAAAGGGAAGCAAAGGCGGGCTTTAATCCCTTTATTGTAAACAATACCCCTTGCAAGCACAGCGCATGTGCTTTGTAGGTGAGACCTAAAAATATCTACTACGCCTAGGACTTGACTCTACTGTAAGAGCTACTCTGTCTATGGACTTATACCACAGTCACTCGACACTCGTGCATCCATGCCCCTACATTGTACAATGCTCTGATTCATCACACTACACAGCAGCGCCTGGATATCATCATGGGTGACAACAGCTCTCTACAAATCTACCTTACATTACATTACTTTACACCAAGGTGCACGCACTAGAAATGCACGTTTTCACTCATACCTCTGACTGCGCTTTTTCAATGTGATCAAGGGTGGTGCAAAAAATATGCTGATATCTTTGAGGGTGTTTGCTCCCAAAAACCTTGCATAGGGAACAACTTTATCTGATTCTTTAAAATGACCAAGTGTGTCATATACAGCTGGTTAGTAGAGGAAAATGCCTTGTGGAGAAAGCGCTAAATTCACTGACAGAGGTGTTCAGGGCCTGATTCACATAGGTAAACTTACACTTTTATATAACTTTATGATTGTTTACTATTCAGAAAGGGATTTATGAGTGTTACCTTTATGAGTGCGGAGTATCTGTACAGTAAAAGGTAATTTAGTAAACCATTTAATTTAACCATCAAATGTTAATGTATCCTGGAATGGTTCTCCTGGGCAAATCATTCCCATCTGGCTGATCACCAAAATCTACCAAGGGTAAATAACTAACAATGGAATATGTGGCTGCAGTTGAAGGGATACTGGCTCACTGGGCAGGGACACAACCCTTACACATTATGCCTGACTTGCGAAAAATGAACGCTTTAGGTTGAGAATAAACTTAGGGGTAGATGTATCAACATTTGCGTTTGCGATTTCTTAATAGCGATTTATTGCGAATCGCTATTATGAAATCGCAAAATGCGATGTATGTACTTTTCTCAGAATTTTTTGCGATTCCTTAAATATCGCAGAATTATTTGAGATTTGTCTGCGATTCCTTATTTTGCAATTTTCGCAAAATAAGGAATCGCAAAAAAAAAGCGTGAATCTGCTGCTGCGAACAAAAAAATAACTGAGTCATAGTCAGGAACTGCTCTTGATTACCATCACCTGCTTGCCTGAGCCACAACCAGTGGCAGTTGGAATCCTGTTTTGCTGGAGTGAAGACCTGTTTGAGTGCAAGATGGAGCCTGAAAATTCAAAAGGAGGTGCCTCAGCTGAGAAAAGGAAGAGAAAGCAGAAGTTTTCTGAGAGGGAGGTGGAGACACTTGTGGAGGAAATGGCCTGTAATCACGAACTTTTATTTGGAAAGCAAGCCAAACATGTGCCAGAAGTTAGGAAAAGGAAGATATGGCTTGAAATACAAGAGAATGTGAATGCTGTGGGAGTCATCCCAAGATCTATTGACGAGATAAAAAAGCATTGGTATGATATGCGTTTGAGGTCAAAGGAGAAACTTGCTGAGAGATTGAAAGAAGCTAGCAAAACTGGAGGAGGAACTTCGCAGATAGACCAGCCTACCCCACATGAGGAGCTCATTGAAGCAACAATACTGCATGAAAGTGTCAGTGGAGTCTCAGCCATTGATAGTTCTGAGCCAAGAAATGCTGCAGAAGGTAAGAAGGATGCAAGTTATACAGAAGTTGTATGTGTCATGTGTGTAGGTTTGTTTCTGAACATGTAATCTGAATGAGTGCAATTAGTTTGAGCTTTTTGACTTTTTAAAAGACAGACTTCATCCCTTTAATTGTTCATTTCCCAGAAACAATTGACTGAAATTCAGTTATGCATTAATTGTAGAAATAATTGGTAGGAAATACACACAAGAAAGGATTGCATTGGTTGTTTGCAGTTTTTAATGGTAACAAATCAAATAGACAGACAGGCACCATCTTGTGTGCCTCTTTTTTCATTCTCAGACCTTGTTGATCATTCGAATGATGTTGTTGAAGGCCAAACTTCTCATGAACATATTATATCTCCGGATGATCTCAATAGTAATGAGGAAGAAGAATCAATTTCTTTTGTAAGGTCTAAAAGAAGAGCTGTTGCTCCATTACAACCCTTCCAGGATACAGATGAAGAACCTGAGGGGTCAAGACATAGTGCACATGAGTCATTACATGAAGTTGGAACTTTGGAAAATGTTAATGATTCTGCTAGAAAAAGAGCTTACTCTGTAAATGCGACCAGACAAAGCAGGTGTGAAGTCACAGGCATTTCAAATGTCTTTCAAGGTTTGGAGCAGAACGTGCTTGAAGTCCAAGAGAAGCAGCACAAAGCCTTAAGGTCCATTAATGGACAACTATGCAAGTTAAATAAGAGCAATAACAACATGGGTGATGGAATGAGGCGCATGGCTGATTCTTTGGATAGACTTTGTGTGGCTTTTGAGAAATCTGAGACTAACAGAGAGAGAGCTACACGCCGACATGCTTTTAGAATAAAGAAATACTACTCTGCAATAAATAGACTATGTACTGTGACAGCACAGAGCAATAGGCGCAGTATTGCCATGCAACGCATGGTAAGTGATTGCTCAAGAAATGTTGCAAAAGGGCTGGACAAAGTATCCAATGCATTTGAATTACTCAAGACATGTAACACAGGTGCTAGTGCATTTATTGAGCCCATTGAAACAGAGGACACGGGAAGTAGGAGTAGCAGTAACCCTACTCCAACATCTGATGCCACTGAGCACAGGAGTGGGAGCCATGTGACACAATCAACATCTGTGAGGAGAAGTGGCCCAGGTCAACGCAGAAGTAGCAGACAGGGCAAAAAATAGACTTTTTTGTAAAAATGTAACAGTTCCATAGCATGCAAATTACTTTGATCACACAATTAGTAATGTATGTCCTGTGAAGTAACAGGTTCCTAATTTAAATTGCATTTTTGCATTACAGAAAGTAAAATGTTTCAAATCAAAAAACAGTTGTCATGCTTTTCATTCTTACCTAAAAATAATTATTTGTGATTTCTGCTCGCCTTTGACGACCAGCCACAGCTCCTAACCCAGTATTACATCTTCTTGGGGGAGGTACTTCATCATTGTCTGAAGATTCAGGGTCACTTACTTCACATTCAGTTCCTTTCCTAATGGCCATGTTATGTAACATTGCACAACTTGTGATTATTTTGCAGCACAAAGATGGTTTGTATTGCAAAGATCCTCCACTTTTATGGATTCTCCTGAATCTGCTTTTCAAAATTCCAAAAGTTCTTTCAATAACTCCACGTGTAGAGCGGTGTGCCTTATTGTATCTCCTTTCATGAACATTTATAGGATTCAGGTATGGGGTCAAAATGTAGTCACGTACAGCATAAGCACTGTCTCCTACATGGTAATAAGGTACATTTTTAGTTTGCATTTCCAAATACAACAGATTGCAAAGTAGAATATGTAGTATGTATTTTGAAAAATCACTTACCTAGCAGAAATCCATCTCCAAATTCACCAGCACTCAAACGTCCATGTAATCCACTGTGTCTAAACATATATGAGTCATGAGTGCTTCCTGGAAACTTTGCAACAATGTCAGTAATGATATACTTTGCACTGCACACCATTTGAATGTTTAAAGAGTGGTAACTTTTCCTATTCCTATACACATATTCAGTTGCAGCAGGGGGAGTAATAGCAATATGTGTTCCATCTATGCATCCAATTACATGTGGAAAATGAGCAATTTGATAAAAATCTAATTTAGTAATTTGGATATCTTGTGGTGTGCTGGAGAGGTAAATATGATGCTGTAACCTGCTCATCATTGCATCCAAAAATACCCTAAAAAATCTTGAAAAAGCACTCTGAGAAACTCCTCCAACCTCCGCAATCACCCTTTGAAAAGATCCTGATGCCAGAAGATGCAGGGAACACAGAACCTGCACATGAGTTGGTATTGAATGTTGTTAGACCTGACATCATTGGCATGAGTCTCTCCTCCATTTTTTCTGTTTGCCTCCTCTGTTTACGATGTTTTTGCTGGTATATGCTTTGGGCACTGTGCCACTGCTGATCAGTGCCACAGTGCAAGTGCTCCCTATGTGAAATTGCTGTATTGATTGAATTCCATGTTTGGCTTATTTGGTTTACTGTCAGTCCCTAGTATAGTGCACCAGGAGTGCCAGGGCTTGTAAATACAAATGCTGCTAGTGGGCTTGCAGCACATGTTGTGCCACCCACAAGAGCGGCCTAGTAAAAGTATGTCTGAAGGTCTACCATTGCTAGACCACGTGCAGTCTGACTGTCACGAGGACTGCGCAAGTACACCTACTTGCCAGTCCCTAAACCTTCCCTTAACTTCATGTTAGTCACCCCTATGGTAGGCCCAAGGGCAGGGTGCATTGTAAGCATAAGGTAGGACAAGCCTGACAAGGTTGGCATGTCCTGATAGTGAATTACAGCCCTATTCGTTTTTCACTATTGTAAGGTAACCTGCTCTCCATCAGTTAGAATGGGCTGCCAGGATTATTAATGCTATAATCCTAGCGGGCTCGGGGAGCATGGTGCAATGTCGAGTTTGGTATCCCTGAACTCAGGGTTTAATAACGCATCCGTTTGTGTGGATGGTTTTTAGACTCTGTGTTTGAAAATAGCACTTTTAGAAAGTAGCTATTTTCTTGTCTAACTGTCTACCGGTCTCTGCTGGTTCTGGGGTGCGTGTGACAGGAGCTGGGTGGCTCCAGAGAGTCTGAATGAGTCAGTGTGGGATGAGTGGGGCATCTGCATTGAGAGTAGGGGAAGAGTAGCTCCTGATAGCCTGCCCTGCCTGATACAATGCTGGCTCCGCCCTCCTGCCAGGCGGCTGATGACTCTGTGCCTGCCTGGGACTTTCCTGGCCCACCTCCTGCCGGGCAACTGATGGCCCTGCCCCTGCCAGTGACAATGCTGGCTCCGCTCCTGCTGGGCGGCTGAGGACTCTGCCCTGCACAGTGAATAGGCCAGGTGCCTCGGCCTGGCAACACCCACAACAAACCCAGGATGGGGGGAAATTCCCCTGCATGGACAAAGGGATCAAAGGTAAAAAGGGGTATAAGAGAAGGACCCCTGAACAAAGAATTTAGATCACTTCTGACAAGGAAACCTGAACCAAGGACAATGAAGCCTGCTGATCCAAGAACTGCCTACCCCTTCTGCCAGAGTGCTGTTTGTTGGGGGAATCCTGCAGTTGCTTCTTTATTTTTGCCAAGGAACCAGGAGAGAGGAACTGAGTGTGTACTCTCAGACTTGCTAAGAAAATCTCCAAGGGCTGGAAGAAGTGCCAGTCTCCTGTTGAAGTCACAGGGTCAAAGGACTTCATTTATTTGCTGAAAGTGCTTGTTGCTGGAACCTGAAAATCCAGCACCTCTGAAGAATCCAGCAATCACGTCGCCGAATCCAGCTCGACATCGTGAGTAACGGCTCCAGTGTCCCGCACCTTCGACGCCGGCCGCCGGTAGCGACGCCAGTGAGTAGCGAGTTCGGCTCCAGCTCCAAGTGACCCTGTGTCGACGCCGACGCTGATCGCATCGACGCCGAGCCCTCTCGACGCTGTGAGCGCTTCTCACTCTTGCAACATCGACATCGACGACGCCGTATCCTGCTTCACCTCGTGAGCGCTGCTCCTGCCTGACTTCGGTCGACGCCGCTGCAGATCGCCCCGACTCCGAGGCCCGATCGACGCCGAAGACGCGACGCCGGACATCTCGACGCCGCTGATCATCGAGTGCTTCACTTTTCCAAGGTACTGTGTTGTTGGGGTCTGTGCGACTCTGGGCTCGACATAGCGCTCCTCGCGGTCGACGCCGAACCTTTGGATTAACTTTGCCTCGACGTCGTGTGACTCCCGTGTGGGTTACATTGTTGCCAAGAACTGTGTTTTAGAGAAGAAGAGTTGCTTTTGATACTAAAGACTTTTGTGCTAAGAAGAAACCGTGCTTGAACTATTATTTTTCCTTCCAAGAGTATTTATTAAGATTGTGGTATATTTTTGTCGTTATTTGGTCTTGTGCTAAGCCTTATATAAAAATACTTATTTTTATAATACTACTGTGTCGTGTCCATTTGTAGTGTATTCACTTTATTACTGTATGTGGTCATAAATGCTTAACGCACTGCCTCTGAGATAAGCCTGTCTGCTTTGCCAAGCTACCAAGGGGGTGAGCAGGGGTTATCTAAGTGTGTGATCCCCTTGCCCTGACTAGAAAAGGTGTGTCCCTATTTGTCAGAAGTGTATACCTCTGCCAACTAGAGACAGCCGCTTCTAACATTGGTGTGTCAGCGGTGAGGATTTGAACTTTGCATTTATGACCCATGTGCAGTGATTAGTGTGCGCTACATAGTGAACGCAGACCATAGCGCAGCCACAATCTGTTTTGGTTGGATATCCTATTTTTGTTCTCCGCTTTCCTGGAGCTTGATTTTTGAAAACTGCCAGTTTTGACCATGAGTGATGCCGGAGTCACTACCCCTGTTGTTGTTGTAGAGGAATTTGATAGGAGTAAGATAAAGAAATACAACAGAAAGCAACTGGAGCACTTTTGCGAGCAGTTGAAAGTCCCTACTCCAGGCCTCTCCAGAAAAGCAGAATATCTCAAAGCATTGGAGGCCTGGTTAGAGGCCAGAGATCCCTCTGATCCGGTGGTGGTACCGACAGGGGAAGGGGAGGAGGAAGTGCCCGTGAATGGGCCTGTATCCCCTCCTGGCAGCAGTGTTTCCTCCAAAGGTCTTTCCCCTGAAGAAAGAGAAGAAAGGGCGAAGGAGCGAGCATACAACATGGAAATGGCAAAACTTAAGATAAATGGGCAGTTGGAGTTAGAGAATGCAAGAGGCAGGAGAGAAGCCGATCTGGAGATCAAAAGGTTGGCGTTTGAAAGAGAGAAGTTAGCTTTGGAGCGTGATACCAGGTTGAGGGAGTTGGAGCTCAAAGCTAAAGAGTTAGAATTGAATCCCTCTGGTGGCAGCATCCCATCTGTGCCTGCAGAAAGTAGGTTTTATTTTCCCAAAGATGTGATCAAAGATTTTCAGAAGAATGAGGATATTGGTCAATGGTTTAAAGCATATGAGTTAGCATTGTTGGCCCACCGGGTCCCTGAGAAGGATTGGGGAGCGGGGTTGTGGGGTCGCTTTGTGAATGAGGGAAGAGATACCCTGTTAGACATGCCTGTTGAGGATAGGATGTCTTATACTCATATGAAAGATGCTTTAATGTTAAGGTATGGCCTAACCCCAGAAAAGTACAGACAGGCCTTTAGAGAATGTAAGAAGTTGCCTGGTACTACGTGGGTGGAATATGTGTCATATTTTTGCAGAGCCAAGGATGGTTGGGTAAAGGGCAGCAAAGTGGAAAGTTATGATGCTCTGTATGATTTGTTTGCTTGGGAGCACTTGTCTAATAACTGTTTTCCAGAGCTGCGCCAGCACCTTATTGATAGCAAGATATCTAACCCTAGAAAACTTGCTGAGGAGGCGGACCGCTGGGTCAGTACCAGGGTCCACAAGGGTCCAGTGGGAGACTCAGCCAAAGGTGGGCAGGGTCCCCAGCAGAAGAGTGGGGGGGACAAGGGTAAACAGAGGGAGTTCCAGAAAGGGCCCCAAAGTAATCCCCAAGGGAACCAAGGGAAGGGTTCCCAGCCTCCCCCTGTGAAGAAATCAGAGGCCCCGCCAGGTAAACCTGGTCATAGGGGCCCAATGACCTGCTTCGCTTGTAAGCAGGTGGGACACCGTTTTTATGATCCTCCGTGTCCCTTGAAGAACTCTAGTGCACCACCCAGTGCACCACCCCGTCAGTTGGCGAGTGTAGCCCTGGGAGGGGAGGAGATGGTTGCCCATGGTGGGGAGGGTCCCGCAGAGATGTCCCTGGTCTCTCTAGGAGACATGGAATTGGTCCCTCCACCCCCTCTGCCTAGTAACACTAAGAAATATAGGCAGTGGGTGACCATTAATGGCCATAGAGTGGAAGCTCTCAGAGACACCGGAGCGAGTGTGACAGCTGTCAAGTGTCACTTGGTGTCCAGAGAGCAGGTTGTTCCCCACGCATTCTACCCTGTGATAGCTGCTGACAACTCCCAGAGAGAGTGTGAGGTAGCTCAAGTTTCCTTTGAATGGGGGGGAGTTTCAGGTACTCTTCAGGTTGCTGTAAGGCCCGCCATGCCTGTTGATTGTCTCCTGGGCAATGATTTGGAAGACTCCCCTTGGGCTAAGGTGGAGAGGGAGACACATTTGAAAATGTTGGGTGTGCCAGAGTGGGTGTGTGCAACCACTCGATCCATGACAGCAAGTAAGGGTGTTGATGGGGTTCTGGAGCCTGAAAATATGGCCCAGGACCCAGCTGTGAAGAGAAGAGGCAGGGGGCGCGGGAAACCGTCCCCCGTAGTTCCCGTGGTCCAGGAGGAGGCAGACCTCGAGGGGTATGCCCTGGAACCCATAGGTGAACAAGTTGCTGAACTGGGAGACCCGCCCGAGCTGACCCACTGGCAGTAGGATGGTGGTCCCTCCAGGGAAGAATTTTGTGCAGAACAAAAAGTGTGCCCTTCTCTTGTGGGTATGAGGCAGCAGGCCTCAGCCCAGACAACAGGTGATCAGTCAGGGTCACATTTGGTCTACTGGGAGAACGATCTCCTGTATAGCGAGCCTAAGGCTGCTGAGCCTGGGTCAGCCCGTGTGCTGGTGGTACCCCAGCGCTTCAGAGCCTTCCTACTGGGTTTGGCTCATGACGTTCCGTTAGCTGGACATCTGGGGCAGGACAAGACCTATGACAGGCTTGTCACCCATTTTTATTGGCCTCAGATGAGAAGGGATACAGATATCCATTGCAAGACCTGTCAAACTTGCCAGGCAAGTGGGAAAAGCGGGCGGAAGCAGAAGGCTCCCCTCCAACCTTTTCCCGTGGTCAGTACCCCCTTTGACCGGGTGGGGATTGACATTGTTGGGCCCCTGGACCCCAAGACAGCCCTGGGCAACAGGTTCATCCTGGTCTTGGTGGACCATGCCACACGGTACCCGGAAGCCATCCCTCTCAGAACAGTGACGGCCCCCGTGGTGGGACGGGCACTGATGGGTGTTTTTTCCCGAATGGGGTTCCCCAGAGAGGTGGTGTCAGACCGGGGCACCATTTCATTTCCAACTATATGAAGTCTCTGTGGAAGGAGTGTGGGGTAACCTACAAGTTCACCACTCCTTACCACCCTCAAGGTAATGGGTTGGTTGAAAGATTCAACCGTACCCTTAAAGGCATGATTATGGGTCTTGAAGAACCAATGAGGCGTAAATGGGACGTCCTCTTGCCATGCCTGTTGTTTGCTTACCGTGAGGTGCCACAGAAGTCTCTAGGGTTCAGCCCCTTTGAGCTTTTGTATGGACACCCGGTAAGAGGACCTTTGAGTCTGGTCAAAGAAGGCTGGGAGCAATCTCCCAGGAAACCTCCCCAGGATGTATACAGTTACATGCTGGCCTTTAGGCACCAGACTAGGCGCTTCAGAGATCTTGCTCAGGCAAATCTGGAGGCCAGCCAGGAAGAAATGAAGCAGTGGTACGACCGGAATGCCACTCTGGTGGAGCTTCAGCCTGGACAGAAAGTTTGGGTCATGTCCCCTGTGGAACCTTGTGCGCTCAAGGACAGGTGGACTGGACCATTTGAGGTTGTGGAGAAAAAGAGCGATGTCACCTACATGGTGGACTTGAAGTCTCCCAGGAACCCCTTGCGGGTCCTGCATGTCAACCGTTTGAAGCCCCACTTAGAAAGGTCCGAAGTGGGCATGCTCCTAGCTACAGATGCTGGAATGGAGGAGGAGAGTGAGCCTCTTCCTGACCTCTGTGGTAAATAAATAAATAATACCCTATTTTTGAATGCATAAATGAATAACAGATAGCTCAATAAATAAGAGTCAAGATTCGAGGTAGTAGGAGTTTGCAGGTTTATTACAGCATAAAGGACAGGAACAGGACAACCTGCACGGGAACAGAATGGTAAGCCCTGGCAGCGCTGCCAGGATCTGGACAAAAAGGCTAGGAAGGATAACTTTTTAATAACAGTGCATGAGCATGTATACATAACGCAAACACATAGCATTACATTGCAATAGGCGTAGCAGTGGGTGGAGCAATAGGCGTGATGCGTAGCAGTCGCGAAAGATAAGGGTGAAAAGAGGTGTAACAGAGGGGTATACATAGACATGTGATGCAAACGTAACAGAATATGTCATGAATGGGGCGGAAACCATGGAGGGGGCTACCTGAGGAGCCGGGACCTCTAACCTGATGGTGCGCGCAAACTAGCAATGACGTGTTACTAGGAGAAGCTGGGGGCTTCGAACTCTGTGCTAGGAGCAGAGACTGAAGTCTGGAGAGTCAGGGCGACATGTACCTAAACAGTATCTAGTATCTGATGTTTAGGGAACATGTTGATATAAACTAGAAGTCAGGAGGGGAAAGGCTAACAGACACTATGACTGGACCATGCATTATTCTACATGTAGTGCGTGATGAAGAATATTAAATGACCATTAAATGCAGTATTTCTCTTACATGGAGACGTGAAGGCTAGACAATGACGGAAACTATTGATGCGATTCAGTAGCTTTAGGAATGCAGAGAAGGAGGACTGAACTGATAACTGGAATCATAACATACTCTTGGCAGACTCAGAGGCAGAGCCAGGCTGAGCCGGGCACTGCGAGGCAGGAAGTAAGTGAAGGGTCGAGGATACAGGTGGGGGCTGTATCGCTCCTCTGCGAGGCTTCAGGAGACAGGAGCTGGATCTGGTGTCCAGGCCCTTCTGAGGCCTAGAAACGGGGACTTTACAATGAAATAACGTGCACACTGAGAAACGTGGCAACGTAATTTTACATAGGCCTGATATTCGTAGTATTCACGAGAACTGGAAACTGGCATACTAGAAGTGGACACAACTGTAATTGCGTCTATGAACAAACATAGGGAATGCATATGCATATTTAATCATGCACATATAACATATGATGGATGACACGTAGGGACACAGAACATGACAAAATTTACTTTTCCACATTCCCTCCTTGTCACTACGTTTCCATCAGGAAACATCAATATTCATGATACCATCTATCATTTCATACAGTATCATTTGCTCGTCTCGAATTATCCTGGAACGGGATTTAGAACGGGGCTTGGGACTAGGAATACATGATGTAGCACAAATGCCGCAAATCGCAGGGCCACATTGTATACAGAGGCAGCAGCTGAATATGATCGCTACTGCAATACCTAGAAAGGACAATACTTTCCATCCCCAGGCGGAAATTATATTCCAGAACCAACCGGACCATGTCCAGGTGCCTGGATCTTGGTGTAACAGATGGGCAATTTTATGGAGTCTGGTTATAGCTGAATAAACAGACGGCGCGTTATTTGGAATGAAAATGCAGCAACTAGATCCGATGACTCTACAGGCCCCGCCCCTATCGGCCAGTATGACGTCAAGGACGAGACGATTCTGTAAAACGACAAATCTCATAGCAGATTGCTCTTCGGTTAAGTTACCTAAAGCAGAGGCAGTCTCATTTACTACAGCTTCGAGGGTTCTGGTTAACCTACGGATTAGCTTACTATTCTGGATAGGTCCTATAAAGAAAAAGAAACCTCTGTTGAAATCTGTATACTGTTCTAAGGCAGTTTCAGTATAATCGACAATGGGGGACTCCCTTCTATGTCTAATGTGTACTAGATGTGTGTTTCTATGATAATCAGATGGGGCTAGGAAAACTGGTGGCAGTAGGAAGGCAATGTAACAGGTTCCCTCCCAATCGAGGGGCAGACGAACATATGCAGTTTGACCACAAATAAAATAAGAATGACGTGAAGCTTTGAAAATAGATTTCCCACTGTCACTATACTTGACAATAGTAGTACAATCACTATGTCCTACGTGTACGGAACCATTATTTCGGACACATAATTCGCCTTTAACTGGTAGCACTGAAATAGTAGGTAAGTCTGGAGTAGTATCAGACTGAACATTCAGGACCATGAAATTCGAAGAATAGTTACCTAAATTATACACTTCATTTTCTAGATCTAACCCTGTTCTGTGGGGAAGACCTTGCTTGTCTGGAAAACATGTACTGTTAAGAAAAGACATATCTGTTGAGGATGACGTTAACGTGGACCATGCTCCACACGAACCATTATGTGAAAAAGGATAAGGAAAAAGTGGCAGAACTCCCTTCGGTGTCTGGAAAGGGGGGAGTCGACCACACACCCAACAATTTGTGGCATTGCTGGTCTGGTGTGAATAATGTAACATGCGGATGAAAGAATTATTTCGCATAGCGAGGCGGTAAGAGAGTTCATGAGGAGGTAGATCACTAAACGTATGCTCTACTGTAGCATTAGCAGACTTATTTACATGAAGAACTGGGAAATACAGGTAAAATGCATAACTGGTGCAGGAAATCATAATACTGAGAAACAATATGAAACATAGGAAAACGATACATCGGATTGAGTTTTGACTAACTCTCTCACTATGGGGGTCTATTTTATACATGTCAGAAACAGTCTAACCGTTTCACCTAGGGGAGGACTTAGACAATCAAACTGGCTGACTTATTTTACTAGACCGGAGTTTCAACTTATACTCCTGTTGCGGAGTTTTCTCTAACAGGGGAGGGTTTGTAGCAATGTCTTTTGCGGGACAGTCCTTGAGAACAATATTTTGGCAATCCTTCAAATCCTGGGAAATGTTCTTTGAGACGGGTTTCAGTACATAAAACTTTTTTACGTGCGAAAGGTGCACCCAGCCTTTGCGACCCTCCAACTTCACGGCTGTACGGGTGGCGAGGAGGACCTGTCGGGGCTCCTTCCAGCGTGGCTCCAGCGGACTTGAGCGGTCAAAATTGCGGACAAGAACCATGGATCCTGGAACGATTTCATGCGGTGCCACCTCGGTATTGTCTGGAAATGCGGCGGCAACCTGTGAACGACAAGAGTTGAGGGCAGACATCAAGGAAGCTAGGTAATCTGTCAGCATATTACTTGAAACATCGGTAATACTTCGGGGTCTGGGTGTACCCCACATGTTAGGGGGGCGGCCGAATACGACCTCATACGGGGACAGACCTGATCTGGAATGTGCGACCATGCGCATATATAACAAAGCGACTGGCAGAGCTACTAGCCAGTCCACACCTTTCTCTTTACATACTTTGGCGATGCGAATTTTCAAAGTCTGGTTATGTCTCTCTACGAGACCGGCTGCTTCAGGATGGCGTACACAATGGAACTTCCACTGGTATCCTAACAATAGGGAAACATGCTTCATTAACTCTGAGGAGAATGGCTGGCCGTTGTCAGAATATACGACTCTAGGGAGTCCATAACGGGGGAAGAACTCACGAACCAGCTGCTTGGCAGTGGTCGCGGCGGTGTAATCTGGGACTGGATATGCTTCTGTCCACCTGGACAAAGCGCATACAACTACAAGGACATACTTGAAACCTCGACATCGTTCCATCTGAATATAATCCATCTGGAGGACTTCAAAAGGGTGGTCAGGGGGCTGGAATCCACCTTGTTCCACCGGGACACTTTTACCTGGATTAAACTGACAACATATCATACAGGTACGGACTTTCTGCTTGGCTGCAGCTCGTAAATGCTTGTTGAACCAAATGTTCTGGATACTGTCTAACATAGCTTTTTCTCCTAAATGTGCTGGACTATGTGCGGTAGTGATAATGACTTGAACCATAGAGTCGGGGAGAAACCATGTGGCTTTTCCCTTCGTCACCCATCCTTGATCTGTCTGGACCCCTCCTTGTTCGGACCATTTCTTGATTTCTTCGGGAGTAGCATGTAACTGTATGTCTATGACATCTTGAGTAGGGTCTTTAACTGTCATACATGTAGTCGGATCTGGAGTGTGTGTCGGTGTCTTATTTACTGGAATGTCTGGTGTCTGAGCTGTGAGCTTGGCTGTGCGATCTGCTAGATCATTACCCTGGGAAATAATGTCAGTAACTTTCGTATGTGCTTTGCATTTCATGATAGCAATGGATGTCGGTAAATGTATTGCATCTAACAGAGCTTGAATAAGGAGACCATGCTGAATCTTGGTTCCATGAGAAGTCATGAAACCTCTCTCTTGCCAGAGCACTCCAAAGTCGTGTACAACTCCAAATGCGTAGCGTGAATCTGTGTAAACGTTAACTTTCAAGTTCTTGGCGTGTATGCAGGCTTGTGTCAGAGCAACTAGCTCTGCTGCTTGAGCGGACAGGGTGTCAATACGGTGTGTCTCAATAACTTCAGTGTCAGTAGTCACTGCATACGCGGCGACTAGTTCTCCTGTACTTGTTCTCATGCATGAACCATCCACATAAAGTGTCAGGTCGGGGTCTGGTAACGGAATATCTGTCAGATCTTGTCTTGGCTTTGTCGTAATGTTAACTACTTCCACACAGTCGTGTGTGGCAGAATTCGAAGTAACTGATGGTAACAACGTAGCAGGATTTAAAACGTTGCAGCGTCTGATTTCTATGTGTGGCTGGAACAGTGTCAATTCATAACCTGTTAAACGTGCAATTGTCAAGTGCTGAGTCTGTGTTCGGTTTAAAAGAACTTCCACGGAGTGTGGAACTTGTACTGTCAGGGAGTGTCCTAGGACTATGGAATCACTTTGTCTGATAGCTAGGGCTGTGGCTGCAACTGACTTGAGGCACGCAGGCAGAGCCTGGGCTACAGGATCTAATGTGCTCGAAAAATAAGCACATGGCTTGTATTGTCCTGCTTGATCTTGTGTGAGAACAGATAATGCTGTACCTTCGCGTTCAGTGACGAAAAGTGTAAAAGGCTTACTGTAGTTCGGTGTCGCTAGAACTGGAGCTTGACATAGGGCTTTCTTTAACTCATTGAAACTGAGTGTATGTTCAGATGTCCAAGGGAGGACAGTCGATACGGCTGCCTCCTGTGTCGTTAACTGTATCAGTGGTTTGGCTAGAAATGCATACTGAGGAATCCATTGTCTGCAATAAGAAGTAAGGCCGATAAAGGCACGTACCTCCTTCTGGGTCTTGGGCTGAGGAAGACTCGCTATCAACTGGATACGGTCTGGTGTCAACTGCCTACCCCTCTTGGACAGTAAGTGTCCTAAGTAGACCACTTGCTGGACACAGAATTGAAGCTTAGAAGGGGACACCTTGTGCCCCATCTCAGCTAGGAAATACAAGACTGTAAGGGATGCTCGCTCGCAAGCACGTTCAGAACGGGCTGTGACCAGTAGATCATCAACATACTGGAGCAGGGCAGTGTCAGTTGGCATGTGAATGTTGTCTAGTTGTCTCTTGAGTGCTTGACTATAAATGCTAGGGCTTTCTGTGAAACCTTGAGGAGCTCGTGTGAACATATAGCTCCTTCCATTTAAACAGAATCCGAAAAGGAACTGGCTATCTGGATGAATAGGGACACTGAAAAACGCGTTCTTGAGGTCGATTACAGTAAAGAACGTGGCTTCGGAATCAATGGCTGTCAATAGGGAAGAGATATCTGGAACGACTGGGTACTGAGGAATAATACATTTATTAAGTTCTCGTAGGTCAATCACTAACCGATATACTGGGGGTGCATTTGGATCAGTACGTTTCATGACTGGAATGATCGGAGAATTGCATACATTGGAGTCAGTTTCTACAACCACTCCTTGAGCCATGAGCTCGTCAATAATTTTGGATAAGGCTGCTACAGCCTCAGATGGCAATCTGTACTGTCTGATTCGTGGTAACACCACACCTGGCTTGAGAGTCACACGATGGGGTGTGATTTGCATATAACCAACATCAGTTGGACCTTGCGCCCATAGATGCTGCGGAACATTGGACAATCTGGGATCAAAATCTCGTAATACATAGTGACCCTTAAAGTCACGTAGGAACAGACATATTCCCTCTGGGGAACAGCATATAACTGCACCTAACTCTTTCAGTGTTTTAATGCCTAATAGGTTTTCTGGACAGGACTTAGTAAGTAACAAATCAGTAGTACGGGACAATGGACCTACTTCTAGAGTAACTGGCTTTGATATTTCATTTACAATGGGTTTTCCTGAAAATCCAAGGGAAACATTTCTTGAGCCTGAGAGCGGAGCCCCTGGAACTTCGGCGTGGCTAATTGTGGTCCTACTTGCCCCTGTATCAATCAAAAACTTTCTGTCTTTCCCTAATACTTGACTGTGAACATAGGGACCTTCTTGATCTACAGGTATCTCGATGAGAGGCAAGCCTACCTCCCTCTCTAGGCTGTTTCATGAATATGGCTGGTACTCTGGATACTCAGACTGTGCATACTGGTACATTTGAATGCATAAATGAATAACAGATAGCTCAATAAATAAGAGTCAAGATTCGAGGTAGTAGGAGTTTGCAGGTTTATTACAGCATAAAGGACAGGAACAGGACAACCTGCACGGGAACAGAATGGTAAGCCCTGGCAGCGCTGCCAGGATCTGGACAAAAAGGCTAGGAAGGATAACTTTTTAATAACAGTGCATGAGCATATATACATAACGCAAACACATAGCATTACATTGCAATAGGCGTAGCAGTGGGTGGAGCAATAGGCGTGATGCGTAGCAGTCGCGAAAGATAAGGGTGAAAAGAGGTGTAACAGAGGCGTATACATAGACATGTGATGCAAACGTAACAGAATATGTCATGAATGGGGCGGAAACCATGGAGGGGGCTACCTGAGGAGCCGGGACCTCTAACCTGATGGTGCGCGCAAACTAGCAATGACGTGTTACTAGGAGAAGCTGGGGGCTTCGAACTCTGTGCTAGGAGCAGAGACTGAAGTCTGGAGAGTCAGGGCGACATGTACCTAAACAGTATCTAGTATCTGATGTTTAGGGAACATGTTGATATAAACTAGAAGTCAGGAGGGGAAAGGCTAACAGACACTATGACTGGACCATGCATTATTCTACATGTAGTGCGTGATGAAGAATATTAAATGACCATTAAATGCAGTATTTCTCTTACATGGAGACGTGAAGGCTAGACAATGACGGAAACTATTGATGCGATTCAGTAGCTTTAGGAATGCAGAGAAGGAGGACTGAACTGATAACTGGAATCATAACATACTCTTGGCAGACTCAGAGGCAGAGCCAGGCTGAGCCGGGCACTGCGAGGCAGGAAGTAAGTGAAGGGTCGAGGATACAGGTGGGGGCTGTATCGCTCCTCTGCGAGGCTTCAGGAGACAGGAGCTGGATCTGGTGTCCAGGCCCTTCTGAGGCCTAGAAACGGGGACTTTACAATGAAATAACGTGCACACTGAGAAACGTGGCAACGTAATTTTACATAGGCCTGATATTCGTAGTATTCACGAGAACTGGAAACTGGCATACTAGAAGTGGACACAACTGTAATTGCGTCTATAAACAAACATAGGGAATGCATATGCATATTTAATCATGCACATATAACATATGATGGATGACACGTAGGGACACAGAACATGACAAAATTTACTTTTCCACACCTCCTGTATGCAAAAGAGCAAGATGGGTCAGTGGATGGTGTTGTCCTCTCTGACACACTGACCCCTGAACAGCAGCAGGATTGTCGCCAACTGTTGGGACAATTCCCTGATCTGTTTTCCTTGATTCCTGGTGTCACTCAGTGGTGTGTCCATGATGTGGACACCGGGGACAGCACTCCTGTGAAGCACAAGGCTTACAGAGTGACTGACAAGGTCAGAGCATACATCAAGGAGGAGGTCTCCAAAATGTTTGCCTTAGGGGTGGTTGAGTCCTCTAGCAGTCCTTGGGCCAGCCCAGTGGTCTTGGTCCCAAAGGCTGCAGCGCCTGGTGCTTCACCGGAACTTCGGTTCTGTGTGGATTACCGAGGACTCAATTCAGTCACCAAGACTGACGCGCACCCCATCCCCAGAGCTGATGAGCTCATAGATCGGTTAGGGGCTGCCCGGTACCTTAGTACGTTTGATCTAACGTCTGGGTACTGGCAGATCGCCTTGACTGATGGGGCAAAAGAGAGGTCAGCATTCTCCACACCAGATGGGCACTACCAGCTCCGGGTTATGCCCTTTGGGATGAAGAATGCCCCTGCCACCTTCCAGAGGTTGGTCAACCAGGTCTTGGCTGGACTGGAGGATTTCAGTGCCGCCTACCTGGACGACATCGCAGTGTTCAGCGCCAGCTGGGAGGAACACTTGCGCCACCTCCAGGAAGTGTTGTTGGCCCTGCGCAGAGCAGGCCTCACAATCAAGGCCAGTAAGTGCCAGATTGGACAGGGTTCAGTGGTGTACTTGGGGCAGCAAGTAGGGAGCGGCAAGGTGGCCCCCCTGCAACCCAAGATTGATACCATCCTGGCATGGGCACCGCCCAAAACCCAGACTCAGGTGAGAGCCTTCTTGGGTCTCACGGGTTACTACAGGAGGTTTCTCAAGGATTATGGTAACATTGTGCACCCCTTGACTTCGCTGACTTCCAGGAAGCAGCCAAGACTTGTGATCTGGACTGACGCCTGTCAGACGGCCTTTGACACCCTGAAAACTGCAATGTGCACAGCACCCATACTCCAGGCACCCAACTTTTCTAAAGAATTTGTTGTCCAGACGGACACTTCAGAGCATGGCGTGGGGGCTGTTCTAGCTCAGGTGAATGAAGAGGGCCGAGACTTACCTGTAGCCTTCATCAGTAGGAGGTTACTTCCCAGGGAACAGAGGTGGAGTGCGATAGAAAGAGAAGCATTTGCTGTGGTCTGGGTGCTGAAGAAGCTAAGACCCTACCTGTTTGGGACTCACTTCCGGGTTCAGACAGACCACAGGCCCCTCAGATGGTTGATGCAGATGAGGGGTGAGAATCCAAAGCTGTTGAGGTGGTCCATTTCCCTACAGGGGATGGACTTCACGGTGGAACACCGCCCTGGCACAGATCACGCCAATGCTGATGGTCTGTCCAGATTTTTCCGCCTTAGTGATGAGGACTCCCTAGGGTAAGGGTAGTTCTCCCCACATTTCAGCTGGAGGGGACACGTGTTAGACCTGACATCATTGGCATGAGTCTCTCCTCCATTTTTTCTGTTTGCCTCCTCTGTTTACGATGTTTTTGCTGGTATATGCTTTGGGCACTGTGCCACTGCTGATCAGTGCCACAGTGCAAGTGCTCCCTATGTGAAATTGCTGTATTGATTGAATTCCATGTTTGGCTTATTTGGTTTACTGTCAGTCCCTAGTATAGTGCACCAGGAGTGCCAGGGCTTGTAAATACAAATGCTGCTAGTGGGCTTGCAGCACATGTTGTGCCACCCACAAGAGCGGCCTAGTAAAAGTATGTCTGAAGGTCTACCATTGCTAGACCACGTGCAGTCTGACTGTCACGAGGACTGCGCAAGTACACCTACTTGCCAGTCCCTAAACCTTCCCTTAACTTCATGTTAGTCACCCCTATGGTAGGCCCAAGGGCAGGGTGCATTGTAAGCATAAGGTAGGACAAGCCTGACAAGGTTGGCATGTCCTGATAGTGAATTACAGCCATATTCGTTTTTCACTATTGTAAGGTAACCTGCTCTCCATCAGTTAGAATGGGCTGCCAGGATTATTAATGCTATAATCCTAGCGGGCTCGGGGAGCATGGTGCAATGTCGAGTTTGGTATCCCTGAACTCAGGGTTTAATAACGCATCCGTTTGTGTGGATGGTTTTTAGACTCTGTGTTTGAAAATAGCACTTTTAGAAAGTAGCTATTTTCTTGTCTAACTGTCTACCGGTCTCTGCTGGTTCTGGTGTGCGTGTGACAGGAGCTGGGTGGCTCCAGAGAGTCTGAATGAGTCAGTGTGGGATGAGTGGGGCATCTGCATTTAGAGTAGGGGAAGAGTAGCTCCTGATAGCCTGCCCTGCCTGATACAATGCTGGCTCCGCCCCCCTGCCAGGCGGCTGATGACTCTGCCTGCCTGGGACTTTCCTGGCCCACCTCCTGCCGGGCAACTGATCGCCCTGCCCCTGCCAGTGACAATGCTGGCTCCGCTCCTGCTGGGCGGCTGAGGACTCTGCCCTGCACAGTGAATAGGCCAGGTGCCTCGGCCTGGCAACACCCACAACAAACCCAGGATGGGGGGAAATTCCCCTGCATGGACAAAGGGATCAAAGCCAAAAAGGGGTATAAGAGAAGGACCCCTGAACCAAGAATTTAGATCACTTCTGACAAGGAAACCTGAACCAAGGACAAGAAGCCTGCTGATCCAAGGACTGCCTACCCCTTCTGCCAGAGTGCTGTTTGTTGGGGGAATCCTGCAGTTGCTTCTTTATTTTTGCCAAGGAACCAGGAGAGAGGAACTGAGTGTGTACTCTCAGACTTGCTAAGAAAATCTCCAAGGGCTGGAAGAAGTGCCAGTCTCCTGTTGAAGTCACAGGGTCAAAGGACTTCATTTATTTGCTGAAAGTGCTTGTTGCTCGAACCTGAAAATCCAGCACCTCTGAAGAATCCAGCAATCTCGACGCCGACGGACGTCGCCGAATCCAGCTCGACATCGTGAGTAACGGCTCCAGTGTCCCGCACCTTCGACGCCGGCCGCCGGGCCCGATCGACGCCAGTAGCGACGCCAGTGAGTAGCGAGTTCGGCTCCAGCTCCAAGGGACCCTGTGTCGACGCCGACGCTGATCGCATCGACGCCGAGCCCTCTCGACGCCGTGAGCGCTGCTCACTCTTGCAACATCGACATCGACGACGCCGTATCCTGCTTCACCTCGTGAGCGCTGCTCCTGCCTGACTTCGGTCGACGCCGCTGCAGATCGCCCCGACTCCGAGGCCCGATCGACGCCGAAGACGCGACGCCGGACATCTCGACGCCGCTGATCATCGAGTGCTTCACTTTTCCAAGGTACTGTGTTGTTGGGGTCTGTGCGACTCCGGGCTCGACGTAGCGCTCCTCGCGGTCGACGCCGAACCTTTGGATTAACTTTGCCTCGACTTCGTGTGACTCCCGTGTGGGTTACATTGTTGCCAAGAACTGTGTTTTAGAGAAGAAGAGTTGCTTTTGATACTAAAGACTTTTGTGCTAAGAAGAAACCGTGCTTGAACTATTATTTTTCCTTCCAAGAGTATTTATTAAGATTGTGGTATATTTTTGTCGTTATTTGGTCTTGTGCTAAGCCTTATATAAAAATACTTATTTTTATAATACTACTGTGTCGTGTCCATTTGTAGTGTATTCACTTTATTACTGTATGTGGTCATAAATGCTTAACGCACTGCCTCTGAGATAAGCCTGTCTGCTTTGCCAAGCTACCAAGGGGGTGAGCAGGGGTTATCTAAGTGTGTGATCCCCTTGCCCTGACTAGAAAAGGTGTGTCCCTATTTGTCAGAAGTGTATACGTCTGCCAACTAGAGACAGCCGCTTCTAACAAATGTGTTCTGTGTGTCTCATGCTCTAGAAAAGGCTTCAATTCCGCAATTAGATCCAAAATGGTATGTGGATGCAGTCTATACTTCTCAAAAATGTCTTCTTCAGTCTGTTGAAATAAGGTAATCCTCAGTCTGAAAATCCTTTCCTGCCTCTGTCTCATCTGTGCAAGAGCTTGAATCCACAGCCTCCTAGCTATCAGGTAAAGTGCAGCCATTGTTGTGTTCAAAGAAACTGTTTGGCACTTTTTTTTTATACTTTCAAAAAAATTAAAACCTGATGGGAGTTAGTGTTAATAGCGATTTCTTAATTTGCGATTTTTTGAAATTCGCAAACTGCGAAACATTCATACATCCTATTGCGAATTCTAAACTTGCGAACACACATTTGCGACATTCGCAGATGCCAAAACATGCAAAACTGAGAATCGCAATAAAAATTCGCAAAAATTTACAATTTTCAAATAAGAAAACGCAAAAAAAAAGCGATTTCTAAATTTCCGATGCGAAAAAAAACATACATCTTGGATTTCTATTTTCTTGTCGCAAACGGGGAATTTATGCGATTCGCAACATTTGCGACAAAAAAATAGGTTGATACATCGAGGCCTTAGTGCCTACAACATTACCTGGTGACCATTGCTAATGGTGCTGGCACAGGGAACTCCTATACTCAAAATGTTTTAAAGCTCCAAAACTCATCCCAAGGAAAATATCAAAATGTTGAAATGCCAAAGGTCCTCTGCCATTTAACAGCATTGCACCGTGTAGCTGGCAGACACCACATTTTCAACCTCCAAATTTTTCTCCTGACACAAAAAGGCTTCAAACCACAGACTTTCTCTTCTTCAAACTGTGTAAGTAAAAGTGCTGACCTACAGGAAAACCCAAGAGTGAGGTCTGAATCCTTCTCAATACCAGGAAATACGTTTCTGCTACAAAAAAATATTCTTAGCTGTAATTAGAGAAGATTTAGCCAAAAACTGAATACCTAAATAAGTCAAACATGAAAATATTTTTAAATGTTAGTTTTCTGCTACTAGCTGTAAGTAAGGTAACTTCATCCTTCACAACACCTGCCACATATGTCCTATGACAATTTCGAGTAAAATGGAAGTGAAACTGCCAGATCAGCAGTTTTGCTGAGTGCAGTAGTAGGGATGGACAAAGAATTCCACTCTGCAGGCGCAGTTCACAGAGTTTTGCCCACTCCGTGCTCAATGCAATGCACAGAATCCCCCCAAACTCTGCAAAGTGATACAGAGCTGCATTTGTCTTCTGGATGTTTGCAAGAAAAAGTGGGTGCTAGTCCTCCTTCTGGTGAGATTTCTCAAAGCGGGCGGTTGCAACCGCTCGCGTTGAGAAATCTGCCACTCGCGTTGAGGAAGCTGCCGCTCACGTACAATGTCTACAAAAGAGGCCGAAAGAAGCAATGCCCTCTGGCATGACGCATAGTGCCTTTCGCGTTGATTTTACAGCATGGGACAAACACCCAGCGCTATAAATCAATGCAAGTAGCGCGACTCAACAGACTAGGCTGCTGGTGGAACTCTGCGGAGTGCAGAGGAGTTATTCCAGCACTTTGCGGAGTTCAGAGGAGTACAACGCAGCCTATTCAATGGTATGTTCAGGTTGGCAATTCAATAGTTACTTTTTCAGAACATTTTTATTCTCAGCATGTCCACTTACTGTTGTTGTGTGATGTTTTTTCTCTTCTGAGATTAGGTGATAAAGAAGCATGCAACAAACACGGCCGGAGTGGCAATTGAATATACCATGGAAATCCCTAGGAGGATAGGTCACAGAGGGTTCTTTTGAATGCCCTCAGACTGCCAACACTAAACCTTCAGTTCCTTGAGGGGCTGCACACATGTCTGTCCTTCAGACAGTGCCAAGGAGACCAGAGGCTCCCACTTCCACAGACTTACAGACAGTGACGTAAGAGGCAGTTTTCTGTTTTATTGGCAGTGCGCTCTGACGTGTTCAACATTATGCTTTTTTTCGTATGCATGAGCTGCTGCTGCTCATGCGTGGTGATGCTCCTCATATTCCTTTATTTTATGTTGGAGTGCCTATGATAACCTGGACAAAGCCTAACCACCACCAGTAGTGGGCCCACGCTTTTGGCCCGCTTAACTCTCACCTACACCTACACTTGGCACTGTAAATACTGCTCACTGCACGCTCCTATCCTCGCTCTCACAACACTGAATACTGCCTGCATGCAGTTGCAGCAACCAGGAAAAAATTATTTGGAAGAGTGGATAGAGCAGTGCGCTAAACAAACAATGGGCAACAGGTTCTTGAACAGTGATGGGGCAATAGGGTTGTAGACAGAGGTAGAAATAAGAGAGTAGTGAAGAGGTGTAGGGGTGTGGGTAGCGCTTAATTTTAGCCTGTGGTTTCCGGTGCTTGGCACCGGCACTTAATTGTCAGCACCTGTACTTATGTCCGTCTGCCACATGGTGTTGCTGTTTTTTAATTCAGAGATGAGCACAACAACTGTTGTTTATTAATTCAATGTACATTAGGAATAACTAATACCTGCTGCCAAATTCATTCTTTGAACTTTGGTGTCCTGAAATTACCAGAATTGTAACACTTGTAGGAGTGTGACTTATTAGTTATGCCATTACTGTCATTGACAGCGCAATGGGCAGTTCATGTGGCCTGCTGATTAGAGCCCTGGCACTTAATTTGTTTACAAATTAAATACTGGGGTTGTGATAGGTCTACCAGCTAGTGGGCCAGCAGTACTGATTGTGCCACGCTCTTAAATGCAAAAAGAAAATTTGATGGACAGATTGCTGAACAATTTCAAAAACTCACCCCCAGTATAGAGATCTGGGCCTAAATTCACTGTTTTGTTGCTCACCTTTCCAACCCAGTCTGGACCCAGACATATGCAAATCAGTCTTGACCCTGCTCCCCATGGATGCAATGCAGTTCGTACTGACAGGCCAGCTCCTCCCTGGACTGGAAACAAGCATCCTAGACAGGTGTTGGGGTATAAACCCTCATCAGCAAAGATAGCCTGAATCAATTGGCTTGGTGAGCATGAGACCCAAGTCTGGGCATCCTCGTCCCACTTGTGGAAACAAAATGCAAAAATAATTGATGGATGGAATGCTCACCACACCTCCGCAGTTCGGACCCAGCCATATGCAAAGCAGTTTTGACCCTGCTCCCCAAGCACCCTAGGACCAGTTTTGGGATATCACCCCTCATCAGCAAGGATAGCCTGAATCCAGTGGCATGGCAAGCACGGGAACCTCTATTGGGCATCCCCATTCTACTTGGGGTGACAAAATGCAAAAATAACAATTGATGGAGGGAAAGTTGAACAATTTCAAACGCTCACCCCCGTACAGTGCTCTGGACCTAAATCTATCATTTTTTTGCTTACCACGTCACCCCAATTTGGTTTCAGCCATATGCAAATCAGTCTTGACCCTGTTCGCCATGAAAGCAGTCCAGCTGGAACTGCCAGGAAAGTTCTCCCTGGACCACAAACAAGCATCCTAGGACCATTTTTGGGGTATTACCCCTCATCAGCAAGGATAGCCTGAATCCAGTGGCATGGCGAGCATAGGACCCAGGTCTGAGCATGCCCATCCCACTTGGGGTGAAAAAATGCAAAAAGAACAATTGAGGGACGTAATGCTGAACAATGTCAAATACTCATCCCCAGTACAGATATCTGGGTTTAAATCCATCATTTCTTTGCTCACCACTCCAGTTTGGACCTAACCATGTGCAAATCAGTCTTTACCCTGTCTTTCCAGACCAGGTCCTTCCTGGACAGGAAACAAGCAGTCTAGGACCAGTGTGAGGGTTTCACCCCTCATCAGTCTAAATCCATTGGCATGGCAAGCACGGGACCCACGTCTGAGAATGCTCGTCACACTAGCGGTGACAAATTGCAAAAAGAACAATTTAGGGACGGAATGCTTAACAATGTCAAACACTCACCACCAGTACAGACATTTGGGCCTAACAATCATGAGAGGGATATTCCTCTATCTAGGTGTGCTACAGAATGACATAACTTGTTGGCACTTTCCCAGGTTTACAAGGTCTTGTAAATCTGGGAATGGTTAAAAAACCATGGGAGTTGCATGGGAACACCAACGCAACACCCATGGATTGCCTTCCCAGGCAGAGTAGCGCAATGCAGCAATTAGTGCTGCATTGCATTACTCTAAGTTTTTGGAGCAACTCAAAGCCATACAAAGTTGCTTTGCATGGCGTTAAAAATATGACTTAATGTCTAAAGCGCTTCTGCACCAGTCTGTTTGGTGCAAGAGGGACGCAAACTGGGTCATAAATATGACCCTTAGTATCTCCCCAGTTGGAGACAAACCGAATAGCAGCTCAAGTTTTAGGAAAGCATCGCGCAAATTGAAATATGCATTGGAAAAGCTAAGCGGTCTCTCCTATACAAAAGCCATTGGCTTTGGCAATGTGGTTTTGCCATGTTGTACACCAGTGTGGTTGCTGTGCAGCATGGCTAAAAGTTATTGGTGTGGAGTTGGGGGGAGTTGAGCACCGTAGACGGTATTTGTCAGAGTAGAGTGTCGTAGAGTGGAGTAGGGGAGTAGAATGTTGTAGAGTTGAGTAGAGATCAGTGGTTCACTGGCAGAGGTGTTGTAGAGTGCAATGTCTTAGAGTGCAGTGTCATAGAGGGTGTGTCGTAAAGTGGAGTGGCGTAGAGTGGAGCGGAGTTGGGTGGGATAGAGAGGAGTGGATGAATTGGATTGAGGAAGTGGTGAGGATTGAATTGGGTAGAATGGAATGGACTGAACTGGAGTAGAGTGGGGTGGATTGGACTGGACAGGAGTGGGTGGATTCAAGTGGGGTTGATTAGATTAGAGTGGGGTGGGGTTAATTGAATAAGGTGGGGTGGACTGGTGTGGGGTGGATTGGCATTTGAAGGGGGTGGATTGGGATGAACTGAATGGGTGGGGTGGATTGGAATGGGTAGAGTGGAATGGATTGGAGTAGAGTGGGGTGGATTGGAGTAGAGTGGTTTGGATGGAATGGAGTGGGGTGGGTTGGAGTGAGTGGACTGGATTGGGTGAATTGGATTGGAGTGGGGCGGATTGAAATGGGGTGAGGTGGATTGGAGTGGGCGGTAGATTGGTTTGGGGAGGGGTGGGGTGGATTGGATTAGAGTCGAGTGGTTTGGAGTGGGTGAATTAGAGTGCAATGGCGGGATGGATTAAATTCAACTGGAGGGTTGTATTGGATCAGAGTGGGATGGATTGGAATGGAGTGGAGTGGGGTGGATTGGAGTGGGGTTGTTGTGAGGTAGATTCGATTGGTGTGGGGTGAATTGAAATGGGGTGGGGTGGGGTGGGGTGGACTATAATGTAGTTGATTGGAGTTTGGGGTGGAGTGGAGTGGAGTGGATTGGACTGGAGTGGGTTGGACTGAACTCAGTGGGGTGGAATGGATTGGGTAGAGTGGGATGGATTGGTCTGCACTGGAGTGGGTGGACTGGAGTATGGTGGGTTATAACGGAATGGGGTAAAATAAAATGGGATTGGGGTGGGGAGGACTGGCGTATGGTGGACTGGAGCGAAGTGGGGTGAAATGGAATGAGGTTGAATCGAGTGGGGTGAATTGGATTGGTGTGGAGTGGAGTGGATTGGAGTGGAGGAGAGTGGATTGCAGTGGGGTAAAATTGGATTGGAGTGAGGTTGATGGGACTGAGTGGAGTGGATTGGATTGGGGTGAATTGAACTGGAAGGAGGTGGATTGGATTGGGTGGACTGGAATGCAATGGGTTGGGGTGGATTGGTTGGAGGTCGATTGTATTAGGATGGGGTGGATTGGAGTGGATTGGAGTGGGCTGGGAAGGGTTGGTAAGGGGTGGATTGGAGTGGGGAAATTTGGATTTGGCTGGATTGCGTTGGAGTGGTACAGATTGTTTTGGATGGAGTTGGGTAGATTTTGTTGGATTGGAGTGGGGCAGATTGTTTTGGATTTGAGTGGAGCAGAATGGTGCGGGACACATTGGAGTAGGGCAGACTGTTAAGTATTAAAGTGGGGTGGATTATATGGGAGTGAGGTTGATAGGGGAGGGAGTGGGGTGGATTGGATTGTGGTGAGGTGAGGTGGATTGGAGGGGGCAAATTGGAATGGAGCGGATTGGAGTGGGGCAGATTGGAGTAGGGCGATTTGAGTGGGGGGATCGGAGGGGGGCGAATTGGAGTGGGCAGATTGTTTTGAATTGGAGTGGGGCAGATTGTTTTGGATTGAAGTGGGGGAGATTGGAGTGAGACAGAATGGAGTGGGGCTAATTGTTATGATTGGAGTGAGGCAGATTGGAGTGGGCAGATTGTTTTGGATTGGAGTGGGGCGGATAAGAAGGGTACGGATTAGAGTGGGTCAGACTGTTTTGGGCTGGAATGGGTGAAGTGGAGTGAGGCAGACTAGAGTGGGGGAGATTGGAGTGGGACGGATTGGAGTTGGCATATTGTTTTAGATTGGAGTGGCACAACTTGGAGCAGGGCAGATCAGAATAGGGCAGGTTTGAGTGGAGTAGATTGTTTTGGATTAGAGTAGGGCAGATTATTTTGGATTAGAGTGGAGCAGATTGTTTTGGATTGAAGTGGGGTAGATTGTTTTGAATTGGAGTAGGGTAGATTAAAGTGGGGCAAATTATTTCAGATTGGAGTGGGCACATTGTTTTGTTTTGTATTGGACTGGGGTGGATTGTTTTGGATTGGAGTAGGGCAGATTAATATGGATTAGAGTTGGGCATATTGTTTTGGGTTGTAATGGGGCAAATTGTTTTGGGTTGGAGTGGGGTAGATTGAAGTGTAGAAGATTGCATTGGGGCAAATTGTTTTGGATTGGAGTGGGACAGATTGTGTTGGATTGGAGTAGGGAGAATTGGAGTGGGTCAGATCGGAGTAGGGCAGGTTGAGAGGATTGGGGAGTGGTGTAATGGAGTTGATTGGATTTGGCTGATTGGTTTGGATTGGAGTGGGGTGAACTGGTCTGGGGTGGTTGGATTGTGTGGTACTGATTGGTGTGGGGTGAGGTGGGATGGGGTGGACTGGCTTGGATTGGAGTGGGGTAGATTGAAGTGTACTGAATGATTATGTGTTAAAACATAATTTCACATAATAAAGAAACAATGTAATCTTTTGAGAACTGCACCCCAAGCAAAACAAAAGAAAACATAAGTGCAGATGTGAGAAAACAAAACTTCTTAAAATAAAAGAAAGTTAACATGAAAAAGAAATCTTAGCATTTTTGTTTGTCCATGCATCTGCCAGTCACATGTCCTCGGTTTGCAGGGCACTAAAAGTTAAAAAGAACAAAATAGCATCTCAATCGAAGTAAGGAGCAGAAAACGTGCACTGATTAAGTTGAATCAACCAGTGCTTGGTCTCTGCTCCACAGAGAGTAATGGAGATGGTGTTAGGCCTGCCTTGATGGATTACGAGCCTGTAAAGACGAGTGCCACCCAAGCCAACAACTGGTAAGCAGCGGGCGGGCTGCAAACCTTTTTTGTTCACAACAGTGTCTCGCAGCAAGACGCAATGCTCTTGCAGGCTCAAGCCTACAAATGACTTGGTAAATTAAGGAACTGTTTACCTCCACGAAAAATACGAAGGGTGGTTAAGAGACTGACAAGAAGCATGGACTCAGAGTCAGTTAGCAACGGTAAACACTATGAAAGACAAATATTAAAAAAATTATTATGGCAAGCAAAACCGCAGGCCATAGAGAAACAGTCGGTTGATCTTATCAAAACAACGTTAAAAGCAATTAGAGTGGTAGAAAAGTGCATACTGCCTGAGTTTGTGAAAGAATTATACGTAAAAGAATCTCCGTCAGGATGAAATCTTACTGTAAATCAAATAAGAGGTAGATAGTCCAAACTCAGTAAATGGTGCTGATGAAGCCTTGTGCCCATATTGAAAGAAAATGATATTTGAGATACATAATTCAGCTAATTATTTCGTAATAGTTAGGTAGTCAGATGTAATCCACAGAGGTGGAGGGGTCCACCCTATTTCCAGTACATGAGGAAGGGACTCACATCCTCACTTCCAACTATAGTCTGACGGCCGCACTACACATCATTAGGACATTTTTTGATAAATTATTGTTCTGTAAGCAGGAACAAGGGGCTACTGGGAACAATTTGATTCCATTCTACCAAACAGGGTTCCAACAGAGTAGTGGCTCAAAAGATAAACTAATAGCACTATCTATGCTAATACAACAATCTGCATACTTCGTATGTAGCATTTATTGACTTCACAACAGCTGCGGCCCATGCAGGTAAAAGCAGCAGGGCGGTGGGGCTGAGGGTGGGGGATTTCGACAGACGACGATGTAAATGTAAATCCAGTACTTGTATAGCACACGAATCACCCCCGAAGTGATATCTCGGCGCTGGGGGCCATTGGGAAGATTAAGCGAGGTATTGCCCAGAGTCGCATGGTGCTGGACAGACCCCTGCCGCCGGAGCTGGTGATCGAACCATGATCCTCAGCGTCCAGCCTCAGTCGCCCTGGCCGCAGCGCCAAACCTCTCCCCAAAATAATTCTAATTTATTCTTCCCTCGAGGTTGTCTGTCGAATCCCCCCAACTCGGCCTCACCGCTCTTACATGCATGGGCTGCGGCTGCTTGACAACTGCATTTGATAGCACTGACAGAGAATTCTTTGGTGCAGATTGACAGGCTGTGGTATCCCTCAACACTATCACATGTAATGTATGTGCTTTATTTAGACCCAGGGTAAAAATCAGGTTGGACCCAGCCTCTATCACCTCTGAGAACATTTACAATACTAAAGATATAAAACAGGGGTGCATCTTAGCACCCCTTTTATAACCTACATTTGGCTGACCTACATTACCATCTACTCACAATGATGCAAGACCATGGATGATTTCTATATGCCCGGTTCCTGGCTGAGGTGACATGATGGGCAAAAGAATGGTGGAGGGGAATGTGTCTCATTTTAATTGGCAATGGATGAGATCAATTTAAACATTCCAATCATCACTGTTTGTTTGTTTTTTAGTGCAACTTCCTACGTGCAACAGGTATGCCCAGATGTGGGTCCCATGCCCATAGTGCCATAGGACTCAAACTTCACCCTACTTAAGGGGTCCAATTAATGTAAAATGTGGCTGGGGCTTCCTTTAATTCTGTTAAAAGAAGATGTGGCATCATAGTTCAGGTTGGACTGCTCCCATTGGGGCAGGACTTAGACTTATTTGCACATTGGTAGTTCCTGTCTTAGGAGGCATGGTGGCAAAAGAACAGTGGACTGATTCACCATCAGAGGAATTGCCAGCGACTGGGATTAAGCCCAGCATTTTACTCATCTCTTTCTTTGCACCTCTTTTTAGGACCAGCACACTCCATTCCAAATTCAGACCTGGATTGTTGCAAGTATTATAGTATGAGGATGAGGTTTAGAATGAGACTGGAATGCCCTAAGAAAGTTTTGTGCAGTGGAAAAATTAGCAATTCAAGCAAACAAAACAAAAAAACGGAGGTGCCTATTCCCATAGTTGAATCCAGACGTGTACAATTAAAGTTAGTCTTTTGAGTAACTTTACCACTTTTGGCTGTTCACGATTTATGAGTGTAAAGTTACTCCGAAGTGTAGACTTACATGGTCCCAACCCCTGAAATAAGTCTAGCAGTGACTATGTAACTGTTTTCGACTTTACACACAATTGGTAGAGATGTCGGCAATCAGGCCGGAGATATCTGTATGATAAAGTATTGGGAAAAGTTTAAAAGTTTATTACATTGTAAAAAAATGAGGACAAATAATTTATATTAAATATTAATTAAATGTCTATATCTAGTTTGAATGTATGAATAATATAATAGAATGTTATAACAATAACTTAATTTTAAATTTATTATAAATATTTGAATATATTGAAGTACAATAAATGTAAGAGGTGATCTGAACCTAATGGTAAATCTACTGTTATAGACAGGCTCACCTGCAAATTTGATAAGGAATTCGCTAACATATTGGCCCCACATCTCTTTAAGGTGTGTGAAGCAGCATACACTAAACAGAGGCTGCCCCCTTCCCTTCATTAAGCCATTATTATCACACTACTTAATCCAGAAAATGCACCTGAATATTGCAATTCATACAGACCTTTATCACTAATCAATATAGATGCTAAAATATTGGTCCCCAGACTACAGCCCTTGCTGACCTCAATGGTACTGCTGGACCAGTCAGGATTTATCCCCACTAGATCTACATCCCATAAGTCATACACTATATTTGCATTGATACACCAGCTAGAAACCTCAATGCATGCCACTGCTGTGTTGTTAGATGCTGCTAAAACATTTGAGCTAATCAAATGGACACGTGTTTGCTATCCTACAATGTATGTGGATCCCTGGGCATTCTTTCGTTGGATAAGACCCCTGTACAATGGCCCTTCGGCCAGGCTGCGAATTAATGGTGTAAAAAGAAACAATTCCCAACAGGTATTATTTAAGAGACAAGTCTCAAAACGTATGCAATAAGCATTACTAGTAATAACCAACAAGGAGTCACTTAAATTCTTTTGAAAACGGTATTATTCACCATTACTAAACAAGTAAGAAAACAAGGAAATAATTTCCAGGGTCATACAGTTCAACAGCACTGTACAGAAGGAATCATGTGACAACCCAGTGGCACTTGGTACGTGGTGATATATACAATAGGTAACTGTGAAGGTGCAAGTGCTAGAGTGAGCAGCGTGATCGGCGCATAGTGACAAATAATAAAACAGTGGTGGCTCCAAAGTAGAATCAAGTTGTAATCACTTAAAACATGATTTGAAACAATTTAACAGGAGCACCAAGCTTGATATGCGTCTTAAGATTATGCTGTAGGGTCGACGGCGTTTCGATCCCTCTGAGTTGGGATCATCATCAGGACGGGGTTGTCGATGTGGGCAGTGCTGTAGGGGGGGAAAGAAAAGGGAGGGCCATTGAGAGGAGCGCAGCCGGTGGGCGCAGGGGGAAGGCGGGGGGCCAGGGGCGGGCCGGTACAAGAGAGGCGCTACTTAGTGACTAACAGGCTGGCGGTGGTGAGGTGAAGGAGGCTAGCCATGTAAGATGGCAGGAAAGAGTCTGCGCAAGTGCAAAGAAGGCGTATGTGCAATTTCAGTCATTCAAGGAAGTATCCTGATGATGTTAATGGCCAGAGAGAAAGAGTAGTGTTGGATGTGTCAATACAGTGACTAAGGGTCAGAGCCGGGCAATGGATGCGTGCGCTAGGTGAATTACGCGAGGGCAGATGCTAAGAATATCGTCAACTTACAGCGTCAGCCCGGTGGGGAACTCGTGGGCTTGGCGGCTGTTTGGCAGAGGCTCAGGGATAGTTTTCTGCGGGGGAGTAAGGAGTAGCATGTTAATGATAATATCGTGGGATTTTCCCGTCTTAGTGCGGTCAGAATCACAATGACAGTAAAGAAATTACCTGGATGTCCAAATGGTTGGATCAGGGCAGCGGGGGTATGGTAGGGCGCCTGTGGAGAAATTAAAAGTAGCGGGGGTCAAGGACCGGTAATGGCGGGAGATATGGGCAATCGGGGACAGAGACAGAAAGGGATTCTTGTCATTGGTTTTTTGTCATTTTTGGGAAGTAGTAGATCTTCACGGTGATTGTACCAAGCCCGTTTCTTTGCTTTTGTTACCAGCCTCCGTGGATAACCTCTGTTGGTAAGTTTGTTGACCAATATATCCGCTTCCCGGAAATAATCTTTCCGCCATTTGCAGTTCCGGCGGATTCGGTTAATAATGCTGTTTACGAATGGCCCTTTAAGGTTGAAGGTGCCGCGCGCCCTTTCAGCCTGTCATCCGCGCGCCGCCGAGCGTTGCAATTTCCTGTTTGAGATGGTTGCCACGCAACCAGCCAGGCACGCCCCGTTCCCGCCCCTCGAATCGCTCCACGCCCCGCTCCTCGAGCCCATTCGGCTCGCTTATCTGCCGACTGAGGACAGCGGGCTCTTGACAGCTCCGGCATTCATTGCCCGTTCGAAGCAACAGAACCGAGCCCTCATCGCCAGACGCTGCCTGGATTCACACAGGTATGCTTGAGCCTCGACCACGACGGGCGATCTCTCCATGTCCCCGATTGCCCATATCTCCCGCCATTACCGGTCCTTGACCCCCGCTACTTTTAATTTCTTCACAGGCGCCCTACCATACCCCCGCTGCCCTGATCCAACCATTTGGACATCCAGGTAATTTCTTTACTGTCATTGTGATTCTGACCGCACTAAGACGGGAAAATCCCACGATATTATCATTAACATGCTACTCCTTACTCCCCCGCAGAAAACTATCCCTGAGCCTCTGCCAAACAGCCGCCAAGCCCACGAGTTCCCCACCGGGCTGACGCTGTAAGTTGACGATATTCTTAGCATCTGCCCTCGCGTAATTCACCTAGCGCACGCATCCATTGCCCGGCTCTGACCCTTAGTCACTGTATTGACACATCCAACACTACTCTTTCTCTCTGGCCATTAACATCATCAGGATACTTCCTTGAATGACTGAAATTGCACATACGCCTTCTTTGCACTTGCGCAGACTCTTTCCTGCCATCTTACATGGCTAGCCTCCTTCACCTCACCACCGCCAGCCTGTTAGCCACTAAGTAGCGCCTCTCTTGTACCGGCCCGCCCCTGGCCCCCCGCCTTCCCCCTGCGCCCACCGGCTGCGCTCCTCTCAATGGCCCTCCCTTTTCTTTCCCCCCCTACAGCACTGCCCACATCGACAACCCCGTCCTGATGATGATCCCAACTCAGAGGGATCGAAACGCCGTCGACCTTACAGCATAATCTTAAGACGCATATCAAGCTTGGTGCTCCTGTTAAATTGTTTCAAATCATGTTTTAAGTGATTACAACTTGATTCTACTTTGGAGCCACCACTGTTTTATTATTTGTCACTATGCGCCGATCACGCTGCTCACTCTAGCACTTGCACCTTCACAGTTACCTATTGTATATATCACCACGTACCAAGTGCCACTGGGTTGTCACATGATTCCTTCTGTACAGTGCTGTTGAACTGTATGACCCTGGAAATTATTTCCTTGTTTTCTTACTTGTTTAGTAATGGTGAATAATACCGTTTTCAAAAGAATTTAAGTGACTCCTTGTTGGTTATTACTAGTAATGCTTATTGCATACGTTTTGATACTTGTCTCTTAAATAATACCTGTTGGGAATTGTTTCTTTTTACATTATATACCCATCCCAACCTGGTTTATGGGTCCCCTCCTGTTACTCCTACGCGAATTAATGGTGTCATGTCAGATCTACTCACTACTATTACTAGAGGAACAAGGTAGGGATTCCCCCTCTCGCCTTTTTTATTCAGGCTAGCATTAGAACCGCTGGTATGTGTAATTAGACAAAGGCATTGCGCGGGCATCGCTCCTGTTTCGCCAATGCCCATTAGCTATATAGTTGTATGCTGACAATATGGTGATATATGTTCGGGACCCACAGGTTCACCTGTAGGCAAATATATGGGAGTATGTTCGATACAAGTGCTACTCTGGCTTAAGCATTAATTGGGCAAAACTGATGAATTTACCACTCAGTCCGAACAAGAAGCCATACCGCCTGGAGTTTCCGCTAGAATGGAGCACAGAACTGAATAAATATCTAGGGATGTGGCTATATAGGTACCCAAATATGGTGATCAGGTATAACTATGGATCGAACTTCTCAAAATCTTGAAGATCGGGTGGCGAGGGGGATACCTCTACTGCTATCATTAGCAGACAGAGTGGTCTCTTAAAAATGGTTGACCTCACATTTTTTATTTATTCCTGAATATAGCGAGGATCCTAACTCAGCAGCTTTTTTAAACTCTTCGAACATATGCGATCACCTTCGCGTGGGGTGGGAAGCAACTTAAAATAAAATGAAGTACACTCACCCTCCCATATGAGCAGAGGGGTTTGGAGCCCCCAATTCCTTTCTGTATTACCTCTGTGCACAAGAACATTTGGCCTACTACTGGCTCCACCACCCATGGTACATGGCACACCTAACAATTGAAATGACGATGCGCATTCCAACTCCCTCCTTAAAATTATCCCCCCACAAGAGGCACGCGATTAGTCACGAGTAGTTTAACATAATAGCATGCACGCGGAGGTGTGGAGAGCGCTGAGGGCCAGCTGGACACCCCTGAACACCCACACTGGCACACCACCCACAACTATCTGTCACACATGAACAGGGAGCATTGTCTTCCTTGTAGAAACCTGGCAGCATATTATCAAGGACGGCTTTAAAAATTATCGCTGGTTTAGCGGCAGAAAACTGCAGCTAAACCGGCGATAATGGGCTTGATAATATGCCCTTGAGAATTCCAATAGAAGTCCATGTTCTGGTGTGAATATGGGCTTCTACTGGAATTCTCCAGGGCATATTATCAGGCCCATTATCACCGCGATAATTTTAACGCCGTCCTTGATAATATGCCCCTTGGTTTACAATCATTTTGGGATCTATACCCAGGGGGGCATTTGTGGAACGGAATGATTTCGGGATTGGGCCCCACTGGGTGTTTTGATGTATTATAGATTATGGCTTGTCATCAAAAAACTATACAAGCAGTTCCCGGCAGAACCTCATACTCTCAATGCTCTGTAGACCATACTCACTAGAGACCCACATAGGAAACTTGTTACATGTTTATACAAGATATCACGGTGCGAAAATAATAAAACAATGTAGCTGGCCCAAGAGAGGTGGAATGAAGACCTGGATTTACTACTAAGCCTAGACGACTGGTCATTTTGTTGCAAGCTAACAGGCATGCTCACTACCATCAGCAATTTGAGAATAATTCACTTACAACAAATGTATTACACCCCAATAAGGATATTCCAATATGGTTTGAGGGGGACAATGATGTAGGTTCACGATGTGGGGTAGGCGACGCAGATTTTCTTCATATGGAGTGGTAATGTGAAAGAGTTAACGCCTATTGGAAAAAAGTCATGGAGATCCTCACCAATATGCCAATGGAATTGGTGGAATGCACATCAAAAATGTGCATACTTGTGCTGGTGAAGCCACTGATGCCTGTAAACTGCAAATTAGCAGCAGTCGCTCTCCTCCTGGCAAAAAGAAGAGTCACAATACACTGGGGGAAGATATCTGTCCTTACACAGGATCAATGGTTAAAGGATATGTCATATATTCGAGAACAGCTCAAACTGTACTCAGTGGAGATACCCCTATCCTCTAGACACCCAAGGATATATGGGGCCCCTTGACGCATACTTATTAGCAACCGCACCAGACAGCTAATACTTTACAATATGCACAACCTACAGAACTTTGTTACTGTAAGTAGCAGTAATGTACTGCTGTTGATGAGAACCTAAACCCTGTAATGTCTTGGCATGGTGTATGATACTTGGGATGCTCCCACTGTTCTGTGATTATGTTGGCAACTTTATTAAAAAAAAAAAATTTTAAGTTCAATAAATATATTTTTCTGAAGTCTAAATGAAGAAAAAATCCCAACTCCAATTAAAGTAATAATATATTTTTTTCAATATGTATTAAAAGTTATATAAAAGCTATGTCTAGAATTAATGAAAAGTAATATAAATATTTTAGTATAAATTAATGCTGCGTTATGTTTTCTTAATTAAAACAGTTATAAAACATTTAGAAATAAAGTAATAAATACTTTATTTAGGATTAAATTTTTTAAAGATTAAATTAAATGTATTTATATTTTTATATTCTTAAATAGTTCAAATAATCAAATTAATGTTAACATTAGTAATAAGGGGTATTATTTTTAGTGCCTACCTCCATTATTTTCTATGGGTGAGTGCTGCAGTACCAGTGGTTCGCCATGTGTTGTGCTAGACTTACTCTAGCTATAAGGTGGAGTACATTTACATCAGTTTTTGGTCCTTTTGGCTCTAGTAACTATAGAAGAACAGTTTTTGAATAGCAATGTACTCACTAACTCTAAACTGTTCCTCACTCCTCCCATAACCTCCTTTCTTTTATTAGTAAATATTCCCAATTTTCCAGCCACTCTCATCTGTTCCTCATATTTACTACTAAAACCTATAATTATGCATGCAGAGATCTCTGCAGTCAGGTTGGAGATATTAGCACATAAAAACAGGAGAGGAAGAGGCGTAGACCTCCACATGTATGTATTTGAATGGCATCTTGTATATGGTTAGTAGTACTATTATAGTACTATTAAACATACAACAAAATGCAGCAAGGCAGGGCACACAGACAGTGGTTATGGAGGAGCAGCAGATGAATGCAGGCTACGTCATGCAGGTTTTTCTTCCTGAGATGCAGTGCCCCCGACCCACGCGTGTCCCTCACAGTATTGTGTGGTGTGAAGGTTTTGCTGACAGGTTTTGGTTTCACTTATGTTGCGAGTCCTGCTGGCGCTCATTAGCGGGCCTCCTTTTTTCCACCCGACATAACTTTGATCGACCCTGTGTGACCGGAATGTTATTTTTCTTCCTGGCAGCCTGAGCCACAGAGTGAGACAGCGTGTCCCCTGCCCTCCGACTTGCGACCGGAAATCCGAGAATGATAATTGAGTTTACAGACTTTCAGCCTGATTATGATCATGGCGAATGGGTATATCCGTCACGTTTGTTATGTTGTGTCAAGTTATAGTGACTTATTGAGCGCAAACAATTACCCGAAGTGGTCAAGGCACTAGCTCTGAGTGAAAAAAATATGAGCCCTAACCTTATTTCTACTCGTGAAAGAGCCAGATTTTCAGTTCCTTCCTAAAGATAAAGAATTTCAGAATAGTCCTTATATGTTGGTGAAGTAGGTTCCATTCATTAGACGTAGTATTCACAAAACTACTTCCTCATCAATCGGTTCATTTGAACCTATGAACATCCAATTTCCAGACGCCCGAGGACTTTGGATTTCCCCCTGGACTATACCACCTGAAGTATTGTTTCAGGAAAATTGGACCAGCCCCATGAAGAGCCATGTGGGCAAGAGAAAGGGCTTTGAATTTACTGCACTGCCTAACAGGCTGCCAATGAAGATGTTTGATGGCTTGTGAAACCGATTTGTGTTTGACAATTCCAGTCAACATTTTTGCAGCCACTTTTTGTGGGACCTGACATTTATTGAGGTGTTGATGCTGCATGTTGACATATAAAGTATTGCAGAAGTCATTTTTTGCTAAAACTAATGAAGTAATCACAGTTTTTTGGGAACTGGTGGGATGAAAGGAAAAACCGTTCTGAGCATCCTTAGGATGAGAAAAGCGGATTAAGTGACTGCATTGACCTGCGACCTAAATGCCAATTTATTGTCCACTCCCAAGATCCTAACCTTACTCACTGGGGTTGGCAGGGCCCTCATTTCCCCTAGTCACCAAGACCGTGCCGATAGGGAGGAGTTGTTTCCAAACAGAATGACAGCTGTTTTCCCAGAATTTATTTTAAAGCAGTTTAGGTTCATCCATTTACCAATTGCTACCATACAGTCATGGAAATTTGCGCCTGATTGGTTATTGGGAAAGGATATTGCTACCACCATTTGGGTATCGTTGGCATACTAGGTAAGAGCCAGCCCAAATGCTCTTATCAGTGGCTAAGAGTTTAACGTAGACATTAAAGAGGGTGGGGCTTAGCGCGGATCCCTGCAAAAACCCGCATGGAAGACAGAAAGACTCAGATAGAAAAGTGACGGAGAATCGTGTCCACCAAGATCATAATCAGCCCTTTGAGTCTCACCATGAGGGTTCAATTCTAGGTGTCCGGGCCAGCCATAGAATTAGCAGTAACAGCCTCTGAGTGGGAAGGAGGACTTAGAGAGCAGGTCTTTCTACACAGAGGATCCCTAAACATAGGTTGGGGTGCGCACCTTTTAATCCTGGACCCACAATCGGGTCTGAGGTGAGCTGGCTCCCTGTTGCGGAAACTCAGGAACACAAAAGTTTCCAGGAGAGTCTCAGCAGTGCTGTGTGCACGTGCTTGTTGCAGCCTGAGACCCTCGTAAGGTGTGCCCTGTGATCGTGGGCACCTGGAGTCCAAGCAAGGATCAGCGACGCAGTGTGTGTGTGCTTTGTGCAGCCTGAACCCCTTTGTGAGGATTGCCCAGTTATCGTGTGCACCGGAATCCGAGTGAGTCTCATCGATGCTGTGTGCGTTGTGCACCATGAGACCTTCGTGAGGATTTGCCTTGTCATCGTGTGCACCAGAATCCAAGTGAGTCTCATTGACGCTGTGTGCGTGTGCGTTTTGCACGTGAGACCTTCGTGAGGATTTGCCTTGTTATTGTGCACCCGGAGTTAAAGTGAGTCTCAGTGATGATGTGCACGTGATCTGCGTGCAGCCTGAGACCTTCGTGTGCAGTGTCAGGTGATCGTGCACCCGAAGCTCAAGGAAGTCTCAGCAACGCTGTGTGCCCTGTGGCTGCCTGAGATCTTCGTAGCAGTTAAGGCCCAGACCGGCACCCCTGGAGGAGCTGGGCCGCCGGCCCGAGCCCGCTGTTGCCAAGTCCTAAAGATTGCATCAGAGGCCCAAACCACTTTATGAGGAGAGGAGAGTGAGTTCATGCCCCCCAGGTAACTTGTGTCGACTCCTGGGGCAGGACCCGGGCTCAGAGGAAGAAGCTCCCAGCATCTCACTCACTTCAGCAGAGCGAGCCTCTGCTTTGGCTCGTATCGTGGCCCGTATTGCCAAGGGAGTGGCAGTACCGGGGCCGGAGCGCGGAGCTGCACTTTTTGTCTTATACCATACCCGTGTTGGGGGCAACTGTTGTCAGAGACTACCTGCGAGTAAGCACGAGTGGCGGAGAGACCGCCGGAGGCAACGTGTTTGTTGCCGGAGTGTAGTACGGATTACTCCATTTCTGCATAACGGAGTACCTGATTGTTTTATTACACATTGCATCATTTCTGCATAACGAAGTACCTGATTAGTGTATTTTGCATTGCATCTTTCCTGAATAACGAACTACCTGATTAGTGTATGATGCATGGCATTGTTTCTGCATAACAAACTACCTGATTGTCGTATAACGCATTGCATTGTTTCTGCATAATGAACCACCCGATTAGCATATTACGCATTGCATTATTCTTGCATAATGAACTACCTGATTAGTGTATTACGCATTGCCTTATATCAGTATTACGACGGACCTGGTAGTTGCATTATGCATTGCATTATTTTTACATTGCAAAGTACCTGATTGTCGTGCTACGCATTGCATTATTTTTTACATTGCAAAGTGCCTGATTTTAGCATTACGATCTGCATAACATGGTGTTAGGATTACAGGATTCCTTTAGCCTTTCCTTGGTTAAAACAGCAAACTGCAGACTAGCCCCAGAACACACAGCAAGGGTCAGTATTCTCCTTCAGTCTATTCAGTGGTTTCTTCCTTGGCAAAGGTCCTCCTGACCACGACGTAGCTCCAGTCTTGTCCACACTTGATCAAGCCATTCTCCAAAGTTCAGGGGCTTCAGCTCTCATAGTTATAGCCTTCAGTGGCTTTGAAGTCTTTGTGTTTCAGGGGGCACTAACCCCTGTTCAAACCAGTTCTGGGTGCCTCCCTCCCAGTGACACTTTCTTCCTTTGATTAGTGGGGGTCTGGATTCCAATCACTCAGCAGGAGATGGGACAATTGTTTAATAGCAGCAACCCAGGCCTCTTCATCTCTAGGGGCTTCTCCTCTCCCTACTCTCCAAATGCAGGTCAGCCTGTTGCTGTCTCACCTCCTCCCCTGGGTCAAGACATTCCCCAGATCCTATCGCTTTCAAATCCAGACAGTCAATCCACAGCCAGGCAGAGACACACAGAAATGTTAGAGCACAAAAACCCAGCCACTTCTAAAAGAGTGGCTTATAAACACACAATGCAAAAACCACCTTCATAAAAAGATGTATCATTACATTGTGAGTTCAGGAATACTAAACTTCACCTTTAGGAAGATAGGCTGGATAACATATTGCACAGCCTTCCCATTCTATCCTATGGGCAAGATGGCCTTTCAACAGTGAAAAACAAAATGGAGATTATTTCACTGTCAGGACATGGCACACACCTTAGTACATGTCCTACCTTTCACATGCACTGCACCATGCCCAGGGGGTACCCTGGACTTACCATAGGGGTGTCTGATGTGCATAGATAGGGAAGGGTAAGGTCTGGCAAGTGAGTGCACTTGACAGAACAACATGGCAGTTTAACAAACTGTGTGCAGGCACTGCAATGGCATGACTGAGTTCCCTTTTTAAGGCTACTTGTGTGGGTGGCACATTTAGTGCTGCAGGCCCACTAGTGGCATTTGCATTACCAGCCCTGACACACATAGTGCACTTTACTAGGGACGTTACTAGTAAGGCAAACATACCAATCATGGAAAACCAGTCACCATTACACTCCACACAGGGAACACTTGCACTTTGACACTGTTTAGCAGTGGCAGAGTGTCCAAACCATCTAGGTTGGCAACACCATGTCAGAAAAAAGGTCTAGGGGGAAAGCAAAAAGTTTAGGGACTTTAGCCAAAAAGGGCCATGTCCTACACCGTGTAACAACCAAAGTAAAGTGGTCAGTAGCCATGGGTGGTTACTAATTAAGCCAAGGACGTACTAAGGCGGGACTAATAAGCCAATCACTGAATCAGAAGCCAGCATTTACGAAGGACAAAGACACAAGCCAATGACAAATATGGGGAGAGAGTGGGTGGGGCTTCTCTTCCATAGTCTACTACATCAAGTCTCACCGAGCAGCGCATGCGCACTAACTCATTAGGCAAGGGACCCATGGATTCATATGAAGACAGTGCAGACAGTCCCCCAATTTGAGTATTGTAGTCATTGACCACACCACTGCCGCCTGGCCATGTGATTTAGCTAAAGAGCCCATGAGGTGGCCGTCCAGGGAGCTTGCATTTAATAGAATCTGAGCCTGTTTTGAGCTGATTAGTGATTGTAAAAAATAACATGAGCACCAGCGTTCACCCTCCCAGCCAGCCGGGTCCAATCTGGGAGCAGATTTATCAGATAGCTCTGCAGCAACATCACACATCATAGCATGCACTACTGCCACAGAAAGCTACAGGTGCACTGGTTGATTCTGTGAAATGAAGCCAGTTATGCTTGTTTAGCGCCTCGTTCCCGAGGTCCTGTAGGAGCTAATATGCATGACTAATGCATTTTATTGTGGTGATGCAGATACCAGCACTAAAGTGTGTTAGTCTAACTCATGATGCATTGTACTTGGCAGGGCTAGAATCATGGCTCATGGCAACCTTGCTGTGCCACTGCCGGGGACAGGCCTACTGACCCTACTTGCCAGCCGTACCTGTTTACATTCCCATATCCGCCCTAAATAAACATGTCCAACAGACAGTGAAATAGTCCTTGGTTTCCTCAAACCCTTAGAGACTCTACTAAATACTCTACATTTAGAACTGTGTACTACAACCATTACTCTATGAGTACTTTCACACATATATGTGTTCTGATAACCTTTAAAGTGGGGGAAAATCCTAGATGAGGGAGTGGGGTGCTTTGTATGTCTCGCTTAAGACCCCGCATGAAATTTCTCCTGCAAGGTCATTTGTTAACTTACAGGGCTTAACGGGACGCCCATTGCTTCTTATTGGTCATCTTCCGTAGGCTTCCTTCCTGTTCATGTTATTGTTATCTCCCTCCCCCTCCATTGCGTACACATTACTGTGACCTTCCACTGCTTATTTTTTCAGGTGCTCATTTTTCCTTTTTGTTTAAGCTCTCTTTAAGGATGTGTGTGTTTTCCAGTTGTCTCTTTTGTGTACATTTCCCCTCTCTGTGTTCCTCCCCAGCTCCTGCTAACCACCTTCCCTCCATTGTCTGTGTGCTTGTACCAGAACCATCCCACTCAAGCACTCAAGTCGATATTGTTCATGTGCTTCTTCCAGCTGCCCCGCCCACCTTTCACTGTCTGTGGCCTTGTCCATTTGGTTCCTCCGGAAAGTCCCACCCATTCCTTGCTGTATGTGTGCTTTGCGCATCCCTTGTTCATTTGCTTGCCCCAGGACCTGTTGCCTTGCTTCCATTGTCCTTGTTCTTGTCTCCGCCTTTCCTACCCACCATCCATTGTCCACATGCTTGCCCCATCCCCTGCGTCAACCCTTCCTCAGTTGTCCATGTGGTTGCCACGTCCCCGCCTACACACTCTGTGTAGGCTTTGTGTTTCAACCTGTCCCTACTGCCCACCGTCTGTTGTCTGTATGCTTGCCACCTGCCTTTTCTGCCTCTCCCCCACCAGCATCTTTCTCCCCGGCCCTCCTACTGTGTTACCTCAGGAAGCACACAGAGAAAGAGGAAAAAATGTGCTATGAAGTGGCCAGCACCAATGAATGAAGTGGCCACTACTAATGCATGATACAGCCAGAGCTAATGCACTTTTATGTTTCAAAAAAGTACAATAGCACTGGCAACGTCATAGCACTTTCCTTTTATTAGTTTTAGTCATGTGCAGCATGGCTAAATCACTGGCAAAGCCAAGAGATCTCAACGGTGAAGGACATTGCTTAGCTTATGCTTGTTTTTTTAAACTTTATTTATGATGTTCTGCACCAATAACACAACTTCTTCAGCAGTGTAATTAATGATGTCAATTACATGGTCAAGAGCAATATTACAATGGTAGTAAGGCAGCATGGCTTGGATCCTGAGGCACACATAGCGCCATACAATGAAATCACAAAGAAGACATCAAAGGGCAACCACCTAGGGTCATTAGTTTGAGTATGGTGTGGGGTACATTACAGACAAAGAGGTATTAGCACAATTGAGACCATATATCTTTGGGTTTGGATTTCATAGGTACTTTAGCTGTGCTGATGTCCATGGATTCATTGTAATAGATCAAGTCCTTCATCCAGTCCTTCATAGTAGGGATGGAGCTCCTCCCCTAGCACAAAGACAGTCTTCTTTTCACCAATAGAAATGTTACAGAAGTGAATCTGAACTAGAGTTTAGGGACAGTCTTCACAAATCCCAGCAGAGCCTGCAGTGGGGATGGGGGTGGAATAGAAGGCATCTCTGGAAGAGTTGAGTAGGAGAACACACCGGGACAAGCCCAACCTAGGTGGAAGCAGCCTGTCATGGGGAGGCGACATCCTAGAGATGTAGAATCATTATAAAGTCACAAAGTCATTAAGCGAGCTGGCGTGTAGTGTGTGCGGGGTATACATTTGACATGGGGGAGCCTATGCGTACAATTTAAGGATACTGTCTTAGTTTTTAAACAACAGTAGATCAACATCTCTTCGGTAAATGATATATTCAAATCTTGCTCCCATTTACTCTAGATGATGACGTGTCCCCAAGGGCAGAGTCTATCTTTGCACTGTATAATCATGTCACGGGAGTGGTGGAGGCATCGGTTAAGGTTCTATCTGTGAAAGTAGATGCCAGGGAGACATGACAAGTGGCCTAGCAATGCTTTATGTAGTTACCAGAACAGGAATATGTCCTTGGGAGCAGATACCAATAAAAGTGTAAATGTATCTAACGTTTGACATATACCATCAGTACAGAGGTCAGCCAACGCATGCAGCCCGAGTGACGTGAGTCACTTCTGTACTCTTGCTTCATAGGTCAAAGAAAATAGAGGATGGTGACACATTGGGAGCCAGGGAGAGAAGAACCTGCCTACATCAGCGTGTTGTGAAAGCCTATGCCAGGCGCAGGCTTTATGAAGAATACGCAAAAAGAACTATTGATGGACAGAATGCAGTACAATGTCATACATTCACCCCAGTACAGAGATCCGGGCCTAAATCCATTATTTGTTGCTCACCATGCCAATCCAGTTTGGACCCAGCCATATGCAAATCAGTCTTGACTCTGCGCCCAATGGGAACAGTCCAGCCCGACCTGCCAGGCCAGGTCCTCCCTGGACTGGAAACAAGCATCCTATGACCCCTCTTCAGCCAGGATAGCTTGATTCCAGTGGCATGGAGAGCACGGGACTCACGTCTGAGCATACCCGTCCCACTCGGGGTGACAGATGCAAAAAGAACTATTACGAAGAGTACGGTCAGAGCATTGTCGATGCTTAAAGGGCTGTTACTCGCCATAGCGTGTATAATCGTGTGGGAGGGCAGGCAGAACTCGGGTGTGCCCAATTAAATTAATATTTAACTTGTAATGCCTGGTAATAAACCTCCAATTAAGGAGCGGCTAAGCGGCTCTTAGAGGCTGACTGCGTCAACATCTTCCACCTGATGCCAGGCTGTTTATTAGGCCAAATAAAGCAATCACATATTGACCCGAGTTTAGGAAAAAATTGCTTTTGGGAGTGGCAGGAAAATGTGTGAAAACAGATAGACTCATTGCGGCAAAAAATATATTTTTAAGACAGCTATTCTACCATTGGTGAAGAGCAAGGAAGAGCCTTGTTTTTTATGTTTTATGTTATGAACAAGTCTCATAATTTTCCTGCAATGCTGTTTGGTTATGGGGGAAAGGGTTTTAGCTAGAGCGCCCTCAGAGGCTCATAGGGTGCTCTTTATGTGCACAATGTTGTGGCATTGAGTCAGGATTCACTTTAGGTCGGTAGTGGCACGAGACGGTGTAAAACCTATGTCCAGCCCACATATTCATCTGATTTCCATAATGAATGTGGGGTCCAAGCTTGAGAGAGAGATTACTGCAGAGATCTTGAAATATGTGCTGCGCACATCAAACAATGGTGTTTGGGGTCTTGAGGCCAGTTTTAATGCCTATGGAAAGGGTAGTTGCAAATTTGAGACGTGGATTGTTCTGACCAGACAATGGTAGGGGGCCCGACAAACCTTTTGGAAATGGACATGTGCACATATTTTAGTGGACACCGAGGGCACGCTGCCACCATTGTTGCTGGACCCCACTTGCTTGGCTTTAAGGTCAAGCTCTCATAGGTTTCCCTCATGACCCGTCTCCTTTCTTCCAGTGTCATTTTTTCTTCCATTTTTAATTTAGCCATCTGCATCTAGAATTCCCTTTCTGCAATTTTGTTCGGCTCCTCTGCGGACAAGTTGTGGACTGAGATGCTGCGGCTGACCCTTGATCTTGCAGGGGACTTCACTCCTCTGGGTCCAACTCTCTTCTCCAGGGCCCTCAAGCAGGGGCCAGTCCTACTTCCTCACCACCTCAACTTCCACCTTTTCATCCTCCTCCACATCTACCTGTGCTTTATCCTGTAATGGGTAGGCCTCCACCAAGGCACATAGGGTCATCTGTAACTCCTGTGTCTTGGAGCTCCTGTGTACTAGAAGCCCCCTCTCTATGCATAATCTTCTGGGCTCAGCTATAGTGTAGCTCCCTAGGTTCATAAGTTCAAATCCTATCCTTGTAGGTAGAGTTACATGACAGCTAGATGGGATAGAAGTGAGTTTGAAAAAAGTAATGAAGGGCCAATGTAGGAAATATAAAAGAAGATTGAAAATGGCATCAAATTATTTATATGAGATCTGGGTGTAACAAAAAATCATTTTATGGCGCTGCACAAACATAACTACTCAATCCCACATCTGAACACTAATGTGAGAAATTGTGTTGTTGATTGAGGGAGGTGTGATTCCTTCTTGTGTCGGCCTGTGCTGTCCTGGTGTCGAGATGCTGTCAATGGAGCTATGGTGAGAAGTCATTTATCAAGATGCATTGCGCTGGGTCCGTTCAGGGAAGCTGCTGAACAGGAGCTGTCATGCGGGGTGTTGAGATGCATTACACTGCGTTGAGGTCAATGAAGCTACTGGTGCTGTGAGGTTATACGTGGAGATTCATTGCTTATGCTGGGAGGACTTGCATCTAGATGCAATGTGCCATGTTAGTATGCCCCCTAGCTGGGCCAGTTGTCGTCCTTCAGTTGCATAGCGCAGGGTCAGTGTTTGCAAAGTCACAGACAGAAGCTGCGATGCTCGGTCCTGCATCGAGAACGTTGAGATGCATAGAGCTGGGCCGGATATCGGCATCGAAATGCATTGCACTGGGTCAGTGCTTGCAAAGCCAACGAACAGAAGCTGTGATGCGCAGTCCTGTGTCGAGATGCAGCATGTTATCTCCCTGTAGCTCAGAACAGGAAGCCAGCTGACTAGCGTTTGGAGTCACTCTGGTAGTTCTGGGTTCACAGTGCAGGTTCACTCCTTCTTCCACAAGCAGCAGAACAGCCGAGCAATTCTTCTTACAGGCAGAGCAGCAGGGCAGCAGAGCAACTGGGCAGTCCTTCTTACAACACACCAGTAGAACAACACAGCAGTCCTTCTGATTCTTCCACAGGTCCAGAAGTGATCTGACCAGTGGGTCTGAGGGTCCAAAATTTATATCTGGTGGCCACTATGAAGTGCAGGAAATGTCTGGAGTTTTCTCCTCACAGTGGTTTCTAAAGTTTCCGGCCTCCGTGCTCTGGTTCCAGTATATCTTGGGGCACAATATGCTAATGTGTAGTCCTTTGTCAGTGTGCTGGGCAAGTGCACTTGAATGCAAGTGTGGTAGGTGACAGCTCTCAGCTCCACTCCTCCGTTAACAGGGCTGGACTGGGAACCGAAACCTGCTCGGCCGGTGGGGGAGGTGCGGGCGAGATTTATGCTAAGGCCAGTTTCGGACAATTTTGTTACAAGGGGTCGATATTGCCTGCCTTGGTAACAAAAACGCCCCCTCAGAGGCCCAAAACCGGCCCCCACCCTGGCAGCCCACAGGGGAAATGCCTGGTGCTCCCTACTGCCAGTACGGCCTTGCCCGTTAAGGCAGGATGTCAACTTTCAGACCCTCTGGGTTACTGATTGGGAGGAATAAACAAAGGCCAGCTACGAACTACCCGTAGTCATGTGACCCAGAAAACAGGCTACAGGCACTAAATGGTTAGGACAAGAAAATGCCCCTTTCTCTGCAGTGACACTTAGTACTTCAGCCCAACAACAGAATGAGGCTGAAAAATTGACTCGGTTACACAAAAAGCACATTAGAACTGAGCTCCAAGGCCATTTCTTACTAGAGCACTTGCGAGCTGGCACTATTCCTTGGGGTCTCCAAGTTAAGAATATACCAGTTATATTTACTGACTATCCAGATTATAGAAAAGGGTTTAGCTACATAAACAAGAAATGTAGCAGTGATGTAATGGTTCATACCATTGAAACTGCCCAGAGATTGTGTTTGAAAGAAGCTGAAGAGCTTGAAAAATTAACACAGTCAATTAAGGATAATCATTCTGTGGTGGATGCAAAAAACGTATTGGAGAAAATAGAAAAGGAGATACTGGCTTTTAAAGATAACACAATTAGCTTTAAAACTGCTAAGTTTGAGAGAGACTCAAAATCATTCAATATTGATCAGGTATATCCTTTCCTTAAAGACTAATTTTATACATCAACCGAATCGCGTGGAGCGTTGTCGAACTTTCAGGGATGTTCAAGGAATTGCTTCCTCGCTTTTTCTGACACGTCATCTTCCGAGACTTCTAGTGATTCAGATTCAAGGGCAGGTACCTCAAGCAAGCAGGTCTCTTTTTTAGACAAAGTCGAACCGAAGCAGAGATTAAGATTCAAACCCCAGCCTTGGGAGATGAGAACTCAACGACAATATTACAAGTCGTGAAACCCACGAGCATTATCAACTTGTCACAGAGACAATTATCAAAGGAGGAAGCATCAGTACTAGAATTGGGTTTAAAATGTGTCCCCAATAGTTTCACTGAGTTCACTAAAATGAAATTGGAGGCATTAGAATTTTGCCGTAAAATTCATTTGAAAGCATTTTTCATGGAAAGCATTATACCAACATCAATGAGGTGTCTGGTCTTTCCAACAAATCAAAATTCGTCCCATTTCCACAGGCAGTACCAAAATAAATTTTAGCTTATGAACAAGCAGTGTTATCAGGTATCAGTCAATTGTAAACATAAAAAGCTTTCATTAAGCGCAACATTACTAGACAGCAACAACTGCCAATCGAGACTTTGAAACAAGATACATCGGTAGTAATAAAAGAAGCTGATAAAGGCGGTGCAGTAGTTATCTGGCCCAAAAATGTGTATGTGACTGAAGGGAAGCAGCAGGTGAACATTTCTGAATGGTACCAGGTCAAAGAGGATCCGACTAGGTCCACTCAAGAAATCATTTTTGGAATATTGAAAACAGGTTTTGATGGTGGGTTCTTGGGTCCTAAAGATTTTGATGATTTGTCTAAAAAGTTCCCAAGGATCCCCGTATTGTACTTCTTACCTAAAATACATAAGAGGTTAGAAAATCCCCCGGGAAGGCCAATATTCTCGGGCAGTGACTCATTATTAGAGCCTATTTCCAAGTATGTTGATTTTGTCCTTAAACCCTTTTTGACCCAGGTACCCTTCTATGTGCGGAATACTGCTGATTTTATTAACAAAATCAGAAGGCATGAGTTTGATGAGTTGACCCAATGGATGATGTTGTTTGTCGTCACCTCATTATATACGCAGATACCTCAGGAAGAAGCACTCGAAGTGATCGAGGCATACCTGGAAGAAAGACCAGGTCCCCATAGGATACCTTCGCAATTCATTTTTCAACCAGCGGAGGTTGCCTTAAAGAAAAACTATTTTAAATTTGATTACTCCTTTTTCTTTCAAATTAAGGGATCAGCCATGGGCTGTCCATTTGCTCCCGAAATGGCGGTTCTTTTTATGGCGAAATATGAGAATAGGTTTGTTTTCAACAATAATCCATTAAAGGAGAACATAGCGCAATGGCTGCGCTACAAAGATGAGATTTGGTGTCTGTGGAATGGCTCTAAGGAAGAGTTGGAAAGCTTCCGTGGTTGGCTTAACACTCACCACCAAGATATCAAATTTACATTGACTATGAGTAGAACAAGGTTGATGTTTTTGGATATTGAAGTAGTACCAAATGATAAAAAAAAGTTGACAACCACTCTGCACAGAAGGCCACTGACAAAAGTACTATTCTCCACCAATCAAGTGCTCATCCTAGGAGTTTGAGGGAAAATCTCCCATTTGGTCAACTATTGCGAATACGTTGCAACTGTTCATCAAAATTTGACTATGAGCACAATGCGGCAATCTTCAAAGAACAGATGATCCTTCGTGGATATCCTAAAAAGCTTTTGAAGCATGCAATAAAAAGAGTGTGGTATACACCTCGGGAGGACCTCTTACAAAAGAAGGAGAAACCTCCATTAGAACGCATGATTTGTGCAACCACATTTGGTCCAGATACGCACAGGATTAGGCAAGTCATATTAAAAAATTGGCATTTGCTTGAAAAATTAGAATGTGGTTTTTCAAAACCATGCGAAAAAACCAAAGCATTGGGCAATAACTAGTACAGGCAGATATTTTTCCTATTCAAAACAAACAGTCCTTAAGATCAAACAGTCCTTAAAACCTATTGAGGGCCATTCCATTGTTGAATCACAGCCACGTGTGCGGCCTATGATTCCACAATCGAGGGCGCTGAATTTTTCCATAATGGCATCAAATGGCGGCATTCGGAGTTTACAAACTGTAAATCAAAAAATATTGTATATGTGATCATGCACCTTGCTGTATATAGGCAAAACAAACCAACAGATAAATCAAAGAATCACACAGAACCGTTCAAGGATCAAAAAGAAGGTTGTGACCGCTCCCATGGTGCAACACTTTATTGATAAATCCCACTGTGAAAGGATTTTAAATGGACCATGTTATTTTGCACTGACACATCTAAACGTCATTTTGACATCGACGCTGCTTTGTTGAGAAAGGTAGCCTACCTCATTTTAAAGTTCAATAGGGCTTCCTCTGGGTTAAATGGCATGTCTGAATTAAGTAGAATTTTGTTTAGTTACTACTTGTCCCACAATGCAATGCTTTGCGATGCTCAAAACAAGTAACAGTGCTAAGTTTTGATTGGTTGAAAGAGTTGCTACCCAGGATTCATAGCTTTCACAACCAGGAAGTGCTCTAGTGAGAGATGCTTTGTGGGAGTTAATCCAGTTAGTCTATTGAAGTTGATACAAGTAAGTTTGTATGCTTCTTCACTGCAATACTTTGACTACAAGCATATCCATTAATTAAATATATGACTGCAAGCCTAACGCATTCACGCTTGCTTTCTAGAAACATTTACGGTGAATGCGACGCTCGCATTTGAGCAGAAGAAAAGCCTGCCTTTTGCAGAGTCTAATATCAGACGAACTCACGTATAGTAAGTCCACATGACAACTGATTTTAAATTGTACAGCGCTGCTGTATCATAAGCATTTCTTTTAATGAATACAACATCCTTTCCCCTTCTTGTAGATTTGTGAGTCCCCATTTGAATAGTTTCGGTCCATGCTCCGCAGCCTTTGTGCAAGGTACATTTAAACAAGTTCTTTTTACCGGCATTTGAAGGTTTAAAAGGGAAGTAGAGAATAGAGTAGAAGTTTACATTTTATGAATGATCTTCTCTTGCAGAAATACACACAGTTAAAAGTGTGCACGTGGCGCTTTGAAGCTACGGTAGAACGTGCCCATTGACATATAGAATCAACACACTGGTGCGGCTGCTCCTACTCCAAGAATCAGGTACACAATAAATTAGCGATATATATGAGAGAGAAAGGTAGTTTGGAGTTGATGCTGTTGTTGCATCACGTTTTTCATTTTTTGTTGTTTTAGAATATCCCGATCATTTGTTTGAAGCCCTGACGAGAGTCCCAGCACTGTCCAGCCTGGGACTTGAAACGCATTGGCGTTTTGAGAGGCATTCAGTTAAATCTAAATGCGTTTAGTTTAGTGTTGAATGTATTAAAGATTAATTCATTATTTCTAACACTTTTGTGATATTCTTGCTGAAATAACAAGTTTAGTCCATAAAATTTGACACTTTTCACAAATACTTTTGCTTTTTTCACAGATGATGCAAGCTTTAAATATTTTCTGTATTTGTTTCATGTTTGTATTCATTTAGTGATTTTGTCGTTTGTTGTAATTTTTTGCAACTTATTCTTATTTTGATGTATGTTTAATTTGGTTTTTGACTGTGAATTGTGTTATTTATATGTGATGGTTTCTGTGTCAATTTGAGAAATATGTGTTTCTTTTTCAGTCTTCAGAAAAAATAGTTTTTGATCAGTTTAAAGACTTCTTAATAAAAAATGTATTCGGACAGATAAAATAATAGTCTGCCCATTACTCCATAAATAGTAGGAGTGTAGGCTAGTATGGAGCAATGTGTTTGTGTCGTATTTTGTACTTTCTAAAAGTGGCATTTTCCTAATTGTGACTTAAAATCCAACTTTTTCATAAAAAGGATTTTAAATTACAATTCCTTAGACACCAAAAATGACTTTCCTAACTGCCACTAAGCACTTATCACGTAACAGTAAGTAAGTAAGTAAGTAAGTAAGTTAATTAAAACCATTGCAATCAGCATATTTACATGTGTGTGAACTTAAAGTAAAATTTTTGTCTAGTAAAACATTACTATCGAACATTTCAGTTAAATAAACTTTAAAATGTTCTAAGAACTTACTTGAAGCTAAAAAAATATATGTTGGAAGGCGTTTAGGCTTTCGATTATCTAAATGCTAAGTCATTGTGTAAACAGGAGGAGTTTTTTTTTTTCTTGTCCGTACAGCAATGGGCTCTTGGAGCAGTTATGCACAGGACTTTCTAAGGATGTCAAAAATAAATAAATAAATAAATAAATAAATAAAAGGCAAGCCCACAGACTCCCTGCAGCCTTTACAGATTCTTTGGAGTTCGTAGTCCGTCCGTGGTGATTGTGGCTTGAGATTGTGGTAGAGGCTTGCTGAGGCGGTAGTCGGAATTAAATGTTGTATGGGTTAGTGTCTTCCGGGCTCTCCCTTCTGTCGTTCTGCTTCTGACCAGCTTTTTCCAGGAATTTTACCAGATGGCTTGCTAATTGGATGTTTTTTCTATCAAAGCATGCTTTGACTGCCTGCGGCATGTCCTTATTCCCAGTTTCTCTAGGGTTGGCTTTAGATGTTGTCGGCGCGCCTTGTCCAGACCTTTGCAGATGCATATTAAGTGAAGGATGTCCTCTTTTGTATCCCCATATAATCGGCAACTTGATGGCGTTTGTGGCCGTTTCCACGGGGGGAGATGGATTTGAGATGGGAGGATGCCCAGCCTTAGTTGTATAAATGTTTCCTTTGTAGACCGTGTTTGTGTCGTATTTTGTACTTTCTAGAAGTGGCATTTTCCTAATTGTGACTTAATATCCAACTTTTTCATAAAAAGGATTTTAAATTACAATTCCTTAGACACCAAAAATGACTTTTCTAACTGCCACCAAGCACTTACCATGTAATAGGGTATACCAAAGTTATCCATTGGGAGAGGTAGGCCTTGTAGCAGAAAAAAACAAATGTAAGACTTTTTCAAACCAGGACAGGTAAAAGTTAAAAGTACATGTACAACTTTTTAAATACCCTGCTCTCTGCGCTATGGTCTGTTTAGGGCCTACCCTACAAACGACATATATATTATAAAGGAACATTTAGACCTGGCAAAAGGTTTAATTTGCAAGGTTAAAATGGCAGTTTAAAACAGCAAACACAGGCTGCAATGGAAGGCCTGAGGCAGGTTCAAAAGCCTAAATAAGGGGTGGCATAATCGTTGCCGCAAGACCACTAAGAGCATTTAATCTACAAGTCCTAGGTACATATATTCACCTGTAACTTCTTCTAATTATGACAGCTCTTTAAAAGCAATATATCATTACATCCGCTTGACCTTACTGGTTGTGGGGATATATAGGACTTGTAGGTTCATCAAGAACCCGACGAACCCAGAGCCAAAAACTGAGCAGCGACTTGCAATGTTTTTTTATTATGTAGCGGGTAATAGCAATTATTCTGGGAAAATGTACACATGGAAACTTTTGTATGAAAGACACCGATATATTTCTGAAATGTGAACAAAATATAGAGTTCAGAAACAGTAGATATTTGCACATTTCCAAAATTGGGAATACTCATACTAGCATGAGAATTATCGGTCATTTTTCAAAATGACTTAATATTTTACACATTGTCTTTCATTTGGAAGGCAGAAATGCATCAAAAGTTAATAGGTAATAACAGTTGCTCTACAAATCTGAATTACCCTGAATCTCCCGATAAAAAGGGTACCTCACTTGTGTGGGTAGGCATATTGCCTGCGACCGACAGGAAATGGCTCAAAACGTACCGTGAAAACACCACATTTTCACAATGGAAAATGACCTTTTTTTTGCAAAGTGCCTAGCTGCAGTTTTTGAACCATACCTCTGCCGGCACCTAGGAAAATGTTAGAATTGGGGATCTCTGGTTGGCTTAAGATTGCGCCAAATCCAGGCAGAGACCACCACTCTAGTCAGGGCTTGTGAGTTACACGCCAAAGATAACCCCTGCTCACCCCCTGGTAGCTTGGCACGAGCAGTCAGGCTTATCCCGGTGGCTATGTGTAAAGCATTTGACCAACACCCATGGTAACAACATACTAGGCACACCACAAAAGGAACTCCACACAAGGTTATATATAAAAATAGACTTTGTATTATAATAAAACACATTAGATAGTCATCACACCATATGCATTGTGCCAACTGGCATGGGCAATATTCACTGGGTATTATTTACACAGGACAGGGCCACATGGGCCACTGCCAGAATTGTCACTTGGTAAAAATAGTAAAAGTAAAATACATCAGGAGCTTAGAACACAGCCAGTAATCACTGGCAGACACTATACTCAGCGCCAACTTATAACATAAATCTTAACATGTACAGTATCACATAAGGCGAGAACTCTATTCTGCGCCAACCTCATAAGCCTAAATATAGTGGACCATAATCTCCTAAACATAACTTGCATTAGGAAATAACTAAATAAAATAACCTGCAGTAGGGAATAAATCAAACCTAGACCACAGTAGAGAATCCAATAAATCATAAGACAGTAGGTAAAACCTAATAAGCATAACATCACATCTATAAGCAAAAATTAAGGTGCATAAAACATGGCATATACATTACATTTCCTAGCACTTATAGAAATCACACTAGGGCCTTGCGCCCTACAAACTTATTAGTCCCTTGGGCCAACTGGCCATGTCTAAGGGGCTCCAATGCCCTAGGTACAAAGTCAGGGCGTGCTGCCAATGCAGTGACAGTCAAGGGTGTGCACTTGGCGCAAACCTAAACGTTGTAGTTGCCCACTACTTTCTGGGCAGCTGTGGATCTTAAATGAGGGCCTTATCGGTGAAGCTGCCCACTACTTGCTGGGCAGCTGGAAAATATTCAAATGGGGCATGGGCTCTCAGTGGCCCCCTTTGTTTGTGCCATCTGGCACTTAAAAGTAAACATGTCCCCATGGAGCGCACGGGCTCCTGAAATAAAAGGAAGCACTGGCCCACAAGCCCTGGGGAGCGCACTGGCGCTAAAAATAATGTTTTGCCAAAGGTGGGAGTGCCCTAGGCTCTTAAAATACATATGCCCAAACAGCAGAGTCCTCTAGGTTCTATGAACAAAAACATGCCCTCTTATTGTTGGAGCTGAGCCCTGAAAGAAGGGCCGCTCAAAAAGAGGAAACGGTACTGTGCCTTGTAGGGCACCCACATCATGGAGCCCCCACTTACCGGGATTCAGCAGCAGGACTGGTCTCCTCTCTGGCTGCAGCAACCTGCGGGACAGGCACCACTTCTCCCGGTCTCCTCACCTCACTGTTTGTCGGGTAGCAGCACCCGCTGCATTTCTACTTCTCTCGCAATGCGGCAGGGGGCAGGCACCGACAATGTTCCTCGGGTCCCCCTGCGCCTCCAAATGCACCATCACCACCACGGGGCTGTCCCTTGCTCTTGGGAGCCCCGCATCACTCCTGGCACTGGACTCCGCTCTCGTGGGCTGCACTTTCGCTTCCGTCCACAGGCCCCGCCCACAACCAGGTGGGCAGCGGGAGGCAGCGGCGATCTCCGTTCTTTGGCGGCAATGAGCGGTAGGCTCCCTTGGAATTCAAAATGTGAAGTGGGGTGGGCACCCACTTAAATTACGGGCACAGTCGCGGGGTAGGCACCCGCGCAATAAAATAACGGCAAAGTCGCGGGGTGGGCACCCGCGCATGAAAATAATTGAATAAGCTGGGTAGGCTCCCATAGAAAGAATACATTAAATCAAATGTGGCCATGTTGCGGGGTGGGCACCCGGTAGGTAGCAGCCACAGCAGGGGAATCCCTACGACGGGATTCCCTAAAAAATGAGCACGGCTCCGTGCTGCAGGCTGAAAAGGGAGGCACTCGGTAAAATAAGGGAATCACTCTGCAGGGGAATCTAGGTAAGCACTCCCAGGGTGCAGTAATGCTGCAAGTCAGGTCCTTTCTAAAATAGCAAAGCGCTCACAGGGCGCTAGGGAGCACAAGAAGTCCTGGGGCGAAGAAATGGAGCAACCAGCTCCCAGCAGGAAAGTCCTCCAGCCATCCAGGCAAGGCAGAAGGGTCCTAGAGAAAGAAGTCCTCCAGGCATCCAGGGGCAGGGCAGGGCCCTAGGATGCAAGCCTTCCCCTGAGCCCCAGCAGCAGCACACCACTGGTGGATTCAAGTCCACAAACAAGAACTTCTTACATGGGGTCACAGCCCTTTCTTATACCACCAAATCCTTTGTCCCAAAGGTGCAGGCAAGGGCAGAACCAGATACAACTGGTTCAGGAGCACTTTGTTTTGCCCAGCTCCTCTCTCCCTTTCACAAAACAGGCCAGGGACATCAGATGCACCACAGGGGGTGGAGCCAGCATTGTGGAGGGGAGGCCCAGCCCTATTCAGGTCCCAGGTGCAACTCCTCCCTATCATCTACATGCAGATCTCCCTATTTACCACTGGGCAGAATCATCCTGGCTCCTGGAGCCCACCACACCAGCCAGCCCCTGTCACTCACAAGCGAGACAGGCAATTCACATCTCAGAGCACAAAGAAATGCCAACTTCTAAAAGTGGCATTTCTAAACTAACCACAATAAATCTGCGCACACTATTGTGCAGCATTTATTCTCATGAGTTCGCACATACTAAACTTGACCCTGCACTCCCCTCATATCAGGAACTACTATGGACACACATATCCCCCATGCATTCCTATGGGAGGGCAGGCCCATCTCACCACACGCACTCAGAGTGCGCACTCACTTTACTCTGGGCAACAGTGCTAAAGTGTGCAGAGGCCTAAAATCACTACCACCATATCAGAGGCTAAAGGCAAAAAGTCTAGGGGTGAATCTGCCAAAAGGGGCCCAAGTCCAGCAGGAAACCTAGTAAACCTATACATTTTGAAAACTAGATACCCAGGGAAATCCAGGATGGGTTAACTTGACTGGCTCTCACCAGGTTCTGTTACCCAGAATCCCTGGCAAACCTACGAAATTGTCAAAAAAACAAATTTTCCTCAAATTTCTGGGGTGGAAAGTTCTGGAATCTGCATGGATCCACAAAATTTCATTCACCCCGCGTTCCCCAAAGTCTTCCAAGAAACATGGTACCTCACTTGTGTGGGTAAGCCTAGTGCCCGCGAAAGGAAATGGCACAAAAGGCAACGTGGACACACCACAATTTCACTGTGAAATATGACCCTTTTTTTGAAAAGTGTCTAGCTGTAGTTTTTTAATCCTAGCTCTGCCGGCACCAAGGGAAACCCAGCAAACCTATACATTTTTGCAAGCTAGACACCAAGAGGAATCCAGGATTGGGTGACTTGACTGGCTCTCACCAGGTTCTGTTACCCAGAATCCCTTGCAAACCTAAAAAATTGTCAAAAAAACAAATTTTCCTCACATTTCTGTGGTGGAAAGTTCTGTAATCTGCGTGGATCCACAAATTTCCACCCACCCACGTTCCCCAAAATCTTACAAGAGAAATGGTACCTCATTTGTGTGGGTAGACCTAGTGCCCGCGGCAGGAAACAACGCAAAACACAACACGGACACACCACAATTTCACAATGAAAAATTACCCTTTTTTTGCAAAGTGCCTAGCTGTCGTTTTTTAACCCTAGCTCTGCCGGCACCTAGGGAAACCCAGCAAACCTATACATTTTTGCAAACTAGACACCAAGCGGAATCCAGGATTGGGTGACTTGACTGGCTCTCAACAGGTTCTGTTAGCCAGAATCCCTTGCAAACCTAAACAATTATCAAAAACCCCACATTTCCCACACATTTCTGTGATGGAAAGTTATGGAATCTGGATGGTTACACAAAATTCCACCCACCCCGAGTTCCCCAAAACAAGGGCAAAACCCGTTGAAAAAAATCACTTTTGATTGTGGGAAAGTTCTGGAATCTGTGTGGATCCACAAATTGTAAAAAATACAAATTTTCCTCACATTTCTGTGGTGGAAAGTTTTGGAATCTGCATGGATCCCAAAAATTTCCACCCACCGTGTGTCCCCCAAAGTCTTCCGAGAAAACAAGAAAAATTGTGTCTCACTTGTGTGGGTAGGCCTTGTGCCCGTGACAGGAGATGGTGCAAAACGCAACACAGACACACCACAATTTCACAGTGAAAAATTACCCTTTTTTTGCATAGTGCCTAGCTGTCGTTTTTTAAGCCTAGCTCTGCCGGCACCAAGGGAAACCTAGCAAACATATACATTTTTAAAACGTAGACACCCGTGGGAATCTAGGATGAGTTGACTTGACTGGCTCTCACCAGGTTCTGTTACCCAGAATCCCTTGCAAACCTAAACAATTATCAAAAACCCCACATTTCCCACACATTTCTGTGATGGAAAGTTATGGAATCTGGATGTTTACACAAAATTCCACCCACCCCGCGTTCCCCAAAACAAGGGCAAAACCCGTTGAAAAAAATCACTTTTGATTGTGGGAAAGTTCTGGAATCTGTGTGGATCCACAAATTTCCTTCCACCCAGCGTTCCTCCAGGTCTGCCGATAAAAATGGTACCTCACTCGCGTGGGTTGATCAAGACCCGCAACAGGCAAGGGCCCAAAACCTATTGAGGCAACATCAAAATTACCTATCACAAACCAACCTGGTTTTGGAAGGGGGGTAAGAGTGATGCATTGACTCGCAGCTCGTGAGCTGTAAAGCCACGACAAGGCACCAACCGCTCTACAGGCCATTCACACACCTTTCATACATGATACACATAAGACCATTCACAACACCAGGCACAAAACCAAGACATTACAACATTCACAAAAAGGGACAAGGTACACCCTGCTTGACAAAAATAGAAACGACAAATATTTCTGCACAACCACCTATTCCTCAAGCACACATGCATACTGGTTGGATTTGGCACAAGGGTGAGTGATGGCCAGTATATACAGTTGTATTAAGCAGAGATTTCACAAAAATTAAATGCACTGTTAATAACTGAAAGGACAAGAAACTGAAACATTGACTCACAGCTAGTGAGCTGTAAAGCCACAACAAGGCACCAATCTCTTTTCAGGCCATTCATACACCTTTCATACGTGTGACACATACAAAACCATTCACAACGCCAGCTGCGGGCCCAGAACATTACAACACTCACACCAGCAGACAGCGCCATTCATGGGCCCATCACTTTCACAAGCCCACATTCCTGACACAGCAATCAAAACAGCTCATGGATTGCGTGGAGTGGCATTTGGCTAGCAGTGTGTGTAGTGACCAGCAACAAGTCACTACTCACACACTGCCAGCCAAGCGTCAGTCCACCCCAACCGCTAGCCAAGCGTAAGTCCACCCACACCGCCAGCCAAGCACCAGTCCATGCACACTGCCAGCCAAGCGCCAGTCCAGTCACACTGCCAGCCAAGCGCAAGTCCAACCACACTGCCAGCCAATGGCTAGTCCACGCACCCCACCAGCCAAACGCTAGTCCATTCACACTGCCAGCCAAGCGCAAGTCCACCCACATCGCAAGCCAAGCGCAAGTCCACCCACACCGCAAGCCAAGCACCAGTCCACACACACCGCCAGTCAAGCTCCAGTCCACGCACACTGCCAGACAGGCACCAGTCTACGTACAATGCCAGACAAGCGGCAGTCCACACACACCGCCAGCCAATCGCCAGTCCATGCACACTGCCAGTCAAGTGCCAGTCCACGCACACCGCCAGCCAAGTGCGATTTCACGCACACCGCCAGCCAAACACCATTCCAAACACACTACCAGCCAAGCGTCAGTCCACGTACACCACCAGCCAAGTGCCAGCCTACACACACCGCCATTACATTTAGGGTTTTTTTATACAAAAATGAAAACACAAATAAATTGCAAATAGACACAAATCTACTAACACAAAATCTGAAACTAAATACATTGCAGAAATGCCACCCTTGAAACTGAACAAAAAGTATAAAATAATAGAGACCAGGCAGTTCACTTTACCACTCATGGATGCTCCCAAAAACTCTTTTGCATGTGGTACATTCTAAAACAAGCAGGCAAACACAGCCCAGGGTTAGAAGGACACTTGGGGCAGTACATACGAGTCTCCTTCCGCGTACCTCTTTGACAACAGACTCTACATCTACTACTAGGAAAGTCTATTGAGGGTGTGGGAGGAATGTGATCAGGAAAGTGGCGAACTTTCAATATAGCCACATCCTCCACCACTCCAACTCTAGGAACACTTGCCTGTTCCACAAAAACAAGGCTGCCCATTACAGACTCCTGAAACCTAGCAAAAGTCATCTTTGACTCAAGACAAGAATCCTTGAATACTTAGTCAAACATGACTTTTGCTAAGTTTCATGGGGGCAAGAATCCTTGAATACCTCCCATATGGAACTCTCCAGGCACTCCACCATGCCTAAATGACAGATTATCAGCCCCTTTATGGGAAAATGGATTTCAGAAATGAGGCCAATTATTGCGAGATAACAAAAAATTGTCATGGGATGAGCTTAACTCTCAAACACATCAAAGGTTATCAAGATTCAAATTCTATCAGCTTTCCTGCTGGGTTTCAAATCAGGATGAAAATGAAGCTAGTAATGAAGAATTGGAGAGCAGGTTTCTAGTCCCGAGCCACCAAAGCAAAGAAGTGGCGAAATGGTACTGGACTTTGATTAAAGATCTGCCACCGCTGCCTGTGGAGGAGCCCTGGAGAAGAGAACTGCCTTCCAGCGATATTTCATCTTTCTGGCAAGTATCTATATGCATGTTGTGGAAGGTTGTCAAAGCTGCATCATTGAGGAGAAATCATCTGTTCACAATCCACAGAGCCTATTGGACCCGAAGAGCCTTTCCAAGCTGGGAGGCGGAGAGAAGTTCTGTGTGAAATGTAATCTGAGAAGCGCAGACGACGTGCATGTGTTCTTGCAGTGTCCTCAGATCCAGGGCTTCTGGAGGCAAGTTGGTAAGATTATCTCAGAATAAATGGGCCAAGAAATTCAGGTAAGCCTTGTATTCATTATTTTTGGAATTTTACCTGAAGACAGTAGTACTATCATGTTGTAAACAAATCTAGGACCCTATTTAAATATTCCCGATTTATGCCCTTATGCGGTTATATCAAATCATATCCTTATAAAGGCATAAGAATCATACCCATATTAAGTCATAGCCAATGCAGTCCAAATACGGCAAGGCTACTCCCATAGACTCCTAGAAAGCACAACGTGTTCTTAAACAAACTAAGCCTCCAGCAGCCCAGGAATTCCCCCTGCTTCTGTATTGATTTATCCTAGAACTCCTGGAGTCATGAAAGAACTGCGAGTTCTTAGTGACGTCTTATGTCCAACCTTACGTCAAACTCGGCACCTTCCAGGTATAAATATACCAGCATCTGCCCTAGCAAAAGACACGGTGATTTGGAGCAGATCAGCTATCTACTTGCCCGACGCCCTGCTGTAGCGAGTGCCGAAGGAAGCCGACCCTCCCATTGACGCACTGAGAGAGACGCTGTCTTTTCTCCTGCCGAGAAATCCAGCTCCAGTGTTTCCCTGTCACCCTTGCGGGTTTCTGGGAGATTGAGTCCTGAGAGAGATACAAGACCTCCTTCATTCTATAACCAAGGTACGGAGCTGATTAGACCTTTAGAGAATTCTTGATTCAGATTCTTGTCAGAAACTATCTTAATTCAAAACTGCAGCTCACTTACTCTTCCCACGTACTAGGCTTAGGTTAGGTACACCGGGGTAGGCGTATCTTAGAAGCACCAGTTGAGTACGTTTAGTCATGATTATATCTATGTATATATGTTATCTATTTTAAACACTGTATGGCTTAGAAACCATACCATGCTTTTACAGTATTATTTCATAATACTCCTTTTACTGTACGCACTTTACTTTATGACAAGTATTGCAATTGTGGCAACTCACTTCTCTTGCATGAGAAAGAAGACTGTTCAATAAATAACCTCTTTTATTGAAACCGCCCGTCTCTCTATTTCTCTGCGCTTCTGGTGAAACTAAGCATGCACGATTGACTGAGTAAAATAGTTATCTATTGTTTCCGTGAATCTGGAGATATACTCCTTATTCTGGAGGGAGCAAAGTTGTCATGTTTATGCGGTTGTCAGAAACTAATCCCTTCTTGTGTACTCGAAAAAGTTTCTAGTGACCTCCGAGCTAGCTGGCATTCATAATTAAGTCTAACATATTCAATAGAGACCTAGTCGACCTAAGTCCTACGTCTAAACTATCGTTTATGTTATTCCAATGCGCAGAGCCTATTGGGAATATAGGAACTACACTACAATCAAACTGTCAAATTTCCAAACTTTATTACTGTTTGTTTTAATTCTGCTGGCAAGAAGAGAAATCTGTGTAAATTGGATATCACCTAATTCTCCAAAGTTGTTAGATTGGGTGTCCTCTGTTAAAAGAATCCACAAGTTGGATATGGGTTGCGAAGCAAAGAAAAAAACTAGGTTTTGGGGGTGTTGGGATAATTGGGATAATAATTTGGGTTTTGCAAACTTCCAGCACGTATATAAGTCCAATGATTATGAAGCAAGTGAGTTCCTGGTAAAATAGTTTATGTATAAACTATGGGCTCGACACTATCCTTGATATTCCCAAGTGTCATGTGGTTGGCATCTCTAAAAACCCTGGGGGTGGAAAGGGATCTACAGGATTACATATCCCCTCTACTGGCTCCAGGAGGGTGCCATGGTACTGCTTTATGACCACTTACTTTATTTCTTTAATGAGGAAAAAAAGATGAAAAAAAGAATCCTGGAATACAATAAAACCATGAAAGGTTGCCAAGTGGAAAAGATGGATAGCCAACTTCTTATACCAAATGTAAGCCTTACGAAGAGCAGCTTAAGGTTCCAACCTCTGATCTACTCTGTCAACACCACCCATGTGCCTGTTATAGTCTAAAATGCACACAGGTTTGCGTGCTTCAGCAACCGGACCCCAAACAGTCACAGGTAAAGTGCTTTCATCATGGAGGGTAGTCAGCATGTAGACATCTCTCCTGTCTGAAAACTTCACAGTTAGAAGTTCCTTGCAACGCAATGTACTGCAGTGTCCCCGCACAAGCTTTTGACAAACTATTCCTTTAGGGAAACCTTTACGGTTAGAGCGGATTGTGCCACAAGCAACAGTTTCTACTTTGGCCAATTCCCTGAACAACCGCACACCAGTGTAGAAGTTATCTACCTTTACATGGTGACCTTTGTTAAAAAGTCCTCTACCAAGTACCCACACAATTTTCTCAGTCACTCCAAAAGTGGACGGACAACCAGGGGGTTTATCCTGGATTCATTACTGGTGTACACCCTGAAATTAGAGACATATCCAGTCCTAGTGTCACACAGCATATACAGATTAATTCCATAGTGTGCCCTCTTACTTGGAATGTATTGCCAAAAACCAAGCGGCCCTTGAACAAGACCAAAGACTCATCCACTGCTATATATTTCCTTAGATCATAGATCTCAGAAAATCGATCAACAAAGTGATCAATGACAGGCCAAATCTTAAAAAGACGATCAAAAGCAGGGTGATCTCGTGGCAACGCTAAACCATTATCGACAAAATGCATCATCTGAAGCAGAAGCAAATACCTATCATGACTCATGACTGCCGGAAATATAGCAGTTGCCATCAAGGGACTAGTAGACCAATATGAAGACATTGATGGCTTCCTTAGCAAGCCCATCAAAAAAGTTAAACCCAAGAACTTCTTCATCTCTTCCAGATTTGTGGGAGTCCACCGGGTAGCTCTAGCGTGGGGCTTAAGGCTGGCACTTTTGTCCCTCAAAAACTGCTTGGCATACAAATTAATCTGCTCAACAATCTCTGCCAAAAACACATCGTCAATAAACAACTGAAAAAAATTTACCGGCAACATTTTTCTGTATTCACTCTACACCCTGGAACACCAGTAAAGTCTGGCAATGCTGGCTGCACTATGCCTGTGGTAGCCCAGAGGTCATCACTTCCAACCGGAAGCCTTGCAGCCCCAGGCTGCACCCAGATGCCTCTTGCTGCACTATCGGCACATCAATACAGGCACTTCACCTGTACTAAGAGTCGCTTAATCCACACTGAGAGTGGCTTCATCATCCGATGATTCCATGTGGAGAAAAAACACACTACCTTAATCTTCCCCTCCCTCTTCTGCCTCAGATGCAGAGACAGTCTCTGAACCATGGTCAGAGGAAGACTCAAAAAGCATACAAACAACCTGCTGAGCAGTAATCCTGCAGCTAGACATTATCCTTACTCAGAAAGGAGACTGCACAAACAAGTCAACAATAACCAACACTGTGCAAAATAAGTAAGTAAAGAAAATGTGTGCCTTAATCTCAAAGATCTATATACTCAAAAAATATACCATTCACTTGCAAGAGACAGCTACACTCACCAGCACCTACTCTGCAGAGAGGCAGCAAAAACCAACGATATCCCACTAGAAAGAAAAAAACAAAACCAATTACTCACAAGACAACAAAATACACATGGGGCACAAATGCAGAAAAATCTTCAAAAAAATTATTCCCCTAAGGAAGTGGCCCTTGCTCAAGGGGTCGCTTCCAATATAATTAATAAAAATCCCTGGTGTCTAGTGGGCTTTTCTGCCTGGGGGCAGAAAGGCCAAATAAACAAACTGATCTGCCCCCAGGAGGCGCAGAATATACTTTTTTTTAAAATAAGGCCCCTGGAAGCGAAACTCCCAAATAATTGGGCGATTTGTCCCGGGGGGGGGGGGGCAGAAAAGTCTTCAAATTATATATGTCCCTAAGGAAGCGACCCTTGCCCAAGGGGTCGCTTCCTTTCATTACAAAAGACATCCCTGGTTTCTAGTGGGGGCATTACTGCTGCATGATTGCGACGCTGTACGCGATCGTGCAGCAGGAATGCCCTGCATTGAGCCATCAGGGGAGAGGAAACACTGTTTCGTCTCCCCCAATAGCTCAAGGCATGTGGATCTGACCCCCGTGGCTCATGACGGAACCGCTCCATCATGAGCACTGAAAGGGTTAAAGGAAGAGCCCAAGCACTTTAGCACTACTTAGTAGTGGTGAAGTGTGCAGAGTTTTAAAAGCCAACAAAAAATCGAATCAGAAAATAGGAGGGTGAAGATGAAACATTTTGGGGTGGCTCTACAGAGAGGGCCAGGCTCAACAGGTTGCCTTTGTTCTTTTGGGGCTCGGACTCCTCAGATTACCACATACAACATGGAACAGTGGACAACCCCACTTCAGCCATTGGCTGCCTTTAATGAAGGACAGTATTCTTCTCTTTCACACAGGAAACAGAGATCTATTGGTGAAGGGAAGTAGTTCCCTTCCATGCCAGGCACTCCTATGCCAATGTGTGCTTTTTGAGACAAAAAACATATTGATGCTTTTCGCTACTGTATTCTACTGCAGGTGTTGAAGTGAATCCTGTGCTCCTCTGTAATCTCAGCACTTGGACAGAGGGTCGTTAATAGCCCAGTGAAAACACAGACCTGAGCCGAGGATGAATTGAAGGGGAGTTTGGACTGGTGTCAGAAAAAAACTTGAAAAATAGGTGTAAAAAATAAGTAAAAGTGAGCAAACTGATATAAAAGGATAAAGAACAGCGGAGGGAATGGAAAGGAAGAGGATAAGAGAGTGGAAAGAAAATTTGAAGTTGAGGTCAAAAAAAGAAGGAAAATATGCAAGAGAGAAAGATAGACAAGAATATCAATACCTAGAATGAGAAAGAAAACAGGTGATAGAATGAACAAGCATCTGCAATGCAATAGGTCTTGCATTTATGCGAGTTTGAGCTATTTGCATTGCAAATAACGATGCCTTTTTTTTTATGTTTTGTGTTAGAAAGGGGTTCTGACACTCTGAGCTACCTGGATTTTTCACTTTTTGGGCACCTATTTGTTGAGTTTTTACTGTGGGAGAGCCTCATAGGTTGGGACTCACCCACAATGAAGTCATGATGAAAGATACAGCATGTGGATTTTACTGGTGTCCACCTAGCATGACTAGGATGCTGCGCAGCAGCTGGAGTATGGGGCACCGGGCTGGATACATGCAGACACATGTGTACATGCGTGTGCACATGCGTACGAGCTGCGCAGGGGAGAATCCTGGCATGCGCAGTCCAAGAGCAACTACAAAGTGAATGATGTGGCAGGACGTACGCACAGTTGGGTGGTGACATGTGGAAAGAAACATGCCTGGGAACGTCAGTGTGCTTTACAGTGTTTATTCCATTATTCTCTTATGGGGATAGGGAACACATGGGCTAGTTTTACTTCCCTAGGACCTACACATTCTAGACACGCACCAAAGTCCACTGTAACCTATGTGAGAAGAAGTAATCTGCAGAGTCCAAAGTCATATTTGTACTGCTTTTGGGTCATCCAGAAATGTTATATTTCTCCGAGTCAGCTCATAACCAAGGCCTGACTGGGGGCTGACCCCAGCAGCCTGGATTGATGACCTTCCCTCCAAGGAGAGAAGGTGGGTGTAGCTACAGGCTAATCCATCAGGAGCTGTCACCTTGTGCCAGGCACCTAGCTGCACAAGGGAGAAGGCAGCTCTGGTGGGAAGGGGCTTTCAGAGACCATGTGTCAGGAGACCCTGGACGACGCCATCTTGAACCAACCCAGAGGCGTGAGCAAGAAGAAGGGAGCAGGGGCAGTGAAGTGATGTGTCGCTCGTTGATAGGACAAACATAGATTTCCTGCCAGCCTCCTCCCCAAATTTTAAATAGTGTTTGCACAGGAAGAAAAGCTCTCTCTGGGGTGTGGTCTGCTGAGGCAGAAGGTGCTGGAGCCTGGCACAATGGGCAGTTGGAAGGAGGAACCCCCTGACTGGCCCAGGATCCTGAATTGCGCCAGGAGAATATACCAGGACCAGCTACTGGAGAAGCGCAGTCTCCCTCAGCAAACGTGAAGAAGTTCCTCCATAAGTCTCATGGGGACTAAGTAGAATAACCCCTCAAGGGCTCAGCAAGGAGTCATCTGCATCCCCATGGCTGGAACTTTTCCTCTATAGCTGGGGATGCTCTAAGGACTGCCTCAAGGAGTGAAATGTTGGGTTGGGGAAGTGTGGAGAAAGGCATCCCCTGGAGGTGAAGAGGAGTAATTGCACCCGTAGTGCCTTTACTAATGTTATTTCTTCCAGAGGGACTGAAGGTCACATGTGTAATGTGAAGTACCTGTGTAAGGTGATGTCATAAGCCAAATGAGAATATGTTGCTTGACATTCCTGCTAGGGTGTCAGGGCTGTATATGCTTAATCCTGTGATCCATCTGTGATGCCTTTAGGGGCTGTAATTGCAACGCATTCTAATGTCCAACAAATGTGATAAGTACTGTCATTTTAAAGTGATGCTTAAATAATGTGTTCTTGCTGTTGCGCTTAGGTGAAGAACCCAGGCTGGTAGCCCTTACGGTTTAGAGCTGTATACTGGTCAGTAGGAAATGCTCAATCAGGGTTGTGTGTCACCAGGGCAGGTGTACCTATTTTAAATGCTGGTTGAGGTAACGCGGTGGGTCGCGCTGGTATGATGCCAGTGCGCAAGGCCCTCGCTCCAGGTTAGGTTGAACTGACTGCATTTGGGGGCAAGATGATGTGCATACAAGGGAGTGGTGGTACTAGACCCCACCCCCCCTGCGGGAGGGGTGGAGATGTTATGCAATGTCACTAAGTGATTCCAACAGCTTATGTATAATTGTAAATTGGTGCATAGTATTGAGTAGTGTGTGTGTTTAATAAATGTACTCTTACTTTTATAAAGCAAAGTACAGACTGGACAATCAATTATTGAGTTTTATTGCTGCACACCTGTAATGACGATTACTAGCCCGCACCACCTCCCTTGAGAAAGCCTCAGGCTGCTCTGCAAAGCTGCCCTCTCAGAGTCAGGCGCTACAATTGGGTGTTTGGTTCCCAGTGAAGGACAAATGTAGTCATGTTATTTGTGCAGGCCTCACAGATACTGCCTTGTTTTCTAACATTGTGGTTTTTAAAACAAAAATAAATGGCCTTTACAATGGCAATACCTTAAACTCTCACAAATGTGAGACCTATTGCATTCCAAATGCTTGTTTCGCACAATTGCTCTCCCATCTTCCATGTTGGTGTTCTTTCTGGATGGGATCTATTTATATAGGTCCAAAAAGCATTTTTTTTAATTGCTATGAAATCACGGGATGATCCAAAATCCGGGCAATCCTTTTTTTTAAAACAAGCGCAGTCTCCTGCGCTTGTTTCTTTTTCAGCCCCTGGGTAGGCCAGTTCCTAGGGACATATTTAAATATTAAAAAAAGGGGGAGGGGTGCTTGTGGCCCTCCTCCCTAGTGCTGGTTTGGGCCTCAGGGAACACCTTCACCCACATCTTGAAGAGTAAAATTATGAGGAGGGGGCCGTGGGGTTGCGGCTGCGGCAGTATTAGCAAAAAACATGCTGTATGAAATAGTGTGAAGTGCTGACTGCCAACTAAGGCTAAAAATAAATTTCTACTTAGATACCCTGCGGTTTTTTAATGTAATGGCACGACGTGATAATCCCACTAATGTGTCAATCACATGAATAAATCTGGTACAATAACAAGTGCAAAGTATTCCCGAATAGGGCACGTGCAGACGGGGCATGAGTAGGGTACTTGGGTGCATGGCAAAGGATTACGATTAAACACAAGGCCAGCCTACTACCTCGAAAAAGCAAATATGTTGCCATATGTGGTCCATTTCTGCTACCTCTAAGGATAAAGGAAAGATGGCTGAGACTCTAAATGCCAGACTCTGTGACCACAAGTCTTGGGGTCCAGTCCTGGTTCACTAACATCAGGGCTTTAAGTGGGCCGGGTCCTGCCTGTTCTCAGCACCTGCAGTTTTTAAAAGCTGGTGCTGAGACGGGTCCCAATCGGGCTCTCCATTTTTACCCTCAAGGTGAAAAACTTCAGAGCCTTGAAACTCATTTTTCAGTTTTATATAGCACAAACTTGGAGCGCTTTACATGAGCACCAGTTACATGACACAAGGACAAATTCATTTTTTGAATCACAGGACGTGAGGCTCGAACCTGTATTCTCAGCCCAAGGGTCGGCTGCTCAAGCCTTTGGCCACAACCTCGCCCACATGAGCCAGTCACATTTTTAATGTTATATACAATGAAGTGATAGTTGTCGCTTATTTATCTTATGCAACTTACAACCATTGACAAAGCCCATAGTCCTGGCTTGTTGTAGGTGTAATGTTACTTGTTGTGTTATGTATCTGGATGGATTACTGCAAGTGGGGGTGCGCCAGTGAACTTTGTGTGGTATCAAACATAGTCCTTTATTTCAAATTGTTATTATTCTATAAGGAAGTTCAATAGTAAACAACACTCAGCCAACGCGTTTCATTCCCTCAAGGGGAACTTCAACAGGGCTTATAAAATTGTCAGGTGATATCCAAAAGTCTAGTTGCCCATTTACAATTCTCTCGAGTGTATTGTGCTGGAAACCATTGGAGTTCTCACAGGCATAATAAGGCCTGCATGTTGCGAACCGCAAAGATGCCTGTCCGTTCGCACTCCAGAGTCTAAAATGAATGCACAGAAGCAGAAAAATGCCAGTAGGGCGACACATTCTGCTGAGTACAGATTTTCCGCTTTGGTGTTTTAAGCCAAGCAATAAATTACAGCGGCCACGACCCTATGAGAGCCCCCCAGTTTTTTTTATCCCTGCCTAACGTGCACAAACACCCCGGTAAATCACTTTATCTTCCACTCACTGTATGGGGTCTGAGTTTTGACATAAGTAAGGGGTGTGAGATGGGTGATCGCGACTGCAGCTCGCGTCAGAAAAAACCCCCCAAAAAACAACTTCTGTTTGAGGTGGGTGTTCACTTTTCAGGTATATTTTGCTTCCACCTGCAATGCTGAACAAAAGGTGGGCATTTTTAGATCTTGCTGATCCAACGCGCATGCGCTGTCAGCAAGACATTTAGTAACTGGCTTTTTGAAGGGCTTTCTCCGGCCACCAGCGAGTGGTTGCGGGCGGGTGCTTAAGAGCACAGGCGCCATCTCGTGGGCACCCTTACAGCCACAATTACTTTCCCTTTCGCGGCGCCGATGGCCGCGCGGCCAATGCTTGTTTGTAGCTCGTTATGGGTCTTGTTTGAATGACTTCTGTTTTGGGGAGATTATGCGGTTTCTTGCGAGTAGCTTAGCCATACATTCATTTTTTTTGTATGTTTTTTAAAAAGACCGATTTATTATTTCTCAAGACGTTTGAGTTTTACAAGATTGCTTGTCGGGATTGCAATGATTTTTCACGAAAAACCTGAATTTGAACTTCTAGGGTAGTACGGGGGTAACTTTCACCTCAGAAGGTTCAACTAACAGATCTTTTCATCGCTGTTACTTTTCGTCAATCCCTGCAGAATGCGCTGAATATTTCTTTCAAAGGTTGGTGCTATGCTACATGTTTTCATCATTGGTGGCACCGGCGGATATTTACCCCACTTCGATGCCCCTCAGCGGGAACAAACCCCTCTCCTCCACAGTTGTTCTGTTCGTGGCAGACTCAAGACTTCTCTGGTGAAGAGGTTACAAAACACACCTAAATATTCCCTCCATTAAATGTGTGCATGTCCACTTTCACTTTCACAATGCATCTGGGCCATGCGGCCGTGTGTATATGTCTCGCATTTAAACGCGAGACATATAGCATTGCAAATATTTCATACTCGTGTTTCTGCTGTAAGCTCCGGCGATGTTGTTCGTTACTAGTTTTGTGAATGTATGAGCCCCCATTGTCGCCTACCTGGCACAGCCTCAAAGGATTCTCGGTTTCACGTTTTGATTGTCTAAAACCCCACACGAAGAGGCAGCGCAATAAACAGGGTGTGCTCGGAGCTGCTGCCCTCAGAGGCTGATAAGACTCTGGCTCGGGGCCAAGAGCTCAGACGAGCACCCTTGGCCCGCTACTCTTTTAATGAAGTGACGTTATTTTCTTTGGATTTTCCGCATCCTAAAAGGGAAGTGGGGGGTCTGGAGGCAAAGGGGAAAAGCAAACACAAGAGACAGAAAATATACACTATTGAGACAAGGAGCCACAGTGAGTGTTGTTTGACCCCCGCACTAGTCACTATGGCCAGGGACTGCCGGAGGACCCCCCCCGTTCCGTTAACAAACATTATTAAAAGGACATGAGAGGGATTTCTTTTGCCCACGGCCGTATTTATTAAAACATAAAAATAAATAAAAAATTGAAATAAACAATTTTTACACAATTACGCAGAAAACGTTACACAACATTTGATTACAATTGATATATACAGATATCAGATGGCTAACCTTAACATAATTCTAGTACAAGGTATTTCCTATCCAAATCTAACGTATCAATAACATTATACAATATTTCTTTTCTGAGTATCCTATTTGGGCCTACGGCAAGGTCACTAACTGGTGTCAGATCCTTATCACTTAAACCACGCACTCCTGTCGGAGTGTGCATGCGTAGAGGGCCCGTTCACCATGAGGGTACTTCCCCCCTGGTTACCCCCGTACGCCCTATTAACCACGCCCTTCCGTCGAAGTGCGCATTCGCAGAGGGCCCGCTTATCGTGAGTGTACTTCCGCCCCCGGTTACCCCCGTATGCTCTATTAACTCCATTAAAGGGGGCCCTTGTATCTCTGCGCCGTTTACGTGCGGGTTGGCCAACCAGCCTAGAGAAACCGTGACTCCCCTCTCCCCCGCACCCATGTAGCCAACAGGCTGTAACTGCCCCTGGAGTTCTAGGAGAGACCACTTGTCCCTCCCTTTGGGCGACCCCATTCAAGAATGTCGCCGCCCCCTAAGGATCTTAAATTTATTGCTCACCAATTATGACCTTACCGCCACAGGCCAGCGTAGTTGACCGATTATCTGGTCCACCCCAACCTCCTACACTGAAAGGTCATGCCCTGTCCTTAAAATTCACAAACCTATCCGTTATATTTTTAATTTTCTTAGTCCGCCTATCAGGCCCTACCAACTCACTGCAAGGTAATGTCCTGTCCCTATATGCCATTAACTAGGCAAGAAGATTCTCTGCAATGGTTTCATCTCCGGGTGTGCACAAATGGACTCCGTCTTTTAAGAAGCACTACCCCCCCCAGATGCACCCCTGGGCTGTAGTCTGTAAGTATCAAGCCCTAGCTAGCCTCACCATTTTTGATACTAGGTATTTGTTTCCAGAGGCCCAATGGCCTCACAGACTCGCTTCCCCCTATTAGAAGCTCTGGAATGTCTGCGCCAGGGTGCGAGATAGATATGCCAAGGGCTGTCTGTTTCAGGGAAATTAGACCTGCCGCCATGGGGCCACCAGATGGGCCCAATTGATGGCATCACGCTGTGCCCGATAAGACACAGCACCCCAGACACTGACACACATTGTTGGGGCAATTGGAAGGCTACCCAGGGAACCACAGGCCCCAAGATCTCCCACTGGCATATCATGAAGTCCGTGAAGCACCTACACCTGACCACTACGCTCTGGGAAATGCTTCGTGTATGCCTACCTCCTTACTATGGAATATCCCCACCACGCAGTGTCTGCTACGATGGCAACTGGGAGCACGGGTGCCTTAAAGGCGGAGTACTGCTTCCCAACAAGGGGTGCTGAGGTGTTTCATACACCTATTACTCCTGGGTTTGGCCAAGCTGGCAAGGCACACCCCTGTAAAGCAGCGTACTGTTACATTACTACGGCAATTGGTAACGTACCTATATACCACCATACCACCATGGGGGCACTAACTGGGCACAATTGATTGTATCACGCTGTGCCCGATAAGACACGTCACCCCAGATACTGACACTTATTGTTGGTGTAATTGGAAGGTTACCCCGGGGAACCAGAGGCCCCAAGATCTCCCATAAGCCTATCATGAAGTCCGTGAACCACCTACACCTGACCACTATGCTCCACTATGGAATGTCCTAACCATTGCAGTGTCCACTATGGTGGTACCCGCAAGCACAGGCGCCGTTAAGGTAGAATACTGTTTCCCGACAAGGGGTGTTAAGGTGCCTGTGAAGCAACATACTGCTACATTACTGCGGCTAGCACAACCTATGGTTAACACACCTATAAACAATCAACTCAGTGTTGGCACCTCTTGAGCCCTTAATTGATCGCCCATCACACTTGATGCCGTCGCTTGCCACTCACGTTCTGGATCTGCCGGTTCCCTTGGCTGTTCACCTCTTGCAGTTGTTGCGGTGTGGAGCACTTCCCAGGTATCCGCCATGGATCTGGTCATACATAAATGAAAACAAACACAAATGATTTTGGCTTTGAGTCAAAAGATACAGTACACATGCCAGCCCTACTTCATGAGACTGACCACCCCTCTTCACCCACGTGGATGTCACACTATATAAGTGTTCATGCACAGGGTGTAGAAACACCACGTGACAAACCACAGACAGGTACAAGCAAAAGGGGGAGGAACGTTACCGTGTGATGTCACACGGCCATCCACTGCACAGTTGCCCAAACATGGTTGCCGAGGTACTGTGTGGCACAATAAATTACTGTGCATACGTGTATGCGCACGAGGGTGTATAGATACCGTGTGACAATGACCGGCATACCACGCATACGGGTAGACGCGGACCGGTGTCATAGCACTGCGTGAAATAACGCACTTCTGCAACACATGTGTACCTATAATTGGTGCCTTGATGGTTCTGCCACAGACCCCTAATCCATATGCGTAATTGCACCTGCGTGCGGAGGTACTCTAGAAGGTGTGACATCAAGGCTTGAGATGTACTGCTTTGACTTCGTAAGTGTTGATAATGTATTTGAGCGACCTCACCGAGGCCAGTGCCTCGCAGGACTGACCTCAAACCTTGTAATCAATTGCTGTAACATGCTAGGCGTAACTCCTACAGTACGTATTAGGCTGAATATATAATTTGTGTCTCTTGTGAACCGATCCATACTCAATTTAACCGTGAATGGTCCTTACCCATACGTGTTAATGTGAGAGGCTAGCATAGCATTAGTTTTATTACATAAAGATCATTGAAAATCCGACATTCAATGAGCGCGTCCAGATGTGATGCCAACAGTAAGGCAAGTCACGTTTTGCCCTAAAAAACACCCATGGTTCACCCATTCTGGTGGCAACAAATTGCCCCGACTAGCCCTTTGATACCAAATGCTATTAGAAGTTTTATTGTGAGAGCTTGTTATAACATCTGTTGTATTAAATGAGGAACATTGAAAGCTGACTTTCAATAAGAGCGCCAACCCTTGCCCTTCATTTTCATTACATGATGGGGGGGGATGTCACTTCATATTTCCTGCACTGGAGATTAAGTGATCTGCCCAGCATCACCTCTTTTCCGTTATATTGATGCGATATACAGGTGACCTGACAACTGCAACCTTTGAAGGAGCAGGCCAGGTGCATCTCCCCTCTTGGATCCCTATGAGAAGAGCTGCAAACGCAGTGACATGCCCACAGCTAACCCGTTGTGACCGACTAGAGGGGCATGCGCAGGCTGGGTGTTTCTAATAATTAATTAACCATGTTTTGAATCGTTTTTGGATGAAATAGAGCCTCCCCTTGCCAAGACTCTCTTCCTGAAGTTCAGGTATGGGAACCTCATGCTGAATTCCAATACTGAGCGTTGGACAAATAAAAAACTGGACTGTCCTAATAGTACAAGTGAGAGATGTCCTATGTGCTCAGAATTATGTAAGGAGAATGAGGTCCATATGCTGTTTATATGTAAAGCATACCTGAAAGCCCGAAAAAGATGGCTCAAACCAATGTGTGCTCTTTTAGGCACTAGATCTTGTCTTACAGCATACAGGATCCTAAAAACTAATACTGCACAGTTCATCGTATTCAGTATCAGTAGGTTTCTTCATTCAGTTTTTATTGTCCGAAAGAAAATGGGACAGGTGCTCTGAAGATGGATAGACTTTAAATAGTGAATTTTGCTGCTAAAAATTGTATTTTTCCGCTGAATGAACTATGTTTTTGATTTAACTGGTGAGAATTAATTTTACATCCTATTTTTGTAATTATTGTCTTAATTGATTTTACGCATGTATTATGTTCTAAATGTATGAGCTAATGAATGTATATATGTGTGTCTTTTATGGCCGCTGGCCGAAATAAAGAAATTAAATAAATAAATAAATAATTAATTTTAACACAGCCGTTTTATTGTGGGAATCCAGCCTAGCTATTGCATTACGATCAAACTGTAATTTGAGAGCACTTAGCATCGTACCACCTGTATTACGTGCGGTACGTTGAAATTAGGCCTGTTATGAGAGTGCATTACAGCAGGAACATTGAAATCCCAGCCCTCAATCTAAATCGCTTAGGTCGCACCAGCTGCAGTACATCAGGAGCACAGAAATCACTGAATTGGGAGCGCCAAGCGTATAACTGGTTGCATTACATGAGTCACTGCAGTACATGAGGAGCACTGAAATCACTGAATTGAGAGCGCCTAGCGCATAACTGGTTGCATTACCTGAGTCACTGCAGTACATGAGGAGCACTGAAATCACTGAATTGAGAGCGCCTAGCGTATAACTTGGTGCATTATTTGAGTCACGTACCCCCCCTGTCAATTGAAAACGCACAGCAGAGCTCCAGTTGCCTTCTCAGAGGAACATTGCTCTCACGCTTCATTGTGCGTGCCTCCAAGCTGCATTACATGGGGGAATCCGAATCACTTTCAATTGCGAACCCCTAGCTAAGCACCAGTTGCTATGCACGAGGAAACATTCAAAACCGACTTTCAATTCAAAACACTTATGGCACCATTTGCCGTACACAATGCGGTAATGAAATCAGTATTTAATTGGGAGCGCTTAACCTGGGGTCATTTATTTCGGTCTGACCAACACAACTCCCTAATTACGTGAAAGAGTGTTGTTTAACTGTTTGCACCACCCAGGTCACAGGAGAGCACGGCGCACAAAATCTGCAGTTTACTCGCTGTTCTCTGCTTCTTGTCAAGTGAGGGGCTCGTGAGATTCTGTGAACATGTGGCGCAAGATTCCTTCGGACACAGACAGGAGAAAGAAATGGATGCAGCCCGGTGCGCAGCAGCCTAAGACGCGTGTGTTTAACCTGCTGAGGGACTGAAATTCAGCTTTTGTAAGAGGATAAAAGAAGACTTTGTCTATTCTATCTTGAAACGATTTTCTTGGAGAATGACAGTAAAAGATGCACATGGCGGAGCCAGATAAATGGAGTGCAACAGACTAAGTTACAGCTTGCGAGTGCTGAATTAACAACCAGACAATAGCATGGTCTATTGAATTGGACTGCAAGGCATTAATACGTGCTTAATATCAGTGGTCGAAGTGGGCGGGAACGGCAGGGCACGGCGTGCCCCTACTTCTTTAATTCTGTAGATTCCGTTCCCCTACTTTTTAGGTTTTGCCTGGCGAAAACGATGCAAAAGCATCGTTTCGCTAGGTGAAAACCTAATGAGTATAGTATGGGGCTGGGAATCCGCCCCCGTCTTTCATTGGCTAGCTCCATAAATGGAGGCTAGCCATTGGAAGACGGGCCTGTCCGTCAATGCCGGACCAGATTCGGGGGCGTTCCCGAGAATTTTTGGCTTTTGGCTATGTCACGCTACGTCAGCCAAAAGCCGGGAACGCCCCCGAATCTGGTCCGGCATTGCCGGCACCCGCCTTCCTGCTCGGGGCCGTGAGAAGGAGCAGCTGAAAGGCCTCAACAACCAGTTCGTCTCCTTCATCAACAAGGTAGGCTTCTAACGGTTGTTTTGGCTGCAAAGAGAATCTGGTCTCGTGCTCAGCCAACACGAAAAAAAAACAAATAAAAAGAATTCAAACGCTTTGGTGAGATGGGATGTTTCCTACCAGGCGAGGGTGTGACATCATCGCGAGCAGACCGCGTTCTAAAGTATGTGTTCGTAGACCGGTCTTTTGAAGGCTTGGCTGTTTGTTTGCCTTTTAGGCACAATCTTTATGATGTTCTGTACGGGCAATCAGTGTCGTTTGATGAGAAGCCAGTTAGCAAAGCCGACGGGGCGCCTGTACCTGCCTGCTCCACCCTCTTATGTGAATAGCCTCATCCGTCTGAGACTGAAACTGATAACCAGTGGTCCACTTTGCGCGCACAGTTAAGGAAACATCCGCCCTGTGGTGACGTTTTTGAGAAAGCACCAGTGGGTTACTTTCTGAAAGTGAGCTGGTTCACTCTTGTAGCGATAAACCTGTTCCGGAAGTGCAGGAAAGCAGATTCCAATCTCGACCAAACTGGAGCAGCCTTTCATCCTACCTGAATAAAATGAGTACCTGCCTGGTGAGCATCGTTGAGCACACACAACCCCCGAAGGTTGGGGCCTTTGTGTGTGCACTTTCGAAAGTGGCACTTCTGAATACTGATACATTCAAAACAACAAACTGAAAAAAATATATAAACTTTTTTATTTAGTTTTATTTTTCAAATATTCTCATTAACTGAAAACAGGGCAGACACTGCACAATGTATGCACGTGCCACTTGAACAGAGCTGAGCGCTGTATGCAAACTGGGTTTTCTCCGGTGGTGGTGGGCTGCCTGGGAGTAGGGTGGACTGACATCCACAAACCATGCCCCCGTAGGTCTCATTCTAAGAGTCATCCCACAGTGTAGGGCTGGTTTGCTGTTTTTGGTTTCCAGGCCGGACCTGCTCTCAACCTGTGAACGGAGAGGTTTCTGGGAGTGAGAGTGGGCTGTTACTGCACTGTGATGTGGGGTTCTTTTAAAAAGTCTCTTCCCCTACTTCCTAACATAGAGCAAGGTTGGGGCGAACCTTATGGGTCTGAGGAAATCTTTCCAATTCCTAAGTGCATAGATGAAGAATGCCTTTGTGTTTACCTTTTGTACTTCTTTATCTCCAGAGCAATGCATCTAAATGGCACGACGCTCTGGGAACACAATAGTAACGCATAGTCATCTGGATAATGTAATGCACACTTTTGAGTTTCAACTGACCTGAATAGGTCTACGTGTACATTTTCGAAAGCAGCGTGAAGATAGTTCTCAGTATCTCACAAAAGCATAGCCGGCCCTACAGCTGGGTTGTGTAAGACCATCAGTTCTTCTCACAGCGACTTATGATCAGCAGCATACAGTACTGCATGTTCAATAACCTGCAGCCCGTAAGGTCTGGATCAATCTTATTCTTTCTGGTCCAGCTCATAAAGGGTCATCAACATCTTTTATCCAACTTCTAGGTACTTGATTACGATGCATTGTTTAGCCAGAACCAAGGGTAGCATTGCCGCTTTACCAAATCTTTGTGCGGCAGCCTTGGTGGTGGGTTCCTAAGAAGAGTGTCAGGCCTCAGCACTTTAGATTTAAATCGAGCACTCCCGATTATACTATGGGGGATGCTTTAACAGCTTCTCATAGCTCACTGGGGAGAATTAAACTTTCCATCTCATCTGAAATAGTTGCGTACCACAACCAAGCTGTTCTCTGCCTCCCACTGTATTCCATGTTATGGTTTCCTAAAATAGCTGTCGGATCTGTTTTTAATGCTCATAAAAGGTGTTAGACAAAGCTTCACACTGATGCGTGTTCCTTCTTGCTTGTTAAAATGATTTTTTTTAAAGCTGTTACTAAAACGGATTTTCTTTACGTAATCTCTGAGAATTTTAAGAAATGGGTACAGAGAATGTAGGTGTATGTCAGATTTGAAGACTTAACCGGAAGGGGGCTCGCGTGCGCATGCGCATATGGAAGGTCAGATTCGTGGTGCAGCCAGTACTGCAATCCGAGCTCTGCAAACAGCTTAAGATCATCCGCTCGGGCTGCCTCGAGGGTCCCTTGTCCCGGTCTGAGCTCCTCCGTGGTTAGCAGTGGAGGCCTCCGGAGTCTTTCAATTACAAATCTAACTTAAGGGTTTGAAAACCGGAAAATTTAGACCCACCCACCCACCATTCCATCCGTCTGTCACCCAGGTGTATCGTCCAGGAAAGTGGTGTCCAATTTAGGCCAGAATATACCTGATTCATGCCAGATTTTCAAGATTTCCACAGATTATGTAAATTGCCACCAGTTGCCTTCATTATGTAAATGTATCATACGTGTACATACTGAAAATCTGTCATCCGCCTAATGTCAAACTGTGTTGGACACCCTAGCTGCATAGCCTCATCCAGGACTTTGCAGAAATGCACTACACTTTCCAGGTAGTTACGCTGCGCACAGTGCTTACATTTTCATCAGCTCCTCCAAGTGACCAGGATTTTGGCACAGTGCATTGTAACAGGTGGCTAGTATCCATACTAATAGAAACAATGACCGTTGCATAAAAAGAGTTGTTAGCTCCCAGGTATTGTGTTTAAAACATGTATACTGATGGCCAGCTTGTCACTGTGGATCTCTTGGACCACCCTTGCTCGTGTAAGGACTATAAGGAAACTCTATTTCAGAAGATCAGCCTCCACATCCCCCCAGCAGTGCTCAACCTTCACATCCACATGGCACATGCTTTTTCCTCAGCAGCAGGTTGCCTGTTCTAGCCAGGAGATTGTCCATGTAAATCACAATGGGATTTCTGACGCATCCATTTTTTTGTTTTAACAATTGCATAAATGAAGCTTCCCATTTTCAGTTTCTTTAGGCCAATAGAACAGCAGTGAATTGCATCCTATGTAGTTTTGCAGTAGAAAGCGTGGGACTTTTAGGTACTGGTCATTTACATAATCTAGCCACAATATTATAAGGGTGAGACTGGATTTTAGTTTCTGATGGGACCCAGGTACAGCATTATATGTGTCTGCATTATGTAAAACGTACTTCTAGTGATTTCATTAACATGAGGGCATCTAGCATACGTTTGACTGTATGATCACTGCAGGCTTTATTTTTTATCTCAACAAAACAAAAACAAAAGTGTGCTCAGAACTGCGGGGCTGAAATTCCACCACAAGAATTGCCAGAGCCTACTCTGATCAGGCAAGGCTAGATGGATGCTATACCATCTCGATGAGCCTCGTGAAAGACGTCTAGACTGGCTAACTAGCACCAGAATAAACGGGAACGGCCACATGGTTCAGCTACACACAGACAATTGCCATCAATCCTCCTAACCAAACAGCACAATACAAAGAGGATATGCACCTCAAGGTTGATGAGATCTGCCACATGTGACTGGCATCTTGGAGGACTCTCTCCAACTCTGTTATAGTCCTTCCCGTCCAAACAAGCATTTGCAATTCAATAGGTCTCACATTTAGGCGACTTTCAGCTATTGACATTGCAAATAACAATGCCTTCTATTTTTGTTTTCGTTTTTAAAACATAAATAAAAGGCATTGTCATTTACAATGCCAATAGCTTAAACTCGCGTAAATGCGAGACCTATTGCATTGCAAATGCTTGGTTTTTTTAGGTCACTGTCTGTTAGTCAGAGTGCATTTCACCCAATCATAGTCTTACAATACACACTGCTCTGGGTAATGTGAGCCACAGGGAAACCAATCGTGAGGCGAGGGACCGCGTGTGATCTTCGGCAGCCTGTCACTCACTCTTCCCTTTCACCACACTCTCCTTCTCTCACTGACTCTCTCTCTTCTGCTCATACTCTCATCCCGTCACTCACTCTTCCCTTTCACCACACTCTCCTTCTCTCACTGCCTCTCTCTTCTGCTCATACTCTCATCCCGTCACTCACTCTTCCCTTTCACCACACTCTCCTCTCACTGCCTCTCTCTCTTCTGCTCATACTCTCATCCCGTCATTCACTCTTCCCTTTCACCACACTCTCCTTCTCTCACTGCCTCTCTTTCTTCTGCTCATACTCTCATCCCGTCACTCACTCTCCCTTCAACACACTGTTAACTCTCTCCAATGCACCACTCTCTCTCACCCTAATTTGTTTTTCCTTCTTGGCTCTATCTCTATTCATTATCCCTCCCAGACTCCTCCCGATTCTATAGAGCACTTTTCGAAATTTTTTGTAACCATCGTCCATTTGCGTGAGATTACGCTATTGGCATAGTAAATGACAATGCCATTAATTTATCTGTTTTTAAAACCAACACATAAATAAAACATTTGTCATTGACAATGCCAATAGCTCTAACTTTGTCAAAGGCAAAACCATTGCATTGTAAATGCTTGTTTATTATGAACATGCGTCCTTGGACGTCAGAAATATTCTGTTCGTGGAGGGGCGGGGAGCAGAGAAGGAAAAGGTCTCCGTCTCTGTCTCCTACTTCCTGCCCAGACAAGACAAGGAAGGTGTCCGCTTCTGCTCTGCCGCTGGCAGCTGCCCCCTCTTTCTTACTCCTATTCCCTCTCGTTCTGTCTAACTCCTTCTCACTTTTCCGAAAATCATGAATCAAGAAATGGTTCTCACCGTCTCTTCCTGTCGTCCATTTGTACCCCTGTGAAATGGATGCAAAAAAGAAAAACACTTTTGCTGTGACATTTTTCTATTCCAAAGTGCAGCCTCGGAAATAAAATGTTAAAACTCTGAAAAATAATTAAATAAAGCAAGATGGAGTGTTCTTAAAGTGGCCAGATATTTTTTTTCAAAGCCCAACACATTAGCGCCACTTTACAGAGTTTGCCAGTAAAGCGCTACTTTTGTTTTCTTGTCTTCCTTTGAACGGCATTGTTTTCCTCCAGTACCTCCTACCTGGAGGCAGGGCCAGCGCTAGGCTTGGGCAGTGTGGGCAGCTGCCCAGGGCCTGGCACTCTGCCTGCCAGAATGGGGCCCCCCACAATGGCAATTAACACCCCACTAGTCCTCGTGTATGTCTGCCGATCAGAATGAAAGATATGCTTCACAAACAGGCTCATGGGAGGGGGGCCCCCCTCCTGGGGCCTCTAAGGGATGGTGTGGGAAGGCCTAGGGGAGGGTACACCTCTCAGGCAGCCAGTTCAGAGACTCGGAAGGGCGCACATTGTCAGCACTTTAGCCCAAACAGGTTTAACTCAGCCCCCAAGCAATTCTCACACCTTCAGTTTGAAATGGGCTGTACAAGAGTTGCTTGGGGTGGCTGAGAAGAGGAGCTGCGGCCCAAGCGGAGTCTGCACAAAGCAGCTTCCCTGAGATCAGAAGGTGTCACTTATGTAGATTTCAGGGGCCTCCCACATTCCCTTTTGCCCAGGGCCCCGAAAACCCTAGGACCGGCCCTGCCTGGAGGTACTGTAAAACCTGGTTGATTGGTGGATTGGAAAACAAAATGTGTACGGCGGATTTGTGTTCACAAATGTGGTCTTTTGAAACCATACTGCTTACGTTTTGTAAGCATATAAGCAGTGTACATTGAAATGGGTCCTTTCTGGGCCCTGTAGTTATGTCCTTAACTTTTCAGGCAAAAATACTTGTTGATTTCTGAATGATGACTGTAAAAGCGTTAAGTTCACCATGTTCCTGCTTACATTTAACATGCTTTATTAAATCTTTATTTCCTTTTGAGTGTTTGCTTTTTCCAGGATGTTGTTACCTTTTCTTTTAGGCAGCATATTGCTCTTGCCTAGTGTGTAATTTGAATTGAGTCGCATCCAGTTATTTATAGTCAAGAGAGAAAAAATGTAAATCAAAACGGTCAACAAATGAATTGGAAAAATATCACAAATTTATTATAAATAATGCGCTCAATAAATAATTGCTGGTTTTTAAAATGCAAAACATATACAAAAACCAAACAAGTGGCAAACAATAATCGTGTTATATAAGAAGGGATGCAACATATACAGAGATTATGTGCCCTCTACAATTCATATGCCACATATTCGTCGACGGCGTTTCTACCGCAGTCAAAAATTGCAGTCATCATCAGGACAAAACAGTTGGAGGAGAGTCAGAGATCTGAAAACGTAAATACAATAATATTTATTTTGGACTCCCTTGGAAGAAGAGAAAAAAAGGAAAGAAGGGAGGGGGCAAGGAGGGGAAGATGTTTAAAGAAAATGAAAGAAGTAGAAAGAAACTTTACTTCAATCGTGAGTTTTACATAGACACAAGAAAATGTCATAGGAGATAGAACTTCCATATCCCTTTTGGTGAAGTTAACCACCACCACCAATTTGTGCAAGAAATTCCTAAAAACATTCACCTGTATTAAAACCAGAACAGAGCAACCACAGTAAATCTTTGCGAGCTCACAATAAATTCCAATACTGAGTGACTGCAAAAAAGAAAAACTCAATAAGTTTGACAGCCCTCCTCGAGAGAGTAGTGTATAATATGCTAATCAAGGGCCACTTACTTAAAAAGTGTATCGAATTCACACAGGGGTAATATTTTCTGTGTGTTTGTACATAGATGTATTAGTGAAACGGAAACTTAATCCTCCATTCTATATGCGTAAATCAATTTGGCACCCAGCAATAAGTCTGCGAGAAAACAAGGGGGGGGGCAGAGAAGAAGGGGACTGTCACTTATACTGGTTTATATGCAGAAATAATCATAAATTGATAGGACCTGGATCTGATAGCTTACATCATACAGCCTGTCCTATCAAAAAGTTCAAAATACACTCGGATTACCCGGGGAACAATCTAAGTTAGACAAATATTAGCGAGCCCCGAGGGGCTGCAAAGATCATTACCGCACCAGGAAGACATCAAGATCACCCCGTCACCTAAGGAATACTGATGAGCCCATAAGTGTATATATTCATACGGGCCAAATGTTCCCATTAGCTACATGTCATGGCACATAGAAAGTTATACTTTAGTTGGTGGACAACCGGGCAATGTAACCAAAAATTAAAAAGGGGAAATATATTAAATAGTCCGACCTGTGGTAACTAAACCACCGTGCTGGAGAATTAAATCCGCAATAGTCTTACCCGTAAATCACCGCAGATCGCCGCAATAATGTCGGACGGAAATCCGTGCACGCTGACACGCCGGTTTATAAAGGGCTCGTTACACAACATAGCAAAAGGACTATGCCGGTTATTCAAAGAATGGCCGCCATGTTAGACTGGTGTTTGGACATCGTATTTTAATAGAAACACCCGTCATATTTCAAAAAGATTAATCAAGACAGTGTAGCGCGATTGCAAGCAATTCCGGGACTGTCAAACAAATTTTACCCTGAAATTCATCAAGTTCCAAAACCGGCTACTAGCATAAAGCCGGGTATCGATAGAAAAGGGACAAAATGACCCTCACTAAAGTACCTGCCATGATGGAAAGGTATCGAGACTGTGAAAATACAGGAACCAATAAATCAAGTAAAGGTTTAAATAAAGAATAACAGTGATTTAGCGAGAGAACAGATTCAGTGTGGTAAAGAAGTACTGTTTCTTGCAGAGGAGTCCAATTACAAAATTGCAAAGATTCAACAAGGTTAGAAAGTATATAAAAGATGGCAATTTCCATAGTCTAATACAATCAGATATACAATCTTAACAAGGTGTCAGTCATACAAATAAATATATGTACAAATCAAAAAAGCTGAAAAACATGAATGTGCATCACTATTAGTCATGGTCGTACAAAGATATACATAATACAGACCCCAACTTTTAAATGTATTCATCCATAAGTCAGAGAATGACACTCTTCAATGGAGTTTAGACCAGAATTTATACTGTTACAGTGGAACATCCAACGGCATTCTGCTTTATTCATGATCCCTGTAATGCTGCCACCCCTGTCGGGGACATGCACAACCTCAATGACCTGCCTGCGAAAATCAGATGGAGCGTGTTTGTATTCCAAATAGTGGGATACTAGCGGTGCATTTTCAGTCTGGCAGCGAATCCGGCTTTTGTGTTGGGTCAGACGTGACTTGATTTTTTGGGGTTGTTTGTCCAATGTAAATTAAATCACACGGACACCAAAACGCAATATAACATTTTGAGTGTTACAATTGGAGTAATCCTTGAGATTATGTACAATTTTGCCATGTGTAAATTGTTTAGTATTTAAACTAGAATCACACATTTAGCAACCTCCACACTCATAGTGTCCAAGAAGTTTGTTTAGTCCCCAAAGAGAAGTTAGACTGGGGGTCGCAGGTTTAGGGAGAGCAGCCCTCACAAGGTGATCGTGGAGGTTTTTTCCTCTTTTGTATGAGAACAAAGGTAACTCATGTGTGATACCCGTCGCAACCACTAAAGGCCAGTGTCTTTTGATAATTGATGCAACTTTATTACTCTGTGTTCCAAAAGTTGTAACACAGGGAATACGGTTGTTTGTTTTTTTCTTTTTAGGTGTTAGAAGAAACTCATGGTGATTGTACCATGCTCTCTTCATAGATCATTTGACTAATCTGCGGGGATATCCACGCTGTCTCAACTTTGCCGACAGAATTTCCGCCTCTTTAAAATAGTCTTCTTTAAAAAAACAATTTCGCCGAATGCGTAAAAACTGTCCAAAGGCCAAACCGTCCCTCAGTCCCCTTGGATGATTGCTTGAATACTCCAATAGAGTGTTTCGGGGGGTGGGCTTTGTAAACAATGTTGTCGATAATTTGCCATCATATGGAAAGATGGTTAAATCAAGAAAATCTACATTCGAGTTACTACAGGTGGAGGTGAACTTCAGGTCAGGGGAACAGAGATTCAACCAGTCCAAAAACAAGGCTAAATCGGTCTCAGTCCCGGTCAAAATGAAAAAAATGTCATCAATGTATCTTCGCCAATGACGTATACAGTCAAAGTAAGGATTAACAGTCAAATCATAAATAAATCTGTTTTCGAAATCATCCACAAAAAGTATAGCGAAATTGGGGGCGTAAGAAGCCCCCATAGAAGTGCCCTTCATCTGTAAATAATGATGTCCATCTGCGGTGATTTACGGGTAAGACTATTGCGGATTTAATTCTCCAGCACGGTGGTTTAGTTACCACAGGTCGGACTATTTAATATATTTCCCCTTTTTAATTTTTGGTTACATTGCCCGGTTGTCCACCAACTAACGTATAACTTTCTATTTGCCATGACATGTAGCTAATGGGAACATTTGGCCTGTATGAATATATACACTTATGGGCTCATCAGTATTCCTTAGGTGACGGGGTGATCTTGATGTCTTCCCGGTGCGGTAATGATCTTTGCAGCCCCTCGGGGCTCGCTAATATTTGTCTAACTTAGATTGTTCCCCGGGTAATCCGAGTGTATTTTGAACTTTTTGATAGGACAGGCTGTATGATGTAAGCTATCAGATCCAGGTCCTATGAATTTGTGATTATTTCTGCATATAAACCAGTATAAGTGACAGTCCCCTTCTTCTCTGCCCCCCCCTCCCCTTGTTTTGTCGCAGACTTATTGCTGGGTGCCAAATTGATTGACGCATCTAGAATTGAGGATTAAGTTTCCGTTTCACTAATACATCTATGTACAAACAGACAGAAAATATTACCCCTGTGTGAATTCGATACACTTTTTAAGTAAGTGGCCCTTGATTAGCATATTATACACTACTCTCTCGAGTAGGGCTGTCAATCTTATTGAGTTTTTCTTTTTTGCAGTCACTCAATATTGGAATTTATTGTGAGCTCGCAAAGATTTACTGTGGTTGCTCTGTTCTGGTTTTAATACAGGTGAATGTTTTAAGGAATTTCTTGCACAAATTGGTGGTGGTGGTTAATTTCACCAAAAGGGATATGGTAGTTATATCTCTTATGACATTTTCTTGTGTCTATGTAAAACTCACGATTGAAGTAAAGTTTCTTTCTAATTCTTTCATTTTCTTTAAACATCTTCCCCCCACTCCCTTCTTTCCGTTTTTTTCTCTTCTTCCAAGGGAGTCCAAAATAAATATTATTGTATTTATGTTTTCAGATCTCTGACGCTCTTCCAACTGTTTTGTCCTGATGATGACCGCAATTTCTGACTGCGGTAGAAACGCCGTCGACGAATATGTGGCATATGAATTGTAGAGGGCACATAATCTCTGTATATGTTGCATCCCTTCTTATATAACACGATTATTGTTTGCCACTTGTTTGGTTTTTGTATATGTTTTGCATTTTAAAAACCAGCAATTATTTATTGAGCGCATTATTTATAATAAATTTGTGATATTTTTCCAATTTATTTGTTGACAGTTTTGATTTACATTTTTTCTCTCTTGACTCCTGGTCTTTTTGTTTTCCCCTTCCCTTCTCCTTCTTCCTTTTCATGTCAAAAAATCTTTTCTGCTGCTTAAATTGATTTTGTTTGAATTGTGATTTGTTATTTGCCTGAACTGTTGTTCGGAATACTTAATTACTGCCCCTGGTTCAGGTGGGTGGGTTGCCTCTGTTGATGTTTAGACTTTGAGTGGGGGCGTCGTATATTATGGTTTTAAAAGCACATGCTGCCTCCTTCCTGGCCGCCCGCTACTTTCGGCAATAATAAAAATGTCATGATAACTCTGATGAATAAACTTCTTTCTAGAGCGAGATCGGAGATTTGTCCAGTGGAAGTTTTGACTCATGGAAAGATAGCGCAGAGGGTTAATGTGCCTGCTGCAAAGAAAATGTACCAGGCCCATCACAAAGTCCACATATTGTAAATAGGTCAGTTGGTTACTGCTTTTGTCAGTGAGATCCTTTTGCTACTTGCAGTTTATAAGTTAAAATCCTAACAAAGAACAGTGAGCTATTAACTTTCATCTAAGAGCTACATACAAACTGCAAGGTATAAACTAGAGCGTTATGGTTTTTCCCCTAAGCCATTGATTATCCTAATGTTGCAAAAAGTGTTATTTTTTATACAAATCAATAATTATTTTTAAAGAGAACCCCCAATCAAGGTATTAAGTTTTACATTCTGAGTTTGTGTTTCTCCAGGCCAATCACTATTAAACTATACTGTTTACTAGTATGGTTATCATGTGACTCCTACACCTTGTAGTCCTTTGTCTTATGTAACATTTCCTATACAGTCATTTACACACGTAAAATTGATTGCCTCTGTGTATATTACTGACGACAGAAACTCCATGGCTCGGAAACAAATGGCTCGTGCTTCCGCTTTTAAGCATTTTTGGGACATTCTTTGATTAAAATAAATTCACAAAGTGGAATATGTTTCTAATGTCAATAGCTCATATTAATCGTTAAATAATCATGTGTATCCATTGGTTGAATTACATAACATAATAAGCTGTAACTGGTCAGTGAAATGCCACACAAATACTAAAGATTGGGATGTTTTGCGCATCCTGGCCACACCTCTAACTCCGCCCACTGATCCAATGCTCAGGTTATTCCCGCCCTCTGATTCTCCGCCCACAGTTCCCCTACTTTTTTTCCCCACTTCGACCACTGCTTAATATCCAATTCGTGGGCTGCGCTGCCGGCCACGCTTGTTCCCCCTTCCCGTGATGAAGTACTTCCGGGCCCAGTGCCGCAGTACTTTGTAAGGAGGCGAGTGGGTGGGTAATTTCTAGCAACCCTGCTCCGTTAATGGAAGCGGCTGCGGTAAGTGCCTCCGCCCATACATACTGCACTGGCCGGAACGGAGCGTGGCAGCGTCGGGCATCCACGTCCTCGCTGCATTTAAAAGAACAGAATTAATGAATCTGAGGATAGCATCATAAACGGAAGAAAGAAAGGGGAGCGTCTCGCGGCTATACTGCTGCAAGGATACTTTTCTTGATTACAATCTTGTTACTCATAGCTTGCCAATATTCCTGTTAAATGCCTAAATCTGTAATGTCCTCTCTGCTGATCTTGCGCTGCCGCGTATTTCCGTGGGGAGTTAATAATTGCAGTGTGGTGCGCTACTGAAGAGGCCTTCTCTTTAGACTCCTGCCACAATCCGGAGCGTAATTAAAGAGCTGTTATTGCTTAATCGCCTTTATTTCAAAGGCTGCCTACTCCCTATATTTTAATGAAAACAACTTCAGATCATTCATGCCTCCAAGGCCAGGCCCGAACCAGTGTCTTAGAGCTTATAGGGCAGGGTGCTCACGCACAGTACCAAAGTGTCATGCTATTTCTTCTGGATGCTCCGTAGGTATAGATACCATTATTAAATATTAAACAACATGGACAGGGCATGCAATCATCCCGGGAAGACCCTCGCAGATGTCACCAACCGGCAGGATCAAAACCCTACCATTAGGCATACCCAATTAGGGAAAGACATAGTTTGCGAACCCAACCACTTTCGTGAACGGGGCGAAGACCGGCAAAGCAACACGACAAATGTGAAAAAAACATTCCTGGGTAACTTACCCACAATCCCTCGCCCCTGTGTCTACAGCAGCCTTCGGCAAAAACGGGTTGCCACCGGGAACTGCAGCGACGAACGGTCAAGGCTACCCACTGGGCTGTGGGCTTCCGGCTGGAATCCTCTTTCATGTCTACTCGAGTCTGCCACTCTCCCGCTGCCGAGATCAGTTGATGGCTCCACAGCAATGAGACCGCAAACCTGTAGAGGAAACAAAAGATATAAAGCAAAATTACGGGCCGCTGGTGGCCCTCGGTTCCCTCTGCACATCGCATGTCAGAGACCCCGCAGCTCTTAAATTCCAGCAACACCGTCCCTCGAGTCAACCTGAAAAATAGAAGAAAAAGAATTACAGCCTTCTAGAGGCTGGAGGGGCAGGCAGTGGAGCGCGGAGTCAAAGAGGCTGACTCCCGCGCTCCCCGGCCTTTTAACCCCTTATCCTCAAGGCCGGATCTAACCGGCCTGGCCTTTGTTCCGTAGTGACCAGGAAGTGATTCGATCACTTCCGGGTCACTGCCGGGTATTTCCAGGAAATACCCGGCACCTCGTTGAGACGCTTGACTGACAGCAGAATAACGTGGCCCTTATCATGGTGGCGCACGTCTCCGAAACATTATTCTGCTCTACGATGCCCAAGGCATGACTGATCGAGACGATTATTGCTCAATTTTACCGACTGCCCTGACGAAGTTCTAAGAACGAAACGCGTTGGCTGTTGCTTGGCTGTTGTTTTTACACTTTGGATTTATATCATTAAAGACTTTTGCAACAAAGGAACTTATTGAGCTTCATCATTATTGTTTAGATATCCTGGTAGTGCACAACTCCATTATCGTCAGTGACTTTCTTCCCAGTTTCATGGGTTGCACCCCGCAACGGTGGGTGCAGGAGTTATGTTTGCACACCAACAGCATATAAGTACTCTTTAGATACCTACGGAAATAATTAGAGGTTGGTGCGGCGCTTGGAGTCCACCGTTGGCTTTCTGCATCTGTTACTAAGTATTTTTATGTCTTCTCTCTTGTATGCACACAGGCCGTTAGAGTATTGTTTTAAAGTGTTACAATAAATAAAGCACGTCCTGGGATCATTGCTTTAAATGGGAAAGCACTGAGAATCTGCACTTAAATTTGAAATGGGAACACCTGCATTTCTCAGTAGGGATTAAGGGGCAGATTTACGTTTCCTGGTGCATCCCTGCAAATCAGCAGGGATGCGCCAGGAAAGATACGTCACGCAAGTTTACCCTTGTGCCACCACAGGTGTGCTGCATTTACAATGCAGCGCATCATGGCGCAAGGATAAACAGATGCGTGTCGCATCTGCCGGCGTAAGGATGGCGCAGTGCTGAAGTTGCGTCGCAGGCGTGACGCAACTCCAGCACTGTTCCAACCCTGCCTATGTCCAACATGGTGCGTCAAGCCTTAGGCCTGCTTCAAGCAGGCGCAAGGTTTTGACTCAGCGGCATCGGAAAAGTGACTGAGTGAAATCTTGTAGATTTCACTCAGGCACTTTTCCGAGGCATTCCTGCGATGGAACGCCCCTCCTGTGCAGGAACGCCCACATGAAACCTGATGCAGGTTTCATGTGGCGCAGGGCTTTACAATGTTACGCATTTCCCTAGATGCGTAACGTTGTAAATAGGGCGCAACGTGGTGCAAGTTTTATGCCACCGCTGCGTCAGAGAAGTGACGCAAGGACGGTGCAAATGAGGCGCAAGGGGCTTGTAAATCTGCCCCCAAATACTTTTAATGGGAGAGTACCTGCACTTCATCTTAACAAACTGGACTTGGGTTAGAATGTACCAGCACATATATTTTCCAAGTTCTAGAACTCGGTGTTATGTACATCTATCTAGTTAGGCAACATTCACAGCGATGCTCTTAAATGTCGAGACACAAAAGTCTTGGTTGTGAAAATTATGTGTAATAGGCGCTACCAGGGGAACAAGTAACCATACAGTACCAATCTGTCTGTACAATACAGAACTTTGGGCTTCGTAAGTAACGATGCGCAGTAACCAACATTTTGGAAAAACATAGTTTTGCTACGCAGAGTGCCTAGTAAAAATGAGCGATTTTATCAATTATTCTTAGACGGCTTTTTCTTTCAGGCTCATTATGCTATACATGTGTCCATTTATGTTGCTCAATATTGGAATTTATTGTGAGCTCGCAAAGATTAACTGTGGTTGCTCTGTTCTGGTTTTAATACAGGTGAATGTTTTTAGGAATCTCTTGCACAAATTGGTGGTGGTGGTTAATTTCACCAAAAGGGATATGGTAGTTCTATCTCCTATGACATTTTCTTGTGTATATGTAAAACTCACGATTGAAGTAAAGTTTCTTTCTACTTCTTTCTTTTTCTTTAAACATCTTCCCCCCCTTCCCCCCCTCCCTTCTTTCCTTTTTTTCTCTTCTTCCAAGGGAGTCCAAAATAAATATTATTGTATTTATGTTTTCAGATCTCTGACGCTCTACCAACTGTTTTGTCCTGATGATGACCGCAATTTCTGACTGCGGTAGAAACGCCGTCGACGAATATGTGGCATATGAATTGTAGAGGGCACAAAATCTCTGTATATGTTGCATCCCTTCTTATATAACACGATTATTGTTTGCCACTTGTTTGGTTTTTGTATATGTTTTGCATTTTAAAAACCAGCAATTATTTATTGAGCGCATTATTTATAATAAATTTGCGATATTTTTCCAATTTATTTGTTGACAGTTTTGATTTAAATTTTTTCTCTCTTGACTCCTGGTCTTTTTGTTTTTCCCTTCCCTTTTCCTTCTTCCTTTTCATGTCAAAACATCTTTTCTGCTGCTTAAATTGATTTTGTTTGAATTGTGATTTGTTATTTGCCTGAACTGTTGTTCGGAATACTTCATTACTGCCCCTGGTTCAGGTGGGTGGGTTGCCTCTGTTGATGTTTAGACTTTGAGTGGGGGCGTCGTATATTATGGTTTTAAAAGCACTTGCTGCCTCCTTCCTGGCCGCCTGCTACTTTCGGCAATATTAAAAATGTCATGATAACTCTGATGAATAAACTTCTTGCTAGAGCGAGATCGGAGATTTGTCTAGTGGAAGTTTTGACTCATGGAAAGATAGCGCAGAGGGTTAATGTGCCTGCTGCAAAGAAAATGTACCAGGCCGATCACAAAGTCCACATATTGTAAATAGGTCAGTTGGTTACTGCTTTTGTCAGTGAGATCCTTTTGCTACTTGCAGTTTATAAGTTAAAATCCTAACAAAGAACAGTGAGCTATTAACTTTCATCTAAAAGCTGCATACAAACTGCAAGGAATTAACTAGAGCGTTATGGTTTTTCCCCTAAGCCTTTGATTATCCTAATGTTGCAAAAAGTGTTATTTTTTATACAAATCAATAATTATTTTTAAAGAGAACCCCCAATCATGGTATTAAGTTTCACATTCTGAGTTTGTGTTTCTCCAGGCCAATCACTATTAAACTATACTGTCTACTAGTATGGTTATCATGTGACTCCTACACCTTGTAGTCCTTTGTCTTATGTAACATTTCCTATACAGTCATTTACACACGTAAAATTGATTCTCTCTGTGTATATTACTGACGACAGAAACTCCATGGCTGGGAAACAAATGGCTCGTGCTTCCGCTTTTAAGCATTTTTGGGACATTCTTTGATTAAAATAAATTCACAAAGTGGAATATATTTCTAAGGTCAATAGCTCATATTAATCGTTAAATAATCATGTGTATCCATTGGTTGAATTACATAACACAATAAGCTGTAACTGGTCAGTGAAATGCCACACAAATACTAAAGATTGGGATGTTTTGCGCATCCTGGCCACACCTCTAACTCCGCCCACTGATCCAATGCTCAGGTTATTCCCGCCCTCTGATTCTCCGCCCACAGTTCCCCTACTTTTTTTCCCCAATTTGACCACTGCTTAATATCCAATTCGTGGGCTGCGCTGCAGGCCACGCTTGTTCCCCCTTCCCGTGATGAAGTACTTCCGGGCCCAGTGCCGCAGTACTTTGTAAGGAGGCGAGTGGGTGGGTAATTTCTAGCAACCCTGCTCCATTAATGAATGCGGCTGCGGTAAGTGCCTCCGCCCATACATACTGCCCTGGCCAGAAAGGAGCGTGGCAGCGTCGGGCATCCACTGGCCTGCCACGTCCTCGCTGCATTTAAAAGAACGGAATTAATGAATCTGAGGATAGCATCATAAACGCAAGAAAGAAAGGGGAGCGTCTCGCGGCTATACTGCTGCAAGGATACTTTCCTTGATTACAATCTTGTTACTGATAGCTTGCCAATATTCCCGTTAAATGCCTAAATCTGTAATGTCCTCTCTGCTGATCTTGCGCTGCCGCGTATTTCCGTGGGGAGTTAATAATTGCAGTGTGCTGCGCTAATGGAGAGGCCTTCTCTTCAGAGTCCTGCCACAATCCGGAGCATAATTAAAGAGCTGTTATGGCTTAATCGCCTTTATTTCAAAGGCTGCCTACTCTCTATATTTTAATGAAAACATCTTCAGATCATTCATGCCTCCAAGGCCAGGACCTAACCAGTGTCTTAGAGCTTATAGGGCAGGGTGCTCACGCACAGTACCAAAGTGTCATGCTATTTCTTCTGGATGCTCCGTAGGTATAGATACCATTATTAAATATTAAACAACATGGACAGGGCATGCAATCATCTCGGGAAGACCCTCGCAGATGTCACCAACCGGCAGGATCAAAACCCTAACCATTAGGCATACCCAATTAGGGAAAGACATAGTTTGCGAACCCAACCACTTTCGTGAACGGGGCAAAGACCGGCAAAGCAACACGACAAATGTGAAAAAAACATTCCTGGGTAACTTATCCACAATCCCTCGCCCCTGTGCCTACAGCAGCCTTTGGCAAAAACGGGTTGCCACCGGGAACTATAGCGACGAACGGTCAAGGCTACCCACCGGGCTGTGGGCTTCCGGCTGGAATCCTCCTTCACGTGCCGATGTCCAATCGAGTCTGCCACTCTCCCGCTGCCGAGATCAGTTGATGGCTCCACAGCAATGAGACCGCAAACCTGTAGAGGAAACAAAAGATATAAAGCTAAATTACGGGCCGCTGGTGGCGCTCGGTTCCCTCTACACATCGCATGTCAGAGACCCCGCAGCTCTTAAATTCCAGCAACACCGTCCCTCGAGTCAACCTGAAAAATAGAAGAAAAAGAATTACAGCCTCCTAAAGGCTGGAGGGACAGGCATTCCAGCCGGGTGCACAATAGTTTGTAAACAGCTGTAAATAGAAGGGTTTAGCCCCACGCACGATAGGTGACACCAACAGATTTAGAAGGGGCGGAGCGCATTTTAAATTTATAGCCCGGCGCTACGGTTAAAAAAACTAAACAAAGGCATATGAAGGGTGTAGATGCAGGAGGGAGAGGTAACAAAGGAGGAAGCGTCCAAGCAGATTACGTGCAGGGAGTGTATTTAAAAGAAATGCAAAGAAGCAGCCGCCATTACTTAAGCTGGCGTCCATAATGAAAACTGCGCAGCACGCTGTTAGGCTGCCCGGGTGAGCAGCGAAGCAGCCCCTCCCGCCCGCCGTCGACGAGTCTTCCGTTTCTAGGCAACGGCCCCACCGGCACCAATCCCAGCGCAGCTCCTCGTCTGACGTCAGAGGAGCTGCGCTCGTGATTTCTGAGGCTCCCGAGGTTCCCGGCCTGCGGCAGTGTTTACGGGGAGGCAACTTTTAATTTCCCTACAATGTCGCTGTGGGAGGCGGCGGGGATTTAAGACAGCGCTCCTTCTGACACAGAGCTCCACAGTGCCTTCCCATGCGTAAGGGGAGAGGAGCCCGGTGAGTGGGTTGAGGGTGGGGGTGTACGCGCGTGTGTATGTTTTAGTGTGTCTGTGCGTGCGTGTGTCTGTTTAAGGGGGGGGTGCGTGTGTGTATGCAGCGTGTGTCTGTTTAAGGGGGGGTGCGTGTGTGTATGCAGTGTGTGTATGTGCGCATGCGTCAGAGTGGCTTTGTTTGCAATGGGAATATGAGGCACGGCGACGTGCGCGCTCCCGAGGTGCAATCTCGGCAAGGGAAAGCGCGTGGAACTCTGCTGTCTACATTCCCCGAAAAGTAACTACATAAGTTGTCTCGCATAGACAGCAAAAGCTTCGCTTTTGCTTTCGTCTAGCGAGACCTAATGAGCGATTTTATCAATTATTCTTAGACGGCTTTTTCTTTCAGGCTCATTATGCTATACATGTGTCCATTTATGTTGCTTGCTGTTGTGTTGCATTGATGGAATGGGGCTAGTATGAGGCCTATGCGCACTCAAACAAGTAGAGCCATTTCGGAAGAGTGAGGTTTTTCAAACAGCAATTAAAGTTAATTTGGAGTGTGGTTGTTGTCCTGAAGCATTTTCCTCATTGTGTTGTTGTTATGGCAGTCTTGCATGAGGATAATTCGTTGTTGAGCTAAATGGAGAATTAAAATCGAAAGGGCATATTATCAAGTAAATGTGAGAATTATCGCAAATCGCGCTTAGCGCGATTATCATTATCGCCGTCTATCGCTGGATTTCTGAGCCGGGTTAGCAGCATATTATCGAAACTTTTCACCTAGTCGATGTGAAATCCAGCGATAGAGGATGAGAACATGCTTTAGCGGCATAAAAGCAGCGATAATTTACCAGCGATACAGAAAACCTTGGTAATAGGCAGGTTTGGCTCTGCCATGCAATCCACCTCCCATTTTACAGATGGCTAAGTCATATTTTTAGCAGGAGTTAAAATCCTGCGATAATGGGGCCTTAGCACGACTTCCAATATCGCTTCGCGGGTCTGGGGCAACCTTGTAAATACTGCAAAGCTGTTGTAGTGAGGTTTCCCAATGATGTTATCTGAGGAACGCCTACTTTGCATGTCATTAGCGATATTGATCGCTGACATGCAAAGTAGCAAGGAAACATGCGCTAACGCTTGTTAGTGTGTCCTTGTTAATTGCGCAATAAAAAATGTGCCGCTTTTTTGGCGCTATGTGCTGAAAAAAACAGCGAAATATCTCTTGATAATATGCCCGAAGTGATTTAGTGAAATGTAAGGAATCCGTATGTAACTGATGGCGATAAAATATTGGCTATTGCTTCAGTAAATTAATACTTGGTTTATCAGTCTTGCTTCACGTGTGTCATGTTCGTTGTGTCCAAACTGAGTAGCGATGTCAAAGAGCCTTCCGCAAGTCCTTTGTTAACTTGTTTTGTTAGAAGAACTCAGGCTAGTTCTTAGTTACAATCACCAGTTGACTTTAATTGGACGTTGCTTGCTTTCACTGTATTTGAGAACTAAAATATTGTATAAAGCATAATCAATTTGACTCTTAAGTCAGTATTTCTTATCCTGCATGGTTCCTGCAGCCTGTAATTTGTTTTTGTTCTAATGGCATGTAAGATGATTCTGCTCCACGTTTAGCTAGAATAGAACCCACTTTATAAAATTTACTGGTGAAAGAATTGTTACATTTTTCGCTATAAAACATTATCTTTTAGATTTTACCACAATACTACATGTGGGTGTAATTTAATAGTATGTGTGGACATATTAATCTGCCTGCCATGGTACCAGATATTACCATGAATAATGTTTACGTCTGTTGTTACATGGTGTGTTTTATTTAGTCTGTAAGCACTTTAATGAGATTCTCCTACTGCAGGCATGACATGCTTTCCTGCAACATTCAGCACGCTTTCACTGTCCAGGCAGTGCGGGACAATGGCAGCCGCATCTTTGAAGTGAAATCGGTCTTGCATTTGCAAAAGTTTAAGCTATTGGCATTGTAAATAACAATGCCTTTTATTTATGTGTTCATTATCAAAACAGATAAATAAAAGGCATTGTCATTTACAATGCCAATAACTTAAACTCTCGCAAATGCGAGACCTATTGCTTTGCAAATGCTTGTTAATTCCAGTCACACAATAAAGGATGAAATATTTCCTTTGCCAGATGTCTTTTTCGGGCTGGCCTGTGTATCAATATATTTTGCTTGTTCTGTACCACTGAGGTGTGCGCACAGAAGGGAGCAGGCGTTTGTCACAAGTCTGGGAAAAGGCAACGCCTTTGGGTATTATGGGAAGTCTATGCAGGCATGACTGCTTGGAACAGGAGTGCATCTTTGAGAGACACAGGCGCGTACTCGTGGGATGCCTAAGGCCTTATCTTCTGCCAAAATCTGAGCGCCTTTCTGTTGACGTGAACACGAGTCAGGAAGAGCATCATGACAACACAATGGCAAACATGATATAGGCTGCTCCTGATGGAGCGAGATAGAAAACAAAATTTTGTTTAAACTCGCAAAGTCACATTTCCATAACATGAATAAAAATATTAATGATTTGTGATATGTCATGCTAATACAACTTAGATTAAACTTTACACATGGGGGGACTAACATGTGTGCTCATAAACGTGCATAATTGTTGCATCTTTTTGTTCGTGCAAAATAATAAAATAATTATTGTTTTCGTTTTTGTCATTACTAACTGCTGCAAACTTAAAATAAGCATGTGCTTGTTTTGCTTTTCCTTGTCTGTGTGATGTCATTTCTACTATTCTAGGTGCTTATGGGTCTCATAGATAAACGGAGACTGGTAAATATAAACGCTGCTTTAGTTGTTTGCAATGGCTAGGTAACATTTTGATTAATCGGGTGGGTTAATTAATTAGTAAACTATAGGGTGGATACAGAATATACTTTATTTCTTACGTTAATACTTTTCTTGTGTTTGATTTATACTAGAAACCATAAGTTGCCTGCTTTTGAGGCCTAGCTATTTGAGCCGCAGAAAAAGAGCTGATCCATATTTCTGCAGAAAGTCACGAGACGCCCATTCTGAATTAAAACGTTTATTGAAGCTGCATTCACAAAGCAAAAGACTGATGAGCTGACATCATTCTGTCGGACATGGCCAAGGTCGAAAGTGAACTTTTGTCAGTCCTTAACTTGGCATCCGCGGAAGTCGTGCTGTAAGACTATGGAAGCTGCGAGGATGACTTAATACAAAGTTGCAATCGCAGGAAGCCTCTGGCTTCACGTGGAAGAGACAATGGTCTTTGTAAGACATGATTTTGTGGAACTTTTTAAGAAACGGGTGACATGTCACTTGTCACTCTCAGCCAATGGGACGTCGAGTAATTCTGAAAACTTTCCTTTGCTAGTTTAGTTAGCGTAGAAAGGTATAAAAAGTCATGCCCTTAGGGTTGGGCTGGCTGCTGCTTTCTGACTTTCCGATGAGGGTGATGTGCTGCTGGACTTTGCGTGGAGCACGTAAGAATCCTCAAAGATCTTTACTTTAATTTCTGTCTATTTAGCTCAGTTAGGGAAATAGGTTTTAGAAATGCTAAACTTTATATAATTTCTTTAAACTGATTCAATTGCTTAAATTATATTTTTCTTAATTTCCTTACCATCATGCTTGCTTTATTGCAAATAAATTTCATTTATAAAACTTACAACATATATACCATAATTTAGAAAATAAAATCTTACTTTTGACAAACAAGCTGGTCTTGATTATTTAGAAGTATAGGTTACCTTTAGCTAGATCACGTCGCCTATAGTGGTCGTTTAAATGGTTGGGTTTTATTCTAATGACATTATTCTTTCTGTAAATGTATAAATATGTATATAGTGTGTAGATAATGTGTATATAGATTTATTCTGACCACCTGATTCAGTAGGCCCAAAATATATCAGGTTTATAAATGGGTCCATATTTAGTATAGAATTTTGTTTATAGGTTATGAAGTTGGGTAGCGTAGTTTATGATATATTTTCTATAGCCCGCTGGATCAATTCTCTGGTAGCAGAAATTGATGGTTGCTAAGGGGTAACCAAGGTAACATGTTGGTTGCTAAGGATTGCGTCATGGTATGCAAATAGGATCAATGTTTTAACACTTGTTAAGTTCGTTTTTCGTGCCTATCTGTAAGCTATACCGGTATAGATTGTGTGGCGAGAAATTAGTCACGCAAGCCATCTGTTCAGTTTGTAGTGATATCGCCGAGTATCACAAGAGGTATCGCCGTGTACCATAGTGTTGTCGCCGAGCAGCACAGTTTTAGGGCTAGGTCTGAATCTTGTATAGTGAGGATTTTCTAAGAAATCAGAGCAGCATGAGAATAGGGACAAAGCGCCTTCCATAAAACTCACTGTAATGAGAGTATTAGTTATATCCGAGCTTGAGTGAAGGGTAAAATTAACGTCGGTACATGATTATCTATAAACAGGTTAGAGTCCTGTACGGGTACATGTTTCATATCTATAAACAGGTGAGAGCCCTGTACGGATAACGTCGTTATTTTACTAACGGTGCATGATTTCTATAAACAGGTGAGAGTCCTGTACGGATTTCATGTGTGTTTGAATTTAGGGAATTTTCCGTGTAAAAGTGCGAGTTTGAATTGTATTTTATGTTCAAGTGGAACTCTTAGAACTTTCACTTCGCGGTGGGTTCAGAGCAAAGCGAGTTCATAATTATACGTGTTAGAAGGGTGGGGTAAGGTTACTCTACTGACAATTGAATATTATCCTTAGTGTGAATAGCGCCGTCTATTCCGAAGTGTGGATACTTGAATGTATGTAAACTATCCTAATTAGTGAAACGAACAGATGTTGTCTTTATAAGTCATTGTTAAGAATTAATTTACACTGAAAAGTGTTCTTAAAATGGCGCTGTGAAAAGATTTTGTGAAGGAGGGGTAAGCGCCAGGAGTGAGAAGCGAGAAACCGCAGCTGCTGTGTACGTCACAGAGCCGCGCTGGGATTGGGTGACCTACGTCACAAACTGTATTCTGATTGGCTCTTGAGTCTCTGACGGCCTGTGAGCAGATTGGTTGTTGGGAAATTCTCCAAATTTATTGGTTGAGCAGGAAACTGACGTAGCTCAACTGCCATTGGTTTGTTGGTGTGTTTCGCGCACGGATTGGTTGTTTTGCGGAACATCCCGGAAATATTTTACGAACGATTTTGTGAATTAAATTTAACTTTTGAAAATGAGTTATCATTTTAAACATGTTGAGAAAAAGACAACATTATTTCAGAAATTTAAGAATTTATTTTCACCCGACAAGAAAATCGAAACGCGAGGTGGTAAACTACTTCATAAGTATAAAACACCTGCAGCGTACATGGAAGGTGAATACGGATATCATACTGTCTTATGGTTCGACAGTTGGAAACGCTATACTAAAAACGATGGTGTTTTGACTTGGCCTGATGATGGTTCATTTAATGTAAGGGTTTTAAGAAACTTACGAGAGAAAATGAATGCTCTTGTTCCAAAACCGAGACCAACTCAATTTGAAGCTTTAGTTGAGTGGGAAGATGAGATGTATCAGTTACAAAGAGAAGCTAGTGGAATTAAAAGACCTTCTAAAAATCCATCATGGAAAAGAGAAACTCATGAAGATAGATTGCGAATGTGGAGACAGGGAAACATGAGTGAAGGATTGTATTTAATTCATGAAATGGTAATGGGTTCTCCTACAGGAAAATCTATGGAAAGTGAATCTGAGGATGCAATTATGGAAGAAATATATACAACTGCTAGAAATAAACAGCCTAATCAGCCTTTGAGACCTCCTAGATCATGGTCTACTCCGGTGGTTTCTACTGAAACTTCACCGAGTGCACCTCCAATTAGTGAAGCTCCTAAACTTTATCCAAATAATTGTGAAATCACTGAAACTCCTAGAAGACCAGAATTCGAGAATGCTCGAAATGAGGGTAGACATTTTTCAATGACACCAAGAGCAAGGGAACCTCCAAAAGATTATGCAAGAGAGACAAGAAATGTTGAGGATGATGATTATAATGAATATTTAAGGTCTAAAGAAGAATTAATTAAAAGAATGACAAAAAGCATGGACGCTGTCACAGTTCCAGTAACAATAGGTCCTGTTCAGCCTGTATTTGATCAAAGAAATACAAACAAAACTGGATTAACTGTTCCTTTAAATACAGAAATTCAAAAGCCTGCTGAAAAATTTTATTCAGACTTGACTGAATTAAACACTTCTAGATCGAGAATGCCTGATTTAACCTTTAATGAGGATTTATCTCCAAAAACACCAATGGGTGCTATGTCAGATGTAGGAAGTCCTGAAGTTAGGGTAACCACACCAAAACTTGATGTGGCCAAATTAAAAGCGAATATAGAAGAATTAATAATTGGAACAATTGGCCCAGATAGTTTAAATTACTATCGGGATGATGAACTATTATTCATTTGCAAAAGTATTCAGTGGAAAACGAAAAATAAATATGATCAATTAGAGGATTTAGCTGCAGAACTTGAAATCGATGTAAGTAAACAAAAGAATTTTGCAAAGCATTACAGATTAGATTTCTCAGAAAGTGACATTGAGAGTTTGAACTCAATGGGAAGAATAGTTCACATTAAAGATTTGATTGTCTATATCAAAAAGCTAGGAGAACTGAACAAATGGAGAGTGAAATGGACCAAAAGGAAGGAAGATGAAAGATTAGAAAGAATGTCAAAACAATTTCCAATGAGAGAAGTTGCAGGTGGAGGATATGTTCATGTCCCATGGTCAAGACAAGACATTCTGTTATTCACAAATGATTTTCCTAAATTAAGAGAGAAACCTGTTGAGTGGTACAGGCAAGTCGATAGATTTATCAAAGTGTCAAAAGTTCTGTGGATTGATTTGGATGGATTTTTTGACATTGTTGTTCCATCTGATCTTTGGACAGAATGCAAAATATCTATTAGTTGGCCAAAAGCAGAACCTGAGCGAATTAAAGAAACAGGTGCCCCAAATCCACTTGTAATGGATTTTTATGAGAAAGTAATTGTTTGGATGAAAAACAAAATTCCACCCAAAGAAGTTGATTGGGTTAAAATAGAAAGAACAGAGCAGGAAACAAAAGAATCAGTTCATTCTTTTTATGAAAGACTACTGTTAATCTTTAAACAATACAGTGGTTATGAAAAATTAGATGAAAAAGACATGAGTCATTTTATCTATAGATTTGTTTATGGATTAAAACCTGAAATTGGAGAAATGATCAGAACTAGTATTGTCGGATGGCAAGCACTATCTATAGATGATATTCTGAGAAAAGCAAAATATTGTAGCGATGAATTAGAAGTAAAACAGAAGAAGCTGAAGGAGAAAGCCATGTGGGCACAGGTAAAGGTGGCTGAGCAACAGATTGCCAGCATGGGAAATAAGAACACTAATTTTGTTCAAACTGGAAATACGAACCAGATACAAGGAAAGTTTAAAGGTAATAATTTCCAAAAGAAATTTAGCCCAAAGATAGAAGAGCTGAAACAAAGATTACCTTGTTTTAATTGTGGCGAAATTGGACATTGGAGGGACGAGTGTCCTCATCCTCCTAGAAACTTAAAGAATCCCTTATTGAATCCACAGATGCAGAATGGTGTTAACGTGCAGCAACAGCTACAGATGCAACAGGGGTTAAATGAATTTAATATTCAGCGACAGTTACAACAACAGCAACAACAACAGGTGAATAATCGTCAAGACCAATTGCCACAACCACCTTTTCCGAATTGTGGGGGAGTTCAAAAATATAATCCAAACGTGGGATTTCAGGGATGTGAACAGGTAATAAAACCACAAAAACAGCAAAAGCAGCAAAAGGTTCAAATGCAAAATGCTTCACAACAGTTTTTATTAACAGAAAGCCAAGACAGTGATTCTGATGATTATTGCTGACGGTGCCCGAGAGAGGAGGAAGAGTGTGTTGTTGGAGCCACTCTTGAGGTTGACCAGTCCGGTCCTTATGTAAACGGGAAAGTTAATGATGTAGACATCACTTTTCTAGTGGACACTGGTGCTACCCGTTCTACTGTTAGATCAGTAGAAATTGAAAACCTACCTCTCTCTGGGGATACCATCCAAGTTGTCGGAGTAAGTAATCAGCAAATTAAAACAGACTTAACTGATCCAGTACCAGTTGAAATTGGAAATTACAAAGACAAACACAGATTTGTGGTTTGTAATAGTAGTCCAGTAAATCTATTAGGTAGAGACATCCTATGTAAAATGAATTGCAGAATATATTGTTCTCCTGAAGGAGTTGAATTACAAACAATGGAGGAAGATGGTTTGTATAGAATGACAATGATGATGATGGAAGCAGAAGAAACAAAATTGTTTCCTGCATTTGAAGAAAAAGATTTACCTGAAGAGCTAAAGGAAACAGTGAAATCTGAAATATGGGATTTTACTGGGAATGAGATGGGTCTGATGAAAAACGTAGATCCTGTTAAAATTGCATTGAAGCAGGGAATAGAATTTCCAAACACTCCACAGTATAAAATGAAGACAGAGACAATTGAAGGTATTACACCTGTAATTGAAAAATTAATCAAGCAAGGTGTATTAGAGGAAATGAAGAGTAGCTCTTGTAATTCACCAATTATGGGAGTTAAAAAGGCTAACGGAACATTTAGGATCGTACAAGATTTGAGAAAGGTTAATCAAATTGTTATTCCATGTTGTCCTGTGGTTCCAAATCCAGCAGTAATTCTATTTCAGATTCCATATGATGCTGAATGGTACACAGTCATTGACCTTTGCAATGCATTCTTTACTGTTCCTTTACACCCAGACAGTTATGAAATCTTTGCTTTCAGATTCCAAGGTAAGACCCTTGGATGGACAAGAATCCCTCAGGGCTATACAGAAAGTCCTTCAATCTTTAACGAACTGTTAAAAAGATCATTAGAAGATTTAGACTTACCAGGTAGGTCTACACTGGTGCAGTATATTGATGATTTGTTAATAGCTGCAAAGACAAGAGAAAATTGTGTAACAGACACAATAATTCTGTTAAATCGCCTTGCAGAAGAAGGACATAAAGTGTCCCCAGCAAAACTACAGTTTTGCAAACAAGAAGTGAAATATCTTGGTCACAGAATTGCAAAGGGAAAAAGACAAGTAACAATAGAGAGAATAAAAATGATTCAAGCAATGTTACCGCCAAGAACACAAAGACAGGTCAGAATGTTCCTAGGAATGGTAGGTTACTGTCGACAATGGATAAGTGGATTTTCAGTAATTGCGAAACCACTACAAAGACTGACCAAATCAGATGTAAAGGATCCAATTATTCTCAATGATGTTGAGATGGAATCTTTTGAGAACCTGAAAAAGAGCTTATGCCAAGCTCCTGCTTTGGGTATGCCAAATTATGAGAAAGATTTTGAACTGTATTGCAGTGAGAGAGAAGGATGTGCATTATCTGTGTTAATTCAGAGACATGGAAATTTAAAGAAACCTATTGCATACTTCTCTGCAGTTCTTGATCCAATTGCAAAAGCATTACCAGGTTGTTTGAAAGCAGTTGCAGCTACAAGTATTAGCCTAGAACAAAGTGAAGGAATCATTATGGGATTTCCTGTGAAAGTTTTTGTGCCTCATTCAGTTGAAATATTACTGACAAGAGGTAAGACTCAACATTTAACAAGTAGCAGATTGACAAAGTATGAGAAAATCATACTGGGAGCAGATAATGTTTCGATTTCAAGATGTTTGAATCTGAATCCTTCTACATTACTGCCTGATTCTGAAATTGTTGATGACATTGAAACTGAACACGAATGTTTAGATGTCATGGAATTCTGCACTAAACCCAGAAAAGACATCAAAGACAGACCTTTGCCTGAATCGGATTTTGTCTACTTTGTAGATGGCTCATGCTTAAGATCCGAAGGTGGTGTCTTGAAAGCTTCATACTCAGTTTGTACAGTCGAAGATGTTGAAGAAGCATCATGTCTTGAAGGAGTTCGTTCAGCACAAGTGGCTGAATTGATTGCTTTAATTCGTGCATGTGAAATATCAAAAGATATAAGAGTTACCATCATTACTGATAGTCAGTATGGATACGGAGTTGTGCATGATTATGGACAACTCTGGTCACAGAGAGGATACATGACATCAACAGGATCACCAATTAAAAATGCAGTTTTCATTAGAAGATTAATTGAAGCAATACAATTGCCAAAAGAAATTGCTATAGTCAAGTGTGCAGCGCACACTAGAGGAACTGATTATATTTCCAAAGGAAATGCCTTCGCAGACGAAACAGCAAAGTACTGCGCAAGGAAAAATTATTCTTACAATCGGAATAGAAGTACAGAAACTGATTCAAATTCATTAATGCTAACAACTGTTGTAGAAACATGGAATGAGATTAGAGATTTACAAAACGAAGCAGAAGATGAAGAAAAAGACCTATGGTTAAGATCAGATTGTAGACCACGTGATGAAGATGGAGTGTGGGTTTACAAAGATGGCAGAGTAGTTTTACCAAATTGTTTGATTTCTGACATGGCCAGATTATATCATGGTCCTGCACATTTAGGGAGAGATTCTATGGTCAGACTTTTTAGAGAAACATGGTTCAATACAAAATTTAGAACCATTGCAGAATCTTTTTGTCAAAGGTGTTTGTCATGCCAACAAATGAATCCAAACAGAAAATCAGTGGTGGGGACAGGAATAATTGGTCGAGAGGGTGGTCCCTTTACCAGGTTACAAATAGATTTCATTGAAATGCCCTTACACAACTGTTTGAAATATGTACTTGTAATTGTATGCTTATTCTCAAGATGGGTAGAGGCTTTCCCTACACGACATTGTGATTCAATTACAGTAGCAAAACTAATGCTCAGAGAAATCATCCCAAGGTACGGTTTTCCAGTCACTATTGAGAGTGATGGAGGAAGCCATTTTGATAACAAATTATTGAAGTTAATTTGTGAAGCTATGAGCATTGAGCAGAAAATACACTGTGCATACCGACCAGAGGCATCAGGTGTAGTTGAACAAATAAATGGAACTATCAAAAACAGAATTGGAAAAATGTGTCTAGAAACAGGAGTTAAGTGGACTGATGCTCTTCCACTTGTTTTGATGTCATTAAGAAGTACACCAGATAAAAAGACAGGTTTGAGTCCTCATGAAATTTTAATGGGAAGAGTTATGAGACAAGCTTTTGTACCTGTAGGTAAATTGTTGAGCATAAATGACAGTGCGATTTTGGATTACTGTAAAAGGTTATCTGATATGGTAACTTCTGTGTCTAATCAGGTGGGAACTGAAGCTCAATCAAATGACAAAGTTTTGACACATGATCTGAGACCTGGAGACTGGGTCAGAACGAAAGTACATCGGAGGAGGAATTGTCTATCTCCTAGATGGCAGAAACCTAGGCAGGTAATATTAATCACTACTAATGCTGTAAAGTGCAGAGGATTAAAGCGCTGGATTCATCCAAGTCATACTATTCCAATACCAACTCCTGAGAATTCTGATGTTGAAAGTGATACCACAGATGACTCTGATTCTGAAGCAGAAGACAGAACAGAAGGTGAAGTAATTCCAGATTCTGAAGATCGACAAGAAAGTCGACATCTGGAAACTGTGTCAGTGAATGGAAATTTGAAAAGAAAAGACTTAGAAATAATTGAAATAGATTCTGAAGGTGAAGAGAATCTGTTAAAAGGAAAGATAACTGAGGATTCAGTTGTCTATATTGAAGACAAAGAAGCTGAACCGAAGGAAGTTTCAGACCAGGAGAGTATCGAAAGGCAGAGAACAAGCTCTGAAGTAAGGAACAGAAATCCAAAATCTGGGAAGCTAGAGGTAATTGAAGAAGAAGAAGAGAACGAATTACCGAGTACCAGTGATGGAAGACAAAGTGAAGTTCCTGAAGGAGTGAAATTGCCGAATAGAGAAGTTCCTGAGTCAATTGAAATTTCAGACTACGAAACTGAAGAAAGTGACGTGGAAGGTGGAAGTGAAAACGGAAAGAAAAGGACTTGGAAGTCAGAATCGAATAATTCTGAACCAAAGAAGAAGTACGTGAGAAAAGCAGACTACTGGCCTGGTGGAAGATTGAGAGTCAGATTGATTAAAAAGCCAATAGAACAAGTTGAAGAAATCAGTAGTCAAAAGAGTCCAGGAAAAGAAATTGGAGTTGGAAGAAAGATTGAAGTAATATCGAGAAAAGGGAAGAGAATAATTAGACCAAACCAGAAATACAAGTCTCCTGAGTGGACTTAATTAGTAATTCCACCCGTTATTGACATATATGATAGTAGTGAAGAAGAAAACGAAATCCAAGAAATTAGTGACAATGATTGAAGTACGAAATTATTAAATTGGCAAAAGGCTGAAGAAATCCTGTTAGTTGACACAAGGTCGAAGAAAAACTGATTAGTTGAAGAAAACTTATGTATGACATAAGGTCGAAGAAATCTTGTTTAGGGTTTTAAAAGAAAAATATATTTTAAAAGGGGGGTGTATATAAATTTTAAAATTTATTTTTATTTTTGAGGCTAAAACTAACCTAAAAATGCCTTACGTTAAGGAGAGCACTTCAAAATGTTCTGTTTTTAAAAGATGCTGTAAGATGACTCTGGTGTGTCTGCTCATTTTAATTCTGCTCTGGTTGGTACTAGCTGTGATTATACCTTTAGAAATGAATAGAGAATTACACAAAGTTAACATAACAAGCAAAGCTCTGACTAGCCAAACTAAACATAGTGCATCTGCAAAAGTAATCGATCATCAGCCTAACATTCATCAAGATAAATCAATAGGTGATTTTTCAAGCAATACATTCACAAAGCTTTTGAGTGAATATGTAAAGGTAATGGATGCAAAGGACTGTTACGTCTGTGTTAAGTTACCTGCTTCTGTTTCTGAGGGAGTAACATATAATATGCTTCCTCTCACTTATGCTGTTACATGTAGTGTATTAACTAGTTTATTTTATCAAACTGGTCGATTAGAATATTACTATTCAAATTATGATGAGATTTTTGCTAATGTTAAAATTGATAATGCTTTAAATAAGCATAAGAAAGCTAAACAATTAAGAGAATATTTCCTTGTTACTAACGAACTCACTTATGAGTATGCTTATAAGAATAATCTAACATGTAAATTAAGTGCTGAAGGAAAGAAATTTCTGAATATGGTTGAGGAGAGAAGAGCAATTTATAAGAGAAATGAATTAGTCAAGCAGACTAAGTCATCCTTCTGGCAAAAAGAGGATGAGAAATTAAATGGCAAAATGCTTGAAAATATTGCAATTCACATAGACAAGCCTGTTAGTGGAAAGCTTTGCATTAGAAGAGATAACACACTTTTTGATAATTATTTTGTAGGTGCAAGCAACTGTGAAGATACTTATCTGATAATGGGAGGTTGGGGATTTAAAGGTGGAAAAGATCCTATCTTTCCTGGAATTTATTTTGTTTGTGGTGATAAAGCCTACTACAACCTTCCAGACCATTGGTATGGAACTTGTTATGTGGGAATTGTTTTTCCTAAAGTGTTTCATGTTGACAGAGATTCAGAAGGATTATTTAAAATTCATAATTATGTAAATAGAGCTAAAAGAGAAACTTTTACTGAAGTTCTGGGAGATATTTTTCAAGCTGTAATACCTTTTGTTGGTATAACCCTAAATGCAGGGAGAATCAGAAAATTGTCCACTATAGTTGATAGATTATCAACTGACACTGCTGATGGATTTCAATTAGTGAATGTTGAAGTTATTGCAATTAGATCCATGGTAATTCAAGATCGCCTTGCTTTAGACATACTCCTAGCAAAGGAGGGAGGAGTCTGTGGCATTTTACATGTCCAACATTGCTGTACATATATACCGGATGAAAGTAAGAATATTGAAATGTATATTAAGAATATTAAACAAATGCATTCAGAAATAATTCCTTTAGAAGAAGAAGATTTTACAGAGAAACTTTCAAAAAGGTTTCAAGCAATTAAAAACTGGTTTCATAATATCGGAAGTTCAATTCTTGGCAAGATTCTGGCACCTTTGATTATAATAGTATTCATTTTTATTTTGACTAAAATAGGTTGTTTGTTACATAAAAGAAAGAAACATTTAAGAGAAAAGAAAAGAATCTATAAACTCAGAAAAGAAGAGGAAAGGGAGATTGAGTTGCAGGAGTTACATAGAGAGCGTCATGTTAATTGTAAAGATTATGCTGAAACAGACTTTTAGGTTTACTGATACAAATGAATTTGAATCGATTTCTTAAAATTTAATTTATCAAAATTTTGAGTGCTGGTGTGGTGATTTGTTAATCACCAGATGAGGGAGTTGATGGAGCGAGATAGAAAACAAAATTTTGTTTAAACTCGCAAAGTCACATTTCCATAACATGAATAAAAATATTAATGATTTGTGATATGTCATGCTAATACAACTTAGATTAAACTTTACACATGGGGGGACTAACATGTGTGCTCATAAACGTGCATAATTGTTGCATCTTTTTGTTCGTGCAAAATAATAAAATAATTATTGTTTTCGTTTTTGTCATTACTAACTGCTGCAAACTTAAAATAAGCATGTGCTTGTTTTGCTTTTCCTTGTCTGTGTGATGTCATTTCTACTATTCTAGGTGCTTATGGGTCTCATAGATAAACGGAGACTGGTAAATATAAACGCTGCTTTAGTTGTTTGCAATGGCTAGGTAACATTTTGATTAATCGGGTGGGTTAATTAATTAGTAAACTATAGGGTGGATACAGAATATACTTTATTTCTTACGTTAATACTTTTCTTGTGTTTGATTTATACTAGAAACCATAAGTTGCCTGCTTTTGAGGCCTAGCTATTTGAGCCGCAGAAAAAGAGCTGATCCATATTTCTGCAGAAAGTCACGGGACGCCCATTCTGAATTAAAACGTTTATTGAAGCTGCATTCACAAAGCAAAAGACTGATGAGCTGACATCATTCTGTCGGACATGGCCAAGGTCGAAAGTGAACTTTTGTCAGTCCTTAACTTGGCATCCGCGGAAGTCGTGCTGTAAGACTATGGAAGCTGCGAGGATGACTTAATACAAAGTTGCAATCGCAGGAAGCCTCTGGCTTCACGTGGAAGAGACAATGGTCTTTGTAAGACATGATTTTGTGGAACTTTTTAAGAAACGGGTGACATGTCACTTGTCACTCTCAGCCAATGGGACGTCGAGTAATTCTGAAAACTTTCCTTTGCTAGTTTAGTTAGCGTAGAAAGGTATAAAAAGTCATGCCCTTAGGGTTGGGCTGGCTGCTGCTTTCTGACTTTCCGATGAGGGTGATGTGCTGCTGGACTTTGCGTGGAGCACGTAAGAATCCTCAAAGATCTTTACTTTAATTTCTGTCTATTTAGCTCAGTTAGGGAAATAGGTTTTAGAAATGCTAAACTTTATATAATTTCTTTAAACTGATTCAATTGCTTAAATTATATTTTTCTTAATTTCCTTACCATCATGCTTGCTTTATTGCAAATAAATTTCATTTATAAAACTTACAACATATATACCATAATTTAGAAAATAAAATCTTACTTTTGACAAACAAGCTGGTCTTGATTATTTAGAAGTATAGGTTACCTTTAGCTAGATCACGTCGCCTATAGTGGTCGTTTAAATGGTTGGGTTTTATTCTAATGACATTATTCTTTCTGTAAATGTATAAATATGTATATAGTGTGTAGATAATGTGTATATAGATTTATTCTGACCACCTGATTCAGTAGGCCCAAAATATATCAGGTTTATAAATGGGTCCATATTTAGTATAGAATTTTGTTTATAGGTTATGAAGTTGGGTAGCGTAGTTTATGATATATTTTCTATAGCCCGCTGGATCACTCCATGATGGGACAGAAGCACATCTCACTTGAATGGCCTCTGCCCTGCCTTTAAATCAAATGTAGCCTCTTCTTCTAACGTAGGGCCTTGCTTAATTACCATCTGGAGTGGTCTGTGTAAAAACTATGGGGCCGATTCACAGAACTAATCTGAGACAAAATCCTAAACTTACTATGTTTGGTATTCACAGAAGACATTTAGTAGTAGTAAAGTTAGGATTTTGTCTTGTTAGGATTTTGTCTTAAGTTAAACTTAAGTTAAATTTAAGTTTGTCTTACGTTTTGGTCAAAATCCTAATTTGAGGACAAAAACATGCTGCATACTTTACAATTTTGCCCAGCGTTTCAAGAGTTGCCCAGGCGAACAGAGATGGTAATGGCATGACAGCACTACCAGCACACATAACATAACACAACACATCACAACACAACCCAGCATAACACAACTTATCACTTCTGCTTGGTAAATTAAGCCTCAAAACAAGCCAAAAGAATATGGAAAAATCGGTTTATGAGCAAACACTCCTATGAACTGCCACTCGTTTCCCACCTTAATTTATTGTGTGAATTTCCTACGCAAATCTTCAAACAAAAACACATTCAAGTAGTGTATTCCCCTCTAAAGACTGGTCAAACACTATATCTTATTTTGTATGCTGCTTCCTGCCACCCACCTATGAATGAGGCACAGTTCACCTCCTCAGAGAGGGGCACAGGGCTGCTTCACTGCAAATCTCTAAACTGATTTTGGCACCGCGCTAACCCACTACTGACCCTGTGAAGAAGCTGATGTAGTTTGTTAGTTTAAGGCCTACCTCTGTTTGCACGGGGATTTTTATCACAACCAGACTAGCAAGGTCTCTGTGGATCTGGGAGATTGTGCCTAACTGCATAGCACCCGAATGTTCACTTCATGGTAATTTCTACTTACATTTAACTGCAATGCAAAACATTACAATGACAAACGGCTGCAACTTCAACAATCAAATGATAGGACGTGTTATCGACCTTAGAAACATGAAAACATGAGTGCATCTGCTTGGAATATCTGAAAATGAGATCAATACAGGTTCCTGGTGTGAATGGATTAGTTGTCCAATGGGCTATCGGATCCCCTGGGGTCAATAAAACATGCACACCAAAAAATAAAACCATTATTCATCTTTACAAAGATAGCGATTGCCCCACCACGCCCCCCCCGCCACCCCACCTCAGATATCCAATTGTCCTTTGTCTGCTCGCCTCACACTTCCAATCTCATTTACAGAGTGAAGTTCCTCTTTTGTACTAGGCATGGGCCAGTCCCGGTGTCTCACTGACTATTGTAATCAGGCTGAGATCTGTTTGAGCGCGCTCCAGCTTTTTAGGTTGAGCATTCGATACCTCTTGTATATACATTAGTATATACTTTTCGTGGGCTGAATGCCATTCCCCTTGCTTTTTATTCGGATATTTTAGTGTCCTTTAAAAATCCTTGCTTGCTAGTGGTTGATCCCCCCTTTTTGTCCCTCCTTTTCGTTATTTGTTTACTCCCACAGAGCAGCATACATGCCAATAGACCCGATTCAGGCGGAGACTATCGAGCAACGACTTAGGTATTGAACCCTTCCCCATCTCCCATTGTAACATCTGTTTAGGGACTACTTCTCCCTTTCTTTAAGAGCATATGGCCAGAGTGCTAGATGCTTTCATTGGCACCAGGTCTATTTCTGTAAACAGGGAATATATATCATGCTCTTCCCTTCCTACATTTGCTGTGCAATTAAAGGCCGGGGGCAAATGTTAGAGCTGTTGTCGGAGGCTGCCTGTTTCTGCCCTCCCCCAGACAATCGAGACCACAACTATTTACTTTGATTTTCAGTTACGCGCTGCGATGTGCAGAGAAAATCGCTACGATTTTCTATGACTATTGCCCCAATTTAAGATGGCGGCCACACTTCATGACATCATTAACGTCATGACAAGCCCATCTTGTTTCTTTGGCAGTTGTTTGTTCTGTGCAGCTGCTGATAAGTGTATCTGTCCTTTTAAGCGTATTTGTCCACCAGAAATGTTTTTGTGCACAGCCAACAAAAGTTTTTGACCCAGACCAAGCAAGCAACGTGCCCTAGTAGGACAAAATACCTGAAAATAAACAAAGGAAATAAATCTGGTGCAAGGCAGAAGAAAGCTACAGTTACTATTTTTAGGTCTCGCCTAGCGTTGCAACGCGAGTGCGCTGCCATCGCTTTGCGAGTCATGCAGTCTACACTATAGTGTGAAAGCTTCGTGGAAGCTCCGCCCACTCTCTGGCCCATCTTCTTCATTGGCTTAGGTTATAAATGCTGCCTTCCGATTGGTTTGAAGCGTGTTAGTCACTCCCCATGACAGCCATGTCAGTCATTTGTATTCTTCCATGGAGACTGGCCCCTTCACAGCACAGACTACGTTCTTCTGTGCTCCCCCTCCCTCCGGCAGTCCGATGCCTCCCCCCTCCCTACCACAGTCCGATGCCTTCTCACACCCCCTCCCCTTTGTGTTTGTTTTCCATTAAGCATCAGTAATTTGGCAGCAGTTTGAAGTTCAATGTCCTAAAGGAGGACCTCATTAACGTGGCACTCAAAGATCAGTGCTGACGTGCTTGTTTGGATTCCCAGCACAATTGTCAAGCAAAACTGCAACCGTGAACTTCTGGAGTTGTTTTTTTTCCGAAAAGAGGAAAGCCACGAAATTGAAAATTACATTTACAATGAACAAAGATTAAACTTATTTTACGTCCTGAGAGACTGGTATTTTTCTACTCCTTCAGTACTTTAATATAAAATACTTATTCTAGACAAATCCTCCTGATTTAAATGAAAATTGCATTTGTTTTTCTCCGCCAAGTTTACTTTCAATGGAGTTATTACTCACAAACATGTCCTCCGATTTGTTATATCGTTTTCCGTTTTTTTTGTATCACAGATATACGGAGTTCTGTGCGTGATGACGTACAATGTAGGCAGCAGACAGAACATCGAGTGGAAGTGCCTGATGTAGCATGAAAGACACTGTAATAGGCGTTGACATGTTAGCGGGAGTCCGACGAGCTCTAACACCAGCCTGGCGAGCGATGAGTTCCGAGCGGCGCTCAGAAAGGCAAAATTGCTTCCATTCGTTGATTGTTTTAAATGTGGGTGCACCCGTGTACATTTTACCTTCTCAGGGCCCCCGAATCCCTTGTCTGTTTCTTAATTGTTGTCACTTCAGAGGAATTCCCCTCCTCGCCCCTGCATGCTAAACAATTAGCTAATTGGGAGGCTCAAGGGAGGGATCCCTTTGTGCGTCTTCGCTTTCCGCAACCCTTGCACAATTCGCTGACACTCATTTATTGTGTCCCCAGTGGATCTCCCAGCTCGGACTGTTCCTTTAAATTGAAAATATGTGAGCCCAGCATCTACCGGTCACGTGGGTCCCGCAACGACCCTCTGGTGTCCCTAAATAAATAAAGTGCGCCTATGCTATGCAGCTTCACTGGGACAGCCTTGTCTGTTACTTTCTAGGACAGGCATGTCGCCGTTCATTTGAGCCAAGCAAGCTGCCCTTTGTTCCTTCTCTGCATCGCCTGTGTTCGCACAAAACCTGTGGCACTGTGGTCCGGCACTGCAGGGTTTTTTGTGGCCGGCGCCGTATCCCAAGGATCCTCTTGGCTGTGGTGCCCTGTGCTGCCGCTCTGACAACGGTGTGATGATAATGCCTCACATCAACCCCAGTGCATTATGTTGTTGACACCTTAGTGTCAACAACCTCTAAGTTTTAGTAGCCAGACACCCTAGGAATTTGTATTAGAGGGGCTGTGTCACCTGCAGAGGGGTGCACACATAAGTGCCAGTCTGCCAAGACACTAGGTCACTGTCAGGCCAGTATTCTACCAGCCGTAAGCTGAAATATTAAGGGGAGCACTCTGTTTAACCCTGGTGATATTACTATGATTACATTTCATATGTATGCTTAACGATGACCGCTCTTCCAAACCTCTTCAAAGCAACATTTCCAGTCTTCTTGACACAACAAATCTACACCTATTATGCATTTCGGAATCTCGGTACTCTGTTCCGAGGGGCAGTCTATCTTAACTGAAGGCAGCTACCTATAAGAAAGGGCTATATTTCCGTAATTTTCAAGGGGCCACTAAACTGCAAGCATTTTTCCATTGTGTATTTTGCCACTTTGTCTCAATGTAGTCTTCTCGAACTCCATCTAAAAGCACCTATTTTCACATTTGTTATCCATTCAGGCTTGTTAGCGCAGTGACCTCGCTGACCTTCACCTGAGCACTCTTAGGTGCTCAGCAGCTCATCACTCTGCTGCCGGGTGCAGCTGCTAAATCTCAAACGGAGAGTGTTGGGTGGGATGTTTAAATCTGAAACACTTTTCCCAACAGGTGTCTACCCGTCCAAGTACAGAACCAGAGAAAGTTTTATTATGCATCTGAATGAGCATTGAAGACAAGTATGCATTATTTTTAAACAGCACCCCAGTTGCCAGTGCAATTCATTTGCAGTGCACGTTCGTCAGCTTTCATGACATTAGCGTTCACCAAAATTGGCGCATGCAATGTGTCACGCTCATTTGCTTTTGAGGCAGCTGCACAATGTGATATTAATGGCCAAGTCTCTTTTTCAGCTGTGCCTTCAGATTACAGTTGTGAACTGAGACAATGTGTCGGGATGGTGTCTAGGCTTCTTCTGTCCCTGCATTTGATGCAACAGTTCACACCTCGTTGTCTCAAAACTGGTTCACCCGGTTTCCTGCTGTTTTAGTAACCCTACCCCGCCCCTACCTTCGCTTGAGGAGCTACTCTTCTCTTCGAGCGTTTTGTTTTCATGAAGACCGATTAACATCTGATTGCACATGGAGATGGTGGATATAGATTCCACAGAAACACAGAAGAACGAAGGCAACCAAGATTAAAAAGAAAAATATGCAAGCGAGAGCGGTAACTTATTTTACATTTGAAAACGTGAGTCTTCTCGTTTTATGAAGGTTTCATCTGTTAAAGCTTGGAATCATTACTTGATTCATGCAAATTTCGCCAATTCTCCTTGTTATGCTTTGGCCTGGACGAATATCATGTGAAAAATAGACAAAATGTCAAATAAAATTACGCATTCGTACATGAAAAGCCAGTCCGGCTTTTAGAGCGATTTATTTAGTGGAAATCCGATCGTGTGTGACGAAAACAGCTGCTGTACGCATTCTGTATTGCTCATTCATGCATTGATCCCATGCACAATAACAGGATTTTTACCTAAAGCAAATTTCAGTTACTCAATGTCGTAATGGAATTTCTGTTTCCGGACAGCTATGGGCTTGATAAGTTATTACACAACAGAACAACATAATGAAGAACCGGGATAACACACTTACTGGGTCTCGGCAGCGGGGGAACCGCCCAAATCTTCCATACCTTCCATACTTAGTAAAAGGAGACACAGGAGCCTTCGTCTGCAGGAGGAACCCAGATTTATTTCAATAGCCCGGGCTGTGAAACAGAGTCCCAAGCTAGTCAAAGACAAAACCCAAGAGGTTGCTACTTCACTCTGTAGCTTACAAGCCTTTTATACATTTTTCATCCCAGTCTTTTGGCTGTTAGACCACTGTTTAATCAGGGCAGTGTTTACAGTTGATAACCAGATGTTTGTAGTTAGTGACCTGGTCAAGGCTTGGTACACAGATCATTGTTCACTCGGCTTTGATCAAGGCTCAGTTTTTCAGGTCTTTGTTCAATTGCCTTGATCAAAGTCCGGTCCTTCAAGTCATTGTTTAATCACCCTGATCAGGGCCCAACAGTCAGACTATTGTCTAGATAACCTGATCACGGTGTCAAGGATGTTTACCAGGCTGGGAGCAGGAGATGGAAAACAAGCTTGTTTACACAGGGTGTGGGTGTCTCATGCCTTTCTGTTGAACTGCAAAGAACAGGGGGTTGGGTGTGCGACAGTTTCTGGGCAGTAGTGCAGGCTGCAAGATGTTTTTTGTCGTGTCAGTTTAGATTTTCCTCAGGCATCAGCAGAAATGACCAGGTGGGTCGTGTGGAAGTGTTTGACACGAGATGGCAATGAAAAAACAATGGAGTCCCGGTATAGATGATGCTAATCAGAAAAACACTTTTCCTTAATAAGTATGAACATTTCACGCATAGAGTGCCACAGAGGTTGACTAAGCATACATGGAAGATAAGACAGGCACCCTCGACCAAAGCATGATACAAACTATTTTCATGCCATAGTCTACTCCCATGAAATAAAGAACCAATTGTGATTACTCTCTAAATTTTTTGACAAACAGCTGCAGTGGAAATATAAAAGGCACATTTTGTGTCTGTTAGTAGCGATTGTCAGAGTCAACAGCTAAGTCCTAAGTACTGGGTAGTAAATTTAGTGGAATGGACAGAAGCATCAATATAATGTTCCTCGCACCCTTTCCTGCTTTATTTACATCCGGAAAATGTAATTTTGGGAATAACTGTATGTAATTGGCACATTTTACAAATTATAGCAAGGTGAGACAGTAACAAAACATCATTCCCATTTCAATATCCACAAATCCCGGAGATCTTTTTTTACTGGTGTATTGTGGAAAAATGTCAGGTAGATTGTCATTAATGTATTTTACTCAGCCCTCTTCTGAATAGTGAGATGAAGAAACGGTGGAGGGGGGGGTAGGTCTTTCACAGGGGCGTTGCCAATCTAATAAAGGGCATGGCTTAAAACACGTAACCTATATATCTTTGCTTAGCATAGTGTGCCACACTACTGGTATTTTGCTGGTTCTGTCAGTATCCACTTATATGATACAACAAGTAACATTACACCTACAACAAGCTAGGACTATTGGCTTTGTCAGTGGCAGTTAGTTGCATATTACAAAGGACAATTGAAAGATGTACTGCTTCTCTGTGCTAGTTTGAATAGCATCATGGTGTTTGAGGCTAAGTTTTACATACTGTCTCATGAGATGTAAAACTCATCAAAGTTCCTATGCAGTGAAATCTCATTATCCCATCAAAATTAATTTTCAATAAAATATAAAATGCCATCAGATTTATATTATCATTTGTCAAGGTGCAACTTATAGCATTAGATGATCAGCTGGCTCACTGTTCTTTCCCAGAGCGCCCATTCCTGTCCCACGCGTTATACTGCTGAACCAGGAGTTTCTCCCCTCATTCTTACTTCATTACATACTCTCACTCGGACTGAGCGAGGTTGTATTTTCCTAATTGTCAATGTGTGTGGGGTTACTTTAATCTTTGGGTGTGTCTGAGTGCACGTGCTTGTATGTGTGTGTTGCAGCAATGAGTGTCAATGCCAAACGCTAAGGCTCACAAGCTGTGAGATGACGTAGGTGTTGCATTTAAACATTTCTTGTTTGTGCAGAGGAAGGTTCAAGAAAAGCCATCCGCATGCTTGCTGAAAGAGCGCTTTAGTGCCCAGTTCAGCATTGCAGCTGGAGGCTGGAGGGTGCTATCTCAAAGCAGGCAGCTGGTTTCAATGTGTGCCTGGCAGACGAATGACCTGAAGTCGGTCCCGGCTGCCATTAACATATGACGTGGGATAGCAGCCAGAGACTGACAGCTTGCCTGCCTGCATGTAAAACATTACATGATTTTTACATTTCTACCTTATACAAATGCCCTTCGAGACCTCTAAACTGCATCTGAAATTAGGGTCTGCAATGGTTGCTTATATGACAAAGTCAGTGGCTGCTTTCCAAGGATATGTGGTAAACTCTTGTACAGGCCACTTGTTGGACTTGGACCTTTTTGGCTAAAGTTCCCTAAACTTTGTGCCTTCCCCCTAGCCTTTTTTCTGACATGGTTTTGCCAACTTAGATGCTTTGGGCACTTTGCCACTGCTGATCAGTGTCGACGTGCAAGTGCCTCCTGTATAAAGTGTAATGGTAATTGGTTGTCCATCATTGATATGTTTGCCTTACTAGTAAAGTACCTTGTGAAGTGCACTATGTGTGCTAGGGCTGGTAATGTGTAGAAATGATAAGTACTCCAAAATATGTAGAAATTCATGGAGGTTTATTGTAGATCAATAGCACAGCATCAACAGTTGATACATCCTTCTGGGTCAGCAATCTTCTACTGAATCCCAGCCATTCACATACAAACATTCTATGATGTCATAACATCATTTGTAGTATTCTCAAACAAGCATAAGTAAATTACAACACATCTCCCTTTCTAGGGACGAACAAAGAATTAACTAAGACAACAAAAACAAGTAAACTTAACTTAAATCATAATCTTTAAATCTCAAGGGCATCCTCCTAGACCTATCAGAAAATCTTGGAGGGGACCTCAACGGATCCGCAGTTGGACATGTCTCAAGAGGTGATGTATCCTGTTCCGTACTCTCCAAATCATCTTTATGTTGTTTCGTACATTTTACTAACTTTGAAATGCTCCATGTACATCCCGTATTGACTCTCACCACATTTTTCTTGATAGACACTATTGTAAAAGGACGACTAGAAGTGTTCATCCCTTTTAACGTATGTCTTGGATTTTTTACCAAAACTATGTCCCCAACATTCCACTTCCTGTTTCTCACATGCATTTTGGAAACGTACCTAACATTGGACTTCTGTTGATAATCCACTATTCTAGAACGCCGCTCCTCCGAAGTCAACCCATGACTAAAACATTCAGGCAACCAACTAGGGTTTAATTTTGAAACAGCTTGTCTTCCTCTTAAGGCTTCAAAAGGAGATCTTCGTGTAATGGCATTAGGAGTAGTACGGTGAACCCACCACGTCTCTCTCAATATGGCAGTAAAAGAAGACCTTGTGCTAAGAGCACGTTGTGCACAATCTTTAACAAGCCTATTCATTCTCTCGGTAAGACCATTAGCCTGTGGTGAGTATAATGCAGTTTTCTGGTGAATAATATTGTTATCTTTGAGAAAGTCACCCATTTCTTGAGAAACAAATTGCAGCCCATTGTCAGTCACCAGGAATTTAGGCACTCCTTCTGAGACTAACACATCTTTGAGAAAATCTACAACAATCCTTGTGTTAACAGAAGGGACAAATTTAGAAACAACCCACTTTGTGGTACAATCAACCAGTAGAAGAACATACCGCTCATAAGAAGGCAACAACTCAAAAGGTCCCATAATATCAAGACCCTATTTAGACCACACCTGATCTGGTACTTCTACTGGAGACAAAGGTACAAAGGTACAAAGTTAATGGCATAAGACTTATCACTCTCAGCACAAATTGAGCAATCCTTCACTACTTCTTCAACCATGCGGTCCATGCCAGGCCACCAATACCTTTCTCTCACACGGCCCTTAGTGAGGCTCCTCCCAAGATGACCTTCATGGGCAGTATTTATAATTCTGTTCCTGAATTTAATAGGAGGAATCACTCTTTCACCTCTCAAAAGGTTCCAACAAGTAAAGGACAACTCATCCCTCACAGTCCAATATGTTTTCAAGTATTGATCCAGAGCCTTGTACTCAGGCCAACCTTGTCTAATCCACGATTTTATCATCAAAATTTCTTCTTTTTTCACACCATCAAACCATTCATCTTTTGACAAAGATGATTCAGTCACCCAAAAGACACTAGACTCCCCAACACAGTATACATTCTCCCCTTCATCCGTAATTAGTCCCTCACCTACCGGCAGACGAGACAGACAAACCACAGACTTATTGTTGGCCCCAGATAAGTATTGCACCCTGAAATTATATTCCTGTTAGCCTTCGCTCCACCATTTAATCCTGGGAGTAATATGATCAATGTGTCTGCAAGAAAAAATCTGAACTAAAGGACGATGGTCAGATCTCACAAGAAAAAGAATTCCCCACAAATAGAATCTGAAATGCTGTATTGCACAAAACACAGCTAAAGCCTCTCTTTCCACACAAGAATAATTCCTCTCTGCTTCTCTTAGCACTCGCCAAGCAAACGCAACCGTTCTCTCTTCCCCATTTACTAATTGAGAAAGAACAGCCCCCAACCCTTTATGACTTGCATCAGTTGTCAACAATGTCTTAAGATTGGCATCAAAATGTCCTAAAGTGGCCATATTTCACCCTTGAGAACATCAAAGGCTTCTTGACAATCTTCCGAACAAGAAAATTGTGAACCTTTTTTTAATAAAGCTTTTATTGGCTCAGTCACACTTGCAAAACCACGCACAAACTTTGAATAAAACTCAGCAAGGCCAAGGAATGACCTCACTTGATCCCTATCAGTTGGTATGGGAGCATTCAGCACACTTTGAGCAAGTTATAATTTTGGTTATATCCCCTCTCCAGAGATCACGTGACCTAGATATGACACATTCTCAACCCCAATAAGGCATTTTTCGTTCTCTACGGTTAACCCATTGCTCTTCAACCTTTCCAGAACTTTAATTAGAGTGTCTCTGTGTTTCTTATCGTCTTCACCATAAATCAAAATGTCATCTTGAAAGAACATTATATTACTCACACCTTCTAAGACTTTCTTCATGACCCTCTGGAAACATGCCGCCGCTGATGCCAATCCAAAAGGCATTCTCAAAAAACAGTATTCCCCCCAGAGGTGTTACGAAGGAAGTAAGGTGTCTTGATTCTATGTGTAAAGGGACTTGGTGGTACGCGGACGATAAGTCCAGTACACTAAAGACGCGGGAACCCTTGAGAGTACTAAGTGACTCTGAAATATTAGTTAAGGGTTGGCGATCAACCCAAATCCATTCATTCAAACTCCTCAAATCCACACACATCCTGACGTTGGCCCCACTATCCTTCGGGACCAAAACAATCGGGGCCAACCATTCAGATGCCTCTGTTTCCTTAATGACTCCCAACTTCAGTAACCTTTCTAGCTCAGTCTTGAGTGGCCCCATCATCATGTTGGGTACCTTCCTCACTTTGTGTACTGATGGTACCACATTTTTCTTTAAAATTATACGGTGTTCAAACCCTCTGAGGCAACCTAAACTGTCAGTGAAAACTTCTGGGAATTTGTTGAAATACTCACTACTCCGATTTTCCAACATATATTCAACCTTATCACAGTTCCCCAACATAACTTGGTCTTTGGGATCTTTGGCATTGGGATTCAACATGATTCCCAGATCCCTTTGGTGCCTCCATCCTAGCAAATTATCACCTCTTTCAGCCATGTATATCTTACCAACTGTTTCCCTGTTTTTTAATTTTATACACCCTTCTATATACCGAAAAACATTGATTTTTGCACCACCATGGCTAACAGGATTAATGTCGGGTGAACTCAAGACCATGCTATCAAAACCAACTACTTCATCCCACTGTTTATTTCCTATCATGGTGAATGGGGACCCAGAGTCCGCTAGAACGACAAACTTAAAATTATTGACTGAAATGTCACACTCAGGCATGCATATTTTATCAGCATCAACTCGACCATCATCATCACAAATACTGTTAATTTATTTTATTTATTTATTTATTTATATTTAAGCTTATATCGCGCACAGCTACCCACAATGGGTTTCCCGGCGCTAGTGATAGACTGTAGAAGAAAAGGAGGCAGTTGCACTTAAGTTGAAACACAGCAGGCTATGGGGCACGTTGAGAAAAAAGCCATGTCTTCAAGGCCTTACGGAAGCGAAACAAGTTGGTCTCGAGTTTTAGGGCCAGGGTCACTGTACGCACAACTTTTACATACTGTCTCATGAGATGTAAAACTCATCAAAGTTCATATGCAGTGAAATCTCATTATCCCATCAAAATTAATTTTCAATAAAATATAAAATGCCATCAGATTTATATTATCATTTGTCAAGGTGCAACTTATAGCATTAGATGATCAGCTGGCTCACTGTTCTTTCCCAGAGCGCCCATTCCTGTCCCACGCGTTATACTGCTGAACCAGGAGTTTCTCCCCTCATTCTTACTTCATTACATACTCTCACTCGGACTGAGCGAGGTTGTATTTTCCTAATTGTCAATGTGTGTGGGGTTACTTTAATCTTTGGGTGTGTCTGAGTGCACGCGCTTGTATGTGTGTGTTGCAGCAATGAGTGTCAATGCCAAACGCTAAGGCTCACAAGCTGTGAGATGACGTAGGTGTTGCATTTAAACATTTCTTGTTTGTGCAGAGGAAGGTTCAAGAAAAGCCATCCGCATGCTTGCTGAAAGAGCGCTTTAGTGCCCAGTTCAGCATTGCAGCTGGAGGCTGGAGGGTGCTATCTCAAAGCAGGCAGCTGGTTTCAATGTGTGCCTGGCAGACGAATGACCTGAAGTCGGTCCCGGCTGCCATTAACATATGACGTGGGATAGCAGCCAGAGACTGACAGCTTGCCTGCCTGCATGTAAAACATTACATGATTTTTACATTTCTACCTTATACAAATGCCCTTCGAGACCTCTAAACTGCATCTGAAATTAGGGTCTGCAATGGTTGCTTATATGACAAAGTCAGTGGCTGCTTTCCAAGGATATGTGGTAAACTCTTGTACAGGCCACTTGTTGGACTTGGACCTTTTTGGCTAAAGTTCCCTAAACTTTGTGCCTTCCCCCTAGCCTTTTTTCTGACATGGTTTTGCCAACTTAGATGCTTTGGGCACTTTGCCACTGCTGATCAGTGTCGACGTGCAAGTGCCTCCTGTATAAAGTGTAATGGTAATTGGTTGTCCATCATTGATATGTTTGCCTTACTAGTAAAGTACCTTGTGAAGTGCACTATGTGTGCTAGGGCTGGTAATGTGTAGAAATGATAAGTACTCCAAAATATGTAGAAATTCATGGAGGTTTATTGTAGATCAATAGCACAGCATCAACAGTTGATACATCCTTCTGGGTCAGCAATCTTCTACTGAATCCCAGCCATTCACATACAAACATTCTATGATGTCATAACATCATTTGTAGTATTCTCAAACAAGCATAAGTAAATTACAACACATCTCCCTTTCTAGGGACGAACAAAGAATTAACTAAGACAACAAAAACAAGTAAACTTAACTTAAATCATAATCTTTAAATCTCATGGGCATCCTCCTAGACCTATCAGAAAATCTTGGAGGGGACCTCAACGGATCCGCAGTTGGACATGTCTCAAGAGGTGATGTATCCTGTTCCGTACTCTCCAAATCATCTTTATGTTGTTTCGTACATTTTACTAACTTTGAAATGCTCCATGTACATCCCGTATTGACTCTCACCACATTTTTCTTGATAGACACTATTGTAAAAGGACGACTAGAAGTGTTCATCCCTTTTAACGTATGTCTTGGATTTTTTACCAAAACTATGTCCCCAACATTCCACTTCCTGTTTCTCACATGCATTTTGGAAACGTACCTAACATTGGACTTCTGTTGATAATCCACTATTCTAGAACGCCGCTCCTCCGAAGTCAACCCATGACTAAAACATTCAGGCAACCAACTAGGGTTTAATTTTGAAACAGCTTGTCTTCCTCTTAAGGCTTCAAAAGGAGATCTTCGTGTAATGGCATTAGGAGTAGTACGGTGAACCCACCACGTATCTCTCAATATGGCAGTAAAAGAAGACCTTGTGCTAAGAGCACGTTGTGCACAATCTTTAACAAGCCTATTCATTCTCTCGGTAAGACCATTAGCCTGTGGTGAGTATAATGCAGTTTTCTGGTGAATAATATTGTTATCTTTGAGAAAGTCACCCATTTCTTGAGAAACAAATTGCAGCCCATTGTCAGTCACCAGGAATTTAGGCACTCCTTCTGAGACTAACACATCTTTGAGAAAATCTACAACAATCCTTGTGTTAACAGAAGGGACAAATTTAGAAACAACCCACTTTGTGGTACAATCAACCAGTAGAAGAACATACCGCTCATAAGAAGGCAACAACTCAAAAGGTCCCATAATATCAAGACCCTATTTAGACCACACCTGATCTGGTACTTCTACTGGAGACAAAGGTACAAAGGTACAAAGTTAATGGCATAAGACTTATCACTCTCAGCACAAATTGAGCAATCCTTCACTACTTCTTCAACCATGCGGTCCATGCCAGGCCACCAATACCTTTCTCTCACACGGCCCTTAGTGAGGCTCCTCCCAAGATGACCTTCATGGGCAGTATTTATAATTCTGTTCCTGAATTTAATAGGAGGAGTCACTCTTTCACCTCTCAAAAGGTTCCAACAAGTAAAGGACAACTCATCCCTCACAGTCCAATATGTTTTCAAGTATTGATCCAGAGCCTTGTACTCAGGCCTGTTGAAAATTAGTACGTTTTGGTGAACATTATCTGCGCCATCTTGCCTCTTCCCCTGATGCCACACTTTTGTCGTGCGCGCCCGCCATTTTAAGATGCCCCGATCAGAACGAACCCTTTTGCATGCCGCTGGCCCCTGACGTAGCCCTTCGCTTTCACTAAGCCTGCACGCTGACCACCCCCTGCTTGCACCTGCCTTGAGTCATAAACCCCTCTTCGGCGCTGCTCTGCCCCAGGCCTTCATCCTGTTCCCAGCGCGACACCTCCCTGCTTCCCTTTCATGATCTCCGGCCCTTAGATGCAAACCCCCTTTTTCCCCGTGTGCCCGTTTTGTCTTCCCCGTTCCCAGGCTGACACCCAGCTCTGCCGATACCATCCCTTGCCCCTCCCCGTACAATAGAAAGCTTCCCCCATCAAAGGATCTCCAGGTTGATCAAAGCCCCCACTCCATGAGACCCGATCAAACCCCCCCCACATTCCGTGAATCGGCGGAATATCCAGCTGCGTGATACTCATCACCTGTTGTGCCTAGGGTGGGGACTTCAACTGTAAATGTGTGTGGGAACGGGCCCAAAGGGGAGTTCCGAGAATGTCTTTTCCGTACATCAAAGCTTTAACATGTATGTGTAATCTACAATAAAGTCATAAATGTGTGTATAAGAGGCCAGGCCTCAGAAAATACAGTTAGAGCACCTCAGAACGATACCTTCTGTCCGTTTCGTTGTGTTCTCCTCCGGAGAGAATAAAAAACCTTGTTTCCTGCTTTCCAGTCTCCAGCGCCTGCCTCTTCATTGATTTAAATAACTAGAGGGTCACAGAGGCAATACCGCCGGGCAAATATCGATTGTCCCCGACCCGATTGAACTTTTTACAATTGGCGTCCCAAGCGTGGGGCCCATCAGCGACTCGTGGATCCAGTGGGAGAGGTCCCGACGACAGAGTGAACGACTGCAACGATCGGGAGAGCTCTTGCCCAATAGACCCTCGTCTGGCAGCCGATCATCCGAACTTCACTAGTTCCGAACAGACCTCTCTCGAGTGATCTACGGTCCTGACTGGGAACCATCAGGAGTGCCGTGAGAAATACGAGAAAAAGAGGACGATCGGGCGCTGGATTCGGAAGACAAGAAACTGTCCACATGGTCCGGGTAAGGTCGTGTTGCCACGACAAGTTGCGAAAAAAAATTTTGATTGCTTGATTGTTCGAAAATACTAGTATTGCTCTTTTTATTTTTATTTTTTTTATTTGGAGATTCACTGTCTGCAAACGGAGAAACAACAGGCTCTCTCTCTTTGCAAGCAGTGGAGGATAGGTAGGGTAGCAGCCGTGCTTGTTTTCTTTCTCCCCCACTTAATAATTGCTTGAAACTGAACTGTTGTTCGCAAAAATATTGTTTCCTGGAGATTCCCTGTCTGCAAACAGGGAAGTGACCACCCTTTTTGCAGATAGTGAAAAGGGTAGGTAACGCAGATCTTTGCGGACCTACTCATTCTCCCCATTGTTATTTATTGGTCTTTTGGTTTTTGGTCCATGAGGTATTCACTGCCTGCAAACAACGTAGAATAGAAATATTCTGTCTAGTCTTTGCACCTAGTGATAAGATAGGCAGTGCTGACTTTTTTTAGTCCCTCGTTACGAGCCGTCATGTCTGTCTTCTCCCCACTGATTAATAGCCTGTTTAGCCCGGACCGGGTGTTAGAGGTGGACCATATGGCTCCACTAGAAGGCACCCCTAATAAGGACATGTTCATAAACTATGGGTTAGTCACCATAGCTTATAATAAATTATGGCACAGGTATACCGAAGAGAGTCAAGACAAACAGTGGCCACTGGCAGGATCCTTTGACCTTGATAAAATAGAAACGTTAGAAATAGCCCTTCGAAATAATAAGACAACGCCAATTATGCTCGACAGTCTCGGTATGTGGCGCAGAGAGGCTACGCAACGACAGAGAAAAGACGAGGACAAACCAAGTAGAGAAATATACCGACAGGACAACCCCAGGACACCGCTACCCACGACTTATCCCCCGACACTATGCAAAGGACGACCAGACTTAGGGTCAAACCAATGCGCTTTTTGTAGGTATGTCGGACACTGGAAAGCCCAATGCCCGACTCTACTGAGCGTGAGTAAAGGCAAAGGGCCGACAGGAACGACAGACCGGCAGTACAAGAAAAAGAGCGAGACAAAGAAGAACCCGACTTACATAGACAGACCAGACAGAACCACCACGTTTGATTATGCCCGATGGCACAGATTTCGCCAGGAAAATCTCAGCGGCATGCTCAAGTTCTCCTAGGTCGGGCAATGTCAAGACGGGAACCCAGCCTCGTTTCAAATTCACAGACAGAAAGAGATAATTATGACCAATAACTGTTTTATATTCGTCTTGAGTCTTTGTATGTCATACTTGTACTGTTCCCCGTCTGAGTTTGTGTGTATGTAATGTACAAATCTGCGTCATCCCTCTACACGTGTTTCCGTGTTACTCAACCTCTGTTAGCAGAAACTTAGCATAAAAAGCAACCTGGAAAGAAAGAAATGGTAAAACATAATCCGTAGACCATTAATGAACTTGAACTTTTAATTTAGCACAACAAACAAGGAATAATAACGGTAAACTGTAGAAAATGAAAGTCAAACAGAACATTCGCCCCCCCCCCATTCTGGAACCTTCCAAAGTAGGGCAGGGTTACGGCTACGCCCAACCAACGGCAACCCATATAAGGCGAGCCCGGCCGCCAACTCTTGGTCAGGAAATCTTAACGTATGGGGGAGCCGGAGGAGAGGCAGGAGCCCGCAGCCTGGGCATTTGCAGGTAGTCCCGCCACATGTCTCCTTGGCCGGCCGCAACGGGCCTGGAAAGACTAAAGTGGTCCCGCCACATGTCCGGAGAAGAACGAGGCACCTCTTCCTTTTCTCTTCCGTCACAGCCGCAGCAGTCCTGGACGGCGGGATGTCCTGCACGTACCTCCACAACAATTTGTCCAAGTTGGGCTGGGAGGGAGAGGCGACGCGGACGAGCCTCTCCCACCTCCACCGGTAGGAGGTTTCCCAACCCCCGGCCCGACGCCGAACACCCCACTACTTGCGCAGCACCGAACGTGCAATGGTGCCAATACTTCCACAGCACCGAACACACCATGGTGGCACCCCAGTACTTGCGCAGCACCGAACGTGCAATGGTGGCCATACTCCCACAGCACCGAGCACAGGACTTGGGGAACACCGGAGGTGGAGAGGCCTTCATGCGGGGCGATGAAAAGGAGCGGCATGGGGTGCACCGGGAGAAGGAGACGAAGCGAACGAGTCTCCCTCGCGCCCCCCCAGGTGAGGGCATCGCAGCTGCACCCCAGCTGAACGTCCCGCTTTCACAAAACAGGGACCTCTTCCTTTCACTCCAAAGGGTCCCTTCCACTCTTGCAAACTCGACGGGAGTGGCCCCTGTAGGGCCTCAAAATGGCGTCTGGGTCCGCTGGAAGGTGGGCCCCGGCCACTAGAGTAACTTTGACCAGCAATATAACTCGAACATTTGCCCCCTGGAGCACGAGCCCCCATCTCCGACAGCATCTCCGCAGCCTTGAAGATCCTACAAAGGTCCCCGGCGGAACCTTCGGCCTTCGCAGGTTTCCGGTAAGGGACGGCTGCCTTGATCGCCAACGAAACAAACATGACATTGCCACACCTTCTGTTAGCATGAATTCTAGAACTGCCGAAAAGGACTCTGGTCCAAACTGCCAGTAATGAGAAACATTTCCCCTGATGCTGCTTCCGGACTGAGCCGGCCCCGCCCAAAATGGCGCTGGTATCAATCGGAACTTACGAACGCCTCGTGGTGTTCCTTCGCACTAATATAAACTTGATGTTCTGAGATTTTTTGTGATCCTTTGTACACTTGGCTAGAAAAGACAAGGAGAACTCACTCGACGAACAGTATGAAAGAATCCCCATTACAAATGTTGATTACAAATGTACAATGTATTATATTTTTATAACTGATGTAAACCTCATTTACGACGCACACGTACGGTATGCATATAGGAAATCTGATTACAACTATTATGATTATGCTTCTAAATTATGAAAATAAATGCCCCCGAACCCCCAGCCAATTAATAGACGTTTTAGTTCCTTACAAATGAATGAGTAAAACTTTCCGATGTTTTATTGCTGCAAACGACACACCCCACTGTACGCACTTTAGCCGTTGCCACGACCGGCCAAATACGACCGCATCCTCATAATCCATATGCTGAAATGATTTTGCAAAATAAAAAATTTTGAAACTATGGACGGGTATTGCATGTTTTATTTTAAAAATGTGGGATCGGCGGGAAAGCTCTTTTTTTGTGCACCCTACTCTGCTCTCTCTTTAAGGTTAAAAGAAGATGGTTGCCCAGCCCTGGAGGACGGATCGGATCGACAACACGACACTCCGCCTTCAAAGTACACGACTGACTCATGAACTCTCGCGTAGAGGAAGACCTTGACTTCCAAGGATGGGTAAAACGAACGGTGTAAATGAGGGAATGTAAAGGGAGGGTGAGATGAAATAATGTAAATATTATAAAGTACAACGTTCCAAAGTATCAGGGACCCAAGAACCGAAGAACCTTAGAACGCCACAGCGTTGAAAGAGGTTTAAGGATCCCGATAGTGAGATACATCCTTTGACTAGATACCTCGCACTAGGCACCTCTGGTTTCCTTTTTACGTTTCCCCGCACACGACCTATATGGACACGCTACCCCCCCTCGACTCCAGAAACCATATCCCCGGGGACCCTGCCCCGAGGAGGAAAGACGAGTAAGAGGTAAGTAAAGGACTTATGAATCCATGTATTTAAATGTGCGCGAACGCTGTCTCCCCCACCCCCTTTTTTTTCTCCCTCTGCAGGTTACATCAGAAATTACCGCCGAGGTGTGGCGAAGATCTGAAGTCTTGCCATGTCTAATACACGAAGCGGACTAGCGCCGCAAGGTGGTGTCTAAGCGCGCCTGCAAACTACTCATGTATCGAACAAACCCGGAAAATTAGCACAACCTGATAAAAAGTGATCGCCCTTAAACCAGACCGGACGAATGAACCCATGTCACGTATGATGCGAAACTATGAGGGAATGTGTGTGTGTGTGACTGAGGCGCTGACTCAACTGGTCGAAGGACCGAGAATGCGAGGAAGTGCGACAAAATGGTACCTCCTTTCTTCTTTCCCTTTTTCTCAAGGCATGTCCCCTCTACCCTGTTTAATGCTCAAACTGCATGATTACAAGATTCTAACCTAGACCCGTGAATGCCCTTTACTGTGTAATGCACTAAATAGCCTTTCTTGAATACACTGCCACCCTCTCTGTTGCACGTGTACTATTTAGCCTGCCGTTGCGCTCTCTCTCTCTCTCTCTCTCTCTCTCTCTCTCTCTCTCTCTCTCTCTCTCTCTCTCTCTCTCTCTCTCTCTCTCTCTCTCTCTCTCTCTCTCTCTCTCTCCCTCTATTTTTGCACCCCGAAATTGGCAAACTGCCACCCCTAGCACACCACCCAATTGGCTTCAAATACCGTCAGTATTTGCGCAAAAACTTGTCTTTAATGCACTCACCCTAAGGCCGCGTCATTACCTCTCCTTTTCCGCTAGAAGTCAATGAACCAAGGTTGGGCCGTAAGGGAAAGGACAGGTAAGACGACAGAGGTTCCCTAATCTGACCCGAAATAAGGGAACTACATGTCAACGGCTCCTATGGCATAAAACAAGGACCTCAGAATACGCGACCCTCTCCTCCCCGAATGGTCGAAATACCCAAACCAGAAAAATGATCACCCCTGTTACCCCCCCTGTATCAGCCGCCCAAAAACTGGAATTATGAAACTGCCCCTCGTTTCCAGTCGTGAGAGATGGGTCGATTTATGCCCTTACCACAAGTTTCCTATGTCCCTGGTTGTTTCCCATAAAACCCCTGTCCTTCCTAATTAAGTAATCGGGCTGTAAAAGGTTACAGGGTTAACAGACTAGTCCAAGGTAAAGAAATCATCAAAATGAACCCCGTAGTAATTGAAAAGCAGGATGCATCAATAGAAAGGAAACGTTTAGCCATGTTCGTCTCTCAGCAAAATACCTGTGTAGTAACTAATTGTAAAGGAAAGTCATAGTAAATCCAACAAACCCGTCACCGGTCATTCATATGTCAGTTGTGAACACTATTATAACGGGCATTTTCATTCTTTGCCTGGAGCTGGGAGAGAAATAGACTTTTTGATTATCTTCATCTGCAAATTTTCTAAAGACTGTCTTTTCAAACTTGTTTAAGGGTACTGCTGTTGGAGGAGAGAAGGACCGGATGTGGGAGCACGAGGCCTGACTGCAGACTAAGGAACACCTGCGACATTAGCCAAGGCGAGACCACGACAGAAAAGAGCTGCAGGACGAGGCACTGTTTTCGACCGCATGAGAAGAAAGGGTCGACCTGATGCCCCTGCTCGACGTCCAGTGCCTATCGACAAGTCCCCGCTCTCTGAATTCTGTCACACGCCCGCCTATTTGAAGTCTCTCGTTCCCCTAGTTTGTTCCTAATTTGGCCTTGCTCCATCCCCCTTTCCCTCTGACCTACCCTATGGACTGTTTTGTACGCTCTTCTTCCATCTGAACTTCTGACTATCACCTCAAAGGACACAGGGCGAAAAGGACCTTCCCGGCCAGAAAACGCGAGGAAAGGGTCGTGCCATGCAACGCAGAACTTAGAACAGAGCTGGACTTGTAGCTCCACCGCCGGTGCTCACCAGCGCCAACGAAAGACCACAAAGAACAATGAGAACTCGTAAAACTTCGAACATTTGACATCCTCAATCACCGTTTTTTCTATGCCTCATTTCTCTCCCAGCCGCCATTGTATTGAACCTGCTCCAATCCGAATCTGAAATATGTATTAACCTGCCAGTTCACGTTATGATATGTACTTGCTGCTCGCCGTTTTTGTATTACATTCCTATGACTTTCCTGCTGAACAAGTTTATCAAAGTTTATCAAATAGGCCCGCCTCCTGAAAACTAGAAATGTTAAAATGTATTGTTTACAACTCTTTCCACCTAGGGTTCCTACCGTTTTTCTCTCATGCCCACCACAGTAGAACCAAGTAGAAAATGAACCAGCAAGATGTCTTGAATATGTTAAAGGGAGGACTGTTGAAAATTAGTACGTTTTGGTGAACATTATCTGCGCCATCTTGCCTCTTCCCCTGATGCCACACTTTTGTCGTGCGCGCCCGCCATTTTAAGATGCCCCGATCAGAACGAACCCTTTTGCATGCCGCTGGCCCCTGACGTAGCCCTTCGCTTTCACTAAGCCTGCACGCTGACCACCCCCTGCTTGCACCTGCCTTGAGTCATAAACCCCTCTTCGGCGCTGCTCTGCCCCAGGCCTTCATCCTGTTCCCAGCGCGACACCTCCCTGCTTCCCTTTCATGATCTCCGGCCCTTAGATGCAAACCCCCTTTTTCCCCGTGTGCCCGTTTTGTCTTCCCCGTTCCCAGGCTGACACCCAGCTCTGCCGATACCATCCCTTGCCCCTCCCCGTACAATAGAAAGCTTCCCCCATCAAAGGATCTCCAGGTTGATCAAAGCCCCCACTCCATGAGACCCGATCAAACCCCCCCCACATTCCGTGAATCGGCGGAATATCCAGCTGCGTGATACTCATCACCTGTTGTGCCTAGGGTGGGGACTTCAACTGTAAATGTGTGTGGGAACGGGCCCAAAGGGGAGTTCCGAGAATGTCTTTTCCGTACATCAAAGCTTTAACATGTATGTGTAATCTACAATAAAGTCATAAATGTGTGTATAAGAGGCCAGGCCTCAGAAAATACAGTTAGAGCACCTCAGAACGATACCTTCTGTCCGTTTCGTTGTGTTCTCCTCCGGAGAGAATAAAAAACCTTGTTTCCTGCTTTCCAGTCTCCAGCGCCTGCCTCTTCATTGATTTAAATAACTAGAGGGTCACAGAGGCAATACCGCCGGGCAAATATCGATTGTCCCCGACCCGATTGAACTTTTTACAGGCCAACCTTGTCTAATCCACGATTTTATCATCAAAATTTCATCTTTTTTCACACCATCAAACCATTCATCTTTTGACAAAGATGATTCAGTCACCCAAAAGACACTAGACTCCCCAACACAGTATACATTCTCCCCTTCATCCGTAATTAGTCCCTCACCTACCGGCAGACGAGACAGACAAACCACAGACTTATTGTTGGCCCCAGATAAGTATTGCACCCTGAAATTATATTCCTGTTAGCCTTCGCTCCACCATTTAATCCTGGGAGTAATATGACCAATGTGTCTGCAAGAAAAAATCTGAACTAAAGGACGATGGTCAATCTCACAAGAAAAAGAATTCCCCACAAATAGAATCTGAAATGCTGTATTGCACAAAACACAGCTAAAGCCTCTCTTTCCACACAAGAATAATTCCTCTCTGCTTCTCTTAGCACTCGCCAAGCAAACGCAACCGTTCTCTCTTCCCCATTTACTAATTGAGAAAGAACAGCCCCCAACCCTTTATGACTTGCATCAGTTGTCAACAATGTCTTAAGATTGGCATCAAAATGTCCTAAAGTGGCCATATTTCACCCTTGAGAACATCAAAGGCTTATTGACAATCTTCCGAACAAGAAAATTGTGAACCTTTTTTTAATAAAGCTTTTATTGGCTCAGTCACACTTGCAAAACCACGCACAAACTTTGAATAAAACTCAGCAAGGCCAAGGAATGACCTCACTTGATCCCTATCAGTTGGTATGGGAGCATTCAGCACACTTTGAGCAAGTTATAATTTTGGTTATATCCCCTCTCCAGAGATCACGTGACCTAGATATGACACATTCTCAACCCCAATAAGGCATTTTTCGTTCTCTACGGTTAACCCATTGCTCTTCAACCTTTCCAGAACTTTAATTAGAGTGTCTCTGTGTTTCTTATCGTCTTCACCATAAATCAAAATGTCATCTTGAAAGAACATTATATTACTCACACCTTCTAAGACTTTCTTCATGACCCTCTGGAAACATGCCGCCGCTGATGCCAATCCAAAAGGCATTCTCAAAAAACAGTATTCCCCCCAGAGGTGTTACGAAGGAAGTAAGGTGTCTTGATTCTATGTGTAAAGGGACTTGGTGGTACGCGGACGATAAGTCCAGTACACTAAAGACGCGGGAACCCTTGAGAGTACTAAGTGACTCTGAAATATTAGTTAAGGGTTGGCGATCAACCCAAATCCATTCATTCAAACTCCTCAAATCCACACACATCCTGACGTTGGCCCCACTATCCTTCGGGACCAAAACAATCGGGGCCAACCATTCAGATGCCTCTGTTTCCTTAATGACTCCCAACTTCAGTAACCTTTCTAGCTCAGTCTTGAGTGGCCCCATCATCATGTTGGGTACCTTCCTCACTTTGTGTACTGATGGTACCACATTTTTCTTTAAAATTATACGGTGTTCAAACCCTCTGAGGCAACCTAAACTGTCAGTGAAAACTTCTGGGAATTTGTTGAAATACTCACTACTCCGATTTTCCAACATATATTCAACCTTATCACAGTTCCCCAACATAACTTGGTCTTTGGGATCTTTGGCATTGGGATTCAACATGATTCCCAGATCCCTTTGGTGCCTCCATCCTAGCAAATTATCACCTCTTTCAGCCATGTATATCTTACCAACTGTTTCCCTGTTTTTTAATTTTATACACCCTTCTATATACCGAAAAACATTGATTTTTGCACCACCATAGCTAACAGGATTAATGTCGGGTGAACTCAAGACCATGCTATCAAAACCAACTACTTCATCCCACTGTTTATTTCCTATCATGGTGAATGGGGACCCAGAGTCCGCTAGAACGACAAACTTAAAATTATTGACTGAAATGTCACACTCAGGCATGCATATTTTATCAGCATCAACTCGACCATCATCATCACAAATACTGTTAATTTATTTTATTTATTTATTTATTTATATTTAAGCTTATATCGCGCACAGCTACCCACAATGGGTTTCCCGGCGCTAGTGATAGACTGTAGAAGAAAAGGAGGCAGTTGCACTTAAGTTGAAACACAGCAGGCTATGGGGCACGTTGAGAAAAAAGCCATGTCTTCAAGGCCTTACGGAAGCGAAACAAGTTGGTCTCGAGTTTTAGGGCCAGGGTCACTGTACGCACAACTTCTGTGCTTTTACCAGAATTTTGCGTAGACTTGCACACTCGAGCATAATGTCCCTTGAGTCCTCATTTCATGCAAATGGACTCTTTAGCATAATACTGGGGATAATTTGAAAAATGAGAAAAACTCCCACACCTCAAGTTCAAAAGACCTTTATTCGAATTTCATAAAATTCATAAAAGTACCACATTAAAACAATTCAATTACATAACAAATCAAAATTACAAAATTCATAATTATTAAAAAATCTAATACAACTCTCAAAAGACTATTTTCAGGGGTTTTCCATCATTTTGCGTACACGTGTTATAAGTCTCAGAAAAGTGCTAGTGCGAAAAATTAGTTCATCTGTGTCCAGGGAGAGCAACATTGTATAAGACTCCCCCAATGAAAGGGGTCTTTGTTTTCTAAAATAAGGAATTAAAAAACAATTGATATATCTGAAATAAAATTTACAGAAGAATAGAAAGTGCAAATCATTCTGTTTACTAATACCATCACACGGACATGGATTGTATTGTGTTGTGTGTTAATAACCCAAAGGATAGCCCAGTAGGAATTTCACTGAGCCCGCCCTTAGGCGAAACAACAGTGATCTCTCCCAATTGGTCATGGGTAAAGTGAGGTAGGGTGGAAGTGGTCTCCTACATAATTCATTCCCCATGTAACTCACAACAGTTGATTTGAGGGTTTCCCTTTCCATTCGTTCAGAATTATAAAATGCATACAGTGCTTGTTTGACCTCAATTTTGTCTTTGGGCTCAATCCTGCTTGGGTCGGAGAAAAGATCTCCTCTGTCCACGGCACTCAATGTTTTTAAAACTCCCGCAAGCCAGGGGATCGCCAGGCCTTGGTCACATTTAAGACAGTCTTTTATAATATTTTGCGTTAGAGTAGCTGAGTTATTCCTCCAGATCCTGATCCAGAATAGAGCTAGTCTAGTTCTAATAAAGTCACATACATAGGGGAGGTTTAGTTCCTCATGACAGATAAATTCGGAAGATGAGATTGGGGAGCCCAGTATTTTTCTACAAAATCGACTTTCTTCTCGCTGGATACTTGGACTTTTTCCCAATCCACAGACCTCAGCCCCGTATGTAGCTACAGGTAAGCACTGTAATCTAAAACTGTTTAAAATAGCTCTGATGGTAACTATTCTCTTTGGATGAGACAACCTCAAAATAGAATTGGTGGCTTTCGAGAACTTTCCCATGGTGTAGGCCGAATGCCCACTCCATGAGCCGTTCGCAGCGAAAACCAGCCCTAAATATGGGAATGTGGTTACAGATTCTAATTTATCTGTCCCTATATGTATGGTGTTGAGCTTTCGTTTCCCGGGCCCACATGGCATACTAAAAGATTTTTTTTTAATTTACACGCACATCTAAGCCCTCCATGTATTGGACGAAACTTTTAACAAGTAAGCATTTGGTGTTTGGCCCATAAGGACTGCGTCGTCTGCGTATAATAAAACTGGTAATGGTTGCCCCTGGATTATTGGTACATCACTAGTCACTTGTTTTAAGGTTTTGGCGAGACCATTGATATAAATAATAAACAGCAGGGGTGCTAAAACGCACCCCTGTCTTACCCCCCTACCAATGTTGAGAGGTCCAGATACTTCTCCACCCATCCCAATCCTGACTTGTGCCTTGAGATCAGTGTGGAGATAGGCCAGGAAGTTAACAAGAGCCTCATCCAGTCCATAGTTCAGGAGGGTTGCCCAAAGTTTAGATCTATTCACTAGATCAAAGGCGGATGAAAGATCCATAAACGCACGGTAAATAGGAGACGATCGGGCAACGATATACTTATCAATTATCAGTTTTAGATTCAAGCATTGCTCAACCGTCCCCACCTTGCTCCTGAATCCCATCTGACACGGGTCCAATAGACCCGTATCTTCAGTCCACTCTACCACCCTATTATAAATGACTCGCCCCAAGATTTTTAAGGTATTGTCCAAAAGGGAGATCGGACGATAATTCACTGGGTCCGACCTCTCGCCTTTTTTAAAAATTGGGACTATGGTGCTAGTTGCCCAGGTAGTGGGCATGGGCACTGTTGGCAGACTATTGAAGACATTAAGGAGGATTGGTGCCCATAGATCCGGACTATGCTTGATAACATCTATGGGCAGTCCATCAGGACCTGGGGCCTTGTTCCCAAGGCTCTCTTTGATAGCTATTTCCACCTCATGGAGATTGATCTCTAAGCCGCGGAGCTGTCCAGGGGCAAAGCTAGTTAATTCCTCGAGTGCTGCGGCATAGATTTTGGAAAAATGGGCCTCCCAGGAACTGCTGGTTATATTGCAACTGATTGGGGTTAATTGTTTGCTCTTTTCTCGCATTTTTCTGACAGCTGACCAGAAGGGGCCACTGCTTTTCAAGTTTGCACTTCCAACCAGTGACTCCCACTGTTCTGTCAATAATGCAGCCTTTCTTTCAGCTATTTTAAGTTTATAACATTTCCTGGCTACCTGTACCTCCGTTATGCACCTTGGTTTGGTGGTTAATGCCCTACGCAATTCCCTGTTTGCTAATGAGCAGGCGGAATCAAACCACCTTGGCTCTTTCCCTTCCTTTGGCAGTGGAACTGACAAAGAAGTTTTTATGGCTAGACACAGTTTACCAAAGTCAGCGATTATCCTGTAACAGTTCCCATCCATGGATAAACAGGAGTTGATTAACTGGGGATATTCCCTTTTTACACTTTCCAATATTGCCCCACTATCAACAATCCCTCCATTTTAATCGCAGACCATCACCCAAGGGTGTAATGTCTCTTGCGCCATTTAAATTAGCATATACCTGGCTAGGGCCTAGGTGCAGAGTCACTGTGAGGGGGTTATGCTCGCCAAACTATGTTTCCGTCACTGTAGATTTTGTTACGCGGTCTATTAAATGGGGGGACATAAAGATAAAGTCGATAGTGGAAAAGCAATCCCTGCCTCTGAACCTAGGAGCATGATATGTGCTAGGAGTATAACCTGTATCCATAGCATTACTGAGAGCGTGCTCAGTTAATATGTTGGCTAATTCAGTACCCCTTCGTTCAGCTTGATCCAAGTGATTTCTGTCCTCAGTCCAGCAATTCTTTGAGATGTTCGCATTAAACCTCCCCGCCCCCCGATTAAAATCCCTATCTCCTCCTCTGTTTCTAAACTGGTTTCAAGATTTCGTAAGGTCTTAGAGAGTGCTTCAAAATTCTTGTTGGGTACAGAATAAAAGTCGTTATTGTAAAAATCAATTAAATAAATCCGGGTCTTTCGCTTGAATTCCAAGATCTGTATGTTCGGGTTCCCTCTTGATAAATCTCTGATTGTGCCACCAGCCAATGTCTTAATCCCAACACCTAAAACATTTAGGTTTAGAGACATCTCTAACATACTTCTCATTTCCACTGCTCCCGCCAGGAGTTGAGTTGCTACGGGTATCACGATCAAATTTGACAAATGGAAACTTAGAGTTACGCACACGTGGTTCTTTATCTATTCTCTTATGTTTTTCAACAGGAGAAATCTTAGCTATCACTTCCTCATAACTTTCATCCTCAGTGAGAGCATGTATGCTACTGGAGACTTCTTTCTTATCTTTATCTTCATGGTTTTTCTTCATTCCCTTAACCCATGAAGATGTATTCTCCATTCCCTCAACAATCGCAACAGCTTCTCTTAGTGTAGGGTTTTTTGACAATAATTTTTTCTGTACACGAGTACTGTTAGTACATCGCACTAATTGATCTCTTACTAATGAATCAGACAGGTCTCCAAATTCACACGTCCTAACTAGAGTTTTAAGAGAACCAACATAACTCTTCACTGGCTCATTTGCACTCTGAGCCCTAGTAAAAAATGTGTGTCTCTTCAAAACCACATTGATCCGAGGACCAAAATACCTTTCCAACATCAACATCGACATCTCATACACGTCATTGGGTTCACCTCCACCACTACCCACAGGAATCACATCCATGCTATCATACACGTTCCTCCCTCGACACCTAAATTGTGTAAAAGAATGGCTTGCTTCCGAAAAGCAGTACATTTCTCACCACCAATAGCTACTATGTAGGAATCAAACTAATTCCTTTATCGTTTCCATGGAAGAATCGGTTCCCCCTTCTCAGAAAGGAAAGCTAGAGGTTGAGACATACTTGTTGTAGCAGGCATCTTAAAATAAATACACAATAACAGTTCAGAGTAATCACAAGAAAATAACTAGTTAAAAAAATATGTAGTCACCGTCATCCAGAGGGAGAAAAAGAATAAATTAAAATAAAGAATGTAGTCACCATAGTCCAGAGTAACAAGTGATTAAATTCAAGAGTCTAGTTGAGTAATCCAATCAGTGTCCCAAAAGCAGAATAAAAATCACAGTACTTGCAGAAAAGCCAGTAATATCTCTGGAAAAGACCTTCTAATTAATATTGTCCAAGAAATAAGGCACAGTAATTTGATTGTAAAAGACTCACCACAAATGCAGCAATCATTTCCAGCAACATTTGTGCAACGTTCCTTTAAAGAATCGATAATTTCCACACACAGACGCTACACGATAAACAATATGCCAGAAACAGTCGCTAAGCAACTAAGAAGCATTCAACATTGCCGCCACGCTAAGGTGAGATGCGTGACGACGTCACACGTTTCCCACAATGCACTGGGACAGTGACAGAGTGATGGAACAATCGGAGGTAAAAAAAAAGGCTGACGCGGATGTTGAATCGAAGCAATGACGAGCACGCTCTGGTGAGTTTTGAATGATGCGAAGTGTCGGCTCGCTCAGGTAGCTTTGAAAGATGCAAGTGTGCGCCAGTAACAGTAACGATATCCAGGAAACTTCCGATGACACGTAGCCTGCGTAGGCTGCGCTTGTGCAATCTTGCCAGCGAGATCTTATGTCTCTCAGTGTGGGGTTTGAACCCGCCCCTCTTCTCCATTGGCTGGCTTCCTAAACGGAGGCCAGCCATTGGAGAAGAGGGGCGTCTGTCTGTGTAAGCCCCGTCATTTTGGGATTCGGGGGCGTGTTTTTTCATGTTCTTTCTCTCCTCTTCCCATTGGCTGGAGAGAAAGAAAAACACACCCCCCATCGCAAAATGGTGGCGCGTTTCTCAAAGCATTTCTGCTTGCCTCGGAGATACATGGTGGTGTGCATGGCGAGCTCCCTTGTTGCTACACTTGAATAGCTCCTTCGAGCAAAAGAAAATGTAAAGCTTTGTGTTCTCCGATCACTTACTGGGCTGACATTCAGGTAAGGGGAAGAGAGGGCAGTGAGACGATGGAGGGAGAGGGATCGAGAGAGTGCAAAGGCAAGGCGAGCGATGCCAAGCCAGCCGCGCCCTTTGTCAACCCGCTCTGAGCTGCCCCTGACCCGTTCTCCTAGGCTGCCTCTCTGAAACGCGCTTCATGCTGCCCCCAATGTCCCTCCCCCACCCTGCCCTGCCAATGACAACAAACAAGTTGCCCTTGCCGTGCCCTCTACGGGCTGGTCCTGACTGGCATTCGCTCCCCCTGGAGGTCTCTGGCACCCACTCCACTTGGCTGCCACAATATATCTCTGTCTAGGCGGGCACTGACACATTTCAGGGTGTCTTTCACACCTCAGGTAACCCTCTGTCGGGGCTGCCACTAGCAGGCACTCATAAATGAAGTGTCTTTGCACTACTTTCCCCTAGAGCGCCCGACTCCCCTACGCACCTCTTGACATCTCCTTTCGAGGTCAACCCTTTGCTAGACTACTCCTTGTCACGCCGCCCATAAAGCCCCTGATATATCCAAGACCTGCCTGACACTTTTTCGCCTAGGCGGACCTGGACACCCCTTCTCTGCACCACCTCACTCAGCCCTTCCCCTACGACACCCCTATCTCTAGGCCAGCATGGTGCAGTCCGACCAGAGCCCTTCTTCCCCACTCGCGCACTGCCCCTTGTTTCCATGCAGAAGGCCAGCCCCGGAGCAGCACAAAGGAAGCTGCCGCTATAAATAGCTGCACCTCAGAGAGACATCATTGGCTGCGAGGGAGCGAGAGGAGGCACAGGCATCCCACTCACCTGCAGATTGTGTCTGACACTGAACCACCTGCACTGCTGCCCACTACGCCACCTGAAGCGTCACTGCCTCCACCCTGTCCTCACTGAACCGCGCAACTCCCTCTGCATGACCCGCAACATTACTGTCTCACACTCCTTCACCTGCACTATTGCTGCATTACCTCAACCCCACTGCCTCCCAGTGTGCCACAGGCAGTCTCACTGCACCCCTCACGCTGTACACATAGAACACTCACCGCCTTACACTGCACTGCATGGTACATCTACTTCACAATGAACCGCCTTCAACATCAAACATTCCCAGTGCACAACCTGTGGCCCTACTGATTCCATTACGCCACTGGAATCTAGCTGTCTCACACTGCACCACTGCTTCACACTGTCATAGTGCCAAGAAAGCGCTCTCATATGCAGCAACTGCACGACATGCAGCCCCAATGCCTCTCGCTGCACACCCTGCAGCCTCACTGCTTCCAATACCACCACAGTCTGGCACCCTCACATTCACCGTGCGCCACTGGAAATATAATAGCCTAACACAGAACCATCTGCAGCCTCACTGCCCCAGTGCCTGACATGCAGTCTTGCAGCTTCTCACTGCATAATCTGCCACCCTTGTCCCAGCTCCCTCACTACCTCCAGAACACGACCTGCAGTCTCACTGCTTCACACTGCATCACCTGAAGAGCCATCGCCTCCCGCTGCACGGCCTGCTGTCTCATTATCTCACTGTGCCCCACTGTCAGCCTCACTGCCTCACACAGCACTGCTGCCCTCCCTGGATAGAACTGCACCACCAGTAGTCACACACTGCCCCACTGGCAATCTCACACCACACCCTCTGCAGTTTTAGTGCCTCTTACAACCAGGCACTGCACGGCTCGCAATATCATTGCTTCATTCTGCACACCTGAAAACTCACACTACACCTGCTGCACCATCAATGTATCACAGTATACCGGGGACAGCCTGCCCTCGTGCAGTCACACCCTGTACTTCTTTCAACATGAGGGTCTCACACCGTACAACCAGCCTCCGTGACTGCCTCTATGGCTTACACCACAGCACCTGCACTCATCGCTGCCTCAAACCCCACCACTGCCAAGCTCACTGTTCTGCACTGCTCCGCTCTGGCCTTGCTATCTACTGCTACTCCTTGCTTCATTCTCAGTCATATACTTACTCACACAATGCGTCAAGGCAGTCTTGATATTTACACAGCCTCAATTTGAGTCAGTGGCTTAACAAATAATAGAGCCCCCATCCCCGAATGTGTAGAGGGGGCCTTGAGTCTCCTGTATCTCTTTAATTGGCTTTGGGCTGATTGTGTGTGTGTGTGTGGTCTGTGTGTGTGGCTCTGTGTGTGTGGGGGCTCTGTGTGTGTGTGTGTGTGTGTGTGTGGCTCTGTGTGTGTGTGGCTCTCTGTGTGTGTGGCTCTGTGTGTGTGTGTGGCGGTGTGTGTGTGGCTCTGTGTGTGGCTCTCTGTGTGTGTGGCTGTGTGTGTGTGTGTGTGTGTGTGGCTCTGTGTGTGTGTGTGTTTCTGTGTGTGTGTGTCTCTGTGTGTGTGTGTCTCTCTGTGTGTGTGGCTCACTGTGTGTGTGGCTCTGAGTGTGTGTCTGCTAATGCAATAGGTCTCGCATTTGCGAGAGATTAAGCTATTGACATTGTAAATGACAATGCCATTTATTTATCTATTTTCAAAACCAACACATAAATAAAAAATTTGTCATTTATAATGCCATTAGATCTAACTTTGGCAAAGGCGAGACGTTGCATTGTAAATGCTTGTTGCACTGTGTGTTTAGAAGCCACTCTTTTAGAAATGGCTGTTTTTTTGTGTTCTAAAATTTCTGTGTTTACTGCAAAAACAACAATGATGGGCAGAATGTAGATCAATGTCACACATTCACCCCAGTCAAAAGATCTGGGCCCAAATCCATCGTTTTTCCACTCCACACCACCCTGGGTTAGACAATGGCAATATGCAAATCAGCGCTGACCCTGTGCCCCATGGGAACAGTCCAGTCCGAACTACAAAAGCCATGTCCTTCCCAGAACGGAAACAAGCATCCGAGGACCGGCCCGGTTTCGAGGTAACACCTCTCATCAGCCCGGCTAGCTTGTTTCCAGTGGTGTGGAGTGCCTGGGACTCACGTCTGAGCATCCCCAGTACACTTAGAGCGGTTACTGCAAAAACAACAATGATGGACAGAATGTGGATCAATGTCACACATTCACCCCAGTCAAAAGATCTGGGCCCAAATCCATTGTTTTTCCACTCCACACCACCCTGGGTTAGACAATGGCGATATGCAAATCAGCGCTGACGCTGTGCCCCATGGGAACAGTCCAGTCCGAACTACAAAAGCCATGTCCTTCCCAGAACGGAAACAAGCATCCGAGGACCGGCCCGGTTTCGAGGTAACACCTCTCATCAGCCCGGCTAGCTTGCTTCCAGTGGTGTGGAGTGCCTGGGACTCACGTCTGAGCATCCCCAGTACACTTAGAGCGGTTACTGCAAAAACAACAATGATGGACAGAATGTGGATCAATGTCACACATTCACCCCAGTCAAAAGATCTGGGCCCAAATCCATCGTTTTTCCACTCCACACCACCCTGGGTTAGACAATGGCGATATGCAAATCAGCGCTGACCCTGTGCCCCATGGGAACAGTCCAGTCCGAACTACAAAAGCCATGTCCTTCCCAGAACGGAAACAAGCATCCGAGGACCGGTCCGGTTTCGAGGTAACACCTCTCATCAGCCCGGCTAGAAAGTGGAAAAACGATGGATTTGGGCCCAGATCTTTGGACTGGGGTGAATGTGTGACATTGATCCACATTCTGTCCATCACTGTTGTGTTTGCAATTACCGCTCTAAGTGTACTGGGGATGCTCAGACGTGAGTCCCAGGCACTCCACACCACTGGAGTCAAGCTAGCCGGGCTGATGAGAGGTGTTACCTCGAAACCGGGCCGGTCCTCGGATGCTTGATTCCGTTCTGGGAAGGACATGGCTTTTGTAGTTCGGACTGGACTGTTCCCATGGGGCACAGGGTCAGCGCTGATTTGCATATCGCCATTGTCTAACCCAGGGTGGTGTGGAGTGGAAAAACGATAGATTTGGGCCCAGATCTTTGGACTGGGGTGAATGTGTGACATTGATCCACATTCTGTCCATCACTGTTGTGTTTGCAATTACCGCTCTAAGTGTACTGGGGATGCTCAGACGTGAGTCCCAGGCACTCCACACCACTGGAGTCAAGCTAGCCGGGCTGATGAGAGGTGTTACCTCGAAACCGGGCCGGTCCTCGGATGCTTGATTCCGTTCTGGGAAGGACATGGCTTTTGTAGTTCGGACTGGACTGTTCCCATGGGGCACAGGGTCAGCGCTGATTTGCATATCGCCATTGTCTAACCCAGGGTGGTGTGGAGTGGAAAAACGATGGATTTGGGCCCAGATCTTTGGACTGGGGTGAATGTTTGACATTGATCCACATTCTGTCCATCACTGTTGTGTTTGCAATTACCGCTCTAAGTGTACTGGGGATGCTCAGACGTGAGTCCCAGGCACTCCACACCACTGGAGTCAAGCTAGCCGGGCTGATGAGAGGTGTTACCTCGAAACCGGGCCGGTCCTCGGATGCTTGATTTCGTTCTGGGAAGTACATGGCTTTTGTAGTTCGGACTGGACTGTTCCCATGGGGCACAGGGTCAGCGCTGATTTGCATATCGCCATTGTCTAACCCAGGGTGGTGTGGAGTGGAACAACGATGGATTTGGGCCCAGATCTTTGGACTGGGGTGAATGTGTGACATTGATCCACATTCTGTCCATCACTGTTGTGTTTGCAATTACCGCTCTAAGTGTACTGGGGATGCTCAGACGTGAGTCCCAGGCACTCCACACCACTGGAGTCAAGCTAGCCGGGCTGATGAGAGGTGTTACCTCGAAACCGGGCCGGTCCTCGGATGCTTGATTTCGTTCTGGGAAGTACATGGCTTTTGTAGTTCGGACTGGACTGTTCCCATGGGGCACAGGGTCAGCGCTGATTTGCATATCGCCATTGTCTAACCCAGGGTGGTGTGGAGTGGAACAACGATGGATTTGGGCCCAGATCTTTGGACTGGGGTGAATGTGTGACATTGATCCACATTCTGTCCATCACTGTTGTGTTTGCAATTACCGCTCTAAGTGTACTGGGGATGCTCAGACGTGAGTCCCAGGCACTCCACACCACTGGAGTCAAGCTAGCCGGGCTGATGAGAGGTGTTACCTCGAAACCGGGCCGGTCCTCGGATGCTTGATTCCGTTCTGGGAAGGACATGGCTTTTGTAGTTCGGACTGGACTGTTCCCATGGGGCACAGGGTGAGCGCTGATTTGCATATCGCCATTGTCTAACCCAGGGTGGTGTGGAGTGGAAAAACGATGGATTTGGGCCCAGATCTTTGGACTGGGGTGAATGTGTGACATTGATCCACATTCTGTCCATCACTGTTGTGTTTGCAATTACCGCTCTAAAATTTCTGTGTGTCACTGGCTGGTTGTGGATTGAATGCACAGATGACGTACCATAAAAAATAAAATAAAGGGCTATACCTACCAATAGCCCCAATACTAAGTTATCAAATAATCAGTCAGTCGGCATTGAAGAAAAGTCAATCGTTTATTACACAAAATACTCTATAGAGGAGCCTCTCTCATCCCCACCCATCAGGTGCGCGGAGAAGACTGACGGCTTACAGTCAATACATTACATATATACCTTCAGATCCACACGTGAAGTCACTGTACATGGAAAAGTACTACTTGGCTCTAAGGCTCTAAGGAAAGACCATATATGGTACACAGGATTAGTCTGAAACTCTGCCTCTGCTATTATTGGGGGGGGGTCAGGAGGGGTGACTCCCTTTCGTCGTGGTGCCTGGGAGCGTAGGCACGGCACCTTCAGGAATGCGCTTATCACCTCTGAAGCCAGATGTGACCTTGGGTCTCAGGATTGCGAAAGAATAGTGTGCATTCAGCTGCTCTCTATAACTCAACTAACAGAGCCAACTGACTACTGGAGGATAGCACGTGACCATGCTCAGGCCTGACGCGGACAAAGCAAAGATGGCGTCTGTATGGTTTTCGGCTCTTCTCATATGGTATGAGTACGAGAGAAATGGAAACCTTTACTTAACTTCACTTAACCTTTTAGAATCATAACAGGCAGGGTCGATAAGCATTTATATAGGTACATCATGCTAACAAAAGATACCTTACACCTCTATGACTATAGACAAATCGAAGTTTTATCTCTCAGAACCACCCTTTTAGCATGATGTAGCTAACTAAGAGATGTTAGTCCTCGAAGAGGCTCTTATCAATTTGCATAATATCCCTTATTTCCTGCTGGACCATTTGAGCCTTTGCTATAGTGGGAGGGGAAGTTGTTACTTTGTAATTTTTCCAGCACAATAAGAACAACAAGCAGGCCCACAATGCATACAAAGGCAACAGGTAAAGATGACACCTACTATGCCTGCTAGTATCATTAAGATCTTCCATCCCCAAGTGGACAACAGACCCCAGAACCACCCATATAAGGACCAAGTACCAGTATCTGCATGTACCTCAGAAGCCAAACGATGTAACTTTTGGATGGCCAAATGAACAGGCGGGGCGGAGTCAGGGATATATACACAGCATGAACTGCCGATTGCGCAGCATGCTCCTCCTTGATCTGCCAAAATAACATCTAAAACCATCCTGTTCTGAAGCGAGACGAGTCTCGTAGCTTGAAGCTCCACGGTTAAGTTGGTCAATATTCCTGCAGTGGTATTGATTACCCTCTCGACTACCCTAGACAGACGCCCTACTTCTTTGCTGGTTATGATGGGGCCCCAGATAGGAAATATTCCCTTTGCGATATCAATAAAGTGCTGTTCAGGGGTATCAGTTTGATCTATTTCAGTAGTGTTGATCTCTCTTTTGTGCTGACAGACCCTGCTCATCTAATCGATGGTCCTTGTGATAGTTAGAGGGGGCTATATAGTCTGGTGGATGCAGAAAAGACAAATAACAGCGACCTGTCCAACCCCGGGGAAGCCAGGTGTAAGCATTTTCACCACATACAAAATATACATTTGGAGGTGTTAATAATGGTGGACTGCTAAAGGTGCGCAGCTGATAAGTATAATTACACCGACTGTCTCCTACTGAAATGTGTCCTGCTCCCTGGAACCAAAATGCTGAAGTACTATTCAATATGGGCACTGGGATGGCTTTGTCATCAGTAACATTCCTGTCTTGAAATTGTTGAAAATACTGGGTAAAATTAAACTCTACAAAATCAAGTATTTCGTTTCGCAACCAAGTAACATTCTCATATTCAGTATATTGGTTCAGACAGGCTTTTGGGTCTAATGACCCCTCCCCATCATTCCCCTGCGGATCAAAACCTTGATGTACTTCTTTATAGGCCAAGATCATCTCGTAATCCCTCTCGGAATAACGAGCAGTATCTATGGTATAATGTATGTACATCATCGATAGCAACTTAAACCAGCCCTCATAACTTTCCAAATATGATAAAGGTAATAAAATGAATAGATCATGCCTGTGCATCACGTAGGGTAGAAGACCACAAACCCAACAATTTGTCGTATTAGTAGCACTATGCGTCTGGTGCAGCATTTCAACGAATACATTTTTAACATATGTCTGACGATGCCTTTCTTTATCCGGGGCTAGGGTAAAAAAGAAGTGTTCAGGAGGCTGGGTAGTGGTTCCCAATACGGTGTGCATAGGATGACGAAATTCTAAATACACTAATAAACTCATTAATATAATCAATAAAATTGCAACTGTGACTACGAAAGCTACTGTTACACGCATGGTCCAAGAAGAAAACACAGGGACACATATAGGCAAATAACGAGGTGCAAGGGGGCGTTCCTCTTCAGGAACAAAACGACCAAAAGGGTACATGCTAACTAAAAAAGTCCAAAACTAAACTAGGGCGATGCAGTCCACCCTGCCAGAGGGTGCTTCTTTCCTGTGTCCATCTAGAGCATCACAGGCAGGCACCTATTGTTCATCAAAAAACAAAAACACAAGGCAAATCCTCCCGCCTGTGTTATGTTCCACACAATTCTGGAAGAAAACCACAATCCTGGGCCCCTTTTCTTTCTATATTTTAGTCTTTCTTTCTGAACAGAGCAATCCAATGTTCCAGGCTCTCAATGTGTTCAGTCCAGTGTCTCGCTCAGTACTCCAGATAGATTGTAGCAAACCCTATTGCTCAAGTCTCTTCCTATCTCCTACCATCTTCACCTGGGGTACCGTGTCGTTTTCTAGGCCGCAGGTTGTATCGATCATGGCCAGGTATTTCTTGGTCAGTAATCAAAACAGAAGGGGATACATTTGCAGCAATTGGAGTATCATGAACCTCTCGTGCAACTGCGGTGGCAACAGAATCCGGGGCAATTTCTGGTGCAGATGACAAAACCCCTTCCGTGCCCAACGCTCCTTTTCCTTGCCCTTCTCCAACATTCTGGGCGTCGGAAAAAGGAACAAAATGAGGGGCTTGCTCGGTCTCCTGGGTCAGAACTTCTTCCTTGTCTTGTTGATCAAAAGGAAGCGGGAGTGGCAGGCGTTTCACGTGTGCAACATGAATCTAATGCCGCTTGCCATCCACCTTCACTGTCGTCCGCGTTGCCAGAAGAATTTGGTAGGGCTTCGACCACTTAGGGTCCAGGCTGGATTTTTGCTGATAATTTCGATCGAGGACCCACTGTCCTGGCTCTTAACGATGTCCGGGTCCCTCCGGCAGGGGCTGCAATACTGCCGATACCTGTTGATGAATGTAACGGAGATCTTTAGTCAAAGCATACAAAAAATCCGTCATCATAGGATAATCAATTTCTCGAAATGTTCCAGGCCTTGGAACACCCCAAACATTAGCTGCTCGTCCGAAGATGACCTCGTATGGTGACAAGCCTGATCGTGAGTGTGGAGTAATGCGCAAGGACAAAACCAAAGGAAATGATGGACGGAGCGTTGACAATACAAGCACTCACCCCCAGTCAACTGACATGGGTTTAATCCATCACCATTCTTTAGCCCACTCTGCCACCCCAGTTCAGACAAGGCCATATGCAAATCAGTCTGACCCTGTGCCTCATGGGAACAGTCCAGCCCGAACTTCTAAGCCATGCCTTCCCTGGACCGGAAACAAGCTTCCCCGGACCAGTTTCTGGCATTGCAGCCGTCTTCAGCCGGGCTTGCTTGAATCCAGTGGCAAAGTGAGCAAGGGACTCACGTCTGAGCATACCCTGCCAACTTATGGCGAACAAAGCAAAACCAAAGGAAATGATGGACGGAGCGTTGACAATAAAAGCATTCACCCCCAGTCAACTGACCTGGGTGTAATCCATCACCATTCTTTAGCCCACTCTGCCACCCCAGTTCAGACATGGCCATATGCAAATCAGTCTGACCCTGTGCCTCATGGGAACAGTCCAGCCCGAACTGCCAAGCCATTCCTTCCCTGGACCGGAAACAAGCTTCCCAGGACCGGTTTCTGTCATTGCAGCCGTCTTCAGCCGGGCTTGCTTGAATCCAGTGGCAAAGTGAGCAAGGGACTCACGTCTGAGCATACCCTGCCAACTTATGGCGAACAAATCAAAACCTTAGGAAATGATGGACGAAGCGTTGACAATGCAAGCACTCACCCCCAGTCAACTGATCTGGATTTAATCCATCACCATTCTTTAGCCCACACTGCCACCCCAGTTCAGACATGGCCATATGCAAATCAGTCTGACCCTGTGTCTCATGGGAACAGTCCAGCCCGAACTGCCAAGCCATGCCTTCCCTGGACCGGAAACAAGCTTCCCAGGACCGGTTTCTGGCATTGCAGCCGTCTTCAGCCGGGCTTGCTTGAATCCAGTAGCAAAGTGAGCAAGGGACTCACGTCTGAGCATACCCTGCCAACTTATGGCGAACAAAGCAAAACCAAAGGAAATAATGGACGGAGCGATGACAATACAAGCATTCACCCCCAGTCAACTTATCTGGGATTAATCCACCACCATTCTTTAGCCCACTCTGCCACCCCAGTTCAGACATGGCCATATGCAAATCAGTCTGACCCTGTGCCTCATGGGAACAGTCCAGCCCGAGCTGCCAAGCCATGCCTTCCCTGGACCGGAAACAAGCTTCCCAGGACCGGTTTCTGGCATTGCAGCCGTCTTCAGCCGGGCTTGCTTGAATCCAGTGGCAAAGTGAGCAAAGGACTCACGTCTGAGCATACCCTGCCAACTTATGGCGAACAAAGCAAAACCAAAGGAAATGATGGGCGGAGCGTTGACAATACAAGCACTCACCCCCAGTCAACTGATCTGGGATTAATCCATCACCATTCTTTAGCCCACTCTGCCACCCCAGTTCAGACATGGCCATATGCAAATCAGTCTGACCCTGTGTCTCATGGGAACAGTCCAGCCCGAACTGCCAAGCCATGCCTTCCCTGGACCGGAAACAAGCTTCCCAGGACCAGTTTCTGGCATTGCAGCCGTCTTCAGCCGGGCTTGCTTGAATCCAGTGGCAAAGTGAGCAAGGGACTCACGTCTGAGCATACCCTGCCAACTTATGGCGAACAAAGCAAAACCAAAGGAAATAATGGACGGAGCGTTGACAATACAAGCATTCACCCCCAGTCAACTTATCTGGGATTAATCCATCACCATTCTTTAGCCCACTCTGCCACCCCAGTTCAGACATGGCCATATGCAAATCAGTCTGACCCTGTGCCTCATGGGAACAGTCCAGCCCGAACTGCCAAGCCATGCCTTCCCTGGACCGGAAACAAGCTTCCCAGGACCGGTTTCTGGCATTGCAGCCGTCTTCAGCCGGGCTTGCTTGAATCCAGTGGCAAAGTGAGCAAGGGACTCACGTCTGAGCATACCCTGCCAACTTATGGCGAACAAAGCAAAACCAAAGGAAATGATGGACGGAGCGTTGACAATAAAAGCATTCACCCCCAGTCAACTGACCTGGGTTTAATCCATCACCATTCTTTAGCCCACTCTGCCACCCCAGTTCAGACATGGCCATATGCAAATCAGTCTGACCCTGTGCCTCATGGGAACAGTCCAGCCCGAACTGCCAAGCCATTCCTTCCCTGGACCGGAAACAAGCTTCCCAGGACCGGTTTCTGTCATTGCAGCCGTCTTCAGCCGGGCTTGCTTGAATCCAGTGGCAAAGTGAGCAAGGGACTCACGTCTGAGCATACCCTGCCAACTTATGGCGAACAAATCAAAACCTTAGGAAATGATGGACGAAGCGTTGACAATGCAAGCACTCACCCCCAGTCAACTGATCTGGATTTAATCCATCACCATTCTTTAGCCCACACTGCCACCCCAGTTCAGACATGGCCATATGCAAATCAGTCTGACCCTGTGTCTCATGGGAACAGTCCAGCCCGAACTGCCAAGCCATGCCTTCCCTGGACCGGAAACAAGCTTCCCAGGACCGGTTTCTGGCATTGCAGCCGTCTTCAGCCGGGCTTGCTTGAATCCAGTAGCAAAGTGAGCAAGGGACTCACGTCTGAGCATACCCTGCCAACTTATGGCGAACAAAGCAAAACCAAAGGAAATAATGGACGGAGCGTTGACAATACAAGCATTCACCCCCAGTCAACTTATCTGGGATTAATCCATCACCATTCTTTAGCCCACTCTGCCACCCCAGTTCAGACATGGCCATATGCAAATCAGTCTGACCCTGTGCCTCATGGGAACAGTCCAGCCCGAGCTGCCAAGCCATGCCTTCCCTGGACCGGAAACAAGCTTCCCAGGACCGGTTTCTGGCATTGCAGCCGTCTTCAGCCGGGCTTGCTTGAATCCAGTGGCAAAGTGAGCAAAGGACTCACGTCTGAGCATACCCTGCCAACTTATGGCGAACAAAGCAAAACCAAAGGAAATGATGGGCGGAGCGTTGACAATACAAGCACTCACCCCCAGTCAACTGATCTGGGATTAATCCATCACCATTCTTTAGCCCACTCTGCCACCCCAGTTCAGACATGGCCATATGCAAATCAGTCTGACCCTGTGTCTCATGGGAACAGTCCAGCCCGAACTGCCAAGCCATGCCTTATCTGGACCGGAAACAAGCTTCCCAGGACCGGTTTCTGTCATTGCAGCCGTCTTCAGCCGGGCTTGCTTGAATCCAGTGGCAAAGTGAGCAAGGGACTCACGTCTGAGCATACCCTGCCAACTTATGGCGAACAAATCAAAACCTTAGGAAATGATGGACGAAGCGTTGACAATGCAAGCACTCACCCCCAGTCAACTGATCTGGATTTAATCCATCACCATTCTTTAGCCCACACTGCCACCCCAGTTCAGACATGGCCATATGCAAATCAGTCTGACCCTGTGTCTCATGGGAACAGTCCAGCCCGAACTGCCAAGCCATGCCTTCCCTGGACCGGAAACAAGCTTCCCAGGACCGGTTTCTGGCATTGCAGCCGTCTTCAGCCGGGCTTGCTTGAATCCAGTAGCAAAGTGAGCAAGGGACTCACGTCTGAGCATACCCTGCCAACTTATGGCGAACAAAGCAAAACCAAAGGAAATAATGGACGGAGCGTTGACAATACAAGCATTCACCCCCAGTCAACTTATCTGGGATTAATCCATCACCATTCTTTAGCCCACTCTGCCACCCCAGTTCAGACATGGCCATATGCAAATCAGTCTGACCCTGTGCCTCATGGGAACAGTCCAGCCCGAGCTGCCAAGCCATGCCTTCCCTGGACCGGAAACAAGCTTCCCAGGACCGGTTTCTGGCATTGCAGCCGTCTTCAGCCGGGCTTGCTTGAATCCAGTGGCAAAGTGAGCAAAGGACTCACGTCTGAGCATACCCTGCCAACTTATGGCGAACAAAGCAAAACCAAAGGAAATGATGGGCGGAGCGTTGACAATACAAGCACTCACCCCCAGTCAACTGATCTGGGATTAATCCATCACCATTCTTTAGCCCACTCTGCCACCCCAGTTCAGACATGGCCATATGCAAATCAGTCTGACCCTGTGTCTCATGGGAACAGTCCAGCCCGAACTGCCAAGCCATGCCTTCCCTGGACCGGAAACAAGCTTCCCAGGACCAGTTTCTGGCATTGCAGCCGTCTTCAGCCGGGCTTGCTTAAATCCAGTGGCAAAGTGAGCAAGGGACTCACGTCTGAGCATACCCTGCCAACTTATGGCGAACAAAGCAAAACCAAAGGAAATAATGGACGGAGCGTTGACAATACAAGCATTCACCCCCAGTCAACTTATCTGGGATTAATCCATCACCATTCTTTAGCCCATTCTGCCACCCCAGTTCAGACATGGCCATATGCAAATCAGTCTGACCCTGTGCCTCATGGGAACAGTCCAGCCCGAACTGCCAAGCCATGCCTTCCCTGGACCGGAAACAAGCTTCCCAGGACCGGTTTCTGGCATTGCAGCCGTCTTCAGCCGGGCTTGCTTGAATCCAGTGGCAAAGTGAGCAAGGGACTCACGTCTGAGCATACCCTGCCAACTTATGGCGAACAAAGCAAAACCAAAGGAAATGATGGACGGAGCGTTGACAATACAAGCACTCACCCCCAGTCAACTGATCTGGGTTTAATCCATCACCATTCTTTAGCCCACTCTGCCACCCCAGTTCAGACATGGCCATATGCAAATCAGTCTGACCCTGTGCCTCATGGGAACAGTCCAGCCCAAACTGCCAAGCCATGCCTTCCCTGGACCGGAAACAAGCTTCCCAGGACAGGTTTCTGGCATTGCAGCCGTCTTCAGCCGGGCTTGCTTGAATCCAGTGGCAAAGTGAGCAAGGGACTCACGTCTGAGCATACCCTGCCAACTTATGTCGAACAAAGCAAGACTGATTTGCATATGGCCATGTCTGTATTGTCAACGCTCCGTCCATCACCACCTTTGGTTTTCCTAATGCGCAAGGACATCAGAGCTAAGGGCAGAGTATCGGGCCATTTCAGCCCGGTGCCCTCTTGAATTTTTGCCAATTTCAATTTCAAGATTCCATTATACTTTTCTACCAACCCTGCTGATTGGGGGTGTCGGACAGCATGGAATTTTTGTTTAGTTTGTAACCCATTGCAAACATGTCTGATAAGTTCTGCATTAAAGTGTCCCCCGTTATCTATCCAGATCACCCTTGGTAATCCATAGCGGGGAAAATATTCCTTAATCAAAGCCTTGGCGGTCGTTAAAGCAGTGTTTTCCTTGGTCGGGTAGGCTTCCACCCACTTACTGAAAGCACATACCACAACAAGGGCATACTTCAGATTGTTCCCGCCTTCCAGCTGGATATAATCCATTTGGAGCACTTCAAATGGCAAAGATGGGGGTGTAAAATTTCCACTGAGAACAGGTTCCCTGCCTCCTGGATTGTGTCGCAGGCAGACCATGCAATACTGAACTAGGTGGGCAGTAGTCTTCAGAATATTAGGATTATTCCACACCGGGTCCAACAATGCACAAATGCCTTTTGCCCCAACGTGTGCTGTACCATGGGCCATTGTTATGACAGCATTGACTAGTGCATTGGGGAGCAACCATCTCTGTTTTTCACTCAAATCAACTCAACAACCATTGTCATCTAATCTTCCCACTTTCTTCTCCCAACCGGCCAGTTCAGCAGGAGTAGCTTCCCTCTGTATCTATCGGACACTTTCCATAGTGTTATCAAACATTTCTGTCTCCTCGACCCATCTGGCAGAGCTCACATACATCGGAGACATTTTAGATCTAGCCGTTTCTTTCGCTATTTGGTCAGCCAAGGCATTCCCTTCTCCCACTGCATCTACAAATGCCTTGTGCGCGGTACATTTGACTACAGCCACCTTCTCTGGTAATGTCAGAGCAGTCAGTAATCGTTGAATCAGCGGGCCATGTTGTATCCGTTGACCATGAGAAGTGTGAAAACCCCTCTCCGCCCGCAACCTGCCAAAACTATGAGCAACGCCAAAGGCGTATTGGCTATCAGTATAAATGTTTACTCTCAATCCTTCGCTCAGCTTACAATCTCGCAGCAATGTCACTAACTCAGATGCCTGTGCTGACTGGTGGGGTACTCGAGAAGCCTCAACTATAGTGCGTAGAGTGGTAATCGCATATGCAGCTGCCGTGGTGCCATCTGGTAATTTGAAACAAGAGCCATCCACATACAATTCCCCTTGGGGATCAGATAGAGGAGTGTCTGTGAGGTCTACCCATCCGTTCATCTCTTCTTCAGTTCGAAATATACAATCATGTACGTCATTGTTTGGCTCATCCGAAGGGAGGGGTAGTAACGTGGCTGGATTCAGATTGTCACACCTTTTGATTGTAATATGAGGGGCAAACAAAGTCAATCCATATCCAGTAAGTCATGCACTAGTAAGGTGCTGGGTCTTTGTTTTGTTCAATAATACATCCACAGCGTGCGGTACCATCACTGTGAGGTTGGTATTCAAAACAAGTCCTTTCGACTGTCGAATGGCCACTGCAGCAGTAGCCCTTAAACAGCTAGGAAGGGCTCTGGTGACGTTATCCAACACCGCCAAAAAATAAGCACAAGGTCTTTGCTTACCACCAAATCCATGTGTTAACACAGAAAGCGAGTAACCGTCCACCTCGTGTACATAAAGCACAAAAGGCTTTTGGTAGTCAGGAGTTCCTAAGACAGGTGCAGAACAGAATACAGACTTTAAAGAATCAAAAGCTTTCTGACATTCATCGGTCCAAGGTAGAGGTTCACACACATCTTTAGTGGGTAAATACAGGAGAGGTTTAGTAAGAAGAGAAAAATTGGGAATCCATTGGCGACAGTAAGAGGTTATGCCAAGAAATGCACGAACATCGCGCTGAGCACGAGGTACAGACATGTTAGAAATAGCAGCCACATGCTCAGGAGTTAGTCTCCTCCCCTCTTTCGACAGTATATGACCAAGGTAGGTCACCTCCTGTCGACAACATTGAAATTTGGAGAGAGATACCTTATTACCGTTTACTGCCAAATGAGAAAATAATTTAACCGTGGCTTCCTTACAACCTTCCAAGTGTCTGGGGCCACCAATAAATCGTCCACGTACTGGAGAAGCACATTCCCTGGGGGCAAAGTTAATTCACCCAATACTGCTTTCAAAGCCTGACTATAGATACTAGGACTCTCAATGTACCCCTGGGGAGCGTGGCAAAATCTAAAGCTGCGCCCAGATAAAGAGAAGCCAAAAATATGACGGCTATCAGGGTGGATCGGAATGCTAAAGAAAGCATTCTTCAAATCAATCACTGAGAAATACTTGCCCGTCGGGGGAATCATGGGTAGGATAGTAGTGATGTCAGAAACCACCGGATATTGTGGAACCACTATTTTGTTAATCTCCCGCAGTTCAATTACAAAGCGATACGTATCAGCATAATCAGGATCGCTCTCAGCAGGAGCCTTCTTCAAGATTGGTAATATGGGGCTATTGCATATATTAGAGACCATTTCCTCCACTACACGGACACAACGGGGAACAGCAGCGAGGGTGGGTGGGGACGGACACAACGAGGAACAGCAGCGGGGGTGGGTGGGTGGGGACGGACACAATGAGGAACATCAGCGGGGGTGGGTGGGTGGGAACGGACACAACGAGGAACAGCAGCGGGGGTGGGTGGGTGGGGATGGACACAACGAGGAACAGCAGCAGGGGTGGGTGGGTGGGGACAGACACAACGAGGAACAGCAGCGGTGGTGGGTGGGTGGGGACGGACACAACGAGGAACAGCAGCGGGGGTGGGTGGGTGGGGATGGACACAACGAGGAACAGCAGCGGGGGTGGGTGGGTGGTGATGGACACAATGAGGAATAGCAGCAGCGGTTGACAGACACAACGAGGAACAGCAGCGGGGGTGGGTGGGTGGGTGTGGACGGACACAACGAGGAACAGCAGCGGCGGTGGGTGGGGACGGACACAACGAGGGACCGCAGCGGGGGTGGGTGGGTGGTGACGGACACAACGAGGAACAGCAGTGGGAGACGGACACAATGAGGAACAGCAGAGGGGGTGGGTGGGTGGTGACGGACACAACGAGGAACAGCAGCAGGGGTGGGTGGGTGGGGACGGACACAAGCACAATGAGGAAGAGCAGCGGGGGTGGGTGGGGACGTACACAACGATGAACAGCAGCGGGGGTGGGTGGGTGGGGACGGACATAACGATGAACAGCAGCGGGGGTGGGTGGGTTGCTTGGGGACGGACACAACGATGAACAGCAGCGGAGGTGGGTGGGTGGGTGTGGACGGACACAACGATGAACAGCAGCGGGGCTGGGTGGGTGGTGACGGACACAACGATGAACAGCAGCGGGGGTGGGTGGGTGGGGACGGACACAACGATGAACAGCAGCGTTGGGGACAGACACAACGATGAACAGCAGCGGGGGTGGGTGGGTGGGGACGGACACAATGATGAACAGCAGAAGGATTGGTGGGTGGGTGGGGACAGACACAACAATGAACAGCAGTGGGGTGGGTGGGTGGGTGGGGACGGACACAACGATGAACAGCAGCGGGGGAGGGTGGGTATGTGGGGACAGACACAACGATGAACAGCAGCGGGGGTGGGTGGGTGGGGATGGACACAACGATGAACAGCAGCGGGGGTGGGGACGGACACAACGATGAAAAGCAGCGGTGGTGGGTGGGTGGGGACGGACACAACGATGAACAGCAGCGGCGGTGGGTGGGAGGGGACAGACACAACGATGAACAGCAGCGGGGGTGGGTGGGTGGGGACGGACACAACGATGAACAGCAGAGGGGGTGGGTGGGTGGGGACAGACACAACGAGGAACAGCAGCGGGGGTGGGTGGGTGGGGTCGGACACAATGAGGAACAGCAGCGGGAGTGGGTGGGGACAGACACAACGAGGAACAGCAGCGGGGGTGGGGACGGACACAACTAGGAACAGCAGCGGGGGTGGGGATGGACACAAGCACAACGAGGAAGACCAGCGGGGGTGGGTGGGGACGGACACAATGATGAACAGCAGCGGGGGTGGGAACGGACAGAAGCACAACGAGGAAGAGCAGCGGGGGTGGGTGGGGACGGACACAATGATGAACAGCAGCATGGGTGGGTGGGGACGGACACAACGAGGAACAGCAGCGGGGGTGGGGACGGACACAACGAAGAACAGCAGCGGGGGTAGGTGGGTGGGGACGGACACAACGATGAACAGCAGCCGGGGTGGGGACGGACACAACGATGAACAGGACACAACGATGAACATCAGCAGGGGTGGGGACGGACACAAGCACAACGAGGAAGAGCGGGGTGCAAACTTACCTGGAGTGACAACAATGAAGAAAACAAGAAAAAAAATGGCCGCCGCAAACATCCAAAAATTTCGGATTCGGGGCGTGTTTTTGGCGTTCTGAGTGACGGGTCTAAAGAACGCAAAAAAACACGCCCCCGAATCCGAAAGAGATGGGGCTTCATTGGAGTGACTCCCCTCTCCTCCAATGGCTGCCCTCCGTTTAGGAATCCAGCCAATGGAGGAGAATGGAGGAGAGAGGCGGGTTCAAGCCCCCATACTCCAAAACATTAAATCTCCCCCAGAGACTGCGCAAGCGCAGCCTACGGTCCTCGACCTAAAAAACAGATGAGGAGAGAAGGAGGCAGCAGGGGAAGGTGAGAGAGGAGGGGGCCTGCACCTGTTTCCCTTGAGAGAGCGGTCAGGATCCATCTGTTTGCAAGTTAATTGCAAACAGATGGTTTGAAAGCTCGCTCCCCCAAGGGAATCGCCAAATGTGCACGCGTTGCCATTCAAAGCAATGCAATGCATTCCCCTTTTTCGGCAGCAAAACTGAATCGAATTCTAAACGTCTTTTCCTAAGTAGCGAATGCGCGCTCCATAGACGAAACCTAAAAATGGAGTACATTAGCTGAAATATGGCCTCACTGGAAGATAATGTTAGTAAAAATTGCTTATATGTATGTTGTATGCATTCTTGTAGGTAAGTGTGTTTATGTGCATGAGAGTGTGTGAATGTGTTAGTATGTGTATGCATGTGTGTGTGAGTCAAAGTAAACGTCAAATGGCGTGCGATGTTACTTCCGCTGCCCCTGACATTTTGGTGAATTGGCGTCCATGAATCCTGACCGTGCGCACTGCTTCACACCTATCTCTCGGCCACCGTGCAAGCATATAAAGCTTCTGTCAGCTGTCCTCCATGGGTGTGCTCCAGTGAGCGCGTGCATACTGCAAGAAGGAGCCCTCTGTCGGGTTCTAGGGTCTCAGAACTAGCAGATAGTTAACAGCAATTTAACTCCAAGCAGATGTGAACCTCTTGTTTGCCCTCTAAAGCTAGTTTTTGAGGACTGAAGCTTCCGCTACAGTTGGATTCCGACCTCCAGTGGGCTCCAGTGCCACTGCACTCGCTGCACACAAATGGCGGTGCTCTTTCTTAGCAAAGAAGATGTAATGCACAGTGTAGGTTACGAAAGATGCATCTCTTATGTAAAGCTAATGAGGAATGTGATCGCAGGCTCCAGACAGCAGGGTGCCTACATTGAAAGTGTTTTATAGGGTGTTAGTTTAATGGCCTGTTTAAAGAAGAAACGACATGTCCCAGAATGCAAAGTAGGCTTGTATGGTTTTGGGGGGATGATACTGGCCGGACATCTGTTGATCTGGCCCAGAGTGGACACTTGTTCCAAGAACGCCCTGTGTAGAAAGGAATATGCCACCCTCCCTGCTGCTGACAGGTCAGTCCCAGTCTGGCTACATCAGAGCAGGAACTTGCTTCTAATTCACACCTCTGCACCACCCCCAGCTCACCTGAATCACCTTAGCTCTGCATGGCTTGTGCCAAGGTATTTTTTGGGTTGAGGAGAGGTGTTAATGTGTGTCGGCTGGGGCATGTAGACACATGGGAGGGCATGGTAGCGGCGGATAGGGTACCAAAAAACAGAAACTGGGGATCCCTTTGCAGGACCTTTATGTGGACAGTTGTTTTCGCCCTTGTAAAGATCGGCGCCCTGGGCCCGGGCACAGCTCGCCGTGCTGAAAGCTGCCCTGATGTTGACCGTTATCTCCCGAGTTTAACTCACGATAACTTTAATGAGACCCTTAATTGCTTTCAGTAGCGGAAGAATGGAGGTTAATATTTATGTCAAGTGTCTGGCAATCTCATGCCGTTTTAAGCGTTTAAATTATGGAAGGAAAATGTCAGAGTGCTTGGTCTGGAAGAGCACAAACTCAGGATTCAGAACATAACACAGTGGCTAGCACTGGCTTTAACATTAAAAATGTATTTCCACCCAAATAAATCTTTTTAGCAGCATCAGGATAATGAATAACTGGTTAAAAACAAAAGTTACTAACTGGTACCATGCAGTTTGCAAGCTGCTCTTTGATGACAGTTTATAGGTCCCTCTGCTAGATTACGATTGTCACTTATGAAGTGCACAGAATTAAAGGAATCTCTGTGACAAAAGCAGTAACCACGAACCTATGCACATAAAATGCTGCTTTTTAAAATGCACGTTACACGTTCTTTGCAGTAGGCACATTAACCCTCTCTGCTACATTAGTTAAGACAAAGCTGCCACTGAACAAAACTCTCCTCGCTCTCCAGCAGGTACATTAATCACTGGCTTTATCTTGACACTTTTATTGTTGCTGGAAAGCTGCTAATTACACAAGAAACTTTTCTGTGCTTTTAAAACTGTTGCCTACGGACCCCCTGGGAATGTGTCACGGACCCCTGGGGGTCCGCGGACCACAGTTTGGGAAACACTGACCTAGAACATATCTTCGCCGGTGTGAAGGCTGGAAGAGTCATTTCCCTGCTATGACGTCAGCCGCTGGCCACACTCCCACATATGTTGTAGCAGCTTTATTACTTTATTTCCTGAAACCAGACACTGTAACAATGTCAGCCTTTATTACGATATGAAGTTTATGACGGTCTTATAATATACTCATAACTCGGGGACTGTACACATTTATGTAATATAATTAATTTTCCTGGCGGTTTGCTTCCTTGAAGTATGCGGGCATTGCATTTCCGGCTATCTGACCTTCAACACGAAGCTTTTACAACCCCTTCCTTATCAGTATCTTGTCCCAGTGATGATAAGGGTGTGTGTAGTCACGTGAGCTTAGGGTGTGCTATTATAGTGATTAGCAGAAGTGCCCCTGGCCGCATCACATGTGACCCATCGGGGTGGTGCTCTGAGGGAATGAGGCGTGGCACATTTTGGCTAATTAGGCCCTCGTTACCAGGGTCGAATTGGGACACAACATAGCACTGGGCACCAAAAAAAGTGGCCACAATTAGCCAATCAGATAGCTGAAACAAGCACTGACATAGCCAATAGGTCTCTCCTTTGGTACCTTATAAGTTATAAGTGTAAGCCAGGCAGCCCATTATCATGGGTTGTTCAATTGTAGCTAAATCCCTGAATATGTGTCATGTACACATTGTATCCACTTATAAAAACAGTTAAAATAAACTGCAAAAAATAATTAGTGTATGCTAAACCGCAGGCACATGACTGTGAAACAAATTTAACAAGCCAGATATTACCGTGACTTCCAGCTCCCCAGAGGCCTGATGTGTGCAGTGCGGCCCCACCTCACTAGCACTCTCGGGTGTGTCTCAATACCTGTTTGTACACGTCTGCAAGGGAAGGTATGGCAAACCTGCTGTCAATATCACGTATGAAGACTGATCAGCAGATCGCGGATCTGTGTCCGGAAATTGCATCACTTTTGTCAGCAATGTCCTTGGTGTTGCCCCCCACTGTGTGTGAAACATGTCAAGACAGCAGAAGGGGCCGGTGGAAAACGTGTCAGCCTCAAGGAGTTTTGTGTTGCGCAAACTCGACCTGAAGGTATTAGAGCGCTTCACATTAGCACCAGTTGCGTTACAGGTGGATGCATTCTTTATTCTTTTTTGAGGCACGGGGAGATTAAGGGCCAGATTCACAAAAGTAATCTGAGACAAAATCCTAACTTTACGACTTTCGGTATTCACAAAAGGCATTTAGGAGTTGTACAGTTAGGAATCTTAACTTTATTACTCCTAAATGCCTTTTGTGAACACTGAAAGTCTTAAAGTTAGGATTTTGTCTCAGTTTAAGCTTAGTAAAGTTAGTAATCCTAACTTTGCTACTCCTCAGAGCTTTAAGTGGGCCGGGTCTCAAGGGGTCTGAGCACCGGCAGTTTTTTTAAGGGGGGCTCGAAACGGGTCTCTATCGGGCTCTGTTTTGAGCCCTGGCACAGGCGGTCTGTGCTTTTTTCCGGACTGCAGTGACAGCAGTTTGCTGTCACTGCAGTACAGAAAAAAAGTGCCAGGGCGCAAAACAGTCCGATAGAGACCCGTTTCGAGACAGCAGGCACGTCGATATGCGCTGCCCACACTGCTCACTTCTCACTAGTGGAGAAGTTATGGCATGACATCATGTCAGGTGAGCGTTGTGGGGGGAAGGGAAATCCTTTAAAGTGTCATTTTCTTTCTGGATTTCCCTTCTCTTTTTAAAACGCAAGAGCAGCAACATTGTGGTAGGGTCACCAGGGCTTTAATTGGAAGCTTTTTCAATATTATATGTAACAAGCCATAGTTGCAGCTATTTATCTTATGCAACTAATAACCATTGACAAAGCCAATAGTCCTTACTTGTTGTAGGTATGATGTTATTGTATCATATATCTGGATGAAATGACAAACAGAAAAATACAAGTCTGGCGGCACACTATGCTAAACACAGATTTTTAGCGTAAGTGTTGTAAAGCCACGCCCCTAATTACACTGGCCACGCCCCTTGGAGAGACCCCCCAGTTTTTTCATCCCACTTAAAGCCCTGCTACTCCTAAATGCCTTTTGTGAATATCAAAAGTCGTAAAGTTAGGATTTTGGCTCAGATTACTTTTGTGAATCGGGCCCTAAGTGATTCTCCCAGAATCACAGGAGGCTTGAGCTTCCGCAGGACTCGAACCTGGTTCCCAGCTTAAAAGCCAGCCGTTAAACCACACACACCATCTTCTAACTTAGGGGGAGGATCAGGGAAGATTGCATAGGATAATTTGCCATATTTGACAGATGTCCCGATTCCGCCCTATTCTAAATGATCCCCATAACTCACAAGGCAAAACCAGGCCCTATATTTTTTGCAATATTGCTACTCATGATTTTCTTAATATGGGTTTCTGAGGGAAAGGTGTCCCTGCCAGCTCCATACAGACGTTGGTGCTGTCCATGATTCTAAAAAACGCGAGTGCCCACATTTTTTAGGTCTCGGCGAGGCAGCGCATGCGCGGTCTCTTCGAGAGATGCTGTATACAGTATTGTGAGGGAAGCTCCACCCACTTTCTGCCCATGCTTCTAATTGGCTCAAATCTGAAATGCTGCATTCTGATTGGTTGCCAGCGTATTAGTCCCGCCTCCTTACTGCCATGGCGTAATTTTTATCCTTCCATGGCTATCAGCCCCTTTACTTCAGCAACTCTTTTGTTCCCCTGACTCCCCCTTTTCCCTCCTGCAGTCTGTGACTTCTCTGGCCACTACCACCCCCCCACCCACTCCCATTCCTGCCTTCTTCGGCGCCCGCATTTTTATTTACAATGCAATAGGACTTGTGTAAATACAAGTCCTATTGCATTTGTAAATGTTTTTTTTTCATTTCATTGGCTGCCTGCATTCGCACTTCCTTTTGCCTGACCTGTCCCTCTCGCATGCATGCGACGCCTTACATCGGGCGCATGCGCACCATAAGTCTGCCTCTGCCTCTTGTTCAATCACCCAGAACTTTAACTCTTCTCCCTGTGTGGTACCATCCGTCTCAACACCAAAAGCTACCCTCCCCCTCAACCCACTTCCGGGTTAAGGAGACTGAACCTTCGTCATGGACTGCCGGGGCTCAGCCTCTCCCAGATCACCTCTGGAGCCCCTGGATCACGGTGATCAAACACTCAGCCGACCTCGTTACTGCCCAGCCACCGCCTCTCTCTCTCTTACCGTCTCTTTTCTCTTTCCCTTTTCTTGGTCTGCTGGTAATGTGCAGTTTTTTTCATGTCTTTACCCCTCCGCTCTCCAGCTGCTTGAATAGTGTGCCAGTTTCAGAAATAATGTGGAAACGGCGTTCATTTACCAGTTTGGGGTTTTCTTTAGTGCTTAGAAGTACTGTACTGTCAGAGCGCTTTACATGAAAAGTAATAGCAAACAGTACGCTACAAGGAGTACAACGCAATGTTTCGGTGGCGGGGAGGGTGAGGGGATCTGGGACAAAGGTGATCCAAGTATCCCTCGTATCGAGGAGCTATTCTAGGGTCCGACCGAGGCGCGCAACACCCAATGGGCTCACAGGGCTTCAGCCCCCCCGTCGTGTGTGTCAGCCCGGGCTGACACAGCTTTGTGGGCTGGCGGCCATCTAATTGCAGCCGCACCCGAGTACTTAACAGGTCTTTAAAAGTGTAAATTAAGCGTTTGATGTTTCCACCCCTTCTTTCAGTCACTTTGTCTATGGTTGGAAGGATTAGCTCCCCCCACCCCGAAATATTTTTCAGCCCCCCTGAAATTTGGCTCTAGTTGCCGCCTGGTCCTTTTAGTATGCATGACCATCACATTTGTAGTCGCTTCTGGTTGCACAGTGTATTTCCTGGTTTCTAATTGTCCATCCGTATCTGAATTCTGCTCCTCCTTTTCTGTTCCATCATCTTGATTTTCTAGCTCAGTTAGTACTTTTTCCACACTAGCACTCCTTTCACCTGCACTCTTTGTTATTGCACTGCCTTTCTTTATTTTTAATTTTATTTATTTTATAAAGTTTTATACAGCGCAAACCAGATCCCAAGGGATATCACAGCGCTTTACAAAATGATGATGGTACAGTACCACTCCAGTATCTATAACAAAAAGAATGCCAAACAGTTGTAGTCACCAAAAGTCACATACAAGTGATACATAACGAGAAGAGAAGAAGAATACAGCTCTAGTAACGATATCAGATAACGATACGAAACAGAATTCTTTCTCCACTTTCTACGTTTATCTACTTAATCATATATCTGCTTCCAATATTATTATTTTAGAAGTTGGTGCTAGATGTACATTCCATTGAATCACTATTCTCCTATCGTGAATAGTAACAATGAGATAGGACCACCCCCCCTTGTTGTGAAGGAAAATATGCCCAACTTGGAATGACCCAGAAGATCTTAAACAAGACTTAGAACTTTCATCCTAATGCTTTAATCTTCTTCTCTATGCTTCTAAATTTCCACCAAGAGCTTATGGTATTACTAAATGGATGAATACATCAGTATTGTATAAGTCGTAGACGTCTCAATGCATATACAGGACTGTATATTATCACACATGAGGAGAGGATGTGGTCTGAAGGCTAGATCGGTGGACCTTGAAGCTGGGTAACCGGGTTCGAGTTTCAGCAGGGATGCTCAACATCCTGTGATTCTGGGAAAATCACAATCTCCCAGTGCCTAACAAAACAAACATTGGCATAACCAATAGGTCTCACCTTTGGGACCTTATAAGTTTTAGCCATGCAACAGTTGATGTTGTTGCACCAAGGATATTGTGTTGCATAACTAAATACTTATAAGGTCCCAAAGCGAGACCTATTGGCTATGCCAATGCTTATTTTATTATGGTAGCCAGCTGGGTGGAGGGTTAAAAGTGCTAGGTTATGTGGGATAAACAGTATGGACTTTAAATGTGCAGTCTGGAGATTTTGAATATAAACCTGTAGAAAACAAATGCAACCTATTAGAATTGTTTTATTACACATAACAAAATGTAGTGGCTTAGTGGACTAATGCATGGACTGTATGGGTCTATGGTTGACCTTATGGTCACAGGTTCAAACCTGTCAGCTTACCTGAGCCTTTTATCCTTATAAGGCCGATAACAATAATAATATTATTGTCACGTGGAAACGGAGTGTTGGAAAAGCTTACTGCTAGGGTTATGTTTACCATGAAAAGTGGAAACGGCATGGTTGTTATGGTGAAATTTTCCCAGTAACTTGTTTTAAGGCCTAAAAAAATACAGCATATACATTGGGCTTGTTTTTAATATGGTAGCCGGCTGGGTGGAGGGTTAAAATGTACTCTTTATTATAAGGATGGCTGCATAAAAGTGAGGCATGCTGCATTAGTATTGTTGCAGCGTGGAAACGATGTGCTGCTCGTTTTATGTTTACCATAGAGAGCAAAGTGGCAGGGTTGTTATGCCAACAGCAGCGCCTTTCTCATCTTGCTCCTGCAGCTTTGCCCTGCCTGTTTATTTCTGTCTGATTTGTCAGTGTATAGTGGTTTCAGTGCTTCATTATTATATGGCAGTCAATGCTTTTAACAGCCCTTAGCCGCCTTCCTTGCCCTCCCTTCCCCCTCTGACCCCTGCTGGCACACATCAACAAAACCATCATCTGCATGAAGCACCTAAGCTATCAGTCCTTTAAGTGAGCTGGGGAGGTTTGGGGCCAGTCCCTGCTCATCCTGTACTGACCAGTGAACACAAAAGTGACCCCCTGCTGCCTCATTTAATTCCCTACCAGCACTAAGGCCGACACATTTCTCTCCGCCCAAGCCCAGGGCACTATCTTAGCAAAGGCTGACTCTGGCCACCAGCACATATTTTTGAGGACCGGTAAATATTTTTCCCCATCATATATTTCGAAACGCAAGGCAGAGAAAACCACACGAATTGAAAAGATGGAGGAAGGGTAAGATCGAAAAACCGTCAGAAAGGGAGAAAGCAGGTAACCTGCAGGAGTGAAATAAGGGTGAGGGGATGTCTGGCAGTAGATTAAAGATGCATGAGGCCGATTCAAGGCTTTCGACCTATTTCTTCCAGACGCTGACGTGTAACTGCACCGACCGCCGGTCTCCCAGCAGAGATTTGGCTACCGCAAACTTTCGTTTGCAAAGCAGTGTGCACATGTATACATGGTATGTGTGTACAGACGCGTTAAAAATTGTGACGTAACACTAAAGAATTGTGAATATTCTGTGTTTTATACTCGTGAGCAGGAAGAGTAATTGAATTAGAATATAATTAGGGGAGCACCTGCTGACGGGGAAGTGAATGAACACAAGTTAGAGACATCGAAGGCAACGCAAACTGAGCCTTCTTTGTTTCAAGAATATTTACTAGACATCCTGGGCCCGCACTGCCCTGCTGCGCAATACCCGCGTCCTGCATGCACCGTTCAAAAGAAGCGTCATCACTTAAGGGAATGACCCCGGAAGACGCAAAACGCTCCGTGAAATCACACGACAGCACTGAGCGAGGACCGTCCTATTTGCATATGCACCAAGATTGGTGGAGGCCCTCTTGCTCCAAGTCAGCTGATGAAACGGGACGGCTGGAATATTTAAATGTCGAGCCCCGAATGCTGCATCTGAATACTCTTTATAACCTGATAGGAAACAAAGGTCTTCCCTGTGGAACAGGAAGCCTCGAGCTTTGGCAAAGACTCCAAAGGGATTTCTAGCCCGGCAGATAAAACGTACAATGCCGCCTCTTCCAAAGGAAAAACATCCCAGCAGCACCTAGACATTGCCTCGTTAAGCTCCCAGAAGCCTGCGGCTAATGATAATAACGCTGGTGGAAAAAACCCTGAATGGTACCACAAAGCTTTACTTAGTGCTGAGAGAATGCAGAAATGTCAGCTGCCAACAGAACAAGCACAAACACGCGCGTCTTGCGCGGCGGGGGGGATCGGAGGGGGGCGGGCGCGATTTACTTGTGGGAGTGATAATTACTGCCAGATGGCGGCGCGCGCTCCCGCAAGTGAATCTCCTGATGTGCACGTGTTGCCATTGAAGGCAATGGAACGCGTGCACGTGCTTGGCTGAAAAGCCAAAGCGACGGGCAAAGACTAAGAGGGATTTCTATCCCAGCAGATAAAACCTACAATGCTGCCTCTTCCAAAGGAAAAACATCCCAGCAGCCCCTAGACATTGCCTGGTTAAGCTCCCACAAGCCTGCGGTGAATGAAAATAACGCTGGTGGAAAAAACCCTGAATGGTACCACAAAGCGTCAATTAGAGCTGAGAGAATGCAGAAATGTCAGCTGCCCACAGAACAAGCACAAACACGCATGTGCCCACAGAACAAGCACAAACACGCATGCCTCGTGCGGCAGGGGGGAGGGGAGGGCGGCGCGATTCACTTGCAGGAGCGATAATTGCTGCCAGATGGCGGCGCATGCTCCCGCAAGTGAATCTCCTGACGTGCACACGTTGCCATTGAAGGCAATGGAACGCGCGCACTTGCTTGGCTGAAAAGCCAAAGTGACGGGAAAAGGTCTTTTTGCCTTGGCAGCGCATGCGCTCTGCGAAAGCGAGACCTAAAAAATCGATGTGTCCGTCTGTAATGCAACTGGTGCTCCTATAAAGCACTCTAATACCTTCAGGTTGAGTATATAAAACTAAAATAAATTTGCACCAAATTCTATCAAAGCAGGGTGTGTGTACAGCTAATCAGCAGCTATTGATGGAAGTTATAAGCCTGATCTATTTATTATGAAAAAGTATGACAAAGGCACTGCCTAAGTTTATTGTAGAAAGTATATGTTGAAGTCAATAACCCTTCAAGAATGGATTTTGAATTCTGTGCTAATGATTGAAGGCATGTATTTCATTACAAAGGGTGTCATGTATTGGCATAGTGTGATACTGTTTTGCTGTTGGTTACACCCTGTGACATATCCTAAGGGTAGAATATTTGCATTTTGAAAACCTATGTTATGTCATTTTAGGAATATTGAATACTGTTTTGCCACCCTTAATTTTATGTGTATTTATAACTTTATACCTGAGGGCTGACTTGTGTGAATACTTATGCGGAATTCAGTAGGCCACCTCCGCATCAGTGCACCACCACCAGCGCAGCCCCACCTCAGCAGAAATTCAGCATCATCTTTAAACAGTACCGCCTCACCACCAGCACAGTACCATCTAAACATCAGAACAGCATCACCTCCGCATCAGCGCACCACCACCTTGGCATCACTCAGCACCACCTCAGTCTGACCTCTGAATATGGCATCTGTCGAGTCCCGCCTAATGTATATCCCCTGCTCGTGTTATAATTTAGGTACTATTTCCCAACCGCCACCCTCACATTATTTATGCCCCCTCCCCCATAACAAAAAACATAAATAACGAAGGAGCATTATGAATGAATGAATGAATGAATGAATTCTTTATTGTTTGGATACTCAAAACCATTACATTAAAAACCAGAGTATAAAATTACAAAAGTTAAAACGAAAGAAGTGTCGGGAGGTAAGTCTGTGTGATAGCTCCCTGAACACTGATAGGAACGGTGAATAGGGTTCATAGTAAGACGTGGATCTGCGAAAGTCTCTATGTGTTCGAGCCCTTGGTTACCATCAGCTTGGACCGTGTCTGATGGATAAACTTTACAAAAGATGCCATCTGTTTTACCATAGTCAGTGTGTATAGTTGGTTGATCGCCTCCTTTGCAGTACGTGACCCCGCTTGTCTTAGGATTGGCCTGAGATAAAGACTGCGAGCTGTGCGCAGAGCCGGACAGCAAAATAGAAGGTGGGCCAATGACTCTCGTTTGTAGCTGCAGAGCCTGCATTCCCGAGCTCCTGGTCCAGCCTGTCCAAACGCATATAATTCTTTAAGGGGGAACGGATGTAGTCTGTAGGCTAGGATCTTATGAAGGGCTGCGCGGCCCACGGCCTGCGTGAGGTGATATTTGGGATTGTGCACAGTGTGCGGCAGGCGTAGGGACTCGTGGAAGTCTTTTTTTGCCAGTGATTCCAATTCCAGTTCCCGTGACGTGCACGTACCTATTTTTTAATCACGTTTTTGATGGCGGTGTAATTAACGTGTTCGGGGTTCCAAGACTCAGTGGCAAGATTGAGAAGGTCCTTTGCCATATTAAGAGTAATCGACCAGGGATTCCTGGGAAGGAGCATTACAACAGGCAGTAAGAAGTTGCCAGCATTAAAAGGACAAAAAGCGAGAAGATATTTTTTATGTTCATTCTTTATTTAATAGGGGCGTTCAGTTGTAATTAATGTTTTGGTTATATACAAAGTAGCAGCAATGCTTATAACACTTTGTTAATATAACTTTTCAACATGCTGCACAGCAACCACAATGCCCTACAACATAGCCTAATAATATTGGCAAAGCCAATAGGTGTGGCTAAACACTTATAAGGTCCTAAAGGAGAGACCTATTGGCGATGCCAAGAGCAGAGAAACATGGCAATAGTCTAAAAGCAGGTCGGAAACAGTGGTGTTTTGTCAGAGTTGTGAATGCAGATTGAAAACAGTCGGGGGGAAAATGCAGTGTCAATGTCAAAGCTGTGTGAATATGGACTGGAATAAGCATGGGCGGATTTTGCGAATTGGCAATCCGCGAACTTGCGTATTTACGGATTCGCAATCCGCAAAATCCGCGAACTCTCGCGAATTTGCTGATTTTTTTTTTGTGTTCGCAAGGATTTCTGCAAGTTTGCGAGGGTTCTGTACCAGTTCACAATTGCGAACTTACTTGTCGGCTCGCAACGGCCGCGACTATGTTGTTTCTAAATCTGGTTCATCATCACAGGTTCACAGCACCCTCTGATTCACCACTGCCACCCTGTGGTACACCCATGCCACCCTCTGGTACATCACTGCCACCCTCTGGTTGGTTTATCACTGTAGATTATGGGGGTGAAAAAAAGCAAGCACACCTGCCCTGCTTCAACTGACATGAATTAATTTGGGGTTGATTAATGTGTCACTGAATTTAAACTTCCAGTCTGGCTGGCACCTGCTTCCTTATCTGTAATTTGCTTTCTGTTGCAGTGCAATTTTTTTTCACAGGACCTTTGTGGCCTATAGTTGCAAGTAGGCAACTGAACTCTGAAGGGGCCCCTCAGGAAGCACTACAGGGAATGGTTACTAATGATAAGATTGAACTTTTGCACCTGCTGAGTGCTTTCAGTTTTGTCTGTAATTGCTTTCTGTTGCAGTGTAATTTTTTTAACAGGACCTTTGTTGTATACTTGTAGCTATTCTCTGAGCCTGCTGTGAGGGTCAGAGCAGGGTCATAGAATAGTTACAAGTAGGCAAATGAACTCTGAAGAGGCCCCTCAGGAAGCACTACAGGGAATGGTTACTAATGATAAGATTGAACTTTTGCACCTGCTGAGTGCTTTCAGTTCTGCAAAAATCCAAATATCCAGCAGCATCCACAAAAAGTAATCCTTCCAGGTCAAGATCCAAATCAAAGTGACCAGCACATGAAGAAAGCACTGGGAGGAGCCTGGTGGACAGGAACAGGAAGTTGGAGACTGTGGGGCACTTCCTTCCTCCCACCCCCACCCCCCAAAATGGACTCCTTGCAAAGAAAAAGTGCAGGCAAATGTCAACCTGAGGAGTTATTCTGATAAAAACCATAATTTTCAAGGTTTATGCGGCCTGCTGGTGGATTTCTTGTGCGAAATTGCAAATTTTGCAATCAAGCAATTGCGAGATTGTTGCTGCCCGCCGCATCTACGTGTTCGCAAGTGTTTACTCCCGCGAAATTGTATAGTATTCTAGTTGGCAAGTGCGACCAAGCAAAAAATCCGCTTCGCACGGATTTTACGAATTATCGGCAAGTTCGCGAGAGTTCGCGGATTGCGAATTTACCGAAAATCTGCAAAATCCGCGAGCGGAACGGATTTTACGCCCATGCTTAGACTGGAAGCTCTTTGAAAGACATGCAGTGTCAAAGGTGTGTGACAGCAGCAGAGTAAAGTCAAAGAGGTGTTAATGGTGACTAAAGTCAGCCCTGTGACTGATGTGTATGCCAGATGTGTGAATGTAGTTCGGCAGCAGCACTATGACATCGGTGGAGCTCAGTGAATTCAGTCTGAATAAATTCAGTACTGTGAGCAAGGAACATTCATTGGCAGACCTGTGGGAATATATATGGGAGCCCTCTGAACTAGGTGCATCATCACAACGGTGTGACTGCAAATCCATAACAGATATAATTGTCTTCCAAGAGCACCCATAAACAATAATATTTTTTTCAAATCTTGTATTTTCCGTGATATGACCACAGAAGACCCTGATTTTATATTAAAACGGGGCTTTGGACTATACCATTTCCCGCTGAAAGGCAATATTTCTCTCCATGTGTTCCCATACCTGGCGTGCCAAGCAGTTTGGTGCTTACTTTCCCTCCATGTTAAAAAAACAGTAGGGGCCCGATGTAGGTAATCCCAGATTACCGATTCTCAAATACCGAATCATACCGATTCGGTATTTAAGAACAGGCAAATGGGATGTAGGTAATTTTTCTTTAAAAATTACCGAATCGGTAAGTTTCGGTAATTACAGAATCGGTATTTACCGATTCAGTAATTGCCATTCATTCCTATGGGCCGATTCGGTAATTGGGGGAAACATTGAAGGGTGGCAGGGTGTCACTTTGACACCCTGTTGCACCCCTCAATTGTGTATGGGTGCACATGTTGCAGACATACATGCCCTAAGGGCATGTATGTCTGCAACATGGCACTGTTGGAAAAGCAAAAAGAATGCTTTTTCAAAGGTTTTCATTATTTACCACCAACTTGTAGTTGGTGGTAAATGACGAATCCTAAAATGGGAAAATCAGTCATTTGAGTGCTCCCTACATATCAGGATTCGGTAATTTACAGAATCGGTATTTAAGAATTCGGTAATTTACCGATTCCTTAAATTACCGATTCGGTAAAATACCGAATCCTTAAAAAGTGCCACCTACATCTCAAAAACCCAATACCGGCAATTTCGGCCGTTACCGACCGGTATTGGGCCACCTACATCTGGCCCCAAATGTTTTAGCCCCCAGGCTACTTTGCTGCAGAGCTAAATACATATAAGGTCCCAAAGGCAAGCCCGATTGCATTGTAAATGCTTGTTTTAGGAGAGCATCAGGCCATCCACCTGCCTTATAGGAATGCGCACTTCTACCGCTGTCACACCCTCTTCATCACCGCATCTCATTCCAGCACAGGCACTGAATAATGGTTAATAGGGGGGTGAGATCCTTAAGAACAATTTGGGACAAATGGGCTAAAATACTGAATTTTACAGTGCTAGGTTCTTTCAAATTGGCTGAAGAGTCATAGGCTCTGAAAGAGCATTTATGGGTGTCAGCGGGTTTATATGTGTTCCCGTTCCTCCCTGTTCAGGAGTGATACTAGCTTAGTATGCTTTCAATCTGTCATCCCCTTTGACCCCAAAGACCCATTAAGGGAAAAGGCCACACCAATTCCAGATCTGTAGCCCACGAGATTAGAAGCCAGGACTAATCTAATAAGACAACCACTCTAGGGATGAGAAAAGTAAACTCACAGTTATATCTTGTCAAACTCCTATCTATGCAAAATAATTTACATTTGAACACAACTTTTTTATACCTTTCAAAGACTTACAGTTTGTTACTCAGACACGGATATCCTTAAAGTAAGTGCACACACAAATAATGGTTGAATAAATGTTTGTTATATAGGTCCTATATGAATATAGGCACTATTTGTAACATTATTGGATGCATCAAAAGGACAATAAACATTGTGGGGACACTAGAACAGAAATGAAGACATTGTATTTGTTATCAATTAGCTTTCAAACATTCAAAACAAAAATGCAAAATCCTAATATAACTAAACGCTAGGTATGTGTTAGGAATATTTTTCAACAAAAGCAAGAATACCAAAAGACACCCAAATACATACATACCTTAATAATTAGAGGAAAGCAGATATGTCTCAGGTGTATAATTCCAGACCCTGCACATCCCATATGATTGGACAGCCACATCCCTCTGCTGAGATGTGCTGCTAAATTAATTACCTCAGACTTAAGCTTCCAGAGAGGCTGAAAGATGGAAGTGTCATCTGCAGACTTCTGTGGCTTTCTCTTGATGTCGGTCCAGCAGCATCTCTAGTCAGCCTTCAGATCTCCCTGTCCCAGTTCTCAAAAGCAATGCTTTTTATAGGATTTTTCGACTCCTCTAATTATAAATGGGCAAACCCAAGATATAATCATTGATTCTGATCCACTTACACTGATCTTATGTTAGATCTGAACAACCCAGGGCAAGGTTATTTCATAACTGACTTTTGCACATATATACAAGTGGATCAATAGCTCCTTGACTGATTGAGGCATTTTTAGGACATAATCTAGTTCAAACTGAGCTCATAACTGATGTTACCACTTTCTCTTCCTGTATTTTGACATCAGTTGGTACCCATGTTACGTCATCACTTGGAATGCATACCAGAATCGTAGGATGCTCTACTACCAAAGATGCTTGCTGCACATCCGCAGAAAATATTGTTTGAGTTTCCTCTGCTCAGAACCATTTGCAGCACTCACAGGATTCCGCAGCTTCAATGACATTGGTAGGAAGGCAAAGCATGAAGCCGACTCTGGAAGACCAGAGAGAAGGAGGGAAGGATGATGCTGTGATGCAATGCACTAAGGTCAGGTCAGGTTTGAGCACCACAGAGCATCTCTTTCTGAACCACCTTTCGATGTAATACCCTTCCCATTCTAATCACACTATTTAGTAGGTTGGTACAAATACACTTTACATACGATACACCTTACTTTAGGTCAAGATTATACTTAAGCACAATCTGTTCTATGTTAATATCTTATCAGTACATATTCACCATGTTATAAGGGAGATAGTTCCACCACAGTTCTCTATCAATGGGAGCCACATATACTGTGAAGTCTCTTCTCTAAAGTGTGGGGTGACACAAACAGGGGATGTCACTGGCTCTTCAGCGTGACTCTATGGGGAGGTGGTTATGAGGTCTCTTCTCACCAGAATACAGTGTCAGACAAGGCTTGCAATACAGTTCTTTGCTCACACACCCTCTTAACAACATTGGGTCTTAGTTATATCTGGAACAGTTTGTGAATTTTAGACTGAGCCAGTGCAAAGACTTTTCAATAGTAACAGTGGAATTTCGCATCGAATGAGCAATGTAAATTTTCATTCGTCATTGGTGCAAATGATGGTGCAATACTAATAACCTGGTCACGAGCTTCACTGAACACTGAACTACTATGTAAAGAAAGGAGCCATTTGTTTAAAATCTGTATATTATGAAATATGTCCGCATGCCTGCTGGAATTGTGATTGTTTTCAATGATGTGCCTGAGTATGATCAGAAGAGTAATGTTCCAAAACCCCAAACTACCCATAAAGCACAGCACAACAACCTGTGTATGGAAGAGATTCCAGACAAAACACGCATTGGCAGAGGCAATAGGTCTCCTTATTGAATCCTATTGGCATTGCGATTTCTTTTTTTGGCTTACATAGTGTTAGACCTGGCAGCCTTAGGGTGGTCTTCCCCCAATGTTTGGTGTTCCTCCTCCACTTTTCTGACCTCGTTTTTGCCGTTTTTTTGTACTCTGTACACTTTACCACTACTAACCATGGCCAAAGTGCATTTTCTCTCTCCCCTAAACATGGTAAGATTCGTTAATCCCCAATTGGAATGATTAATTTGCTTATAAGTCCCTACTAAAGTGGCAATGCATGTAAGCACAGCCTGTAAATTAAATGCTACTAGTGGGCCAGCAGCGGTTATTGTGCCATCCACTTAGGTATCCCTTTAACCATGTCTCACGTCTGTCATTGCAGAAACTATGTGTGCAGTTTGCACTGTCATGTCAAAAATAAACCCTTTGCAAGGCCCAAACCTTCCTTTTTGATTCATATACGTAACCCCTACGGTAGGCACTGGACAACTCAGGGGGCAGGGTGCAATGTATTTAAAAGGCAGGACATACACCTTTCAGTTTTGCATATCTTGATAGTAAAAATCTCTCATATTTGTTTTTCGCTATTGCAAGGCCCATCTCTCCCGTAAGATAACATTGGGATTACCTTACTACATTTTCTAAGTGTAATTCCCAATTGGGAAGAGATAAACTATTAAAGGCTGGTGTCTCTGGAATAGCACTTTAAAATCTAAAGGTATGGTGAAGTTGGATTTTAAATTGCAATTCTAAAAATGTAACTTTTAAACAGTTGGCATTTTTTTGCTTTAGCTATTTGGTGCCTGTAGCCTGTCTCTGTTCACATGACTGGGTATGCGTGACATGTGATTTTTGTGTTTTCGTCCTAGACAGCCACACGCAATAGGAGTTTAAGTGAATCTCAATGGGCCATCTCTGGCAGGATGGGAGGGAGGAGTTGGGCACAGCCTCACACCTTGATAGGCTATGTCCAGTCCAAACATAAGGGCTCCATAGCCCCCTGTAGTACGTCTGGAGCCAGAACAGGAAGGGAGGATCTTTGTGCATGTCAAAGCCATGTATTTGAAGTCTCCAACACTACAAAGGCACTACTGGGTAAAAGTCCTGCAACCTCAAACACCACCACTTCAGTACACTTCTGTATTTGTGAATACTCTGCTTTAAAGCAGGACTGATGTGCTGCAGTCTCTCTCTGCTGGACTACTGGACTGCTGGACACCTGCTTTGCTGTGCTGATCTGCTGGCCTGCTGCCTTCCTACCTGGGTGAGAAGGACTGGACCTGCATCCCTTGATCCCAGAACCCAGAGTGAATATAAGGGCTACTCGGCTGGCCTCCTGATCTAAAGCATCAGGGACATAACATGCATCCAACCCCTGCACCTGGCCTCTGCCTTCTGTAAGCCTACCCTGCCAGGTGGTACCACCCATGTCCTGAACCTTTGGAAGCTGGCCTAAGGTGCTTGCCTGCGAAATTAATACATCTTCTCTGCTGAGCGACATATCCTCAAGTAGAACTGATGCATCTTCTTGGCTCAGTGGTGTATCCCCGAGAAGAACCAACACATGACCGCAGTTGTGTGGATTGGATCTGTTGCAAAAGAATTGCATCACCGCTGTCTTCCGCATCATGGGACCGATGCATCGCCTTCTGAACCACCACGTTATATGTATACCGAGTGAGCCCACAGGAGAGGATGAGAAGGTGGAGGAGCCACCTGCTGCAGAAGGGGAGGATTTGACCCCTAGAATAGAGCTCCCTGCCAGGACAAGGAGCGATGCCTCTTCCCATGGCCTATCCCCAGACGCACTGGCAGTGAGGAGGGTGGAAACAGAGTTCGAGCTGCAAATAGCCAAATAGAAAATGGAGGAAAAAGAGGCTGAAAGAGCCTTGGAGGAGAAGAAAATTCTACTGGCTCATGAACTGACTGTGAAATAAATAGCTGGACATCATAGCCAGACAGGCAGATTCCAGCAGTGATGCTGACAGCATACCCACATTGACAGAGGGAGACAAACAGTTTGCACTCCCTGGGATTTGGTGCCCAGTTATGTGGTTGGAGACAACATAGACAAATGATTTTCCATCTGGGAGGTAGCCCTGAGGGTCCACAAAGTCCCAGAATAGAATTGGGGAGGCAGGCTGTGGAAACACACGCAGACCTCCAACACTAGAGGTTAGGGACCAAACCATGTACACTCAGTTGAAAGCCATTTTAAATGTAAAGTTTGGACTGGACCCTGAAAAGTACAGCCAAATGTTCAGGGACAGCTAGAAGCTCCCGAATCAGTCCTGGGTAGATTTTTCAGATTACTATAGCAAGACACTGAATGATTATAATGGGTTGTACAATCTAATTATGAGAGAGCACATGCTCATTATTTGTTTTGCAGAATTGCGCCAGTACCAACAGTAAGGTCTACGTTTGATAATAGTTAATGTATATTTAAGTGCAAGGAAAAATAAGATCTCCCAGTTGTATATTTTACGTGATATCATAAACTCATTAAATTCGGCACTCAAAAGCCGGATTTATAGTTTATGGCGACTTTATTATACACTTGGTTGATTTAAATCCCGTAAATGGAAAGAGTAATTGCACTGCAAAGGAATGTTGTGACAAAATGTACCAGCTTGGGTTTACCCTGCTAACAAAAAAGTAAGGTTCATTCCACTTTCAATCATTCTAAACATGGCTCAATTATTGACTATACTTTTATTTCAGAAAACCTAAACCCAAAACTGATAGAATATAGGGTAACCCCCTTGACTTGAGAGTAACCACAACCCTGAGATAGTTTACAATTCCCAATAAACTATAACCCTAGATTTAAAGAGCTTTCCAACATGGCCTATTCTTAATACAGTCTGAAGAGACTAGTTTGGCTTATGGATAAACACAAAGAAATAATCCAGGCTCCAAAAGCAATAGTAAAGGATAGTGACCAGTGCAAGGAGGGGGTAGGTTAGATGGTTAGTTAATGGAAGTATATAACAACATCCCCATTGGAAAAACTTTCTGTATGAATTCATAAGAAAACTAATATTACATTAAGTTTCCTGTATAAAAGGTTAACTTCCAAGTTGTTATTCAAACTAAAACAAACACTTAATTGAGCTGTATGGGATGCCTACTCCCATAGATAGCAACAATCCTACTAGGTCTATAAGGACAAAATGACAGCACAAAGAAGATCCTACAGTCAAGAAGTTTGGGCGGCTAAATTATATTATCAAGCAGGGCTTTGGAATAATCTACTTCATGCCTCTAAACAAAATAATGTAAAGAAGTTTTGGGAAACAATCAACAAACTTGACAGGGGAGGTAGTAGGGTCTATTATATTAACATTGTGGAAACTGAATGGGTACATTTTATTACCAATCTGTATGGCAAGGTCGACTCAGTTGTGAAAAAGCATGACATGTGTCTTTAATATGAAACAATTTGCAAAACAAATACTGAAAAAGGGAGTGGGATGAGCCTGGGTACGGACAATATTGTGAAATTTAGCGACAGTAGCCCTGATTTGAAGAAGGACCTGGATTGTATAAGTTGTATTGAAATAGCCATTCTCTTACGTGGCCTTCATTCAAATGGTGCTCCAGGTCCCAACGGGCTTCCCAATGCCTTGTTCAGTGCCAATATTGATATGTGGGCCGAAATATTAACCCCATTGTTTCACGTGGTACTGGTATCCAAAATTGGGCCTGCATCATGGCAAGGTAGTATTCTGCATCCTATTTATAAAAGCGGCCTGGTCGACAACCCTGCTAATTACTGGTTACTTTCTTTAACTGACGACGACACTAAGGTTTTTGCCTCACGTCTATTGATAGACCTGCAAAAATGGGAAACACAGCAAGGGATAATTCCACTTAAACAAACAGGTTTTCGCAAGGGTCAATCTACTATTACCAACTTGTTGGCCTGTACTCTATTAGCAGAGCGGGCAATAAAAAAAAAAAAATCTATAAATCACCTTTATCGATTTAAAGGCAGCCTTTGATTCAGTTCCACAAGATTTATTATGGAAAAAGCTGGTCGTCTGGGACACTCCACAGAACTTGATAGAGGCCATAATTATTCTGTATACCAATATGCCTCACCTATAAAGCCTTGCATGATCTAGGTCCCAGTTACCTGAAACAATAAGTCTCCTGGTACATACCTAACAGAGACCTACGTTCTAAAAATTCCCTGACGGTGTTGTGTCCTAGTTTTAAGAGACTTAAATGGGGAGGCAGTTGTTTCTCCTCTGAAGCCCCGGTTCTACGGATGAGCCTACCTATGAACATTAAAGCAGCTCCCACACTATTGATTTTTAGGAAACTATCAAAACCTGGCTTTTTAACCTCTAGCCTCCCACTGCTCTCACCTTACTGCTATCCAACCAGCGGCAAGACACCCATGGGTATTTGAGAGCTTTAGAAACATTTTAGCATAACATAACATAACATACTTGGGTTCAGGTCAGGCTGGGTGACGGTGGTACCTTATCACAAAAAATGTAAACTCATAATGACTTACGCTCCTTGCCTTTTAAATTTATTTTGATCAGATCTTCTGCAGCATTTGGATTCTGTCAGCGCCCATTCTCCACGATTAGGTGAGGTGCAAAGTAGTTATCTTCAATATTCAGATGCTACTATTCTGATGAGTCAAACCCCTGTAGGACTACAACAATTGATAAATGCGTTTGATGATTATATACTAATGATGTCCTTGAACTGAATGTTAAAAAAACAAAAATCATGAAATTGGTCCATCGAAACTAAAGACTAATTCATGGAGGGCCAGAGGTGTGCCAATGGAAGTTGTCAAAACCTAAAGATACATAGGGGTTTTATTTGATAATAGAGTTTTGTTTAAGAATCATTTTGAAGATCTAAGGGCAAACACTCTCACCTTAATTCATGCTTTTAAATGTCTGCATAAATCACTGAACTGCCAATCAGATGATCATCTCCCCAAAGTCATGAGAGCAAAGCTCCAGCCAACTATTACATATGGCTCGCGTATCACCAGGGGAAAGATGCAAAGCTCTTGGATCTATTAATAATCAAGGCTTATAAAGCAACTTTTGGGATTCCCAGGTCAGTGGGTCAAGCTTAGATTAGATTGAAGTTTGGTCTCCAAAGACAGTGTATGGTGTCTCAAGGGGCATTTTTGAAATGCATAAATTCTGTGTTTTCATCTGATCCTGCCTCCCTAGCAAACAACTGCTGGATTGAAATAACTAAATGTGTTTATACTGCTACCCGGAGATCCTATATTTTCATTTGTTTACATGAAATTGGCTTGCAGATTGGGTTTAAAGACCTGATATTGCCCAATTATAAATTAATCCTAAAAAAACAAATGAAATTTAATTCCTTCAATGTGGATACACTTGCTTTAGCGGCAAAAACTCATGCATGGACTGTAATTAATTCACACCAGTCTTTGCGTATCCAGCCATACCTTAATAAAAAAAGTTAAAAAAAATTAGATTGGGAATTAACCCAACAAAGGAGGGCACGCCGCCTTGGATTCAGCAGTGGCCTAATACCAACTGTAGACTTTTTGGGTGGCCACATGAATCTCTATTGCATATAGTATGTGTGTGTCCCAATTTGCTTAAAATATGTTGCATATTTTTAAAACCCTTATTTCTGAAGCTTGGGGTAAGATCGGCTTGTAAGGCTCTTATCTTATGTCTATCTGGCGACTCGATTCGCTGTTATGCCAATTGATACAGTTTTCACCTGCTGTTGAAAAATGTCTGGCATTGATTGTCTTTGGTATACTATATTTAAAGCAATGGTTCTAAGGGATGTATTTTAACTGCTTATTTGCACATATTGCCTCCTGAAAGATTTAGGGCCATATGTAGGTAGCTAAATACCGGTCGGTAATGGCCAAAAATCGGTAATTATCCAGTTACCGACCGGTATTTAGCATTTTCTGATGTAGGAGGCAGGTTTTAAGGATTTGGTAATTTACTGATTACTTAAGGAATCGGTAAACTACAGATTCCTTATTTTAAGGAATCGGTAAATTACTGAATCCCTAAAAGCTATGTAGGAGGCATTTTTACATTGAGGATTCGTTATTTACCACCAACGACAAGTTGGTGATAAATACCGAATACCTTTGAAAAAGCAATAATTAGCATTTTTCAAGGTGCCATGTGGCAGACATGCATGCCCTTAGGGCATGTATGTGCGCTACATGTGCACTCATGCATGATTCAGGGGTGCAACAGGGTGACAATGTGACACCCTGCCACCCTTGAATATGCTCCCCCTATTACTGATTGGGTATTTACCGAATCAGTAATAGTGAATAGGAATGAATGGGAAATACCGAATCGGTGATAACGAATCGGTAAAATTTACAGAATTTTTACCTACATTCAATTTACCAATTCCTAAATACTGAATGGGTAAAATTCGGTATTTAGGAATCGGTAAAATTAAATTACCTACAAATGGCCCATAGTGTCTATGCTGCTATGGCAATTTATCAGAAATGTAAACGACTAAGATGCTGATGCTCCTTTATAGCTTGTTTGCACAATGGAATTACTGTTACTGCACGCTTGCACCCTTATATGTAATAATCCAGTCAATGTCTTAATAGACTATATAGTTGATTTGCGCAATGAATTATACGGTTAATGGAATTTTAATGTATAACTATGACTGTAACTACAATTTTTTAAGGACACTCTATACAAGTGACTACTATTTACAGGAATGTGTTAATGCTTTTACATACAGTCTTGTTTCTAAGATGTTTTAATTGCAGTGATTTTTGTTAATCAAGCAATACATAATTAATATATTCAGTAAGTTAACTGACCACTGAAAGCTTGCTGAGGAGGCAGACTTCTGGGTGTCCAAAAAGGTATCTATACAGAAGAAAGGGGGATACTCTAAAGGCCCCCAAAATAATTCTCAAGGGAGTAGTCGTTATCAGTCCCACTCTGAATCTAAGAAAAAAATGGTTCTTTGACAAGCAAACAGGGACAGTTGATATCCCAATGGGTGCAGAGCAGGAATATCGTCAGGGAAATATCGTCTGACATAAATATCTCCGCAGAAATATCGAATTGAAGAAATATCGATAACAAAAATATAGTTTGACCAGAATATCGACAGACAGGTAAGTAATATCGATAACCATAATATAGTTGTAATAAATATCGTTTACAAAAATATAGTTTACAAAAATATCGATTTTTTAATAATGTCATGTGTTTTTAATGAGAATTGATTGTCATTTTAATATATGTTGTTGAATTTTAATAGTTATTAATGTATATTATGTTGAATTTTGTGTTATTAGTTCCGTAGCTGGTTGTGGGTTTATAGGGGAATAGGGTGGGAAGTAATTTAAATATATAAAAATAATTGATTAATTAATGTGTTAATTTAATAATTATTTGTTAATTAATTTCAATTAGTCAATTATTAATTAATTATGTTAATTAATTAATTATGTTAATTAATTATGTTAATTGTTTAATTGATTTTAGGTGTGTGTAGTGGAGTTTATATGTGTAAATGGTGTGAAGTAATTAAATTGTTATTGATTGATTATTAAATACTTTATAAAATAATTACCATTAAATAATTAGTAATTATTAATTGTAAATGTGTAATTAACTTTAGGTTTGTGTTGTGGTGTTTATAAGTGTATATGGTGTGAAATCTGTCAATTAATTAATTAATTAATTAATTAAAAAATAATATAATTATCATTAATTAATTAGTAAATATTAAATGTAATTGTGTAATTATTTTGAGGTCTGTGGTGGATATTATAGTATTAAATAATGTGTAAATATATATTTTTTTATTATATTTGTTAATAATAAAATATTTAAATGTATATATTATTTATGTTTATATTGGAAATTAAATGTAATAAAAAATTTGATAGTTTTTTTTTTATTGTTTTGGGTTCCAGCGCTTTCCCTACTGTTGTACCCTGTGGAGTGGGAATAGTAATTTTCACCCCAACGCTATCCAGCGCTTTCCCTACTGTTGCACCCCTTGGAGTGGGAATAGTCATTTTTACCTCTACGCTATCCAACGCTTTCCCTACTGTTGCACTCACTGTAGTTGGAATGGTAATTTTTACCCCTACGCTATCCAATGCTTTCCCTACTGTTGCACCCTACTGTTGCACCCTCTGGAGTGGGAATAGTAATTTTTACCCCTATGCTATTCAACGCTTTGCCTACTGTTGCACCCTTTGTAGTGGGAATAGTAATTTTTACCCCTACGCTATCCAATGCTTTCCCTACTGTTGCACCCTCTGGAGTGGGAATAGTAATTTTTACTCCTACGCTATCCCACGCTTTCCCTACTGTTGCACTCTCTGGAGTGGGGATAGGAATTTTTACCCCTACGCTATCCAGCGCTTTCCCTACTGTTGCACCCTTTGGAGTGGGAATAGTAATTTTTACCCCTACGCTATCCAGCGCTTTCCCTACTGTTGCACCCTTTGGAGTTGGAATAGTAATTTTTACCTCTACGCTATCCAACGCTTTCCCTACTGTTGCACTCACTGGAGTTGGAATAGTAATTTTTACCCCTATGCTATCCAACGCTTTCCCTACTGTTGCACCCTCTGGAGTGGGAATAGTAATTTTTACCCCTACGCTATCCAACGCTTTCCCTACTGTTGCACCCTTTGGAGTGGGAATAGTAAATTTTACATCTACGCTATCCAATGCTTTTTCTACTGTTGCACCCTCTGGAGTGGGAATAGTAATTTTTACTCCTACGCTATCCAACGCTTTCCCTACTGTTGCATCCTCAGGAGTGGGAATAGTAATTTTTATCCCTACGCTATCCAACGCTTTCCCTACTGTTGCACCCTCTGGAGTGGGAATAGTAATTTTTACCCCTACGCTATCCAGCGCTTTCCCTACTGTTGCACCCTTTGGAGTGGGAATAGTAATTTTTACCTCTACGCTATCCAACGCTTTCCTTACTGTTGCACTCACTGGAGTTGGAATAGTAATTTTTACCCCTACGCTATCCAGCGCTTTCCCTACTGTTGCACCCTCTGGTGTGGGAATAGTAATTTTTACCCCTACGCTATCCAGCGCTTTCCCTACTGTTGCACCCTTTGGAGTGGGAATAGTAATTTTTACCCCTTCGCTATCAAATGTTTTAATTACTAATGTTTTAATTGTGTTATTAAATGTATGTATTATTATTTTTAAATACTTTTATGTGTTAATTAAATATAGAAAGTGTTATATTATTCAAAATGTTTTATATGTTTTTATTTTATTTTTATATAATTATTAAAGTGTATTAATTAAATAAAGAAAATAATAAAATGTATTTTAGAAAATATATGTATATGTACACATTTATTAAGTGTATAATGATTAAATTAAGTTTATTTGTTATAAATAGTTAAAATATAAATGTAATGTCATTTATTTTGTTAATAATATTAATAATATTTAATTATTTAATTTAAGTTATAATATTTTTTAAATGTCGATATTTTTTACATCTATATTTTGTACATCTATATTTTTGAGTCAATATTAATGTACTTACCTGTTTAAGTATAGGGAGTCGATATTTTTGTAATCAATATTTTTACATCTATATTTTGGTAAACTATATTTTTGTAATCGATATTTAAACATGGAACCATCCCAATGTACTGAGTGCTACAAGTATTGGCACTCCAAGGATGACTCCAAATTTTCCAAGAGGGGATATCCCCCCACCTGTGGGCAGACACCTGAGTTCGCAACTGTAATGCTTGGGGAGGAGATAGTCACAGTTGGCTTTAGGGAGCAGACAGAGGTGTCACTAGTTTTCCTGGGACTAAGGAGATGGCGCCGATAGCCACATGCCTGCCAATTCTTCAAAGTACACTCAGTGGGTCACCATTAATGGGCAATGGGTGGAGGCTCTGAGAGGCACATCAGCAAAATCACTACTATAAAGAGTCAGCTGGTATCCTCAGAGCTAGTGCTTCCTAACCAAGTCATCACTGCGGACGATTGTGAGAGCCTTCGACTGGTGGTTCTGGTTCCCTTTGAATGGGGGTGGGGCTTTGGGCTCTCTGAAAGTAGCTGTGAGCCCTGCCATTCATGTAGATTGTCTGTTAAGAAATTACCTGGAGCACACTACCTGCAGGGAGGTAGAGCTCAGGTCACACTTGGAGATGTTGGGATTGCCTAAGTGGGTCTGTATGACCACACGGTCCATGGTTGTTAGACCTGGCATCATTGGTGTGGGTCTCCCCTGCATTTCGTGCCTTTGCCTCTTTTGTTTTTGCTGTTTGTTGGACTCCATTTTGCTGGTCTAGATGCTTTGGGAAATATGCCAATGCTGTTCAGTGCCAAAGTGCAAAAGGTCCCTTTGTAAATGATTGTTATGAATTGGTGTTTCCATGATTGGCAGATTTGATTTACTAGTTAGTCCCTAGTACAGTGCACTGTGTGTGACTGGGCCTGTAAATCAAATGCTGCTAGTGGGCTGCAGCACTGATTGTGCCACCCACATAAGCAGCCTGTAAATGGGACTCTGCCACTGCAGTATCTGTGGGCAGTCTAGTACTGCCATGTCACCTTGGCAAGTGTACCCACTTGCCAGGCCATATCCTTTCCTTTTCTTACATGTTAGTCACCCCTAAGGTAGGCCCAAGGTACCCCTTTGGTATGGGTAGGGTGCAGTGTATGTGAAAGATAGGAGATGCCCTGCTGTGTGTGGCATGATCTGATAGTGAAATACTGCCAATTTCGTTGTGCACTATTGCGAGGCTTCCTGTTCACATAGGATGGAATGGGGAGTATCCTTATAACATCGTATGAACACAACTACCCCCGGGAACAAGGTATGAAAATAAAGTTTGATATGTCTGAATGTTAAAATGCATCTTTTAGTGAGGGTGATTTTTACATTCTGTGTTTGAAAATAGCCCTTTTAGAAAGTAGGTATTATCTTGCTTAGCCATCCAGTGTGCCTCTGCTAGGATCTGGATTGACTGTCTGGGTTTGGAGTGTCGGGGTGTTGGAAAACGAGGCAGCATCTGTGAGGCCTGCACAAATAATATGTCACATTTGTCCTCCACTGGGAACCAAACACCCTATTGTAGCGCTTGACTCTCAGAGGGTAGCGTTGCAGAGCAGTCCAAGGCTTACTCAAGAGAGGTGATGAAGGCTAGTAATCGCCAGTTACAGGTACGCAGAAATAACAATCAATAATTGATTGTCCAATCTTTATAAAAGTAGGAGTACATTTATTAAACACACACACTACTCAATACTATGCACCAATTTACAAATTTACATAAACTGTTAGAATTACCTTGTGACATTGTGTAACATCTCCACCCCTCCCAGGGGGGTCAAGTACTACCACTCCCATGTATGCACATCATCTTGCCCCCTAATGCAGTGGGTTGCCACAACCTCGAACAAGGGCCTTGCCAACTGGCACCATCCCAGTGGTCACCCACTCATCATCTCAACGAGCATTACAAATAGGTACACCTGCCTTGGGGACACATAACCCTGACTGAGCATTTCATACTGACAATACATTCTGCACCTCTCCATCTTGGTGGCTAACATTCTAGGTTGTTCTTACCCTAACGCAATAGCAAGAATACATGTTTGGGCATCATTTTAAATGAGGTACTTATCATAGCTGATAACAGTTGTTGCATTGCAAGTACATCCCCAGCATTAAGCATATACAGCCAGACACCCTAGCAGGAAGGTCTGGCAACATAACCCCACTTTGCTTATGAATTCACATTACACATGTGACTTACAGTCCCACCATAGAAATAACATTGGTAAATGCACTTGTTGTGCAATTGCACCTCTTCACCTCCAGGGGATGCCCTTCCCCAGACATCCCCAGCACAGCCTTCTATACATTGAGGCAATCCTTAAGGCACCCCCAGCTGTAGAACAAAAGTTCCAGTCTGGGTAAAAGTTGATTGCTGTTTGAGCCCTTGAGACTTAGGGGGGGACTTTGCATCTTCATGCTGGGGGAGACTGCATTGCTCCTTCAGCTCCCCCTGCACCTTTGCAAATCAACAGCATCTTCCTGGGGCCACCACATGCCGAAATAACCAGGTTTCCATGCAGGCTCCTGTAAGCCTGGAAAGGCATTACGGGGCGCTTCTCTCAGTGCATATTATAGCAGTGGCTATCCTGCTGCACCGGGGAGAGCCGCGCTGCCCCCAGCAGCCTCACGCCAAATCTCTAGGCTTCAGTGAGGGACCGGTCCCACCCAGACCCCCAGGTGAGTGAGGCAGCTCGGGGAGCCCACCGCTGGCTGCTCCGGCTGCTCTTCCGCATTGGAGAGCCGCTCAGGGGCCCCAACCCTGGCGACTCCCGCCGGCTCCCTGACTGGCCAGCACTCCTGTTCTAGTCTGCCCGCTCCTGCGGGCTGACACATGGCTGCCTCTGGACTGGTGGGTCTTTGGGGAGTGCGAAACACTCCCCCGCCTTCCTGCTGCCATGGGGGAGTGTGACAGCACTCTCCCCTCCTCTGCCTTCCAGTCAGGCCTGAGGATGGAATCCCAGGCCCCAGGCCAATTCTTCACGGGGAGAGTGATGGCTCTCCCCGACTTAGCTTCTTGCAACATGGCCCGGAGTTGGGGGTCCCAAGTCCCTGAAGAGTCTTCACGGGGAGTGCAACGGCGCTCCCTGACTAATCTTCCCTCACAAGGGGGGTTGTGCGACGGCGCGCCCCCTCCTCTCTACCACCGTAATCAAGGCCAGGCGTTGGGATCTGGGGCCCCAGGTAACCTTCATGGGGGCCGCTACAATGCTCCCCGGCGTCCTTTTTTGTCGGGGGTCAGGGTGGGCTCCTGGCCCCCCTGTGGGGGCTCTTCACAGGGAGCGCCATGGTGCTCCACAACTTTACTTCTTCTGGGGACAGCCCCCAGGACCTGACCCATCCAGGGGCACTTCTAAGACCGGTGGCGGAGCCCCGCGCACTTTGTCGCCGGTCCCAGTCGAGGTCAAAGGTCGCCTACCTTCTGAGGGGCATATTTCAGCCCCCAGGGTACCGATCTGCACCATTTTGGCATCTTTTTGCTCCTGGTGGCTCCCAGCCACTGGTCTCCACAAGGGTAAATTCAGCAGAGAGCAGTCTTCCATGGCTCTCCCATCTGCCTTTCGCCTTGGTCTCTTCCTGGGCCTCTCTTCACCTTGTGCAGAGTCCCAGGCTTTTGCTCCCTGGTCCTGGTCTTCCCTTGTGGTGCAAGTCAGGGTCTTGGGCCAGTCTGGAGGTTCTTCCTTCCAGCAGCCCATGGTGCCAGGCTCCAGCACCAGTCGTCCTCAGCAGACCACACCCCAGAGAGAGCTCCTCTTCCTGTGCAAACTCTTTTTAAATATTTGGGAAGGGGCTGGCAGGAAGTCTCTGTTTGCCCCATCAAACAGTGACACATCACTTCTCTGCCCTTACTCTCTCCTTCTTGCCCAGGACTCTGGGTTAGTTCAAAATGGCAACGTCCAGGGGTCTCTTGCCACATGGTCTTGGAAAAGCCCCTTCCCCCCTTGCCGCCTTCTCTCCAGAGCAGCTTGGTGCCTGGCACCAGGTGACAGCTGCTGATGGATTAACCTGTAGCTCCAGCCATCTTCTCTTCTTGGAATGCTTATCATGAAGGACTAGGCCTCTGATGCTACAGCTTGGGGAGGAAGTTCATTAATCCAGCCTGGCAGGGTCAGCCCCAGCCAGGCTCTGGTTATGAGCTGACTCAGAGGAATATGACATTTCTGGATGACCCAAAACTAGTACAGATATGACTTTGGACTCTGCAGAATACTTCTTCTCACCTAAGTTACAGTGGACTTTGGTGCGTGTCTGGAATTTGTAGGCCCTAGGAAAGTGAAACTATCCCAAATGGTCCCCATCCTCATAGGGGAATAATGATGTGGTCTTTCAGTGAATACAGTAAAGCACACTGACTTTCCCTTACATGTTTCTTCCCATTGTATAAAGCCTATTCCATGTCACCACCCAGCTCTGCATAATTCCTGCCACACCATTCCATTTGTAGCTGCTCCTGGACTGAGCACAGCCGGAATCTACCCTGCGCAGCCCTTGCACTTGTGCACACGCATGTACACACGTGTCTGCATGTAACCTGCCCAGTGCCCCTTACTCTGGCTGCAGCGCAGCAGCCTACTCTCACCAGGAGGATGCCGGTAAAATCCACATTCAGGGGCCGATTAGGATGGCGGACGGAAATGGGTACTGTCCGCCATGGTGGGGGAAATTTTACTCCCGGCTGCGCCGCGGAGAAACCGCGGTTGGGATTAGGATATTCATGTCACGAAACTCCGACCGCGGCGGACGGAACACAACCAACACCGTCCGCGGTGGACGGAACACAACCAAGTCCGTCCGCGGCGGACGGAGTCCAATGAACAACCACTGCCGCGGACGGAAATGACCGCGGAAAATAAAACATGTACCGCCATCCCAGAGAATACTCCGTGGCCGCAATTAGGATAAATCCGCCCGTACAACGGAACTCACAGCCATCCACGTCCGCGGCGGAAACAATGCAACGAGAACCACAGCATCAGGGCGGAAGGCCAACACGCACAACATCCCTAGCGCCTAACAAATGTATGAAAGTGCACCGCAAGTCCTAAGCAAACATACGAACATTGACAAGGCCCCCCCCCCCAGCACAAGCCACCATGACACGTCCCAATTATCCAATAATGCACACAAGTCAACACGCCCACCTACCACCTGACTGCCAACAACCATCGAGACACGACTATAAAAAGACACCCCCACACAACCACAATCCCTTGCACCACAGCATTGCTGCCAGCAAGAGGGCCATTCGAGACACTGCTAACTCACATAAAATCACATAGAAGACACCCACCCACCACCCTACCACACAAACACCCACCACACAAATCCTACACATCACACACCACACACCTGCACCTCCCAACTCACTCAACTCACACACTGAGCACCACACACCATGGCACCCAAAAAAAACCCCAAATTCACGGAGACAGAGTTGCGGGTAATGGTAGATGAAATTATCCGTGTGGAGCCCAACATCTTCGGGGCCCAAGTCCAGCAGACGACCGTGGCGCAAAAGAACCACATGTGGGACAGGATCGTCACTCGTGTGAATGCGTCGGGGACTGTGCCGAGGACCAAGCACGACATTCAGAGGCGGTGGCATGACCTTAAGACCAGGGTCAAGGGCATCCGAGCGAAAAACCACGCCAGAGCCAATCTTACTGGCGGTGGCACACCCCCGGAGCCCATACCCTACACCGATTGGGAGGAGAAGGTGCTGGTGATACTACACCCAGAGAGCCTAGACGGCCTTGACGAAGGAGAAGAGACTGGTGAGTACAAACCAAGCACCACGATCAGCACGACATGGTCAGGCTCACACAACTGAGAATAAACATCCCCCACGCCCCAACCCATGCACGTTGGACACCAACACACTAACATGTCCATGGCTCCCAACAGGCCCCCATGTGCACGGGGAGGGTGGTGGTGGTGGTGGCGGTGGTGGAGGGTAGGGTGTGTGAGAGGCCCAAACTACAACTCCCAACAGGCCCCCATGTGCACGGGGAGGGTGGTGGTGGTGGTGGCGGTGGTGGAGGGTGGGGTGTGTGAGAGGCCCAAACTACAACTCCCAACAGGCCCCCATGTGCACGGGGAGGGTGGCGGTGGTGGTGGAGGGTGGGGTGTGTGAGAGGCCCAAACTACAACTCCCAACAGGCCCCCATGTGCACGGGGAGGGTGGTGGTGGTGGTGGCGGTGGTGGAGGGTGGGGTGTGTGAGAGGCCCAAACTACAACTCCCAACAGGCCCCCATGTGCACGGGGAGGGTGGTGGTGGTGGTGGCGGTGGTGGAGGGTGGGGTGTGTGAGAGGCCCAAACTACAACTCCCAACAGGCCCCCATGTGCACGGGGAGGGTGGTGGTGGTGGTGGCGGTGGTGGAGGGTGGGGTGTGTGAGAGGCCCAAACTACAACTCCCAACAGGCCCCCATGTGCACGGGGAGGGTGGCGGTGGTGGTGGAGGGTGGGGTGTGTGAGAGGCCCAAACTACAACTCCCAACAGGCCCCCATGTGCACGGGGAGGGTGGCGGTGGTGGTGGAGGGTGGGGTGTGTGCGACAGGAAACAGAAATGTCTACAAATCAATGTAACCATGTACTGTCCACATTACTGACCTGCTCGATCTTGTCCCTCAGGTGATCGTCAACTGACTGGGGAAAGCAGTACCCGGCCGCCAGCCTCGCCTCCCACACCTACAGGACTCTCTGCCGACGACGACACAGGCAGCTCCGGGGCGGAGGATGGAGCGGGACCAAGCACGCAGCCAGGGCCATCTGGCTCACAGGGACTCCCAGGACCGACCAACGTCGCAAGTGTCACACCAGCGACACCTGTCTCTGTGATCTGCACAGTCCCCACCACCACCAGTACCACCAGTACCACCAGTACCACCAGTACCACCAGCACCACCAGCACCACCACTCCTGCCGGTGCCACCCAGCATGACCCAGCGCGCAACGCTGGTCCAACGGCCCCACACACAAGCAGGGTGAGTGGGCCACAGGCAACGGGACAACTGCCAATCAGGCGACCCACACACCGCCGGTCAGAGGAGGGACAGCTACCCGAGCCAGTGGCACAGTCCCTACAAGCTCTTGCCAGGTGCCAGGCCTCATACGACCGGTCCCAGGCAAACGCCGATCGTGTTCACCAGGACTCAGTGGACAACACCAACAGCCTGCGCGAGATCTCTGGCATCCTTGGCCAGATGTTGGTGATCATGGGCCAGCAGGCAACGATGTGGAGGGAATGGGTTGCCCGGAACAACCCCCCCCCCCCTCCACCATGTGTGTCAGCGCCACCGCCACCGTCACCTCCGCCTCCCCCGTCACCTCCGCCTCCGCCTCCACCGCCGCCACCACCACCTGAGCCCCTGGCGACGGATGTGGCCCATCACCAACCTGCCCTCCCAGCTGCCTCTGTACCACCTCCGAGACGGAGGGGGCGTCCGAGGCAGGAAGTTGCTGAGAGCAGTGTTGGAGCGCCAGGCACACGCTCCAAGAGGGGACGACCTTGACAATGCCACTGCCTGTGCCAGACATTCACCCTGCAAACCATCCTGTCCCACATAGACAATCATTGCCACTGGTCTGCTGGACTAGCCTGACACCCCCCAATGTGGTGTCAGCACGGACATTTCATCTGCCATTACCTACAACTCCAACTCCCTCCCTCCCACTTACTTGTAAATATTCACCAGCACAAAAGCACAACCTGTCAATAAATTGCATTTACTCACACAATGATGTTTTGCCTCCATGTTTATTCACATGATTGCCATCAGATACAGACCTAAACAGGTACAGGGATCATAGTCGCACATGATCATGGCGCTGCGGGAGTGACCTAGAGAAAACCAGAGACAGCAAACACACGTCAGTAAAGAGATTCACACACATCACAACACAATGCACAGCAACATTACACAAACGACAACCATCACACAAGCATGGGATGGGAGCACACACATCATGGACACTCCTATGTCCAAAGACATGAAGACACACATGTGCAACCATCACAAACCACACCCAGCTGAATAACCCCATATCCACACAACACCAGAAAACATACATGAGGCATTGTCAACCGCCACTAGAGGTAGATACTCACATTCAAGGGAAGTAGCGATCAATGAGCTGGCGCCTCTGGTCCACACCTTCCTCCTCACCACTATCCTCATCAGTCGACATGGGTGGGATGGGAGGCCGAGGAACTCCTTCGTCTTCAGGGTCCAACAGCAGTTCAATGTCATTGCGTACTGCCAGGTTGTGGAGCATGCAGCAGGCAATCACGATCTTGCATACTTTTCCTGGTGAGTAAGGCAGTGCCCCTCCGGTCTTATCGAGGCACCGAAACCTAGACTTCAGCAGTCCAAAGGTACGTTCGATGACTCTCCGTGTCCTTCCATGTGCCTCATTGTACCGCATTTCACCCGCCGTCCTCGGATTACGTAGGGGACTGAGGAGCCAGGGCCGGTTTGGGTAAGCCGAGTCGCCTATGTAGGGGGATGACAGAGACAAACATCAGAACAAGATATGGTGGGTACCCCATGCAACACAGAGATCACAAGAGTCCCCACTGCACACTCACCAACAAGCCACGCTTGACCGGGTGGCAGATTTGCCATGAGTCGTGGGACATTGCTGGTTCGCATGATGTGGGCGTCATGTGCGGATCCAGGAAATCTTGCACACACATGGGAGATGATGTTGCTCGCCAGACACACCACCTGCACGTTCAGCGAATGAAAGTGTTTGCGATTCCTGAACACTTGTTCGCGTGCCCGTGGTGGAATGAGCGCGATGTGCGTGCCATCAATTGAGCCCACAACGTGAGGTATGTGGCCCAGTGCATAGAAACCAGCTTTGACAGCTGGCAACTCTTCCGGACGTGGGAAATGTATGTACTCATCCTTGTACAGCATCATAGCTGTTAACACATCCCGAAGAACCGTGCTGAACATTGCCTGTGACATACCCCCGGCACCTCCAACTGTATACTGAAATGTGCCAGTAGCGAAGAAATGTAGTACCGCCATGACCTTTGCAGTGGGTGTAAACGAGCCAGGATACGTTCTACGTGGCTGCAGATGAGGAGCCAATTGAGCCACAAGCTCCAGCAACCGACGTCGATCCAGCCTGAATTTCCGAATCACCTCCTCGTCTACCATATCCTCCAGCTGAGTGTATGGGCGATGCACATTTGGAGCCCTCCTGTGTGGGAGAGAGATGTAACTTAGGTCAACGTACAAACGACGCATACGTGTACAACTCCATCACATGTGTACCTTACTGACATAACTCCAGTCGTCACCCTAATGTATCGTAGACACATCACAGACACTCATGCAACTGCATGCACACAAACGATAAGTTTACACACGCCATGTCATCAAGCACAAATGCCACCACCAATGATGATGTGCATACGGTAATGACATGCATGGTGACAGAACGTATAAATCACATACACGGAATGCATGTGTACCACCACCACTGTAGTCACCTCGACACAACAATAAACCGACAACAGATGCATGAATTGGCCACACAGCCGTGATGTACTGTGTAGTTGTGAAGATGTAACAACGTCTGTAGGGTCAAACCCGACGTCAACACGTACGAATGCACATCTGTTGGCCATTGTGTGCCGACCGATGTCCATTGTATGGACACACATGCTATATTGTATGACATATGACCTTTCACAATCACCCTCACATCCCCCTCATGACGCAACTGCACACAACACATCACGGTGCAGCGTCTGACAAGATCACATATTTGGCGCCGCCATGGCGGTGCTCAACTTCCGCTACTTCCCAAAGGCCGAATGCGGCCTGCGTCCCTCTTCCCATTGGCTGCATGTGCAGGGACCGTCACGGGCACACATCGGCAACCGCACGTGCAAGCTTCAGGCACGGATGCTTCAGTTGCAACAATGTACTATCACTGGCGCCTCCATGGCGGGGCACGTACACAGCGGGGGAGGTGCAGGCCTATACACCCTGCAGATGTACTCAATGGACATGGCAGTTCATGACCCCCCTTACAGTCACCTTGCATCATCCACCGTACACCGGCCGGAGCGGCCGGCCCATGAACATCCGCCGTGCCCGGCCATGAACACAACCGCCATGGCCGTGCCCGGCCATGAACAACCGCCGTGCCCGGCCATGAACACAACCGCCATGGCCGTGCCCGGCCATGAACAACCGCCGTGCCCGGCCATGAACACAACCGCCATGGCCGTGCCCGGCCATGAACAACCGCCGTGCCCGGCCATGAACACAACCGCCATGGCCGTGCCCGGCCATGGCGGTTGTGTTCATGGCCGGGCACGGCGGATGTTCATGGCCGGGCACGGCCATGGCGGTTGTGTTCATGGCCGGGCACGGCGGTTGTTCATGACCGGGCACGGCCATGGCGGTTGTGTTCATGGCCGGGCACGGCGGATGTTCATGGGCCGGCCGCTCCGGCCGGTGTACGGTGGATGATGCAAGGTGACTGTAAGGGGGGTCATGAACTGCCATGTCCATTGAGTACATCTGCAGGGTGTATAGGCCTGCACCTCCCCCGCTGTGTACGTGCACCGCCATGGAGGCGCCAGTGATAGTACATTGTTGCAACTGAAGCATCCGTGCCTGAAGCTTGCACGTGCGGTTGCCGATGTGTGCCCGTGACGGTCCCTGCACATGCAGCCAATGGGAAGAGGGACGCTGGCCGCATACGGCCAATCGCAAGTAGCGGAAGCTGTGCACCGCAACAACAGGGCCAGTCATTGGCCCATTTCACGATCACGCTTCCAGGGCTGACCAATTGCTGGAGACGTATGCCACTGACACGTGCTGAGGGCCCTATATATGTGTCTTGGCCAACATGAAACTTCCTACCCTGGGGACCAGTGCTGCCTGTGACCATCACCTCGACCTGCTGCTGCTGCTGCTGAGCTGACCACCGACTGCTGCCTGTGACCATCACCTCGACCTGCTGCTGCTGCTGCTGAGCTGACCACCGACTGCTGCTCTAGTGCCATACTCCGTGATCTTGCCATGTCGAGAGGCAAAGAGATCCGGTCTCGACCCTTCACCGCCGCGGAGCTTGATGTCCTCGTGGACGGTGTACTCCGCAACTATGGACGCCTCTACGGCGCACCGGGACGGGTGGTAAGTGCAGTGTGGGACATGTTGGTGTGCATGAGGGGGCCAAATGATCAGGCCTATTTATATCTTAGCTGTGTAGTGTGGGCTAGACATATGTTCCTGATTGTGCATGGCTGCTGACAGTAACGTCTTGCCCCTATGTGTGTGACAGGCCACCTGTCCACTGACTTAAACCCTTTTGTCTCCCATCATGGTAGGTCAAGCTGCACCTTCGCAAGGACCTGTGGAGGACCATAGCACGGGAAGTACGGGCATTGGGGGTGTGCAACAGACGACATACACACTGCCACAAACGCTGGGACGACATTTCCAGGCTGAGCAAGAATGTAGCGGAAGTAACACTGGGCCTGATTCCAAGGACGCCCCGTCTGGCCCGACGCTCCATGACCCCTCTCATGCACCGTATCATTGCAGTGACGCATCCTGAACTGGCCGTACGTCTGAGTGCCGATCAACAGCAAACTAGCGGTGAGCATACTGTCTGTGTAGGAAACTTGTGAGTGCTATGCATGTATTGGTGCACAGACACACTATTGAGTTCCGTGTTGCGTATGTATGCCTGTGATGGCATTTTGGTCCCATTGGGTGGTACTCATTTGACATCCAGGTCCGCCATGTTGACACGCCACTTGCTTAGTAGTTGAGTGTTAAAGCACATCCCCTAGTGGTCCATGTCCCCATGGCAGAAAATGTGAGGATGACTGGTAGGGGTGGGCCATGTGCAGGATGAGGGCTCATGAACCTTTGTCTGCTATGTGATTTGGCTATCCTGTTCCTTCTGTACGTGAGTGTGCCCATGACTCACACATCTTTTCTGTGCATTTCAGCTTTGACAGAGGACACTCAGCCACAGACGGTGGAGAGTAGCCGAGGAAATGAGTCCGGCTCAGACTTCGCACACACGCAGACTGACACGGAGGAGGCCAGCGCCGGAGAGGGGGACAGGACCGTCCCTGAGGACTCGCATGTGGAGACACCATCGTCCTCCTCGTCGGACACTCTTGGTGAGCCTGCACTGTTGTCACAGACTGGGAGTGGGCACTCATCACCTTCTGTCGGAAGACAGCACACAGGGCCCACACTTCCGCCAACTGCACCATGTACTGTTCGTGGCCGGAGGAGTAGGGGGAGCAGAGTGGCGTTCGGTGCAGGCACCGCTGCCCCTGCCACGGTGAGCCAAAATGCACTGTGTGCTGAGGCCGTTGATCTGCTGCGACAGCTGTGTGTGGGTCAGACCAATATGACAAATGCTTTCCAGGATCATGATAGGAAGTTGGGGCAGGTGGTGGCATTCATGGAAGGGATGCATGGCGATCTTGCAGGTCTACACAGGACAGTGCAGTCATTGGCAAGCAGTGTGTCGTCTGCAATAGTACAGTCGAATGAACAGGGTGCTACTTCTGTTTCCCCATCTACACCGCTGGATGTCTCAGGGGGTAGTGATTATTCAGAGCAGGACTCAAATACAGGTTATTGCACTAGAAGCAGCGTCAGACAGCACGTCAGGGCACGCAGGGCACAGACCCCATCCCCTAGATCAGCTAAATCTGTTCACGTAGACGACGTCAGATGCACTGGAGTACACACACAGGATCCACAAGTGTTGTTGGGGGACATGCCTTCCGGAGCTACACAGGCATTCAACACGAAAGGTACTCCGAAGGCAAGGGATACTCACATGTCCATGGACTGTTCCTTGGACAAGGCCAGTCAGAAGACTAAGGCACCTACTGAGAGCAGGGAGACCCCCAAGAGCAGGCCCACAGCAGTGGATAGGAACACTCCCAAGGACAGTGAGAAGACTAAGGCACCTACTGAGAGCAGGGAGACCCCCAAGAGCAGGCCCACAGCAGTGGATAGGAACACTCCCAAGGACAGTGAGAAGACTAAGGCACCTACTGAGAGCAGGGAGACTCCCAAGAGCAGGCCCACATCAGTGGATAGGAACACTCCCAAGGACAGTGAGAAGACTAAGGCACCTACTAAGAGCAGGGAGACTCCCAAGAGCAGGCCCACATCAGTGGATAGGAACACTCCCAAGGACAGTGAGAAGACTAAGGCACCTACTGAGAGCAGGGAGACCCCCAAGAGCAGGCCCACAGCAGTGGATAGGAACACTCCCAAGGACAGTGAGAAGACTAAGGCACCTACTGAGAGCAGGGAGACTCCCAAGAGCAGGCCCACATCAGTGGATAGGAACACTCCCAAGGACAGTGAGAAGACTAAGGCACCTACTAAGAGCAGGGAGACTCCCAAGAGCAGGCCCACATCAGTGGATAGGAACACTCCCAAGGACAGTGAGAAGACTAAGGCACCTACTGAGAGCAGGGAGACCCCCAAGAGCAGGCCCACAGCAGTGGATAGGAACACTCCCAAGGACAGTGAGAAGACTAAGGCACCTACTGAGAGCAGGGAGACCCCCAAGAGCAGGCCCACAGCAGTGGATAGGAACACTCCCAAGGACAGTGAGAAGACTAAGGCACCTACTAAGAGCAGGGAGACTCCCAAGAGCAGGCCCACAGCAGTGGATAGGAACACTCCCAAGGGCAGCGACACACACAAGGAGCAGGTGTCTGCTGGAGGCAGGTGCACCACAGACGACAAGTCTGCTGGCAGGAACAGGGCGGCGAGCAGGGCACAGGCTACATCCAGAGACAACACTCCACCTAAGGATAAGGCACATCCTACGGACAAGGCATCTAGCATGGACAATGGCGCAATCAAGGACAGGCATACTTCACCCCTGGCTGCACTGAGGCTGATGTTTTCTAATAAACGGCAAACTGATGTCTCCGCGGCGGAGTCCCCCCATACCTCTACTCCCATCCAGGCCAGTCAGAAGCAGAGGAGGGTGTCCCCTGTTGTTGCATCCCCCATTACACATCATTCCGAGTCCAGGCGGCAGGCACAGAGCAAACGACAAGCAGGCTCCAGCACGTCCCCCGAAACCAGATCCCCGGCAGCAGTTGCTCCACCTATGCTGGGTGGTGATTCTTTGGAGTCCCCACCACTTGGCAGTCCTGTCCTGTCCAGGGTGCACTCACACCTCCCTAAGAAACGCAGACACACACCATTGACACCTGCAAACCCCGATTTGGCTCTAGGTGAGCTATCCCCAGCTCCCAGGCCCACCCTGCCTCCTGGCCCATACAGCCCTGTGGCTCATCATTTCAGTTGTCCCAGTGGCGCCGGTGCAGTTGACTCTCATGTATCAGATGGTAGCACAGTGTCAGTTGTGCCCTCTCCTGTTGCAGGTCCTGGCAGTGTATCTGGGTCTATGGCTCACGTGTCAGTTAGAAGATCTGTGGCTGTGTTGCACACTCCTGTTTCTGGTGCTGGCAGTCTGTCTGGGTCAGTGGCTCACGTGTCAGTGACTACATCTGTGGCTGTGTCTCACACTCCTGTTGCTGGTGCTGCCAGTGTGTCTGGGTCCGTGGCCCATGTGTGTGTCACTCGGGCTGTGGCTGTGTCTCACACTCCTGTTGCTGGTGCTGCCAGTGTGTCTGGGTCCGTGGCCCATGTGTGTGTCACTCGGGCTGTGGCTGTGTCTCACACTCCTGTTGCTGGTGCTGCCAGTGTGTCTGGGTCCGTGGCCCATGTGTGTGTCACTCGGGCTGTGGCTGTGTCTCACACTCCTGTTGCTGGTGCTGCCAGTGTGTCCGAGGCAGGTAGTTCACGCAGTCCCCCCTGATTCTGTGATGTGACGTGCTGTACACTTCACTCAAATGTTAATTCACATGGTGTGTCCATTGAGAACTGCGTGGCACTCTTGTGGTCCCTGTGACGGGTTGGTAGGGACACGTAGTTGTGCTGCCTCTGATGTACCTGCTCTGTACTCTACAATGCCCTGTTGATGCTCTGATACTGCAACCTGCCCTCTCGTTACCTGCCTCTGATGTACCTGCTCTGTAATGCACAATGCCCTGTTGATGCTCTGATACTGCATACTGCCCTCTCGTTACCTGCCTCTGATGTACCTGCTCTGTAATGCACAATGCCCTGTTGATGCTCTGATACTGCATGCTGCCCTCTCGTTTCCTGCCTCTGATGTACCTGCTCTGTAATGCACAATGCCCTGTTGATGCTCTGATACTGCATGCTGCCCTCTCGTTACCTGCCTCTGATGTACCTGCTCTGTGATGCACAATGCCCTGTTGATGCTCTGATACTGCATGCTGCCCTCTCGTTACCTGCCTCTGATGTACCTGCTCTGTGATGCACAATGCCCTGTTGATGCTCTGATACTGCATACTGCCCTCTCGTTACCTGCCTCTGATGTACCTGCTCTGTAATGCACAATGCCCTGTTGATGCTCTGATACTGCATACTGCCCTCTCGTTACCTGCCTCTGATGTACCTGCTCTGTAATGCACAATGCCCTGTTGATGCTCTGATACTGCATACTGCCCCTCTCACGTGCTGCCTCTGATGGGCCTGTTCTGTGCAATGGACTGTTGATGCACTTTGCCCCTCTCACGTGCTGCCTCTGATGGGCCTGTTCTGTGCAATGGACTGTTGATGCACTTTGCCCCTCTCACGTGCTGCCTCTGATGGGCCTGTTCTGTGCAATGGACTGTTGATGCACTTTGCCCCTCTCACGTGCTGACTCTGATGGGCCTGTTCTGTGCAATGGACTGTTGATGCACTTTGCCCCTCTCACGTGCTGCCTCTGATGGGCCTGTTCTGTGCAATGGACTGTTGATGCACTTTGCCCCTCTCACGTGCTGCCTCTGATGGGCCTGTTCTGTGCAATGGACTGTTGATGCACTTTGCCCCTCTCACGTGCTGCCTATGATGTACCTGCTCTGTACTCTACAATGCCCTGTTGATGCTCTGATACTGCATACTGCCCTCTCGTTACCTGCCTCTGATGTACCTGCTCTGTAATGCACAATGCCCTGTTGATGCTCTGATACTGCATGCTGCCCTCTCGTTACCTGCCTCTGATGTACCTGCTCTGTAATGCACAATGCCCTGTTGATGCTCTGATACTGCATGCTGCCCTCTCGTTACCTGCCTCTGATGTACCTGCTCTGTGATGCACAATGCCCTGTTGATGCTCTGATACTGCATACTGCCCTCTCGTTACCTGCCTCTGATGTACCTGCTCTGTAATGCACAATGCCCTGTTGATGCTCTGATACTGCATACTGCCCTCTCGTTACCTGCCTCTGATGTACCTGCTCTGTAATGCACAATGCCCTGTTGATGCTCTGATACTGCATACTGCCCCTCTCACGTGCTGCCTCTGATGGGCCTGTTCTGTGCAATGGACTGTTGATGCACTTTGCCCCTCTCACGTGCTGACTCTGATGGGCCTGTTCTGTGCAATGGACTGTTGATGCACTTTGCCCCTCTCACGTGCTGCCTATGATGTACCTGCTCTGTACTCTACAATGCCCTGTTGATGCTCTGATACTGCATACTGCCCTCTCGTTACCTGCCTCTGATGTACCTGCTCTGTAATGCACAATGCCCTGTTGATGCTCTGATACTGCATGCTGCCCTCTCGTTACCTGCCTCTGATGTACCTGCTCTGTAATGCACAATGCCCTGTTGATGCTCTGATACTGCATGCTGCCCTCTCGTTACCTGCTATGTTGTACCTGCTCTGGTGCCCACTTTGCCCATGTTCACGCATACACTGTGATTTGACCCCTATTATTTGACAATAAAGGTAGTCTATCAAGTCTCGTGGTCTGTCGTTGTCATTCCTGCTTGCGTACTGCTAATGTGTATTCGTATATGCTTCTCATCAGTGGTTTCGGTAACATGACACTCCCCCTCCCTACGTCACGTCCCTTGCTGGTATTCCCCTCCAGACAGCCAATGGTTTGTACCTTACCTGCGTCGTCGTCCATAGTAGGCCATGACTAGGACGTGGTGGATCGCGAAGAGCATCGGGAAAGCGTGTAGCGCCGGGTCCATGGTGGTGGTCAGCTTGCGGTGGGTATCTCGGCTGTGTCACCTATGTTCGCTGTGGGGATTCCGCCGTGTTAAGACAGGTTGTATTTCCGCAGCGGTTTTATGTGTGTTTTCCGCCATCTTGATTTGGGGGACGGTCTTCGACGTCAGTGCGTACGGCGGAGCGTCCGGATGTGTTCCGTCCGCCGCGTGGTCGTGTGTAGTTGGCCGGCGGAGCGTGTTTTTCCGTCGCGGACGGAAATTTGACACGTTTTCCTATCCTGATATGGCGGACGGAGTATCCGCGGCAGGCGGACACGGAAAAGGCTTTTTCCGCCTACTCCAGGGCCGCGGTGGCTCTTCCGTCCGCCATCCTGATCGACCCCTCAGTCTCTTTCATCATGAGTTCACTGTGGGTGAGTCCCAACTTATGAGGTTCTCCAACAGTAAAAAGCTCAGCAATTAGGTGTTCAAAAAGTGAAAAATCCAGGCAGCTCAGATGGTCCGAACCACCTTCTAACACAGGGGTTGTGGAGGAGCAGTGGCTCCAGAGAGCCTGATGAGGCAGGGCTGAGCTTAATAGACTTGGGCTGCATTTAGAGTAGGGGGAGGATATTTCCTTTCACCTGAAGGGGCCTGGTCTGCCTTCCACAATACTGTCTCCACCTCCTGTCAGGAAGGTGCTCCAGAGAGGCCAGACCCGGTTTCGACCAAGCACAGGGCTTCTCTGCCACCAGAGAACAAACAATTTTTTAGTATAAATATTGAAGCAAAACCCCGGAGCTTTAGATCACTTCTGGGAAATCAAGAATAACTTTTGCCAAGGAGAAGAGCTGGAGAAGCTGAGGAGGAATACTGCCCCTGTGATGTTTGATGTCTGGGGTTGGGTTGCAGTGGCTACTTGCTGCCAAGGAAAGGAGAAAGTACTTTGCTGTTTGCTGTGTCCCCTGCTTGAGGACGATCTCCAAGGACATGAAACTAAGCTTGCCTCATCTTCTGAAGTCTCAAGGACGCAAAGATTTCACCACCTGAACTTCCTTGCTGGGAGTTTTGACCTGCAAAGAGGTGCCTGCTGTTGTTTTGGACCTCTAGAGAGCAGCACCTGCCGCGGCCCTAAAAATCACTGCACGCCGCATCGAGTGCAACAATCTCCAAAGTCCGATTCTGAAGCAAGCCCTGCTGTGCAGCTGCAAGAATCAACGAATCGTCCCAGATCGTCGCATTGCGGCGCCAAGTCCGTTGCATCATTGGAAGACGCAGTAAGAAACTGACGCACCACCTCCCCACGCAGTATGAAACCGACGCATCACCTCCTCTCCGGTAGGGAACCGACGCATCACCTCCCCAGCGCAGCAGTAAGGAACTGATGCATCATCTCCCCCAGAGCAAGGACCCCGGCACATCACCTTCCCTACAGCCATTTTTCCTTTATGCGTGACTCATCCAAGGTACTTTGAGTGAAAAGTGTTGCATCCGCAATTTGCTTTGAACTAAACTATTTATGCCATGTAAAAGTCATATATTTTTACTGTATTGTGAATTTCTGCCATCTTGGATCTTGTTTGGTTTAGATAAAGATTACTTATTTTTTTTAACTGGTGTGGTGTCCATTTGTAGTGTTTTTAATGTATTACTCTATGGGTTCACAAATGCTTTACACACTGACTCTGAGATAAGCCTGTCTGCTCGTGCCAAGCTATCAAGGGGGTGATCAGGGGTTATTTTAGGAGTGTATCCCCATTACCCTGAGTAAAAGCAACGATCTCTATTTGGACAGAGGTACCTACCTCTGCTAACTAGAGACCCCATTTCTAACAGTGGATGTCCATGAAGGGAGTCAAGGACATCTGGAGCCTGGAATAATGTCCCAGGCAGCTGCCAAGAAGGGCGGGGGTAGTGGAAAACCAGCGCCTACAGATCCCACAGTCAAGGTTGGTGGAGCACCTGAGGAAGAGGTCCCCGAGCCAACTGGTAGGACGTTGCTGCCCTGGGTGACCTGCTTGAGCTTGCTGGTAGGTAATTGGAGGATGAGCCCACCAAGGAGGAATTCTGCATGATACAGAAAGAGTGCCCCACTGTAAAGGGCTTGAGGTGGCAAGCCAAAGCCCAGGCAGCAGGTGAAACCTCTGGGGATCCCCAGATCTATTGGGAGAATTACCTGTTATATTGTGAGCCTAAGGCTCCTGGCTCCGGGGCAGCCCATGTGTTGGTGGTCCCCAGTGCTACCGGACCTTTCTACTGGGTTTCGCTTATGATATACCCCTGGCAGGCCATCTAGTGCAAGACAAGACCTTTGCCAAGCTTGTTGCCCACGTCTTTTCTACTCGAATGAAACAGCCCAGATACATCCTGCAGGCCCTGTCCCACCTGCCAGCCCAGTGGGAAGTCATGTAAGAAGCACAAATCTTCCCTGATCATGCTACCTGCTGTTGGCACTTCCTTTAACAGAGTCGGCATCAAATCACTGGATCCCTGCACCCCAAGACAGCCTTAGCCGAAAGTTTTACAAAAAATGTATGTATTTATTTATTCAAGTTCTCTGGAACATACAGCCAGCATAGAGTGTATAAAACACAGGTAGTATATGCTTGTCAAAGAGACTTAGATAACAAGTAAATGCATTCTATTGTCCGGAGCAACATGAACATCAAGAGGTACAGCTGAACATTGTTTGTATGTAGCAGTTCTACAGGGGGCATCAGGAAACATACTTGAGCAAAGTTAATACATATTTTTATTGCAAAATATATACATATCATATAGATGCATGCAATAGCCAAATACTGAGTTCAATTGCCAGCCATGTGTGTAGTGGGCATGGCATCAGCAGGGTGTTCTAGAAGATACATCTTTAGGGGGTCGCAGATATCCAGAGGACGTGAAGCGATAGGGAGGAGTTCTGCCTAGGTGTAGGGTTGCTCCTTCCTGAGGTTCCAGTGGGTATGAGGGGGTGTATTCTTTGATACTCTGTCTCATCCTGACATACAGGAAGATATCCATAGGGGAGGGCAGTTGTTTTGAAAATAGCTGTTGAAGGGTACGGAATTTCCCATTTAAATAGAGATCTCCCCAGCTCGTAATGCAGTATTTAGCATACGTTTTTTTAAACGCACTCTCCTGTAAAACTGGCATGGTGGGATGGTAAACGAGGGGATGTAGTGGTGGCTATAGCATTGGCAGTTGTAGCTGTCTGGCGATCTGCTGCCATGCTTTCTCCGTGCAGGCAACAGAGGACGGGTCAGGCCTGGGCTCAATTTTCCATTGCCACATGCGGTGTGAATCTAGAGGGATGAAACCAATAGTGGGCATAGTGTGCCTGAGCACATAGATAGTAAAGTTCTGGATTAGGGACATCTAGCCTTCCGTGTGGAAAAGAAATATCTGCCCAGCTCACACAGAATGTTTAAAAAGAGATAAAGTAGTTTGGGGAGGACAACCATTTTTATGAGAGAGATGCAACCTGCCATGGAGAGTGGGAGAGCGATCCATCTTGTTATACTGCATGTAATATTCTCCAACGCTCTGCTGTAGTTGAGCCGCATTAGCTCTTCACGGTTGGCAGTGATGTGTACCCCCAAGTATTTCACCTCGGCAATGCAGCATTCTATGAGGAAGTCAGGGGTAAATGCTTTCACTGAAGTAGTGAATGGGAAAATCTGGGATTTTGTCCAGTTAATGTGGATTTCAGAAAGTCCCCTGAATCACACAGGCTCACGGAGCAGAGGGTTGAGGTTGTGGTGTGGTTCCCTAACATATAAGGTGACATTGTCAGTATAGAGAGAGATGAGTATTGGGCGGAGGAAGCAGCGTAGCGCCTTATCTTGATGATGCTGTCTAATTTTGCCTGCCAGAGGTTCTAAAGCTAGCGCAAAAAGGAGTGGAGAGAGCGGGCATCCCTGGCGGGTACCCGGGTAATCGTGAAGGGGGAGGATGTGTGTCCGTTGATTAGAATCCTCGCTACTGGAGCCATATACAAAAGGCGTATCCACGATAGGAAGCGTTTAGGCAGTCCCATACATTGAAGAATGATAAATAGGTAGTCCCATTCCACTGAATCAAAGGCCTTCGTGGCATCTAAAAAGACCCTCACTACAGCCACCTGCAGATCTTCGTTTTGTTGGATGGAAAAGAGGGCACGGAGGAGCTTTAGTCAAAAGGTTTGCCTGGTCTTGGTGGACCATGCCAAATGCTACCCAGACACCATTCTTCTGAGGTCGTAGAGTACACCTGGGGTGGCTAGGACTCTCATGGGGAGTTTTACCCTTTTGGGTTCCCTAAGGAGGTAGTGTCTGACCGAGGAACTAACTTCATGGCAGAGTACACGAAGTCCATGTGTGATGAGTGTGAGGTAACCTGCAAGATCACCACACCCCATTACCCCGAAACCAATGCTCTTGTGGCAAGATTCAACAAGACCTTGAAAGTCATGATAATGGGCATGCTTGTGTCCTTGAGGCATATGTGGGGCACCCTCCTTCCATGCCTGCTCTTTGCCAACAGGTAGGTACCAGATAAAGGAGTAGGTCTCTTTGAGCTCCTCTATAGCCACCCTGTTAAAGGACTTCTAAGCCTTGTCAGGGAGGTTGGTCAGCTACATGATGGCCCTCTGCAACCAGATGCACTGCTTCTGGAAAAGTCAAAAAGCAGCTTGAGGCCAGCCTAGAGGTTGTGATGCTGGTGCATAACAAGACAGCCACGTTGGTAGAGTTTTTTAACCTGGCCAGAAAGTATGGGTCCTGCAGCCTATGGAGACCAGAGCTCTCCACGATCGCTGGACTGGCTCCTACAGGGTGAAAGAGCAAAAGGGGGAGTCCACCCACTTGGTGTGCCTCCGGACCCCTTGGAAGCCCTAAAGGTTACTCCACGAAAATTAAAACCTCACTTCTAGAGGTCTAAAGTGAGCATGCCCTTGGTGACAGATGAGGGAGTGAAGAGTGTGCCTCTCCCTGACATTTTGTCTGCCCAGGAACATAATGGGTCAGTCGAGGGTGTCAACCTCTCCCCTGTCTGATCCCAGAGCAGCAGAGTGACTGTTACCAGTTGATGGGACAGTTCACAGCCCTGTTCTCCCTCACCCCTGGACTTACACACCTGTGCAGCCATAATATTGACACTGGAGACAGTTCATCTGTGAAGAACAAAGTGTACAGGTTCTCAGATAGGGTGAGGGAAAGTCTCCAAGATGCTGAAGTTAAGAGTGATTGAGCCCTCCAGCAGTCTCTGGTCCATCCCTGTGGTGCTGGTACCAAGGCTGCCCCACCAGGTGCCACTCCAGAACTTAGGTTCTGTGTTGACTGCAGGGTCTCATTTCCATCACGAATATTGACACACCCCCGGTTACCCAAGCTGATGAGCTCATCAACAGGACGGTCGCTTCCAGATTCCTTAGTACTTTTGATTTGACATGAGGGTATCGACAGATCGTTCTGATTGAGGGGGTAAAAGAGAGATCAGCATTCTCGACCCCAGAGGGCCTCTTCCAATTTCAGGTGATGCCTTTTGGCTTGAAGAATGCCCATGCCACCTTCCAAGGTTGGTTAACAGGGTCCTAGCTGAAAAGGAGGCCTTCTGTGCCACCCATCTGGTTGGCATCCCTGTTTACAGCTCCAGCTGAGAAGAAAACTTCAAGGGGGTGCTTCAGGTCTTGCAGCTGGCAGGCCTGATTATCAAGGCCAGTAAGAGCCATATAGGGCAGGGTTATGTGGTGTATCTGGGCCAGCTGGTGGGCAGGGGCAAGATGCAGTCCCTCCAGGCCAAGATTGATGTTGTCATGCCCCAGTTTGTTGCTTGACAATTTCAAACATTCTTCTTGGGTGATTCCTTGCATTGTCGAATTATTATACTTTTGAGTTCCTGGCGTGTTTTTGTAGTTGTTCCATTGTTCACGTAGCTTGATTAGAAGCAGCATCGATGGTTCCTGTCTCCATCATCTTTCTGTGAGTCTAAGACTCCTCCTTTCCTCATTTAGACTTGGATTGTACCAAGGGTGTGAGGATTAGATTTGTTGTCTTTTGAGGCTCAGTGTGGCTACTGACTACAACATGTTTGATAATGTTTGGTTGTAGTGCTTGGTTAATTCGAGAACATTCTTGGCTTCTTGTAACGTAATGTAATGTAACGTCACATTTGTATAGCGCTACTACCACTCCATGGAGCATCTTGGCGCTTGGGACCAACCCAGCTGGAATAGGTTGGTGGACTAAAGGCAGCTCAGTACATACAACACACTTTACACCAGTGCCCTACAGGCAGCATCAGTGAGGGAGAACACCCAGGTCTTCAGGGACTTCCTGAAGTGGCTCTCATTGGACATTAGCCGAAGCTGAGGTGGCAGTTTGTTCCAAGCCCTGGAACCCAGGACAAAAAGAGGTTTCCCACCTTTAGTGACAAGTCTGAATCTAGAGGTTACCAATAGATTTTGATTAGCGGACCTCAGGCAGCGAGCTGGCTGATAATGTTTGAAGCCATTGGACAAGTACCTGGGTCCTTGTAGCTGAAAAGCTCTAAAGGTGATAATAAGGATCTTAAATAAAATACGCTTGTGTATTGGTAATCAATGGAGAGTCTTAAGCGCGGCCGAGGCAGATGACTTTCTAGGCCAGCGAAGTACCAAACGGGCAGTAGCATGCTGGACCAACTGCAGCCTGTGGAGCAGGGCTTTATTAGTTCCCGCATACAGGCTATTGCAGTAGTCCAGTCTCGATGTTATCAACGCTACTGCTACCATTTTCCTTGCTGCCAAAGGAAGAAGATCAAAGAACTTCCTAAGCGATCTAATAATATGGAAACACGTGCTAGCCACGCCTTCTGCTTGCTGCTTAAATGACAATTGGTCATCAAACTTGATGCCCAGATTATGAGCAGAAGAGATAGTGTTGGGAGGAGCTATGGCATCCTCGGGCCACCATTGTTTGGGGGAAAACAGGTTTTGAGGACCGAAGGGCAAGATTTCCGTCTTCCCGGAGTTGCACTTGAGGTGATTGCTATTCATCCACTCAAATGTGGCCGTAAGACAGTTTTTCAGATTTTCCTCTGCTCCGGGCAGCTCCCTATCCAACATCAGGATAAGCTGCGTGTCATCAGCGTATGATATTGTGCTTCCGGGAGGGGTGAGGTATTTATTGCAAAGGGCAGTCAGTTCGGCCCAGTATATGTTTTTGGTGTCTCTTACCCAGCGTTTCTGTTTGGTTTCTCCCCCTTAAGGCCACTGACCTTATTAGCTGACTGCTCCCTTCCCTGCACGCTCCGATTGCAGCTGCTGCCCCCGCTGCCGCTACTTACCCTCTGGTCAGGAGCTCGAGGCCCTCCTCCACCTGCAGGATCGTGCCTGTGCCTCATCCCTGGTAGTCTAGTGGTAGAGCCTTTTTGATGCTATCGTTCTGCCTTTGCTGACTGTTTTTCTGCCCCCTTTTGCCCTTTTCTTTTTCCTTTTTCGATTCATCATAGCCCCGGCGCCCTCCTGTGAAACTTTCCTGCTCCCTGCGTTCCCGCCCCCCAGCTGTCCAGCCACACATGCACACTACTTAATGGCGGCCGCTATGTGGGCGTGCACAGTGGGTGCACCAATAGCGCGCTAAAGACGTGCCAAAGGCAAAACCGCCTGCACTGTGCCCAGCACAACAGACCCTGGTATTTGGACCTTCCACTGGTACGAAGCCAGCACCCTCCTCGCTCTCAGCACAGGATGCCATGCCACCTGCCAACTCATGTCAGAGAACGCCACCCAAGGACCCTTATTCTGCGGAAACTACAGCTACACCCTTGCCAACCTCCACACTCCAGCTCCCCTCACAGTCCAGCTGACCAACAGTGCACCTGACCGGCTCAGCTGCATACTCCTCAAAATGTGCTCACTCCACAAACATGCCATAGAAAGCTGGGACCTCCTCGACTCCGTCCCTCCCGACATCGCCTTCCTCACGGAAACCTGGACTAATCCCAGCTCTGGACCAGGCATCGCCACCGCCATCCCCAATTGCTACAAAATCACTCATAAGGACCGTAATTTCCGACCAGGAGGAGGCATCGCCACCGTCCACAAAAACACCCGTCACATGAGCACCCACACGGACTACCAAATGACAACCATGGAACACCCCCACCTCCACTTTCAGCCCCTACCCAACACCACCCTCTTCAGCACCATCGTCTACAGGCCTCCCAGCCCTCGCCCACCCTTCACCCATGCCATTGTTAACTTAATCACACCCCAGGCTCTCGCATCCACCAATTACATCCAACTTGGTGACCTCAAGTTTCACCTGGACAACCCCAGTTGCCAGAACACCACATTCCTTCTGGAGAACCTCCCAAACATCAGACTCAAGCAGCTAGTCACCGCTCTGACTCATGCAGCGGGACACAATGCTTGACCAGGTCTTCTCTGCCACCTGAACATCATCTACTACCACACCACCGGCCACCAGTGCATGCACTTTGCCTTCACCACACCCACCTTACACCACCACCCTCATCGCCTCACCCCATCGTAGCTGGAACAAGGCCACCAAAGAACATATCACTGCCTTTCTCAGCAGTCCCACACCGCCAACATCTGCAGATGCTAGCACTGCTGCAGGCAACCTCCACCTCCTCCAACTGCGCTGACACTGTGACTCCCTTCAAAAAAGGCATCCGGCAAGCAACTCACCATGAAAGCCAGCTGCTTCACTCCCTCCCTCCATGAGTCCAGAAGCACTTGTATATGATGCATTAAGAGATGGAGGAGCAACACAACCCCGTAAACCCATGCAACATTCAGAACCGCTGTAACCGCACACAACCTCCTCCCCAAAAACACAAAGAAAATGTCCCTCCAAGACAGAATCAATGCCAATGCACACAAGAGCAAAGAACTCTTCGCCAGGACCAACAGCGAGACCACAGACGTCCCTTCCTTGCAACAAACTCTGCAGGGAAACATCCTTTACAACGCAACTTTTACCACGCAGTGCTTTTACATCGCAACTTTTACAACGCAAACCATTACAACGCATTGTGCTGGGGGGCGCTCTAGGATAGGGAATAGATTTAATTTACTATCCAACACCTTCCCTACTATCCACAGGGACTGGAGTTGGAATAGTAAATTAAACTATTCACTATCCAGCACCCTAAAGCGCTTTGCGTTGTAATGGTATGCGTTGTAAAAACTGCGATGTAAAAGCATGCGTTGTAATGTCATACATCCAACTCTGCACCTTCTTTCACCACAAGATAATGCAGATCTATGACTGTTTCAACACTGAAGACCGTCCCACCATGCATTACACCACTACACCCAACCCCGTTACACCCCAACAGATCCTGTGCAACTGGACCCCCCTCACCATAGATGACACACTCAAGACCGTGAAGAGCTTCCACTCTGGTGCCCCCTCGGACCCTTGCCCGCGACTGCACTCCTCGCCGCGACCGATGACATCCGCTCCCTCCACGATCAGGGTGAAACCACAGCTCTCATCCTGCTGGACCTCTCGGCTACCTTCGACACTGTCTCCCACAGCACTCTAATCACAAGACTCCATGATGCTGGCACCCCTTGACAAAGCCAGGGACTGGATCTTCTCATTCCTCACTGGCCGAACACAGCGAGTCACACTACCTCCGTTTCCCTCAGAACTCACATAGATCAGCTGCAGAGTGCCCCCGGGCTCCTCACTGATCCCCACCCTCTTCAATGTCTACATGGCCTCCCTCGCTGCCATCATCAGGAACCATATACTCAACATCATCTCCTACGCAGATGACACCCAGCTGATCCTCTCCCTCACCGACGAACCCACAGCCACCAGAGTCAACTTCCACAGTGGGAGGAAGGCTGTTGCCACCTGGATAAAAGACAGTTGCCTCAGACTCTACTCAGACAAGACCAAAGTACTCATCTTGGGACCCAACCCCTCAACTTAGGATTACTCCTGGTGGCCTGCTGCATTGGAAACCCCCCCGAGGGCCCACGGACCACACACTAAACCTCGGCATCATACTGTACTCCTCGCTCACAATGAACCGCAAAATCAATGGCATATCCTCCTCATGCTTCCACATGCTCTGCCTGCTTCGAAAAACATTAAGATAGATCTCCTTGGAATCAAGAAAGACAGTCCCCCTGCACTCATCACCAGCAGACTCAACTACGGCAACATACCCTACGCCAGCATCACCAGAAACTCCTCAGGAAACTACACAACGTTCAAAACTCCGCTGCCAGACTGGTTCTCAACATCCCCTTTTGCAGCCACATCACCAAACACCTTCAAGAAGTCCACTGGCTCCCAGTCAACAAAAAATCACCTTCACGTTCCTCACACATGCCTACAAAGTCCTCTACAATGCAGGACCAGCATATTGAACCACTGCCTCACATTCCATGATTCAGACAGACACCTTCGCTCTGCCCAACTGGCCCTGGCCAACGTTCCAGAGATCCAAAAGATCAGAGCCGGAGGAAGATCCCTATCCTACCTCACCACCAAGTCCTAGCACACGCAGCCTCTCCACCTCAAGCAATCCCATTACTGACTCAATTCAGGAAGGATCTCAAGACCTGGCTCTTCGACTGAACCCCAGCGCCCAGACAGATCGGCAGCTCCCCACTCAGTGCCTCGAGACTCAGGGGTGAGTGCCACACTCTATAAACCCCTGATTGATTGATTGATTGATTGATTGATTATGTCTCTGTGTGTCTATTTAGGTGGAAAATGATTGAGTGTTGATCAGTCAGTCATTGGATATGATTGAGTAAATTCCTTTCTGGATATGATTAGGTTGAGCATTGATCCTTTGATATGAGCTGGTCTTAAGCATGATTGGATCAAGTTCTGATACGAGAGGAATTTGTTTTAGAGTGGATACTTGCAATCCTCCTCGTTGTTCCAGTGAAGGTTGAATTATTCGAGAAGAATTGTATTGGGGTGTAGGGCGGAGTGTATTGTGATTGTTTCCATTATATGTTCAAGGTACTTTGTTCAATGGCCTCATTTGGGTTCTGTACCTGGCACACCCTCTATCGCATTCAGCCTTAACTTGTGAATTTTGCCCGGTCCGATGCAACCAGATGCCCCACCACAGCGCTTTGTGATTTTTGTGCTATTTCTCACTATAAACTTTAAAAAATCAATATATCTGAATCGACTGATTGGCTTTTTGTCGATTTGGTCTTGTTTCATTTATCAAAGTCTACTTTATTTTTCTAAACTCGGTGTGAGATTTTTTGTGTGGAATTGTCACTGTTTTACTTGTTGAAGTGTTGCACAAATACTTTACACATTGCATCTACATTTAGCCTGACTGCTTTGTGCCAAGCTACCAGAGGGTGAGCACAGATTCAGTCAGGGTTTGCCTGTCTATTACCCTGTTTAGTATTGTTGCTCAATTTCCAACACTGAGTCGCAGCAAAAGCACACTAATCATGGCAGGTATATTAAAATGGGCTTTAAAACATAACCAGTGCATTTACAGTGACCATTTCTAATGTATTGTGTAGCATTTTAATAAATGCTTTATAAAATTGGCTACCGAGGACGCATGCTTATCTGAAAAAAAACTAAAAACGTTCATACAAGGAAACACTGGTGGCCATCTTTAAATAGTCAAAATACATTTTAAGATGGACTCATTAGTGTGGAAGCCAGCCAAAATCTTTGCAAAGGGGCTGTTCAAAAAACAGAAAGACGAGCAGAAAAAAGAGATTAAATGGGGAGCAGATAGAGGAAGACAAAATAGGTCCTCGTATGTATTGTAATGGAGGGGCTGGCATCAGCAGTGGAAAGTGCCTGAACCAATCAAAACGCTGTAAGACCTAAATAGTCTGGGACGGGACAGCCACAAAAATAGGGAAAAAACATTGGATCATGAAGAGAGAAGTGAGATAGACAATAAAGCCATCCATCCATGAGCAAGGGCCGACCCAAAGCCCGCTATATGCATACTTATTGTATTTGAAACATTTGTATGTGTTCCCTAGGCTGTCGATTTGATGGCTCCTCATTGCTGTAGAAAGTCAAAGCTTCTAGTGATTGGCAGGGCACCAAGGCATTGTAGGCCCACACTCTATACAACGTATGTACGGTAGTCATACTGCCATCCTCTAGCCATACTGCTCAGAGGGTTATCTGAGGACCTGACAGCCCCAGTGGTGCAAAGGGGGGGGGGGGGGCACATCTTTTTTTTGTCAGAAGGTACCCCAAAATCATCTGCTCACCTGCTAGAAAGGAACGGTGAAAGCAGCCTACGGGTTGCATGGAGAGCGAGAGAGGCCTGCTGAGGCCTAACTGCCATGATAAGGGGATAGAAACCCCCCAGCAGTAGGGGCAGAGGCAGTTCTAATCATACTCCGCCTTCACCTTTCTGGGTGCGGCACCCGAAGGGTTGCATTCTAATGAAGTTATCTGTATTGGCAGTGGTGCCTGAAGTCGCAGCTAGGCATGCTGCGCCTTACTGTGTGATCTGTGTGTGATTGACAGCACTGGGCAGGTAAGGCCAGCAGGGAGGACAGCCAGAATACGAATACATTCTGTCCATCACCGAAGTCAGAGGGGCTTTGTAGGAGTGGAGCATCGTCATGGAAGCATGGTATGTGCTGCAGGATTGAGGCGGAAACTAAAAAAAAAGTTACTTTCTATGAGGACGGACAAGCAAGGTAGATAACAGGCAGTCTGGGCTGTGTGCATTATGTGTTCCAACTAAAGCCCTGCACAACCCTCTTCCAGAAACATAGCTATCAATGGTGCAACAGGTGCAGTGGTACCAGGGCACTAGGTGCATGAATTTTCCCTATAGTTTAGTAATGAGACGGTGAGATGGGGGGCATATTTCCTCTGCTTACATTATAGCTCCTGGCACTTTGCTATGCCACTGTTCAGAAAAGGCCTAATAAGCTGACTGACCTGTCGCAACTGTTGACATTCTCATACCCACCCTAAGAAAACCTTCATAACAGACTGTGAGAGAGCCCCTCCTTTCCTCGAACCTTAGAGACTCTACTGCACGCTCCACATCTGCCACCTTGTACTACAACCCATCCACTATGAGTATCTTCACGCATACATGTTTCCTGAGAAACTTTAAAGCTGAGAAATATCCTAGATTGAGGAGTGGGGTACTTTTTTTAGGTCTTGCCTGATATAGCGCAAGAGCTGGCTCTGGCAAGATCAATTGCTACCTGAAAGCCGGCTTAGAGGTCCCCCATTGCCTACCATTGGTTGGCTTCATTGTCACTCCCATTTCCTTGCTTCTCACTTATCAGCGGCCTCAGGCTTCTGTCCTGTTCGGGTGTTTCGCCCTTCCCTGGAGCATGGACACATTACTGTGCCCTTGCACTGCTCGTTTTTTCAGGCGCTACTGTTTTGTTTTTGTTGAAGCGGTCTACAAGAGTGCATGTGTTTTTCAGCTGGTGGAAGAATGAGAGACCCGGTGATATGTTTGAAGCAGAAGAGGTGATGAAAGAATGAGCTTGAGATGCCTCTAAGCAAGCTAGAATTGAGAAATGTGGGTGTTAAAATGGATTGATAACAAACACCATTGGTGCATTGTGAATTGACTTTTGAGTAGCATAATAACGGTAGCATTTTTGCTTGCTGTTATATTTTATATGCTGGCATTGCTTTGCTGTTCCCTGGGTCTCTTGATATCACCAAGAATGTCTACGTTTGGAGAATTGTAGACTTACACAACAATGGGTTTAACACCAAAAATATTTTGTTTATGCTCTGGTATCTCTCTCAATGCAAGACATGTTGATATCCTTGAAACTTATTGTCTCATTGAAAATCCTGCTGTTATGTTGTGTTTTTAGGGTGCAAAGGTGAGGTGGTTGAAAACGGCAGGTGGTGCAGTAACTGTATGTTGGGGCCCCCCAAACAACCTCATGTGGGGGACATAAGGCTTTGCTATGTCACTCCCGAAAGAAATGCAGCATGTCTACTGCCATCCGGTGGTGGTAGAAAGCAACAGCAGAGTGTTGTACTCTACATTTATAATCCTGACCGCATACACTGCGACACATCTATCTCCGTGCCACAGTGAAAGCATGCAAAGCTTCTGTCAGCTGTCCTCCAAGGGTGTGCTCCAGTGAGCGCGTGCATACTGCAAGAAGGAGCCCTCTGCTGGGTTCTAGGCTCTCAGAACTACGGACAGTTAACAGCACTTTAACTCCAAGCAGAAGTGAACCTCTTCTTTACCCTCTACAGCTGTTTTTTGAAGACTGGAGTGTCCGCTGCAGTTGGATTCCCTCCACCTGTGGGCTCCAGTGCCACTGCACTCACTGCACACAAATGGCTGTGCTCTTTCGCAGCCAGAAGATGTAATGCACAGTGCAGGCACGTTACTAGAGATGCATATATTTTGTGATGCTAACGAGGAATGTGATCATATGCAACAAGTAGCCCTAGGCCAGCAGGCTGCTAGCATTGAAGGTTTTTTATAGGGCATTAACTTTGTAAGGATAATAGCCAGTCTGCGCATGAAGTATGAAACTACATGTCCCAGAATGCAAAGTACACTTGTTATGCGAAAGGTGTTAGGAAAGACACAGACACTTGACAGGTATGACATAGAGATTCAACTCCCCATTCCCAACACACACACAAAAAATTACAAGGCAATTAGTCATATTTCTATATATGTACATATTTAATTTTTATTTCTAAAGTTTTTTATAGTGCGCGCATGACCCTAAGAGGGTATCAGAGCGCTTTACAAGAGGTCAAGAAAAGAAACAGTAGAACAGATAAAAAAATCTAGAGAGGAAAAGGATGGGAGGGATCAAAAGAGAGGCAGGAGGCCTTCACATAGACCATGTCGCCCACTATATATATATATATACATATATATGATCGTGGGCATCCAACAACTTCCATAGTTAAAGCAGAAGAGGCCTAATGAGGCCCCCTAGAAGATTTCAAGAGCATAGAGCAAACCTTTGTTTATTAATTGCACTTTGACTTCCTTTTTAGGTCTCGCCTACGCAGCACGCATGCGCTACTTAGGACAGAGACCTGTAGCCATCGCCACAGCTTTGGGGGCAAAAAACGTGCACGTGTTGCATTGCTTGCAATGCAACGCGTGCTCATCCTGGCGAATTCCTTGCGGGAGCGCGCGGCGCACGCTCCCACAAGGTAATCGCGCAGGCCCCCTCCCCCTGCTGCCGCGCGCGGCCCGCGATTTTGTTTTTTAATTTACATGATGGCTTTCACGGCCACGCAGCTTTACTGCCGCACGGCCAATGCTTGTTCTACATATAGCCGCATGTGGGTCGTGTTTTCAGAGAGAGAACAGTAGGCGATTCACATTTAAGTGCGCAAGTGACCTAACTGTGGTTTTACAACATTTGTTTTTAACTTGGTGTATACCTCGTCTGCGCTGCTGAGTCATTAGTTTTGTTTCTCCAGAGGAAGCTGGCAGTGAGTGAGTGGTTGGCTGCTGTGGGTGAGTGCGTAATGTGAGTGCCCTGGGATTGTGTTACCCAGCTCGGTCTGTTGTGCAGTGAGCACCTCATCTGACCCGTCCAGGATGCTCTTGTGGGCAGATTCTGCTGCCGCCAGGTGTTCTGACGACCAGGGGAGGCCAGTGAGACCCAGAGGTCAGCTGGGGACAGAGAAGGAGGTGGCTGACAGATGTACCACACCTGAGTTAATGCGCGCATTCCTGGCGGCACTTAATGAGCAGCCTCAAGGTGTTTGATCCTCGCCAGAGATCAAGGATGGCGCCGAAGCGGCGGATGACCACCAGTATGGGCCAGAAATAGTCATTAGATTGCACACGGATGCATGTACAGTTACTCGCACACACGGGTAAACATAGAGTTACAGTAAATGTTAGTGCACAACAGCCATGCGAAAAGCACCATTATTATTATTATATCTGATTTTGTAAAGCGCTCAGCTACCCGTAGGTTTCCCGGCGCTAGGGGAATAGAAATAAAAGAGGACAACGGAAGTTAAGGAATCGGTTACAGAGAAAACAACCAGGTTTTCACACCTTTGCGGAATTTGATATAGGATGTTTCAGATCGCAGAGGGATGGGAAGCGAATTCCAGAGCGCAGGTGCCAGGTGGGAGAATGAGCGTCCACCGACTCTGGACCGCTTAAAGCGGGGAACAGAGAATCTGCAGTGAGTGGAAGATCTAAGGGTGCGAGAGGGACAGTATTGCTGGACTAAAGTGGAAAGATATTGGGGGGCTTTTCCAGCTTTGATACGGTGCATGAAGCAAAGTGCTTTAAATTTGGTCCTAGATTCTATGCGCAGCCAATGAAGGCTACGCAGAGAGGAAGAGACTGAGGTTGTTCTCGGTAGGTTACAGAGTAGACGGGCAGCCATGTTCTGAACTACTTGGAGCTTCCGGGTGACCTGTGGTAAATAAATAAATAATACCCTATTTTTGACTAGACTTATAGCATAACAGATAGCTCAATAAATAAGAGTCAAGATTCGAGGTAGTAGGAGTTTCTGCAGGTTTATTACAGCATAAGGACAGGATCAGGACAACCTGCATAGGAACAGGGGTAACAGGGCCCAGCAGGACAACTGGGGCCCAGCAGGGGAAAAAAGAGGCCCAGCAGGGGAAAAAAGAGGCCCAGCAGGGGAAAAAAGAGGCCCAGCAGGGGAAAAAAGAGGCCCAGCAGCTGCTGGGGCTAGGTCTGGGATGAGCGCGCTAACTTTTAATAACAAAACATTGACTTATATACATAGCGCAAACACATAGCATTACATTGCAGTAGGCGTAGCAGTGGGTGGAGCAGAAGGCATGACGCGTAGCAGTCGCGAGAGATAACAGAAATAAGAGGTGTAACTGGGAGTTTACTTAGACATGTGATGCAAACGTAACAGAATATGTCATGAATGGGCGGAGACATAGGAGGGGGCTACCTAAGGAGCCGGGACCTCTAACCTAATGGTGCGCGAAAACTGGCAATGACGTGTTACTAGGAGAAGCTGGGGGCTACGAACTCTGTGCTAGGAGCAGAGACTAGAGTCTGGAGGGTCGGAGCGACATGTACCTAAACCCTATCTGGTATCTGATGTTTAGGGAACATGTTGATATAAACTAGAAGTCATGAGGGGAAAAGCTAACTTGATTCTAAGACTGGACCATGCATTATTCTACATGTAGTGCGTGATGAATACTAAATGACCATTAAATACAGTATTTCTCTAACATGGAGACGAGAAGGCTAGACAATGACGGAAACTATTGATGCAGTTCAGTAGCTTAGGAATGCAGAGGAGGAGGACTGAACTGATAGCAGGAACTATAACATACTTTTGGCAGACTCAGAGGCAGAGCCGGGGTGCACCGGGCACTGCGAGGCAGGAAGTAAGTGAAGGGTCGAGGATACAGGTGGGGGCTGTATCGCTCCTCAGCGAGGCTTTCAGGAGACAGGAGCTGAATCTGTGGTCCGGGCCCTTTTGAGGCCTGGAAACGGGGACTTTATAATGGAATAACGTGCACACTGGGAAACGTGGCAACATTACTTTACATAGGCCTAATATTCGTAGTATTCACGAGGACTGGAAACTAACATACCAGAGGTGGACACAACTGGAATTGCGTCTTTAATCAGACATGGGGAATAACATATGCATATCGGTCATGCACACATAACATATGATGGATGAGGCGTAGGGACACAGAACATGGCAAAATTTACTTTTCCACATTCCCTCCTTGTCACTACGTTTCCATCAGGAAACATCAATATTCATGATACCGTCTATCATTTCATACAGTACCATTTGCTCGTCTCGAATTGTCTTGGAACGGGATTTAGAACGGGGCTTGGGACTAGGAATACAAGAGGTAGCACACATGCTGCAAATCGCAGGGCCACATTGTATACAGAGGCAGCAGCTAAATATGATCGCTACTGCAATACCTAGAAAGGACAGGACTTTCCATCCCCAGGCGGAAATTATATTCCAGAACCAACCGGACCATGTCCAGGTGCCTGGATCTTGGTGTAACAGATGGGCAATTTTATGGAGTCTGGTTATAGCTGAGTAAACAGACGGCGCGTTATTTGGAATGAAAATACAGCAACTGGATCCGAGAACTCTACAGGCCCCGCCCCTATCGGCCAGTATGACGTCAAGGACGAGACGATTCTGTAAAACGACAATTCTCATAAAGGATTGCTCTTCAGTTAGGTTACCTAGAGCGGAGGCAGTCTCATCTACTACTGCTTCAAGGGTTCTTGTTAACCTACGAATTAGCTTACTATTTACAACTGTACCTAAATAAGGGAAAACACCTTTATCTATATCAATGAATTGCTCTGCGGCGGTTTCAGTATAATCGACAATCGGGAGATTTCTCTTGTGTCTAGTGTGTACTAGGAAAGAATTCCTATGATAGTCAGGTGGGGCTAGAAAAACAGGTGGCAGTAGGAAAGCAATGTAACAGGTTCCCTCCCAATCGAGGGGCAGACGGACATATGCAGTTTGACCACAAACAAAATAAGAATGACGTGAAGCTTTGAAAACAGATTTCCCACTGTCACTATACTTGATAACAGTAGTACATTCACTATGACCTACATGTACAGAACCATAACTACGGACACATAATTCGCCTTTGACTGGTAGTACTGAAATAGCAGGTGAGTCTGGAGTAGTATCAGACTGAACATTCAGGACCATGAAATTCGACGAATAATTTCCTAAATTATATACTTCGTTTTCTAGATCTAAACCTGTTCTGTGGGGGAGACCTTGCTTGTCTGGAAAACATGTACTGTTAAGAAAAGACATATCTGTTGAGGATGACGTTAGCGTGGACCATGCTCCACACGAACCATTATGTGAGAATGGATAAGGAAAGAGTGGCAGAACTCCCTTCGGTGTCTGGAAAGGGGGGAGTCGACCACACACCCAACAATTAGTGGCATTGCTGGTCTGGTGTGAATAATGTAACATACGGATAAATGTGTTATTACGCATAGCGAGGCGGTAAGAATATTCGTGAGGAGGCAGATCACTAAACGTGTGCTCTACTGTAACATGAGCAGACATATTTACATGAGGAACTGGAAAACACAGGAAAAGTGCGTAACTAGTGCAGGAAATCATTATGCTGATGAATAATACGAAACTCAGAAAAATGATACATTGAAGTGAACTTCGACTGACTCTCTCACTATGGGGGTCTATTTTATACATGTCAGAAACAGTCTAACCGTTTCACCTAGGGGAGGACTTATACAATCAAACTGGCTGACTTATTAGACCTGAGCTTTTGCTTATACTCCTGTTGCGGAGTTTTCTCTAACAAGGGAGGGGTTGTAATAATGTCTTGTGCGGGACAGTCCTTAAAAACAATGTTCTGGCAATCGTTCGAATCCTGGAAATCCTTGGAAATGTTTTTGAAGACTGGTTTCGATCCTTTGAAAAGTTTTACATGAGAAAGGTGGACCCACCCCTTCCTGCCTTCCAACTTGACGGCAGTACGGGTGGTCAAGAGGACTTGACGTGGCTCCTTCCAACGTGGTTCCAGCGGACTTGATCTGTCGAAATTTCTGATCATCACAAGGGAGCCTGGAACGATTTCATGCGGTGCCACCTCGGTATTGTCTGGAAATGCGGCAGCAACCTGTGAACGACATGAGTTGAGGGCAGACATCAAGGAAGCTAGGTAATCTGTCAGCATATTACATGAAACATCGGTAATACTTCGGGGTCTAGGAGTACCCCACATATTAGGGGGGCGGCCGAAAACGACCTCATACGGGGACAGACCTGATCTGGAATGTGCGACCATGCGCATGTAAAACAGAGCGACTGGCAGAGCTACTAGCCAGTCCACACCCTTGTCTTTACAAACTTTGGCTATACGGATTTTCAGAGTCTGATTATGTCTTTCGACTAGTCCAGCTGCTTCTGGATGGCGTACACAATGGAACTTCCACTGGTACCCTAACAAAAGGAAAACATGTTTCATGAGTTCAGATGAGAATGGCTGGCCGTTATCAGAATATACGACTCTAGGGAGTCCATATCTAGGGAAGAATTCACGAACCAACTGCTTGGCAGTGGTCGCGGCTGTGTAATCTGGGACTGGATATGCTTCTGTCCATCTGGACAAAGCGCATACAACTACAAGGACATACTTGAAACCTCGACATCGCTCCATTTGAATATAATCCATCTGGAGGACCTCAAAAGGGTGGTCAGGGCGCTGGAAACCACCTTGTTCCACCGGGACACTTTTACCTGGATTAAACTGACAACATATCATACAGGTACGGACTTTCTGCTTGGCTGCAGCTCGTAAATGCTTGTTGAACCAAATGTTCTGGATACTGTCTAACATAGCTTTTTCTCCTAAATGTGCTGGACTATGTGCGGCATTGATAATGACTTGAACCATAGAATCGGGGAGAAACCATGTGGCTCTACCCTTCGTTAACCATCCTTGATCTGTCTGGACCCCTCCTTGTACAGACCATTTCTTGATTTCATCGGGAGTAGCATGTGACTGGATATCTATGACGTCTTGTGTAGGGTCCTTAACTGTCATGCATGTAATCGGATCTGGAATATGTGTCATGTTAACTGGAATGTCTGGAGTCTGTGCTGTAAGCTTGGCTGTGCGGTCTGCTAGATCATTACCTTGGGAAATAATGTCAGTAACTTTCGTATGTGCTTTACATTTCATGATAGCTATAGATGTCGGTAAATGTATGGCATCTAACAGAGCTTGAATAAGGAGACCATGCTGAATCTTGGTTCCATGAGAAGTCATAAAACCTCTCTCCTGCCAGAGCACTCCGAAGTCGTGCACAACTCCGAATGCGTAACGTGAATCTGTGTAAACATTAACCTTCAGGTTCTTGGCATGTATACAGGCTTGTGTCAGAGCGACTAGCTCTGCTGCTTGAGCGGACAGAGTATCAATACGGTGTGTTTCAATAACTTCGGTGTCAGTAGTCACTGCATACGCGGCTACTAGTTCTCCTGTACTAGTTCTCATACATGAACCATCCACATAAAGTGTCAGGTCGGGATCTGGTAACGGAATGTCTGTCAGATCTTGTCTTGGTTTTGTCGTAATGTTAACTACTTCCACACAATCATGTGGGTCTGGATTTACATTAACTGATGGTAACAGTGTAGCAGGATTCAGAACGTTGCAGCGTCTAATTTCTATGTGTGGCTGGAACAGTGTCAATTCATAACCTGTTAAACGTGCAATTGTCAAGTGCTGAGTTTGTGTTCGGTTTAAAAGAACTTCTACTGAATGTGGGACTTGTACTGTCAGGGAATGTCCTAAAACTATGGAATCACTTTGTCTGATAGCTAGTGCTGTGGCTGCAACTGACTTGAGGCACGCAGGCAACGCCTGGGCGACTGGATCTAATGTGCTCGAAAAATAAGCACAGGGCTTGTATTGTCCTGCTTGATCTTGTGTGAGAACAGATAATGCCGTACCTTCGCGTTCTGTAACGAAAAGTGTAAAAGGCTTACTGTAGTTCGGTGTAGCTAGAACTGGAGCTTGGCATAGGGCTTTCTTTAACTCGTTGAAACTACGTGTATGTTCAGATGTCCAAGGGAGGACAGTCGATACGGCTGCCTCCTGTGTCGTTAACTGTATCAGTGGTTTGGCTAGAAATGCATACTGGGGAATCCATTGTCTACAATAAGAAGTAAGGCCGATAAAAGCACGTACCTCCTTCTGGGTTCTGGGCTGGGGAAGACTCGCTATTAACTGGATACGGTCGGGTGTCAACTGCCTACCCCTCTTGGACAGCAAGTGTCCTAAGTATACCACTTGCTGGACACAGAATTGAAGCTTCGAAGGTGACACCTTGTGCCCCATCTCGGCTAGAAAATACAGGACTGTAAGTGATGCGCGCTCGCAGTCACGTTCAGAACGGGCTGTGATCAGTAGATCATCGACATACTGGAGCAGGGCAGTGTCAGTTGGCATGTGAATGTTGTCTAGTTGTCTCTTGAGTGCTTGACTGTAAATACTAGGACTTTCTGTGAAACCTTGAGGAGCGCGTGTAAACATATAGCTCCTTCCATTTAAACAGAATCCGAAAAGAAACTGGCTGTCTGGGTGAATGGGAACACTAAAAAATGCATTCTTGAGGTCTATGACAGTGAAAAACATGGCTTCGGAATCAATGGCAGTTAACAGGGAAGAAATGTCTGGAACAACTGGGTACTGAGGAACAATACATTTATTAAGCTCTCGTAAATCAATCACTAATCGATATACTGGGGGTGTATTTGGATCAGTGCGTTTCATGACTGGAATGATCGGAGAATTACATACATTGGAGTCAGTTTCTACAACTACTCCTTGAGCCATGAGCTCGTCAATAATTTTGGCTAAGGCTGCTACAGCCTCGGGTGGCAATCTGTACTGTCTGATTCGTGGTAACACTACACCTGGCTTGAGAGTCACACGATGGGGTGTGATTTGCATGTAACCTACATCAGTTGGACCTTGCGCCCATAAATGCTGCGGAACGTTAGACAATCTTGAATCAAAATCTCGTAATACATAGTGACCCTTGAAGTCACGTAGGAACAGACGTATTCCCTCTGGGGAACAGCAAATAACTGCACCTAATTCTTTCAGTGTCTTAATACCTAATAGATTTTCTGGACATGACTTAGTAAGTAACAGATCAGTAGTACGGGACAATGGACCTACTTCTAGAGTAACTGGCTTAGATATCTCATTAACTATTGGTTTACCTGAAAATCCAAGGGAGACATTTCTTGAGCCTGAGAGCGGAGCCCCTGGAACTTCGGCATGACTAATTGTGGTCCTACTTGCCCCTGTATCGATCAAAAACTTTCTGTCTTTCCCTAATACTTGACTATGAACATAGGGACCTTCTTGGTCTACAGGTATCTCGATGAGAGGCAAGCCTACCTCCCTCTCTAGGCTGTTTCATGAATATGACTGGTACTCTGGATACTCAGACTGTGCATACTGGTACATCTGTGATGTAACGTGCTGTGTTGCAGCAATAGGCTGCGGTACTGTAACTGTCTGTTGTGCATTCTGTGGCTGAGGAGTCTGTGAAACTTGTTCTTGTCTAGGCGGACGTGGTCTTTCTTTAGTCTTACCAGTAGCTATATTATGTTTCAGAACTGCACACTCGTTTATAAAATGACCTGGCTGTTTACAATAATTGCAGTTCCCTTTAACGGGAGCCGCAGGATGACTGGCTTGATTCGGACCCCTCTTCTGACTGTCTTGAGGAATAGATTGTGCAACTAGCACTTTCATTTTCGTGTCTTTCATACGTTTTCTTTCGTGTTCTTGCTCTTCTCTAATTCTATTCTGGTGATACTGAAGCATCTGGAGCATCTGGGACGGAGTATTTGCTTGCCAGGTGCTTTCGACTTTCAAGACTCGATTTTTAATTTGAGGACTTGAATTCTCGACTAATTTAGTAACGAAAAGGTGAGGGTATGACTCACTACTTGTCTTGAGACCACTATTAATACTGAAACATTTCTCAAATCTAGAATAAAAATCACTAATATCTTCATCTTGTTTCTGTTTACAGGCTGAGATTGCATCCCAGTCTTCTTTTCTCGTTGTCAATAATCTGGGTAAAACTTGAATCAATAATTCTGGTAATTCTTTACATTTATCTCCAAGACCGGTACCTGGTACTCGTGCCTTGTCTTCAGCTTCTAGAGCTGTCCAATCGATCTTTTTCTCTCCCACCTCCCATTCTTTTTCCTTTAATTTTTCATACACCCCTGCGGGTAGCAGGACCTTTAACATTTTAATGATGTCCGGGTAGGTGTATTCTCCCATACGGAGCATGTCTTTTAATTCTCTATGGAACCCCGCTGGATCTTTGTCATGACAGGGAATTAATTTCTTCATTTCAAGAAGTTCCATCTTTGATATTGGAGTGTATACAAACACTCGTTGCATTACGCCACCCGCCCCTTGGACTGGGTGGACTTCTCGTAACGGATTCTGTCTGTCTATGTAGAATGGTTTACTTTCTGGGGGTGAGACATGAACAAAATGCGGGTTCAAGAACGTTCTATATTTGTGGCGCTGTTCTAGAATGACACTAATTAAATCGGTACCTAGACCTCTCCATCTGTACTGGAGTAACTCGTTCAGAATATCGTGTAACGGGCCTGGATCAGAATGTTGACCCTCATACAGAGTAATGAGGTGCTGGATCATATACATACCCACCAGTCGTTGCTCGGCTGGGGGCAGTTTCAGAAACATTTGTGCCACTATTTCGTCTGGAAAAGTGGTAGAATCAGTAATCCATCGGACTGCTGATCGGGCTAGTTCTTGTTCATGCATGGTACTTAATTCGCTATAACCGACTCGTGATTTCAGAATGTGATCGGTAGCTTGAAATACTTGTTCTAGAGAGCCTTGTTCTGGTGCTGGATGATGGAAAATAGACTTGGGTTCTGGACGTAAATGGCGATCTGGAAATCTGGATTTTCCTACATACGCTATTCTGGCGGGATTCTCGTTCTCTTCCTCTTCAGGATCAGAGATACTTTCTTTCTCGCTTACTTGTGCTGCTTTACGCTGTTCGTGTATCTTTATTATTTCTTTACGAATTTTCTTGTACATACTCTCCATAGCACTAATGGTCTTGTGCTTACCCTCGGCTATATTATCACTCCACCTTGTCAGGATTCTCATGTCGGCGGGATCTTTAGACGGGTAATCTTGTTCTCTTATTAGACAATTGATCAGGAACTTTAATATCATGAGCTGAATCTCGGCTTTCCTTTGAGACATAATCTCGCCAATACTTTCTGGATCATCCCCTGTACGGATGAAACGATATATTCTGTCTAGATCTTCTTTCATATTCGGTAGGGTGATTAGATACTCGGTCACCCTTCTTACGCGTACGGAATATAAAACCATATTATACTCGCCTGGGACTGTGTCATAGACACATTCGGCAAGGGCTTGTCTGATTTCTGTGACAGACTTACTACTTTTAGGAGTACGCTGTGATGCTTGAGCATGTAATTCGAGTGCTGATAAACGCTTGTGTGGCGGCGGGGTTTGAGGAGGACCTCCTCCTGCGGCCCCTAGACTAGAATCGTCGACCGACATTCTTCGTGCTTGCAGGGTCGGTAATTGTAACGTGGGCTGGACTTGTATGGCAGGCTGACCCGGGGGTACCGCAACAGGTACTCCGGTGTCTGGAGGAGCGGGAAGTGCCTGATTTACAGGGACAGGCGGAGCGCGAACTGGATTTGCATATTCTGGGATTGTGTCGTCCAAATAGGACGAAATAAAAATATCAGCTGCGGTCGGTTTGTGACGTAGCTTGGTCGGAACTAATGGTGGCGGGAAATTACTGGGTGCCTCTGGGGTCGCTTTTGGCAAGCCTTCGGCAAGAAGAGGATACATACCCTTAATAAGGGCATGCCTCTGTCTGTCTGACTGTTCGGCTTTGACTTGTTCACCTATCTCGATTAATTCTCTTTCTTGGGCTCGTTCTTGGGATTCTCTACTTAACTCTGACTTTCTGACTTCCTTTTCCGTTCTTCTATGCGCTTCCTTACGCCATAACTCGATGGCATCTTTCTGTGACTGTCTGGCTTTCTTTTTCCATAATGCTTCTTCTACTCGCATGATACATTCGGCATCCCATGTACCCGATACGGGCCATCTATACTTTTCTTCTAACTGTTTGGTATACTCTACCCATAAATCTAGATACAATATGGCGCTTATGCCATGTTTCTGATACATAAAGTGACCTGGACTGTCCCTAGGCGGAACAGGAACTGCTGCTTCCAGCAGACCCTTTCTAGTTTTTAACTGACGTAACTTGGAAAAGAGCGGCATTCTAAACTTGAATCGGAACACAATACAATACACGAAAAACAATAACAATTGGGAAAACAATTCAGGCATACCACGACATTGAAAATACATTAAACAACATTATAAATAACAGTTCGAACAGAATACTACCTGAAAATACTGAAAACAGAAACAGAACAGAATTCTCGAGAACGGAACAGACTAGAGTTACTGGATGCACTGCTATAACAGTACGGAACATACCGGTCCCATAAAGGAACGCATCAAGACCCGTATCCACCTAGGTGAACACTTCGTTTGTGGGCTTGGGTACCACCAACCCACGGACCAGGAGTCAATTTAGACTGACCCTGTCTAGACGCTACCCCAGCAATGGTACTCACCGGGCAGCACGGAACGGAAGGCCTCGGACTGGACTGGATTGACGACGACGAACTTCGGACTTCGGACTTCAGTTACGGGTGGACCTCCGGATACCTCGGACCTTGGACTCTCGGCTTGGGCTCTGGTCGGGACTCGCCGCGTTCCTCCACCGTCTCGTTTGGATGCTGGACCGCCTCCTCCGTCTCCTCCGTGGGCCTGAGGGATACTTGAAGCAGAAATATCTGCCAGTGCACGGTATGGTTCCGTCACGACTGCAGAGGGTCAGGGGGTCGGCGTGGCTTCACCGACGCGTGGGGAAAGGGCAAGTCCCTATTCGGGCGCCATTATGTGGTAAATAAATAAATAATACCCTATTTTTGACTAGACTTATAGCATAACAGATAGCTCAATAAATAAGAGTCAAGATTCGAGGTAGTAGGAGTTTCTGCAGGTTTATTACAGCATAAGGACAGGATCAGGACAACCTGCATAGGAACAGGGGTAACAGGGCCCAGCAGGACAACTGGGGCCCAGCAGGGGAAAAAAGAGGCCCAGCAGGGGAAAAAAGAGGCCCAGCAGGGGAAAAAAGAGGCCCAGCAGGGGAAAAAAGAGGCCCAGCAGCTGCTGGGGCTAGGTCTGGGATGAGCGCGCTAACTTTTAATAACAAAACATTGACTTATATACATAGCGCAAACACATAGCATTACATTGCAGTAGGCGTAGCAGTGGGTGGAGCAGAAGGCATGACGCGTAGCAGTCGCGAGAGATAACAGAAATAAGAGGTGTAACTGGGAGTTTACTTAGACATGTGATGCAAACGTAACAGAATATGTCATGAATGGGCGGAGACATAGGAGGGGGCTACCTAAGGAGCCGGGACCTCTAACCTAATGGTGCGCGAAAACTGGCAATGACGTGTTACTAGGAGAAGCTGGGGGCTACGAACTCTGTGCTAGGAGCAGAGACTAGAGTCTGGAGGGTCGGAGCGACATGTACCTAAACCCTATCTGGTATCTGATGTTTAGGGAACATGTTGATATAAACTAGAAGTCATGAGGGGAAAAGCTAACTTGATTCTAAGACTGGACCATGCATTATTCTACATGTAGTGCGTGATGAATACTAAATGACCATTAAATACAGTATTTCTCTAACATGGAGACGAGAAGGCTAGACAATGACGGAAACTATTGATGCAGTTCAGTAGCTTAGGAATGCAGAGGAGGAGGACTGAACTGATAGCAGGAACTATAACATACTTTTGGCAGACTCAGAGGCAGAGCCGGGGTGCACCGGGCACTGCGAGGCAGGAAGTAAGTGAAGGGTCGAGGATACAGGTGGGGGCTGTATCGCTCCTCAGCGAGGCTTTCAGGAGACAGGAGCTGAATCTGTGGTCCGGGCCCTTTTGAGGCCTGGAAACGGGGACTTTATAATGGAATAACGTGCACACTGGGAAACGTGGCAACATTACTTTACATAGGCCTAATATTCGTAGTATTCACGAGGACTGGAAACTAACATACCAGAGGTGGACACAACTGGAATTGCGTCTTTAATCAGACATGGGGAATAACATATGCATATCGGTCATGCACACATAACATATGATGGATGAGGCGTAGGGACACAGAACATGGCAAAATTTACTTTTCCACAGACCTCCTTACAGGCACCCAGAAGGAGTACGTTGCCGTAGTCCAGCCGCGATGTCACTAGGGCCTGGACCACTGACTTCTGGGTGTCTGGAGGCAGCATCCATGTGATCTTCCTCAGCCACCTGATGATGGTGGTGCAGGTGGCCGAGACCTTGACCACATGTTGTCTCATGGATAACTGATTATCAAAGAGGACCCCCAGATTGCGTGCTGAAGTTGCTGGGACTGGTAGAGGTCCCATTTGCTGAGGCCAATGTTGCGGGCCCCAGAGAGCGGAATCCGGCCCAAATAGGAGAAGCTCTGTTTTATCGCCATTTAGCTTTAGCTTGTTAGTCAGCATCCAGTTGGCGATGTCAGTGAGTCCAGAACAGAGAGAAGAAGAAGGGGAGTGCTGATTAGAGGAGAGAGAGAAAATAATTTGGGTATCATCAGCATAAGAAAAAATAGAAAGTCCAGCCTGTTCAGCAAGAAAAGCAAGAGGTCTGACATAAAGGTTAAAAAATAAAGGACTGAGAATAGAACCCTGGGGAACGCCATACGGGGAGTTGTGAACAGTGGACACAGAAGAAGGGGAGAAAACCTGGAAAGTGCGATGAGAAAGAAAGTCAGAGATCCAGGCGAGGGCGGGGCCGCGGATACCAACAGACTTCAAGGCAGACAAAAGGATGCCATGGGAGACGGTGTCAAAAGCGGCACTCAGATCCAAAAGGATGAGTGCCACTGTCTCCCCTTTGTCTACCTGGCGCCTGACTGAAATGAAATGACATGAAATCAAGTAATTGTACTGAGATGTGCTTTTACAACATTTACAAAGTTACTACCAAATAGCGCCCTCATGCCGATCCCACTTTTACTTGGAGCGATACCTCAGAAACAGAAATATTGAATTTAACACAAAATTAGGACAACAGATTGCTAAGTTTACATCACGTAACCTGTGTACTTTAGATACAGTCTGGGAATGTTGAAGGTCGCAGCCTGAAGCATGTTTGGATTTCCAGTTAACCACCATCCCATCCACCAGGTAAATAATTTCATAAAACGCTCACTGAGTCCTAATGTGTATTTTTTTGTTTTACTTGGTAAGTTTTCTGTTGCGCACAACACTCTGCTATCAGCGTCAAGGCGATTTACAACAAAGTACGTTATATCGCACCCATAACAGCCACTATTCATGCCCGCACACACTGCAACCCCTGCCGCCCTCGGAAAACCATCACCAGAAAGTGCTCCTCGGGTAATTAATTACCCAAATCCGCATGCCAACAGTTGCACTTCAATAACTTGACAGGAACCCTTGTCCCTCCCACATCCCTTCCCATTAATTCCCATTTGCAGAATTTTGCATATGTCGTTTTCTGCATTATAGTGCAGCCCGCCTAGCTTTCTGAGGGGGTTGCAGTCTTTGAAAGAACAATATGGGTGGTAGTGATTGTTTGCTGTACTTTTTTGCTTCACTCTATACATGCATTGCAGGGCTTTAAGTGGATTGGAAAAACCTGGGGGGTCTCTCAAAGTGGTGTGGCCAATGTAATTAAGCGCGTGGCTTAAAAACACATTTGCTAAAAATCTGTGCTTAGCATAGGGTGCCACCCGTCTTGTATTTTGCGGTTTCTTTTATTAGTACTCATAGCCAATAGGTCTCGATTTTGGTACCTTGTAAGTATGTAGTTATGCAGCACAATATCTTTGGTGCAACAACATTAACTGTTGCATGGTTAAATACTTATAAGGCCCCAAATGCGAGACCTATTGGCTATGCCAATGCTTGTTAAATTCTATGCTTGATGGGATCTGTCTGATTTCAGGGGGAAGGGAGTTTCAGAATCTCTGTGCAAAACCCGAGAAGGCTTGCTTGTAAGTTTCCTTTTTGCAGATTTTCTAGGTTTCAACAGTATGGTGCTAGTAGATCTACAAATGCCAGATAGCTCCAGTTTATTTTGCCAAGTGCCACAGGGTAGTGTGGTGTTGTCTTTTATGAGTCATACAGGCAATTTTTAACTCAATCCTCACCTCATATGGGAGCCAGTGTAGAGCCTGTAGATCTGAAGTGATCTAGACATATCTTTTGGATCAGAGTTAAGAGAGGCACGTAGAGGAGCCAATGTTGATCGAGGTAGGCCGCTGAGGGTTGCACTTCCATAGTCCAACCTGGAAATCAGAAGGGCTTGAACAACTGATTTGAAGTCATCAAGGGAAAGGAAGGGTTTTTATTTTCCTTAGGATATTATTTTGTTAGTTGGCTTCTTTAGTGGCCTTCTGATGTGCTCCTGCATGTTTATGTTCTTGTCAAGGGTTCCTAAAGGCCTCCTGGAATCTATGATGTGTGAAAGTCAGTTAAGTACTGATAGTTGCTTCATACATTCTCCGATATCGGAGGACTGTTTGGGTATGGCGATTAGGAAGAATTCTTTTTTGGGAGTATTTAGTTTGAAGTGGTTGTGTGTCAACAAGTTTTGAGTTTTTTTAAGAGTTGTGTTAACAGTCTGGATATCATGAGGTGGGAAGATTTTCAAGTAGAGTTGGGTGTCGACGGCATACATGTGTTAGTGGATGTTAGATAGGTTCAGAATTTCAGTTAGTAGCTCCATGAACAGGTTAAAGTGGTGGGGGCTGAGAGACCCCTAGTGTGACAGGTGAAGAATTGGAAAAGAACTAATTGACACTGAATCTGTCATCTGAAGCAGAGGAAATAGGTGAACCAATTCAGAACAGACCCAGATAGCGGCATCCTACTTTCCAGTAATTCAAGGAAGCTGTCATGTTTAACCGTGTCAAAAGCTGATGATAGGTCAAGGAGAACTAGAAGGCAGGATTCCTTTTGATCTGGCATTTTTAGTACATAATCTACTATGTGTGTTCCAGCTGATTCAGTGTTTTGTCCCTGTTGGAAGCCAGATTGGAATTGGTCTACCAGTTGGAATTGTTCTATGTGGTTGAGTAGTGGGAGGTGAACACAGTTCTCCAAGAGCTCTCTACCAGGGTCAGAATGTTAGTGATTGGGCGGATGTTGTTTAGGTGTGCCTGGTCTGCCATGGGAAGTTACCTGTCCAGACTTAAGGCATTCAGGGTTGGCGCCTTGACATAATGAGGCTTTTACTATCTTGGTCTGGATAGGGAGTATTGACAATTTGCACTCATTTAAGTAAATTGATGGCAAGGGGTCGTTGAAGTGGTTAGAGGGTTTCAGAGCTGTGAGCATTTTGAGAATGCCATTTTACTCATAGAATTTGAATGAGTAATTCATGGTGTTATTTTTGGAGAAATGCCCAGAAAGAGGTTGTGGGGAGGTTCAGATGTGGTGAGCCAGGAAGGTGCTCCATTTCTATCCTTAGTTCAATTTCACATTTGTTTGGTCTTTCCCAGGATGGAGGAAAAATCCTCGCAGTTTGGTTGCAGAATTGATTTACTAGGGGAAGCGTAGGTTGTCTATTCAAGTGTAATTAAACCAGCTTTCATAGTGTTTATAGTTTTATGGGTTCAACACTCAAATGGGGCCAGGGAGGCTTTGCGTATTTTAAGGCTGTGTAATGCAGTCTGAGAGGAACGTGCAAAGTGTGTATGACTGTTTGGCCGGCCCAAGAAGGGCACTTCAGGAAGGCACGCCACTCCTCTCCGTGCTCCGCCAGTCCCACCCCGTCCGAGAGTAACTGAACGCTATAGGAATAATAAAATGTTAATAGGGATAGTTATTATCATTTTATTTTTCCTTTTCTTCAGTGGAGCGATGCTCCTCCGCCGTAGTGGTGGAGCCACCACTGGGCAAGAGGTTGTTGCTGATGGCTATCAGATCATTTGGGTTAATATATCTTAAGCTCCTTTTCCAGTGATTAGGTTTCTTTGGTAGAGCCTTGTTAGTTATAATCAGTTCATTGATCTAGAAGGTGATTCAGTGGTGGTCAGTCCAATCACAGTGGACTATGGATTCGAGTAGATTGGCATTAGCCCTAGATATAATTAGTTTTAAGGTTGCACCCTTATTGTGTGTAGAAAAGTCGCAAATGTGGACCAGGTGGTGGTAATCTAGGAAGTATTTAAGGCTGTGCACTGCAGAGTCATTCTGGTCATTTCAGTGGAAGGTAAAATCTCCAAGTAAGATGTTTGTACCATTTTGTCCTGCATTGGTTGAGATGATTTCCATCATTTGTTCTAGGAATGTGATGCACATGCAGTCTGCATAAAGACCTGCTGTTGCTAGCTCTATCGATGCATAGTTATTTGCTTGAGGACAGAGCAATGGCTTGTTACTGTTTCAATGAGACCCTGCTATGAAGTATGCAGGTGATACCTCCCCGTAGTTTATGGAATTTATCTAATCTTGTGATGTCATGATTGGGGGGAGCTAGTAAATCAAGGATAACTGTGGGGGAATCATTTAGCCATGTTTGAGGAACAATTAAGAGGTCAAGTTCAAGTGTAAGGATGAGGTCAGCCATGTCTGCTGCGTGCCTTACTGCTTATCTGCAATTGAATTACCATGCATTTCAGGCGAGATATGGTGTCCGCTGAGGGAGTCTGGGTGATGCTGACTCGCATGAGGTTGGAGCTGTAAACAGCTCTGGCTTTGGGCCTAGGTTTTCAGTGTGGCTTTGGATATGTTCCAGAATGTGTTTCCAGAGGAAGTGAAATTATATGAGAGGAGGGAGTGAATGTCTCTGTCAGAAAGAGGAACTTTGCATCTAAAGGGCCAATTGGGGTCATTAGGGTAGGGTATGGTTCTCCAATTCAGGTGGGGAAAAGTCAGGATTGTAGAGATCAAGTTGGTTGGGGGGAGACGGAAGCCTAGTGCGGTAGCAAGTGTATTAGGCACTGTTGTGACTGGTCTTCACAGGAATCCTGTTGGGACATGTATTGTTGTTAAGCTCTATGGTTATGCTTATAATGTGTTGTAAGTCTGCCTTAACAAGTTGCAGGTCCAGTGTAAATATATAGCAACATATGGCAACAACAATCCCAACTCACCACCCACACTCACTATCTTATTCTCATTGGTGGTGGCAAAGATCCCCAACCACTCTATCTACCTGACCTGGCTGCTCTCTCCTCATGCAAGCCCTGTGACAGCACTGCCTCTCTCATTCCATTTTACCATCTACGTAGAGCAGGTGCCAAGTGAGAGCAGAACATTTTGCAGAAATGGGAATTGCCAGTTGGGCCACATGGTATTTTCCCATTCCAAGGAGCTGAAGTCGGAATGTCTGGCTTTAGTGGGATGATACTGTCCAGAATTGGTTAATCGGGCCCAGAGTGGGCCCTTGCTCAAATAACGCCTTGGTCAGCGACAAATGTGCCACCCTCCTTACTGCTGGTGAATAAAACTTGGCAGCACCCTTTTTCATAGGCCGGTCCCAGGTGGGCTACATCAAAGCAGTGACCTGCCTCTAACACATCTCTGCACCCCCCAGCTTAATAGGGGGTTAGAGTGAGATGGAAGGGCGAGGTAGGGGGCTGATATGGAGCTAAAAACAGCGACTGTAGCAAGTTAAAATGATTAGAAGCACTTTAAACGGAATCACTGAAGCTTAGGGAGAGGGGCATTGCATTTTCAGTACCTTTATGTTGACAGTTGATTTCGCCCCGTGAAGATTTGCGCCCTCGGCCTACACACAGCTTGGCCGCGCCGAAAGCTGGCCCTCCCGATCTTAACCCCTTCCCCTCCTGTTTCAAAAGGGACCTAAAACTCCATCTCCTAAACAAATACTTTCATAACCAACGTTAACTAACCTAGTCTTCTTTATCTGAGTTGTCTCCTCTCTCTCTGGACATTCATGGATAGGTGGCGCCTGACAATGTCACTCTCGCCTTTTCTTTTATTGCTCTCTCCCCCTCCGCTGCACTGCATATTTATTTCCCATGCTGTATTTTTTTCTGTGGTTTGCTTCCTTACTGCCGACCTACTATGTAATGCAATGTCCTTCTGCTGTTTACTGTGTGTATGTAAAGCGCTCTGATACTTACGGGTCAAGCTAACGCTATATAAAACTTTTAAAATTAAAATTAAAATTAAAAAAACTCTGTAAATTGTAATGAGGCCCTTAATTGCTTTGACGACCAGATGGAAGTTCATATTTAAGTCAAGTGCCTGGCAAATTCATATCGTTTTAAGTGTTTAAATTCTAAAGGAAAAAAAAGGGAAAAAATACTTTATTATCTAGGTCATATCTTCGATGGTTTGTTGGCTGGAGAGGTCATTGGCCTGCTGTGACGTCAGCCGCTGGCCACACTTGTTGCAGCAGAAGTACCGTCACTTTATTTCCTGAAACCAGACACTGTAGCGACAGCCTTTATTACGATATGAAGTTTATGACGGTCTTATAATGCACTCATAACTCGGGGACTGTACACAATGATGCAACTAAAACCTTGAAGCATGCGGGTATTGCTGCCTGGTGAAACATTTCCATCTGTTTGACCTGTCTACACGAAGCTTTTACAACCCCTTCATTATCAGCGTCATGTCCCAGTGCTGACAAGGGTGTGTGCAGTCAGATGAGCCTATGGTGTGCTATTATAGTGAGTAACAGAACAGAGACGCTTTAAGGCATGGGCAAAGTGGGCTCTGGCCCAGGGACCCAGACATTCAGAGGGCCCCCAGATAGAGCCAGCTCTGTTCTGCAGAGTCGTGCCCTGATGATCTTGAATAATTCTTAAACAGAATTTTGTAATACTGTTTTAATTTAATTTACCTTTATTGTGGGTGATGTCTAAGAGTTTATTACAGATATTTTACGGTGCAATGGTGTGTTTAGGTTTCATGCAACAGCCATAAAAAAAGATTTTTCAGAACAAAAGAGGACCTCACATATGAGAAATGGGAGGGTGTCACAGAAATTATTTGTAGTAATAATAGTGAGCTGATGGTGCGCTACAATATTCAAAACACATCAGTATCCCTGAATATCCGATCTAAACACATTTAGCATTTGGATGATTGTGCCTGAGCACTGTCAGTGACCTGGACAAAAAGGGCATGAAAGAGCTGAAACTGGATCATAAAATCAAAGCTGGTCCGAACAGGGTCCCCCAAGATGCGTTTGGCCCAGGGCCCCCAAAGTCATTTAGATGGCCCTGTAACAAAAGTGTCACTGGCCACCACACATGCGACCCATCGGGGTTGTGGTAGGAGTGAATGAGGTGTTGTACATTATGGCTAATTAGGCTCTAGTTACCAGGGTCGAATTGAGACATAAAATAGCACTAAGCGCTAAAGTAAAAGTGGCTCCCATTAGCCAATCAATAGCTGAAAATAGTGTTCCACATTTGGAAATCAAGGGGCATATGTGTCAGTTTGTGGTGCAGCACTGTGTCACCTCGCTGTGCAGTGAAACACAGGGAAAGGGCAGGAATGTGCCGCATTTGCTGAGCATTCCTGTCCTTGTCCCGGCACTGCCGCTGTTTTGGTTGCCTAGCGCCAATGCAGGCACCCTTGCACAAGGGTGCACAAGTGCCTTTTCTGAACATTTTGCAAACAGAACCAGAGACTACTATGGGACCACCGCATACCACAGACACTGCATTGCCAGACAGATTTAACTTGCTGGTTTGTCCACTTTTCAAAATACCCTCTGTTTTATCAGCGATTGGTTGGGCACAAACCATCTGAAACTTAACCCCGACAAGACCGAGCTGGTGCTTGTCGGGGGACCCTCCAATCCCTGGCATTCTTCCTTCTGGCCTGCCAGTCTTGGCAGCCCCCCTTGTCCCGTCAACTCAGCAAAAAGTCTGGGAGTTGTCATTAGTAACGACCTATCTATGACACCCCAGATCAGCGCTGTAGTTTCCTCCAGCCACTTCCAGCTCAGGAAAATACGTAAAATCTCTTGCCTACTTACCACCGACGCCCTTATTCTGGCCTTGCTTGCGTTAGTCATGTCTAGGCTTGACTAAGCAAACGCACTATACGTAGGCATTCCTGCATACCAACTCAGGAGACTCCAGTTGATCCAAAATCAGGCTGCCCACCTGATATATCATCAGCCCAGAGATCAACATGTTCAACCTCTTCTAAAAAGTCTCCACTGGCTTCCGGTTTCTGCCCGCTGTAAATTTAAGCTTGGTTGCATCATCTCCAAATCCCTCACTGGCCATAGCCCCTCCTTCATCTCTTCTTTGCTTCATCAGTATGTCCCTTCCCGCACCCTCCGGTCATCTCATATGGCTCTACTGTCTGTCCCTAGATTCAAGCGAAAGAAACACGGTGGCCTTAGGTTTTCATTTTTAGCCCCGTCTTTTTGGAACTCTTTACCTCTTCCTCTTAGGTTGTCCTCCCCCTATTCCAGATTCAGATCCTCCCTTAAAACGCACCTCTTCACTTAAGCGTATAATTAGTTGTTATCCTCTGTTATGTTATTTCTGTCTCTCCTCCTTGCTCTCTCCGTATAGCGCCAAGGAACCTAATGGTGTTAGCGCGCTCAATAAATTAATTTAACGTAACATAACCAAGTTCGTGTAGCCCTCTGTCAGATCCTGCCGGCAGCCCACCCCGACAACCAGAAAATTCAGCCAGAAAAAAAGGTTAAGTCAGAAGGTAAACTTTTCCCAGGGATGAAACTGGTCACTGTAGCCAACCCGTGCTGCATCGCGGTCAGCCTGAACTGTTTAATTTGATCTGGTCTATTGCAACAAATTACCAGAGGCTGACACTAGAAAACTCTAAAAGGTGTAAACATCATATCTCCTGTTGCCCTAATGGGATTTTTATCATTTTGGTGTCTAATTGCTCAGTACAATATATACTGCTTTTATAAATTGGAGTGGAATTTTCATTGTGTTGTATGTTAGACTTATTACCTCTTTTTTGTACTGATAAATGCCTTACACGTTTCCTTTGAGTTAATCCTCACTGCTGTACAGTACAGCTACCCAGGACAGAGCTAAGATTTAAATTAAAGTAACCCAACTGGACCTGATTCAGTATAATGGCAATATTACTTGGTGAGGTGTCTCAACAATTGCAACTCTTCAAAATGAGTTTTGCAAGCAAGTATGCAGATTTTGCATTTTATCGTACTATTTGTATAGCGCTCTTTGTGGGACACTGAAGTGCTTACATGCACAGTCATCTACACCACGTGGTTGGGAGCACATGGTTTCTGTTTCCTCCCAAACAGCTTCTACTTTCATTATTAGTAATGAATGTTATTTTAGGGTAAAGAAGAGACAATATAATGAAAGGAGACTAACCCTTCCTAGCAGATGTAATCATGACCGTCAGTGAAACGGTAAGAAGTGCTGCCTTTGGGCTGTCCAAATGGCTGTTTGATAGAGCATACTACATCACAGACACTACAGAAGAACATAATGTTGTTAGACCAGTCATCCTTAGGGTGCGCTTCCCCCAAACGTTTTGCCTGTCTACCTCACTTTTTGCTGATGTTTGTATTGGCCTTGGGACTCTGGGCACTTTACCACTGCTAATCAGTGCTAAAATGCATGTGCTCATTCCCAGAAACATGGTAATATTGGTGTATTCACAATTGGCATATTTAATTTACTTATAAGTTCCTAGTAAAGTGCACTATATGTGCCCAGGGACTGTACAATAAATGCTACCAGTTGGCCTGCAGCACTGATTTTGCCACCCCCTTAAATAGCCCTTTGTCAATTATCACCTGTGTTTCTGCAGGAGCGATAGGAAAGACGACAAAGCTAGATTCCAACTTCATCCCTCTTCCAGGACTGTCCAACAAAGTCAAAGCCAGTTGGCGTGAGATGGCGGTAAGAGGATAAGGGAAGAGAAAAGACGTGTCACACGGAGTATACCCAGGGAGGTATGGAGTGTGAAGAATATCTCTGTGTATTGCCTGCATACAAGGAAGAGAAAAATGCCTTAGACATATGTATAGCGCCTTTCTAAGGACATACAAAGCTACTGATACTTAAGACTATTAACTATTATATATATTGACTATGTGTGTAATTTCCCTCTTCCAAAATCAAGGAAAAAGACTGTGCACCCAGGAATAGTATACATTCTACATAAAGAAAAGAAAAGAGTAAATAGGTTTACAGTACAGCTAGGATAGTTAGAGTGTGGTATGAAAAGTAATGCAACATGCATTAATAGAAAGACCAAAAAAACATAATACAGTAATGTCCAAATACTGAAGAAAGGAGGGGCATGTTAGCAAGGAACCTCGTTAAAATTATCGCCATTTTATTTGCATGAAACTGCCGATAAAACAGCGATAATGGCCTTGCTAATATGCGTTATAGAATTCCTATAGAATCCCAGGTTAGATGTCCTGCACATCTAACCTGGGATTCTATAGGAATTCTATAACACATATAGTTTCCTGACGATAAAACGGCGATAATTTTAACTAGGTTCCTTGCTAATATGCCCCTGCGTCTCTTGTACTCTCCTACAACAGGCGAAAAAAAAAGTAACACAAAAATAGTGCTGGACTTTTATATGTCATCAAAGCTGAATTTTAGTTACTGTATAACCTAGTAACCTATCTATTGCCTTTCTTTTTCTATAGATATATCCAGCTTTCTACTGCAAAAAAAGGACAATATCTTCTATATCCATCAGGCACATTGTCAGATAAGTATACACTTTATACTTTTAAAATGCTAGCACCAAGCGCATTACAGCCATAGTTTGTAGACAAAAGTGCTTTAAATGTTCTTATCCTTTTTGTCTCGCCATAGGAATTCCAGGATTGCCGTACAACCAAAACCAGCAGGACTTTGGAAAAATACCGGCGAACAACTGTCGAGCGCTACAAACGATGGGGCATATTATCAAGGACCGTTGTTAAAATTATCGCCGTTTTATCGGCAGGAAACTGCGGATAAAACAGCGATAATGGGCTTGATAATAAGGCCCTTATTAATTCCCATAGAAGCCCCTGTTAACACAAGAACATGGGCTTCTATGACAATTAACAAGGGCATATTATCAAGCCCATTATCGCCGTTTTATCGGGACTTTCCTGCCGATAAAACGGCAATAATGTGAACACCGGTCCTTGATAATATGCCCCGATGTGTCTATGAACCCGGAAGCAGAAATAAGAGTATCCTAAGGTCGGAAAAACACATGCACGTCTGTTAGAACGCAAAACGATATTCCACCGGGAAGCCCAGTTATATGCTGGTGGTACTCTGCCCCACCTCAGATATGGCCGGGAGCAGAGCTGGACCAACACCATTTAAACATTTCTTAGGCCTGCCACTGCAGAGCCTATATGTGCAGTTTCACTTGGCATGTACAACCTTTTGCCAAGCCTGTTTTTTGCCTGCTTTTTTTGGCTGTTTTTTGTGCAAGATGTGTCCATAAGCCAACTTTTTACTCAAAGACTTATTTTGCACCAAACAATGTAGGAAACCAAAAGAATTGCAAACAACAGTCACTTGCATTCTGTTTTTCCCATATGTTCATGGTAAATGTTTATCAGGAATGGCATGTTCATGAAGGGATTGTAGTGCACAGTGGCGTAACTGCCTTATTTCTGGAATTTTGTGTGTCTAGCTTAATACGAAAATCCCTAAAATGTATTGAATTACTTTACCATAATTTCAATTACATCCATGCCTAGTTAGAATGAGATCTGAGTTGCAGAGAGAAAGAGATGAGAGTAAAACAAGGTAAAAAGAGAGCAGTGGTGGAGAGGCTTGATATAAAAAAAAATGGCTAAGAGTCTGATTTAGATCTTGGTGGATGAGGTACTCCATCACAATGGGGACGGATACACGTCCACCAAAATATAAATCCCATTATGTCCAATGTAATTTATATTTCAGCAGGTGGGATGTCCGTACCCGTTGTGACTTAGTAACCCATCCGCCAAGATCTAATCAGGCCCTAAGGAATCTGAGAGAGACGAGATACGAAGAGATGAGGTAGTAAGTTCAATGTGAGGAATGAAGTAGCAAGAGTTTTAAGGATGAATGGTGAGATACAGTACAAGCCTGAAAGTCCCATTGTGTTACACATAAGTCACCCCTAAGTAAGGCCTTAGGTAGCCCATAGCAAAACACACAAGATGATGGACGGAATATTGCACAATGGCAAAACATTCACCCCCAGTCACAGATCTGGGTTTAATCCATCGTTATTTTGCTCACCAAGCCATCCCAGTTCAGACATGGCCATATGCAAATCAGTCTTGACCCTGTGCCTCATGGGAACAGTCCAGCCCGAACTGCCAAGCCATGTCTTCCCTGGATCTTAATCAAGCATCCTAGGACCGGTTTCTGGCTATCAGCCGTCTTCAGCCAAGATAGCTTAACTTCAGTGGGTTAGTGAGCACAGGACCCACGTCTAGGCATACCCTTGCCACAGAGGGTGAACAGCAAAACACACAAGATGATGGGCGGAATGTTGCACAATGGCAAAACATTCACCCCCAGTCACGGATCTGGGTTTAATCCAACGTTAATTTGCTCACTAAGCCACCCCAGTTCAGACATGGGCATATGCAAATCAGTCTTGACCCTGTGCCTCATGGGAACAGTCCAGCCCGAACTGCCAAGCCATGTCTTGCATGGACGGGAATCAAGCATCCTAGGACCAGTTTCTGGCTATCAGCCGTCTTCAGCCAGGATAGCTTGACTTCAGTGGCTTAGTGAGCTATCCTTGCTGAAGAGGGCTGAAAGCCCAAAACCGGTCCTAGGATGCTTCTTTCCAGTCCAGGGAGGACCTGGCTTGGCAGGTCGGGCTGGACTGTTCCCATGGGGCACAGGAGCAAGACTGATTTGCATGTGGCTGGGTTCAAACTGGAATGGCATGGTGAGCAAAAAACGATGGATTTAGGCCTAGATCTCTGTTAGAAACGGGACCCCCGGCCGGCCAATGCTCACGCCAAGGTCAGTCAGGGATCACCATTTCTAAGTCAGGGCAAGGGAGTTACACACCAAGATAACCCCTGCTCACCCTCTAGGTAACGTGACGCGAGCAGCAAGGCTAACCTCGGAGGCGATGTGCACCCCAGCGACAACACCCTAGGCCCACCACATAGGAAACTCCACACAAGGTTATATAAAAATAGCCTTTGTATTATAATAAAAACACATTAGATAAGACACACACTTTACAATGTACCAACAGGCACGGGCAAGATTTACAAGGGATTATGTACAGGACAGGGCCACCTGGACCACTGTCAGGGGTATGCACTTTTTAGAAATAATACTTGTAGGTATAACACTTAGCACATAAACATATAATGAATGTAGCACACAACCAGGACTACTGGTAAAGGGTAAATACCTCCTACGCAACCCTAAACACTGTAGGAAAATCACGCAGGGAACTAGGACCTTATCATCAGGACCTATGGGAGGAAAACCATCACCTAAGCAAGTCACATTTAGCAAAGGGAAGGAAACCTAAAATAATCACCTAAGCAAGTCACATTTAGCAAAGGCAATAAAACATCAACATTCCTCTAAGCAGGTCACTTTTAGCAAAGGGGAATAAAAGCATAAAGAATCACCTAAGCAGGTCACTTTTAGCAAAGGTGATAAAACATAAACAATTACCTAAGCAGGTCACTTTTAGCAAAGGTAATAACAAACAATCCTCTAAGCAGGTCACTTTTAGCAAAGGGGATAAAACATAAAGAACATTGCACATGGGGCATTAAAACACATTCCGAGGTGCAGGTAGAACATTTGCGCAGGAATCAAATTAGCAAGTAAATCACAATGCGCCGGGTGCATGTAGCACAACACTAGAATTGTCCCTCAGGCTAACTGGCCTTGAAAGGGGTGAAATGCCCTGAGTCTCAATGTCAGGGAAGGCTGCGCAGGCAGCCAAGAACACAAAGCCTAAACGTAGCAACTGTCCACTAAGTGCTGGACAGTTGTAAATAATGCTGGGCAACGTTGGAGCCTCGTGGGCTCACGAACACAGGTGAGGGCAAGTACTGCGTGGGAGCCTCGGGGCTCTGACCACACTCGTGTCCCCAAGAACCTCTCAGGGCTCGCAAAGCAAATAGGCACTAAAGAGCTTCAGCGCTCTACACAATAACTGGCACCCAAGCCTCTCTCAGGGCTCAAGAACAATATGGGCGCAGAGCCTCTCGGGGCTCGAAATATACAAATTGCCCCCAGGAGCCTCGGGGCTCCTAATCACAAAATGCGGGGCTGCTGGACTCCTTCGTGGACTCAGGAGGGACGTCGGAGCGGCCCTCTGCCAACTGGGGCCACTCGGGAAACAAAGAGAAACGGCCCCCTCACTCACCGGGACTTCTGCAGGGTGGAGACTCCTTCCCCCGTCAGCGGCATCGGTAGGCGGGAGAGCGCCTCTGGGCAGACTCGCGGGTGCAGCGGGCGAGGCTCCTACTCTCAGGGGCCTCGCTGTGGACAGGACAGCTGCTGCACGCCCTTTCTCGCTCTGCGGCTGCGGGGCGGGACTTCAGGCCGGGTCGCGCTCCAATTGGCCGGCCGGCCAACCACTTCCGGGTCGTCGCGGGCAGCGCGGCGGCCCGTTTAGGCAGGCAGGCGTAATTTAAATCTCAGGTGAGGTAGGCACTCGCTCTGCCAAGAAATCGGCAAAACTGGTCCGATGCCGGGTGGGCACCGGCTTTTGTAAATAAAGCGCTCCTAAGCGCTACAAGCAAGAATCAAGCGCTCCTAAGCGCTAGAAGCAGGACAGAGCGCTCCCAGGCGCTGGGGACAAAATAATTTACAACAAGGGGTGGTGATGGACAGAGTCTCTGAATTAAGCAGAGTACTCTCACCCAGTCAAGAGATCAGGGCTAGATCCAACACCGTTTTTTAGCTCATTGCACCATCCCAGTTTCAGAACCTGGCTGTATGCAAATTAGTCTGTCCCTGGCCCAGTGCATCATGGGAACAGGGCAGACCAGACTACAAAAGCCAATTCTTACACTGGGAAGGAAACAAGCTTCCGGGGACCGGTTTCTGCCATTTTTGTAGCTTGTCTCCTTTCTGGTGAAGAATTGGCTTGGTAGTTTGGTCTGCCCTGTTCCCATGATGCACTGGGTCAGGGACAGACTAATTTGCATATAGCCAGGTTCTGAGCTGGGATGGGGCAGTGAGATATATAACGGTGATGGATCAAGCCCTGATCTTTGGACTGGGTAAGAGTGGTCTGCTTAATTCAGACACTCTGTTCATCACCACCCCCTTTTCTGTATCGGGGACAAAATAAAGCGCTCCACGGCGCTAGCAGGCAAATAAGCGTTCCCAAGCGCTAGGGGCATGAAATAAAGCGCTCTCAAGCGCTAAGTAAAAGTAAAGCGCCCCAGCGCTAAAGAGAGCACAAAGTCCAGCAAAGTTCTTCAGGGAGGCAGGGGGGCAAGGTTGGGCCCAGAACCAGCTCACTGGGTCTCCAGGCAGGGAGACAGTCCAAGTGGCGGTCCTCCTGGCCCCAGCAGCAGCAACAGCCCCCTCTGGCAGGATCCAAAAGTAGAACAACTTCTGTGGGGACACAGCCCCATTTTTATACTAAGAAATCCTTTGTTTGGAGATGCAGGGTGGGAGGAAAGCCAGTTGCAGCTGGTTTGGGAGTACCCTGGATGGCCCAACCACCCCTTTCATTCACTGAGGAATCTAGGGTCGTTAGACACACCACAGGGGGGGTGAGCCAGCATTGTGTGGGGAAAACCCCAGCCCATCAAGGAACCAGGTGCAGCCCTCCCCATCCATCAGCATGCTGATCTCACACTCACCACCGGGCAGACCCATCCAGACTTCCTGGAGCCTGGCATGCCAGCCAGCTCCAGCCAATCACGCTCCAGCACCCTTACTGCACACACACATCAATGTCCAGAGGTAGCACTTCCCTACTAGACACATACAAGCCGCACATACCATTGCGCAGCATTCATTCTCACGAGTTCACACATACCAAACTCGAGCCTGCACTCCCTACACATCAGGAACTAACATGGACACACACATTCCCCATGCATTCCTATGGGAGGGCAGGCCAGTCATACTACACGCACGCACTTTACCCTGGGACACAGGGAAAAAGTGCGCAGAGACCCAAAAATCACTAACACTGGGTCACAAATAAAAGCAAAAAGATTAGGGGTGAACCTGCCCTAAGGGCCAAGTCCATCAATCTCTATACTGGGGTGAATGTATGACATTGTTCTGTATTCTGTCCATCAACTGTTGTTTTTGCATTTGTCACCCTGAGTGGGACGGGTATGCTCAGACATGAGTCCCGTGCTCTCTATGCCACTGGAATTCAGCTAACCTGGCTGAAGAGGACTGAAAGCCCGAAACCGGTCCTAGGATGCTTGTTTCCAGTCCAGGGAAGACCTGGCTTGGCATTTCGGGCAGGACTGTTCCCATGGGGCACAGGGTCAAGACTGATTTGCATATGGCTGGGTTCAAACTGAAATGGCATGGGGAGCAAAAAAATGATGCATTTAGGGCCAGATCTCTGTACTGGGGTGAATGTATGACATTGTTCTGCATTCTGTCCATCAACTATTGGTTTTGCATTTGTCACCCCGAGTGGGACGGGTATGCTCAGACGTGAGACCCGTGTTCTCCATGCCACTGGAATCAAGCTATCCTGGCTGAAGAGGGCTGAAAGCCCGAAACTGGTCCTAGGATGCTTGTTTCCAGTCCAAGGAGGACCTGGCTTGGCAATTCAGGCTGGACTGTTCCCATGGGGCACAGGGTCAAGACTGATTTGCATATGGCTGGGTTCAAACTGGAAGAGAATGGTGAGCAATAAAATGATGGATTTAGGCTCAGATCTCTGTACACGGGGTGAATGTATGACATTCTTCTGCATTCTGTCCATCAACTGTTGTTTTTGCTTTAGGTAGCCCATAGGGCAGGGCACTCAGTAAGTGAAAGGCAGGATATATATATTTTTAGTTATCAATGTTCTGGTGGAGAAATACGCCCACATATGTATTTTTACTACTATAAGGCCTACCCCTCTCATAGGTTAAAATTGGGGATTCCTTAATATACTTATTAAGTGTAATTCCTGATTGAGAAGGTGTAGAGCTGTCATGTTTGGTACCAATAGACTTGTGAAGTTGTATTTATGATAAGAACTTTAGAAACAACACATTTAGGAAATTGGAATTTTTTATGCTCTTAACCCCTGTGTGCCTGCTGCCTGTCTCCAATACACGTCTGTGATGGGTGACAGCCATGCCTTGTGCATTCCTTCGAGACAGTTACACCACAAAGGGAAGTTAGGTTTGCATGATGAGCCACTCACATCCTAATGGGTTATCCTGGGGCAGGATGGAAGAGAGGAGCTGACACATACACCAGAATGGGCTGTGTACTGCTCACATTCAAGGGACTGCTTAACCTCCTGGAGGGTGTCTGTAGCAAAGCCAGGCAGGGAGGACCTCTGTGCACTTCAAAGCCCATCTTTGAAGTCATCCCCCCTTCAAAAACAATACTGGGTATAAGTACTGACTCTCAGACACCACCACTTTAATACACTTCTGGACCTGTGGATAAGCTGCCAGGAAGAAGGACTGCTGTGCTGCTCAAGGACTGCCACTCCGTGAGACTGCTGCTCTTGAAGAACTGCCTTTCTGCCATGCTGACCTGCCTGCTGCCTTCTAGCCTGTCTGCCTGGTTGAGAAGGACTGGACCCACACCACTTGAACTGAGAGTGATCCTAGGGTTTGTCAGATTGCCTCTTGTTCTGCAGTCTCAAGGACAGAAAAGACTTCCTTCAACTGTACAACAGCACTTGGACTCTTCCATCTGTGAGTCATACCCTGCCAAGTGATGCCAATCCAGTACTGGGCCCTTGAAAGTGGGTTTTCATGTGCTGACCCAGCAGAATCCATGTATTGCCAATGTTGTGCTTGTTTGAACTGATGCATGTCCTACAGCACCGTTACATCGCAGCTTTGAGGACATCGCTGGATTCAGCGGCTCAACAACAACATATCAGCTTCATCCAAATGTTTGCCAATGATGCATCTCTGACTGCGCAGCTTCGAAGAAACGCTTCGCTTACATCGCAAGGGATCAGTCCTGACACATCGTCTCCTCTGCTCCCGCATCGGATCTCCGATGCATCCTCTATCCAAGGTACTTTTGGAGCCGGACAAGGAGGTCCCTGTGGCCATCGCCACGCTCCATCGCGGTCAGCCTGAAATTTAAGATTTGACGCGTCAAGCCCGACCAGATAGCCCGGGTTGCTGCTACATGTCTCCATGTTTCTAGGCACTATGTTTCAAGATGTTCCTTAAAAATTCATAACTCATGTTCTACTTATTGGATTTCTGTTGTTTTAGTCTTGTTCTGTTCAATAAATTAAGCTCTATTCTTGTAACCATGTGTGGATTATTTTTGTGTGGTGTTTTCACTGTTTTGCTGTTTCAAGTATTGCACAAATACTTTAAACATTGCTTCCTAAGTTAAGCCTGTCTGCTCTGTGCTGAACTACCAGAGGGTATGCACAGGTTCATTTATGGTATGCATTTGACTTACCCTAACTAGGATTGTGGTGTATAGCTCTGCCAGCTAGAGACTTACCTTCTAGCAATTCTCATACAATTAATTAATTATACATGAAAAGGACAGGACAATAATGAGAACATTATAGTGTGAATAGTGAAGATGAGGGTGAAGGGCGGTAGAGATAGAGATTAAGCTAAGATAGACAGTTGTAGAGAGGTAAGTCTAGAGAGATGCAAGGTAGAGAAAGGGTAGAGAGGCATAATGAGAAGTGATTTGTGGAAATTAAATATAGATCAAGTAATTAGAGTGTTGAGTCAAAGAGAATTTTAGGTTAAAGGAGTGAAAGAAAGTAGTGAAAATGCTTAACATATTGCCTAATTTGCATACTTATGCAAAATTACACAAAGTTCATATCTGTTATTTTGTGTTATATTTTAGCGCAAGATGCATCCTTGAGCCAACTTTTTACTCAAGGACTTATTTTGCACTAAAAAATGAGGGAAACCAAAAGGATTGCAAACAACAGCCACTTGCATTCTGTTTTTACCGTATGTTCATGGTAAACTTTTATCATGAATGGCATGTTCATTGTAAATTTTTTGCATGAAGGGATTGTGGTGCACAGTGGCATAATGGCCTTATTTCCGGAATTTAGTGCAACTAGCACAATACAAAAAATCATAAACTGTATTGAATTACTTTGCAATAATTTCAATTTCATCCATACCTAGTTAGAATGAGATCCGAGTTGCAGATAGAAAGAGATGAGTAACGAGGTAAAAAAGAGCAGGGGTGGAGATGCTTGGTATCAAAAATGGCTAAGGGTCTGATTAAGATCTTGGTGGATGGGTTACTCCATCACAACAGGGTCAGATACCTGTCCGCTCAAATATAACCCCATTATATCCTATGGGAGGTATATGTCGGCAGACGGGATGTCCATACCCGTTGTGACTTAGTAACCCATCTGCCAAGATCTAAAGCAGGCCCTAAGGAATCTGAGAGAGATGGGATACGAAGAGATGAGGTAGTAAGTTAAATGTGAGAAATTAATTAGCGAGAGCTGTAAGGACAAATGGAAAGGTACAGAGAGGGGTGAAAGAAAAGTAGAAAGAAGTAAGATAACGAGAGAGATAAGGTTGAGAGAGAGGTGATTAGAGGTGAGGTGGAGGCAAAGTTGTGTGTTGCAAAAAGAGGGGTGAGGTAGCATAAGAGGTGATGAAGAGTGTGGGATAGAGATAGGCACAGATTTGAAGAAAGAGATGTTAGGTTGTAAAAACGTTAGAGAGAGGTGGGAAGAAAGAGTTATATTTGTGAAAGAGGTGAGGTAAAGTGAGTTGAAACAGAGGGGAGTAGGCACAGAGATGTAGAGAGTGGTTGAGATAGCTGGAAATATGGACGTCTGTGGTAGAGAGAGCTCAGCCTTGACTTGAGCTGTGCTTCAAGCTTCACACTACCAGAGGTATTCATAAGACCCAACCATTCTTTTACTGAAGTGTAAACTAAATGAATGGGCCAGAGGAAAATTAAAGTAATGTATCAGTTCCCCTGGGAACCTTTGTCAATTTATTGTGCCAAGTACATAAAAGTTAAATGACAAATCTGAGAAAATATACTAAATTCTTTGAAAGGACTTAGGGTTTATGCTAGGCTCAGGCTAGGTTGACCCAGAAATACAAGACAGAGGATTAAGCTTGAAAGTAGCATCATTTAAGGTTTGTACCCTCAGATATGGAACCAGTCTAGCTCCACATAGCAGAAAACTGTATCTAGTAAATCTTCTGCAAGTTGAATTCATTGAGCAGAAGCCCTTGGCAAAGCAGTAACATTATAGATCACCATCTCCTGCTGATCTCAGAATGGTAGAGTTGTGAGTAGATATCGGCTGGACATATCCTTCCAGAAACCTCCAGTTGACGCCCTCTAATTTCCCTTCATGGATTGGAGTGCAATTGAAAGCAGGAAAGAAGATCTAAATGGGTCTATTTTCCAGACCCTTGGTAGTTGAACCATTAGTTAGTTAGTTGCTGGATATAAATGATGAAACTTTGACCTCTCATAACTGTGCCTCTGAATAAGCTATTTTAATTTTGATTTAACGTTTGGGAGTTTTCCTCCTAGTCTGTGAGAGACCCAAAATGTGTTCCTACCAGAGTTGATTGAACATGAATATTAAGGTACTATAGAGACAGAAATAGCATATAATATGTGCAGAGGTACTTGGTTATCAAAAACCTTTTACATTTTAAAAACATTACCTGAGACAGTACCAGGAAAAGAGGAGAAAAGCCACATAACACAAAAGCATACGTCCAGAGGGATGTGACTTTGTACGGGGAACAGCGTTTACAACGCAACTTTTACCACGCACCACCTTTACAACGCAGGTATTACAACGCAAGTCGTTACAACGACTTGCATTGGGGGGCGCTGTTGGATAGGAAATGGATTAATTTTCTATCCAACACCTTCCCTACTATCCACGGGGACTGGAGTTGGAATAGAAAATTAAACTATTCCACTATCCAGCACCCCCCAACGCACATCGTTGTAACGACTTGCATTGTAATACCTGCGTTGTAAAGGCATGCGTGGTAAAAGCATGCGTTGAAACGTCATACAGCCCTTTGTACATATGCCCTTACTTCACAGAGCACTAGTAATCAATATTTGAGACCTTACAGTTACTACCAGTGAACTGACAGTGTTAGGGAAGAACCGTACCCCATGTATGAATCTTCACTTGATCAAACATCACGTTACATCTCAGAGGCACTAAAGTGATGGCTATTTCATTATGCCGAATCCTAGATTCTTGATCCCAGTCCCTATTGTCCTATTGGATGGCAGTGTGCTTTAAAGCTATGATGTTATACGGTATTGTACATTAATGGACCGTGTAATTTTAAGCTCTACCTTCTATATTTTATATATATCCATTTATGTGTGATCCATACATTCAAAAGTGTGTTTAACTTGCACTAGTCAGTGCTCCTTTTAAGGAGAATTGCAGTAGGTCATCACTTTAGATGTTGAGAAGATCATACATAACTGTACTAAACAAAATGATAATCAAAATCATATTTCCTGATTCAATTACACTTAATCATAGCCGTTTGATAGCTAAGGAATATGCTGAGTATTTCACATTTCATAGTTTGCTAGTGTCACATTTCTCCTTCCTTTGAAGCTATGTTATCAGGTTCCTCTTTATCTAGAGAAAGGTTTATTGGTATGTATTAGACTGATAGTGAGGCCTAGGAGGAGAACGCTGGCAGCAGACGTGAAGAGATGACAGAGAATGGAGCCTCCAGTACCCAGTGTGCTAAGATGTAAACCTAAAAAATGAGCAGATTTGTACCTAATTGTGTGAAAAGGGACTTTGGGGAGTCTGCTGGTACTCAGCAATGGCCTCTTCTGACACTGACACGGACGAATAGGTATCACGGCAGTCGGAGCACTGGACACTTTTTCCAGCCTCCCCGTCGCAGCTTTCGAGGGAGCACCACCTTCATAATTTGGGGATTGGGGATGAGTACTAAGAACTTAGGTACCCATCAGCGCTAAACCGCGCAACAGCTTGAAGATTAAGGTATTACAGGTCCATGGGCTCCTTGCCCAGCACCTGCTATTCTATTTATTTATGGCCATCTTAGTAATACTTAACCCTTTTTCTAGTCTGACGAAGCACCTATGGATCCGGTAGGGCCCAACAGGGAGCGCGAAACATGTTGACCTAAGAGAAATATTTACACTTGTTCACCAGATCACTTGTCCTGTGAGTAGTGGCTAGTAGTACAACCACTCCTCTTATTTGCTTTTAGATGTTTTCTCCAGGACCCACCTCTTTTAATTGATCATACAGACCCAACAATAAACTGACTGCGGGTACTGTAAGACCATTTTAACTCATCACATTTTTCCATAGGCCCCTATACCCACATGCACAACTGCGGCATCTCCTTTAAAAGATCTCCATCAAAGAGCCCCTTGGTGGGGCCCATGAGGGACTGCAGGGCCACCCACACGAGGAGCAAAGCCCTATGATGATAATTGACACTCGCAAAGGTGTCTGAGGGCACTCAGGACAACAGGAGATTTTCTCTCACCTCACCCTGTGGGACGCCACAGATGATCTCGATGGATTTCGAGCGGAAGGGTGGGAGGCGGACGCTCTGGGTTCTGCCGGAGAGGAAGGATGTGGTCCAGGCCAGGGCCTTCTCTTGAATTCCGGCGTCATGGAGGCGTGCTGATAGGGTGCGATGGCAGACTGTATCAAAGGCTGCTGATAGTTCCAGGAGGATGAGGGCGGCTGTTTCTCCTTTGTCCATCAGGATCCTGATGTCATTGGCGGCGATGAAGGCGGTCCCGGTGCTGTGGTTGCTGCAAAAACCGGATTGGGAGGGGTCCAGGATGTTGTTGTCTTCGAGGTAGCGGGTTAGCTATTTGTTGACAATCTTCTCTGTCACTTTTGCCGGGAACGGGAACAGGGAGATGGGCCGGAAGTTCTTGAGGTCCTTGGGGTCCGCCTTGGGCTTCTTCAGAAGGGCGTTGATCTCAGCGTGCTTCCAGCTTTCCGGGAAAGTTGCTGTCTCGAAGGAACTGTTGATTGTTTTTCGGAGGTGGGGCGCAATGGTTGTGCTGGCTGTGTTGAAGACGTGGTGAGGGCAGGGGTCAGATGGGGATCCGGAGTGGATGGAGTTCATGATTTTGATGGTGTCTTCGTCGCTGATGTTGGACCAGGCGGTCAGGTGGCTGGTGCGGGTGGTGGTCGCAGGGGTGGTGGACTCTGTTGTGGGTGCGGGGGTGTCAGAGTTGAAGCTGTCGTGGATGTCGGTGATCTTGCGGTGAAAGAAGGCGGCAGGGAGTCGCACAGGTCTTGTGATGGTGGGATGTCGTTGGTGTTGGAGCTGGGGTTGGAGAGTTCTTTCACGATGCTGAAGAGCTCTTTAGTGTTGTGTGCATTGTTGTCTAAGCGGTCCTTGAAGGCAGTCTTCTTGGCGGTCCTGATGAGGTGGTGGTGTCTGCTGGTGGCGCTCTTGTGCGCTGTGTGGCTGTCTGGTGCTTGGTCATGGAGCCATTTCTTCTCCAGCATCCGACAGGTGCGCTTGGAGATCCGGAGGTATTCGGTGAACCAGACGGCTTTCTTGTTGGTGTGGTTGGTTGTGGAGGTCTTGAGAGGGGCGAGGGTGTCGGCGCAGTCGTTGATCCACTGTTTGAGGCTGGTCGCGGCGGTGTCTGGGTCGGTGGGGTCGGCGGGTGGTCTCAGGGCGAGGGTGGTAGTCAGTTGGTCCTTAGTGATCTTGCCCTAGCAGCGGCATGGTAGCTGTTGGGTGCGGTGGTGTGTGGTGGCTTTCCTGAAGGTGAAGTGGACGCATCTGTGGTCGGTCCAGTGGGGTTCGGTGGTGTGGTTGAAGGAGACGTGGGGGCTGGCGGAGAAGATGCGGTCCAGGGTGTGTCCGGCGGCGTGGGTGCAAAAGTAAATAATACCAGCGGAAGATTCTGGAAAATGGTGAACACCCTCCAGAACCCAAGAAGCCCAAGCACTAATTCTCATCTTACTGAAGATGCTTGGTCCAAATACCTTCTGGTTCATTTTAACACTGCATCAATGATGTCCATCACGAGGCAACCAGACCATGAGAGCGAAATCCAAGCGTGTTCCCTACAATCGGACACTACTTCACTGGCCTTCACTAAAAAACAAATTATATGTAGGATAGCGAATGGAAAGACAGAGGGGGCACCGGGCCCCAACGGGATCCCTCCCACTCTGTACAAACGAAACCCGGAATACTGGGCAGCGGCATTATTCCCATTGTTCAAACAGATCACAGACACCAAAACAATTCCAGCCTCATGGAAAGGCTCTATAATAGCTCCAATTCATAAGAAAGGTAACACAAATGACCCAAAAAATTACAGACTTGTTGCCTTATTCGACAACGAGGCCAAATATTATGCTGGTCTTCTACGCTGTGATCCCCATCACCCAGACAGGTTTTCACAAACAAATGGGAACAACGTCAAATATTTTGGCATTATCACTTTTAATAGACGCTGTTAAACTAGCCAATCTGGCTCTTTACGTATGTTTCATTGATTTCAATTCAGCGTTAGACAACATCAACAGAAAGCTATTATGGGAGAAGCTGGCAAACAGGAAAATTCCATCAACCCTACTATCACAGTTTATGTTACTACATATGGGCACGTGGGTACAAGTCAAGTTCGGATCAGGAGACCATATGTCAAGAAAAATACGAACGACCAAGGGCCTCAAACAAGGGTACATGTTAGCGCCGACATTATTCAACATCTTCATGTCTGACCTTTCACAGAAACTCAACAAAAGTAACTCTCACGCCCGAGCTTAGGCGGTCTTACCCTCTCAAACCTGATGTATGCTGATGACAATGTGCTGATCAGCCGAACGCTGATAGGGCTACAACATCTAATCAGTACAACATACAATTACTCGACAGCGAACAGCCTAAGCATTAATCTCTCAAAAACAAAAACTATGAGAATAAACGCTAAGACATCCACACCAAAGTTTTGCTGGCAAATGGGAGGATTCACACTCGAAACTGTGGAGGAATACAAGTATTTGGGCATAATCGTGGACAGACAAGGGTCATTTCAACAACAGAAGGAAGCAATAAAACAGAGAGGAATTAGCACAGCGATCGCGCTAAGGAGCCTCAAAATGAAAGCAGTCAGCCGTAGTTTCACCCCACTGCAACAAGTCATTCAGGCAAAATTAACATCAGTCATTACTTATGGGAGCAAATGCCTCTGAGGGAGGGACGTCCAGATATTGGACAACACTATAGCTAAGGCCATGAGAATGATATTCAACCTGCCTAATTACACCCCGCAGGCACAAATAAGGCTCAAAATCGGCCTGAGGAACCAAAAAGTAAAACGAATGGGCGCCTATGCAAAAAGATGGCATAAAATCCGGAGAGGAGAAGACTCAAGCTTGAATTACCACCTATGGAAGGAGATAGAAAGAAAAAATCATTGTGCAAAATATCTAAAGCACTCCATAGAATCATTAGAATTACATGAAGCCTGGAAGAGCATCGGGTCACATAACATCTTCAAACAGCTAGTAAATAAATCAGTAAGAATAGTTTTGCTAATAGAGCCAATAGGGCTCATGACTGGACAGTCATCCAAACTATACCAGCAGCTCCTGCCACAGCTACTTAGGAGTCGGGTTCGCTCAGCGTACAAAGGAGAGGTTTATACGCCTACGGCGGGGCATACTTCCATCACAAAACCACCTTCCCCCATGGAAAAGGCCCCAAACGACAATGAATTGTCGTTTATGTGGGAATTCAAAAGAGGACATCCTCCATTTTATATGTTATTTGCAAAGGTCTGGAAAAAGAGCGGAAACATCATCTAAAACCGTCCCTAAAGAAGTGAGGAATAAGAACATGCCGGCAGGCGGTCAAGGCATGCTTTGAGGGCAAAAACATCCAATTAGCAAGCCATTTTGTCAAATTTCTGGAAAAAGGAGAAAAAACAGAATGACAGAAGGGAGGGACCGAATGAAGCAAACCCATGCGGCAAATACAATTTATTTACTCATTCAGCACGGTCAAGGAACAATCCCCTCAATACCTTAATGCAAGTTTGCACGTAACAAAACAGCAGAAGCGGTCTGTAACAAGCCGTAAAAAAATCCCACGAAAACCTTTTTTCCAAGCGTCATTCCAATTGGTATTTAATGTATTATATGTTACTGATTGCAATTGTTTTAATTACCGGAGCAATAAAGATTACTTACTTAGTATAAGTTACACCTTTGAAGTAACTCTACTCCAAAGTATAACTTACACTCATATTTTGAGGCTTGTTAAAAAGTAGTAAGCTGCCTCAAATATTTAAATAACTCAAAAGCGCATAGCCTACAGGCCCTTCCATTCGATAAAAGAATGTAAGTTACACTTTTTGAGTAAATATACATTCAGATTTTGTGAATAGCCAAAAAAGTAAATTTTAAAAAAGTATTGAATCAAACCTTTACTATGTAAACATGATTGTGTTTGGGGTTGCATCTCAGCCAGACTAGGAGCTGTGTCATTATCTTTTGTGTATATATGTTACACAGACTGATCTGATGATCTCCAGTTCAAGCAAGTTAGAAATGGTCAAGATGCAACCATACAATGTAACTTTTCTAGCCACATTGTCAGGCATGTTGGAGTGGTTCACATTTTGGATGAGAAACAGAGTCTTATATTACATATTTGGGGGCAGATTTATGACGACTGGCGCATCCCCAGGGATGCGCCAGTCATCCTGCGCCGCTGCTCCGCCACCCATGGTGCGCCGCATTTACAATGCGGCGCACCATGGGGCAAAAACGGCACAGATGCGTGACGCATCTGTGCCATAAAGGTGGCGCATTGCTGGAGCTGGGTCGCAAGCGCGACGCAGCTCCAGCAAGGCTCAGGGGTGCCCCATCTCCACAATGCTGCGTCAAGACCTACGCCTGCTTCAAGCAGGCGCAGGGTTTTGACGCAGCATTGTCCTGAAAGTGACTGAGTGAAATCTCATAGATTTCACTCAGCCACTTTTAGGCGGCGTTCCTGCGCAGGATCGCCCCCCCCTGCGCAGGAACGCCTCCTTATGGCGCAGGGCTTTACAACGTGACGCATCTCCTAGATGCGTCACGTTGTAAATAGGGCGCATTGTTTCACCACCGTTGCGTCAAATAAAGTGACGTACCGGCGACACAAGGCCTTCATAAATCTGCCCCATGGTGAGGGAAGCCAGTGGAAGTCAATGACTGAAAAGTGGTCAGGTCAGACTTTCTCTGACCACTGACAATACGTGGAGCATCATGGAAAAATCAGCTTTTAGAGAGTACTGATACTCCTCATTTTAACTGTCCTACCTTTCTTGAATGTAAATAAATGGCCTGTCTTTAGTTTAATGTAAAAATATCTCATATATTCAAGGTTCAGGTGTGAACAATTAACATTTTGATTTCACAGCTCCAGTGAATGATATAGGCAACAGTATTAAAATAAATGCTAGAATTTAACTTAAAGTTCAACAGGGAAGTCCCTTTGGACCCAGGAGCCATTAGTCCAGAATTTCAGGACAGTGCTTCAATCAGTGACGCTGAAACAAGAAAGCCTCGTGTATGCTATGGCTGGCTACCCACCAGTCTACTAGATCAGCAGAGTCTTGCACCTGTGTTCCCCTGATGGAAAACCAGCCACCCTATCTATTAGTCCCCAGATCTTCGTCTACAGTGTATCTGCTGGTGTGGTGGATGCAGTATAGGGAATCCTGCAAGCTGAGTCAGCCATGTTTTTTTCACTCTGCAAGCAAGGTGTACAAAGGAGTTTTGCAGTCGTAAAGCCCCAGATTCTGTAAAAACCAGGGGGCATATTTATGAGAGGCTTGCATCACGATTGCACCACGCAAATAGGTACATGCATGAGGCAAGGCTCTAAATCAGATTTATGAAGCCACACAAAGCCACTTTTCTTGGCTTTGAATGACTTACAAAATCTGGAGAAGACAAAGCAGCACAAATCTCTGCACTGCCTTACACTGCTCAAGGGAGGCGTTCCATGGGCAAGCAGTGGATGCCTTTGACGCATTCCCAGATTGACAAGGACTTGTAAACCTGAGGATGTGCCAAAACCTTACACCTTCCCATGCGAGGCACAACAAGGAGAAATCCTATTTCTCCTCGTGTTTTTCTCTTTCTATGTATACCTCATTCATAGAAAGAGGAAAACGCATCTCAGGATTGTTTTTGTGAAGAAAGGTGCTCTGTTGGTGGGAAGGTGTTTTCCCTGATTCGGTTTCCAAAACAGAAGTTATGACTCTACCATTGCAACTCACAAGCCCTTGACCTGTGCCACTAAAGTTTTTAAAAGTTTCTTAGTACTTGCTACATTCATTAATGATTTTTGGCTCATATAAAGACATGCAACTAGTAAGAACAGATACGTTCCCTGGTTATGTTTGAAAAATTGAGCTATAACTCTATTTGAGCTCCACCTCAATGCTCATACTGCCAGCTTCATACAATAAATCTTCCTTTTTTATGCTTTGTCAATAGGCGCTTACCGGAAAAAGGGCCCTCCCTGCTATTCCATCACCATGAATTTATACTTCCTCTTGGCATCTGCAGCACCACCCAGATGTTTTTATTACCTACACTAACGCACAAAAGGACTTTCTGTTTTGGTTCCCTTTGGCCATGTCACACTCAGGGCACGTCCAGGTGACAACCCTTTCATCACTTTCTTTTCACATACTCCTGCCGAATGTATGGCGTTACAATGCATACATTTACAGCGCATGCACTTACAACTTACTTTTTACATCGCAACATCCACTACAACGCATTCCATTACATCGCATGAACACTACATCGCATTTTAAAAAACTACCTTTACAATGCATTCCATTACAACGCCTAATGCCTTTACAACACATACCATTACAACGCAAACCATTACATTGAATTTAAGGTAAGTATTGGATAGCGTAGGGGTAAATATTACTATTCTAACTCCAAGGGGTGCAACAGTAGGGTAAGTATTGGCTAGTATAGGGGTAAAAATTACTATTCTAACTCCAGGGGGTGCAACAGTAGGGTAAGTGTTGGATAGTGTAGGGGTAAAAATTACTATTCTAACTCCAATGGTATGTATTGTAATGGTATGCATTGTAATGCCTTCGTTGTTGTGTCATGCGTTGTAAAAGATGTTGTGATGTAATGCCTGGGTTATAAGTGTAGTGCAATGTAATGGTTGCATTGTAAAGGTTGTTTCCCACTCATGCCACACCCTGGAACTCTGTAAGCCAAAATGGTCCAATACGAGTACCAAAGGGAAATATAGTCACCTTGCATATCAGTAAGGGCGCAGCTAGACCAGAACTTCGGGAGGTACTAACACGTCAACCAATCAGGCTGGGCGTACACCTCAAACAGTGAGGAAAATAGCAACAAATTGTACATTTTGAAAATATTGGTCAAACCTGATACAAATATAGCAAACATGTTCTAGTTGATTTAACAATGTTTAATATGGTATTCACAGAGGTCGTTAAGAAACTGCATGTGTGATTTGAAAAAGCAGCTTTCACAGATTTCGCTACTAAGCACTTTAGAACCAGTTTTCATAAGGTTGTTTCAAGACAACATCCCTTTTTGCCAATGCTCCAAATGTTCCTTCTGTGATATGACAATGAGCTCACGAAATATTTTTTAATACTATCTTCAGAAATGCACTGCTGTCTAACTGGTGACCAAGGCTAACATAACGTGTATTTGTAAAGCACATATTTTCCCACTGTCATCTTTGCGCTGTATAACAGATGTTTATTGTTATCCAAATCAATAGTACTCATTTATCGACCTCAGATGGATGAAAGGCTGGATGGACCCCCTAGAGTTGAACCTGTGACTTTGAGGTCTAACACAGGCCCCTCTCGTGGATGCATTAGGCCACTGAGCCACCAGACCCAGGTACATTTTCACTCTGCTCATCTGGTTAATGCCCATGTTTGAGGCAACACAAATGTACCAGTCTCAGAAATGTGAGCTTAGTAGGCTCCTGCACTTGATTTCGGGATGTCTAACTGGCAAGTGATGGACTTGATTCTTAATGCCTCTTATATTCCTCCTGACATTGAATAACAGAGTGCCAATCAGTTGTCAATATTACCACATGTTAATTACTATACAAAGAAACTGCGCTATACTAAATCAAAATCAAATAGTAACATAGCACCACACATTGAGCAGTTCTCATAGGAGATGAATGAGCTACATACATGCATGAAGCCACCAGGCATAAAAAAACTGGCAAGAATATAGGGGCATATCACCAACAACCGGCGATAATTATCGCCAAGCGAACTTAGCGCTAGGATAATTATCGCCGGCTATCGCTTGTTTGTATCGCGGAGATAGCATGCTATCAGCGACGCTTATCTCCAGAGCAATAAAAACAAGCGAGTTAGCGGCCAAATGTACAATTATCACTGGGATTCCAGCGATAATTGCACAACGTTTGGCACTACGTTGGTGGTAGGACAGGGCATACTTAGCCATGATATCCACCTTCCATTGGATATCATGGCTAAGCCGGATGAAAAGCAGGCGTAAGGAAAGTAGCGATAACCGAGGTTAGCGCTACTTTTCTTATCGCTCTGCAGGTTAGTGTGAGGCTTGATAATAGGAGAAATGTCGCTTAGCAACATTTCTCCCGTTATTCTGGGGAGGAACGCCCACTTTGCATCTCATTAGAGATGCAAAGCTGGGCGTTAATGGAAAGGGCACTGAGGCAAGGATTCACGCGATAGCGTGACCTTGCTAATAGGATGATACAATTATCGCCTCTTTCCGGCCGAAAACAGCAGCTAAAGCGGTAATAATTGTTTTGATGATATGCCCCTTAGGTGCTTAAAATACCTTTGCAACAAATGCTGTTCTACCAAGCAAAGAATACCACTATTCCTTCAATCTCCAGAACACATAGACATGTATGCCTGATGGGCAATGTCCTGCAAGAAGGTCACTCCAACAGAAACATAAGTTATGCCTCTTAATATCATATGATTTAATACCAAAAATGATGCTTTTAATTCTCTTCCTATGCCCCAAACACAAAAAGTAAAATCCACTAAAATATCAATGTTGATATTAAATACTCCAAGGGCAAATGCAAAATGTGCTACAAATTTCTCCAGAATTCAGTTGAGAAGAATGATCACTAATGGTTATTCCTGAATGCCTACACTAATTATAACAACGAGCCTCACCTAGGGAACAAAAGGGACACCCTTTAGTGGGGCACTGGAGAGACATTAGGCTGACACCATGGTTTCTGCCTGTCATTGTAACACTGGAATAAGGAGGGTACAAAGTAGCGTTAACATTGTGCAAGGGCTTTGCCCTGGCAATCTATTATGCACAATATCAGAGTTATGCTGCTTTTCATTGCCCTGGACATAGTTTCCCAGTAGAATACGGTCTCTGAAGCATTTTTCTTCCAAACTACTCTAAATTAAAGAGGCAGGACTCACTGATGCAATATTTACTCCATACTTCGTCTGCATAGAAAACATCCCAGACAAAATACACCCAAGCCATACGTTAAAGCAAGTTCTACATCAGGCTTACAATGCACACTGGAAAACATTTTAGGCCTTATATAGATGAGCTCTTGTCAGTTTACCCCTAGGTCCGGCATTGGATACCTTAGCTAACTCTATTGTTATAATACTTCATCATCAAAGGACAGAGCCACATCTACTCAATTTCTTCCAAAACTGCCACCAGCAGCATATATTTAGTGAGGGCTGATGGCATTCACTAATTATATTGAAAACCGACATATTCAAGATATGAGTTGAGTTGTGTTGGAAATGCGGGGCTATGCCTTGTCTAAGTAGGGACCCTTGTATCTTGGCAGGATGAGGGAGTAACACACTTTAGAAAACCCCTGCTCACCCTCTTGGTAGCTTGGAGCGAGCAGACAGGATTATCCCAAAGACAATGTGTAAAGTATTTGCACCCAGACAGACAGTAACACAGTGAAAACAATACAAAAATACACCACACAGTTTAGAAAAATATAGTATTTTTATCTAAACCAAACAAACCAAAATGACAAAAATACAACACACATGATTCAAAATATGACTTTTAAAAGGCTTCAGGTAATTCTGTTCATAGAAATCTATGGATGCGTGATTTTACACAATGTAGGGATGCGATGCAACAGTTCTGCTGCACACAGTAGAAGTGATGCATCGAATCCGGACTGTAGGGGGAAGTGATGCGCCAATTAAAAAATGGTTCTGGTCTGCATGTGATGAGTCAGAAAACTTATGCACAGGTATGTTGCATGGAAATCCAGGATGCACTGGAGTTCAATGTGGCAGCAGAGAGCGGGCGCTGCATCAATTTCTTTAGCCGCAGTCCCATGATGCGTCTATTCTTTCAGCCGCACAGGGCATGCGCCGGAGTCGGTGTGGTGATCTCAGACTTCAGTGCATGGGATGCAGTAGATTTTTCAGCTGCTGACAGGTGCTGCATTGATTCTTTGGCTGCACTGCGGCAGTGCATGAAAATTCTTCCTGCATGCCGGTGCTGCGTTGGAAAAACAGGCGCTGGAAGGGTGATGCATCGATTTTCTTGGTTTCTTCAAGCTTTTTCAGCTCCCAGCAACAGGAACAATCTCCAGAGACCCAGAACTGGAACAGGCACATCCTGGTAGGTCAGAACTCCCAGGAGTGGAGTTCAAGGAGGCTGGTGGTAAAGTATTTTTGTCCCTGAGACTTCAGAATAGGAGGCAAGCACACACAAGCCCTTGGAGATCTTCTCAAGCAGGATGACACAGCAGGGAAAAACGTGTCAGTCCTTTCCCTCTGTCCACAGACAGAAGCAGCAACTGCAGGCCAACCCAACAAAGCAACAGCATAGTAAAGGGGCAGTACTCCTCCTGGCAGCTCTTCAGCTCTTCTGCTTGGCAGGGTCTCTTTGTTTCCAGAAGTGATCTAAAGTTCTGCGGTCTTAGGTCCAATATTTATACCCCATTTTGTCTTTGTGGTCTTTGTTGCAAGCGTCACTAAGTTCAATAAAAAACAGTTCTTTCCTCCCTGGTTCAGCTTCTCCACAAGAGGGGGAGACAGCATAGTGCGCAGGAGGCACAGCCTATTCAGGTGCTAGTAAAACTCCTCCCATCACTCTAAATGTAGTCAGGGTCTGTTTAGCCTGGCTATGAGTCACCCAGGAAAGGTAGGGTACTCCTCAACCTCCCTTGTGACTGTCTAGAGTGAATGCACAACCCCAGCTCCTGTCACTCCAAAACCACACAATGTAAACACAATACTAAGCATGGGCGGATTTTGCGGATTCGCAATCCGCGAATTTGCGGATTTGCGTATTCGCGTATTGCGAAAATACGCGAAATCCGCGAATTCTCGCGGATTAGCGGATTTTTTGGGGGTGTGTGTGTTCGCACGGGTTTCTGCAAGTTCGCGAGGGTTTTGTACTATTTCGCAAATTGCGAACTTACTTGTCGGGTCGCCAGTTTAGCGAACTTGTTGTTTGTACGTGCCCAGCCTGTTTGCTAAGCTTTCTTCATCACTGCCACCCTCTGTCACCACTGGCACTCTCTTTGGTCACCCATGCCACCCTCTGGCTCACCCATGTCACCCTCTGTGTCATCACATCACCCTCTAGTTCACCAGTGTACATTATTGGGGCAAAGCAAAGCACTGCCATCCTCTGTCAACACTGGCACTCTGGTTCACCCATGCCACCCTCTGGCTGGCACACCCATGCCACCCTCAGTGTCATCACAACACCCTCTGATTGACCACTGAGTGAACAAACACCTGCTAAGTGCCTTAAGTTTTGCAAACAACAACACCTGCCCTGCCCCAACTGACATTAATGAAGGCTGGCACCTGCTTGTCTGCTCCCTTTCCTTTTTGTTGCAAATGCAAAGTAAATAATTTTTTTTAACAGGATGCAATGGCATACTTGTAACTATTCTGTGACTGTCAGAGCAGGGTCACACAATAGTTGCAAGTAGGCAACCGGATTCTGGAGGGCCCCTTCAGGAAGCACTACAGGTAAATGGTTACAAATGATGAGCTCGAACTTTTGCACCTGCTCGTTCGTTTTGCTTTTGCAAAACTCGTTTTTCGGTAATTTCGCCCTATTCGCGGGGCGCGTCGTAGTGCGAACTGGCCCGTGGAGGCCGCGAACTCGTGCGAGTTACCTCAAGGTTGAGTATGGGCGCCGCCATTTTGTTTGCGTGACGTATTTCCGTTTCCGCCCGCTAAGTGTAATCTCGCCCGACTCGCGCCTTGCGAATACAAGTTCGCACGAGTTCGCGAGAGAAATCGCGTGCGAACTTACTTACGCGCACGTGATCGGGCCGCCATCTTGTTTTTCATTCATTCCTATGTGTCTGGGTATGGTGTTTCTATCCTCTCTATATCTCTGCCATCCTTTGCTTGTTTTACTATTTTTTTGATCTATTTAACTTATTTTCTATCCCTGTATTTTTCTAGATCTATATTTTTGTGTTTTAGGCTATTTTTGTTTACTTTTGAACTACTTTTTTAAACTTTTACTTTCCTTCTTCCCTACTCTTATTCTTTTTCATTTTGTCTCTTCTTTACTGCTCACACCTGCCCAGAACATGGTCAAGACAGCTGTGAAGCTGCCCAAGACGGGCACCGCAGCCCGTGCCCGGCTCCCGTGTGGTCGATTGAGGGCGGAAATGGTGGTGCCCCGGGAGATTTTCAGCCCTGAGGAGGTGGGCGCACTTGTTTTTTACGTGCAGCGCCGTCTCCCCAGGACCATCGCGGCAGGCGGCAGGATTGCTGCTGGTTACACCAACAGCCAGGAGCGACGGAAGCGGTGGGGGCAGGTGTGCCGGGCCCTTTTTAAGATCACGGGGGTCCAGCGCACCTACAATCAGGTCACCCACCGCTGGACCGACATCCTTGACCGAGAGCGTGACCTGCTAGACGTGCTGGGAGTGGAGGTCCCCGGTCTTGGTGAGTAGTAGTAGCAATTTTTTCATTAATATTTCAAAATCTTCTGTGCATTTCAGGTGCACTGTTCTCCTTCTCTGTGCCGGTGCCACTGCTTATTTGTTATCTATTTTGTGTTCATTTAATTGGGCTGAGTATGAGTGTATTTTACAGAACTGCGTAATGCTAGACACAAAGGGGCAGATTTACAAGCCCCTTGTTCCACGTTTACACTGCCTTACCTGACGCACAGCGACGTAAACGTGGCGCATCCCTGCGAGTCATGTACAACGTGATGCATCTAAGGAGATGCGCCACGTGAATGCCTGGGCCTGCGCCTCAATGGGTGCGTTCCCACGCAGGGGGGGAGTGGGGGGTGGGTGGTGCCGGTCAGGCAGATGTGTGCCTCGCAAAAGTGCCTGCGTGAAATCTACAAGATTTAACGCAGGCACTTCCGCGACGCTGCTATGTCAATTCTTTATGCCTGCTTGCTTGAAGCAGGCGTAAGGACTGATGCGGTATGTAGAGTATTGGGCAGCCCTGAGCACTGCTATAGTTGCATTGCGCCCGCGAAGCGACTCTAGAGATGCGCCCCTATTTCGTCACGAGATGCGTTACGCATCTGCCTACCCTTGCGCCAGGGTTTGCCGCATTGTAATAGCGGCGCATCTGCCGTGACGCAAGGTTAGTTTTGCGTTACGTATTTGTTCTGGTGCACATCTGGAGGTGTCCAGCTCAGAACTCGTAAGTATGCCCGTAAGTGTCAGATTAGCAATTACCTGCGCATCACTGCAAAGTGTGTGGCACGGCAGCACCACCCATGGTGCGCCGTATTTACAATGCGGCACACCATGGTCCCAAAACGTCACCGAAGCGTTACGCATCGGTGCCGTAAAAGCGGCTCTTTGATGGAGTTGCGTTGCAACGATGGCGCAGCTCCAGCAATGCTGCGTCAAGCCGTAAGTCTGCTTCATGCAGGCGCAGGGTTTCAGTGACGCATCATTGTCCTAAATGACTGATTGAAATTTTATATATTCCCCATAGCCACTTTTAGCATGCGTTCCTGCGCAGGAACGCCATCCCTTGCGATGGAATGCTCCCTAATGGCGCAGGGTTTTAGAATGGGATGCATCTCCCATATGCGTCACGTTGTTAATATACGCCAGACCATGGCGCCTCTCTTGTGGCGCTGCGTCACACAATTGACGCAAGAATGGAGCAGAAGAGCTGCAAGGGGCTTGTAAATCTGCCCCTAGAGTAGAGGCTCAGGTGCAGTCCTTCCTTTGTAGCCCTCTTTTTGGATGAAATAGTAGGTTCTTGTTCTTTCTAAATGTTTGATTTGGTTGACAAGGACATCGGCAAGCAGCAATCATCAATGTTTTCTGTTATTTCTTTCATGTTGTACGTCAGGTCCGCCCAGGGGCAAGCGGACCGAAAAATCTGATGCAGCAGTGGCTCCAAAGGAGGAGGATGCAGGCCAGGGCGGCGAGTGCTCCTTTGCTGGCCCCAGTAAGTTTTCATTTAAATATAGAGGACCTATTGTTGTCCAAGCATTCCTAATTTAATTGTTTCGAAATAGTGTTTAGATAGGAGCAAAATCAATAATCCTACTGTTGCAGGGACAATTCTCCACAAACCGAACTATGGACACCAAAGACCAGAGTAATAATATTTCAGAGTGGCGTGTTTGGCACACTGTATAAATAAACCTGGTAGTGTCAGCAGCACAGATTCCTCCTTCCAAAAATTGCAAAACTTTTCGCTCAGTCACTCTAGTCTGGACTCTCTGGAGGAAAAACTACAGAGTCAATTCAAGTTTAAAAGCTTTATTAAAAGTTTAAGTAAACACATATATTAAAATAAAGTTAGTTGGAAATGGAAAAGTGCTTGGTGCAGAGTTGATGAGTACTGGATTGGTAGAAATTTCTTGTGGTCGAGCCGAGCTTTCACCTGGTTTCAAGTTGATGTTCCTCTTGTCCTTAGAAGTCCAGTTTCTGTCTGTTCAGAGAAAAATAATGTGTGTTAAAATTAAGCAAGCATTCAACAATTGTGACAAAAAAATTAAGCAAGACAACAGCTTTCCCTGGAAGGAGGGACATTTACTTTAGACTAGAGTAGACAGTCAATTAATTTTTCAGTTGTTTTCACATTTTTTCATTCATAGACCAAATACTAGTGGAGTGGTGTAATCTAACATTCTTAAATCTACTTTGTAGGTGGAACATCTGGTGGCGGGGCCAGCTCGGATGTGGTCATCATTGACTCGGAGTCCGAGGGTCAATCTGGGGAGGAGGCGGCGCTAGAGGAGTCGGACCAAGAAGAAGTACAGACTGTGAGGAAGGAGACAGTGGCGGTGGCGAGTACAGGTAAGCTGGATCATGGTACTATCTGACTCTTAGATAGGATATGATGTGTATCCAGTGGTGGCCCAGTGACAAATTACAATATGGTAATTACAGCAGGCTGGGACCGAAAGACAGATAGAGGCAGAGACAGAGAGAGAGGAAGACAGAAGGAGAGATAGAGAGGGAGGGAGCCAGAGGGAGGGTGAGGGAGGGAGACAGAGAGAGAGAGACAGCGAGGTAGAGGGAGACAAAGGGAGACAGAAAGAGGGAGACAGAGAGAGAGAGAGAGAGAGAGAGAGAGAGAGAGAGGGAGGGAAACAGACATATCGCCTGGGCCTGGTGCAGATGATACGGTTGCTGGTGTGGTTAACGGCTCAGAGGAAAAATCACTCACTTCTGCCACATCTCTTTCATATGAAAGAGCACCAAACCAAGGATACAAGTGAGTTGTGGGAAGGGAAATGGTGATTCAAGCGCCCCGCCCTGCGGACGCCCATGATACTGGCCTGAATAGTTTTGTACTGCCCTGGCTAGTTGCTAGTTGTACTGTGACACAACTTCCTGCTGAATCATTTTGTGTTAATCATATTCCTAAAGAGCATTGCTTACAGATTATGTCTTTCTTTCTTCATATAGTTGGCAATACTAAAACCTCCAAACCAACGAGGAGTATGCTGGCTGTACTGGCCCGGCAACGGAGGCTGGAAGCAACTGTTGCCGAATATCGGCGACTGGTGGAACTCGAGGGGGATGACACGCACTCCAGTGCATCCAACTTAACATCGTCTACATCCTCCTCTGTTACCCCACGTTCTGCCGGTAAGCACAGTGCTCCAGCGAACCGGAGCCGTGCCGGAAGACGCCACCGCCGAGCAGCAAAAGCTGCACCTCGCAGCACTGTTAAAGGTCGCTTGCGCCGTGCACTCCGCAGAGTGTCAGACCTAGAGGCGGAGGTCCAGAAATGGCACAAATTTCAAAATGTGGTGGAGGGCCTCCGCCTAGAGCAAGCCATCCTCCAAGAAAAATATGATGCCCTGGCCCTAAAGCATGATGCCCTGGAGGCCAAACTTACCAGCTTGCATCCCTAGAGTGTCCCTTGCCCCTTTTTTTGAGACTTTTGGGGGGTGGGAATTGGGAGTTGGGTTTTTTGGGGACTTTTGAGGACTATTTGTTGGGGTTAGGGAGGGTCTTGCGGGAGATTATTTTGTTAGGGATATAAATATACTTTTTCAAACTTTATCTGAGCATACCTGTTTTTTTACTACTTTTGAGCTGGGTGGGTGGTGGTTTTGCAGTAATTTCATTTAACTGAACACTGTCATCGTGTTGGTTCACGTGCAATAGGCCAAATGTTTTCCTAAGTAAATGCCTGTCACAGACTTTGTTAATTCAAGAGCCCTAGGACTTTGCTGCTAGTACCACTGTCACTCTCTCGCCTCTCCGAATACTCCATTATACTACCTCCCATCCAAAAGCTTATCTTACCTGTAATTTGTGTTTGAGGGCTGGCTCCACCTGGAATTCACAGAGTCCTAACGCGTTCTGCAGCAGGGCCACAACTGGAGTTTCCCGGCGTGGATTTTCTGCAAATCAAAAGCAATCAACATTAGAAATGTGGTAGCGGTGCTGACACAACCCTAAAACCTAGAAGCCCCAGAGACAGCACCCCTGAGACAGGCAAGCGAGCAATATAGCGCCTACACGTTCACGTGCAATAGGCCAAATGTTTTCCTAAGTAAATGCCTGTCACAGACTTTGTTAATTCAAGAGCCCTAGGACTTTGCTGCTAGTACCACTGTCACTCTCTCGCCTCTCCGAATACTCCATTATACTACCTCCCATCCAAAAGCTTATCTTACCTGTAATTTGTGTTTGAGGGCTGGCTCCACCTGGAATTCACAGAGTCCTAACGCGTTCTGCAGCAGGGCCACAACTGGAGTTTCCCGGCGTGGATTTTCTGCAAATCAAAAGCAATCAACATTAGAAATGTGGTAGCGGTGCTGACACAACCCTAAAACCTAGAAGCCCCAGAGACAGCACCCCTGAGACAGGCAAGCGAGCAATATAACGCCTACACGTTCACGTGCAATAGGCCAAATGTTTTCCTAAGTAAATGCCTGTCACAGACTTTGTTAATTCAAGAGCCCTAGGACTTTGCTGCTAGTACCACTGTCACTCTCTCGCCTCTCCGAATACTCCATTATACTACCTCCCATCCAAAAGCTTATCTTACCTGTAATTTGTGTTTGAGGGCTGGCTCCACCTGGAATTCACAGAGTCCTAACGCGTTCTGCAGCAGGGCCACAACTGGAGTTTCCCGGCGTGGATTTTCTGCAAATCAAAAGCAATCAACATTAGAAATGTGGTAGCGGTGCTGACACAACCCTAAAACCTAGAAGCCCCAGAGACAGCACCCCTGAGACAGGCAAGCGAGCAATATAGCGCCTACACGTTCACGTGCAATAGGCCAAATGTTTTCCTAAGTAAATGCCTGTCACAGACTTTGTTAATTCAAGAGCCCTAGGACTTTGCTGCTAGTACCACTGTCACTCTCTCGCCTCTCCGAATACTCCATTATACTACCTCCCATCCAAAAGCTTATCTTACCTGTAATTTGTGTTTGAGGGCTGGCTCCTTCATTTCTTCATTTCTTCATTTCTTCATTGTGCAGAATCCAGGCATCAGCATTATGGGTAATGGATAGGGTGAGTCTGGAGGAGGAGGACTCAGGATAGACGACCAGGACTGAGTTCTTGTCAACTAACTGTTGTGAACCTGAGGAATGCTGCGGCATCAAAATCAAGATAGTTCTGTTGATGGGCTTGTTGTTTTATTGGTTGATTACAGTTTTGTTGGGAATGTGATGAAGCACTTGCTAAAGAAAGACAGACACACAGGAATAAAAGTGAATAAGGAGGACTATTTACAATTAATGAATGATTGAGTCATTTTCAGAACTCGCTGTCAGGGAAGCAGAACTCGTCCTCATACTCTGCTAAATCATCAGTCGGGGTTACTTCTGGTAACTGAGGAGAACTTTCCTCGGGTAGGGCGGTGTCCTCTTCTTCCTGCGTGCATTCTCGTACTCTGTAATCTGGTGGTATGAAGTGCTGGTTCATCTTTATCAAGGTGAGCCGCTCCACATTTGCGGGCAAGAGGCGGGACCTTTTGGAAGTCACAATGCCACCAGCAGAACTAAAAACACGTTCTGAAGACACGCTTGCGAGTGGGCAAGACAAGTAATTGATAGCCAGGTTGGTGAGCTCTCGCCATATTTTTCTTTTCCCATGCCAATACGCCAATGGGTCCTCAGTAATATTGACCTCTGTTGAGTCATCCAGATAGGCCTGCACCATTGAAAGAATGTCCTCCCGGATTCCTGTACTTTGCACTTCTGTGTCCTTTCTAGGACCAGGAAACCCTAGCTGAGTTAGCCAACTCGCTTCAGACATATCGTATGCGCCTGGTGCAGATGATACGGTTGCTGGTGTGGTTAACGGCTCAGAGGGAAAGTCACTCACTTCTGCCACAGGCACAGATGGTGAAGTGCTTTTTTGGGACGCCTGATCGCCTGCTGATTCACTAGTAGTACTGTCTTCTCCTACAGTTTCCTTCCGTTCTATTTCAAAACGAATGGCTGACTGAGCTAGCCAACCTTTGTACTCTGTAACATCCGATGTTTCAAAAGGAATTATTACTTTGCCAAACAATGGCTTTTTGTAACGTGGATCCAGAATAGTAGCACAAATGTAGTGCTGTTGTTTCTTGATATTTACAAGCCGTTCATTGCTAACTAGGCGTTGTAATAATCTCTGCGCCAACTCATGTGCTTCGTTCTTTCCAACGTCCTTTAATTGTGAAGACACCACCTTGACTTGGTGCTCGAGCTTCAGCAACAGTGGGATAGCTTTGCTCAAAGAACAGTCCTCCCTGCTCACGTCACGCGTGAAGACCTCAAAAGGCCGAAGCATGTCTGTCAGGCTTTTAACTAGCTGCCATTGCTCCACCGCTAGCATCATTCCTGTCGTATCACCACCCAGGTTGTAGAAATACTCATTGACTACTGGAAACAGCTCATGCAGACGCTCAAGCATGTAGAAGGTTGAGTTCCAACGTGTTGCTACCTCCTGGATAAGTGCTTTCACTGGCATTCTACGTTCATTTTGCTTGCGCCTCAGCTCCTTCCGGGCCTTAAAAGAATGGTTGAAATGTGTGCATATTCTTCTGCAGATGGTCAGTGTTTTGTCGACTGCAAGTTCTTTTTTCAAAAAATTTTGCACAACAAGGTTGATACAGTGCGCCAAACACGGCACTCTGATATAGAAACCGTCCTCCATGGCCTTAACTACATTCCTGCCATTATCTGTAGAAACATAACCAACCTTGCAATTTCTTGGGCGCAGCCATTTCAAGACCTTTTTGTTAAAGTCAGCCAAAATGTTGACTGCAGTATGACTTTTCTCCATGCCAAACATGGCTAATGTTGCATGTTTACGAGCACCCTTAAAAATCTCGACCAAGTCACCACCTGCATTTATCTGTTTAATAACCCCTGAAAAAGAGACCCAGTGTGCAGTGATGCACATGTAATCAGTGGCTGCGCAACTGGTCCACATGTCTGTTGTCAGGTGTATAGTGTGAACAGCACTCTTCTGCAAAGCTGCCCCCACCAACTCAAGCACCTCTTTGTGTAGTGCTGGAACAGCAACCCTGGCAAAATAGTACCGGCTAGGAACCTTCCATTTAGGGGCCAATGTTGCCACGAGTTCAAGGAAACCCACACCTTCGACAAACGAAAAAGGGAGAAGGTCCACCGCTAGCATTTTTGCCAGCTTAGTGTTATAGAGGCGTACAGTTGGGTGGTTGCGTTGAAATTGCGCATCTGAGGAGAACATGGCTGAAATGGTGCGCTGGACAAATTTACGGGATGATGCTGATGCCTTCTTCGACCCACTTCTGATCAGTGTTGACATTTTCCGCATTGGTGTGTCTCCCAGACTCTCAGTGTGCCTGCTATGTGTTACGGAGGGTGTGGTGCTGCAAGGGGTACTGGGTGCAACCGGACACATGTCTGACGCTTCTTCTACCTCCCCATCATCTTCAGATGAAACACCTACTATGGGTATATTTTGGCCACTTGCCCTTTGGGATCGCTTTCCCTTGACGTTTGCTAGGTGCGGAAACCATTCGACAGCGTGCTTTCTTTCAAGATGACCTATCTGGCCTCCGGTTCCATAGTTGGTACCAGTCTTACCACGGCTAACGGTAGTCTTACAAATGCAACAAACGGCTATGTTATCATATTTTTCATGGACACTAAAAAAGTTCCAAACTGGGGACTGGAAACTTCTGGTTTTGCCGCACGAGGTGATACTGCTGCCAATGCCAGATGAAGCAGTGGTGGATGAGCCTTGCAGACATCTACTGGGTTGTGCAATTATTGCAGCAACCTTACTTGAGGGAGTCGAGCTGGATGGAGTCCCTCTCCGGGGAGAAAATATGGGAGCTGTAGGTTTTGTTGAACTTGTGGTACTACTTGACTGCGTTGGTGGTGCTACCAGTGGCACGTCGCCAGGGTCACGCTCAGCATGACGTCGGGATAGGGTGTAAATGTCTGTCTGCTGCATGGCCGGTGTGGCTGGACTGACATGTGTGATGACTAGGTCATTGCTGTCATCCTCTTCAACAACATCAGAATGCACCACTTCATCAAGTCCGACGTTCGGATCCATAAGTATGAGCTTTCCGGGGCCCTTCCTTTTAACATTTGATACCTTTCGCAGCTCATGGTGTGCCTCCCTCTCAGACGTCGGAGATGGTTGCCAATCCAGATCCAGATCATCATCTGATGGAGCGGGGCTTGAAGAGGAACTTCTACACACCCTCCTTGATCTTTTCCTTGCTGGGGAGCTGGGAGAAAATGAATCATCAGGAGGAGTGGCTTCGTCTTCCTGACATGATACCCCGGCTCCAAAGTCAATTTCCTCCTGTGCCCCTACTTCTGGAAGAACAACCATTGTGGGCACTTGCACCGCTCCATGGCCATCTTCACTGACCTCTACTTGCAAGTCTCCATGGACCTCTCCTTCTCGGCCTTCTCCTTCTCGGCCTTCTCCTTCTCGGCCTTCTCCTTCTCGGCCTTCTCCTTCTCGGCCTTCTCCTTCTCGGCCTTCTCCTTCTCGGCCTTCTCCTTCTCGGCCTTCTCCTTCTCGGCCTTCTCCTTCTCGGACAGCTCCTTCTCGGCCTTCTCCTTCTCGGCCTTCTCCTTCTCGGCCTTCTCCTTCTCGGCCTTCTCCTTCTCGGACAGCTCCTTCTCGGCCTTCTCCTTCTCGGACAGCTCCTTCTCGGACAGCTCCTTCTCGGACAGCTCCTTCTCGGACAGCTCCTTCTCGGCCTTCTCCTTCTCGGACAGCTCCTTGCGCATGTACTTCTGCTTGTACTAGTAGCCCATGCAGTTGTTGTTGCGGCTTTGGTTGTTGAATAGTACTTGTGAGATGAGTTAAAACCTGTGTTGATGGCGTGCTGCTACTTTCTTGCGATGATCCAACATCACTGGTCGTTGGTGATTCAACAACTAAACAGGCTACCTGTGCAGCACTCATGGTGGGCCTTTGTTTTTTTGGTTGTTGTTGCCCAAAAAATGTCTTGGTTGAGCAACCAGTCGCCTTGGTAAGTGGTGCCACTTGCTTCTTCTTCTCCTTAGTAGAGACATCTTTCTTGGAAGAGGACCTACGGGCACCTCTTTTTGGAGCCATCTTCTTCAGATGTCGGAACAACAGGCCGCAGCAGCACTTCTTCCTGGCACTGATGCTCAACGATGATGCGTAGTTTTGTGCACCTAAACGCAAACGAAGACAGAGGAACATCAGTAAATATAAATGTTGCATATGTAGCGCTTGAATAAACAGTTAGCAAGTAGGCATTTATGAATACACACGTGCACACCACACAATATGGAATTTTCAAAATTAGGATTTGCTAAATTTTTGGGAAACAGGAATTTAACATTGATCCAAGAGAGCACACACACAGAGGGTTGTGCTTTCATGTACCCCTGACTCCGCCTGGGCACAATGGGTGAAAGCAAGGCACAATGGGTGTAGGCCTATGTCTCAAAGCTCACTGCCTGCCTTCAAAATGGCCGCTTGACCCCCCCATCCACATGGCCAGGACCATGCCTCAAAATGGCCACCACCAACATAGCCAGCACCCAACCCCTACTCCAAAAAGTGAAAACACACAACACAAATCAAATCACCACAATCCAATGCCATCCATCCATTTTCAGAAGGCTTATGCTGCCTGCTGGTGGTTTTCCGGTGCAAAATTGCATTTTTTACAATTTCGCGAGTGCGAGATTGTTGCTTCACGGCGCGAACGTGGCAAAAACCCACAAAATCCGCGAACAGACCGATTCTGGGCCCCCCTGGGCATAATGGATGACATCAGAGCACAGTGGGTGCAGGCCTATGGCACAAAGCACACAACTTACAAATGGCCCCTAGACCCCCACCCACACGGGACCAGACAATAAAATGGCCCCCACCCCCATAGCAAGCCCCCAACACCACCCCAAAAAGTCCTAAAACACACACAAATCAGCACAATCCAATGTCATCCATGCCCTGGCCAGAATCATGTTAACAAAAATAATTTCAACAAAACAGTTGTATCATCCATGCACCCATAAATAAGCCTGGTGGTTTTCAATTCATGTGCAGCAGAATTGTAATTTTTACAATTTCGCGAGTGCGAGATTGTTGCTGCGCGGGACACGAGCAGTGCGAACACAAGCAAAAACATCCTCAGCTCGCGAACTTGCAGATTTTCCCCCAAAAAAAGTCGAAGAAAAACAACACACACAAAAATCACCACAAACAAACAACATCAACTTACTTCTTTGTGAAATCAAAATTCGAATCCAAAAGTAATCCAAAAAGCCTCAAATCCAAATATCCAGCAGCAACCACAAAAAGTAATCCTTCCCAGTCAAGAATGATCGAAAAGTGGCCAGGAAATGGAGGAGCTTGCTGGACAGGAACAGGAAGTTGGAGACTGGGGCACTTCCTTCACCCCACCCCTATGGGAGGAGCTTGCTGGACAGGAACAGGAAGTTGGAGACTGGGCCACTTCCTTTACTAAGTAATTTTTGTACTTTCGCTAGTGCGAGATTGTTCCTGCCCGCGCCGCGGACCGCGAGCAGCGCGAGCAGTGCGAACACAAACAAAAAATCCGCTTCGCGCGGATTTTGCGTATTCTCGCCGCATCCGCGAGAGTTCGCGGATTGCGGATTCTCCGAAAATACGAAAAATCCGCGAGCGTAACGGATTTTACGCCCATGCTTACACAATACACAAAAAGGCAGAGGCAAACAGGATGTTTAAACAAGAAAATGCCCTCTTTCAAAAAGTCGTATTTCCAAACACACAATTTTAAAACCTCCTTTACTAAAAGATGTGTTATTAAATTCTGAGTTCAGAGAGCCTAATCTCCATTTCTCTACCTTGTCCAAATAGAAAGTTACACTTGTAAGATATTACAAAGCAGCTCACATGTTAAACTGTGGAACAGACAGCCTTTCAATAGTGAAAAACACAATTGGCAGTATTTTACTATCAGGAGATGTAAAGCACAGCAGTACAGGTCCCTCCTTCTACATACACTGTACCCTGCCCATAGGGATGCGTAGGGCCTATCTGAGGGGCGCCTTACATGTAAGAAAAGGGAAGGTTAAAGCCTTAAAAGTGGGGACACTTGCTAGGTCGAAATGCAGTGGCGTAGCAAGGGGTCCAGGTGTCATGAGTTCTGCTTGCAGCAGCCACCACCCCCGCTCTTTCATGCTGCGGCCAGCAATTCAGAAACCACCAGCACCCCCGTTCTTTCAAGTGGCCACCGCTGGTGGCAAAAGCTGTGCCTGCAACAGGGCTAGCTAAGCCAAGAGCTAGCTAAGAAACTGTCGACATGGCAGTTAAAAACTGCGTGAGCAGACACTACAGTGACAGGTCTGAGACACATTTGAAAGGCTTCTGGTGTGGGTGGCACAATCAGTGCTGCTGGGCCACTAGCAGCATTTTAATTACAGGCCCAAGGCACACTTTAATAGGGTTTTACCATTAAACCAAATATGCCAATCAAGAATAGGCAAACATATTCACAATTTACATAGGGAGCACTTGCACTTTAACACTGATCAGCAGTGGCAAAGTGCCCAAAGCATCTAAGCCATCGATAATGAAGTCCAGCACACAGTCAAAAATGCAGGAGTTGGAGGCAAAAAGTCAGGGGAAGCCACGCAAAGTATGCCAAGTCTAGCACATTGTTACTTTAAAAAGAGCAACAAACGCCCTCAGGGATCTTTGAACTGAACTGCCTAACAGCATGTTATGTTATGCTTATTTGTAAAGCACATTACCATTGGTGAGGGTATTCTGGCACTGAGCAGGTGTTTCTGCCTATACCTGGTAGGTTGGTTAATTGAAAATCCAGGTCTTCAGCTTCTTGTGAAAATCAAGAGTAGAAGACTAGGCTCTGATGTGGAATGGGAAGTCATTCTATGTTTTAAGAGTAATGTAAGAGAATGCCTGTCCTCCTGATCCGATTCTGTGTATGCGTGGGATGTGTGCAAATAGTCCTGTGGAGTGGAGGAGTCTGGGTTGTTGCTGGATAGAGATGCGACTGTTCAGGTAGGTGAGGCCTGAGTTGTATAGTACCTTTAATGGGTGTGAGGATTTTTAATTTAGCGCATTTGTGTATTGGGAGCCAGTGTAATTACCTGGGAAGTGCTGGGATGTGAGTTCTGGGAGAGAGGTTGAGGATGAGCCTGAAAGCTGAGTTCTGGAAGATTTGTCATCTTCTAATGAGTTGCTTAGCTAGTCTGGCACAGAGGATTTTCCCTTAGTCCAATTTACTGGTGACTAGAGATTGAGTGACAGTTTTTCTAGTGTTACTTGAGAGCCATTTGAAGATCCACTTGTTATGTTATGTTACTACAATTTCTAGAGCGCACATTCATCAAATGGTCTCCTGGCGCTTCTTCAGCATATTCAGGATGTGGAAGCGCGATGCAGTGATGGCATTGACTTGTGCGGTTATGTCCAGTAGATGATTATTCGGAGGTTCCTAGCATGGGTTCTGGGTGTGGGTCTGAGTTCAGCCAGCCACAAATTAGAGTGCTATGGTGAGGTGTTCTTGCTGAAGATTACAACTTCTGTCTTTTCTGAGTTGATCTTGAGACAGGTGGCTTTCTTCCAGTTAGAGACTTCAGTCATGCAGGCGGTGAACTTGTTTCTTGTCTTAGGGGCCTTGTCCAAAAGGGAGAGTGTCATTTACATAGCAGAGAATGTTGAAGTTGTGTGTGCAGATGACATTGGCCAGAGGGATCATGTGTGTGTTGAAGAGGGTGGGGCTAAGTGATGAACTTTGAAGCACTCCACAAATCACTTGCATGCATTGGAGGAGTATGGTACCAGGCTTAGAGCTTGTGTTCTATCCGTTCAGAAGTAATAGATCCTGCAGACAGTGGGTCCCTGATTGCCAATCTTATGCAGGCTCCTGATGAGGATGGGGTAAGGTGCCATGTAAAATGCTGCAAGGAAGAGAATAAGGGTTGCAATTTCTCCTCTGTCAAGGATCATGCAGATGTCATCTGAGGTAGTGATGAGTGCTGTTTCTGCACTGTGGTTGGGTCTGAATCCAGACTACGTGGCATTGAAGAGCTGGTGGTTGCTGAGGTGTTCTGTGAGGCATCAGTTGATTAGTTTAGAGCTTGTGTTCTATCCGTTCAGTAGTAATAAATCCTGCGGACAGTGGGTCCCTGGTTGCTAATTTTAAGCAGGCTCCTGATGGGGATAGGGTGATAGACCATGTTAAACGCTGCAAGGAAGAGAATGAAGGTTGTAGTTTCTCCTCTGTCAAGGTGGGAAACATCCTTTACAACGCAACTTTTACCACGCAGTGACTTTACGACGCAACTTTTACAACGCAAACCATTACAACGCATTGCGCTGGGGGGTGCTCTAGGATAGGGAATAGGTTTAATTTACTATCCAACACCTTTCCTACTATCCACGGGGACTGGAGTTGGAATAGTAAATTAAATAATTCACTACCCAGCGCCCCAAAGCACTTTGCGTTGTAAAGTCATGCGTTGTAAAAACCGCTTTGTAAAGGCATGCGTGGTAAAAGCATGCGTTGTAATGTCATACATCTGTCAAGGTTCATGCAAATGTCATCTGAGGTAGTGATGAGTGATGTTTCTATACATTGGTTGGGTCTGAACCCAGACTACCTGGCATTAAGGAGCTGGTGGTTGCTGAGGTGGTCGGTGAGGCATTGATTTATTCGTTTTCTCTGAGACCTTTGATGGATATGGTAGGAGGTAGATGGGTCTGAAGTTGGCAAGCATGGCGTGGTCAGCGGATGGTTTCTTGATCAGGGGCATGATGGTGTCAAGTTTCTAGATGCCCAAGAATGTGGCTGAGTCACTGGAGGCACTGGAGATGAATGTTAGTTCTTTGCTGATTGGTAGGAGTCCTTTGGTGAAAACATGGTGGGAGGGCAAGGATTAGATGGAGCCCCAAGTGGATAGTCTTCATGTTAGTAACGAGTTTGATGGTGGTGACAGTGGGATAGGAGGTCAGGGTTTGTTCGTCAGCCTTGATGGGAAGATGAATTGGGATGGTGGTGGGGTCCAGTTGAGGGTCAAAGTTGTTGTATATGAAGGTCGTTTTGTTATAGAAGAATCCCAAGAACTTTCTGCAAAGGTATTGTGAGGGGTTGAAGTTGAGGGAGGCAGCAGGAGGCACTGTGAATTATTTGATGATGGCAAATATTCCCCTGCAGCTGTTAGTGCTGGTGTCATTGTGATCTACAAAAGCTGTGCATTTGGTGTTCCATATTTGCTTAAGGTAATGTTTAAGGGGGTTGTTTTGAAAATGTCTATCTATGGTGTCTCATTTTTTCTCCATACGTGCTACAGTTGATTTCAGTGGTATTTTTACCGCTTGCATTCCTCTGTGTACCAGCTGGCCTTAGGTCAGCCTCTTGCCTTTAGGTTGTGCTTGAGGGGAACAAGTTGTTGGCACATGCTGTGATCCAGCAGTTGATCTTTTTGATGACTTTCAGAATGCTGTTGGTGTGCCTGGGCTGATGCTCTTTAAAAATGCTTTTCCAGCTGTGGAACATGGTTATGGTTGTGATAGGTCTGTGATGGACTGAGATGGCTATGCTGAAACTGATGAGGGCAAGATCTGTCCAGGTCGTAGTTGGTGGCTAGTCAACAGTCAAGTTGCTGATTGAGGAGAAAATTGGGTCCAATAGGTGTCCCGTGGTGTTATTAACTTGCTGGTTGAGGCTGAGGTTATCTTGGCGGTCTATAGAGATTGGGTCGTACAGTCGTCTAGGTGAATGTTAGCAACTCTGAAGAAGATGAAGGTGCTGGCATTGATGTTGAGGGGTGAGATGAAGTTTGTGATGTCACTGGTAAAACTGGTGCTGGGTTCTAGTGGTCTGTATACAAGGGTTCTATCCAGGGAGAAGTTGGCTGTGATGATATCTTTAAAGTGAGGTGTTATACGTACCTGGCAGAGGCTGATAGTGCCTTTGAATATGATGGCGACTCCATCTCCAGGCCTGTGCTGATGGTCTTACCTAATTATCTTGGAGCACACAAGGACATCTGTAGTGCCAGGGTTGAGATTAGCCATGCTCTGAAAAATAACAGGTCTGGAGCATGTTGTGCAGTAGGTTCCATATCTCTGTTATGTGTTTGGTGAGCCAGCCCATGTTGAGGAGTATGCATGCAAGTGTGGCATGTTGTTTGGGTGGTGTTTGGTCTGTATAAGCTTGAGAGGGTGGCTGGTTAGTGTAAGCATGAACCAGTGGAATGATGAGTGGTGTTGATGTGAGAAGGGTGGGTGTAGGGTGTGGGAGAGTACATGAGTACTTGCCGCTGGGAATATTCCATCCATTTTGTATGATGCGGTGTGGCATTACTGCAGATGAATGGTGGCCAAAATTAAGAGCATGGAGGAGCACAGCAGGACATTGGGGGGTAGGGGGAGATCAAGGGTTCCAGGCTCTGGGTGTGGCCCAGGCATGGATAGGTGCATCTGTGCTGCAGCTGTCATTAAATACGTCTTAGGAGGAGATATTAAAAGATATGAAGAGAATCATTAAAATAGATAAATTTTTAAGCATTCCTAAACATAGAATGGTGGTCTATTTTACATAGGTCAAGTTGAAGTGCATCCCAAATAGAGGAAGCAGCAAAAAAGAAGGAACTTCGTGACACGCCATGCTGCACATTCCTTGAAGTTTATAAATAGCTGACTCAGGAAGGCCAATGTAGCAAGCCTTGAGATAGTTCAATCTAGAAATTATGGTGGGATGAGCAACACATGGTTTCAGGTGCCAAGAATGATAGAAACTTTTTTTTAGAACCTTATTTGACGTTAACTGGATGACACAACTGCAACAGCTGGATGTGGCAGGTGGAAATGTCATCAGTGTAATCTTGTCTGACATAATTCAGTAGAAGCCACATTGACAATCTTAGTGCCTAAACCAGGTTTGAAACTCATGTAGCCACTATATAGGAACCAGTGCTCATCCTGGTGTTTAGAAAGCTGGTGAAACAGAACTTCTCACCAATTTTGGTGGCTGCTGGAAACCGAAAAATGAGCCTAGTTAGCTTTTTATGCAGAAGCATTGGTTTAACTTATTGTAAAGGGGGTTGATGATCCCTTTTTTGATCTATTAGCAACACTGACTGATGAAATGAGGTGTTAAAGATGAAGGTAAAAGCAAGTATAAAAATGTTAGTGTCCTGACTTCACCTACATCTTCTGGGTTCTCTGTCTTTAGGGAGGTAAACAACAAGTAATCCTTCTTTTCCTTAACCATTGGGAAAGATGCTATGAGAGTGACAAAAAGTGTAAAGGTTTGTAATTTTCCTGCATGAGACAGGATGAATCAGAAAGCTAGATAATACATCAATGAATGGCCATGATCTCGTGATCATCTCATTGCAAAAAAACAAGCCAACATTCTATAGCGTTTTTTTACGAACATTATTCAAACAATTTGCATTAAAAGACAGAAAGTTCAGCTTATTTCTCATTAATCTTCAAACTTTCAGGCAATCTGAGTACTCCTGCAGAACAAACATTGTAAAAGAGATTCATTTCAACCAATCCTAGGTAGATATATAAGCTAAACAACTCTCCATGTGCAAAATACGCAAAGACTGAGACTAAGAACGAGCAGCAGCAATATATGCAAAGTTAATGCTAAAGTGTGAAGATCATAGTATTCAAAGATCCTTCTTTGTGCAAAATACGCAGACCTCAACTCCAAAGAAGAGAAAGCAGCAAAAAATGTGCAAAGTCAGCATTAAAGTGCAGGTATCATGAAAATTGAACATTTCGCAAAGTGCAACATACGCAAACCTAAGCTCTAAAAAAGGAAGCAACAGAGTATGCAAAAACAGCGTTAGAATAAAATTAGTATAAAATTCCAACGTTATTTAGGGAAATGTATCTTCCTTTACCCAGAAATGTATAAATGTGCAAAATCAGCAGCCATGTGCAAATAGCGTCGGCTTCCAACATCTGGCTATGCCAAACTGCCTTAAAGTGCAGAAATGTTCTAGTTAGCAAATTAATCAAGACCTCCAACATACATTACAAAGTGCCTTGAAGTGCAAAGAACTAAACCTAATAACCTCTCCCATATCAGAACTCTGCAACAAACTGACCATGTAAAATCCTACAATATGAAATCTCTTTTTTCCCCCTGCTACACCCCCTTCACCAACCCCCTCCCTGAATCCCCTAGAGGGGACGGAGACCCCCAGTGTCCCACTTCCATCCCCTTCTGTTTTCTTTTCTTCTTTGTGGATGCCATCTTGTTGCATCCGTGTGCACTTCCTGAGTCATCTTGCGATCGCCCCTTTAATCGCCGAGTCTATACATGGGAACTTACATTTTTCCAGAAATTTCTACCATATTTTAATTATCTCAAACCTGGCTACATGGAAAGACCCTCCATGAATGACCGAGCTTCTTGTGTGTCTGTGAATATAAAAAAAAATCCTTTGGCTATCAACTTTAGCTTAGACTGTTGAACAATCATTGCTTGAGCGCTTTTAGCCTTAAAAGAGTCAATCATTTTAACAAAATCCCTACGTCTGTGAGCTGATGCAGCTGACATGTCCGAGAAGATGTGAAAGTTTTTTACTTCATCGGCGTTGAAACTTCTTCTTGAAAATGCCACATTCAAGATTTTCTCTTTAATCCTATAATCCGAAAAATTCATTAGTATCGTACGCGGGTATTTAAGGTTATTTGGCTTATGTGCCGGCACTCTGTGCGCTCTTGTGATGGTTAGGTCACCTTGCAAATCGGGTATAGACTTTTTTAGAAGTAACTCTGACCATTTTACCACATCTGTACCTTCCAGGCCTTTGGGAATGCCTACTAATCGTAGGTTAGACCGCCTGTTGTATTTCCTGTAATGTCCTGCAGTTTTGCCTCCAATTGGAACTTATCTTTATTTGCTGCATGAAGATCTTTTGTTGTATGAATTCTGTGTTTTCAATGAAATACGTAGCTAGCAAATTTCCGAAACTTCCGCTAGCCCAGAGTTAGCAAGAAGATGAGTTAAAGTACATTCTGAAAGAAGTAAAAGAAAGCCTCAAAGCGATTGACTCTAAACTTGATTCTCTGGCTGTGCGTATGGATCAGGGAACGCAAAGAGTTGAGAAACACAAGACCCGGTTAAAAGCCATCAAAGTGACTCTCGTGACTGCCAAGTGGAATCTCATAAACAACAGTTGCGCATGGATAAAGTTTTAAATTTGATAAAGCAGAAACACAAACAAACACATGCACACTTGCAAACACAAACATGTGCACTTGCAAACACAGACGTACACACTCCCCCGACCAAGTACACAGACATACAATTTCCTGCTTGCTCTGCCCCACATCCCCCCAGCAGTCTGTCCCTCTCTCACATGCAATTTCAGCAGGGGAGAGGGTGGTGTTAGAGGACTATATGCTGGAACTGGCTTAGGCTCTACAGCAGTGATACTAAAGTACGGCGTCTGCAGCCCTCCTGACTCCAGTTGTCGTCCCTGCGTTAACAGCAACACTGAGATTCTGTTTACTTTATAGAGCACTAACATTAAGAAAGATGTTAAATAAATGGGGAAAATTGTATGTTCAAGCTAACTGAGTAAAAGGAAGAGAATCTACACCTATGCTTTTAGTTTGATTCAATCATATTTTATATTTTACAAACAAAATTCTATATACAATGAAAAAGAAAAATGTAAGTAGTGTTCCAAGTGAGAAACAGGAACCTAAAATATTGGTGACATAATTGTGACAGTATTTTACAAGGTTTCCAAGGTATTCAAAAAAGTTGATCACGTATAGGGTCGAAACGTCATTGACAACAAAAGAAAGCGAACCATTAACAGCGCGTATTAACGGTACATATAATTGTATATAGCTGCTGTATATTATGTATTGAGTTGCTAAATGGTTGACTTTTTAAATACCTCAGACATCATTTCTAACCCTTGATTGCGATTGTGCACCTTATTATCTATATTTATTCTATTATTCCACAGGAACCACTGTTTCTGACAATAATTTACCCACCCAGGTTCCTTAGTGTGTTGGGTTCCCATGTTCTTTTTCCTAAGCTCTATAGATGGCACCGCCCTGTAGCATATGTCAATTGAATCATAGTGGCAATATTCACAAGCAGGGAACGCCATGTAGTCAGCCCGCTTGCAGATATGTGAGCTAAAAAATGTCAAAATGCCTGGATGCAATGTGACGCTTCATTAATTGGTGCTATTTGAGCTCAAACATGCTAGGCATGGTCTATATCCATCTTCTACCAGGGTAGCTCTTAAGACTAGGGATTGGAAAAACATTGATTATGCTGCTCTGGATCATATGCAAAAAAATTATTTACCGATACCCTCCCATGATGTGGAAAGTACTACAATCAACTACACAGACTGGGTGGACTCTGCCTGTAAGACATTGGCACCCAATAAGCGGTGCATTTCCAAGCGATCAAAGCCTTCTGCCCCCTGGTACTTCGAAAGTCTAAAAAAAACACAAACTAGACTGTAAAAAACTGGAAAGAGCTTGGAGGTGTGAGTATAAGATTTCCGACAGAGAAGCGTATAAACAGGGTCTCGCTGGCTATAAGAACGTGCTTAGCGATGCCACAAAGGCTTATTTTTGTGAACAAATTATAATGGCCAGCTCATCGTCAAAAGCCTTGTTCAAAACTATTTCCTTGCTTGCTACAGCCCCCTGTACCAAGATAGAAAGCAACATAGAACTATGCGAGACCCTAGCTGCTTTCTTCTCACAAAAGGTCGGACAAATGTTCTCCTCTTTCACTCTCACATCTGTTGCCACTAGTGAGGTGTTGTCCTCAGCAAGCGCTGATCAGAAAGGGTGCTCCCCCAGATTTGACTATTTCATTCTGTTGGAACAGCAAGGAGTAATCAAACTGATCTCAGCGATTCGGTCTGGCTCTCCCTTGGACCCCTGTCCAGTTTCTGTATTGAAAGTAATACTAGAAACTTTGGGGGAAGCTCTCACTCCACTGTTTGCCTCTATTTTTAACTCAGGTCACTTTCCCGGCCTCTGGAAGACAGCCTCTATTTTGCCGTTACTAAAAAAATCTAACCTCGTTCCCACGGAACCAAGCAATTACAGACCCATCTCTCGTCTTCCCTTCCCGGGTAAGATGATTGAGAGGGCCATGAACGGTCAACTTCAGTCCAACTCCCTGCTAGATAACACGCAGTTTGGCTTTCGTCTGGAGCACAGCACTGAGCTGGCGCTAATAAAATCTACCGACGAGATCAGAGAGGCCTTGGACCAGGGTGGGGCAGTCATACTCATTATGCTGGACCTCTCGTCCGCTTTTGATACGGTCCATCATAAAGTTTTGATGGACCGTCTATCGGCGGTCGAAGTCCATGGAAAGGCCTGGGATCTCCTGAAATCATTCCTGGCAAATAGAACACAAACAGTGGACCTAGGCAGGGACAGCTGTAAGCCTTTTTCTCTCCATTTTGTTTAATGTTCACGTTGCTCCATTGGCATCTTTAATTAGATCATTCGGCTTCCAGTTGACCTCATATGCCGATGATACACAAATTGTGTTATCTATTAAAAAAGGCATTGAGGCAGAGACTGGTACAAACTGCCACAACTGCATGCAATCCATTGCTGCATGGATGACGTCAAACTGCCTTAAACTGAATGCAGGGAAAACCGATGTTATCATCTTTGGGAACTCGGCCCGTCTGTGGACACCTTAATGGTGGCCTGACAGAATGGGCACACTCCCAATTCCGGTGGATAGAGAAAAGAACCTCGGAGTGATTGTGGACTCAAAACTGGCTTATTGCGATCAAGTCAGTAGGGTCGTTTCCTCCTGTTTTTTTGTCCTGCACATCTTGCGCAAGATTAAATTCTTCCTCTCGGAAGACAGTATGAAAATAGCAGTCACGGCACTCATTTTCTCACGTCTGGATTATTGCAACACTCTCTTCATCAACATCCAGAAGGGACAATTAGAAAGACTCCAGATGGTGCAGAATACGGCAGCCAGACTACTCGTAAGTATTCCCAAGTTTGCTTCGGTTAGGGCACAACTCAGAGCCCTTCATTGGCTCCCTGTTAAATCTCGGATCCAGTTTAAGGCCCTGTTATTGGTGTTTAAAGCCCTAAACGGCACCAGGACCTGATTTCTTGAAGCAATCTTTTCAATGGTATTTCCCGCGAAGGGCCCTTCGTTCCATGCAGGCCCAACAAGTTTCCTTCCCCCGAATCGCGAAACAGAGCTGGGTGGAAGGAGCTTTTGATATTGTGCCGCTAAGGCATGTAACAGTCTTCCTTTTTCTTTAAGGAGTTCAAAAGATCTGCTCCTGTTTCGAAAAGGATTAAAAACTTGGCTTTCTGGATAAATCGCTCATGCCCATCGTGCTAGTCATAATTTCTCTTAGATGGTAGTGTACAGCGCCAGGGCACCTTTGGGTAGCAGAGCGCTTTAAAAATCTTATTAAATTTAACGTTAACATTAACATTAATTAAAAGCTATTGTAACCCAGCTAGAAACTAAAAAGCTGTTTAGTGTTTCATGGTAGTTAAATGTGCACAACATATAACACAGAAGATTTCTGTTCTTATGGTAAAGACAAGTATTGAAATAGTTGTTGTGGTTTGTTAACAAATGTTTAAAAAACTAATAAAAAAATCCCGCCCAAAAAATAATAAAATCTATGGCTCGCCAGTCATACATGGTAAGGCACTAAGCTGAATTTTTTGAGACCTGTGTGTAGACTTAAACAAGCCTATGTTTCACCGTCCCGATGAGCAGACTGAAAATGTACCTTTGGTCACCAGTTAGACAGCAGTCCTTTTCTGAAGATAGAATTAAAAATATTTTAGGAGCTCATTGTCAATTCACTGAAGGAATTTTTGGAGCATTGGCAAAAAGGGCTGTTGCGAAAACTGGTTCTAAGGTGGTTAGTACTGAAATCGATAGATGCTGCTTTTTTAGTTGCCAAATCACACATTCAGCTTTTTAAAGACCTCTGTCAATAGCAAATTAAACATTGTCGAACCCACTAGAACATGTTTGTTATAATTGTAATGGATTTAACCAATATTTTTCAAATGTACAAAGTTTTGCTATTTTCTTGTATTTGTTCTAATAATCACTCCATCCCACTGTTTGAGGTTTAAACCCAGCCTGATTGGTTGACGTGTTAGTTCCTCACGAAGTTCGAGTCTAGTGGCGCCTCTGCTGATATACAAGCTGACTATATTTCCCTTTGGTACTCCGATTAGACCCTTTTGGTCTACAGAGTCCCATGGTGTGGCAGGAGTATGTGAAAAGAAAGTGACAAAAAGGTTGTCACCTGGACGTGCCCTGAGTGTGACAAGGCCTAAAGGAACCAAGACAGAAAGTGCGTTTGTGTGCTTGTGTAGGTAATAAAGCACTGTGGTGGTGCTGTTGCTAAATGTCTGCAGATGTCAAGAGGAAGTATAGCCCATGGTGATGGGAAGGCATGGGCAAGCCCTTTTTACTGTAAGAGCCTATTGACAAAGCATAAAAAAGGAATATTTATTGTATGAAGCTGGCAGTATGAACATTAAGGTGGAGTTCAAAAAGAATTCAAGCTTAATTTTTTTTAAATATAGCCAGGGAATGTATCTGTTCTTGCGTGTTGCAGGTCTCTCTATAAAACATAGATTGTTCATAATTGTAGTAAGTCCTGAGAAATGTAAAAAGAACTTGATAGGGACAGGTCAATGGCTTGTGGGTTCCAATGGCAAAGCCTTAACTGCAGTTTTGGAAACACAGTGGGGAACAGATGTAAAAAAAAGAACAAGGGAAAATGTTCACTCAAAGCAGCACAGCCGGTGTTGTAGTGTTGCTCCAGTGACGCAACATCAGTATCAGGATTGCATCAAAGTGCCCAGATGTCAGGGGTGTTATGTCACTGCCCATGCGTGCTGAGTATTGTTTGGTTCACCCCATACCACATGGTGGCTGGGTGTGGCCTCAGAGGAGACCTTGGCACAGTGCAAACCTTAGGCCTTGTCTCTGTGTGGTCTGTTCTCAGGCCTTTCAGCCACAGTTCCTTGAGTTACCCCTCCTGATGATTGGGCCCACCTCAACCTCACCTCCGAGCCCCAGATCCAACACTGGCGATGAGCTGTTGTCTTCCTGTCGCCCCTGGTGCTTTGTGGCAGCTGCGTACCTGGCAGGAGTGCGTGCGATGCTCATTCTGCGTGACAGATGTGGCCTTTCTCAGTCTCATGTGTGTGCTCTGCTGTAGTCGGATGCCATCCAATCTGCACACAACGTGGACGACGCTACTATTTTAGTGCTGGTGGTCCCTTCCTGGTGGTGTGTTCCCCCCAACAGCTGGTGTGGCGGTAAGCTGGTGGTAGGGTCCAGCCTATAATGGAGTACACACATGGAGACTGCCCCTGCCCCTGTTGGCTCAATCAAGAGCATGAGGCAAGCCTGCACTGTTCATAGGAGGATACACAAAAAATTATATATATATATATATATATATATATATATATATATATATATATATATATATATATATATATATATATATATATATATGTATATATATGTATATATATATATATATATATATATATATATATATATATATATATATTCACTGAAAAAACCATAGGTTATAGACCATATATAGTTAGGAATTAGCATTTACAAAACCTTGAAAATTCACTGAAAAAACCATAGGTTATAGACCATATATAGTTAGGAATTAGCATTTAAAAAACCTTATTTTACTCACACAAAACCATTGAAATTCCATATATAGTTAGTTGCACTAACTATATATTGCGCACCCGCAATCCACTGCTGATGATGTCACATATTACATCATTCATGACATGGTCAGTGACATCACTGATGACATCACTGATGACATCTCAAATGACATCACTGATGACAACATCCAGTGACTATGTTTCTGTAAAGTTAAAATATGTCTTACATATTGAAGAATGAGTGGATGTATAAGTGTCTGGACGAAGGATTTAGTAGGTGCATGACTGAATGTATGAGTGAGTGATTAAATGTGTCTCACTGAGTGCATGGGTTAGTGACTAAACTGTCTTAATTTGTGCATCATTATGTCTGTTGTTCTGTAAACTGCTGCATGTGTTGATCAGTAGCTATATGAGTAACTATATGGGTTATTGATTGATTGCCCAAGTATTTGCATGGGAGACTGAGTGTGTGTGTGGCTGGATGGGAGGTGTGTGACTCTGTACAGATCAATGTGTACTTGTATCAATGATTGTATAAGAGAGTAAGTATGTGTTAGTATATGGTTGAAAACGTAAGGTGCTCTATGTTTAACTGTATAGAGTAGAAAATGGAAGTGTGATTGATTCTTTACAGGACTGACTAGGTGTGTGAGTAACTCCATGGATGAGTGGCAGAGTGTGAGTGTCTGTATAGGTGTATGAGTGCATATGATTGTGTTGTAAACATGAGTGATTGTATGTATGAATGATTGTATGGGTGAATGAGTGAATGTGTGTGTAGACGTAGGAATCAGTGAGTACGTATGTAGTAACTAGTATTGGTGTGTCAATGGTTTCCAAAATTATACTCTGTTTTTAACACTGGGTGAAACAGAGGTTATATTAAAATGTGAGGAGATGCATTGTATTGTCACATGAATGATATCATCAGTGATGTGATCATTGATGTCAAGTGAGATGTCATCAGTGATGTCATTTGAGATGTCATCAGTGATGTCATCAGTGATGTCACTGACCATGTCATGAATGATGTAATATGTGACATCATCAGCAGTGGATTGCGGGTGCGCAATATATAGTTAGTGCAACTAACTATATATGGAATTTCAATGGTTTTGTGTGAGTAAAATAAGGTTTTTTAAATGCTAATTCCTAACTATATATGGTCTATAACCTATGGTTTTTTCAGTGAATTTTCAAGGTTTTGTAAATGCTAATTCCTAACTATATATGGTCTATAACCTATGGTTTTTTCAGTGAATTTCAATGGTTTTTTAATAGCAAATATCATAAGCTGTCGAATGTCAAGTACGTGGTAAGAATTTTTTTTTTCGTGTTTATGCACACTGATCTGCTTTGATTGCTGCCCCCCACCCCTCATTTCTATTAGGAGTACTCTCTCTTTGCAGATAGTGAAGGGTAGTTAACGCAGCCCTTTCCCCCTTTGTAATCCGTCGTGCCTGCTTCTCTCTCCATTTGATTGATTGTTCTCTTTGGTTCATTCTCTATTTACAAACAAGCACAGAGTCGCAATACTCTGTTTAGTCTTTGCAGATAGCGAAAAATCGTGTAAAAAAACAAAAGGAATCGAGCAAAATCAGGAGGCCACTAATGGGATCTCTTTTGACCTCGCTAAAATAGAAACATTAGGAACAACCTGTTGAAAATAGCAATGCGTATGTATATAAGCGGCGTTCATTTGTGTTCACAGTACCCCTTGTTGATTGTTTCAATCGAGCATTGAATTGTTCGAAGTTAATTCTCTTAACGATCTTCTCTACCTGCAAACGAGGAAGAATAGGAATATTCTATCTCCCTTTGCAGATAGTGAAGGGTAGGTAACGCAAGCCTTTAACACGTCGTACCTATTTCATTCCTCATTGATTGATTGATTGTCCGAACATTGACTGTTTGGGAATTAGTTCTTTTTGGAGGTATTCCCTGTTTGCAAATAAACGTAGGAAAATCTTTGCAAGTAGTGAAAGGGTACGTAATGCGGACCGTTCTCCCCCGTTGTAATCTGTCATGCCTATCTACTCCCCACTGATTGATGCACCTTTTTCACCCGGACCATTTACTAGAGATACGTCATCTGGCCCGACCAGAGAGCACCCCTAGTGAAAAGGACATATGCAATAATAACGAAGTGATCACTGTATCCTGTTAACAGAAACTTTACCATGAAACAACCTGGAAAGAAAAAAATAGGAAAACGAAAATCAGTAGGCCACTGATGAACATGAACTTTTATTAAACAACGAACAAAGAAACGATAACATAACGTAATGATAAAACCTATTAATGTCCTAGAAACAAGAAAACGTTAAAATATGCCAGTGGTGAGAGACCAGAAAAACAGTAAGAGAAACCAAATCACCCCTCGCTGTCCCACCGCCTGCCACGCCAAAAAAATCGATAGACTAGGGAAAATGCAAGTCAGTAGAACATCCACCCCCACTCTGGAAACTTCCAAGGTGGGGCAGGGTTCCGGCTACGCCCAGCCGGGAGCAGCCCATATAAGGCAGGTCCTGCTGCCACGCCTCGGCCAGGAGATCCTAACGTAGGGTGTAGCCGGAGGAGAGGCCGAGACCAGCGGGACCCGGCCAGGGGATTGCCTTTACAACGCTGAACAGTTGCAGGGGGGGGGAATGTCTCCTCGACCCTCCCCTCTCTCTCCCAGTCCGGCCGCGGTGGCCCTTGAGAGTTGCAGGTAGTCCCGCCACATGCTCTTCCGGTCCGACCACCAACGGTCGGGGGGCCGAGGCCGACGGGATCCGGCTGCAGCCGATAAACCAAGAAACCCGTTCATGGGGCCAGAGCCAGGGGCGTCCGGCCGACATCCACCGGAAGCCCGGCCCGAAGACGGACGGGACACTTCTTTCTTTTATAATGGCTGCGACAACACTGGAGGGGGATGTCTTGCACATGCCTCCGACCCCCCCCTCGTCCTCATCGCCTGGTCCGGCCATAACAAATCTCAAGCGAGACGCCGTGGGGTGCACTGGGAGGGAGAGACGGTGCGAACAGGCCTCTCCCGCCTCCCCAGGTGGAGGCTTCCCAGCTGCACCCTCAGCGCTCCAGGCGGTGGCATCCTAACAACTACAGTGCTGCACAGTTTCGGAACGACCTAGATAACGGTTCTTCCACTGTGGCCATGCTGCAACGTCTCGCCCGGCAGGGTGGAGCCCGTCCGCTCATGTGACCCCGCGATCGCCGGTAGCTGCCGAACTCTCAAAATGGCGGTCGACCTGGCAAGAGCGGGCCCAACATAAAGAAATGGCCCGGTCACTGGTTGACTCCACCACCGTAGTCCTCCACGACCTTGAAGATTCTAGAGGAGCCGCGGGAGTCTCCGACCCCCGATGGGGAATGACTGCCATGATCGCCCGTGGAGTGACGAAACTGTATCCGCGGGACGTCGGCGCTCCCATGCTGGCGCCAGCCTCACTTTGAATTACTACAATCCTGCAGACCTCACTTCCGGTGAAAGCACAGTGTGACCCGGTAGGAAAAATTATTGCACCCCCTCCCCTTTTTGACTGATAGTTCAAACCACCGATCCTTTCCTTTGCCCTTTTAACGGAACTTTGGACTGCCTCCCCCTCTTTTACATTTTCTAGAGAAAACAAAACATTAACCACTACATTAGCATAGCAGTTGACACCAGAACTGTTTTCAAATTGAAAACCAACAACATCTTCAACAGAATCCTTTTTGTTTCTGCTGTGACCCTGCTACAGCACAGGCATTGTCCCCAGCAGTAATTCTGCAATGCCGGTAAGAATAGCTGTGGTGCCTACTGGACTCACTCACCCCCGCGGCGCCCCACGCCATTATTTGCTGGGCGGCAACTTACTAGACATCACTTTCGTGCCATCTAGATTTCAGCGCGTTCTGCTGCCTTGGAACTATTCGCACAACAGACCGCTACTGACAAGAATATTTCATTATTGGTGCTGTCAATTTCAATAAATCTATTGGATAATTAAAAAGAAATTGCCACGGTCTCTTCGTTGTTTAAATGTTTTTATTGTTTTTGTTTTGTTGTATATATTTATATGTTATTAAAGTTTTATATTCCTACTACTTTGTTGGAGTGCTATATATTTTTAATGTGACACATAATTGTAAAAACTTTGATGTACAAAGAGTCATTCCTGGAATCTTCCGCTTCAGGCTCGGTCCCCTCCCCAATCACAATACAGGATGGTTTTCAGATAGTAGGAACGCGTGTGCTGTGACGGATCACATCGGGTGTGGGCCTTGATCTACTATAACTCCTTTGAAGAGGGGTGATTCTTTACAGCTGGGGCCATAAACTACATCTGCAGGGCTAGCTGATAGCCTAGGACCGGCCTGGACATTCGGACACAGAGGAAGAGGAGTGTCAGAGGGTGCGGTAGTGAATAGGGCGAAAGGGAGGTGTCGGGCGGGCACAGAGTGTGATTCTCAGGGAAGAGCAGCGCAGATGGGGGAAGGTTTATTGCCCATGCATAAGACAGAGAGCGGTGGTGACCAGTGCCTGGGGGAGATGCTTACGAGGGTGAGGAGCCATGCTACGAATCGACAGCGTGCAGAGAGTGGGTCTGGTCAAGACATCTAAAATGGCTGCCGTGCACGACAAAAGTGTGGCATTTCAAAAAAGGCAAGATGGCGCAGACAATGTTTTTCAACACTTCCTCATTTCCTTCGAATCGAACGTTAACAGACGTTGGGGCATATTACCAAAGTTAAGCGATATTTATCGCTAACGATGCTTACCAACCAATTTTTTACCACTAAGCATCGTCAGAAATTATCGAAGATAAACCTTACTATTATCAAGGTTTATCGCAAATGCGATAATAAACGGCCGCAATGCATGAATATCGCTAAAAACTCAGCGATATTCATGCATTACCGAGCTAATACTCTTAGCCATGTTATCCACCTCCCATTGGATAACATGGCTAAGAACTGCTCAGGGCAGGTGTTACTTTTTGGAGATATTCGCGCTTAGCGCGAATATCTCCAAAAGTTGGTAATAGGAGATAGATATCTTGCATGTTGTAATGCAAGTTATTGTGGTATATGGAACTCATACCATAATCTCTCAGGAAAGCAGAAACTGATCCTTTTGGGACCGCCTAAAAAGGCCTAGGGGGTGAGGAGTACTCTACTTTGCCCCCTTTTCACGTTCCGAACTATTTTATTTTACTCTCTTCTGTAATTACACAAAATACCAGCGATAAGATGCATCGGAGACACACAGTGAGAGAAAGGAGGCCGGAGATGAAGAAGACATGTCAAATACACATTGGAGATAATATAGTGGCAGAAGGGAAGTAAATATGAGTAAACTTACCATGTAACATAAAAATGTTGCACTCTATACTATAAGTCTCATTTTATACTACAATCACTTCGCTACAACCTCATAAATTAAAAATAAAAATAAATAATGTCTCAAACAATTTTTGATTTCTAAATATAAATTTATTCTTCAGAATTTTCTAAATTTGAAACAACTAGTAACATGTCCTCATCAGTAATTTCCTCTTCAATCATCTCATCTGGAATCTCCTCATTAAAAGTCTGCAATGATGATTCTTGTAACTCTATGGTCTCCAAACACTCGATAAATTCGCCATCAAGAGATTGATCAAAAAAATCATTCAAGTCATCTCCTCCTTCTGACAATATTTCATTATTGGTGCTGTCCATTTCAATCAATGTAGTGGAATCATTCAAGTCATCTCCTCGTGACAATATTTCATTATTGGTGCTCTCAATTTCAATCAATGTAGTGGAATCATTCAAGTCATCTCCTCCTTGTGACAATATTTCATTATTGGTGCTGTCCATTTCAATCAATCTAATGGAATCATACAAGCCATCTCCTCCTTGTGACAATATTTCATTATTGGTGCTCTCAATTTCAATCAATGTAGTGGAATCATTCAAGTCATCTCCTTGTGACAATATTTCATTCTTGGTGCTGTCCATTTCAATCAATCTAATGGAATCATACAAGTCATGTCCTCCTTGTGACAATATTTCATTATTGGTGCTCTCAATTTCAATCAATGTAGTGGACAATTCAAAAGAAATTGCCACGGTCTCTTCATTGTGAGCCATTTTATTTTGAAATTGCTTGCTGTAAATTGCAGAAAAAAATAATCACTTTCATTTATCGTTTTTAGTAATACATAATATAAAACTAACTTCATCAAGTATTTAGTATAACAGAAGGACTGCAAATAAATAACAGAAAACATTTTTCAAATTATCTTCAAGTGTACAACATAGTTCCCCTTACAAATTAACAACTCACCTTTTTAAAAGTAGCAGAAGTGTTAGTACTGTGTAAATCAAACACCAGAAATTCACCACCAAAAATTCCTCACAAATGTACCTCAGACAGTAGTATCACAAAATGGCTGTGGTTTCCTCTCATTTGACATATATACATAACCAATTAACTTTCATCACACACAAATACAAAACCAAAGTAACATTTTAATTGGTTCTAAATTTCAACACTTTCAAATGTGTTTTCCCCATGCAATTTTCCATAGGACATTTACATACGTCTACAGCCTGAATGGCTGAACGGAATTACACCAAACTTGGCAAAATGGTACATCAAACCTAAGAGGTCAGGAAGGATCTACTATGCCCCCTTATGGTCATTTCCCCCTTCGCTTTGGCCTCCTCTTGTCTCTCAATCCTACCGAGGGACAAGATGGCGGCCGCTACGGACTGTTTGGAATGTTGACAGACGCCGGAGAACCAATCAGCTTCGCAAAGCTCCGTAACGCGAAAAGTACGCGAAGCGGAGCGCTGTTACAGATATATATCTTTTTTTCAACGTTAATTTCTCAAAATCCACTGGAGCACATATATTGAGACCTAGCAAAGGCACATCGGGCTACCAGTCCCTAATATTTTGCCAAGTTTCGTGCAAATCCATTCAGCCGTTCGATTATTATTATTTTGGTTTTTTTTTGCCCCGCGGGGCCCTTTTAAAACCTCCACATCAAACCTAGGGGGTCAGCGAGGATCTACTATGCCCCCTTATAGTTATTTCCCCCTTTGTTTTGACCTCCTCTTGTCTCTCGATCCTACCGAGAGACAAGATGGCGGCCGCTACGGACTGTTTGGAATGTTGACAGACGCCGGAGAACCAATCAGCTTCGCTTCACAAAGCTCCGTTGCGCGAAAAGTCCGCGAACCAGAGCGCTAACCGGTCCGCTGTTACAGATATATATCTTTTTTTAAACGTTAATTTCTCAAAATCCACTGGAGCACATATATTGAGACCTACAAAAGGCACATCGGGCTACCAGTCCCTACAATTTTGCCAAGTTTCGTGCAAATCCATTCAGCCGTTCGGGCTAAAAGTGAGGCCAACCGCCCTATGGAAAACTCAATGTTAAAAACACGTTTTGGGACCCCCCTTTTTTCTCGGCCCCCACTGGACGAACCCCCCCCAAATTTTTAAGGGCTGCTCAGAAACAAAATGTGCCATTTTCCTGAAAATTTCAGCCGATTCCGTCCACAAACGCCAAAGTTATTAGACATAGAATTTTCAAAAAACCCATAGAGAAAAAATCCTAACTATATATACCTACTGGCGACCGCCAGTAGGTAATATATATATATATATATATATATATATATATATATATATATAGCCGCTCGCTGTTCAAAGAACACACCACACTCGCGGGGATAGCAGTACAGCAGCTTTATTGTGCAGCAGCACACTGATTCGCTCAGGGTCAAGGAGGGAACCTCCGTTACAGAGGTCAAGAGTTCATCCAGTGTTTGATCCGACGCGTTTCGAAGGACCTGCCTTCTTCCTCAGGGATAGGTGAACTGTAAGTGGCTAATGCAAGTCTCTTCTTTATTTGTGAATTTGATGACACGCCCCACTATATATATATATGTATTACCTATTGGCGGTCGCCAGTAGGTAGATATAGTTAGGATCTAGTTTTCATAGGAAATCCGCAACATTCTATTTGGAATAACTTTGATGCCGGTGGACGAATACACACGAAATTCTTCAAGAAAATGCCCTGCTCCACTCCGCTCCTTCCCTGAAAGTTTGAGGGTGATTCATGAAGTGGGGGCCGAGAAAAAAGGGGGGTCCCAAAATGTGTTTTCCCCATGCAATTTTCTATAGGACCTTTAGCCAGGGCTACAGCACGAACAGGGGAACGTAATTACACCAAATTTGGCAAAAAGGTAGAGTTTGGTTCGCAGATTGTGCTTTTTGTTAAATGGTGTAAACCCGTTCAGTAGTTCCTGAGACAATCAAAAGTAAAACCATAGTGATACCTAGAGACAAAGTACCATACTATGTACTGTACTCTGTACCTTCCCGAGCACGAGCTGCATGCTGATTGGATATCAACTGTCTGTCAACACTCCAAACCAGGAAGTGTTGGCAGCGATCTTGTGCCTCGGTAGAACCGAGGCACAAGAAAGCAAAGAAACAAACGTGCAAAACACGCAATGGGTATATATTACCCACTGGCGGTTGCCAGTAGGTAGATATAGTTAGGATCTAGTTTCCATAGGAAATCCGCAATATTCTATTTGGAATAAATTTGGCGCCGGTAGATGACAACACGCGAAATTCTCCAAGAAAATGGCCTGCACCGCTCCGCTCTTCCCCTAAAAGTTTGAGGCTGATTTGTCAAGTGGAGGCCGAGAAAAAAGGGGGGTCCCAAAACTTGTTTTCCCCATGCAATTTTCCATAGGACCTTTAGCCAGGGCTACAGCCCGAATGGCTGAACGGAATCACACCAAATTTAGCAAAACGGTAGAGTTCGATTCGCAAATTCTGCTTTTTGTTAAATTGTGTAAATCTGTTCAGTAGTTCTTGAGAAAATCAAAAGTAAAATGATAGTGATATCTAGAGATGAAGTACCATTCTCTATACCGTACTCTGTACTGTATTCTGTACTGTACTCTGTACCTTCCCGAGCACGAGCTGCATAATGATTGGGTGTCAACTGTCTGTCAACACTCCAAACAAGGAAGTATTGGCAGCCATATTGTGTCTCGGTAGAAAAGAAGAGAAACAAACGTGCAAAACACGCAAAGGGTATATATTACCTACTGGCAGTCGCCAGTAGGTGGATATAGTTAGGACCTAGTTTTCATAGGAAATCTGCAACATTCTATTTGGAAAAAAATTTGGCCCCGGTAGATGACTACAAGTGAAATTCTCTAAGAAAATAGCCTGCTCCGCTCCGTTCCTTCCCTGAAAGTTTGGGGGTGATTAATCAAGTGGGGGCCGAGAAAAAAGGGGGGGTCACAAAACATGTTTTCCCCTTGCAATTTTCCATAGTACTTTTAGCCGGGGCTACAGCCCAAACGGCAGACCGGAATTAGACCATATTTGGCAAACAGGTAGAATTCGGTTCGCAGATTGTGCTTTTTGTTAAATTGTGTAAATCTGTTCAGTAGTTCCTGAGAAAATCAAAAGTAAAATCATAGTGATATCTAGAGATGAAGTACCGTACTCTGTACTGTACTGTACTCTGTACTGTACTCTGTACCTTCCCGCGCACGAGCTGCATGCTGATTGGATGTCAACTGTCTGTCAACACTCCAAACCAGGAAGTGTTGGCAGCCATCTTGTGCCTCGGTAAAACTGAGGCCAAGAAAGCAGTGAAACAAACATGCAAAACATGGAAAGGGTGTATATTAACTACTGGCGGTCGCCAGTAGGTAGATATATTTAGGACCTAGTTTACCAAGGAAATCCGCAACGTTCTATTTGGAATAACTTTGGCGCCGGGGGATGAATACACGCAAAATTCTCTAAGAAAATGGCCTGCTTCACTTCGCTCCATCCCTGAAAGTTTGGGGGTGATTCATCAAGTGGGGGCCGAGAAAAAAGGGGGGTTCAAAAACATGTTTTCCCCATGTGATTTTCCATAGGACCTTCAGCCAGGGCTACAGCCCAAACGGCTGAACAGAATGACATCAAATTTGGCAAAAAGGTAGAGTTTGTTTCGCAAATTGTGCTTTTTGTTTAATGGTGTAAATCCGTTCAGTAGTTCCTGAGAAAATCAAAAGTAAAATCATAGTGATATCTAGAGACGAAGTACCATACTCTGTACTGTGCTTTGTACTGTACACTGTACTGTACTCTATACCTTCCCAAACACGAGCTGCATGCTGATTGGATGTCAAATGTCTGTCAACATTCCAAACCAGGAAGTGTTGATAGCCATCTTGTGCCTCGGTAGAACCGAGGCCAAGAAAGCAGTGAAACAAACATGCAAAACATGGAAAGGGTATATATTACCTACTGGCGTTCGCCAGTAGGTAGATATATTTAGGATCTAGTTTTCATAGGAAATCCGCAACATTCTATTTGGAATAACTTTGGCACTGGTGGACAAATACACGCAACATTCTCCAAGAAAATGGCCTGCTCCGCTCCGCTCCGTCCCTGACGGTTTGGGGGTGATTCGTCAAGTAGGGGCTGAGATAAAAAGGGGGCCCCAAAATGTGTTTTTCCCATGATATTTTCCATAGGACCTTTAGCCAGGGCTACAGCCCAAACGGCTGAACGAAATCACACCAAATTTGGTAAAAAGGTAGAGTTCGGTTCGCAGATTGTGCTTTTTGATAAATGGTGTAAATCCGTTCAGTAGTTCCTGAGACAATCAAAAGTATAATTATAGTGATATCTAGAGACGAAGTACCATACTCTGTACTGTGCTCTGTACTGTACACTGTACTGTACTCTATACCTTCCCAAGCATGAGCTGCATGCTGATAGGATGTCAAATGTCTGTCAACATTCCAAACCAGGAAGTGTTGGCAGCCATCTTGTGCCTCGGTAGGACCGAGGCATAAGAAAGCAGTGAAACAAACCTTCAAAACACGGAAAGGGTATATACTACCTACTGGTGGTCGTCAGTAGGTAGATATAGTTAGGACCTAGTTTACCTAGGAAATCCGCAACATTCTATTTGGAATAACTTTGTCACCGATGGACAAATAAACACGAAATTCTCCTAGCAAATGGCCTGCTCCGCTTTGCTCCTTCCCTGAAAGTTTGGGGTGATACTTCAAGTGGGGCCGAGAAAAAAAAGGAGGTCCCAAAACGTGTTTTCCCCATGCAATTTTCCATAGGACCTTTAGCCAGGGCTACAGCCCGAACGGCTGAACGGAATTTCACCATATTTGGCAAAAGGGTAGAGTTTGGTTCGCAGATTGTGCTTTTTGTTAAATGGTGTAAATCCGTTCAGTTGTTCCTGAGAAAATCAAAAGTAAAATCATAGTGATATCTAGAGACGAAGTACTATACTCTGTACTGTACTCTGTACTGTACTCTGTACCTTCCCGAGCACGAGCTGCATGCTGATTCGATGTCAACTGTCTGTCAACATTCCAAACCAGGAAGTGTTGGCAGCCATCTTGTGCCTCGGTAGGAGCGAGGCACAAGAAAGCAGTGAAACAAACGTGCAAAACACGAAAAGGGTGGATATTACCTACTGGCGGTCGCCAGTAGGTAGATATAGTTAGGACGTAGTTTCCATAGGCAATCCGCAACATTCTATTTGGAATAAATTTGGCGCCGGTGGACAAATACACGCGAACTTCTCCAAGAAAATGGCCTGCTCTGCTCCGCTCCTTCCCTGAAAGTTTGGGGGTGATTAGTCAAGTGGGGGCCGAGAAAAAAGGGGGGTTCCAAAATGTGTTTCCCCATGCAATTTTCCGTAGGACCTTTAGCCAGGGCTACAGCCCGAACGGCTGAACGGAATTACACAACATTTGGCAAAAAGATAGAGTTTGGTTCGCAGATTGTGCTTTTTGTTAAATGGTGTAAATCCGTTCAGTAGTTCCTAAGAAAATCAAAAGTAAAATCATAGTGATATCTAGAGATGAAGTACCATACTCTGTACCTTCCTGAGCACGAGCTGCATGCTGATTGGATATCAACTGTCTGTCAACACTCCAAACCAGGAAGTGTTGACAGCCATCTTGTGCCTCGGTAGAACCAGGTTTGAAACACCCTGACTCCCTAGGCTTGCTTAAGGGGTCCCACAAGGAGCCCCAAGGCCAAAAATAAATATATATATTTTTTAAATCGCAGGATCACAATTCAGATTGAGTCGCTATTGCAGACGATGCAGTGTTGATGGCAACAGATATACTGAATACTTTTGATTTGGCTATGTGAGTGCACTGGAACTGATGGAACATTTATGATATATTCTTTTTGTGCATTATTTCAGATCTGAAAAGTAATTCTAATCGTAGTTACAGTAACTTGGATTTCCTTCCATAGGCTAACATTGACTGGTTTCACTTAAAATATTTTCTAAGTGTGGAGTTTTGGAACTTTAAAAAATTCCTCTGAAATCAGCCGAAGTACGAATACCGATTTACTCACCTGTTATCAGGAGAGACCTCAGTGCTGCATCTTTGATCCCAGTACTGATCCTGAAAAGTAATTCTAAACATACTTACCAGTAACTTGAATTTCCTTCCATAGAAATCCATTGTCTGGTTTTCACCAGAAAAGTTTCTGTGTCTATTTTCACAAACTAAAAATGTTCCTAAAAAATCACCTGTATGACTGTATAACACATTCTTTTAACTGTTTACAGGAGATGCACCAGTGCTGGAACCAGGATCCACCACTGAGTAAGAACAAGTAATGATAACACGACTTACCTGCTAAGTGAATTTCCTCCCTTAGGATAACATTGGTTATTCTATTTGAAAAAAATTCTAAGTGTCAACTTTTAAAATACAATAATATTCCTTAAAAATCAATACTGTAACTAAAACACTTTTACTCAACCATTTACAGGAGATGTCAAAGGACTGAATCTAGGATCCAGTCCGGTGGTTAGAAAAGTAATCCATAAAGTAACTAATTGCATTTAACTAGAAAAAATACATTGAGGCCAATGTTGCTTTGTGTTTGAAATTGTGTTGCCCATTGCAACAACTGTAACTACTGTACTTAAAAGTCCATTGCCTATTTGCAAAGTATTTAAACTAAAGTAATTAATTCTGAAAAAGTATATTTTGTAAAATAATGTATAATGTAATTACAATGTAAATTAAAAAATAAAATATCTAAAAATAAATAGTTTAAAAAATGTAGTAAATCAGTATAAAAAATATATAACAATTAATACATTTAAAAATGGTCATTTACAAAACCTTCGAAATTCACCGAAAAAAACAAAGGTTTCAGGCTTGATATAGTTAGGAATTAGCATTTAAAAAACCTTAGAAATTCACTGAAAAAACTGTAGGTTTTAGGGGTGTTATAGTTAGCTGGATATTTCACTCATACAAAACCATTGAAATTCCTCCGATATAGTTAGTTGTACTAACTATATCTCGGGCGCCTGCAATCCACTGCTGATGATGTCACATATTACATCATTCATGACATGGTCAGTGACATCACTGATGACATCATCCACATGACGATACACCTCATCATACACTAGTATAACCTTTCATCACTCACTGTAAAATACAGAGTACCATATTTGAATCCATTGACACACCAATACAAGTTTCTAAAAACCCACTCAGTGATTCCTAGATCTATACACACATCTAATCCCTTAGCTACAGATTCACTCATACATGCAGTCAATGATCAATAGAACACTATCAAATATACTTATACACCTATATCGACATTACACACCAGCACACATCCTATTTACTTATAAAGTCATCCTATTCACTTATGCAAACAATGGATCATACTTACATTTACTTAGCTATACACTTATACAAACACCTCTTTATCTATTCATATAGATAGTAAATTATACTTAGTGTGTTATAAAACCAATATTACAAGTATACAGTTATCCATAAAGTCACACATACAATCACTGAGTCTTCTGTATACTTATTTATAAACAACAACTGACACATACATTGCCTTTTATTTTTCTACTCTGTTGGACATGTACCATTAAGAGAGAGATTTGCTCATCACCACACCCATAAAGATATTCACTCACCCAAACAACTGTTATAACATGTAGTCTTAACGTCATATACCTACTAAATCAACTATTCACACAACTTTGGGCAGTGACACACCTCCCATGGAACCACATACACATTCACTCTCCCATACAAATACTAAGTTAACTAATCAAAACCTAATACAGAATTTCAAATACCTAGTAACCTACTGGAGAGGTAGTTTTTACAACAACTGACAAAGTGATACAGATGTTCACACAGTTTAGTCACTATCCAATATATTTAGGGAGACACTTTAAATTAGTCAAGTAAACAGTCAATCACACTGCTACTAAATCCTCCATCCAGATATTTATATTTATATATCCACTCATTCTTCAATGCAAACTGCTATATATATTATACATATTTAAATAACGAAGCAAACCACATTCACTGGATGATGTCATCAGTGATGTCATTTGAGATGTCATCAGTGATGTCACTGACCACATCATGAATGATGTAATATGTGACATCATCAGCAGTGGATTGCGGGCGCGCGAGATATAGTTAGTACAACTAACTATATTGGAGGAATTTCAATGGTTTTGTATGAGTGAAATGCCCAGCTAACTATAACACCCCTAAAACCTACAGTTTTTTCAGTGAATTTCTAAGGTTTTTTAAATGCTAATTCCTAACTATATCACGCCTGAAACCTATGGTTCTTTCAGTGAATTTCAAAGGTTTTTTAAATGCTAATTCCTAACTATATCAGGCCTGAAACCTATGTTTTTTTCAGAGAATATACATATACATATATATACCAAGCAAGGCTAGTAGCGATGTTGAGGGTGTGACCTGCCTGCCAGTTGGTAGTGCTGGAAGGAAACAAAGACAAGGGGGAATCCTTATCTCACCCCTGCATGCCATCTGAGTGACGTTTCAAACAAAACACAAAAAAGGTGACTCAACAAGAAACACTGTAGCGGATATACCCTCATTATCCACAAAATGGCGAATATACCAGTGATGAGCCCTTCATAGCTGAAGGTGCCCTGTCAGCGCAAGCACCAAGGTGAAAAGAATGGGTAGAGAGAGTAATAATGTACTTTGAAGCCACTAAAGTGGACTACGCCCAAAAGAGGTCTCTGTTTTTTTTTCCTCCATCAGTAAAATACATTTATACAGTTACAGCCATAAAAATATATGAGGAAACGTTACCTATCATAAGTAGATAGAGAATTCAAAACATTGTGCTAATATTTCGTGACATGATGTAAAATATCATATTAGACTATTTTTGATACCCGGGAGGCTCTAGGTCTTTAGATGTGGCTAGACATATTTCAATTTCAGCTTTCCAATTATTTATAGGAGCCCTGATAATATTTCCTAATTTTCGAGCCCTCCATCCTTTCTTCTCATATAAATCCTTTTCGAGATTATATGTAGCTAATAGCCATGAAAGCCATTGCTGAAATGTGGGGGGGGGGTCAGGATTCACACAGGCTGACGAAATACACAATCTTACTACAGCCATGGCTAAGAAGATCAACTCACGTTGTACCAGGAATGCTCCTGTCTTTGTGACCCTTAATAACATCAAATCAGTTTTGAGTTTTGTTTGAATCCTCAAAGTTTGTGCTAAAAATTCGTCTATAGCCTTTTTCAGAGGCTCTAGAGACGGACAAGAAGAAAACGTGTGAACAATGTCAGCATCAGCACTACGACATTGGGGACAGAGGATGCCGTCTGTGCCACCCCATTGGACGATCTTAGCTGGCACATAGTATAAAGAAAATATCATCTTGTAATGCTGTGCTGGCACACCGGCTGACCTCAATACAGAGTGACCCTGCTTGAGTGAATCCATAAACTCGTCCTCTTCAATGTTTAAACTGAGCTGCCATTTCTAACGATGTTTGTAGAGGTCATCGACTATTCATTGTTTCAACCCAAAAAGAGGTCTCTGATGCTACACTTGGGGGGAAGAGACATCTACAAAATCTCCAAGTCAGTAAATTCAGGCTACCTTTTGAGTGAAACCCCAGGAACATAGTGTCTTTACATGGCACTAGAGTCACAGCTCATCATGGCCAAAAGACAATCACTCAGAACATTTCAACGTTCAAGAGGTTTCATCACATTCCCTGTGGGACGATTATGATGGCCCTGTGATGTAGGAACAGGACGGGGTTTATGAAGTGGACTATCCGAAAGGTGGAACATCGGTGTCTAGTGACAATGAACCCAGAGTTGCCAACTCAACTGAAATCCCTCTGAGGAGTCCCACTGCCAGGTCCTTGGATCTACAGCCCAGCCACATTACCTGCACCCGGTATGGGCCCCAGAGCAATCCTATGCAATAGACTAGACAGTGGGATCATCTGGTATAATCGGTTTTGTTTGTTTATTCGGTGTCAGGTAACCTCTTGTTATGAGGTACATCACCCTGTCATGTGTATCTGTTATCCCTGTGTGAACTCCCAGACTTCCTGTTCACCATTCAGTTATGGTATTCATGTTGGTTGTACTGTCCATTGTATTTTGTTTGATCTGCATTTTCGGGAGGTATGTAATGTCGCTCCAGTGATACAAATGGAGCTTCAGATTTGCATCAATGTACCCCGATGTCAGTGGTTGTTATGTCACTGCCCCTGAGGGCTGAGTATTGTTTGGTTTGTGCCATACCACGTGGTCGGTTTGGAAATAAATGCTGTCTTTGCTGGGTGTGGCCTCTGAGGAGGCCTTAGCCAGGGCACAGGGAACCTTATGCACCATCTCTGTGTGGTCTATTTTCAGGGTTTTCAGTCCCAGTTCCATGAGTTACACCTCTGTTGTGTTTAGGGAGGCTGCGTGGACTGTCCCATGCACGCCTCCCAAGCAAGGTTTTTTTGAGATAACACCCAGTTACGTCTGACCCTAATGACGCAACGAGGGGAGAAAATAAATAGCCCGGGGGCCCATGCCTTGTGACAATAAAACAAAACTTACACTGTGTGGGTTACACCCTTCCCGACTGGATAGAAGGCCTCCATTGCATGTCGCATACCACGACAAATTGGTGACAAGCTGATTGGATTCCTCGCCCGTGCACCACCTCGACATCCACCAGTGTCGGTTGGTGCTGATGATAGCTCCCACACCTCTGAGTACCCACGGTAGGTTTCCTACCCTCCTGGCTTTTTCCCGACCCCGGGGACGCAGCTGCTCGTGCCCTTTCGGTGGGCTGCGATACAGCAGCAGTGATACTGACATGCTGTAGAGGCTGGAAGTTCTCCGGTCCTGTGATTCGGGCATCCCCCGCCTCCACATGGTGGCCGCAGTGTTCCTGCAAGAGGGCAGGAGTCCTTTTTTTCTAATTCTTTTTATTAAACAAAAATCAACAAAGAAACACATCAGGTGACATTTTCCTAGATCTTACAAGTTTCTTGATTACATTCCATACATCCAAAATATTATACAGTTGTGACAGTTGGTGGATCAAGGGGACATATGCATATCCGCTTCTTCTTGACATGCCAGAGGGGCACGGACATCTCCCCTGTAGTGATTCCAAGCCTCCCAGACCGTTCCCCACTTCCCCGGACATCTACTGGCGGAATAGACTGAACTTTCCCTAAACATACACCAATCTAAATCCTCCATCCATTTCTCGATCCGGGGCGGTTGGCTGGCTCACCACAGTTAGGCAGTATTACGCTTTGCTATCATGAATGCCAACGTTGCAAATTCATTTTTATATGCATTTAGGTCCGTGGGTCCCAGACGTTCAGAATACACCTGCGGGCCTCTGGCTGAATTTCTATCCCAGGACTGCTCGCAGCATGCTCTGGACCTTTCCCCAATACGCTGGCACACTTATACAGTGCCACAATATATGTGTGAACGTCCCCAGATCCCCACATCCCCTCTTGCATTCCCCACCCTCCGAGAGGCCCATACGGACCAGACAAGGCCCCGAGACATATGGCCTGTGTAAAATCTTTAGTTGCACCAATCTGAGCCTCATCTGAATTGCCACCACCCGCGGGGTGGAAACCGGCTCCTGCTCGTCCTCGTCATCTAGCTCCAACCCATCCTCATTCCAATGCCGTCTTATGAGTACTAGCAGATCCTCCATATTATTTATGAGTTTCTTATATAATAAAGAGATGGTTTTCTCTGGAAGATGTCCGTCCAGCACTCTGTCCTCAAGGGGTGAAGAGTTAGGGAGGGTCGTGCCCCTGGGAATGTGTGTGAGCAACGCATGCAGGATTTGAAGGTACGGGAAATACTCACAGTCATTCAGTTGATATTGTAGCTTAAGGGAATCAAATGTGTGAATTGTACCTTCCCCCCAAACATTCTTTATATGCGTGGTCCCTATAAGGTCCCACTTAGCAAAGCCTTTAGACTTCCATAGACTTCCCAACTTCTCCAAACTCCACAGCAGGGTGGTGAGTGTGAGCCTCCCCTCCCACTAGAGGTGCCTGTTGGCCTCATGCCACACCTGAACGGCATGTGCCGTGGGTCCTGTGAGTGGAAACCTGCGAGGCCCAGCATATAGTGCTCTAGTGTAGTCGCCCCCCGGTAGTCGCCATTGGTCCATGGCATCATCTGGGGGCCCATATATCCTGTGATTTACCGCCAACAACTGAGAGGCCCAGTAATATTTATTTAGGTCCGGCAATCCTATTGCCCCGTCGTGCCAGGGAAGGTAAGTTTGGAGAATGCTATGCGGGGTTTACCGTCCCAGAGTAGCTGTCTCTGGAGGGCCTCTATTTCCCTAAAGTAGGACGCAAGAACCAGATCCATCGCATTCTGAAGTGCGTATAAAAACCAGGGCAGCACAGCTCTGCCTAAAAGGGAGAGCGGGAGTGCAATGGCAGGAGTCTTAGATTATCAACCTTCCTTGGATGGGTGGGTCTGTGAGTCACCACACTGCTGTGAAGTTCCTGCAGAGACTTAGTGCTACAGTTACTTACTGTAACAACATCATGGTGAACTGATGACAGGGCACATTCTGCCTCATCCCCTGTTTGACTGCCCAGAAAGGTTCCTATGCATCACTGACTTGTGCCTGTCAATCACACCTGAGCACCCTCATCATCCTGACCATTGGTTCTGGCAACTGTATCCCTCTGCTGGTGAGTCCTGGGTCAAACTACATAATTTTCATGTGCACCTGGTTCTGATTGGTGGTGTTGTTCCTGCATTTTGTCTGCTTAACGTTCTACACTTGCGGCTGCCATGGCCTCAATACCTGTCTTTGAGCGGATTGTGATGGAGTGTCCCCCGTCTGTAAAAGAGGCACACTGTAAAGATTGGGCGGAGCGGTTAGAAACTTACTTTGCCTCAGTGGTGCTAGACCCAGACAGACGATGTCCCATGTTGCTGCACTTAGGGGGTGCTGATATTCACAAACTTGCCAAATCTGTGGTGGAAGCTGGACCACCCTTCACGTATGCTACATCATTGAAAAGGTGGATGGTCCTACCCCGTGGGTTTCACCATTTGTCCTGCTCGTGAGCCCAAACAGCCTTCCCAAGGTAGAATTTGTGTAGACATGAGGCTGCCCAGTATGGTTATATGGTGACAACGCCATTTAACACCCACTGTTGATGACATTGTGGTGGAAATGAGTGGATCAAGATGGTTTTTCATGATGGACCCGTGGGCAGAGTACCATCAGTTTAGGCTGGCTCCGGAATCACGAGCCATCACTACCTTCTCCACAAATGTTGGTTTGAACAAATACAAACGCCTGAGGTTCCGCAACTCCAGTGCCAATGAAGTTTTTCAGGATACAATAAGAGGGGTCTTGTCAGGATTGTCCGGGGTCATTAATGTCAGTAATTACATTTTGGTTCATGCCCCATCCATTAAGGAACTTCTGGACTGGCTGTGGGCAATGTTTCGAAGTCTGCAAGAAAATTGACTCTCTCTTCATTAGGAGTAGTGCACGTTCCTCCAGACGGAGGAGGCATTTTTCAACTGTTTCTCTGAACACAGGGTTATGCCTGCCCCTGCAAAGGTTCAGCACATTCAATCAGCCCCTGCCCCGATGACCATCAGAGGTGTTCACAGTTTCCTGGGGATGGTTAACTATTGTGGCCGATATATTCAAAATCTCACTGCTCCCCTTAGAGAACTAACCAAGGCCAGTGCAGTGGGGGGCTCTCCAGGAGGAAGCGTTTGCATCAACCAAGCAAGCTTTGTCTGTGCACACCTCTTTGGCATACTTTGATCCTTGCTGTGACCCAGAGTTGTCAGTGAATGACAGCCCCACTGGCCTAGGAGATTTTTTATTCCCAGAAACAGTATAATAGAGGATGGGCTCCTGTAGCATATGCAAGCAGAGCTTTGATTAAAACTAAACAGCGATACTCTCACATAAAAAAGCCATGGCTGTTCACCAGGGGTATCGTCATTTCCACCTCAATCTCTATGGACAGTTATTTGTGATTTAAACTGGCCAAAAACCATTGATGCTGTTGTTCACAAGGGCCTCATCCACACCACCACCCGGAATTGAAAAGTGGATCCTACAACTGCAAGAATACTTTTTCTCTCTCATATACCAACCAGGTTTTCAAAACTCTGAATATTATCTTCCCAGACATGTGAGGCCCACCACAGCTAGTGAAATGTTGGATGCTGAGTATGTCAGGTTGGTGGTGGAACGCTCAAGGCCATTGCCCATTTCTTTGGAGAAGATTATTACAGCTACGCGGGCTGACTTTCTGCTTGAGGTCTCTGCAGTGTCTCTGCAGTGTCCTCAGGGAACTGGCACACCCTTACTAGGAATGTCTCTCATCGCACAACGGAAGTGCCAGCAAGTTTGATGTCCTTGCATAATATGCGCCATGAACTGGTCGTGTCTCTTGAAGGGTGCTTACTGAGAGGCCCTCGTCTGGTTATTCCAGATACACTTCGACAGTAGGCAGCGGATCTCGCTCACGTAGCCCATCAGGGGATTGTCATGACGAAATCAAGACTCAGGTGGAAGGTATGGTTCCCTGGCCTGGATGACATGGTGGAGAACACTGTGCAACAATGTTCTTTTTATCAGGCCACTGGTCTGGATGAGCCACCTGCTCCTCTTATCACTGAAGTCATTCCCTTCATTCCATGGCACAGAGCTAGTGTGGACTTTGGAAGCTTGCCAGATGGCCTTCCCATGCTGGTGATTATTGATCATTTTTCGAAATTCTGGAGTCCATGACTGCCAAAAAAATATCCCTTATTTTGAGGAAATCATGGCCACCCATGGTCTGTTGAAAGAACTAAGGACTCCTGACTCCTGCTGGTGCTTTGATTCTCGCCTGGGGGAAACCTCCACAAGCATCTGGGGAGACTACTACTCTCACAAGCCCCCGCAGCATCAACGCATAAAAGCGCACATTGTGACTGCAAGAGGGTTAACACCTGCCCCTGACTCCTGTTGAGGCTTGGAATCTCGCCTGGGGGAAGCCGCCACAAGCCACTGGGGAAACTACTACTCCCACAAGATCCCGCAACACCTGCGCATAAAAACGCTCAATGTGCTGGCAAGCCTGGGCCAAGGGTGGGCCCGTCCATGCCCGTTGGAGCCCAGAGGACGCTGAGCTGGGCCACCACCCTAATTGGCAGTTCGGGCTGGACTGTTCCCATGAGGCACAGGGTAAGACTGATTTGCATATGGCCATGTCTGAAATGGGGTGGCTGAGTGGGCTAGAATGGTGATGGATTAAACCCAGATCAGTTTACCGGGGGTGAGTGTTTGATTTGCTCAAACGCTCCGTCCATCATCCATTTTGTATCGCTTTGTTCGCCCTAAGTGTGGCAGGGTATGCTCAGACGTGAGTCCCTTGCTCACTTGGCCACTGGATTCAAGATAGCCTGGCTGATGAGGATTATGAATCCGAAACCGGTCCCAGGATGCTTGTTTCCGGTCCATGGAAGACATGGCTTGGCAGTTCGGGCTGGACTGTTCCCATGAGGCACAGGGTCAGACTGATTTGCATATGGCCATGTCTGAAATGGGGTGGCTGAGTGGGCTAAAGAATGGTGATGGATTAAACCCAGATCAGTTGACTGGGGGTGAGTGTTTGATTTGCTCAAACGCTCCGTCCATCATCCCCTTTTGTATCGCTTTGTTCGCCCTAAGTGTGGCAGGTTATGCTCAGACGTGAGTCCCTTGCTCACTTGGCCACTGGATTCAAGATAGCCTGGCTGATGAGGATTATGAATCCGAAACCGGTCCCAGGATGCTTGTTTCCGGTCCATGGAAGACATGGCTTGGCAGTTCGGGCTGGACTGTTCCCATGAGGCACAGGGTCAGACTGATTTGCATATGGCCATGTCTGAAATGGGGTGGCTGAGTGGGCTAAAGAATGGTGATGGATTAAACCCAGATCAGTTGACTGGGGGTGAGTGTTTGATTTGCTCAAACGCTCCGTCCATCATCCCTTTTGTATCGCTTTGTTCGCCCTAAGTGTGGCAGGGTATGCTCAGACGTGAGTCCCTTGCTCACTTGGCCACTGGATTCAAGATAGCCTGGCTGATGAGGATTATGAATCCAAAACCGGTCCCAGGATGCTTGTTTCCGGTCCATGGAAGACATGGCTTGGCAGTTCGGGCTGGACTGTTCCCATGAGGCACAGGGTCAGACTGATTTGCATATGGCCATGTCTGAAATGGGGTGGCTGAGTGGTCTAAAGAATGGTGATGGATTAAACCCAGATCAGTTGACTGGGGGTGAGTGTTTGATTTGCTCAAACGCTCCGTCCATCATCCCTTTTGTATCGCTTTGTTCGCCCTAAGTGTGGCAGGGTATGCTCAGACGTGAGTCCCTTGCTCACTTGGCCACTGGATTCAAGATAGAATGGCTGATGAGGATTATGAATCCGAAACCGGTCCCAGGATGCTTGTTTCCGGTCCATGGAAGACATGGCTTGGCAGTTCGGGCTGGACTGTTCCCATGAGGCACAGGGTAAGACTGATTTGCATATGGCCATGTCTGAAATGGGGTGGCTGAGTGGGCTAAAGAATGGTGATGGATTAAACCCAGATCAGTTGACTGGGGGTGAGTGTTTGATTTGCTCAAACGCTCCGTCCATCATCCCTTTTGTATCGCTTTGTTCGCCCTAAGTGTGGCAGGTTATGCTCAGACGTGAGTCCCTTGCTCACTTGGCCACTGGATTCAAGATAGCCTGGCTGATGAGGATTATGAATCCGAAACCGGTCCCAGGATGCTTGTTTCAGGTCCATGGAAGACATGGCTTGGCAGTTCGGGCTGGACTGTTCCCATGAGGCACAGGGCCAGACTGATTTGCATATGGCCATGTCTGAAATGGGGTGGCTGAGTGGGCTAAAGAATGGTGATGGATTAAACCCAGATCAGTTGACTGGGGGTGAGTGTTTGATTTGCTCAAACGCTCCGTCCATCATCCCTTTTGTATCGCTTTGTTCGCCCTAAGTGTGGCAGGGTATGCTCAGACGTGAGTCCCTTGCTCACTTGGCCACTGGATTCAAGATAGCCTGGCTGATGAGGATTATGAATCCAAAACCGGTCCCAGGATGCTTGTTTCCGGTCCATGGAAGACATGGCTTGGCAGTTCGGGCTGGACTGTTCCCATGAGGCACAGGGTCAGACTGATTTGCATATGGCCATGTCTGAAATGGGGTGGCTGAGTGGTCTAAAGAATGGTGATGGACTAAACCCAGATCAGTTGACTGGGGGTGAGTGTTTGATTTGCTCAAACGCTCCGTCCATCATCCCTTTTGTATCGCTTTGTTCGCCCTAAGTGTGGCAGGGTATGCTCAGACGTGAGTCCCTTGCTCACTTGGCCACTGGATTCAAGATAGCCTCGCTGATGAGGATTATGAATCCGAAACCGGTCCCAGGATGCTTGTTTCCGGTCTATGGAAGACATGGCTTGGCAGTTCGGGCTGGACTGTTCCCATGAGGCACAGGGTAAGACTGATTTGCATATGGCCATGTCTGAAATGGGGTGGCTGAGTGGGCTAAAGAATGGTGATGGATTAAACCCAGATCAGTTGACTGGGGGTGAGTGTTTGATTTGCTCAAACGCTCCGTCCATCATCCCTTTTGTATCGCTTTGGGAGAATATAATGAGCATTTTCCCGGCCGCTGCTTGTGCTGTCTCTGCCTCCCACAGTCAATTGGACAAAACGGCCGTTGGACAATGGAGGTCACCGGACGTTTTCCATAGAAGCAGCCAGAGTTGGATCGGAGGACGTCAGGAGAACCGAATGGATGCCTCAGCAGGGGACTTACAGGCGCCGGCACCAGAGCGGGAGGAGACTGGAGGCTTCAACAGGGAGAGGCACTTGGGACAACGCTGCCCTGGCTTTCGGATTGGTTGGGTGGTGGGAGGTTTCCTCGCATAGCTGAGAACGGACACTTGGCAGTCGTGGTAGTACACTTGCTGTAATGCAGGCCGACCGACACGTCCCCGCAGGGGACACAAGTAAGAGGGCGGCCCCCATAGTGCAACAAGATGGCACACGGGGCAGCCCAGCGCTACGAGATGCCGGTGGGTCCCGCGCGTCACTTCCGGCCTGGTGTGGGCGGGGGAGAGTATATATTTCTCCCCCGCCCACCAAGCGGCCTCTTTGCCCGCCATCCCCTCACCCTGACGCCGTTTGGTGTGCCTCTGGTAGTGCGTCCAGAGGCCTGGTCTGGCGTCGGTTTGCTGTGCTTTCCGATGATTTGCTTCCTATGGCGGTGAGTCGGGTTAATAGGTGAAGTGCGGGGGGGGGCAGACGCCCTTTGCCACGGGTCGGGTGTGCATGCCTCTGCCCTGCACCCTGGGATTTTCTCCTGTACACGGCCTCGGCCTTGCAAGGGCTTGCGGGGAGCGTGTGTTTGCCCCTGGGAGGCCTTGGAGGGTGAGGTGCTGCTTGGCGCTAATTATGATCAAGCGATCACATGGCCTTGGCATGTCCGGGAGCATGTGTAGTCACCTTTTGGGCCCGCTGGGGTGGGATTGCCGGTGGCAATGCTTTGTAGGTTAAGCCCGTGGCGCCGAGTAGGCTAGGAGGCTTTGATGTCCACGCTCCACGAGTAGAGGTGCAGCGTTATTGAAGGTTTTGTCGGTGAGCGGAGATGTGCTTTGTTACAGGGTGAGGAGGATATATATCCGGGGTTGTGGCTCTAGCGGCTCTCTCCCTTGATTGTGCTCGGCACGCCCTCAGATAAGAAGGGAGCGTGTCAGAGTGGTCAAAGCAGCATCATTAGGCTCTAGTCTAGTGTCTCAGGAGGTGTGGGTTCGAATTCGTATTCGAACCCCCGCCACGGCTTGCAATGATTTTCCATAGTGGTCTTTGAATCAGTGTCACTGCATTCGGGTTCTGAGAAGGCACGGAGACAAACGGTCCGGGTGAGCAGAGAGATTTTCAAAAATTTTCGAGCCAGTGAAGTACCAAAAAAAAGAATAACCGGTACATGGTTACAATCTGTCCAAAGTTCGGCCGGGAGACGGCACAGCAAAGGTACCCCTACTCTAAATAAAGCCCTTGGTGTCCCAGATGCTTAAAGAACGCGACGCCCCCACCACATGACCCAAACCTGATATAAAAAATTAAAGCCCTGATGAGAGACCAGGGACATTCGTCCTGGCCTCGAAACGCGTCGGCTTTTGTGTTGGATGGAACAAATTCTGATTTGTAATAACAACTAGGACCTAGTAGTCCAGTGATTTGTATTGTTTGCCATTCATTTGACATAAAGTTCCACGCACATTTAGAATATTCATTTGTTGTTGTTTATACATGTATTCTTGGTTTAATTTTTTGTATTCTCTGTAGCATGTTTTGATGTTGTCTTTATTGATTCATAATTTCATGTGATTTTTGTAAAAAGTGTTTAAATATTGAATGTACAGTGTTTGTTTTTTGCTATTATTACTTAACAATTGTTGATAAAATATAAAGTAAATGGCAATAAATGAATTTGCCTGGTTTGGAATGAATACATATTTTTCCATGCCTTAAAGCTGATTTGAAATAATTGTGGTTGGGACATTTTTCTTGTTTATCTAAGATAAGAAGGGAGCGTGTCAGAGTGGTCTAAGCAGCATCATTAGGCTCTAGTCTAGTGTCTCAGGAGGTGTGGGTTCGAATTCGTATTCGAACCCCGCCACGGCTTGCAATGATTTTCCATAGTGAGGGATGGAGGGTGCAAGGTGAGACAGACGCTGACGGTACTCACACTTGTTATATTATGCTTTACTTCTTCGGGGAAGCGTCAGTTACAGGAGCGAGGGGACATGTCGCGAGGCACCTGCACGAGAGGGGCTTTCTCCTTAGTCTTAGCCTTGTTGGGCGTGGGAGTGGCTGGAACCCCCAATCTCTGTTCTCTCTACCTGGACCTTAGGCTTTCTTTTCGAGTGCTACGGTTTTTGGCGTGTGATTTACCGCCCGGTAATAGCCTACTTACTGCACCACCTTTAATTATGCCCTTATTTTGGATCACGTATTTCTAGGAGCGGCCGTGGGCTATTGGGCCACAGGCTAGGGTGACTCTGCGGGGGCGTGGGTCAACATTCAGTGCACTTTGGAACAGGGCTAGCATCTTTAGTGGAAATATTATGTATGGTTTTATCCCTTCTGCCGCCATGTCTTTATGTTATTCCTGCACACTTTAGGTCACTATTATGCACCACCTATTATAGACATGGGGTTAATTGTTAAAACATGGATTAACACATTAATAAGCACACTAATTCTCTATTTCCTTTTGAACAGTTCAGTAGGGGATGCATTATATGGGAGAATGAGTTCGGAGTCTTTACAACCCCCTTGTCTGCAAATGTATATGCACATAAACTATGTTTGGGGATTATATTTCCACAGCCACTTTCTATACAGCTTACTTGGAAATGTAATTAAAAACTACTCAGCACAAAATTTATATTTAATTACTAGTGTCCACCATTTGCCCTCAGTAGACCATATGGGCTGGGGACATGTCTGCTTCTTTGGAAAAAGCTTAGAGGTCTTAGAGGTGAACTTTTCTTCTTCAGTCCTGTCCATGTCCAGTTACCTAGGAAACTTTGTTGGTATAGTCACTATTATGGAATCGGGTCTGTGCACTTTTCCAGATCTCCATGCTGGCACCTTTTCTGGCTCTAGGGTGAAGGTTCAACAACCTGTGGCACTCCCTTCTGGGTTGGTTTCCTTTCCTAGCTGCACGCATGTGTCACTGTTGGTAATTTTTCACTGCCGGGGCAATTAGGGACACTCGCGGGGCACCTGCCGGGTAATGGCGCCCCGCCAGGCAAGCATAGTTTTCAGCGCCCTCGTGTGCTCCCGGGATTGCACTTTTCTAACGGGTTGTAGCGGCCAATCAGCACTCGGCGAGATATCGCTTTGGTGAGGTATCTTCGCAGTGTTGGCGTCCAGTCGCTTCCTATGCAATGTGCGGCCCAAGTGGTCTCCGGCCATTTTGGCTCGCTGCTGGGGGGCACTCGGCCATCTTGCGTCGACAGGCCGTGGGGTACGCGGTCGTCTGGCCAGCGACCATCTTTCACATGGACTTCCACTGTAGCCCCCCCATGTATGTTACAGTTATTTGGCATTTAGGTGTAATATGTATGCATTAATGTGGTGCTACGGCTAAGGTATTGAACTTTATACTCGAGGCCACTACCTAGTGTTTGTTGCCTTTCTGGTCTAGCCGACACTGCCGACGGGGGTGCTGCAGTTAGTCCTCATCGCCCGACGTGCCATGTGCGCTGTCAATAGCCTCTACCGGCGGTAGTCTTCTGCGGGGCTCAGTGCTCCTAACCGTCTCGGGTACTTTGGTATCCTTTAGTAAGATCCCTGGGCTTTGTGCTGTGGGGCTCAGTTTTCTAGCTCAGTTTTGTCGAGCAGGGGGAATGCATGCGAGCGTGCAAACTTTGGAAGTTGGCGAGTACTAGGCTGGGGCACTTCTGCTGCTGGCCAGACCGGTTGCCCTTTCTCTCCTTGAGGCACGGGGCTAGAAGTGCGTTTCACCCAGGTGCGTGCACACAAGTGCCACTGTCGGCTTGTTGCCAGATGTAGTGACTGCAGCACGGCGAGCATGTTGCACTGGTCAGACACCGCTTACAGGGCAGCTCGAAGGACACCCCTTAGGCCACGGTCGGTCATAAAACAGCACTCCCACTGGCAGCTGGCCTAATGGCCTCGTTGCTGATCGTGACCAGGAATAGATTGAGTTCAGGTGAGCTTTCTTGTACCCCCTTCGTGCCTGCTTTCCCCAGTATGGGGGTTAAGCTGGGCCGGGCGGCCTACATAGGAGCAGGCCGCTGAAGCTGGGGCATGCTTTCAATTATGTCGATGTTGTAATCTTGTGTTTTGTTACGATTCGGGGGTGGTGATCTGGGCACGGTGCTGGCTTCTTCCTCCCCGGTTTTTGCAGCGGGGCGTACTATTTGGTCTTCCTTGGTGTGAAAGTATTGTTTAACAGTGTTTTCCTGGTTAGTTAAGGGGGGGGGGAGGTTCTCATACTGCGTTGAACCTACCGGCGCGGGACTGCGTGGCCGCGGAGGAGTAGGGGATTTGTTACTCTGCGACAGGGGTTTTCACGCCCGTGTTTGCCCCCCTCCTTGGGTCTGGGTCTCCGCTGCGGGCGGGAGAGGGGTTTCGGCCTCACAAGCGGCTGCAACTGTCTTGTTTTGAGCAGGGGATCTATGGGAGGCTGAATTTTTCTTTTGACGGGCTCCCCCCGCGTTCGCTAGCACCCTCCTCGGGGGGCGGTGTCGAAGGAGTCGCAATTTCTTGGAATTGCGGCCGCTAGTGTGAGGCCCAGGGGGAAAATGGCGACCTTGCGGGCAGCCATTTTCCTTTCTTCCAGTCCAGGTGGCCTGAAGTGTATTGGGGTTTTCACGGGGTCTACTGGGCCCCGAGCTCGGTGTTGGTGACGGGCAAAGGGTGATGTTTTATGTTTTAGTACTTTTGGAGCAATTGCGGTACTGAGGTCCGGCGCACGGGGTAACGGTGCCCGGGTGCGGCCATTTTGGCTTCTCTTCCCTACGGGTCTCGGACCATCCTCAGGGTCCTCCTATGGAGGTTTAGTAATCAGCATGGGTATGTAGGCTGCACTCTTTGTGGTCGCTTAGGAGGGAGGAGAGCCGGCCCGGTTGTCCGTGGTCGCCTGACGAGTTTGGCCGCCGGGAGAGTATTCTTCTCCATGAGTGCACTGCATGGTCTATGAGCCGCGCAGCTCGGGCGACTTCTATATCTTTTGAGGATGTGGTCACACAGTATTCGGCCAGCCTGTAAGCTGAGATTACACTGTTCAATCCCCTAGGATGGCTCCCTTCCTGATATTTTAGGCTTTTCTCCTTTGCACCACATCCGGTGTGTTGAGGCTTCCCTGGCTCCGTGAATCGCTTCCTCCCGGCGATTCCTTACCCTTAGATCACAGAGATGTCGCTATTAGGAGGCATTCGCTTGGGGCAGGCTATCTTCCTGGTGGGGCTTCTTCTAGCTTTCGGTCCAATCCTGGCCCATGTCGTTCAGGTTTTACCTGTGGAGCTGTTACCCCCTACTTTCTATAGGTAGCCGACCCTTTGCGGGAGTCTATGGTCGTCATTCCGTCGCTGCATTGGTTGGAGGGTCTGGAAAGGACTCAGGGGCTGTGCCACTGGGAGGGCGGGCTCTGATCACGAGGCTCAGTGCTTCTGCTTGCGCACGATTTTACGGAGCCAACGATAGGGGGTTCGCTTTGGCTCCCTTTTGCCTGCTCCACCCTTTCTATTGTGGCACGGTGGGGTCACGCGGCTTGTGCCCGGGCCGCGGAGAGGAGGAAGATTAGGGCCTGGTTCTCCTGGCGCTCCGTGAGGGGCAGCCCACCCCCCGCGCGCCCTTCCTCTGAGGGCTGCCTCGTGCATCTGAGGGCTGTTTCCCCTCTTCCCAGCCCACGATAGCGCAGTTGGTAGAGCGGAGGACTGTAGTGGAGTAACTGCATCCTTAGGTCGCTGGTTCAGTTCCGGCTAGAATAATGTTTGGGGTGTGTGTTCCACGCGCGCGGGCCTACAATGGGGTGTTTGGGGCTCCTGAGCCTGCAGTCAATGTTGCCTGGAGCTGAGACAGGGGGCACGGCATCTGTCGCTCTTCACGTTGCCTCCTGGGGCTTGCAGTTTGTGCGAGTCACGCCCCCTTCCCTCTCTACGGTGGAGGGGTACCAATCCCGGGGGCTATTTAGCATTCCGGGACGTGGTTGTTTCAACTCTAAGGGCCACTTACGGACAGCAGGTGGGGCTACCGGGATGGGTTTACAAGCAGTTTTGCTTGTTACGTATTGTATAGGTCACCCCACATGGGATGCAGGGTCCCCCTTTCTTTTCTGCTTTGGTACTTTGGGTTTACAGGAGGGGGGGGCATTCGTTGGTTTCCACCCCGTGAAAATATAGATCTGCTGGAACTGGCGAGTTTGAGAATAGCAGGTATCCCCTGTGGGATAATTAGGCCTTCCCTTGTAATGATCTGTGTCTGGGCAATTTGTTTATTCCCTGGACAACCCCTGTGTCATTATATGATATGTGTTTTTCGCGAAGCTTTTGGGGAGTGGGGGCTATTCATGCATCTCCCGTGTGAGGTTGGAAGATGTTCTTTGGTACAAATACTGGTGCTCAATTAGGGGACCAGGTTACTGGCCAGCGAAATAGCTTTTTGCTCACCTGCCTTGCTGGTTTTAGGCTGTTTTCATGGATCTGTTCTCTCTTCCAGATTCTCACGGGTTTCGTCCTACGAAGGACATTCCACGCCTTCTGGCTGGCCTGCCAGGGCGCGGAGCAGGTACAGGGGAAGAACGCACTGGGGCCAGTGTGGGGGCCCTGGGTCAGCACTTCCGGGAATGGAGTGCAACCTGTTTCTTCTTACAGGACTTTCTTTTCAAGTACACAGGCGCCACTCAGAGAAGATCATTTAGGGCCGTCAAAGTTGGTAATATAAGGGGCCAGCTTGTCACACGATGGTACCAGGTGGTAAAGGACCATTGGCATGCACTAAGGGTACAGTCAGCTACAAGTGGCAAGATAATCTCAAGCCAGGTGACTAGCAGGCCAGGTGTAAGTATCCTCTGGATAGGGTTCCTTCAAAGGACAAAGGGTTGGTGCGTTTTGGCCATGTTGGCGAGTGTTTTAGTGAGTTTTAGGTTAAAGCCAATCTTGGGTTGACACGTAGTGGATGTCAACTGGTTAAGTCCTCTGGTAAGCTCTCGCCTGTACAGTATTTTATTTCGGGTTTTTTCATGTACTAAGCAAGGTCTCGCTCTGCAGTTTTCACTCACCAGGAAGTAATAGTGGTCAAGTAACTGTTCTCCCAGTTGCTATATCAGATTATACAGTTGTATAAGGGTGCATGTCCTATACTGCTTAAGGTCCAACGAGTGCCAGGGAAAGGAGGAGGAATAGCGCATGTGATAACTCGAGGAGACACTGCACGCATTGTTAGAAGTGTGCTGCCTAGGCAACAAAAATATCATACTGGCTTTCCCCCTGGTCAGAGAAGTTAGCGCCCAGACTGTGGGCTTTCCTCCCAGTGTATTAGGGGAAGGTTTGCAGGCATGCACCACGAGATGGTTCATCTTGATCATCCTAGACAGTCTACAAGTCCTGCCCTTTAGACAGGTTTTGGCAAACACAACCAACTGTCTTGCTTAGTTGGGGTGCATTATGTTGAGGGGAGCATGGGGGGAGAGCTTATTTTGGCACATTCTGCTGGAAGTAGGCTTGTGGGGCATCTCTCTGCTCTCTTATCTGGCATGTTTTTGGCCTTTGACCCCCCTGCGGGTTTACTGCAAGTTCACTTCCCCAGGGCTAGGTCAACTAAGGGGGGGGAGTGGGGGCTGGCCTCCGACAGGCCTTGCCAGGTCAGGGGTAGCCAATCTTTAGCTAGATCCTGTGGTGGTGATAGTGTTTGAAACTCAGTCTGGGGGTTCTGGGCCGATTTTCCCTCGCCATGCGTTGCGGGGGGCAGCGAGCTCTAGGTGCCTTTTGAGGATCAGGCATGGGTTTTCTGGACTGAGGGGCGTGTCACTGTAATTCACATTCACAGACGGGTTCCAGCGGATGCTCCTTGTCCACCATATAGGGAACCTTGTCGACGCACTATCTTTCTAGTCGACACCTTCCAGGTGTATACATCAGGGTCTCATGCGGTTAGCAGGATCCAGGCATCTGTGACCAGTCCCTGGTTCAGCAAGCAGTGTAGGTTGACACTTTGCAAAATTTTCGCTGTGTTACATGTTCGGACCCTATACTCTTAATTCCCAAATCCTGAACGTGACATCTGGTATGTGCACCAAGGATCTTTTTACGTATTTTGCGCTGGCCATCACGGCTTGCTATGCACCTGATAGAATGACCACATTTAACTCACGGTGGGGTTTTTGCTACCAGTGGGGGTCAGGTAAATTTCAGTGGTCAGACATGTCTCTATCTCGGTAGGTAAGGCGCTCGTCAAGGGAGGCGCTGGAGCCAATGCGCAGGAAGTCCTGCGCTGTGTGTAATTCAAAGGGCAGAGGAGACTGGACGTCATTAGACCTGGGAGACCTTACGCCAAGCGCAAGGGGCTTTGGGAGGATATTTTGGCACTTCTGCCCGATTTAAACTTGGACTGGTTCAGGCTGGTTAGGGGAGAGGCCCTAGAGATAACGCGCTAGAAAAAGTAGGAGGAATACCGGCCTTGGTGGGGAGCCCTGGCTGCGACGGTCGCCACACCCAGGGCTGTGGCGGAGTTACAGGGCGGTCCTGAGGCGGAAAGGTACCTGGGAGTACCCTCTTCAGGAGCACCAAGGATGCTGAGGCCTAATATCCCCAGGAAGTCTGTGCGGTGGACCCTGGGGTGTGACGGCACCCGCTATCCTACGGGCGGTTAGAAACCTGTACAACCGGGGGTCGCTTGAACGCTCCGCCCCTCATAGGGGGGGCGTGAGCAAGAGGGTGGACCAATGGTTCACCGGAAATGGGAGCGGCTATCTCCTCACCACAACCGCTAGGCAACGATTGGCTAAGGCCACGTTGCAAATTGGCCCATCAGGTGGTAGGCCGCGAGAGGCGGCTTGCCTTTGGATCGTCTGTAAGATAACCCACCTTGTTGGCATGTGTATATGCTAATAAACCTGCAGCTACTTTTCTCCAACAAAAAGTTGTCTTGTCTGCTTATTTCTGCAACATGCATGTTGCTGTGAGCGGGCTGGTGAGTGAGCCGATTTTGGCACTATGCAGGCCGACAGACACGTCCCCGCAGGGGACACAAGTAAGAGGGCGGCCCCCCATAGTGCCACAAGATGGCACACGAGGCAGTCCAGCGCTACGAGATCCCGGTGGGTCCCGCGCGTCACTTCCGGCCTGGTGTGGGCGGGGGAGAGTATATATTCCTCCCCCGCCCACCTAGCGGCCTCTTTGTACGCCGTCCCCTCACCTGACGCCGTTTCCCTCCCTACCGCATACCCGGCGTTTTCAGGGTGGGGGGGGAATGTCTTCTAATGTTTTCTCATTTGTGTTGCAGGCGGAGTTACAGGGCGATCCTGAGGCGGAAAGGTACCCGGGAGTACCCTCTTCAGGAGCACAAAGGATGCTGAGGCCTAATATCCCCAGGAAGTCTGTGCGGTGGACCCTGGGGTGCGACGGCGCCCGCTATCCTACGGGCGGTTGGAAACCTGTACAACCGGGGGTCGCTTGAATGCTCCGCCCCTCGTAGGGGGGGCGTGAGCAAGAGGGTGGACCAATGGTTCACCGGAAATAGGAGGGGCTATCTCCTCACCACAACCGCTAAGCAATGATTGGCTAAGGCCACGTTGCAAATTGGTTGCGGGAAATCCTACGGCGAGTAGGAATAACCTGAAGTACACTTAACTCACAATAGTGCTGTATAATTAATCCAATGTAGTTTGGGAATTTTAATACAATCCGATTTGAGTTTGTTTAAATCATTTATTTGTTGATCATCATATTCCATTCATATGATTGAATATTCTCATCTTTTAATTCATTTCCATTATTGAATCTCAAACAACGTATTGGTGATCCACATGATTTTTAAATGCCCCAATGCATTTCGCACAAAAGTGCGCTTCCTCAGGGGGTCTGTAATTAAATCGAAATGACAAGAGTAGGTACACTGGTATTTTTCCAGGAGGCGGTACAATACAACTGCATATACGTGATTAAAACAACTAAGTCAGGTCAAAACGGAAGTGAATAGGTCAAAAAATGAATAACGAGGGGTGTACACCAGAACCCGACCAAAAATCATGCATGTGCTCAGAGAGACTGCCCTCAGTGTTTATAACGTCGAAAAAGAACTACAACAAAATACAAGGGTGAGGAAAAATAGGGGTGACTGTTTGTGAGTAAAAAGTGACACGAATATGTGACTCGAGAGACAACCGAAGTAAGGAAACCATAAGTGTAATAACTGCTAAAACCGTACGATGTGCTTCCCCATGCACTTAAATCAAGTCGTCAAAGTGTTACATGCTCGCGTAATGGTATAAGCATGAGAATCACAAGATCAACGGTAGATTACCCGGTTGGTGTAAGGTTCAGAAGAACCGCATTGGGTAACAAAGTGTAGGCGAAGAACCGGCTCCATGCGAAGCAGGAACCCGGAAGACGCCACGCATGCGCGGTAGCGCATTGAAAAAGAGTGTCGAACAGTGAACATAGAAAAGAGACCAAAACGGCGTGAAAGTGTATAAAGATAGTCCGATGGGCTGGTGAAGAAAAAATAGCATGCATCTATCCTAACTAGAATGTAAACATACCGTACTGCAATAAGAAAAGTGAAATATATAAAAATAAAAAGATGTCAAATGAAAGAGGTGAACATGAAAAACTACTGAATTAACAGTACAGTCAAAAATGGAGTCAAAGGTGCTATATACAAATATCAATCTGAACAAAACATGAGAATAAAGCAATGTAACACTGAAAGAATAAAGAATAAGTACAATAAATGTGCGAACCTGTGAGTACATCCCTGATTGGGCATACTGTATGATTGCAACTATTTACAAATTACCATCATTTCACAGCTAAACGGAGGTCAATATATACAGTACACTCAAGTAATAGAATCAAGTACTTAATCATAGATGGCATCCAAATTCAAGACGCTCATTGAGTCCTTTAGGCTGAATTGCCTGCAGTCTATATATCCAGTATAGTTCTCGCTGTAGCAATTTTTTATTGTTGTCGATATGTGGTTGTTTCTCCACTATTTCCAAAATCAGGAAGCGTATTTGGCTCGGGTTGTGGGATTGTTGGATGAAGTGTGCCGCAATATTAGATTTTGTGTTTTTTGTGCGGATGTTACTCCGGTGTTCATTTAGCCTGATTTTTATTTTTCGTTCCGTTTTGCCCACATAAGGGAGACCACATGGGCATTTTATCATATAGATAACATTGGTCGTATCACATGTAGCATTCACTCGGAGATTGATGACGGTACCTTGGGTAGGATGCATCATGGTAGATCCAAGAATTACACTGTTGCAATGGCTGCAATTGTGGCATGGGATAGTTCCTTTGAAAGTTGTTTGTTTTGTCACTGTAGGTTGTTTGATAAGTTGTTGAATGGTCTTGGTGCATTGGTAGGCAAAGATGGGAGGTGTTTCGAAAATATGATTAAATTCAGTTTCTGATTGTAGTAAAGGCCAGTGTTTGCGAATAACCTCTTTTATTTGTCTTGATTTAGTAGAGTATTTGGATACAAAGACATTACGGGTCACTTGCTGTTGAACTTTCAATTTCGGTTTCAGTAATTCATCTCGGTTCTTAAGCTTTACTCTATCTTCAGCAGCCGCTGTGATATGCTCTGGATATCCACGTTGTTGGAATTTTTGAACAATGCTTGAGCTGTTAGTATTATATAGATCATCAGTAGAAGCAATGCGCTTAGCTCTTAATAGTTGAGAATATGGAAGATGCTTTTTCAAACTTGGTTGGTGAAAGCTTTTATGGTGCAAGTAATTGTTGCGGTCTGTGGCTTTGGTAAAAATGGAAGTAGTAAATTGGTTGCCACACAATTTAACAAGTACATCCAGGAAAGCAATTTCAGTGTTATTTAGAGTGTGGGTAAATTGAATCCTGTCATTAACGGTGTTGAGATGATTAATTGCAGCAAGAAATTGGGTCTCTGTGCCTTGCCAAACAAGAAAGATATCGTCAATATATCTGTAGTATGCACACATATATGGTTGCCAAAGTGCATTGTGTAATATGTATTGTTGTTCGAATGAATACATAAAAAGGTTAGCATATGCTGGAGCAGCACAGTTGCCCATTGCTACTCCAGATAGTTGCAAATAGTATTGATTGTCACGTGTTTTGAAATAGCTGTGATGTAAAATAAATTGCATCAATTCCATTAGGAATACTTGAAGATCCAGTGGTTTATCAGTTTGTACTAGAGCAGTCTCAAGAGCTTCCAAACCCAAATTATGGGGGATTGAGGTATATAATGCGTTGACATCAATCGTACATAGGACAATTGGTTGATCATTAGGTATTACAATCTGTTGTAGTTTGTTTAAGAAATCTGTCGTGTCTTGGATAAATGTACTCATACCTTTAACACTCGCTTGTAAGTGTTTGTCGATGTAAGTGCCCGTTGGGGCATGTATAGAGTTGGTAGTACTCACAATTGGTCTGAATGGTGGTTGACTGGAATTCTTATGGATTTTAGGTACTAAATAAATATATGGTACCTGAGGGTAATCCTTAATGAGGTAGCTTTTGTCTCTGTCGGTGATGGTATTGGCAGAAACAGCAGTTGCAAATTGGCCCATCAGGTAGTAGGCCGCGAGGGGCGGCTTGCCTTTGGATCGTCTGTAAGATAACCCACCTTGTTGGCATGTGTATATGCTAATAAACCTGCAGCTACTTTTCTCCAACAAAAAGTTGTCTTGTCTGCTTATTTCTGTGACATGCATGTTGCTCTGAGCGGGTTGGTGAGTGGGCCGATATTGGCACTATGCGCAGTGACACCGTGCACTGGATCCCAGTACTGTGCTATACAGGAGCAATGTCGCGCTAGTTGTAAAAATCTGACCCATTCCGCCCGCAGCACGCACCTGTCCAACAGCAGTATCGTCACTGCTGTTCTGTAATATCCTCACCGAGCTAACGACGCCACTCCTTCCTTGTCCTAAGCACCATCAGTGAGGCTGTGGACTGCATAGTGGTGTGACCAAGCGCGATTCGTACTCTGCCAGGCCCGAGGCTGCACATACAGAGTCCTTGCAGTGCAGAGGAAACAGCAACATCACTTTATAAAAACTCTAGAAAACAAATAAAAATACTATTCAACATTGGCAAAAAGCGGTAACAACCCCAAAGGGTCTGCACGTAAATTGGTGACTGTTGCCTCCCACTGAGTTTGCCTCTCACTAAGTGCCCAGCCCCCATCATCGCCTTCCTGCCCCCGCTGGGGCAGTTTCCATCCCACGGTGACACACAAACACCCCCGGCCACTGTCTCGCGGAGACATTCGCACTCAGTGCGCGCTCTGTTGTTCCTTGCCCCCATGCCTGTACCCTGCATCCCCCCACACAATACTCGGGGGTGCGGTGCCCCCTGTCAGGAAGAGTGATATCCGAGCCACTATCACTCGTTGCAATAGTGATATACTGCGGTAGATGTCACCCGGCCTTTAATCCAGGCTGGGAAAGAAAAGTCACCCGTTATTCTGCAACAGTAAATCACCCCCTTCGCCCCCAACAATGGCCGTCAGAGGGGCCGTCACTGTCTGGCTGTGGAAATAAACCCCCCGGGGAGGGTGTGCTCCGGGACTGAAGAGGGGAGGGGGGGAAGGGGTCCTGAGAGTCACAAAAACAAACAAACACAGCTACACGCACACATACTGTTACATAATGGACCCCACACTTGCAATAAGAATCTTTGATGTTTATTTAACTTTCGTTATAAGACCTCAATTCCGGCTTAAACACCGGGGCACCGTGAGTATTTAATCGACACTCATACCCTGCTCCTTAATGTGGTCCAGAAGAAAGTGCGGGACTCACACAAGTAAGGTTAGAGAAAATAAAAATTTTAACGTGTTTGTACATGCATAACTAAAAGAGAAAAAAAACGGTATGTCGCGGTCTTGGCACGTCATAGTGCTTTTTAGGGCGAGCATCATCGATGACCTGTTGTATCTCTCTCTGAGGGGTTTGCCAAACCCACCCATTGATAGTGGCTGTTAGCTGCAGCATTCAGAAATGCGGGTTTCCTATTAGTGTGTTCTGAAGTAGCGTGCTACTCACAGAAAAACTAAAAACAAAAACTGTAACCCCTTATCAGGTGTAGCAAGCACTATATACCTAATGTACTGCATAGCTAAATACTTATAAGGTCCCAAAAGCGAGACAGTTTGCATTGCAAATGCTTGTTTTTTTAACTGTCGCCTGCCTAATATCAGGATGCAGGCATACTGAACCAGCACCTCCTCACCACTTCCTGTCAGCCAACAGAAACCCCCATGCCTGGCCTGCACAGCGGACTACACTGCCATGGCACAGCCGTGCAGACTGCCTGCCTTCCTGCCCCGCACTGTTACCTCGCTTTGCAGCCAGTGGCTACATTCCTTGTGTCTGCCCGCAACAAGTTGTTCCTGCCATGTAGGTTACCCACAGCTGGGTGCAGTTAATCAGTACAGGGACCCGAAGGCAAGTGTCATTGCAGAATAAGAACGGACGTGCTACAGGTAGGCTTTTATTTATTTATTTTTTTGCACTTTTATATAGCACAAACTTTACCCAAAGGTATCAGAGCACTTTAAATCAGCACCAATTGCATTACAGCCAGACACAAGCCTAGCATTGAAGAGAGCAGGCATGCACAGCGGGGGAAGCGCCGGCAAGTTATGTGCTAAACCACAGTGCGTGTTTGATGAATTACCAGGGGCGGTGGGTGAGATTTGAAAGTGGTAGGGCGCAAAGTGATTTGCATACTGCACCGTTGCGAGCGAGCGCAGCGAGCGATCCCGAAACCCAAAAGGGGGGTTCGGGGGGATTATCCCCCCCCAAGAAATTTTTGAAAAAAAAGAAGAAAAATCGTGCATTTTCAAGCAAATTTGAGAAAGCAGGAAGGTTAATAAAGCAATTGTGAAAGTGCAGTTATTACATTAATAGATGGCATAACATAGGTAGCTGCTTATTCAGTATAACCACAGAGCTTCATACATTCTGTCCTATTATGCTCAGGTGTTGAATTCAGACTATAAGACTTTCATGGAAATCTCAGCTCTAAGAGTAGAAGAAGTTGCACAGCCTAACTCCCATGTAAAAAAATATAGCATCAGTTTGCTTACCTTTATCACTGGTGTTTGCTGGGTGGTAGCCGGGGTGAAAGAGCAGCAAAGGAGGTTGTGGTCCTCTTCTTGTTTGCTGAGAACTGGCCCCAAAATGCGGTAATGTTTCAGGTTGTCAGGTGCTGAAAATGAAAAGATAACAATTTATTTTTGAAACAGTAGGGTAATCAAACAAAGACTGTGGGGAAAAACATAACGCTCCAATCTTGTCCTTGCAGTTTGCATCCAGCTCTTAGATGACAGTTAATAGCTCGCTGTTGTATGTTAGGATTTTTACTTTGAAACTGCAAGTAACAAAAGGATCTCTCTGACAAAAGCAGTCACTCACTGACCTATTTACATCATTTGCTCCAACCGGGGTTCAATAAATTCTCCCTGAGGATGTTTGGCAGCCAGAAAGCTGTGCTCATTTCATTTTTGAAACTCACTAGATACATAGACTGTCTTTTATGTTTGTAGATAAAGTAGTACAAGACACCAGCACAATGTCATCAGCAAGTGTTTCATTTTAGGGTTAAGGGCTATGCACAGAAGTCTGAGTTATTTCTACAGACTGTAGGGTTCGATCACGTAAATTAAGAAATTATGTGGATATTATTCCAGGTAGACATTTTCAGGGCATACTTTTTAAAAATATTCAAAAAACAGACTAGCGTACAGAACTTTCCTGTTGTGCAAGTCATGTGCAAAATGTTCATAGCTTGATACTGGCTCATGTCCCTTTGATTCTGGTGCTTGGAGTTGTGCATTTTTAAGTAAAGTCAGAATTAACAGGCACCAGCATTCTAAGTGCTCTGTACTACAAAACCAGGCCCAATGTCCCACATCAGATATGAGACAACTTAGTCATTGTGCGGGTGGGTAGATGTGTGGATTGTATTCAGCTACTGACTTTGCTGAGAGAGGGCGTCTGCCAGGGTGAACTGTCGGTTGCCAGTCCCCCATGTTAAGTTGTCAGTGACTTTCACATTTTACAAGAGAAATATATGTACAGCACCACCAAAAGGCACCGTTTGTGTCAATTAAGGTAACTAACTCCATTTCAAAGAAACTGCGCTTAAATTAAGCTCTCATTTGTATTAAACGAGCATCATGTATTTGCTCTTGCAATTGTTGCATATGAGTCATGAGTGTAGCAGGAGTGTAGTGTACACAGCGTCTATCCTACAGTCCTAGCGCACAGAGGTTCTGCTCCACATAGCGTCTGCACCAGGGCCTTCAGGCGCACACAATCAGTTCCTGTGGTGTTAATGGTGCACATAGTGTCAGCCACCGTGATTTTAGTTTATACAGCGTCAACCATCAGGGATCTTAGCTTATTCAGTGTCAGCCACCGGAATCTTAGTCCATGGAGTGTCAGCCACCGGAACCTTAGTTCATACAGTGTCTGCCACCAGGGTTTTGGTACACACACTGTCACCCACCAGGACTGAGTGCACAAAGCGTATACCACCAGAGAGGCCCAGTAACAACAACAATGCCCGGCTGTTCGGGGAAAGCCAACCATGTTGGAATGGGTTGCGCAGTCTGAAGCAGGTTGTTGACCCCCAGCTTGCTGGGAAAGGCGCAGCTAGGGGTGCAGGCACGTGCACACTTCACGAGACATCGGTTCTCGCCATTATCTGAGGGGACATTGTGAATATGAAATGGCCGCACTGCATGAAATAGATGTCCAGCAAATTTCCTCTGACCCAGAAGAGCCAGGCGCTTGCATCAGTGGTCAGTCGTCCTGCTCACATAAGATACTCCATGGAAATAGGGAATTGATGGCTTTGACACATTGATTGATGGCTTTGACACATTGATTGATGGCTTTGACACATTCTGTTTGGAAGAAAAGGGGGCATGATGGATTTAAGAACTGCATACCAAGATTTTGGCGAATTCATTTTATGATTTTTTTTTTTAGCTAATTTATATAATGTCAATTACATTGATGATTTTTCAATTGTTATCATTGTTTCCATTCCTGTTATTGCTGTAAAACATTCATAACGATTTTAAGTAATTGTATATATTAAATTCAGTACAATTTAAAATCAATTCAGTAAGATAGCCAAGTGCATTTGCTGTACAAGCCTCATGGTGGGTGAACTCGGATACACTCATAGCTGGAGAACTCGAACCCTTGTCACAGCCCTTTGGAATTGTGTCTCTTAAGATAATGAGACATCTAATGAGGGTACAAGCCTCATGCACTGAAAACCCCAAAACCTATTCCACTCTGCAGCGATAAGCGAACATACCAACCCCTTCACACCACAGCTGTGGCTTCCTCTCATAAGTAAATCCCCAAATACAATGTTTGAAACCTAGCAGGTGTCTTGGGCAAAGCAACAAGTGCAGTGTGAAGAACTAAGAACGCAGCACTCTAACGACGTCTGATTCAATAGTCAAAAGTAATGTTGTTATAATTATAATGATATATCCCCTGCCCTGGTTTTCATAGCAAAGACTGAAATTTGTGGGTGTTGTAAAAGCACTCGGGGAATACAGGACCACTGGGTACGATTTTACTAACACATTCCACCTTCAGCACACATGAAAGGCAAAAATGCACTAAAACACGGGTTTTCCACCTTTGAGATGCAAACTTCGTAGAACAAATTTAGGCAGGTATTCCATGTGGCAAAAGTTTTGTTGTTAAATACTGCGTGCGAGTACATGTATCGAACTACTCAGAATAGGAAAACATGCCCAAATGCTGTTTGGCCAGACTAGTTATTTTGTGCAGCCCTCGGTCTTTGTAATTTGCACATAGCTGAACTGGAACAACCAGCTGGAGATTAAGCACAGATTGACCTGCATTTTGTTCTGCAGCTCACTGTGCCTTGGAAACAAGACTCAACTGACGCAATACTGTGTATATATATATATATATATATATATGTGAACATATTTAATGGTTCACTTTACAATTGGGCAGCTACAGTTCACACACAGACTGGCTTAGGATATGCGCAGCGTATAGCACAACAGACAGAATATCTCGACACACTGAATTTGGCTTTACTTGGTATTCATGATGCACCCTTAACCTCTATTAGTGTCCACTCAATAGAGCCATCCTTAGGACAGGGCCTACCAGTCTCAGTCACACGAAGAGACTTCTCTCACCCACAAGGCAGGGACATATTCCTGCAACAAATGAACTACGATCGGCCGTGCCCACAGTGGAAATATTCCGCAATCACGCGGTCACATACTGCTTCAACAAGTAAAACTGCAAGGACTGGGGCCTAAACAGCTGCTCCGCCATTACCATAGAAAGGCAGTTGAACCTTAATCTATGGCAGCTGCGACACAAACAAAACCGTCCCCAGTCTACAGCGTTCCGGAATCAGTCTGCCTTTACATGTGACAATTAGTACTCCAAGTGGTAATGAGTCAGAAAAATAAAACCGTGCATAACATGACTGCGAGGCAGAGCTAAATGTTCATATCCTTTCTTTCAGGGGGAAGATTGGACTTGTGGGCATTTCGTTAGAAACTTAAAACGCGGCTGCATAAAGCTCAAAGAATTCTGTATATTTTCTGAAAAATCGTTTTCAACTTTCTGTGCCCGAGGCGAATTCCACACAAATCCCGCCGTAAGCGCTTGCTCAGTGCTGTAATTTAAAATGCCTACAAAGCACATCGCCGCACACTCCACCAGCCACCCGCACTGTGGCCTGCCTGAGGCCTCATCATCACATCATGTCATCATAGCTGCCAAGGGTTCTGATTACTTATGTGTGACATTTTCACAATTGCAGTGTAATTATGAGTGACATTCAATGACTATGAGTGACACTTTCTCGCAAGCAAAATCAAGCAATGAAGAAGTGCAAAACATATAAATAACAGACATTAAACTCACTTGGGCAACGAAAAACTCAGATCTTAAAACTGCTGTAAAGTGCTAGAAATGGAAGGGCACTAACCTAGTAAAAAGCAGTAGCTCACAGATAATCCTCATAAACTACAATTTTGTGAACGTGTGGTTCATGTTCTTTCTTTCCTTCCTTCTCCCCTTTTCTCCTCTTTCTTGCTTTTTCCCTCCTTCCCATTGTCTCACTTTCCATTTGCCTCTCTAGAACTCTTTTTTTTCCTGTTTCCGCACTCAAAAGGTAACAGTGGTAAAACGGGTTAGCCATGTGGCATCATTTGGGATCATAGCGTGCATGATGTTACTTCTGCTACCCCCAGGCGTTTCGACTAACACTTTATAAAACTATCTCTGTATGCTATAGCACCAAGAGGCCTTATTAATCCAGAGCCCTGTGCAGGCGTCCCTGGAGGGTGAATGGGCGCCGTAAACTGCCATCGACCCTGACTGACTTGGCACCCTGTTCAGGACACAAGCTGTCTCCGTGCAGCTATTAATGAATAATTGGTCTAGTTACTGCCAGACAAGGTGATCAGTAAGGTGCAGCTAAACTTGCTACTGTACAAAAAGAAAAACATCTCGGGAGCCTCCAGGCCAAGCCAGCACTTTACTGGGTCCATTCATTAATTGTATTGCCCCTGTTCTGCAGTCTAGGCCACGGTGCCCTGCACCACTTAAAGTAGGTAGGTCAGTTGCCCTCCCAGCCTGCAACCTCCGACCGCTGAGGTGTGAAACCTGCCGCCTGCGATAGCATACGCTGTGGGGGCATTTGAAAGGTTGTGCAGCATTTTGTTTTATTTGCTATGCTCTACGTTTAAATGCACAATCGACATCACCCGTACCTTGCAAAAGTAATACGCTCTAATTATGTTTTGCAAGGTACGGGTGATGTCGATTGTGCATTTAAACGTAGAGCAGAGCAAATAAAACAAAATGCTGCACAACCTTTCAAAGTGCCCCCAAACAGCCGCCACTTTGGTGTAATATCGGCGAAAGCACCGACCTGTGCACAAGACCCAGCAAGGCCTGCAGGCAGCCAAAACTAACAAAAGCAGCCATCACTGACCTGCACAGCTACCGGCCACTCGGAACTCCGGCAATGCCAGCGGGGTAATACCGCGCAATCAGCACAGCGCGACTACCCTTCCTTCAGCCCCCTAAACACAGTCCTGCCCTGCCCCCAAGCGCGACCCGACCGGCTGCACCTACTTTTAGTATTCGTTCCTTCGAAAATTTCAGTCGATATGTCCATTCGATTGACGATACTTGAACCTCTCTGACCAGTGTCACAGTGTTGTGACTCAGGCTGTTGTGACTACTCGAGTCGAGTCAACGAGTGAGTCTAGACTCTAAGTGTCGGACGGAAGTGCTGTGTCCTGGTGCTGCCTGGCCTACACGCAGGAGACATGTCAGAGAGGGATCCCCACCCCCTACCCGACTGGAAACTTAGACGGCGCGCACGTCCCCGAATGGCCAATCACTGAATGACTTCACATGCTGAAGTCACAGTGATTGGCCATGATTGATAAAGTGCTGAGCCTTGTCCTTGGCGTGGTGGACCAGCCAATCCTGGCGCTCCATAAGCACCAGGATTGGCTAGGGGGGCCCGCAGACTCCTCGCCCTGGCACCTTTCAAATGACGGGGCCCGGCTAAAGCTGCACCCCCTGGCCCCTTCGGTCCCTTCAGCCTGTATAATGAGAACAGCTGCACGCTAAAGCGCATGCTCGGGCTAGTCTCAGCCCGGAATTCCTCATGCGCTGTGCTCAGTGGCCGGATCATGCAGACTCTCTGACTGCAGTGTCACTCAAGCTTCAGACCACCAGCCCCACCCCCTGTGCACTCCCTATTCCATCGGGTGTATCCCGCAAGCGGATTGCAGCGGCGCTTTATTTAATTTATCGGTGCTCTCAGTGTGTCACGCAGCGCAGGTGCGTCCACCAGGCTTAGTGGGGCTACGCCCCTACGCCCCAATGGACGCACCGCTGCTGTGAATTACGTATAACTGCGCAGCGGGATGCCAGGGTGGGTTCTACAGTGCACCACTTGAAGCGCATGAGTGTAACGCAGTTAAATCCCAACCTGGAGGATTGACAACTTCCTTAGGAATTTATTTATAAAGGGCTGCGTGGATGGTTGTAAAAATGCTCCCATATATTAAAAAGCATTTACAATGCAATAGGTCTTGCATTTGCAAGAGTTTAATCTATTGGCATTGTATCAGTTTTAAAAAACAACACATAAATAAAAGGCATTGTCATTTACAAATGCCAATGGCTCAAACGTTCGTAAATGCGAGACCTATTGCATTGCAAATGCTTGTTTTTCAAGGGCAGGCAGTGGTCCCTAAGACCACTGCCTGCCCTTAAAAAATATTTTTGGAGCCAGTCACAAAGGAGAAGGGGTCCCTGTGGACCCCTTCCCATTTGCAACTGCATTACCACCCTCCTGAAGAGGGCGGTAATTTGCAAGTGTTTTGCGACCGCTATTGCGGTCGTAAAACATTAATTCATGGCTCTGCGGTCGCTTTCAGGAAGGGAATGCCCCTTCCTGATAGTGAGTCGCAATACACTATTATTTGCGAGTTGCAAAATAGTGTAAGTACATGGTACAGACTAAAATTGCATGCGCAAACGGTTGCAAACCCATTTGCGCATGCAATTTTACGTCGTACATCTGGCCCTATATCCCTCCCAAACTTTAATGAAAAAGAAACAAACGAAAAGTCCAACCTACGAAGAAATACAAACAACAACACACAGCCATCGATGAGTATTTTCATGGCAATCTGCTGGGCGGTGCTGGAGCTCTGGACCACACAGTCAGAAAGCTTTTTGATCCGCCTCGGCGATGAAGTTCAAACTGACCTGGTCTTGCGGTGTTGGAGTCTATTTACAAAGTCCAAATAGTGGTGCATCAGGAGCAGTGGTAGATTCCACTTTGGAGATCTTCTTGCAGGCGCTCAGGGTCTGGTGGACAGCAAACCTGCAAATATGGAGGATGACCTTGGTGGATGAGGTCTTTATTAGAGGCGATGATGCTTTCCAGTTACTGATACAAAAGCAGCTTCAGACTTGCCTCTCCTGCCCAGACTCCCCTCTCACCAGAGTCTCCTGGAGGCCTTCCTGCGAGGCTGCCATGGGACCATGTGGACTGTGAGGGACTTGTGTAGGCCCTGCGAAGGCGTTGCGGAGGAACTGCCAACAGGACTACAGCCAAATTGCTCATGTAGCCTCAGATGGTGATGTCTCAGTCCGTGTGCTCTCGCAGTCAAGACTTGCCCTGGATTGCCATGTGACTGCATGGGCTGTGCGGGCATTTCATAGACTGCATTGAGGGGTCACTGCAGAACTTCCAACAGGGCCACAGCCAAGCTTCGTGTAACTCAAAGGATGGATAGTCCAATGGTCTGGTATGTTCTTCAGCAGGCTTCATGTTTATGGGGGCACATAGAAGGTTCCTGGTTGGTTAGCCTTGTTGAATTCGGGAAGTCTAAAGCATTAGGATCTACTCTGTTGATATGATGCTCCTTAGATGTTCTTGAGTGGGTATGATGCACCTTGATGATAAACACAATCACTTCCTTTCAGTTGGACAACAGGTGCTTTAGGTGACCTCATGGAGTGAGGAGGACTGGAGGGACTTTTTGCCCACTTACGGTTGTCTTCCGGCAGGTGCACTTCCTAGATGTGGTGCCATCTATGCCAAGCAGCCCTTGATAGACGAGTGAATGGTTACACTATGATGCGTGGGGCATGGACGCAGATCGTGCTTACTAGCGGCTTACGGTTGGTCCTTACGCGAAGCTAAGCTGTCTCCAGTGACATTTCTGCACTATGGTGGCTGGCTCGTACCAATGAGCACCTTCTCCAGTGCTACCCTGTCCTGTTGCTCTTCTCCTTTTGCTTCTTGAGTGCCCGGGGTGGTTGTTTGCCCTGTGGTATCGTGCCACTCTCCTCTCCTCATTTGTGGAGTGACGTCCGGACACGCTGTTCTCCTTCGCTATGTGGTGTCCAGCCGCGCTCTTATCCTCCTTCTGACCAGGTTCCTCACTCGGACGTGGCGTCCTACCACATGTCTCATGTTTGTGCCACATGGTTATCTCGCTGGTCGTGTCCAGTTCTTAGGACTGTCTTTACCTGTGACAGGCCTGTCCTGTTGCTATGACATGCTTCTTCTCCTTGTGGACCGTTTGTGGGCCCCATCTGCTTCTCAGGGATGGTTGTGGTGCTCCTCTGCTAGAATGGCAGGTTAGATCTTCCCTCAAGGGCTTTGTGCATGCACCTCCAGCCTGCTCCTGCCTCCATGCAGGCATTCTTGGTGGTGTCGGTCACTTCTTGTGACGAGGTCCGTTTTTCAACGCACCTTTTCTTGGCACTAGGTGTGCCTGATCTGTAGCTTGCTGTGATGTCCCTTTACCACTGAGGGTAAGTGGCACACTCTTCTTGCTCGTGGTGGCGTAAGACAGCCACGTGGGTTGCACGTTCAGCGTACGTCTTTCTTGAGTCTTCATGGGGCTTGGCTTATGGCAGTCTTATTGCCTTCTCTGGACATTGCTTGGCCACTTTATGCTTCTCTTGGCCGGGGCAGCTGTGAGTGTCTTATTGCTCCATGCAGGGGTTACATTTTCTTCTACCTCTTGCAACAATTGATGGGCAGTCAACATGAGGCATGTGGTACTCACTTGGCTAGTTGTTCTACCTTTGTTTTGGCATTAAGGGGGTGCTGCCCTGGAGTCTGCTGACTAGGGACACTGCAAAGCTGTCCTGTGCCTTTCTTTTAATTCTGCTGCTGCTGACAGTGTGCTTCCTGCTGCTGGGTCCCACTTAGTCTGTCTCCCTTTCAAATGACAGTCTGACCACACGGCTACGTCCTTTATGGCCATACAGAAGACCTCCATTACACATCGCACACCATAACATACCTCCTGATGATCGGGGCCGCCTCAGTCTCACCTCCGGGCCCCACATATCACAGGCATGTTGTACACTGCAATCAAAGTAAGCTGCAGGGAGCACTCAAAGATGGGAGAGCTCACAGGCCAGTTTGTGATTCATGTAGATAAAATGGTTCAGTCCATTTTCAGTACCACTAAGACATTGAGTTTACCATAGTCAGCACTGCCTTAAAAGGCCACAAGACGGCGCTAAACTACAACAAATGAAAAATGCTTTTTTTCGGCTTACGACTTAAACTGCTAGTACTCTTGTTTTAAATTGCAAGAGCTGCTAAATGAAAAATATTTGCCACTAAAATCTACGGAGCAGCGGACCGCCATCCCGGTCATTCCCTTTCGAAATAGATTTTTTAAAAATAAAAACAGCCCGTTTTATTTTTTTTTTAAAGGACAGTTTTCTATTTTGAGAAAAACTTCAGCACGAGTTGGCAGTATTACCCTGGAGCACCACTTGCTCCTTCGCACAATAGTTACCACTGTGAGCTCCAAAGGGAAAGGGGTGCAATGGGGGGCCCCTGCCCCTTTGCAAATCAGAACCATCTGAATTTGGGGTTCCATGACTGACCAATGGTTTACAACGGGAATTTTGACTGCAAACTAGTGATGCACAGCTCACAAAATAGAAAAGGAGAAGAAAGGGGCGGCCCTAACAAACCTCTCCCGGAGTGCAATTCAGTAATAACTTTGTGATTCAGAAATCTTTTTTGAATTGCTAAATGGCTGTTTGAGCATAGGTAAAATTGATTTTGTTATCATATGCTACTTAAAGTTATCTCCTGATACCACCTGATGTTGTTCAGTCGTAGATTACAATACTTAATATTGAAGTTTATATACAGCGTCGAAGCACTCTAGAGGTTAAGGCCCTGTGGTGTACAATGGGCAGGAGGGGTTAAGGGGGAACCCCAACCTCACCATCAAAACCCCTTAATTTGTGCGGTATTTTAAATGGGCCAGTAGAAGCACACTGCCCATCCCACTTCCGGGTTACCTGGTCATACCAGGAAAGTGTCCGAAAGCTTGCTGTATCTGACCCACCCTAATATATAAAACCATACTCCTTGGGGCAAATTAACGTTACCTGGCCCATCCCTGCAAATCAGCAGGGATGCGCCAAGAAAAATGCGAAACGCAATGCCATCGTTTGCCCACCACGGATGCGCCACATTTACAAAGTGGCGCGCTATGGAACAAGCATAGGCAGATGCGCTCAACGCTCAACGCTTATAGCGCGAGGATAATTATCGCAGGCTAAAACTTGATTCAGCAACGCTTATCTCCCAAACGATAGGAATCCATGCGTTAGCTGTAAAACAGTGTGATTATCACTATAAATCCAGCGATAATCACACTGCAACGGATGTACGTTGTTACAACGCGGGTTGTAACAACGCATACCTTTAGCACGCGGCCGCTACAATGCAAGTCGTTACCACGACTTGCTTTGGAGGGCGCGGATTTAGGGTTTTTTAAATTTTATATTCCAACACCAGTCCCCGTGGATACTAGGGAAGGTGTTGGAATATAAATGTATTAAATTCCTTATCCCACAGCGCCCTCCAGCGCAAGTCGTGGTAACGACTTGCGTTGTAACGGCCGCGTGGTAAAGGTACCGCGTTGTCAAAACTTCGTGGTAAACGTTGTTTACCCACTGCAACCAGCGAAACCTTGCTGATAGGGCAGGTTGATCTTAGCCATGTAATCCACCTCCCATTTAATTACATGGCTAAATCAGGTTACAAGCAGGTGTTAGGAAAGTAGCGTTAACTGTGGTTAGCGCCACTTTTCTTAACGCTCTGATTGTTTGCGTGCAGCTGGATATTTGGAGACATGTTGGTTAGCGATATTTCTCCAGTTATTTTGGCATGGAACGCCCACTGTGCATCTCATTAGAGATGCAAAGTTGGGCGTTGTTGTAAGGGGCGCTAAATCAGCAAAACACGCAATAACGTGTCTGTTGTAACCTTCCTGTCTTTCCCTCTCCCCCTCTCTCCTCCTCTGTCCCTGTTACACAGTGGTTTGATCCTAGAACCTTCAGGTGAAGGCTGCTTTAGAATGTTGCGACTCTAGCCCGCTCTGGCAAGCTGGAGGCACAGTTTACTTTGCTCTTAATAAATAATGTAAAGTAATTACCTGATACTGGTGTGGCTCTTTACTACAGTATCTTTGCTGATAAGGCAATGAAATTATCGCCGCTTTTTGGAAGAAAACGGCCGCAAAAGCGACGATAATTTCATAGCGCCGCCTTGGTAATATGCCCCTTAGTCTTCTGCTGTTTACACATTACAGGTAGCAGTAAGAGACAAGTCTAGCTGACCTCAAGAGTCGCACTGATTTGTTTCCAGCTTGAAGTAGATATATTTTTTTATATACACAAAATATCCCGGAAATGTGCAGAAGTTCACCAGATTTCACCAACTCCAAAACTAATATTAACACAAATCTACCTCGACTTAATGTCAATATTAACCAACAAATCTCCACAGTAGGAAACCCACAGAAATTTTGCAATGGCTAAATTTAACTTAACCCAGTATCAGAGAATAGCTGTAATTGTTCCAAATGTACAGAATGCTAACATAAGAGTAAGGACCACAATATACAAGGTACCCATTGATGTTGCGCTCTGGTACTAAACAATACATTGTACAGTTGCATCATCTCTACAGTGGCAGAACTGCACGGATATCTACATTTATTGCATGTAAAGTAAACAAGTACAAATCAATGTGTATGTTTGTGTTTATACCCATATACGTATGTACTGTGTGTGATAAAGGTTCTTGCAAAAACAAGTGTCATATTCCCTTGGCAGTGCCCAATGTCTGGTGTTTTGCTGTGAGTAAAAGTGGTGCCCTCAGAGCAGCTTATTAAGAAAGTGCCTAGCTGGACTGGGTATCGTTGGGCTGCAGAGATGTGTGCAGCCATATTTGCTCTGATGGCAACGAAAGGAGCTCTGGCCTTAGTCCGGAGTGTGTAAATGCCTATGGGGCTCGAAGAGGGAATAGCATTATCCTAAGACTTCAGGTTTGGGTCTAAAGACTGAGGGGGATTTATCCCCAGCTTACCGCATCAAAAGCGGATATAGAGTCAACACCCCTTTCACAAGCTGGTGCAAACTAAGGCCATCGCTACTACTCCCGCGATAACTTGCCCAAAATGTATCTCCACAGTGGACACCACCAACTAACCCTAATGAGATGCAGAGTAGGTGTTCCCACACAAAAGCACACAAAAAAACCACAACACCACTTTCACAACGAACTGCCAGATCTGCGATGCAAAACAAAAACAGGCAATAAGCCGCAGTAGCAGCAGGGAACTAGCACCTGCCTTTTGCTGGTGCTAAGCAGGATGACTGCCCACAGCATGAAAGGGAGCCCAGCCAAGAGCCACACCTGAAGACCCACAGATGCCTTGGAGACAATCATCATGCATACCGATACCCATGAGGGACACAACATCCCCCGCCAGCACCCCCAGGCCCCCCACCCCCGGACTGCCCACTCGGACATACACATACTGTGCACGACACAAGAGCCACAAAAAGCACACGATGACGCACATTGCCAAAATAAATACACACATGTGTGGCCAGAAGAACAAGAAATAGTCACACAGCACTGAAGTAACAATCAAAAACTTTATTGAAACACAACACAAAACAACATCCTGTCAGGTCCGTCAGGGACAACCTCGTAGTCACAGTCTGGAAAACATGGCACAAAATCAGGATGTGTGTCATGCGCACATCAAAGGAGCGAGACACAGAGAAACAGAGAAGGAAAGTGAGCCAGAGAGAGAAAGAGAGGGAAGGAAAGGAAAAGAAGAGAGATAGAGAGAGAAAGGGAAGGGAGAGAGTCAGAGAGAGAAGGAAAGGAAAAGAAGGGTGAGAGCGAGAGAGGGGGAAGGGAGAGAGTTAAAGATAGAGAAGGAAAAGAAGGGAGAGAGAGAGTGAGAGTGAAGGGAGAGAGAGTGAGAGAGAGAAGGAAAGGAAGGGAGAGAGAGAGAGAGAGTGGGAAGGGAGAGAGAGTGAGAGAGGGTAGGAAAGGAAGGAAGAGAGAGAGAGGGGAAGGGAGAGAGAGTGAGAGACAGGAAAGGAAGGGAGAGATAGGGAAGGAAAGGAAAGGAGAGAGAGAGAGACACCAACGCCCCTGCGCACACAGGCCCCACTGCTCACCTGCTTCCGCCGGTGTGTCCACCAGTAGGCACACCACGTGCCTGTGCAAGCTCCGGGTCCAGGTCCCGCCACCATGGAATAGTCCACATCATGCGGGCCCGCCCTGCGGCAGAGCAGGTCCCACACATGACGCTGAGTCCTGAGTCATCAATGGCGGACACCACATAAAGTAAAGTAAAGTCCACATTTGTAAAGCGCACAATCACCCGTAAGGGTCTCTAGGCGCCGGGGGCCGTCGGGAAGATTAAGCGAGCTATTGCCCAGAGTCACATGGTGCTGGGCTAACCTGCCGCCGGAGCCGGGGATCGAACCGTGGTCCCCAGATTCCAGCGTCAGTCGCCCTGGCCGCGGCCCCATACCTCTCCACATCAGTGCACACATCATCATCGCAGGCTGCACACCCGCTCAGCTAGTCCGGTGTCACTAACCCTGTGCAACCCAAGTCAGCGCCACGTGGTGGTAGGCCCGTGATGGCCACAAGGCTTCAGGTGCCACTAACCCTGTGCAACCCAAGTCAGCGCCACGTGGTGGTAGGCCTGTGATGGCCGCAAGGCCTTGGGTGCCACTAACCCTGTGTGCAACATCTCATGGGCCCTTTATGATTGAGCACCGTGGAGCGGCCGTCTTCCAGTCACCACCGGCAGCGGGGAATGTTACATCGGTGGCCCCTTATATTTGCGGTGTCACAGGACCTGTGACGCCTGTGCCAGATGGGTGTGGTGTGTGTGTGCAAACCTGCCCTCAGGGAGTGGCTGTGACATGCTGACAACTAGACCAGTGACCTGCACAACACCAGCGTGAACGCCTGCGACAGGTAGCTATTGGGCCCCTCTTGGAGCGTAAGTGGAGTGGTCTGGCCTGGTGTATGGCATACCAGCGCGGGGCTTGCAACTATGACTTGGGGGCTCTGGGCGTGGTTCAGTTCATGTCTGGACCAGGAAGTGATTAATACCTGTGTCCCTATTGCAGTGTCCACAGCACACGATACAAAATAGGCAATGTAGTACACTCTGACTGGCATCCCACTAGATGGGCATCATTAACGTAAGGGGAATCACTGTCCCTACATGTGAGAAAGTGCCATCTTTCTTGCATTGGTATGCCCCCACTTTTTGCTGAACTGCTGATGTGCTTTGACTGAGTGTGCCCCGGGCTCCTGCCAACCAGGTACCCAGGGCCTGTGTTCCTTCCCTAAAGCTGTGTTGAAACAAAACGCAATTGGCATCTCTGGCCACCTTTCAGCCCCTAGTAAATGGTACCCTAGGTACCCAGGGCATAGTGACAAGAGAAAACCCCTAAGGGTTGCAGCACTTATTGTGCCACCCTTCGGGGCCCAGTACCCTGACACCCACACACTGCCTTTGCAGACTGAGTGTCTAAGTACAGAACTAAACAGAGAGTCGACATGGCCCATCTCCCTGTGTGCCATGCCCACAAACCAAACTGCCCTGGCATACATCAGTCAGCCCTCTAGCTGGTTGCCCTATTCCAGTGGTGTGGGCACAGGTGCATGAGCCCTGTGCCCCTACAGTACTCAGGGCCATTCCTGGGCACTGTAAGTGCAGTGCTGCCATTTAAGAGTATATGGTGCTGGGAGGTCATCATTACAAACTCCACAGCACCATGATGGCTTCACTGAAGACTGAGAAGTTTGGTATCAAACTGCTTAGCATATTAAACCCGCACTTATGCCAGTGTGAGGTTTAATGTAAAATGCACCGGAGGGCATCTTAGAGATGCCCCCTGAAACCTAACCTACAATCCACGTTTGGACTGAGTGGCTGCCCAGGCTGCCACACAGCAGACATGTTGCTGGACCCCTGGGTGGAGAGCCCCTTGCTCTCCTGGGCCTGCAACAATGCACATCCTGGGCGAGGTGCTCGGTCTCCTTCCCCAGGATGGGCAGGAGGAAGCTTCCAAGGCATGCCGCCTCTGTGAGCTTCTCCAGGCTATTTGCTGTACCAAGCAACTGGCCCCCACAAGTTCTTACCCCCACTCTGGCAGGAAGACTGGCGCGAAACCCTACGTCAGGAAGGGGGGTGTGCCAGCCTGTTCCAACCCCACCCCTCAGGTGGGGCAGGCGAGGTGAAGCACTACCCCGGGCTCCGGCCATCCTGAAGATGAGGAGCCCTGCCACCGGAGAGGAGCAGACTAGGGGGTGTACCCACTCCAGGACATGGACCTATTGGTCCCTGCCCTTGCCCTACTTGTAGCGCCCCTAAATTCAGTATTTAGGGGCTCCCTGAACCTTCCTTCCTCAGATCCCAATAAGAAAAGAAGAAAGAAGATCAAGAAGAAGAAGACCCGCCGTGCAGCTGCTCTCAACAGGACAACATCCACTGACTTGGCCCCAGCCCTACTGGCTTGTCGATTCTGGAACCGGCTCCTGCTTAATCCTGGCGACTCCTGCGGACAGCAACCTTGGGACCACCGGAGGACCTGCCTGCCTTGACCCTCTTAAAGACTTGAACTCCCATAAGCAGAGGCTCTGCTTCAACAACCAACCCCTGGTGCCAGCCAGGAATCCCAAGACCTGCCCCCTCTGCACCCGCCAAGCCCGGCGGTGCCCTAGTGATCCATGACCACGAGAACGTCACCCCGGTGACTGGGACCCAAAGTGTAGTGCCCAAAGACCCTCCTCGACGAACCAGACGACGCCTGCAGCCTCAGAACCAGGGACACCTCCAACCGCGACCAGCGGAGGGTAAGATTTCTCCAAACCCAAAGACACCTCTGCACCCGACGCCCTGCGGCTCCCTGTGCCTCCCTTTGGGGTACCTACCTCTTCTCCAGGATCTCAACTTACCTCTCAAAGTGGTGGTCACACCTGAAGGATCACCGTCCCCGAGTCTGCAGCCTTTGTTCCCGTTTTACCTTTCCCATTGAATAACATTGAGCGCCCGACGGCTCAAAAGTACCGTGCACCCAGCTGCCCGAGTGCCTCTGGCAGTACAACCTTTGCCCTATCCTACTTCCCCATTTGCTCCGAGCAAGTGACCAGGAGCCCAGCTCCCACAGCCACATTGCCTGCTAGCCAGCAGCCCCCAACCGAAGGCCCCCTGCCCCTCATTGGCTAACATTGGGCCTAACTACCTCTGCACCCGGCCGACCCTGTGCCGCTGAGGGTAAACCAACTGTACCTACCTGACCCAGGGGGACCCCTGAGTCTATGCCCAGAACCTTAACTTCACCAGCCGAGTACTCACCCGGAAACCAGTAACTTACTTACCTGCCATTAGATAACTTTGACTGGCTTGACTCGAAAAAAGTGTGAGGTTTTGAAAACTTAAAATATTCCTATAAAATCAGCCGAGTAACGAATTCCGAAGTACTCACCTGTGATCAGGAGAGAAGCCAGTACGGTACCTTGTAGCCCAGTATTGAACCACAAAAGTAATCCGAACCGGGTTTACCATTAACCTGTATTTTCTTCATAGGAATTCATTGTCTGCTTATCTATTACATTTCTTCTAAGTGTCTACTTTTGAAAACTTTAAATATTTCTTAAAATTCGCACATACTACTGAAACGTAATTACTCACCTGTCCTAAGTAGAGATCCCAGTGCTGGACCTAGGAGCCCAGTACTGGATTACAAAAGTAACAAGAACATACTTTACCTGTAACCTGAATTTTCTCCCATTGGATAACATTGCCAGATTTTCACTGAAAAGTTTCCAAGTGTGAACTTTGGAGATACCTTTTTACTCCTTAAAAATCATTGCAATAACCAAAACGTTTATACTAAACTGTTTCGAGCTTAGACCCCAGGACTGAATCTAGGGTCCAGTCTTGGATTTAAAAAAGTAATCTGCAAAGTAATCAACTGTAATTGTGTAGAAAAACCCAATGAGCTCACAATGCTAAATTGTGTGTAGAACTGTGTTGCCTATTGCAACCCCTGAACCTATTGTGTTTACAAAGTCATTGCCTTTCTGCAAAGCAATAACCTGAGATTACTCATCACTGAGAAAAGTATATTTTGATACCTGTTGGTTCTAAAAATAAAACCACTATATCTTTTGATATAAAAACAATTGGCCTGGAGTTCAGTCCTTGAGTGTGGGAAACCTTTTGCTGACTGAGTGTGTACAACAAATGCTTTACACTGTCCTCTGGTACTGCCTTACTGCTCGACTAAGCTACCACTTTTTGAGAGTAAGGTCACCCTGACTTTAACCTCTGTTATACCTCTGGGGTTGGTGGCCTCTATACACACTGCACCTTACTTTGGTCCAGTACATATAGGGCCACTTTCTCACACTACATTCATCCACACATACATATCTGGATGATGAAAGTCATGACACATCAGTGCGTTACTGGATGTTTAGAGCACATCCAGTGGAGAGTTGCAGCTGGAGAGGTGAATGGCCATGTAAAGCACACTACACAATATGGGCCCAGGAGGGCCAGCCAGAGTCCATCTGGGGATGCCAAGCACTGCGGAAGAGGAAGGGTACAGTCCGCAGTCTGGTTGCCGTGTCATTGTTCATCAAACAGGATATGACAATCTATCTTGTGGTCCAAGGGGAGTGCAGCGGAGTGTATCAGGGGCCAGTGGAAGGTCATGGGGCTGTGTGCTGCACCAAGCAGAAACTGGCCACGTGACAGAAATGCGTGCTAGTGCCTCCTTCTGACAACAATCCCAGCCACATCCTCGTCTTTGGATGTGTGCTCTGCCCCACCTGTGGGTGTTGCAGTACCAGCTGCGGCACTGTGTGCTACTAAAACCTCAGGGGTCGGGGGAGGATTGTCAGCCGTACTGTGAGGCACTGACACACGAGGGGGCAGAGATGTGGATGGTGTGGGGGCAGCAGCATTCATCAGCGCCACGCCTTGTGGAAGCAATGCCATGATGAGGATCTGCAGGGCTTGGTAGAACCCCAGCTACATCTCGCTGATGTGCAGCGGTGGCTGCCATCCTTTACACCTCCATCCGCACCATGTCCTCCATGAGCCTCCGCATGTGTGCCAGCTCATGGCTGGAATCGCTGGAGCCAGTCTGAGCAGACAGATGTTCTTCTCTCCACGTCATGACTGCAGCTATGTCAGTCAGGGCTCGTTGGAGACCATGGAGCGGGCTGTGGGTGTCCCTTAGGGACTGGAGCGGGTCCCTCATGGGACCTAGACACCCATGGATGGCGTCCAGTTTGGTAGCCATGAGGTCGAACCTCATCCACACCAGCTCAGCCGTCTCCCTCTGGCCCTCCAGCGCCCGGCGTTGGAAGGCTATGGTTTGTTCCTGGGGGTCTTGGGAGACTGCTGGGGTTGTGGGTGCCTCATGCTGGGTGGTTTGGGTAGTGGGTGGGGTCTCCTCGATGCAGCTGGGCTGCCCTGATCCAGGAAGTGAGTTGCAGGTCATGTCCATAATGTTTTGGAGGGCTTGGGTTTCGATGCAGGGATTGTCCTCCTCATCATCAGTGAAGAGTGGCTGGGACTGCTGTACTGGGGGTGTTGACGGTACCCCTGCAATGTGAAGGGGAGATGGTGTATTACAATGTGTCCACATGTATGTGGCAGCATGGAATAATAATAATATAATAATAAGGCATTTATTAAGTGCACAGCTCCCCCAACGGGGTGTCCCGGCGCTACAGCAGACAGAAAGCGGAGCAGAGCAAGAGCGCTGACTAGTCCTGGTGGCTGAACAGCCAGGTCTTGAGAGATTTACGAAACTCAAGTTCAGACTGGATCTGGCGAAGGTGAAGGGGGAGTTTGGTCCAACATTGAGTGGCACCCACCTTGAATGACTTGCCTCCTAATCTAGATGTTTTTTAATCTGGGGGTAACCAGCAAATGTTTAGTATTAGAGCATAAGGCTCTGGAATGACTATAGGGATGGAGTCTCCTCCTAAGGTAAGCTGGTCCTAGACCTTTGTCTGCCCGAAAGGCCAATGTTAGAGCTTTAAACTCGATCCATTTGGCAATGGGGAGCCAGTGCAGTTTCCGCAAGAAGGGAGATATCTATGAAGCAGGCCCACAGAAAGAACCAGACATAATCCATTCGCATAGTCTAGATGCGAAGTAACCAACGCATGGACCACAGTATTGAGTGTAGCGCTAGGCAAATAGGTAATGCATTTTTTTATCGTTTTAATTTTGCCAAAGCAGGCGGCTGAGGCTGTCTGGACCTGAGCAGCAAGGGACAAACAATTGTCCCATCTGAAGCCCAGATTCTTAACCGAATCCTTGGGAAGAGGGGCAATGCCCAATTCCTCAGTCCACCATAAATTAGAGGCGAGAGGTGATGGTTGGTTAAAGAATAAGATGTCGGTCTTATCCGCATTGAGTTTCAAGAAATTGCGGTCCATCCAGGCCGCAATATTTTTTAGACATACTTTGAGGGGATCAAAGGTGGCAAAGGATACATCATTGAAGGTGAACAATAGCTGAGTGTCATAGCGTATGATGTAATTGTGATCCCAGATTTCAAGATCATTTCGGCCAACGGGGCTAAGTATATATTAAAAAGAAACAGGCTCACAGCTGAGCCCTGCGGAACACCCCATTTGAGAGGTTTCACAGGAGAAGTATAGGGATGGGTCCGGACCTGTTGTTTGCGGTCAGAGAGGAAAGAAGATAGCCAAGTCAATACTGTGCCCTGGACTCCTATGGACTTTAGGCGGTTCAGGAGGATAGGATGTCAAATGCTGCAGACAAGTCTAACAGCACTAACCGTGCTTTGGAACCTCGATGTATTGCCCATCGTATTGAGTCCGCCATTTCAATTAGGGCTGAATCCGTACTATATCCGGAGAAAAACCCGGATTGAGAATCATCGAGAAGACCCCTGGACTCAATAAAACTGGCCAATTGCTGATGGACCAACTTCTCTAAAACCTTTGCCGGAGCAGGTAATAGAGAGATAGGTCTATAGTTACAAGGGGCTTCTGGGTCTGCATTGGCTTTCTTTAGGATGGGCACAAGAAATGCATGTTTCCACACCACAGGGTAAATATCCGATCTCAGCGATAGGTTGCAAATGGGGTTTAAGTGCAGGTTGAGAAATCTCGCAAGGGCCTTGTATTGTTTAGCTGGACAGGGGTCGCTGGTGAGCCCGACTTGCATTTCTGTAGTTCATGAAAAGAGGTTCCCTTCGAGATTTCAGCAAATTCTGAGAATACAGACACGGGGGCCTGTACCAAAACATGGTCCTCATGTTCTGGGGGTCATCTTGCGTCTTGGGAAAAGAAGCATAGATCAATGCAATTTTATCCTCAAAGAATTCAGAGAGTTTATTACATTGGCCCTGTGATGTAGGATGAGTGTGAGTCAGGGCCTGTGGATCAGTAAAGGATTTGACAATCTTAAAAATCTCCCTGAATGAGTTCTCAGCATAATTAATTCTATCGGATAGAAAGGCTCTTTTATTCTTTATGAGCGATTTGCGATATTCTTTGAGAGCTGCACGATAGTCAGCCTTGCTTTCTGCACAATCCGTGAGTCTCCAGCCGCGTTCGAGTAGGTTACAGTCAGACTTTTTTTGTCTAAGCTCCTCAGAATACCATGGTGCAGAAGGGGAAGATCTAGGGGATTTTACTGCTTTCTGAGGTGCCAGGGAATCAAGCGCAGTGCCAATCCACTCATTCACATCCGAGATACTAGACTCAAGATCGTTCACTGGAGCCGGCTTAGAATCCTTCATATGATGTGTTAGTGATTCTAGAGTGATGTTGCTCCAGTTCCTCCTAAACTCCTTAGGAATTGAGGTAGCTTTATCTGTATTAGTCAATTAAATTTGAAAGGGAATTAAGCAGTGATCTGACCAAATTACTGTCAAAGGGGCATGGACCGTAATGTCGGAAAGATTGGAACAGATCAAATCCAGAGTGTGGCCTGCCTTGTGTGTAGGAAGGGAAACATATTGCGTTAGGTTGCACCCGCTAATGTGGCAATAAAGTGAGAGCTGTGTGGACAGGACACATTGTCCACAAGTAAGTTCAAGTCCCCAAGCATCGTGAAGTTTGCATAACGTATGCTGGCTTGAGAGATATAGTCTGCCAAGGTGGGCAAATGGATCAAGCTAGAGTTAGGAGGTCTAGAGCAGGAGGCCAGAGCAAGAAATAGACACCGGGAGCATGATACAGAAAGATAGTCCTTCTATGCAAGCAATCTGCTCAAAGTGAGATGCTGTAATCCCACATTTTATTTTATAAACGATAGCCACTCCGCCTCCCTGTTTCCCATTCTGTCTATTGGCACACAGTAGACCATAGTCTTCCGGGAAAGCCTAAATCAGAGATGGATTAGTGTCATCATGAAGCCAGGTTTCCGTCAAAAATAGGAGGTCCCAATCGTTATCTCTAATGGACTGAAAAATATCAAATGCATGTTTGACCAAGGATCTACAATTTATGAACCCGGCTTTTAGTGATATTTTCGAAGGGGATGAGGTAGATTGTAAGATGTGAGGTGAGTTGCTTCTATACTGGCTGGAACTGTTTAGAGAGAATCCACAATGTGAACATACATATTTCATCTCAACATCTCCAAGTGTCTGGATAGGCGGGTGTGGGAACAGATTAGGCCTAAGGGCAGTCATGTCAGTGTGGCTATAGGCAATCCTCCGAGCAATAGGAAAATGGGCAGCATCTCTGGCCCTGGCCGCTGACCAGCCGGGGATGGGCGCAGACGGGCTTGCCTTTGGCACTCCTTCGGCGCGACAGCGGTGCGCCCACTGCTCGCGTCTGCTACGCGTCCGCGCCGTACTGGGACTAAATGGCTAAATGCCTGCGTGAGACTAGAGCGTCACCCTGCCACAATGGCTGCTCTAGGACGCGTAGGCAGGAAGTGGAGAAAATAACCCTGCTTCAGTAGCTTTGAAAGTGCTCCCTCCACTCAATCAGCATGGGTTTGCTGCGGTGGACCGGAGAGACAAATCTTCAGGCAACAATCGTGAGTATAGCAAGTAAATATCAGTGAGATCGGCAAATACAATTTTTTAAGAACAACGTTAAAATACCACAGTTTAGCAGCAGAGCGCTAGAGCATCTCAGAAGCCTTGTGAGCCTCAGGCTAACTGTCCGCTGCGCATCGGCGCCATAGTGGGACTAAATAGCTAAATGCCTGCACGAGATTAGAGTGTCACCCTGCCACAATGGCCGCTCTAGGACGCGTAGGCTGAAAGTGGAGAAAATCACCCTGCTTCAGTAGCTTTGAAAGTACTCCCTCCACTCAATCAGCATGGGTTTGCTGCGGTGGACCAGGGAGACAAATCTTCAGGCAACAATCGTGAGTATAGCAAGTAAAAATCGGATGTATGACATTACAACGCATGCTTTTACATCGCATGCCTTTACAACGTGGTATTTACAATGAATACCTTTACAACGCATAATGCTTTTGGGCGCTGGATAGTGAATAGTTTAATTTACTATTCCTACTCCAGTCCCCGTGGATAGTAGGGAAGGTGTTGGATAGTACATTAAACCTATTCCCTATCCTAGAGCGCCCCCCAGCGCAATGCGTTATAATGGTTTGCTTTGTAAAAGTTGCGTCGTAAAGGCACTGCGTGGTAAAAGTTGCGTTGTAAAGGATGTTTACCGTAAATATCAGTGAGATCGGCAAATACAATTTTTTTAAAAACATCGTTAAAATACCGCAGTTTAGTAGCAGAGTGCTAGCGCAGCTCAGAAGCCTTGTGAGCCTCAGGCTAATTGTCTGCTGCGCGTCGGCGCCATACTGGGACTAAATAGCTAAATGACTGCGCGAGACTTGAGCGTCACCTTGCCACAATGGCCGCTCTAGGACGCGTAGGCAGGAAGTGGGGAAAATCACCCTGCTTCAGTAGCTTTGAAATGCTGCTGAAGAGCATGTTGACATTCAGACAGCATGGCATTGTATATTGTGACAGTGTGTAGATCAGGGCCATGACCAAGAGTCATTGTGGGTGTACATTGTGCTCTGCTTGATTGTGCATGTGTGCCATTGTGGGCCTCTCCACCTGTCCCCCCAGTACCTGGTGGTCACTCCCCCTGTAGCGTTTGTGTCGTGTCCTTTCGGGCAGTGTCCGTTCCGTCGACTCCGGCCACAGTCTCCTCACTGATGACTGTCGACACCATCTCCTCCATGTCATCCAGCACGACCTGTCGCGCTGGGCTCCCACCTCCAGTCTGCATTGCTGTCTTCTGGTTGGCTGCGAGTTTCTCCTTGGCCTTGCGCTTGATGTCAATCCATCGCCTCTTGGCCTCGTCCATTGACCTCTTGTGCTCTCCGACGGCATTCACCTTGTCCACGAAGTCCCGCCATATCCCATTTTTGGTGCCCAATGACAAGTTGGAGGTGACGTACAGTTGTTGATGGTGTTCCATCACCTCCGTGATCAGGAACCTGTTTTCCTGCAGTCTAAACTTTGTCTTCCTCTTCTTCTTGTCCTTGCCCTTCCCTGTTCCCGAGGTCCCAGGCTGGTCGTCCGGGGAGCTTGTGGGCTTGCACTCATCCTCTGCGCCTGCTCCGGCTGCCTCTATGGTGCTTGGGTGTTGGTCAGTTTATGTTTGTGTGTTTTTTCTACTTTTATAGTGATTTTTCCTGGATCACTGACATAATATCGAGGGACATAATATCGACTATCAAAAATATCGTCGACAAAATATAGACAGACAGAATATCGAGTTTGTATCTACAAACAGGTAAGTACAAAAAGATCGAGTAAAAAATATCGTTTAAAAAAATGTAGTTTAAAAAATATATTTACTTTATTAAAAACAATGTTAAATTAAATTAATATTAAAAATTAATTACTGAAGTATACTTAAAAATACTTAAATTACCTTATAAAAATTAAATAATTAATGAAAGTTATAAAAAAAATATTACAATCATATTTGTTAAAACATATATATTAACATAATATAATTAAATAATATACAATATTATTACCGTACGATAGCAGAAATGTTAAAATTACTATTCCCACTCCAGGGAATGCAACAGTAGGGAAAGTGTTGGATAGCGTAGGGATAAAAATTACTATTCCCACTCCAAAGACTGCAACAGTATGGAAAGGGTTGGATAGCGTAGAGGTACAAATTACTATTCCCACTCCAGAGAGTGCAACAGTAGGGAAAACGTTGGATAGCGTAGGGGTAAAAATTACCATTCCCACTCCAGAGAGTGCAACAGTAGGGAAAGCGTTGGATAGCGTAAGGGTACAAATTAATATTCCCACTCCAGAGAGTGAAACAGTAGGGAAAGCGTTGGATAGCGTAGGGGTACAAATTTCTATTCCCACTTCAGAGAGTGCAACAGTGGGGAAAGGGTTGGATAGCGTAGGGGTACAAATTACAATTCCTACTCCAGAGAGGGCAACAGTAGGGAAAGCGTTGGATAGCGTAGGGGTACAAATTACTATTCCCACTCCAGAGAGTGCAACAGTAGGGAAAGCGTTGGATAGCGTAGGGGTACAAATTACTATTCCCACTCCAGAGAGTGCAACAGTAGGGAAAGCGTTGGATAGCGTAGGGGTACAAATTACTATTCCCACTTCAGAGAGTGCAACAGTAGAGAAAGGGTTGGATAGCGTAGGGGTAAAAATTACTATTCCCACTCCAGAGAGTACAACAGTAGGGAAAGCGTAGGATAGCGTAGGGGTAAAAATTACTATTCCCACTCCAGAGAGTGCAGCAGTAGGGAAAGGGTTGGATAGCGTAGGGGTACAAATTACTATTCCCACTCCACAGAGTGCAACAGTAGGGGAAGTAGATAACATAATTATCAATTAATCAATTTAATAAAATTAATTCTCAATTAAAAGGTAATTAACTACCAATTAACAATTATATAACTATTCATTATAAATAAATAACACTACATTAATAAACATATTTAATTATTTTATAATTAAATTACTTCCCACCCTATTCCCCTAAAAACCCACAACCTGCTACAAAAATTAAATTAGTTAAATTAACATAATTATCAGTTAATCAATTAAATAAAATTAATTGACAATTAAAAATTAAAAAATTACTAAATAAAAATGAATTAAAAATGAATTAGAAACAAATACCAATAAATAAACTAACATAATTATCAATTAATCAATTAAATAAAATTATTTGGCAATTACAAGTTAATTAATTACCAATTAACAATTATATAACTGTTAATTATAAATAAATAACACTACATTAATTAACATATTTAATTAATTATAATTAAATTACTTCCCACCCTATTCCCCTAGAAACCCACAACCCGCTACAAAAATTAGATTAGTTAAATTAACATAATTATCAAGCAATCAATTAAATAAAATTAATTGGCAATTAAAAATTAAAAAATTAACAATTAATTAGAAACAAATACCAATAAATAAATTAACATAATTATCAATTAATCAATTAAATACAACTAATTGGCAATTAAAATTTAATTATTTACAAATTAAAAACTAATTAATAACTATAAACAAATACCAATAAATGTATTAACATATTTAATTAATTATAATTAAATTACTTCCCACCCCATTCCCCTATAAACCCAAAACCCGCTACAGAATTAAATTACGCAAAATTTATTTAACTATAAATTTCTTAATTTAACTACATTATAACATAAATAAACACTTTTAACACATAAAATACACTATAAAAAATTCGATATTATTAAATTTTTTATATTTTAATTAACCTATATTATGTACTTCGATATTTTGACTATCTATATTTTAAAATTCGATATTACCTTACTTACCTTCAAAACGATATTTTTGATGTCTATATTCTGTCCATTCGATATTTTGTCCAGCCTATATTTTAAACTCGATATTATGTCCATTCGATATTTTGTAGTCGATATTATGTCTGTTTACCATTTTTCCTACCTGCCATATGTGTATTGCAGGCCTGACGCTGCTTATCGCTGATTTCCTCATCGTGCTTTGGCCCATCGCATGTTTTTTCTCGTTGAGTTTTGTGTTTTTATCTTGGTCGAGGTGGTTGTATCGCGGACATTGGCCGTGGTTTCGGCAGACTATCGCATCGTACCGCGGTGTTGTGAATTCCACATCAAGACAGGGTTATTTTCCCGCGAGGACCTTCAATGTGTAAAGTTGCAATAGCATTTTTTGGTGCTGCTTAGCACACGTTCTTGTGAATATACCCCAAACAGTAGTGTTTTGAGGGTATCTGTGGATCCGCACGGAGGCTCTAGGAGAGATTCTTTTCAGGGCTGGGTGAGAAGTTCTAGCAGCCAAAAGAAGCCATACAGTATTATGGTAGGCGTTTAAGGGTTCTGTAAGGTTCTCTCATGGGCAACTAAGGGTCTCTGGTGTTTAGTTCTTGTTTTGCTGAACGGATGTTTACTTACGGAGAGCAAAGAGCATTTTAAAAGTGAATTTGGAAAGGTAAAGGCCGATTAATGGGTCTGAAAGACTATGAGCGTCAGCAGAATAGGTCCAAAGGACTATGGGGCATATTATCAAGGTATTTATCTCCGCTTTTTTGGCTTTAAAAGCCAAGAAAGCGGAGATAAAATTATCTCCCTATCAGCAACAGGGTGCTAACACGCAAATTCGCATGTTAGCACCCTTTTTCTCTACGCTTCCCCATGCATCTCTAATGAGATACAAAGGGGGCGTTGCAGAGAAAAATAATAGGAGAAATGTTGTTAAGCAACATTTCTCCTATTATCAAGGATTTCGCTAACCCTGTTAGTGATAAAAAAAAGCAGCGCTAACCACGGTTAGCACTGCTTTTTTTACACCTGGTATTTCCCTGACTTAGCCATGATATCCTATGGAAGGTGGATATCATGGCTAAGTTTGTGAGCCCCTATCATCAAGCTAACGCCAAACTTCGAGAGATTATCGTTGGTTTTCCAGCGATAATCTCTCATTTGGCAGTTAGCATGAGGATTTTTATCACTTCTGAGATAAACCTTGCTAATAGCAAGTTATCTCTGCAATAATTTTCAGCGATGCTTAGCGTTAAAAAAATTGTTGTTAAGCATCGTTAGCGATAAATATCGCTAATCGTTGGTAATATGCCCCTATGTGCGCGTCGGCTTAGAGTGCACTACTTCTAGTAGAGGGTCTTTGACAACTAGCTTGTTTGAAGGAAATCCAGATGTGGGTTTGTGAGGGTTGTCTAAAGGCTGGCTGAGGTTCTGTATGTGTGTGGCAGTGTAAGGGCGCAGTACTGTAAAGGCCAGCAAGAGTATGTGAAAGCCAACAGACAGTCTGTTATGCAGTGCTGAGGGCCTTCTTCACAGATGGCAGGGTGTGAATGGGTTCAGGTTGAGAGACTGAGGGCGGTAGAAGAATAGGGGTTTGATAGCCTAGAGAATCACTCCGGCGCAGTGCTATGTAATGACTGAGGCCCCTGTAGCAGGACGGTCACCCAACATTTCACTTATGCCTAACCCCACCTGAATAAACAATTGGGATCTCGAGGACCTGAAGTAGGAACCTTCTTCCCCCCTGTTTCAAAAACCGTTAACAGGGACAGAAGGGGCCAGTGGTTGGCCTTTCCCCATCCTCCTAACCTGCCTACATCCCTGTATGGGCAGGAGCCCACCGAGTGGAACACTGCTCTCATGCTTGTCTTTTCTGCTACTCCTGACTGTGTTGTGCCTTGTCACTGTGTCAGGGAAACCAGCAGTGCCACAGCTGCTTATGGTGCATCCTGTGCTGTGCCTGTATATTGTGGGAAGGGAAATATTACTGCTGGCGGCACAGTATACACTGCTGGACACACTTTTTATTAAATGTTTGCAGGAGGATGTGAGTGTGTGCATCAATTACTAGCTTTTTTTTTCTTTCTACAGACTGAAGACCCAAACATCCCATAACTTCTATCACGCTACTTAGAAATATTTATTTTCACTGTGTATATCTCTTTGCGGCCCAAGTTAAAAAAATGTTTTACTCCAATGGGAAGAGATTGCTGGGTGTAAACTATTTTTAGATCACTGCTTTAGTTTAATTGTATATAAATTATGTTTTTCAGTATCCTGAGACTCTAGAATGGATGTAACGCCCAGACTTTGTTGGTCAGCCGTGCCTTAGGTGTACAGAGCATAGATCAGGCATTGCCTTGTGTATACGCGAGTAAGTGGAGCCAGAGAAGACAGCGCGCGCAAAATGTGATGAGGCAATGCTCCTCAGTGACAGGTCAGGTAGGCAGAGCGGAAGTGGTTTGGTTTCTGAAGCTCCTTGGCAACAGCATTCACAGCCTTTCTTCCTCTTGTCTGCAGCAGCAGCTTCTCTATCGTGCTTTATTAGCTCTCACAAACATCCCTTGGGGAGATGGGACGTTTCTTCGGATTAGGAGTAAATAAACCCCACGTGACCTTGCTGATAGGGTACATTTGAGCAATAAATCTAATCACCCCGCCAGTTTGCAGGGATATAACAAATGCCAAACAAGCATTGGCAATGCAATAGGACCTGCATTTACGCGAGACCTATTGCATTGCAAATGGAGTGGGTGCGTGCAACAAGGCATGAAAGGGGGAGGTCGGGCATGAGAAAGCATCGGGCTGCGGGAGGAGGGGGGCAGGGGAGGAAAGTAGTCTGTCCAGTAAAGGGGCCGGTAGCCTTGGAAGGACACAAATGACGACATGGTTATCATAAGGAGGGACTTAGAAGCCTACAACCAATAGGAAGGCAGCATTTGAAACAGAAGCCAATGAAAAAGAAGGCGGAGAGTGGGCGGAGCTTCCTCAGAGCTTCAACACTATAGTGTATAATGCATGTCTCGCAAAGCGTGTAGAGCATGCGCTGCAATGCTAGGCGAGACCTAATGAGACCTAATGAATAAAAAGATCTCCACCAAAAAGCCCTCTCACGGGGCATGTGGGGTATTGTAACACCCACCCACGAGGAGCAAAAAGGCCCAATGATGAAGCAATACACCCTCACAGGTGTATGAGGGCTTCACATCGTCCCCCCAAAGACCCTCACCAGCCAAAGGGACTTCATCCCCCAACATTTGCGCACCAGTATGCCCATTTCCAGAGTGGTTAAGAAAGGGATTAGGGCCTCCGGCTACTTGCCCCGGGCCAGCCTTTTTTAAAAAGACAAGTCTCTTTTATTAGGGAAGGGGGCCTCTTGCCTTCCTTCGCTCAGCTGTATTCGGCCACAGGGAGAACATGCCCTAGGACAACTCTTCTTGCAGTGGGGGAGGGGGCCATGCAGCCACCAGCCCCGGGCTGATTTCCGCCCCAGGGACCCAATCCCCCAGGGCACGGACTTAAACAAGTTTTTTTTATATGAATCAAAAGGAGTGGGGTCAAGCGGCCCCCCTGCCGGACGATTTAAGACCCGGGGACTCCATCCTCCGGGGCCTGGCCTTTTTAATTCTTGCATAAATAATGGGAAGGGGACTGCCTGGCCCCTCTCCCGGGCCAATTACGGCACTGGGGATCCCATCTTCTGGGTCCCGGCCTCTAGTGTGGGTTCACTGGTCCCACTAGGGGACAACGTTGTCAATGTCGGGGACCTTGAAGGTCCCCGGTGTTCCCTGCTGGCTCCCCGCATGCTGCAGGTGCCGGCATTGCTTTTGGACTGAGGGAGCTACTGAACATGCAGCTCCCTCTGTCTGAAAGCAATTCTGCTCCTCTTCTAATAAGTGAGAGTATTTTACTACACACCCTTGGGCAGCTGATGGTCAATGGGACTAATATCACTTTAGTCCTGATTAGGTGACAGTTCCTGGGACTGCGGTGGTTGCCAGGAAAGACAACCCCTCCATTACTTTTTTTAATAAGTCCCCATGGCAAAATAAACCCTAGGAGGATGGGCTTGTACGCCCCCCCTTCCTTTATTCAGACAATACCTCCGCACCCTGGTCCACCCGGAAGCTGATTAATAATAAAGCACGTCTTTTTAAAAAAAAAATTACATCAAGATTCGTGGATCCAGAACGACTCCCGCCAAAAATGTAAAAAAATGCTTACTGGCTTAGGGAGTCAGGGGGTTTCTACCCTGCGTCCTTTAATTTTAAATAAGTTTTTCTGTGAGTCGGTTCAACTAAGTTACTAGATGGCTGCCAACACTTCCTGGTTTGAAGTTTGGCAGCCAATCACATCTCAGCATGAGATTAGGAGGGGTTGCGGATACACAGCATCCCTTCATATGCAACTGGGAATTTCTCTAAATAACTCCAAACAACTGAATGGATTTACACCATTTAACATTAAGGTTGGTTTCTGGACCAGCAGCTACCTTTCTGCCAAATTTGGCGTTATTCTGTTCAGCAGTTCAGGCTGTAGCCGTGTCTAAAGTTCCTTTTTTTTTATAAAGTTTTTATTCAGATTTTGACATTTTAATACAATACATACCCTCCCTCCCCCCCTAGCAGACCAAGGTCAAGAAACAAATTCGGTTGAACCACCTGAAGTATATAAGTTGAAGAAGTAGATTTCCAGAGCAAATTAGATCGTACATAAACTTGCAAGATTTGATAACCAAGAAAAACAACTGGAAAAGAAAAGAAAGAAGAGAGAGATTCACACATCAGCTTTCACCTTAGGGATATTCCCTTAAATATATTTCCCTTAACTGTGGACTTCTATCCAGAGTATCAATGGTTCCCAAATCATCATCCCTCTTTGTTTTTTATTTATCCCTTATTTTTAAATATGGCCACCTCCACGCTACATATGGCAAGTAATCTAGCCCTCCATTGTGTGAAAGATGGTGGTTGACGGTCGAGCCATGCGGTCGCTATACACAATCTAAGAGCCGCCATAGCTACAAAAATCAGCCCCTGTTGGTATGTTGGGCGCTCAGTTGCAGCCACTCCTAAGATCATTTCTTCAGTGGAGATAGTGATTTCTCCCTGAAATATATCCGAAATGAAATTGGATACTTCTATTCTAAGGTTGGTAAGTGCTGAGCACGTGGCAAACATGTGAATATCATTAGCTGCCGCCAATGAACAGCGTGGACAAGCAGTTCCCGAGGCACTGGTCCATTTGCCCATTTTATACCTTGTGTAGTGAAAGGGCAAAAAATGTTTTGTAGAATTGTGCTTGCAATTTTATTGACATTAGCGATGTTTTTGCCAGATCTAGCGCACGTTCCGGTGTTGCTTGCTGTACGGAAAGGTTAGCCTGCCACCTAGCAAGATGTTTGTCTAGATCATCCAGGAGAGTACTAATAAGCTCCTTATAAATTTCCCCGATTCTAAGGTTAATTTCCGAACATATTTTATCTATTACTGCGATATTTTGGAAATTACAGCGCCCCCACATTTTCTTTGACAAAAATTCCCTACCTGTAAGTACTTAAAAAAATCCCTAATACTAACATTATAGTCATTACGAAGCTCTGAGAAACTTTTCAGTCGATTCTCGATGTAGAAGCAACCTAGTTGGGTACTCCCTGCCCTAACCCACCTAGACATACAACCATCATGAAAATCTCTGGGAGATCAGAGTTGCCGCTAATTGGAGTATAGCATGAGGAACGTCCCAACTCTAGGAGTTTACGGGTATTTATCCAAACTTTCCAAATTCCCAAGATGGTCTTGAGTTTAGTTTTCTTGAAAAAGTTGTTGTTAATATGTCGCCATAAACACCCTTTGCTTCTATCTCCTAGAACCATTTCCTGAGGGGTCGGGATCGAAAGATTACTAGAATCGATAGCTATCAGGTTTGTACAATATTTGGCCACTGTTGCCCAATAGTAGATCATAAACTTCGTGGTTTTAAATCCCCAAATAAATCTAGAGAACAGAGATTCGATGTTTTTAAAGTAATACAGGAAAAACTCAAGGCAAATTGTTCTGAAGAAGTATAAAAATTTAGGTAGGATCAGCATTTTGATCACATTGCACCTGCCACCAATAGTCAAGTGTAGATTATCCAATCTAATGAAATCTTTTCTGGTGCGCCCTATTAATGGATCGAGGTTTATCGGTACAATTTTGTCTACCTTGTCGCTTATATTGACACCTAGATAAGTAGCGTATTCCACAACTCTAACGTCCGCCATCTCCACTTTGTCATTTATAACTATTTGAGTTTTCCCCGTGTTCAGTTTATAACCGGAAGATTTGCCGAATCGTGCTGCTTCCTCCTCAACAATCTTAATAGCCTCCTTGGGGTTGGTGGTAACTAGAGCTATATCGTCCGCGTAAGCTAGGACTTTGGTTTCATAATTATTGATCTTAATAGATGGCACGCAAGGATGTCTATCAAGTTTGCGTATAAATTGATCGATGTATATCGCGAATAGGAGAGGCGAGCAGGGACACCCCTGCCTAGTTCCCCTCGTGATCATGAAACTCTCGGACATTCTCCCGTTTATCACGACGCTGGCACTTGGATTAACATAGAGTCCTTAGATAGCTTTAATAAATCCCTTCGTTATTCCCCGATCTGACATTGCTGCCCACAAGAACTTCCAGGAGACCCTATTGAATGCCTTTTCTGCATCCAGAAGAATAAGGGCCATAGGGTCTCCTGTAGTTTCCACAAAGTCAAATAGTGAGATAACTCTCTGTATATGGTCACTTGTTGATCTGCCGGGGATAAATCCGTGTTTTCGGACTGATACCATTTTATGGATTATAGGTGCCAATCGCCCTGCAAGGAGTTTGGAGTAAATCTTTGAGACTCCATTAATCAAAGTTACCGGGCGATACGAGCCCATTTCCAAGGGATTTTTCTTTTTCTTCAGGAAGATCATGATCTTTGCTAGTGACCAAGACGGTGGTGGGTTTCCTCCCTGAAGTATGGACTTAAGAAGTTGTAACATGATAGTTTTCATTTGTTCTGCACACTGTAAATGTAAATGTAAATGTATGAAACTTATATAGCGCAGGACTTACCCTGGGGCATCTCCGCGCTTGCTTAGGGAACCCGTCCTGGTATTCCCCTGTGAGAAACCCCGGCAGGGTATCCACAAGGTGAAAGCCAGGCATCCCGCCGCGAGGGGCCGTAGTGGAGATTAAGCAAGCTATTGCCCAGAGTCGCAGAGTGTGACCCCGTGAGTCGAGTAGGCACCGGAGCGAGAATTGTCGAGACCGTGGAATTTTATGAGCCCGAGACCCGCCGAGGCGGGGAATCGAACCCTGGTCCACGGTCGATCTCAGATTCCGGGTCTGCCGCCTCTAACCACTGAGCCACACTTCTCAAGAAAAACTCAAGAAAAAACTCTGTAGGGATCCCATTTACACCTGCTGCTTTACCAGCTGTCAGGGATTTCATGGATAATAGTATTCCCTCCCATCTAATAGGAGAATCCAATGAATCCTTATCTTCTTGTCCCAGGGGCTCCCCCAGCTCTTCATCCAGATAATGTCTAGCATCCTCTTGCCCTCCTTACGGTTCCTCATACAGTTCTAGATAAAACATTTGAAAAGCAGTTCTAATATCGAGTTCTTCCAGTCTCAATTCACTTTACTATCATTTATAGCTTTTATCATATTTTCCGTCATCTCCTCCCTTGTACGAAGAGCCAGCTGGTGCCCTATTTGCTCGCTGAGTTCATAAGTTTTTTCTTTGTGTGTCATAGCTTTAGTGATGGCTTTTTCCGTAAAGATCTCAGATATCTCATTTTTAGCGATTGCAACTTGTGCTAATCCCTCGGTACCCTGACCTGTTTGTACAGCTACAATCAGATCTGCTTCAGCTTTATTCAGATTCTGATGTAAAGAAGCTAGTTGTTGTTTACCTATTCTATTAGTGCGTACTGAGAATTGCAGTGTCTCCCCTCTGATACTAGCCTTCATTGCATCCCAAACTACCTCAACAGGAGCACTACCCATATTTATTTCTAAGAAAGATGGTAGCCACTCTCTCATAAGAATACGGTACTCCTCATTTCTTAAGAAGGCTCTTTCAAAAGTCCAAAGGTTTCTAGTACGGATAGTACTACTGCATGCAATATTCAGTTCTAAAGGGTTGTGGTCAGATAATACCCTTCAAAGCTTCCTTACAGCGCAACTATCCCTGATTGAATTTGATAGAAGAATATAGTCTAGACGGGCATGACGAAAATGGGGATGGGAAAAGAAAGTATATCCTTGGTCCCCGGGATGACCCAATTGCCATCCATCCAACAAGCCATGCCGTTCGCACGAATCTTTAAACGCTCTAAAGACTTTGGGTTTTCTCCCTTGATAGTTAAATGCAGGGCCCGCAGTCCAATCTCCTGGTAGGTGGAGGTTTAGGTCACCACACACAATAAGAGGCAAGGGCCAATGTACTAATTCATTAGAAATGCTTAGTAGAGTATCAGGGTCATCCCCCAGATTCCCATAGCTGTACATAAGGTCACCGTGTTCTGCCCACTATTGTATCTGCACTCTGTAATGGCCCATCTCCCAAATTTGTGTACAAGTGATCGACTGAATTGTAAGCCCCCCTCCTTTAGCAAGGATGGCCACTCCCTTAGTACGAGTTCCCTGAGTGGATGCAGCTATAAGTTGAAACCCCAGGGATTTTAGCAGATGTTGTTGACCCCTCTCTATATGGGTCTCTTGTAAGCAAACTATATTGGCCTCCATGGCATGGAGACCTTCTGCTACAGTTTGCCCCTTTTTTAAGTCGTTGAGGCCACAAATATTTAAGGATACAATTTGTAATCTAGCCATCTATCTTATGAATCTTTCGGTGAGTAAAAGCAATAATTATTATTTTTAACCACTATACTCGTCCTCCCTGGCCCTTGATCAGTTCTTTAGATCCTACTGACAAATGTGCTTCTTTTAAAGTACTAAAGGTAATCTCTTCACTGATTGTCATCCCTTGGTCTTCCCCCATCCCACCCCTTCCCTCCCATCCCTCCCTTCCACCTGATTAACCACCCCCCCACTCCCCTTACCACCCTATGAGGCGTCCTGGGTCCTGGAGTACCCAGGTGTGGGCGTCGGTATAATCAGTGCGCCTACGCTTGCCCTGTGGCCTAATCATATGTACCCTAGATATATCGACTGGAGAGCGGTAGATGGTCATTTATCCGTTCAGCCATTTTGTTGCATATTATAGAACAATGCCAAATATACCAAATATTAATATCATATTTGATTCCCAAGTTGTTTGTTTCCCATACTCACCCCCTTTCCAGGGTGTGGCCCCAAGCATTTACAAGTTCTGCGTGCTAAGCACTTTACTTTTTTTCTTTTTGTACCGCAGTGTCAGAGTCTTTGGATTTCTTCTGTGGTTCCTTGAATTCTGAACCTGTGTTTTAAATATCATGATTCTGTTATGAATTTGGTAACAGCAGACCGTACACAGTGAGTTCAGCAAGTGCAAGTGTTTTCGTCATGTTACACCAATGGATTCACTGTGTATTTGAAGGTTTTGTTCTGAACCCTCGGGTTCCATCTTGTGCATAGCAGCCATTTTGTGGATTGCCCTTACAGTAGGCCCTCACTGTGGCAGAACAAGTATTTAAGGACATAACCTTAGCATGGGTTTGTGCTGACTCATGCATGACCTGGCGAAAGCTGACCCTGTTGCTTGAGGCTAACCTTGCCAAGCCAGTTCCTGCCGTTTAGCTGATCAAGATTATAGATCAGAGCACAGGACATTGTAAAGATTTACTACACACAAACGTGCCTATCTTACTTCCATCTGTTCCTGTTCCTGCCTCCACGAGCTATTTATGACATGGGCTGTGATCTTACTGTTTTGGGTTTATCCGGCCTTGTCAGCTAGAGAATGTACGCATTATGTGGACATTGTTTATGGCCTGGACTTATCTTGAAAGTGGGTTTGTCATCATACAGTGCTTTGTGTGCACGTCCTGGGAGTGACCAACAATAATGTACTTCAAAGAGAAAATGTGTGCCTAGGGCATAATAAATGGTATAAAAGGTCTGTGCTGAGACCATTCAGCAGGCTGCCTCATTCAGTTGCTTTAGGTGTGACTGGGCGACGTAGCCTCACAATTAATTGTAATAAAGATGTCTTTTCATATTTCAGATTCTCTGTTGATTTCTTTGCTGCTTTTGAATGGACTACTTATTGGTAAGACCCCCTGAGAAGGAGTTTGAGGATTTCTAGTACATCACTTCTTCCCATTAGGTCCCCCTTATTTGTCATTATTTTTTTTTCACTCTCTCCGATATTTCCTTCAGGTACGCCTCCGCGTGGATTTCACTTGAGAAACTTTGCGTTGCTCCCCTGAAGTTGATTTTTAAACGTGCTGGATTTTGCAAATAGACTGAAGCTCCGATTTTTTCTTTTTTTTTTTTATTTAAAAAAAAAACTTTTATTGGCATCAGCATGAATATACAAAAACATACAACAATATATATATAGGTGGAGTGTACATTTAGCCATTTTTTTGTGTCTACAGTCCATTTGTGGATGCGCGTTCTTTCCGTTCGTTTCCCCTCAGTTACGAGGAGGGAGAGGAGGAAGAGAAAGAGGGAGAGAGGGAGAGAGAAGGGGGGGGGTGTGGAAAAGTAAATTTTGCCATGTTCTGTGTCCCTACGTGTTCCCCATCTTATGTTATATGTGCATGATTAATATGCATATGTATTCCCTTATGATCGATTAAAGACGCAATTCTAGTTGTGTCCAACTCTAGTATGCCAGTTTCCAGTTCTCGTGAAAGCTACGAGTATTAAGCCTATGTAAAGTTATGTTGCCACGTTTCACAGTGTGCACGTTAATTCAGTAAAAGTCCCCGTTTCTAGGCCTCAAAAGGACCCGGACACCAGATTCAGCTCCTGTCTCCTGAACCCTCGCTGAGGAGCGATACAGCCCCCACCTGTATCCCTGACCCTTCACTTACTTCCTGCCTCACAGTGCCTGGCTCGGCCTGGCTCTGCCTGCCAGTTTGCCAAGAGTATGTTATGGTTCTAATTATCAGTCCAGCCCTCCTTCTCTGCATTCCTAAGCTACTGAATCGCATCAATAGTTTCAGTCATCGTCTAGCCTTTATGTCTCCATGTAAGAGAAATACTGTATTAATGGTCATTTAATATTCCTCAACACGCACTACATGTAGAATAATGCATGCACCAGTCTTAGAGTCTGTTAGCCTTTGCCCTGATAACTTTTGGATTCTATCAACATGTTCTCTAAACATCAGATACTAGATAGTGTTTAGGTACATGTCGCTCTGACTCTCCAGACTTTCGTCTCCTCTTCTAGTGCAGAAGTCATAGCCCCCAGCTCCTCCTGGTAACACGTCATTGCCAGCTTGAGCGCACCACTAGGTCAGAGGTCCCGGCTCCTCAGGTAGCCCCCTCCATGTTTCCGCCCCATTTATGACATATTCTGTTACGTTTACATCACATGTCTATGTACACGCCTCTTGTTACACCCACTTTCTGCCTTATCTTTCGCGACTGCTACAAACCCCGCCCACTGCTACGCCCACTATACTGAATGTAATGCAATTGTTTAACTATAAATATTGTGCACTGTTATTAAAAGCCCCCTTATGCTGTTGTCCCGATCCTGCCCCCCGGCAGCTGCCATCCTATTCCCGTGCAGGTTGTCCTGTTGCTGTCCTTTATGCTGTATTAAAACCTGCAAACTCCAGCTACCTCGAATCTTGACTCTTATTTATTGAGCTATCTGTTATTGTATATCCTGAAAAATAGATCCGGTATTTAATTATTTATTTACCACATAATGGCGCCCGAATAGGGACTTGCCCTTTCCCCACGCGCCGGAGAAGCCACGCCAGCCTCCTGAACCTCTGCAGCCGTGACGGAACCATACCGTGCACGTGCAGATATTTCTGCTTCAAGTAGCCCTCAGGCCCACGGAGGAGACGGAGGTTGCGGTCCAGCATCCAGACGAGGCGGTGGAGGAACGCGGCGAGTCCCGACCAGAGCCCAAGCCGAGAGTACAAGGTCCGAGGTATCCGGAGGCCCACCCGTAACTGAAGTCCGAAGTTCGTAGTCCGTCGTCGTAGCAGTCCAGTCCAGTCCGAGGCCTTCCGTTCTTGCTGCCCGGTGAGTACCGTTGCTGGGGTAGTATCTAGACAGGGTCAATTAATTTGTCTCTGGTCCGTGGGTTTGGGTACGCAAATCCAACACGAAGTATCCACCTAGGTGGATGCGGGTCCTGACGTGTCTCTTTTATGAGACCGGTATGTTTCGTACTGTTTCAGCAGTGCATCTAGTAATTCTAGTAAGTTCTAGTCTCGAGAAATTCATGTGTTTCTGTTCTCAAGTATTCCAGGTAATGTTTCTGTCCGAACTGTTATTTTAATGTTATTTCAATGTGTTTTTAATGTCGTGGTATGAGTGATCAGTCTCAAGTCATTATTGTGTTCATTGTGTATTGTACTGTGTCCAGATCCCAGCTTACGTCATGCCTCTGTTCTCAAAATTACATCAGTTAAGAACTAGAAAAGGTCTGCTCGAGGAAGCAGTTCCTGTCCCGCCTAGGGACAGTCCAGGTCATTTTATGTATCATAAGCATGGCATAAGTGCCATATTATATCTAGACTTATGGGTCGAGTACACTAAGGAATTAGAAGAGAAATATAGATGGCCTGTATCAGGCACATGGGATGCCGAGTGCATCATGCGAGTAGAAGAAGTATTATGGAAAAAGAAAGCCAGACAGTCACAGAAAGATGCCATCGAGTTATGGCGCAAAGAATCTCATAAAAGAACCGAAAAAGAAATCAGAAAGTCAGAATTAAGTAGAGAATCCACAGAAAGAGCCCAAGAAAGGGAATTAATCGAAATAGGTGAACGAGTTAAAACCGAACAGTCAGACAGACAGAGGAATGCCCTTATTAAGGGTATGTACCCTCTTCTTGCCGAGGGCTTGCCAAAAGCAACCCCGGAGGCATCCAGTAACTTTCCGCCACCCTTAGTTCCGACCAAGCTACGTCACAAACCGACCGCAGCTGATATTTTTCTCTCGTCCTATTTGGACGACACAGTCCCAGAATATGCAAATCCTGTTCCGCCAGCTCCTGTAAATAATGTAAATCCTGCTCCTCCAGTCACCGGGGCACCTGTTACAGCACCTGTTATGGTACCCCCGGTCCAGCCTACATTACAAGTACCCGCTACACTGATCACTCTGCCAGCACGAAGAGTATCAGTCGATGATTCCAGTTTAGGGGCCGCGGGGGGAGGTCCTCCGGGAACCCCGCCGCCACACAAACGTGTAACGTCAGTCGAGTTACATGAACGTGCGTTACAGCGTACGCCCAAACATCAGTCCGTTGCAGATATCAGACGAGCTCTTACCGAATGCCGTTATGATCCGGTCCCAGGTGATGATAGTATGGTTATATATTCATTACGTGTAAGACGGGTGACCGAGTATTTGGACACCCTACCAAATATGAAAGAAGATCTAGACAGAATATATTGTTTCATTCGTACAGGAACAGACCCAGAAAGTATTGGCGAAGTCATGTTTCTAAGAAAAGCTGAGATTCAGCTTATGCTATTAAAGTTTCTAATAAATTGTTTAATAAGGGAACAAGATTATCCGACTAAAGATCCGACCGAAATGAAAGTCCTGACAAGGTGGAGTGATAATATAGCCGAGGGAAGACACAGGACACTCAGTTGTATAGAAAGTATGTACAAGAAAATTCGTAAGGAAATAATAAGGTTACACGAGAAACGCAAAGCAGCACAAGTAAGCGAGAAGGAAAACGACTCTTCTACTGAAGAGGTAGACGACGAGAATGCCGCCAGAATAGCGTATGTAGGTAAAACTAGACTTCCCGACCGACATTCACGTCTAGAACACAAGAAACTTTTCTCTCTTCCAGCACCAGAACAAGAGAATCTTGAGCAAGTATTTCAAGCTACCGATCACATTCTGAAATCACGTATCGGTTATAGTGAACTTAGTACTATGCATGAACAAGAACTAGCCCGATCAGCAGTCCGATGGGCTACTGATTCTACCACTTTTCCAGACGAAATAGTGGCACAAATGTTTCTGAAACTGCCCCCAGCCGAGCAGCGACTGGTGGGTATGTATATGATCCAGCACCTCATTACATTATATGAGGGTCAGCATTCCGATCCAGGTCCGTTACATGATGTTCTGAACGAGTTACTCCAGTATAGATGGAAAGGTCTAGGTACCGACTTAATTAGTATCATTCTAGAACAGCGCCACAAATATAGAACGTTTCTGAACCCGCATTTTGTCCACGTCCCACCCCCAGAAAGTAAACCATTTTACATAGATAGACAGAATCCGTTACGAGAAGTACAACCAGTTAGGACAGAGGGTGGTGAAATGCAACGAGTATTTGTTTACACCCCGATTACAAAGATGGAACTCTTAGAGATGAAAAAGTTAATTCCCTGTCACGACAAAGATCCAGCAGGGTTCCATCGAGAATTAAAAGACATGCTCCGTATGGGAGAATACAGGTATCCAGATATAATTAAAATGTTAAAGGTCCTGTTGCCTGCGGGCATATATGAAAAACTCAAAGAAAAAGAATGGGAGGTGGGAGAGAAAAAGATAGATTGGACAGCTCTAGAAGCTGAAGAAAATACACGTGTACCAGGTACCGGTCAAGGAGATAAATGTAAAGAATTACCCGAACTGTTAATACAAGTTTTGCCAAGATTACTAGCCACGAAAAAGGAAGACTGGGATGCAATCTCAGCCTGTAAACAGAAACCAGACGAGGATACTAGTGATTTTTATTCTAGATTTGAGAAATGTTTTAGTATCAACAGTGGTTTGAAGACGAGTAGTGAGTCATACCCTCATCTTTTTGTTACTAAACTAGTCGAGAATTCAAGTCCACAAGTTAAAAATAGAGTTTTGAAAGTCGAGAGTACCTGGCAAGCTAATACTCCGTCCCAAATGCTTCAGATGCTTCAATATCACCAGAATAGAATCAGAGAAGAGCAAGATCATGAAAGGAAACGTATGAAAGACACGAAAATGAAAGTATTAGTTGCACAATCTGTTCCTCAAGACAGTCAGAAGAGGGGTACGAATCAAGCCAGTCATCCTGCAGCTCCTGTTAAAGGGACCTGCAATTATTGTAAACAGCCAGGTCATTTTATAAACGAGTGTGCAGTTCTGAAACACAATATAGCCACTGGTAAGACTAAAGAAAGACCACGTCCGCGTAGACAAGAACAAGTTTCACAGACTTCTCAGTCACCACAGAATGCACAACAGACAGTTACAGTACCGCAGCCTATAGCTGCAACACAGCATGTTACACAGCAGATGTACCAGTATGCCCAGTACGAGTATCCAGAGTACCAGCCGTATTCATGAAACAGCCTAGAGAGGGAGGTAGGCTTGCCTCTCATCGAGATACCTGTAGATCAAGAGGGTCCCTATGTTCACAGTCAAGTATTAGGGAAAGACAGAAAGTTCCTGATTGATACAGGGGCAAGTAGGACTACTATCAGTCATGACGAGGTTCCAGGGGCTCCGCTCTCGGGCTCTAGAAATGTTTCCCTTGGATTTTCAGGAAAGCCAATAGTTAACGAGATTTCCAAACCAGTTACTCTAGAAGTAGGTCCATTGTCCCGAACTACTGACCTGTTACTTACGAAATCATGTCCAGAAAATTTGTTAGGCATTAAGACCTTAAAAGAATTAGGTGCAGTTATTTGCTGCTCCCCAGAAGGAATACGTTTGTTTTTACGTGACTTTAAGGGTCACTATGTATTACGTGATTTTGATCCAAGATTACTGAATGTTCCGCAGCATCTATGGGCGCAAGGTCCAACTGATGTTGGTTTTATGCAAATCACACCCCATCGTGTGACTCTGAAACCAGGTGTAGTGTTACCACGAATCAGACAGTACAGATTGCCACCCGAGGCTGTAGCAGCCTTATCCAAAATTATTGACGAGCTCATTGCTCAAGGAGTGGTTGTAGAAACTGACTCCAATGTATGTAATTCTCCTATTATTCCAGTCATGAAACGTACTGATCCAAATGCACCTCCAGTATATCGATTAGTGATTGATCTTCGAGAACTTAATAAATGCATCATTCCCCAGTACCCAGTTGTCCCAGATATTTCTTCCCTATTGACAGCCATTGATTCTGAAGCTACGTTCTTTACTGTCATCGACCTCAAGAACGCATTTTTCAGTGTCCCCATTCATCCAGACAGCCAGTTCCTTTTCGGATTCTGTTTAAATGGAAGGAGCTATAAATTTACACGAGCTCCTCAAGGTTTCACAGAAAGTCCTAGTATTTACAGTCAAGCACTTAAGAGACAACTGGACAATATTCACATGCCAACTGACACTGCCCTGCTCCAGTATGTCGATGATCTACTGATCACAGCCCGTTCTGAACGCGACTGCGAGCGAGCGTCACTTACAGTCCTGTATTTCCTAGCCGAGATGGGGCACAAGGTGTCCCCTTCGAAGCTTCAATTCTGTGTCCAGCAAGTGATCTATTTAGGCCACTTACTGTCCAAGAGGGGTAGGCAGTTGACACCTGACCGTATCCAGTTAATAGCGAGTCTTCCTCAACCCAAGACCCAGAAGGAGGTACGAGCTTTTATCGGCCTCACTTCTTATTGCAGACAATGGATTCCTCAGTATGCATTTCTAGCCAAGCCACTGATACAGTTAACGACACAGGAGGCAGCCGTATCGACTGACCTCCCTTGGACATCTGAACATACACTTGCTTTTAATGAGTTAAAGAAAGCCTTATGTCAAGCACCTGTTCTAGCAACACCGAACTACAGTAAGCCTTTTACACTTTTTGTCACAGAACGTGAAGGTACAGCATTATCTGTTCTCACACAAGATCAAGCAGGACAATACAAGCCCTGTGCTTATTTTTCAAGCACATTAGATCCTGTAGCCCAGGCTCTGCCTGCGTGCCTCAAGTCAGTTGCAGCCACAGCACTAGCTATCAGACAAAGTGATTCCATAGTGTTAGGACATTCCCTGACAGTACAAGTTCCACACTCCGTGGAAGTTCTTTTAAATCGAACACAGACTCAGCACTTGACAATTGCACGTTTAACAGGTTATGAATTGACACTGTTCCAGCCACACATAGAAATCACACGCTGCAACGTTCTAAATCCTGCTACACTGTTACCGTCAGTTACTTCAAATCCTGCCACACATGATTGTGTGGAAGTTGTTAACACTATGACAAAGCCAAGACAAGACCTGACAGATATTCCATTACCAGATCCCGACCTGACACTTTATGTGGATGGTTCGTGTTTGAGAACAAGTACAGGAGAACTAGTAGCCGCGTATGCAGTGACTACTGAAACTGAAGTTATAGAGACACACCGTATTGACACTCTGTCCGCTCAAGCAGCAGAGCTAGTCGCTCTGACCCAAGCCTGCATACGTGCCAAGAACCTGAAAGTTAACATATACACAGATTCACGTTATGCATTCGGAGTCGTACACGACTTTGGAGTGCTCTGGCAGGAGAGAGGTTTCATGACTTCTCATGGAACCAAGATTCAGCATGGTCTCCTCATTCAAGCTCTGTTAGAAGCAATACATTTACCGACAGCTATCGCTATCATGAAGTGCAAAGCACATACGAAAGTTACTGACATTATTTCCCAAGGTAACGATCTAGCAGATCGAACAGCCAAACTCACAGCCCAGACTCCAGACATTCCAGTTAACACGACACTGACACACACTCCAGATCCGACTACATGTATGACAGTTAAGGACCCCACTCAAGATGTCATAGATATCCAGTCACATGCTACTCCCGAGGAAATCAAGAAATGGTCCGAACAAGGAGGGGTCCAGACAGATCAGGGATGGTTGACGAAGGGAAAAGCCACATGGTTTCTCCCCGACTCAATGGTTCAAGTCATTATTAATACCGCACATAGTCCTGCACATTTAGGAGAAAAAGCTATGTTAGACAGTATCCAGAACATTTGGTTCAACAAGCATTTACGAGCTGCAGCCAAGCAGAAAGTCCGTACCTGTATGATATGTTGTCAGTTCAATCCAGGTAAAAGTGTCCCGGTGGAACAAGGGGGATTCCAGCCTCCTGACCACCCTTTTGAGGTCCTCCAAATGGATTATATCCAGATGGAGCGATGTCGAGGTTTCAAGTATGTCCTTGTAGTTGTATGCGCTTTGTCCAGGTGGACAGAGGCATATCCAGTTCCAGATTACACAGCCACGACCACTGCCAAGCAGCTGGTTCGTGAATTTTTCCCCCGTTATGGACTCCCTAGGGTCGTGTATTCAGACAACGGCCAGCCATTCTCATCAGAGTTAATGAAGCATGTTTCCCTTCTGTTAGGGTACCAGTGGAAGTTTCATTGTGTACGCCATCCTGAAGCAGCAGGTCTCGTAGAGAGACATAACCAGACATTGAAAATCCGCATCGCCAAAGTCTGTAAAGAGAAAGGTGTAGACAGGCTAGTAGCTCTGCCAGTCGCCCTATTTTATATGCGCATGGTCGCACATTCCAGATCAGGTCTGTCCCCTTATGAGGTCGTATTCGGCCGCCCCCCGAACATGTGGGGTACACCTAGACCCCGAAGTATTACCGATGTTTCCAGTAATATGCTGACAGATTACCTAGCTTCCTTGATGTCTGCCCTCCACTCTTGTCGTTCACAGGTTGCCGCTGCATTTCCAGACAATACCGAGGTGAAACCGCATGAAATCGTTCCAGGATGTCTAGTGCTTGTCCGGAATTTTGATCGTTCAAGTCCGCTGGAGCCCCGCTGGAGACAGCCTCAACTTGTCCTTCTGACCACCCGCACGGCCGTGAAGCTGGAAGGCCGCAAGGGCTGGGTCCACCTGTCTCACGTCAAGAAGTTTCATGGACTCAGATAAAAAACTTTTGCCAAGAACATTTCTAAGGACTGCCAGAATTTTAAAAACTGCCCTATTCTCAAGGACTGTCCCGCTACAGACTTTGATTCCAAGCCTCCCCTGTTAGAGGAAACTCCGCAGCAGGAGTATAAAAAGAAGCTCCGGTCTAGTAAAATAAGTCAGCCAGTTTAATTGTCTAAGTCCCCCTCGGGTGAAGCGGTTAGACAGGTTTCTGACATGTATGAGATAGACCCCCATAGTGAGAGAGTTAGTCAAAACTCTATCAGATGTATCGTTATTCTATGTTTTCTTCTATTTTTGAGTTTGATGGTTACCTGCACAAGTTATGCATTACATTTATGTTTTTCAATTTCTCATGTAAATAAGTCTTCTAATGCTACAGTAGAGCACACATTTAGTGATCTACCTCCTCACGAGCTATCCTATCGTCTTGCTATGCGAAACAATACATTTATCAGAATGCTGCATTATTCACACCAGACCAGCAATGCCACTAATTGTTGGGTGTGTGGTCGACTCCCCCCTTTCCAGACACCGAAGGGAGTTCTGCCACTCTTTCCTTATCCGTTTTCACATAATGGTTCGTGTGGAGCATGGTCCACGTTAACGTCATCCTCAACAGATATGTCCCTTCTGAACAATACATGTTTTCCAGACAAGCAAGGTCTTACCCATAGAACAGGGTTAGATCTAGAAAATGAAGTTTATAATTTAGGTAACTATTCTTCGAATTTTATGGTCCTGAATGTTCAGTCTGATACCACTCCAGATTTACCTGCAATTTCAGTACTACCAGTCAAAGGCGAATTATGTGTCCGAAAGAATGGTTCCGCACATGTAGGACATAGCGATTGTACTACTATTGTCAAGTATAGTGACAGTGGGAAATCTATTTTCAAAGCCTCACGTCATTCTTATTTTGTTTGTGGTCAGACCGCATATGTTCGTTTGCCCCCCGATTGGGATGGAACATGTTACATTGCCTTCCTACTGCCACCAGTTTTCCTAGCCCCATCCGATTATCATAGAAACACACATCTAGTACACATTAGACATAGAAGGGAGATCGAGTCCCCGATTGTCGATCAAACTGAAACTGCTCTAGAACAATATCAAGACTTTAATAAAGGATTCTTCTTCTTTATAGGCCCTGTCCAGAATAGTAAGCTAATCCGTAGGTTAACCAGAACCCTTGAAGCAGTAGTGAATGAGACTACTTCTGCTCTAGGTAACTTAACCGAAGAGCAATCTGCTATGCGATTTGTCGTGCTCCAAAATCGTCTCGTTCTTGACGTCATACTGGCCGATAGAGGTGGAGCATGTAGAGTCATCGGATCTAGTTGCTGCATTTTCATTCCTAATAACGCGCCGTCTGTTTATTCAGCTATAACCAGACTTCATAAAATTGCCCATCAGTTACACCAGAATCCAGGCACCTGGACATGGTCCGGTTGGCTCTGGAGTATAATTTCTGCCTGGGGATGGAAAGTATTGTCATTCCTAGGTATAGCAGTAATGATCGTTTTCAGTTGCTGCCTCTGTATACAATGTGGCCCTGCGATTTGCGGCATTTGTGCTACATCCTGTATTCCAAGTCCCAGTCCTAAGTCCCGTTCCAAGACAATTCGAGACGAGCAAATGATACTGTATGAAATGATAGATGGTATCATGAATATTGATGTTTCCTGATGGAAACGTAGTGACAAGGAGGGAATGTGGAAAAGTAAATTTTGCCATGTTCTGTGTCCCTACGTGTTCCCCATCTTATGTTATATGTGCATGATTAATATGCATATGTATTCCCTTATGATCGATTAAAGACGCAATTCTAGTTGTGTCCAACTCTAGTATGCCAGTTTCCAGTTCTCGTGAAAGCTACGAGTATTAAGCCTATGTAAAGTTATGTTGCCACGTTTCACAGTGTGCACGTTAATTCAGTAAAAGTCCCCGTTTCTAGGCCTCAAAAGGGCCCGGACACCAGATTCAGCTCCTGTCTCCTGAACCCTCGCTGAGGAGCGATACAGCCCCCACCTGTATCCCTGACCCTTCACTTACTTCCTGCCTCACAGTGCCTGGCTCGGCCTGGCTCTGCCTGCCAGTCTGCCAAGAGTATGTTATGGTTCTAGTTATCAGTCCAGCCCTCCTTCTCTGCATTCCTAAGCTACTGAATCGCATCAATAGTTTCAGTCATCGTCTAGCCTTTATGTCTCCATGTAAGAGAAATACTGTATTAATGGTCATTTAATATTCCTCAACACGCACTACATGTAGAATAATGCATGCACCAGTCTTAGAGTCTGTTAGCCTTTGCCCTGATAACTTTTGGATTCTATCAACATGTTCTCTAAACATCAGATACTAGATAGTGTTTAGGTACATGTCGCTCTGACTCTCCAGACTTTCGTCTCCTCTTCTAGTGCAGAAGTCATAGCCCCCAGCTCCTCCTGGTAACACGTCATTGCCAGCTTGCGCGCACCACTAGGTCAGAGGTCCCGGCTCCTCAGGTAGCCCCCTCCATGTTTCCGCCCCATTTATGACATATTCTGTTACGTTTACATCACATGTCTATGTACACGCCTCTTGTTACACCCACTTTCTGCCTTATCTTTCGCGACTGCTACAAACCCCGCCCACTGCTACGCCCACTATACTGAATGTAATGCAATTGTTTAACTATAAATATTGTGCACTGTTATTAAAAGCCCCCTTATGCTGTTGTCCCGATCCTGCCCCCCGGCAGCTGCCATCCTATTCCCGTGCAGGTTGTCCTGTTGCTGTCCTTTATGCTGTATTAAAACCTGCAAACTCCAGCTACCTCGAATCTTGACTCTTATTTATTGAGCTATCTGTTATTGTATATCCTGAAAAATAGATCCGGTATTTAATTATTTAATTAAATGCGTTCCTTTACTGGGGTTTTCTCAGGTGGTTGTCGAGTGGGTCCCACATGTGTAGTTTGGCGTTGTGTTCTTTCGAGAAGTTGCCTGTGATGTTGTCCGCCCCTCTCAGGAAGGTGACCCAATTAATCCATGTTTTAAAGTTTGCTTTGGCTGTGTTCTTCCAGTTAGTCAGGATTATTTTAAGGGCTGCCGTGAGGAGTAGGTCTAGCAGTTCTCTCTCTTCTCTGCTTTCTAGATTCGCGGTCATGTGTTCTGTCGCCAGGCTTACAAAGCTAATTGTTAGGTCGGCTTTGAGCATATCATTTATGAAGGTGTTGATTTGTGTCCAGAACCTCTTGACCTTTACACAGCTGAAGATGAGGTGTTCGAGGGTGCCTTCTTCTTTCTGGCAGTTCCAGCAGTTTCCAGATTCTGCAATGCCGACCTTGTGGAGCCTGGATGGCGTCCAGTAGGCCCTGTGGAGAAGCCAGTACTTTGTTTGCGCTAGTTGTGGGGTGACTTTGTTTGTTGTCGCTGAGTTCCACATTTTTGCCCGTTCTATTTCATTCAGTTGCCTGCCTAGGAGCATCTCCCATGTGCTGGTGGCCTTCTTGTTCTGCGCCAGCGTGGAGGGGCTTAGGAGCTTGTAGATCTTTGCAGTTTGGTGACCTGTTGAGTTGAGGGCTTGCAGGTACTTGATGATTCCTGGCTCTCCTCTGTGTAGGTTCGCTTTTGTTATGGCTGTCTTGATCTTTAGGAAGTTGTAGAGCTCTTGGTTTGGGAGGTTGTGTAGCTGCTGTAGGTTCTGGAACGTCAGCGGTCCGTGCTTAGCTTCCGTCTGGTTGGGAAGGCTGATGCCTTTCTCGATCCATGTGTCGTTGTGTAATATCACTCCATGATAGTTTACTTTCGTGTTGAACCAGATCGACTACCATGTTGAGCCTTTCAGCTTCTGCGCCATGCGCCTGTCTACTTTCATCAGTGCTTCTCTCGTGTGCTTCAGTATGGCGTTGCTTTTTTGTGGGTGTCTGTTTGCTGTTAGGAGGGCTATTGGCTTGAGCCCTCCCAGGATGTCTTGTTCGACCTCGAGCCATACTGGTTTGTAGGTTTGTGTGTCGTCTACCCAGGCAGTGCCCTGTCTCGCCAGGCATGCCGTTTGGTATATTTTGAAGTTTGCCAGGTTTAGGCCTCCAAGGTCCCTTGTCAGTCTTAGTTTTTGTAGGCTTATCCTTGGTTTTTTGTTTTTACATAGGAAGATGTTTATGAGTTGGTCTAATTTTTTGTGGAATGTCTCTGTCAGTAGGAGTGGTAGCATTGTTAGCGTGTAGTTTATCACTGGGGTTATCATCATTTTGATGGTTTCTATTCTCCCCCACCAGCTTATGTATTTTGGCGACCATAGTTCTAGCCTTTCTTTTATTTTTTTCAGCGTAAGGTCTTCGTTGTGTTGTAGCGTTGATGTGAGGTCTCTTCCAAAGTGGAGTCCTAGATATTTTAGTGGTTTCGTCTGCCATGCTAGCCCGGATTCGCCTAGGACTTCTCTTGTGGTGTGGACATTCATTGGCTTGCACTCCGATTTCTCCTTGTTGAGTTTGTAGCCTGAGGCTTCCGCGTACTCTCCTATTGTGGCCATGAGTGCTTTTATTGACGTGGAGGGGTTTGCCGTTGTGATTAGGATGTCGTCTGCGTACGCCGCTAGTTTGACTGTCTTCTCTTTGATCTTGACACCTGTTATACCTACTTTGTCCCTTATTCTGGCTAGGAGGGGTTCTAGAGCAAGCAAGAAGAGGCCGGGGGAGAGGGGGCATCCTTGTCTGGTGCCTCTTCCCAGCGTGAGCGTTTCGGATGCACTCCCGTTTACCACTATTTTAGCTTTCGGTTTGTTGTAGAGGGCCATGACCATTGCCGTGTATTTTTCCCCCAGTCCGAAACTCCCCATGCAGTTTCGCAAGAAAGGCCACGAGACTCTGTCAAAGGCTTTCTCCGCGTCCAGCGCTATCATGACTGCTTGTTCATTGCTTCTTGCTGTGTGGCTAATCAGATGGCACAGTAGCCTCGTGTTGTCTTGCGATAGCCTGTTTTTAATGTATCCCACTTGTGAGGTGTGGATGATGTCTGGCAGGATTCTGTTTAGTCTGTTGGCTAAAACCTTTGCGTAGACTTTGCAGTCGACATTTATTAGCGAGATTGGTCTATAGTTCTGGGGGTGTTGTGGGTCCTTCCCCTCCTTAGGGATTATGGTGATATTGGCCTCGCACATGGACTCTGTCATCTTCCCGTTCTGGATGCATGTCGAGTACGTTTGTGCCATTAGCGTTTTAATGTACTCTACAAAGATTTTGTAGAATGCTGCGGAGTATCCATCTGGTCCTGGCGCTTTGTTCTGTTTCAGTTGGCTTATGGCTGTTTCAATCTCTTTTTCCATTATGTCGGCTTCGAGCGACTCTCTCTCCTCCTCCTTGAGTTTTGGCAGATTGGTGTCATTGAGCAGCTTTAGTCCAGCGTCTTTGCTCAGGTTCTTGTCCTCAGTGTACAGCTCTTGGTAGAATTGTCTGAAGACTTCTAGTATTCCTTTGTTCGTTGTTTGGGACTTCTTCGTTTGATCTGTTATTGCTGCTATCGTGTGTTGCCTCTGTTTTGCCTTTAGATAGGATGCCAGCTGTTTCCCTGCTTTGTTTGCTGTGCATAGGTTGACTGATTTGAACTTTGTTAGCCAGGACCCTGCCCTCTCGCTTAAGATCCTGTTCAGTTCGTATTTCTTTTTTGTGAGCAGGGTGAGCGTGTTTTTGTCTGTTATGTTTGCGCAGTGGCCTCTTTCCAGTGCTGTTATCTCCTCCTCCAGCTCAGAGATTTTCTTGTTTCTGCTTCTGTTCATCCTGGATTTGATGTTTATTAGTTTCCCCCTTAGTGTCGCTTTGAGGGCGTCCCATATGATGTCCTTCCCTACTTCGCCATTATCATTGTGCTCGAGGTATTCTTTAATTGTGGCTTCGATTTCTTTAACGTTCTCTCTGTTCTGGAGGATGTCGTCGTTGAGCCTCCATCTCCTCGTCGGGCTTTCGTTGTGTTTGCCACTTAGAGTGAGTGTTATGTGAGCGTGGTCCGAGATGGTTATCGGAGCTATCTCCGTTTGTTCTATAAGGTGCGTGTGAGTGTTGGACATCAGTATGTAGTCAATCCTGCTGTAGGAGTTGTGTGGGTGTGAGTAGAAAGTGTACTCACGCGCTGATGGATGTTGTAGCCTCCATGGGTCTGCTAGATGCTGTTTGATGCACAGGTCTTTCAGGGTGTTATTGCTGTTGTTGGAGTTGTGGCTCGGTCTGTTTGGGTGCCTGTCCGTTGCCTGGTCCATTGTCTTGTTCATGTCACCGGCTGTGATCAGGAGGTCCTCAGGGGGCAGGGCGGACAGTTTGCTGTCCACTTCCTGCCAGAATTGTTTATCTTCAGAGTTGGGGCCGTATATGTTTACCACGTGTATTCTATCGCTCCCTCTTAGGACGCTCGTTATTAGCATGCGGCCGTCCTCGTCTGCGTCCGTTGTTTGTGTTGTTAGGTTGGCCCTCTTGCTCAGGATCGTTATTACTCCTCTTTTCTTCCCTTTTGCTGGTGAGCAGTGTATTTCCCCTATCCATCTAGCCTTGAGTTGTTTCGCTTCGTCTTCTGAGAGCTTGGTCTCTTGCAGCATGTATACGTCTCCCTTTAGTTTGGCCAGGTGTTCTAATATTTTCCTTCGTTTGACCGGGTGGTTCAGTCCTTTAACGTTCATGGATACTATCTTCAGGTCAGTAGACAGGCCAGCTTTTGTTGGGTCTGTCATGGTGGTCTGGTGTTGTCGCTGGTGCCTTGCTTTTTTCGGCCCCCCCCGGGGGTTGGATGGGAATAGAAAGAGGGGAAAGGTAAAAGATGTATGTAGATAAAGGAAAGAATAATTGGATTTTGTTCATTACACAGATGGAGGCTGTATCATGTACTGTCTTGTCCACCTGCTTCGCTTTTCCCCCCTGCCCGCCCACCTCCCCCCTCCCCCCGTCAGTAGTACCTCGGGTGTGCGACAGCGAGGGTCCTCACACTCCCCCCCCCCCCCCCCCCAAGTCCTTGCTAAGTCTCTGGTGTTGGGCTGGCCCCCAGCCCTTAAGGTTTCTTCGTCCGTACTGGTTTTAAAAAAGAAAAAGAAAAAAGGATATGGTTGTTGTTTTCCTGCCTCTTCTTCCTTGGCTGCGATGGCTCTGGTGAGGTAGCTGCTTGTTGTACGATTGTCTGAGGTAGATTTGTTCGTTTAAGTTCAGAGTCTCAGTGCACGGTTGCGCATGCATGTTACACCTCTTTGTAAGTCTCTGGTGTTCTGCCTCTTCTTCCGTGGCTGCGATGGCTCTGCTGAGGTAGCTGCGTTTGCTCTTGTTGTGCGATTGTCTGAGGTAGATTTGTTCGTTTAGGTTTAAGTTCAGAGTCTCAGTGCATGGTTGCGCATGCATGTTACACAAGCACATTCTCTTTCCTATTCCTCCCCTTCGTTTGTTTCGTCCGAGGACGCCCTTCGCTTCGCCCCCGGGCTTGGTAGCTCCATTTCTTCTGGTTCCGGCCCTTGTAGGTATCTGTGTAGGTCGTTGGGGTCGTCGAAAATTCTGCTTCCGTGCCTGTCTGTCACTCTCATTTTTGACGGGCCCGCAAAGGTGAAGGTGATGTTCTTTTTTCGCAGGTGGTCCCTTTGGGCTAGGAAGCCTTTCCTCACCTCGACTGTTAGTTTGGAGAAGTCTTGGGTGATTGTTACTTTGCTTCCGTTTACCAGCATCGGACGGCCTTTCCTGGCTACGGAAAAGATCGCGTCAGTGTGATTTTCTCTTAGCGGTTTGCATATTATAGGCCTCGGGGCGTTGCTATTCGCTTGCTTTCTGGCCGGTATGCGATATGCTTTGGTGATTTCGAGCGGTTTGTCGAAGCTGAGTCCGGTGAGCTTGGGTATTAGAGACTCCAGCATTAGGGCGCATGCCCCCGGTGTATCTTCCTCCTCCTCGGGCACACCCAAGAGTCTTATGTTGCCTTTGCGGCTCCTGTCCTCCTGCTCCGCCATGGCCTTTTGTAGCGCCGTCGTTCTCTTTATCACCAGCCCCAGGTCTTTGTGTGTTATGGTGGCATTATCCTCCAGCAGGCCAATCCTTTTCTCTGCCTCGTCTATCCTGCCGTTGGCTTTGCTTTGCTCTGCTCTGATCGCTATTAGCTCCATCTGGATGCTGTCTACTGTCTTTTTCGTGGCCTTTGCCAACTCGTTCCCTTCTGTTATTTTCTTCAGGAGAGTGTCTAGTGTGATGGTCCCGTCACACTGGCTGCTGCGCTCCTTGCTCGGGGAGGCTGGAGTTTCATTCTTGCTCTTTTTCAAGTCGTTCGCGCCGTGTTTCCCGTCTCTCCCTGCCATGGCTTCGGTGCCTCCTCTGGCCTGGCTAGTCTTGGGTCTCCCTCCTATTGGCGGTTGTCTTGTGGCGGCTCTGTTTCCTTCCTTTCCTTCTTTGTTCCTAAGGGTGCTTATTGCTGTTAGGGGGTTGTCTCTGAACCTGGGTGGCCACTTGACCACTCTAGTTTTTGTGCTGTACTCCGCCAGCCTCTTGCGGTTCTACCCCTTATCCTGCCTTCCTGCGCTCTCTCCAGTTTAAAATCTCGTAGCTCCGCACCCTCTGCTGTTGGTTTGGGATGTGGGCTTGGCTGCGGCTCCTGTACCTTGCTTCTGCGTGCGCGCTCGTTGCTCCGCGTCGGCAGTCTGCCCGCTGCTTCCGCCGCAGTTTGAGGGGTCAGTCTCTCTCTCGGCGTAGTTCTGGGCTACTTTGTAGTCTTTGTCTCCTTTTGTTGTCTCGGGTGCTCGTGCGGCGCTTCCGTGAGTGTATCCCGCTTCACCCTGGTCGCCTGCTCGCTTCAGCACCTTTCCCAAGATGGCCGCCTCTCTTTATGCCTCTGCCTCGTGCCTGTACTGAGCGTTGACTCTACGGTTTTATTATTGTTAATTTATTTCTTTCTTTTATTTATTTCCCCCTCTGCTGGGTTGGTCTTGGGTTGGTGTATCCCCCCTTCAGCCTCGGTTGTTGGTGTGGCGCTTCTGCGAGGTCTCCTTCGCCTGTCCCCCGCTTCACCCTCGCAAAGATGGTCACCTGCTCGCCTCAGCGCCTTTCCCAAGATGGCCGCCTCTCTTTATGCCTCTGCCTTGTGCCTGTACTGAGCGTTGACTCTTCGGTTTTGTTATTGCTAATGTATTTCTTTCTTTTATTTATTTCCCCCTCTGCTGGGTTGGTCTCGGGTTGGTGTATCCCCCTACAGCCTCGGTTGTTAGTGTGGCGCTTCTGCGAGGTCTCCTCGCCTCACCTTCACCAAAATGGCCGCTTGCTCGCTTCTGGCCTCTACCAAGCTGGCCGCCCCCCTTTTGTGCTTCTACTTCGTGGTTGCACCGAGTGGTTCTCTTGGGGGCTCTCTTGTCTGTTTATTTGTTTCTATTTCCCCCACCGCTACCAGCGCTTGCCTTCAAACGGCAGGTTCGGCCCCAGGCACTTCCCCCGGGCGGCCTCGTGGCGGGCTCCGTGCCTCCCCGGCTGCCGCTTGCTCTTTGGCTTGTTCCGCTGCCTGCCCCCTGCTCGCACTGGTCTCCTGCCGACCGCACTCTTGCTATGCGGTCTTACCTCACGCGTCGGGGCACTTCGCTTGGGGGAAGAGTCTTCCTTGCGGTGCGGTCGCCCCTCGCCCCTCGGTTATCCCACACCAAGATGGCTGCCTCTATTCCTTGTCTGTGGCAGGGGGGGGGGAGTTTCGGGGGGTGTTTTTTTCGCTCGCTGCCTTACTCACGGTACTGGCGGTCCTTTTCCCTTCTACTGGCCTCAGGGGGGGCTCGGCGCCTGAGGTCTGGTGCCGCTTGCTTGGTGTCGCGGCAGTCCGTTCACTTCATCTCCGAGGCGTCCGCCATCTTGCCTACTTCTTCTCCTCTTGGCTGGCTTTCTTCTTTCCGCTTTCTCCCCTGTTTCTGATGGTAGCGCCCCAGCTTGGCTCGGCTTAAGCGGTGCCCCTGTCGTTCACACACCTCTTTTCGTGTTTGTCTGCCCTGCTCGCCGTTCTTTGACTCGGGGGGTCGGGAGCTCCGGACTTAGGACTGCTTCCCCCTTGCCATCCAAGCCACGCCCCCCCTGCAAGCCGAAGCTCCGATTTTTTCAAAGGGGGTAAAATCCGGTCTAACCAAAAAACATAAGACCCTTATGTTCTCTTTTCTAGTAGGCCTAGCCAGATCATATATAGGTTCACGTAGTGTGAAATTCCCAAAATTAACTAGAATAGCCCTCGGATATTGAGGCGGTTTGTCAGAGTGTTTTGGTAAAGTAAGAGTAAAACGATGGGCCCGTTGAATTTCTCTGTCCATATCCCACGAGCTGAGTTCCGGAAATGCAGACTTAAGAAGGTTGGACATGAAGCCCCTTGAATCGCTTCCTTCTGTGCCCTCAGGAATCCCTAGAAACCGTAAATTATTTCTCCTTGCTCGGTTTTCTTGGTCTTCAACCTTGGCCATTAAGTCTTTTATTATGCCATCTTGTTCCTTTGCCTGAGATTTAAGCTTGCCAACATCAGATTCTAAATTTTCTGTACGAGCTTCAGCAGAGCTCATTCTATCAGAGATCTCCAGACAGGTATTCCCCACTTTGTTGATAGCACCCTTAAGTTTTTGAATAGCCACATTTTTTAACGTCTTTATGAAAGATCTTAATTGAGCTGAGGACTTCCCTCAGCGAAGGCTCTGTAGGCGGTCCCGTTCCACTACCATAGGTCTTTCGCATTTGCCCCCCTTCTTCTTCTTGTTCGTCCATAATGTTCTGACTCCATTCAGGTTCAGCTTTTGATTTTGGGTGGGAGCTCTTGCGTATCAGTTTAGTTCTACTTGAGGTTTGCCCCGTATTACTTCCCGGATCTGTTGTTTCCTCGTAAATTAGTTTAGGCTGCCTCTTGTTTCTGGTTCTTTTCTTTTCAAGCTTTTTTCTGGGCGTTGTGCCTTGTCCTGACTCATTCATATTTTTTTAATCCATAAAGTCGGATACCTCCGGAGTTGGTCCTTCAGATTTAGGGTCTTCGCTTGCTTCACTCTCCTCGCTTGGCTCGCTGGAAATGGAAACACCTGTTTCGTACAGATCCGAGTCTGATCCTTCGGAACTTACATCGTTAGGTGGTTGGGGAGTTTCCCCCGGGGGTGTGTTTGCATCCCGGAAGGTGCATGGGCATAGTTCTCCATACCTGCCTTACATTTAAGGCTGCTCTCGTTTTGATCCAATTTACTTGTGACAGCTTCATACCCTTCGGCATCAGGGCATGTGTGCATAATTGAATTTTGGTTGGGACCCATCATGAATTTATCCCCTACTGCTCCCTGTTCCAGGCGTGCGGCCGAATCTGCACCGCCATAAGCACCCTCTTGCTTGTCTTGATGAGGCTTTGTTTTCTGTGGTTTCTCATTATTAGAACTAGTACGTAGCCCATCCTTAGTGAGTGGGCTAAATAAATTGTATATCATAGGCTGAGAGTCTATCGATTGTCCGGATGATTTGGCCGCTGCTTTTTAGTTTTTGATAGTTTGCAGCCTTTTTGCCTTTTTCTCTAATAACGCCAAATTTTCAACTTCTTCTGTTTCCTTTCCCAGCTCTTTCTCCTTCTCCTTCCCTTTCCTTTTCCCCTGATCATTATCTTTGTTTGCATTCTTTTCTGTATCACTGGTTTTGATTTTTATGTCTTGCTTTTTAGCTTTTATGTTGCCATCATGTTTCCCCTCGTTGTTTTCCTTTGCCCTAGACCCCCTGGTTTATGGTCGTCTTTGCGAGTCTCTTGCCATCTGTGGGCATTGTTGGTTTCGCGTACTTTTATTAATTCCCTGGCTCTCCGTCCTCTCTGATTTCTCCGACTTCTTCTCCAAACTTTCTTGACCCTCCGTGTCCTCAAAGTCAGTTTTGTTGTATGTATGACTTGTGACTTGTGGGGGTTGTAGATTCAAGGGGTCCTGTGTGTCTGGTGCAGCTTTTTCTTGGGTAGATTCCTGAACCAATAAGTCGTTTGCCGGGTCCTCTTCTACCTCCCTGAGCCCATATTATCGGCTATACCCAGTGCCTGTACTAATGTGAGGGTCTGTAGCAGCGGTAATAGTATTGTCCGTATTGTCCGTACAATTAACTGCCTTGGCTTTGGTGGTGGTTGTCTTAATGCCTTTTGTCTACCTTTATTGGTTTTTTCCCCTGTAATTATACTTACAGATCTATATGATCTTTCTCCAGCTGCCCCAATTTCAATTCCTAATTTCGTTTCAATAACTAATTTTATAGCAATTTGTGCCACATCTGCGGCAGCTTTTGATGTGTTGGCGCTTGCTCCCTTGACTGTTAATCCTTTTTTAGTCTCGAAGGGACCCGTCCTTTTGAGACGTTTAAGGTATGCAGGGTGAAAGTCTGGTTGGTCTGGAATTAGGTGGGTCATGCGCGTTGCGTGTCTAAAGTTCCTATGGAAATGAACATGGGGAAAACTTGTTTTGGGACCCCCATTTTTTCATGGCCCTCTTGAAGGATCATCCGGAAAGTTTCAAGGCAGCTCATAAAGTTAGTGTCAAACTAATTTTGAATATTTCATGAATATTTAGCAAACAACGCCAAGATTATTAGCAAATTAAAAAATGCTTTTCCTATGGAAACTACTTCTTAAGTATAACTACCTATTGGCAACCGCCACTAGGTTTTATAATATATATATATATAATATATATATAGAGGAAGATTACCTACTGGTAACTTTAGACGTATGTAGTCTGTATATGTCTATAAAACATAAGGACGGTATACAAGCTTACAAACATTATCTGAATCTCAGGTCTATCTCTTTTCTGGATCACAATAAGATACTCCTGCAGATGATCAGTTATTGCCTAGAAAATAACTTTTTGGTTTTCAATGAGGTCCTTTTTAGGCAGAAACAGGGCACAGCGATGGGCACCTGTTTCGCTCCGAGTTACACCAACCTCTTTATGGGGTGGTGGGAGCGACAGGTGCCTGAGCTGTATGATTGTTGCCACAGCAAAGTAATTTCTTGACCGCGGTATATAGATGATCTTTTTATCATCTGGAAAGGCAGCCAAGTGGATGTCATGAAGTTCATTGAGGGCTTGAATCACAATTAAATGAATTTACAGCTTGAGGGTAAAGTGAGTAAGTCCAAGATTGAATTTCTGGATCTAGAAATAAGTGTAGTTGACAACAACTAACATCCTGTTTATATCGAAAGAAAACAGCTGGCAATACTTTGCTGCATGCTGAAATTAGTCATCCGAGAGCTTTAATTCACAGTATCCCGTACGGGGAATTTCTTATGGCCCGAAGCAATTGCAGCAATGAATTGAATTTTGAAAAAGAATGTCAATGTATGAGAGAAAGATTTCGGGAAAGGGGATATAGTCCTAACTGCATTGAGGATGCCTATACCAAAGCTGCAAATTTTACTCATCTTGAGTTGTTAACACCTAAAGAAAAGAAGGTGGGAACTGATGATAATTTGATCAGATGTATTGCCACTTACAACTCAAATTCTGTCAATGTTCGGAAAAGTTTAAAAAAACGTTGGACGATCTTAAGCATCGAACCTACACTGACAAATGCTATCAAAGAATCCCCTAACATTACTTATAGGAAAGCCAACTCCCTGAAAGACAGATTATGTAAGAATGAAATTGTACAATTTAAATCAGGTCTGCGAGATAACCAGGGTTTCTTTGTGTGCATGTCGTGTAAAGCATGTAAATACAGTTCAAATGTAAAGAGTGTTTACTATCCTATTGTTGAATGTGAAAAGAACATAGAGAAACATCTAACTTGTATATCTGACCACTGTGTATAAGTTCTAACATGTCCCTGCACTAAAAAATATGTGGGGAGGACGATGTTTGCTGCCATGAATTGCATTTTAGAACATATGAGGGCGATTCAAAGTAAGGATAAGGTATCCCCTATAGCACGACACTTCGAAGAACTACATAATAACAATCGGAATCTGCTACGGTTCTTTGTGATTGATAGAGTGCCCCCTTCTGGTCGAAGAGGAGATAGAATTCGCAGGTTGCGCCAGCTGGAGTCTAAGTATATCTTGGAACTTGATTCAAAAATTCCTAATGGTCTGAACTCCAAAGAGGAACTTTCTTGGTTCCTGGGGGATTAGACTTAATGCTTTAGGCCTAAAGCATTGTTTTCTTGTGTCATTGTCTCTTCGTGTTATTGAATTTGGTAGGATCTGAAACTTCCTATTTTACTGCTTCCGTTAATTTTAATTTTAAAGTTTTAATTCACTTTGCACTTTTGTTTTAGAGAATTTTCATTTTATTCTGTCTGAGCCCTCTATCATATCTGTTTTTTTGCAGGTGGTGTATGCTACAGGAGACAAGCCATGACTTTCTACATTATATACTATAATTCCCATGCACAAATTCTTTATTGATGATAGTTTGATATTATGTTGATATTTTCTATTAACCATTTTTAGGATGGTATTTCAAGTATACATGCTGTGTTTTTCATTATAATGGTTTTGTGATGTAAACAGAGTATATTCACTGTTGGAGTGATGATTATGAATTGCCCACTGGGGATATAAGATGTGTTTTCCAACTACAGCTTGACCTGTTAGACTTAAGATTAACCCACTTGGGTATAATTAGGAAAATATGATTGTACTGCTAACATAATTTGTATTTATTCGATATATCTAAAAATGACAATAATATATAACGTGAATGGGTATGCAATATTATTTAAGATTTGTTTTGAATTCACTGAAAAAAACATAGGTTTCACATACATTATAGTTAGGAATTAGCATTTAAAAAAACCTTGCAAATTCATTGAAAAAACCATAGGTTTCACACATGTTATAGTTAGCTGGACATTTCACTCATACAAAACCTTTGAAATTCCCCCGTTATAGTTAGTTCAGCTAGCTATAATTTGCGGGTCCACAATGCACTGCTGATGACGTCACATATTACATCACTCATGACATGGTCAGTGATATCACTCATGACATCACTCATGACATCTCAAATGACATCACTGACGACATCACTGATGACATCATCCAGTGAATGTGTGTCTATCTGAAAAATAAATATTTTTTATCTATGTATATCTAAAGGTCGATGGAAGAATAAATGGGTAAATAAATGTCTAAATGCATGTTTTTTGTTGTAAAATTGATTGGTTAACTGACTTATTAAGTGTATCTTAGTGAATACATATATTAGCGAGTAATGTTTAAATATTTAAATATATGTATCAGTGCCTCACTTTGTGTATAAGTAGCTGCATGGGTTGGTGAGTAGCTACATGAGTGTGTATAAGGGTTATTAGTTTTTTTTAGTATCAGTATGAGTGTCTGTATGGTTTGGTGGGGGTATTACTTAGTGCATAGATGCATGAATGACTGACTCACTGTTTGTATGTGTTTTGAAGACAGCATGTGTGCAGGACTGTATGGGTGGATGAGTGTGTGTATGGGTGTGTTACTGAGTGAATGACTGTCTCAATAGTATCTTTATGAGTAACTACATATGTTTTAATCTAGTATATGTTAGTATTGATGTATATAAGTGAGTATATGAGAGAGTGAGAGATTGGAAGAGTTCCTGTTTAAATAAGTATGTGTTTCTATAAGTGATTGTTTAAGAGAGTAAGTATGTGTAAGTTTCTGTAGTAGAAAGTGTGATAGTGTGTGTATAGCTGTATATGCAAATAAATGGATGTTTGATATTTTGCATGTGTGAGTATGTGTGTGAGTAACTGTTTGGATGACTGTCGATGTGTAACAGGATGTTTAGGTGTATCAGTACATATGATGAGTGAGTACATGTATGAGTGACTATACAGAACTGTTATTGAATGAGTGGATGTGTATATAGATGGTGGAATTACTGAATAGGTTGTTGTAACTGGTATTGGTATGTCCATTTTTTTGAAAATGTTAGTTTCTATTTATGAATGTGTGCATCAAAGGTTATATTACGGTGAGAGGATGTCTGCCACTATTTCAGAAGGATGATGTCATCAGTGATGTCATCAGTGGTATCATTTGAGATGCCATCAGTGATGTCATCAGTGATGTCACTGACCATGTCATGAGTGATGTAATATGTGACATCATCAGCAGTGCATTGCGGGCGCGCGAGTTATAGTTAGCTGAACTAACTATAACGGGGGAATTTCAAAGGTTTTGTATGAGTGAAATGTCCAGATAACTATAACATGTGTGAAACCTATGTTTTTTTCAATGAATTTGCAAGGTTTTTTAAATGCTAATTCCTAACTATAACGTGTGTGAAACCTATGGTTCTTTCAGTGAATTTGCAAGGTTTTTTAAATGCTAATTCCTAACTATAACGTGTGTGAAACCTATGGTTCTTTCAGTGAATTTGCAAGGTTTTTTAAATGCTAATTCCTAACTATAAGGTGTGTCAAACCTATGTTTTTTTCAGTGCATTTCATAGGTTTTGTAAATGATAATTATTAAATGTATTACTTGTTATATTTTTTTAAGTCCCCTTACATACTGGGGGTCCCTGGGGGCCAACTAGCCCAACGGGAAACCTCCAGTATACGTTGCAGAGAGGTGTAATGAGGTCACGCCCCTTTTTAGACCTCTCTGCAATGCAACCCCCGGGCGCGTTTGCAGAGGGGGAACTAATTACCCTTGCATACTGGGAGTCCCTGGATGCCAACTAGCCCACCAAGAATCTCCAGTATATGAGGAGGAGCCAAGCTCGCGAGCGTAATGGTCGCCTTTTAGCTCGGCTCCCGCAGCCCTCCGGCCTGATCGTATATCCTGTATCTTATCCTGTCCGGAGACGACACATTATCGGAGAATTGGGGACGGAACACCTCGCTTGTACTCACCGTTTGACCCGGAGGTTTCGACGTGCAGCGGTTCCGAAGTTGTGCCCTCCGCAAGACCGGGGCCTCCGTGAAACCTGGACCGGGACCTAGCCTGTGGGATCCGACGACTGTCGGCCCCGGTCGAGAGAGAGTGAACCATGATGAGAGCCGTTGGGCGAACATCCCGGCGATCCTGATCCGGGCCTGCCCTGGTGGCCGCGAGGCTGATGTGGGTGAGATGCACCGGGGCCTGATTCTGTGAGGGGGTTCCCCCCGCCGCTGTTGTGTCCGGCAACCCTGGACCTTGCGCCCGGACTCTGCTTGTTGGGGGCGCCGGTGCTGATGTAGGCGGAGACCCGCATTGGGCAGATATCCTTTCTGCACCAAGGCTGCCATTGCTGGGAACCCCCCGGAGCTCTGTAAAGTCCTACATTTTTTAACTGTTTTTGAGAGTCGCGGAGGGTGGCGACTGGGCTGACTTCGCAAAATGGCGGCCGACCCTCTGAAACTTGTATCGCCTCGTGGCGGCGGGCTTGGGTTGCCTGATTGCGCGGGGGTCCGGGTTGGTGTGCGTGAGCTTACAGTCAGAGATATCCTGGAAGCTCTGAGATCCCTGCGCGCCTCTCTGGCCCACGATGCCCCTGTGAGCCCGCCACGACCTGCCGCCATTTTGAGCAGCCGTTTCTTCTTGCCCCCCTCTTGTTTCAGAGACTCCATTGCCTCGCCCCCCTCGACTGCTGCAAGTGTTGCTGCCGCTGATCGACGATCATTTTGTGTGCCAGTGACTTTGGAGCTCCCTGCTTTTCGAGGTTTTGACCCCGGGGACTTGGACATTGTGTCGCGGCCCTGTTCGGCTCGGATGCCTAGAAATATTGGTGGACTGCTGCCTGCATCTGCATCGATGGCTTCGCATTTTTCTATTGCAGAGAACCCCTCGCTTTCCCAAACGGCGAAACTGAACTCCTGTTCTTCATTACCCGTGCTGCTATTGCTGATGCATTTAAACTCTCTACTCTGACTTTTGCTCACTTGCGGACCGATTGACCCCCCTTGTCTACATTGTAGTCATAATTTTTTTCGATTGTGTATTGGTCTTGTATTGAGTAGCTCATTTTACATTGTCATGTGGTGGGTGGGATTTGTGGTTCGGAAGGGATGGGGGTGATGTACACGACTCCTGGTGGATTATTGGTGTATGACTTCGTGGCGCAGTTGTTTGTACCCATAGCGCGGTGGGAGGTTCCCTCCTCTGTAAATTTTAGGGCGCTTGAAATGGTGTCGTCCTGGTCTGTTTTTGCTGCGATTGTCTGGTTGGGCGGAGGGCTGCGGCCGACCGTATTGGTTTCTGTTCCCATGCTCCTCCCTCCTGTTTTCTTTATTTCTGTTTCTGTTTCTTTTTGTCTCGTTCTTCTCTCTTTCTTTTCTTGCTATATTTCGGGTTCTGGTTTAGGGCGACAGGCACGCTGTTTGAAGGGTAGGCCATAGCCTTCTACAGGGGTGCAGGGTGGGATGGGTGGGTTGGGTTCTATTTGTTGTTTGTTTTATTGTTCTATGGCCCTTTTGTATCTCTTATAGTTATGCCGCGTCTGTCCTTGCCTCCCGTGGTGTGGTCGGGGTGGGGTCTGTGGCGTCGTTGATCCTCCTCCTATGGGTCGGCTGTTTTTCATCTCGATTGCTGTACCCTCCTTGTTGCTGATACTCCTGTTTTCTCCTGTACTCTCGCCACGGGACGCCTGTTTCGGCGTGGTCTTCTTTCTTTCGTTTTTGTATTTCATTTCCTTTTATCATTTTTCCACCTTGTCCTCCTCCCCTCCCCTTCTTTCCCCCCCTCTTTCCCTTTTCCTCAACCCCCCCCTTTTGTTTCCTTGAGGTCACTATGACGGGTTAGTTTTGATGTAATGCTTATCCGATCCCTCTGTTCTGGCTCGGCTGTGATATTGGGTGGTGGGCATGTAAAGATGATACTGATCACGTGTCGATTATGTCTAAAGTATCCTTATCTCCCTGTGTGTATTGTGTTGCCTCTCCTGTATTACGGCCCCCAAACCCCTTATTGTCGCTGAGGATGGTCTTGGGACTTCGGACTCCTCTATATTGAGAGTGATCCTGTCGTACTCCTTATCCCCATATTATAAAATGAACCTTCTTTACTCCTGTTTCTTGGCCGTCTGGTTCCTAGGTGTTTTCCCCCTTTTGTTAAGTTTGTATTGCCTCTGCTTCTTGCTGATTGGAGCTGTAATGTTTGCCTTGGAACCTCTGACCGCTTTGCATATTGAGGCCGGCCAATTTGGTTGTAGGCCTAGACTTGTATATCCTTTTGACGCTAATAAAGGTTTAAAAAAAAAAAAAAAAAAGAATCTCCAGTATGCGCCAGGGGACTGCATTGCAGAGAGGTGTATGAGGCCACGCCCCTTTTTACACCTCTCTGCAACGCAACCCCCTGGCGCGTTTGCAGAGGGGGAACCGATTCCCCTTTGAACCTCCAGTATGCGCCAGGGGGCTGCGTTGCTTTGCTCCGGGGGGTGGAGGTCCCTGGGGCAGTGTGGTGGGGGTTGGGGCCCCCCCCACACTTCTTTTTCACTATGCCCCCGGGATTTGGTCCCCCCGGGGGGTAATTTGAAAAAAAGCAGACCTGGTTTTTTGAAAAAATATTTGGGGCATTGGGGGGGCGTGTGGGACCACCTGAGCAGGCCTAAGGGGTCAGGGTGTTTCTACCCTGCCCCCTTTTTGTGTTCTACACGTTTGTTTTTCTGATTTCTTGTGCCTTGGTCTACCGAGCACAAGATGGCTGCCAACACTTCCTAGTTTGGAGTGTTGAAAGCCAATGAGCATGCAGCTCGTGCTCAAAAAGGGGGCAGGGTAGAAGCACCCTGACCCACTAGGCCTGCTCAGGGGGTCCCACAAGGACCCCCAAGGCCCCCCAAAAAATATTTTTAAATCGCGGTGGTACGCGTACCGTACACGTACGGTACCCCGTGATTTTTTGAAAAATAAAATAAAATTTTGGGCCTTGGGGGTCCGGGTGCCTCTACCCTGTCCCCTTTTTGAATTCTAAACGTTTGTTTTTCTGCTTTCTTGTGCCTCAGTCTACTGAGGCACAAGATGGCTGCCAACAATTTCTGGTTAGGAGTGTTGACAGACAGTTGACAGCCAATCAGCATGCAGCTTGTGCACGGGAGGGTATGCGCACCGTACGCGTACCGTACACGTACGGTAGGCGTACGGTGCGCGTTTATAGATATATATATTTTTTTATTATGACTTTCTCAGGAACTACTGGAGGGATTTACTCCATTTGAGAAAAAGCGTGATCTGCGAATCAGACTCTACCATTTTGCCAAATTTCTTGTAATTCTGTTCAGCCGTTCGGGCTGTAGCCGTGTCTAATCGTCCTATGGAATATAGCATGGGGAAAACACGTTTTGGACCCCCCTTTTTTCTCAGCGAAGATTCATCAACAGGCGCCAAAGGTATTCCCAATAGAATGTTGCGGATTTCCTATGGAAACCAGGTCCTAACTATACCTACCTACTGGCGACCGCCAGTAGGTAATATATATATATATATACACACACATATATATATATATATATTCACTGAAAAAACCATAGGTTATACACCATATATAGTTAGGAATTAGCATTTAAAAAACCTTATTTTACTCACACAAAACCAATGAAATTCCATATATAGTTAGTTGTACTAACTATATATCGCGCATCCGCAATCCACTGCTGATCATGTCACATATTACATCATTCATGACATGGTCAGTGACATCACTGATGACATCACTGATGACATCTCAAATGACATCACTGATGACATCACTGATGACATCTCAAATGACATCACTGATGACATCACTGATGACATCTCAAATGACATCACTGATGACATCACTGATGACAACATCCAGTGACTGTATTTTTCTGTAAAGTTAAAATATGTCTTACATATTTAAGAATGAGTGGATGTATAAGTGTCTGGATGAAGGATTTAGTAAGTGCATGACTGACTGTATGAGTGAGTGGTTAAATGTGTCTCACTGAGTGCATGGGTTAGTGACTAAACTGTCTTAATTTGTGCATCATTATGTCTGTTGTTCTGTAAACTGCTGCATGTGTTGATCAGTAGCTATATGAGTAACTATATGGGTTATTGATTGGTTGCCCAAGCATTTGTATGGGAGACTGAGTGTGTGTGTGGGTGGCTGGGAGGTGTATGACTCTGTGCATAGATGTATGGGTTCAAAAGTGCATGTGGAAACAGCTGTATGGGCGGTTGACTGTGTGCATGACTGTATTGGTGAGTGAATAGATATCTCAGTGCTACATGTCAAAGTAAGTACATATGTAAAATACAGTACATGTGAGAGTTGACATATATAAATAACTGTGCATAAGAGCCAGTGAATGTGTGAGTGGCTGTATGGATCATTGTGCACTTGTATCCAGGATTGTATAAGTGAGTAAATATGTTTTAGTATATGTTTGAATAAGTAAGGTGTGTATAACTGTATAGTTGTGAAAATGGAGCTGTGATTGATTCTTTGCATGACTGACTAGGTGTGTAAGTAACTCCATGGATGAGTGACAGTCTGTGAGTGTCTGTTTACACTGAGTGTATCTAAGGTTATATTAGAGTCTGAAGAGGTTCATCGTATTATCACATGAATGATGTCATCAGTGATGTGATCAGTAATGTCATTTGAGATGTCATCAGTGATGTCATCAGTGATGTCATTTGAGATGTCATCAGTGATGTCATTTGAGATGTCATCAGTGATGTCATCAGTGATGTCACTGACCATGTCATGAATGATGTAATATGTGACATGATCAGCAGTGGATTGCGGGTGCGCGATATATAGTTAGTACAACTAACTATATATGGAATTTCATTGGTTTTGTGTGAGTAAAATAAGGTTTTTTAAATGCTAATTCCTAACTATATATGGTGTATAACCTATGGTTTTTTCAGTGAATTTTCAAGGTTTTGTAAATGCTAATTCCTAACTATATATGGTCTATAACCTATGGTTTTTTCAGTGAATTTCATTGGTTTTTTAAAAGCTAATATCTATAGCTGTAAAATGTATTCTTCTTTAAATCCAAAAATATATTTTATATGTTTATTAATAATTTTTTTTAAATATTTTTTTTGTTTCGCTCCCGGTCCGCGAACCGGGAAGCTTTCCGTTAGCTCAAATTGATGCCGCGACCCGGTCCGCGAACCGGTAAGAAATCAACATAGTGACGGTATCGCGTTGCCGCGTAATGCGTCTTATGACGTACTGCGTTAGCGCACGCGGAAGTGCCCCGGGGCGCGGACCGAGGCGCGAAACGCAGCTCCCCGGAAGCGATCCGCGGCGCGTCACGAAAGCGCGATGTATCGCGTTGCCGCGTAATGCGTCTTGTGACGTACCGCGTTAGCGCACCCGGAAGTGTCCCGGGGCACGGACCGAGGCGCGAAGCGCAGCGACCCGGAAGCTAACCGGGGCGCGTTCCGCAGCGCGTAACATGAGCGTGAGAGGTCATGTGACTTGTTAATAAAACTTTTCATTGGTTCATTTCACTTTTGGTTTCATAATGATGTAAGGCTAGGTCAGGTGACCTAAAAATAACACTTTTCATTGGTTGAGAAGTATTGTTTTTCCCAAATGATGAAAACCCCTCCTTCTTTCCTCACTCTGACTTTCATCATTGTGAGAGGAAGACCTTTACTACTATATCAGAAATGGCTTCATTGGTAGCTTCAGCTGGTGGACCCCCACCACCACCTCCACCTCCTCATGGGAAGAGAGGACCACCTCCCCAGGTCATGACCAACACTGAGGAGGAAGAGGAAGAAATGGATGAAGAGGAGGGAGAAGAACCACAGTTCTTAGAAGAGGTGCCCCGGGTTTCACATAAGAAAGCCAGTTTCATCTGGCAGTTTTATTCGATCCCTCCTGGCCAAAAAAAAGTCAATGCGAGGTATGTCACCTGCCTCATCTGTAAAGAAAAATTATCCAGAGGGACGGATAAGAAATATAGTTACGGAAATCATACAATGCACAGGCACATGACAAGGAAGCATCCACTCAATTATAGCCGGGCGGAAATACGGGATTTGCAGGAAAATCCAAGATCAACTCCTGTGGCCAGATCAAGAATACCCATTTCATTGACACCAGCAGAGGCACGGGAAACTGTGCCAAATATACAAGAAAATTTTGGCCACATGATACACTCTTGTATGCACTGTCGTGCGTTGTTAGCATGTGGCAACATGAGCATAAATGCTATAAACCTGACGTATGAACACCATAATTGCCCTAACCGCCCCCAGTAATTTTTTTTTTGCTCCTGTTGAGCCCTTTTCAATGCCTGTTTTTTGTTGTTTCCCCCCCCAAAAAAAACCAAAAAAAATATAAAATCGTTCAAAAAATACAAAAAAAACAAAAAATGTTCAAAAAAAAAATATATATATATAAAACAACAAAAATATTTTAAAAAAAGTTCTTTTCAGAACTACCTTCCCTTTCAAAAAAATTGCTAGAATGTTTAGCACTCTGGCAAGCTCTATTTCTTTTGGTTCGCTTCCCGGTTAGCTTCCCGGTACGCGGACCGGGAGCTAACCAAAAATTTTTTTTTTTTTTAAAAAGAGTAAGTATAAGGAAAGTAAACAGAGAGTGATGTTAAAAGAAAGACAGCTATAGGGAGTAATGAAGAGATACTGTTTAATAGATCTATTTACCGAAGAAAAGACGGAAGAGGGTATAATTGTGAAAAACAAAATAGATAACGAAGTGAAAGAAAAAAAAAGAGAGTATAACATTAACAAAGAAGAGTTTCTTGGAGAATGTGAGTGAATGTTCAAAATAAGATTAAAACATGAGGAATAACAGAGAGAAAAAATAGAAAACAGAAAACAAAAAATAACAGAAAAAGATTAATTGAAACAGCAAAGAAATGTAAGTAACATAGAGCCATATCATCAACATAGGCAATAAAAGTTTTGCAGCTTTTATTGGCAGAAATGTGTCGCTAAAGCTGCTTTTGCGGCAGAAAACTGCCGCTAAAACCACTTTTGCACCAGTTTTCTGCCAATAAAAAGAGCAATAATTTTATTGGCTGTGTTCATAATATGCCCCTTAGTGTGCTTCAACTACACAGAGAAAGCATTATGAACAAGTAGTGATAGAGTGATCAGTCAAAGACACTAAGAGTAATAGAGACGGAGTGAGTGAACAAGAGTGAGGAACTATGAGAAGAGAGGGACTGAGAAAAAGAGTGGAAGGAGTTGAGTAAGTAGGTAATAGAGAAAGGAATGAGGAAAGTAGCAAAAGCAGGAAACTGAGGGTTAAAGAAATGAAGCAGTGGAACTAATAGAAGTTAAATGTGATAGAAATGTAACGAAAAGAGTACAAAACATTTACCTTATAATTGTCGTTAAATTACTCACTTTTTGTTTTTATACTTTCAATCTGTGAAAGAGAGAACAAACATGTGAAAAATATTAAAACATGTATTTAAAAATTACAAAAGACAAGGGAAAAGATTGAAGGACAAACAGTTTTTCAACAACTTTGACACTTACAGAAGCTTCTGCTTCTCCAGGCCCCCTACACAGTCCTAAAGATATACATTTTAAACTAACAGTATCTTGATGCAGATGAAGTGAGGCCTATCTTAAAACATGGTGCATCTTTTGCATTGCTGTTGTCTCAGAAAAGTGTCGCAAGACACTAAAATTTTAAATGATTGCTTCAGGATGCCAATAAGATGTCTCCTATCCAGAGGTTTGTTTGAGGTGAGGCCTACTCAGGGTTGCAGATGAAATTTCGAGTTGTTGAAGAGAACAGAGGATATAATACATGTGAAGGTCTACCAATGAAGTGAGTCATGTCCACTGCACTCTTGAACAAAGTCCAAACCTCCTATGTTTCCCTAGACAGACCTAAACTTGATCTGCACAATGTGATTCGTAATGATAGGAAACACAGGTGATGTAAATGAAATACGTGCAATTTATTTTGCTCATTTCACAATCACATCACTTGTGTTTCCTTTGCTTAGGTATCTCATTGTGCAGATGTAGTCTAGCATATGAAAGAATACGCAGAAGCGCAGCACTGCATGCAACAACTTTGACACTTACAGAAGCCTCACCTTCTCCATGCCTCCTACACAGTTCTACATATACATCATAAATGCAAACAGTACAGAATTAATTATACATGTTAAATGGTTTATTTTTGCTGTTCTCAGAATGTATCAAAATTCACTAAAAACAGTGACTTGAAGGTATTCATCATATAACAGCGGGAAAAAAAAAACACAATCAAAATGATTGTGTTTAAAAAACCCATACAACATAACAAATCAGAATTCAGAACTCCTTAAAGTTAACTTACTTTCCATGACGTCAAAGGATGTCCTATGAACAGCTTACACTCTGTTGTGCTGTTATTACTTTCAGCCCGCCACTTTCTGAAAGAAAATCTCCATCGTTTTTAAAAACATGTTACATGCAATAAATGACTTCTCGCTCTCTACCACAAGTTTCCACAAGGCCAAATCTTGTCAGAGCCATTTATAACTCTTGGATTTCTTGTAAGCCAATCCCGTCATTTGGCATTTCCGCAACTTTCAGAATTAAAATGTTGATGATCATTTTCACAATCCTGGACTAGTAATATCTTCCCCTTCTTGCTCAGTCATGTTCTACATTTCCTATGACACTGATACTGCTTACTATGAAGCAGACTTACACTACCTCTATGACTACTACAATTATTTAATTCTCTACATCACTTTCAATCACAAAGCAATGTAAAACAGTAGACAGCATTGCAGACTTACATTCCCTCTACTCTATGTTTTGAATGGCTGCTTCAATTAGCTTATAAAAAGAAATAGTTTTTCTGAACTCATTCAAAGTGCACTTATTTCTCCATGACGTCCAGTCTTATGGTTAGAAGTTATGTCTCTGAACTACACTTATCCTCAAGGCCAAATTGTGTAGGAGCCATTAGAACTTCTTGAAATTCCACAGAGCACATCCCGAGATTATTTCCCTAAAATTTTGGTTTTAAAAACACCAGGTAAGAGTTTTTAAGGTCATACTGCAATTTTTTTTTGAAAATTAAAACAGAATCGTTGCAGAATGACCAGCCATTTCTAGACTTTAAATAAGCTGTGTAATGTCCTGATGTTATTGAAGGACCGTCATGATATATAATTGCTGCAGTTACAAAAGTCCTTCCTGATATTGACAACTGCGAAGCTACAAAATTTTTAATTAAAGTTGTCAATTTTGTTCCATCAGGCCTACATCGTTGGAACATTAAAATGACACACTGGCCATATGTTCGTATAAATAATGTGGACATCATTTCAGATTTACATTGGCTACACTCCATGTTGTGATCAGCTGCTTTTACTAGCTTATTAAAGGAGACTGATTTACTGTCTGGCAAAGTTAAATATATAAATCTTTCTGAGTCTACACTAGTAGTACTTGATACCATACAGTTCTCGCAGTCATGCTGCCATTGATAAGAAAGCCCAAACAGCTGATCTACATCTACACCTTCAGCATGCAATACATCAAGCATATACATTAAAAACTCCTGACAATCTTGCTGAATATTTTGAGAGAATTGTGTTTGGCCTGAACATCTGTCTAACAGATTTCGAATTTCAGACACACTTTCTATGTTTGTTCTATCAGTGCTACATTTCTCTAACACAGAATTTAACAAACTGCAAAATCTTTGATCAGAATTGACCACAATCTCTTCTTTTACATTTTGTAGAGAAAACAAAACATTAACCACTACATTAGCATAGCAGTTGACACCAGAACTGTTTTCAAATTGAAAACCAACAACATCTTCAACAGAATCCTTTTTGTTTCTGCTTGTAATTTTAGGTTCATCGACTTTTCGTCTTTTTGCTACAACCTCCCCAGTATTGGTCACATTTGTTCGTTTCCGGCCTACCACACGTTTCTCAAACAAAGGATACTGAGGCAAATGTGGCGCATACTCTCTTCTTCACCTATTGTATTCCTTAACACAATCTAGATCCGCACAAATGTTTGTGACATCACACTCAATCAAGTACAATCCCGATAAAGTTCTAACTCGTGACAATGCCACATATGCCATACCCTCCTTGAACACAGAACTGCCAATATTCACCAATGCACAGTCTACACTTAAACCTTGCGATTTATGGATTGTCACCGCATATGCCAAGCAAACAGGAAACTGCTTACGGCGAACATATAAGTCTTTTACAAGCAAAAATCTAGCAGAGCAACGACCAATTAGCTGTACTTCCTCAATGCCATCAAATTTAATTTTTAAAAATTCAATTCCATCTCTATTTCTGTATTTCACAAAATCAACAACATTACCCATTGATCCATTTACCAGACCTCTTTCAACATGTAAATTCCTTCTTAAAATTATACGGCAGTTCAAGCACACATTCAGAGTCTTTTCAAAACCTGCAGTTTTAGATATACTCTTCTCTAATGAATCCAATTTTGTTTTCAGATTCTCAGACAAAATAATTGTTGATCCCATATGCTCTACTCTGTCAATAGCTTCCAGTTTCACAATCTCTTGCTTTTCTAAATGCAACATTTTGTTGTTGAATTTGGCACATTCTGCAAGAGTTGGCATCAAACATATTCCAGATTTCTTCTCAGTAATTTTCTGAAAAATATTCTCAGGCACAACATCTTGTTCTGGATATAAATTTGACAGTAATCGTGCATGTAAAGCTTCTTTCCCATGCTCGGTCACTTTTCCAATTCTAACATCTTGTAGAATAGTCTTGTAAACTTCATCCTTCGCCTGACGCATATTTTCATGCAGTTCAGCATAATTGAAGTTTAACCATATATTGACGTTGCCAATGCTGCCTAGGCACTTCCTGGTATCTTCATGCGTGAGCATTTTGAACACAGGTTGCCCTTTCACTGGTGTCAGCTGCAGAAGATCACCGAAAACAATGATGTGTTTGCCACCAAATAACACATCATACTCTGTTTTGAGAACTTCTTGCATTCTCAAATGCACAAAGGCAAGCATGACATTGGAAACCATGCTTACTTCGTCAATGATAAGAAGTTTCATTTTCCTCAAGATTCTTGAAACTTCAAAACAAGCATCTCCAGATAGCTTGTGATATTGTAATTTGTTGTCATGCTCCACTGGCAGCATCAGTAAACGATGTAAAGTAATCCCTTTAATGTTATGTGCTGCCAGTCCAGTTGGAGCGGTGACAACACAAGACAGCGATGACTCTGTCCTTTCCTGCAAATAGCATGAAATTGCTTTAATGAGGAAACTTTTTCCAGTTCCCGCTTCTCCACTCACGTACAGTCGGACAGGCTTCAACGATGTACATGAGCACTCTTTCTTGTCATGACTTAATCCATGATCAATTTGCATGGTAACTTCGTCATATATTTTCCTCTGCTCAACGTTGAGTTGTCTTTCCAACTCTTCTAAGTTAACCGCATCCTCCTGAGCATGTGCCATGGCTCTTTCCACTTCATTCATGGCAGTGGCAGCTTCATTTTCGATAACAGGTCCTCCTAGTGGATCCTGACTCAATGAAGCAGAACTCTGACTGTCCTGAGAACTGTCTCTGGCAATCTCGGCTGCAATCGTTGCTTCCTGCTCAATTTCCGCATTCAACATTTCTACATATTTGGGAAAAGCAGGACATTCTATGGTCTCCTTGGCGGCATTGAAAGAGTCTTCGTAACAGAGGAAATCTCCAAGCAGTTCCTCTTCTGCATGCCAAGGCTTGAAAAGTTGCAAAAGTGCTAAATAGAAAAACTCCTTTTTTTCAGGAGATTCGCCACTCAATTTTCGATGGTTTACCAAGTGGCATTTTCTTTGCTTGACCAGACATCCCTCACTTCCTATTACAGCATACACTCCTTTCTCAGTATCTTCTTTGATGTTCCTCTTGAATATGTAATTTTGAAGAACCTCATACAGACAAACATTGTCGAGGTGACTGCTTCTATTTGGATAATATGTATCCAACATGTTGGTCTTCAAAATGTCGGTACTGTTTGGCTCCTTTTCCGCCAAATACTCAATCTCCCGCACAGGTTTCAGAACTCGATTACGCGTTGCAGCAAGACCAAGACTCGCCCAAACGATACTCCTGGACTTGGCATAGAGACTTGCTCTTTTCATGGGAAATGTCCTCCCACATATCCTTCAATTCTGTCTTCTCTTTTTTGGTGATGTAAGACGTCACATACCGAGCCACAGCCATACAGTTATCAGCCACAAACTGTATATCCATGTTAGCATTCCACATGGACAAAATCACCGGGTTGTAGTCGTTGATGTACTTGGACTCTTCGTTCCTCTTCAAATTGTATGTGTTTTTAGGTGATTTCTTCATGACATTGTGTCGCAGCGAAGACATCAAACTGTTTACTCTTCCTTTAGAAATCACCGGTCGTGGAAAGCCGAAACGACATTTAGTGTAGAACTTGTCCTTGTTTCGGAATTTACGACGGCAGTACTTTCCACATCGATGGCTTTGGAAACGCAGAACTTTTTCTCTTAGGCTTTTCTTCTCCTTTGCATTTGGAACAGCACACGTAGAATACTGTTGGATGAAACTCATCACTGAGTCTTCTGGATCCGTTCCAAATTTAGGTGCATCCTTGATCCACAGCAACATATGTATATGAGGAGCACCTCTTGCTTGGTACTCCTTTCTCCAGAAGAAATCCAACACCTCTCCAAGAGGTGGATTCTTCTTATTCATGATGAAAGACATCATAGCTTCAAATCTATGATTGAAGTACCTACATACATTGACTGGATCCAAAGAGCACAGTTCTCCGGGTGTCTTGAATTCGATGTTATCTACGTTAGCATTTGCCTCTCGTAGAAATTCAAGTAAGTCTTCCCAGCCATACTCGGCACAGCTCAGAGTGAGGAACCATGTGGGAGTACCTAAGTTCCTCAGCATACATTTTAAATCACCATGACGACGGTACCAGTACTCATTAGTACCACGCTGACACGCCATGAGATTAATCAGGTGAGAATCCAAAATACTGTCTTGGACATTGACTTTATGCATAAAGTCACTTGCCGAGATGTTTTGCATGTGTATACCACTTTTCAAGATGTGGTTCACTGCATATGACAGTCCAGACAGATCGCTTTCAAACAGGAGATGAAACAAATAAGGAATGCATTGTCGAAACCTAGCATCTCCTGCATACAATCGCAAAGTCCGGTATTCAGAAGCAGGAATTTGATGAGGTCGCTCATCATATCTTCCTCCCTGACCTGTTGGAAAAAGCTGTGGGAAACACCGAGCTTCCAAACTTTCCTCCCAAACACTAATGGGACTCCCTTTGGCTTGTTTCATTTGAAACAACTCAATAGCATTCCCCATGACTTCCTTGGAATGCAAAGGATGAACACTATAATGTTCATATATTTCTTCACTAGTAGAGGGTTCTATTTTCTCAATTTGACCAGCACACAAATCGCTATCCTCTTCCTCACTTACTTCCTCTTCTGCAACATATACATTCTTATAGTATTTATTATTTTTTTTCAAATACAATGTTGCCTTTTTAACTTTCCTAACATCTACTAAATCTTGCCATATTTTCTTATTCTTTGTCGGAACCCCATTAACTAAGATAACCAGAGGTTCCTCTTCCACTTTTTCTACTCCAATTGTGTTAATGTTTTTCTTCAAATCTAGAGGCAAATAAACAACTCTTCCCTTTAATCCTCTCTGTAAATCTGATGGAGGCAATTTCCCTGTCTTTGGCTCCATTCTTACAATAGCCTGAAAGGGATGGATACTTTGAATCAAAATAGATTCATAAGTATTTAAATCCTTCAATTCAGAAGGAATCTCAACCAATTCCAGATTATTATGAACTGCTCTAGCAGGCATCTGGTTTTGATTTAATTTGCAACAACAATAAGTACACACACGTTGATCCAATCCCAAATCAAAACAATTTTCTACCATCAAGTATGTTGCAAAATCCTTCAATTCACTATTATTTTCCCTTTCACTTTTTGCATATAAATCCACTAACTTAGTCTGATTCTTATAATAAGTGCGTCGACAACACACACAAGTGAAATTTGGCCTCTCACTTGATTTGACCTGAAATGTGACAATTTCCCTCTGGAAATTATCTGTACTGGAAACCTGTACACTATCTTCCACATTACCCGCTTCTTCTTGGTCAATTTCAACATTCTCCTCTTTACTTCCAAAGTAACAAAACTCAATTTCTTCACATATATTCTTCACATCTATTTCAGAACCATGCAAAAGAGCAGCGCATAATTGTTTAAGCATAATTGCTGGACTCTTAGCATAATACAACATTCTAACTAATTTCCTCACTTTATTATGATGCACTGCTAGCATTCTGAAATGATGAAAAACACTCTGGCATACAAGCCAGTGAATGACCATGCAAACCTGTCACTTCTCTCACTCTGCAAGGATCTAATTCTTGCAACAACCTTATTTTCTGCTTCAAACTTTTCTTATTAAATGACCGTACAAAATCACAAAGCAAATTGATGGAATCCTGTCGCACACTACAAATACTACTACACTTCCAGGTGTACACAGGACCCTTAGCACGTCTTCCTAAAACCTCATTACCTAACACCTCTTCTGCCTCTGTTGTCACAAGTTTTTCTTTTTCAACTGGACAACCATCTTTCACTTCATAAGCACGACCACTGGTGTCAACTGCATGCACCAAATCATTATCCTGGAAATAACTATCCTCATTAAAAAATGCCTCACAGCTTGAACTATGAATCCATTCTCCAGAAAAAACTTCACAAAAATTACTACGATTAACTATTCTCTTCCATCTACTATTTCTTTTGAAATCATAAATTGCCTTGTTTAGCTTCCTAATTCTATTGATTATCAAAATAAATAACTTACGTTTAATTTCAAATGCCTGATCAATAACTTTCTCAACTTTTTTTTTTCTCTTATAAAAAACCACTTTCTGTTGACCTTTCTTAATATTTTTTAACAAATTGCCAATTATCCTGTTGCGGAACATTCGTTTATGAATGTCCCTAAACTGTTGTTTCCTTCTACTATCATGCACAGAGTTATCTCTTGCTCTAGCAGTAACATTTTTGATTGGCCTTTCCTTTCCATTTGAATTGGTTCTCTTTTTATGGACTGAAACATTTTCTGTAGTAATATTTTTTTTACTACACATATTTCTTATGAATGTTTTTGTACTCTTACCCGGTGCTTTCTTCGTGACTTGACAAATCTTTTTGTTAGAGGACTGCTGCTTCTTTTGATTCACCTGCTGTCTTTGACGTTTTGCAGCCTTTCTCTCTCTTTCTTTCGTTGGCATGGTGAAATGTTGAAATGATCTGCAGTTGAATCTGTGGTAAAATATATTAAAAAATGTTATTAACCACTATTACCAAACAGTAAATCAATAACAGTGATCAAAAACTTAACACACTACTTGACATTTTAAATAGAAGATTTTTTAGTCCTTGGCAAATTTACAATACAGAAATAGCAGAAAAGAAATGGAATTTATGTTCATGTTACCTGTGCTATTTTATATGTGAATCTGATCTAATTTTATGAGCATATTTTAATATTTTATTGAAGACACTACACATAACCTGTTTTTGAAGGTGTCTTTATTTTTAAATTAAACGGTTTACACTTTTACTTTTTATTTATTATAAATTTTAAAAATAAATGTTTATAGTTCCATAGGCTCAAGCAGGTCAGCTTCCCACCCTATGTCATATAATTCGGACAAATCTGCATCCTCATCACGCTCTTCTTCATCCTCAGGATTTAAATCATCCAAGGGATCAACATCCACTGATGTTTCAATTACAAGTTCAATGATGAGGTCAAAATCAACTGATTGCAGATTGTCGCTCATGTTGATGTTGTCTTTATCTTTAAAGAAAGATAACAACAATGAGATGTTGCAGAGTAAGAGACAAATCTCAGAGGTTATAATAGTAAAATTGTTTAACAAGAGTAACATTTTGCAGCTATTATTTAGCCATGTCCAGCGATGCTGAGCAGGTGAAGCCTATGTCTAATTTTTCAGTGAACAGGACTCATCTCTTCTTAACCTTGGATAAGCCTCACCAACTCTGTGTCCCCTGTACATACTTAAATGTAAAGGGGCAGATTTATGTTAAATGGCACATCCCCAGGCATGCACCAGTTAACGTGCACCGCTGCTCTGCCACCCACGGTGTGCCGTATTTACAATCAGATAGGAGAAAGCTGCGTCAAAACCCTGCGCCTGCTTTAAGCAGGCATAGGTCTTGACGCAACATTGTGGAGATGGGGCACCCCTGAGCCTTGCTTGAGCTGCATCGCACTTGCGATACAACTCCAGCAATCACTACCTTTACAGCACAGATACGTCACGCATCTGTGCCATTTTTGCCCCATGATGCCCCGCATTGTAAATGCAGCACACCATGGGTGGCGGAACAGCGGCGCAGGATGACTGGCACATCCCTGGTGATGCGCCAGTCATCATAAATCTATCCCTAAGCTTCTTATCTTGTTACAGATGAACCGCCATATGTACCATCAAACTATTTTGCATTTCCTAAATAGCGAATTTTAAGGAATAAATAGCAATTCTTTACCATTCCTAATTTGCAGTGAGCAAATTGCTAATTGCAAGTTACCCATTCATTTCCATGGGCTAGGAGGCTCATAGGAATGAAGGTGCAATTTGCGATTAGCAATTTGCTCATCACAAAATAGGAATTTTTTCAAGGGTGCAGGGGTATCTCAAGAACACCCTGCTGCACCCCTGAAAAAGAAATTTGGGGGCATATGGCGCACATACATGCCCTAAGGACATGTATTGGCGTCATATGGCACCTTTTGTTTTTTGGAAAAAAATGCTTTTTGAAAAGAATTCGCAAATTACCACAAACTAGAAGTTGGTGGTAGTTTCCAAATCCTTAATGTCATTTTTTACATATTTTTTGTTTGATACATTGCATTTAAGGAATCGCAAAATTTGCAAATCCTTCAGTGCAATCGCAAAATAAGGAATAGCAAATTTTGAATTAAGGACATTTTAAGTCATTTCCACATGTGCAGTGTTTTCAAATTATGATTTGAAAATCGTTTTTGGGGAAAAGTAATGGTTTGCAAATTTATGACAAGGACATAATGGTGTATGCTTCTCTATAAGGCATTTCAGTGTCTCTGATGTCATTTTTCCCATATTACATTATAAGACCTTTCCCCATGGAGCACATTCCTTGTAAATATGCTCCCACCTGTGCATGGTGAATTTAGATTTTGACTGTTTGAGTCACATAGCCATGTTAAAAGTGACCCAAAAAAATTGCAAACGCTTTAAAAAAACACATTCATGTGTCTTAAGGACATTTTAAGTCATTTCCCCGTGGACAGTGTTTTGTAAGTGGCGCAAAAGAGGCATACACCTATCATAAATCTGTCCCTAGCATTTTAAATGATTAATTCATGATGACGATAAGGTGTGGCCTATCCAGAGGTTTGTTTAAGGTGAGGCCTACTCAGGATTGCAGATTAAAGTTACGCTTGATGAAGAATACAGAGGACATAATACATGTAAAGCTCTACCAATGAAGTAAGTGATGTCCACTTCATTGCGCCAGTCATCATAAATGTATCCCTAAGCTTCTTATCTTGTTAGACATCAACCGCCATATGTATCATATAACTATTTTGCATTTCCAAAATAGCGAATTTTAAGGAATAAATAGCGATTCTTTACCATTCCAAATTTGCAATGAGCAAATTGCTAATTGCAAATTACCCATTCATTTCCATGGGCCAGGATGCCCATATGAATGAAGGTGCAATTTGCGATTAGCAATTACCTCATCGCAAATTAGGAATTTTTCCAAAGGTGCAGGGGTGTCTCAAGAACACCCCGCTGCACCCCTGAAAAATAAATTTGGGGGCATATGGCGCACATAAATTTTAACAACATTCCATTACCTCAAAAACGATTTTCAATTCATAATTTGAAAACACTGCCCACAGGGAAATTACTTAAAATGTCCTTAAGACACATGAAAGTGTTTTTTAAAAGCCTTTGCAAGTTTTTGGGTCACTTTTAACATGGCTATGTAACTCAAACAGTCAAAATCTAAATTTACCATGCACAGGTGGGAGCATATTTACAAGGAATGTGCTCCACAGGGAAAGGTCTTTTAATGTAATATGTGAAAAATTACATCAGAGACACTGAAATGCCTTATAAAGAATCATACACCATGTCCTTGTCATAAATTTACAAACCATTCCTTTTCCCCAAAAACGATTTTCAAATCATAATTTGAAAACACTGCACATGAGGAAATGACTTAAAATGTCCTTAAGACACATGAAAGTGTTTTTTGATTGCCTTTCCAGCATGGTTGGGTCACTTTTAACATGGCTATGTAACACAAACATTTAAAATCTAAATTTGCCATGCACAGGTGGGACCATATTTACAAGCAATTTGCGCCACAGAGAAAGGTCTTACATTAAAATGGGAAAAATAACATCAGGGACAGTCAATTGCCGTATAAAGAAGCATACACCATTATGTCCTTGTCATAAATTTAAAAACAATTCCTTTTCCCCAAAAACGATTTTCAAATCATAATTTCAAACACTGCACATGGGAAAATTACTTAAAATGTCCTTAAGACACATAAAAGCGTTTTTTAATTGCCTTTGCAGCATGTTTGTATCACTTTTAACATGGCTATGTAACACAAACATTCAAAATCTAAATTTTCCATGCACAGATGGGAGCATATTTACAAGCAATTTGCGCCACATAATTCATAATTTTCTCCTTAAAGCACACTATTCTCTATCCAAATTAAAGAAATATTTTCTCACCTTAGCAAATACTTTGAGTTTGAAAACAGTCTCAGAAACACACCAATTTGTCTTCAGCAGAGCAAAAGGTATGTACTCCAGAGTCTGCAGCTATCAAAAGCACAGAAATGCTGTAATTCTTCACACATATCTCTCATGTGACCCAATCAAAACTCTTCCCTCACTTTTTTTCAAATGAAAACCCTTCCCCCCTCTGCCATTTCATGCCTTTTCTGCATAGCAACCACCTCTTGGAAGACCTCTGGTGTTTGCAAGTTCACACAACAATGTTGCAATTGAACTCTGAACTCTCAGTGCACCTGCGTATCCACTGCAATCTTTCATTTAATGATTTTTTATTGACCACTCAAAATACATCTTTCAAAGAACACATCCATGCACCCTAACTTTCTGTTTTCAGCAATCAAAATCCACCAATCACTGTTACTGCTTCATGAACACAGAAACTCCACAGTTTTTTTCATTTTAAACTCTCATTTTTTCAACTGCCATTTCATTGCCACACTTCATCTGACTGCAGGAGAACCTCCTCTCACCATGTTTTCTGTCTGGATTGTTGGACATAGTTATATTCACTGGGCTCACAGGTATGCTGAGAACAGAAAATTACCTAACCTCAATTTACAAGATGTGGAAATTAAGTGGTTTGGCCACAGAGGATTAAAATGTCACCAATTGATACCATTGGTGAAAACCTTTATGCATTTGCCCAAACCTGACCTGTTAATTGTGCACTGTGGAGGTAATGATTTGGGCACTTTGACTGGGGTAGGTCTGGAAATGCTTTTAAAGGACTCCTTTGAGCAATTGATGGCACTTTTTCCTCAGACTGTCTTGGTATATTCAAATATATGCCAAAGACAGAAATGGAGGTGGTCAAACCAATTTTGTCCACAAATTGAGAAGTCGAGGAAGCATGTAAACAAATCTGTTTCAGCTTACATGAGAGACCATGGAATGGGCTCCATGTACAACAATAACTTGCGTTACTACATGCAAGATATCTACAGAGGAGATGGAGTTCACTTCTCAGATGAGGGCAACAGAATTTTCACTCTGAATTTAAGACTGTGCATTGGTACCTACTTATAAGTACCTAAATGTACCATAAACCCAAAAGCTCTTCTCAGAGCTACCCTACATCTGATCACTCACAATTATTATTTTACTCTAACATTTTTCACTAATTTTCAACAAAGTACGCTCCCTGTGGCGCTACCCGGTACGCGAACCGGGAGCTAACCTCGCGAAATTTTTAAAAAAAATGTTTTTTTTTGCACATATAAGCCTCCTCAGCCACCCTCACAAAACCTAGGGGGTCAAGATAAGTCTACCGTGCCCCCTTCTACCCATTCTGAACATTATTTGCCCTCCATTTTGTATCTTAATTCGACCGAAACACAAAATGGTGGACTCCCGTAACGCTTAAGGTTCGCGAACCGGGGCGCTCAACGGTTCGCGTACCGGGTCGCTCCCTGGGAAGCGCACCATCAAAAAAGGTGGGAAAGTAGTTCACAGAAAAGCCACTGGAGACAATTTCACCAAATATAGATTAGCTCATACTACATACCAATCCCTACCATTTTCACAAATTTGATTGGAATTCCATTTAGCCATTTAGCCTGTAGACCTCTCTAAATACCCTGAGGTAAATTACTTCACAAAACACATCTGAAGTGTTGGAATTGACAACCAATTAATATGTTACTTTCATTTTCTACTTTTTTTACCTGACATTTCATTGGTTATATACCTGAATATATATAAAGGAAGAGAAGAAAACACAGCCATTTTGACTACTACTTCTTGGTGTACATTTCAATAGTATTTTCACTAAGTCCTTCAACTTCTTTCTAAAGGTAAGTTTTTATTTTTAAAACTGAAGTATATTGTGCACTATAAGTTAATATGGTAAACTTTTTCTGATAGTTATATACTACCCCTCTGTAGTAGTTATAGATTTAGATAGACTTCTCTGTTATAGTTATGGATGGAGTTAGGCTTCTCTTGTATAATTATGAATTTACTTACGTTGAATCACATACACTTTTTTATATTCCTACTTCCACTCTGATACTATACACTGCCCAAAGATAAATTCACTGATAAAAACTGCCTATCTAAAATTAATCCCAACAGTGCCCTATCTCTACTAATATATATTTTTTTAATCTAAATTTCAGGCAAAATGGAAGGCGAACAGAAAGTTGAATTTCAAATTGTCCTGCAAGAGAGCAGCCAAGAAATCATTGATGAAAATGATATTGAATTTTTCGATGAAACTTGGGACAAAGAACTACTGCAATGTGTACAAGCAGTAGATAACCTCCTTGAAAATGAGGACATTTTACACCCTCAGAGACTACAATGTATATTCAATGATAGTTATGAAATTTCTGACAATGAAATGTTAGAAAGTTTAATAAATTATGAAACACAATCACAATAAAAAAAATGCTTAAAAAATAAAGAAAATAAAAAATAATCAACAAAACCAACAATCAATTAACATACAGCATTTGAAAAGTCTATCATTCATTTTTCATTGCAGTACGCTGCCCAGAACGCTTCCCGGTTCGCGGACCGGGCGCTACCCACGCAAAAAAACAAAAAACAAATTATTATTTTTTTGCCCCGCGGGGCCCTTTTAAAGCCTCCACATTAAACCTAGGGGGTCAGGGAGGATCTACTATGCCCCCTTATGGTTATTTCCCCCTTTGTTTTGGCCTCCTCTTGTCTCTCAATCCTACCGAGAGACAAGATGGCGGCCGCTCCGGACTGTTTAGAATGTTGACAGACACCGGAGAACCAATCAGCTTCGCTACGCGAAGTTCCGGTACGCGCCCCGGTCCGCGAACCGGGGCGCTGCCCGGTCCGCTGTTACAGATATATATCTTTTTTTAAACGTTAATTTCTCAAAATCCACTGGAGCACATATATTGAGACCTACAAAAGGCACATCGGGCTACCAGTCCCTACAATTTTGCCAAGTTTTGTGCAAATCCATTCAGCCGTTCGGGCTAAAAGTGAGGCCAACCGCCCTATGGAAAACTCAATGTTAAAAACACGTTTTGGGACCCCCCTTTTTTCTCGGCCCCCCCTTGACGAACCCCCCCCAAATCTTCAGGGGCTGCTCAGAAACAAAATGTTCCATTTTCCAGAAAATTTCAGCCAATTCCGTCCACAAACGCCAAAGTTATTAGACATAGAATTTTCAAAAATCCCATAGAGAAAAAATCCTAACTATATATACCTACTGGCGACCGCCAGTAGGTAATACATATATATATATATACACACACACACACACAAACCACCTACTTCATCAGAAAAAGGCACGGACATCAGGCTTTCGGTATACGGCTTCTTTTTATTAAAACAGGTCACCTTCGACCCCGAGACACAAGAGACGCGTTTCGGCTTCAAGGAAGCCTTTGTCAATCTGATTAGTGCTGTTACACTTTTGCATTATATAGTCGCACCCACACAAGGCATTAATGAACATAGAAATCTTACTGATGAAGATATGCATCAACTGGAACCCTCTGCAGTTTTAAACAAATATACTGAAACGGAAGTGTTAAAATGCATGTAGTAAAATAATAGTTGCGCAAAGCACATACTTAATCTGCACAAACACTCCAATACTCATGGTGTCTTTAAAATAACAAGCACTTAAGTGGGCCTGGGTAGGAGAATTACATAAAATGAACATGATACATCGAATCGCTCTTTAGTGTGTCACTTGTCTATCTAGCAGTACATTTCTCAACTAAAGCACGCTGCTGCATATTCTTGAAATTGATTGGTTACACCCCATAACAGTTCTGACCCAGTGTATATTATTCCGATATTGAACGGTCATCTGGTAATCCAACTCTGACTCCTGCTGCTGGAAATATGTAAATCTAAGCCATGCTGGAAATGCAGAGAACACCATTGCGACCTCCAGAAATGTAAGGAAAGAGTGCTCCGACAAAATGTAGACTGTCGTGCTGTGGAAACAAACTATACACAATTATAGCTATATAAGGCATAATGCCCGGTTACTCACCGGTAATATCCATTACTCCGAGTCCTGCTCTCCCCGTCCCATTCCTTACATGTGAGCAGCTAGTCTGCTCTACAGAAACCCCTAACCTAGCTGAGCTGTTTGCACTTCCCCCTAGGATGACGTCACCCTCACGTGACTACAAAGGGGGAAGTGCATCAGAGAAACAGCCTGAGAATACCAAAGAAACCAGAACGAAAAAACAGACAATCACCCAAAGAAAACCCAATCCAGGGAGGGAGGGAAGGGCTCAGGAATGGGACGGGGAGACCAGGACTCGGAGTAATGGATATTACCGGTGAGTAACCGGGCATTACCTCCTCGTCCTGTCTCCCCGTCCCATTCCTTACATGTGAGCCCATACCCAAGTACACGGTGATTGTCAGAAAAAAACAGACCACACAGGTTCGAGAAAACAAACAGGTCCATTTAATTCACAGAAAACAGTACATTTCAAACAACATGCACCGCAGAAAGGTCAAGAGCCCCAAAGGCAGCAGAGGCCGCCATCCCCAACTGAAGCCAGTAATGGGTAACAAAAGTATGGGGAGAAGCCCATGTGGCAGCATTGCAAATGTCCCTCAAGGAGGCCCCCTTGAACATGGCCCAGGAGGACGACACGCTCCGAGTCGACCGACCCTGAACAGAGGAAGGCAGAGGACAGCGGGCAGAGTTGTAAGAGGAAACCACAGCACCCCGGACCCACCGAGACAAAGTGGACAAGGAAGGACGAAGCCCCAGCCCCGAGAGGCCATAGGTGACAAAGAGGGAATTAATCTTCCTGAAGGCAGCCGTACGCTCCAAGTAGATGCGGAGGGCCCTCAGCACATCCAACAAATGGAGGAGCACCTCCTCAGGAGAGGCAGCAGCCGGAAAAAACACAGGGAGAACAATATCCTCCTGACAGTGAAAGGAAGTAATGGCCACCAGGAAAATAGCCTTAGCAGAAAGGAATTTCAGGGCCACGGAGTCCAAAGGCTCGAAAGGAGGACCCGTCAAAGCCCACAGAACCAAGGGAAGATCCCAAGGAGGCACAGGAGAACGGGAGACAGGACGCTGAAGCAAGAAACTCCTCAGAAGGCGAGCCACCAACGGGGAGACAGAGGTAACGGAGGAACCCCGAAAAGCTTGAAGGCTCGAAGCTGGACCACCGACCCTGAGCCTTGGAGGCACCCAGAACGGCACCCCACCCCAGAGCACTGGCATCCGTGGACAACACGACCACAGACTGAGGAGGAAGGAGATCGAACCCCCGGGAAAGAGAGAGAGGGGACAACCACCACTGGAGATCCACCCGAATCCCTGGAGTGACAGGGATCAGAGTCTCGTAATCCAAGGAGGCAGGATCCCAGTGCAACAGGACATGATGCAACAGGGGGTACAGATGTAGCCTGGACCAAGGAAGGAGATGCGGAGTGGACGCCATCTCCCCCTGACTCCGTAACCAGAGACGGGCAGACACCCAGGATTGGGACAGAAGCCAGGAAAGGTGACGAAACAAAGTCAACTGGCGCTCCTGCGAGAGAAAAACCATGTCCATGTCCATGCGGAAGAGAGCCCCCAGGAACTTCAGGGACTGGGAGGGCACCAGGGAGGATTTCCTGCGGTTGATAAGGAACCCAAAGGACCCCAGTAGAAGACACACCCGGTCCACATCCAACAGAGCCTGTGAAAAAGAAGGAGAGACAATCAACCAGTCATCCAGGTAAGAAAAAACCAGCAGCCCATGGAATGAAGAATACCCACCAGAGGGGCCAACAGCTTGGTGAACACCCTGGGCGCCGACGAAAGGCCGAACGGGAGCACCCTGAACTGATAATGCCGGCTCCCCACAGCAAACCGGAGGAAACCCTGGTCGTCTGGATGGACAGGAACGTGAAGATAAGCATCCATCAGGTCCAGGGACGCCAGGAAGCCACCCGGAAGGACCAGAGGCAGGATGGACTGGAGAGTCACCATCTTGAAAGGACGATGGAGCACGAAGCGATTGACCCGCTTCAGATCCAGGACAGGCCGAAGAACCGAAGTGTCCTTTTTGGAAACCAGAAAGAGAATTGAGTAGCACCCCATGCCCCTCTCCAGCGTAGGCACCTCCACAATAGCCCGCTTCTCCAACAGGAGCCGTACGCCGGCCAACAAAGCATCTCTCCGCAGAGGAAGACTGGGCAGAGGGGTCCGAACAAAACCCGGAGGAGGAGGAGAGGAAAACTCGAGCCGGTAACCTTTCGAAACAGTCCGAACCGCCCAGGCATCCGGAACCGACAACCACTGGGCTCGGAAGGATTGAAGGCGACCACCAACCGGCAAAGGCAGACAGTCATTGGGAAGAGGAGGAAGCGGAGGCGGCAACACCAGCAGCTGCCCGGGGCTTGGCACTTCCAGGGGCCCCCCGGCCACGACCCCTGCCACGAAAGGGCTGAGAAGTGCCACGAGCAGGAGGCCCAAAGGCGCGACGGTAACCAAACCCATGACCCCGGGAAGGGGGGCGGACAGGAGCCACCAGCTTGCGATTCTCCGCAGATTGCTTGACCAAATCCTCCAACCGAGGACCGAAAACCTTGGAACCTTCAAAAGGCAACTTAAGGAGGACAGACTTCTGGGAAGACTCCGCCTTCCAGGAACGCATCCAAATATGACGACGGGCAGCGATGGAAGCACCAGAAGCAGCCGCCGCCGCCCCCAAATTGTCAAAGGAAATATCAGACAGGTACCGGACCTGTTGCTCCATCAAAGACAAAAGAGGCGTGGCATCCTCGCCGTCTTGCAGCAGAAAGGACAGTGACTGGAAATCCTTAAGGAGCGACTGAACCATATAATTCGAATAGGCAGTCGCACGGACAGAAAAATTGGAAGCAGCATAAGAACGCTTCACAGCCCCTTCAATACGTTTATCCACAGCGTCCGCAGGAAGGGCGTCCTCAGAAACGACCAAACCCTGAGAAGAGAGGCCAGCCATCAGAATATCAACCTTCACAGCCTGAGGGAACTCAGCAGCAAAACCCTCCAGAGGGTAACGCCGAGACAGGAAACGAGGAAAAGCAGATTTGTCCACCTCCTTCCATTCGTGAGACAACACCTTGAGGATCGCCCTGTGCAAAGGCAAAGAGTCCGGGTCAGGCTGGACATACTGCGTGAAGAAGTCATCCTCCAAAACATCAGCGGCAGGAGGAGAGAACCCCAAATTGGACCGAACATGGGCGAACAGTTCAGCGAGCTCATCACCCTGAACAAAACGACCACGCACACCCTCATCCTCCTCAGGACCCAAGTCATCCTCAGGGTCAGCCTGTGGGTCCACAGAAACACGAGGTCTCTTGGGAGGAGGCCCAGCCGCATCCCTAGCCAGGAAAGCAGCAGCCACAGCCTCACTGACAAGGAGGCGTAGGGCATCCAGAGGGGCCGCAGAGGATGAAGCCTCAGCATCCATCTTAGAAGCACAAGTCCAAAAACCACACCAACAGGCAAAAACAAGGACCAAAAAACACCCAAGAAGGACCCCATATATACAGGCCGAGGACCCGAACACCTGAGGCAGGAAAAGCAAAGGGCCGGCATAAAAAGCCCAATCTGCAGCCAACACGCTCCCTAATTGCACAAACCACCGAAGCGCCAGAACACCAACGCCATAAAAGCCCCTGCCCGCTAAAGCAGGGCGAAAAAGGACCGCAGGAAACCCAGGAATGGCCGCTGGAGCAGGCCAACCCAAGCCCGGTGAGTGAGACGAGCAAAAAACGGCCGCTAACGCGAGCCGCGTGAGTAACTAGTGCCCAAAACAGAGACGGCCGCTAACGCGAGCCGCGTGCAATACAACAGCCCCAAACACATGAGGCAGAGTGGGGAAATCGGCATCGTGAGAACCAAGGCGGCCGCTCAAGCACGCCTCCGCACTAAAAACACAAACAGCAGGGAACTTACCCGGAACACTGGCAGCCCCCGAACAGCACAGCCAGGAACGCGGCGTAGATCGCAGAAAAAAAGAGAACAGGCTGTTTCTCTGATGCATTTCCCCCTTTGTAGTTACGTGAGGGTGACGTCATCCTAGGGGGAAGTGCAAACAGCTCAGCTAGGTTAGGGGTTTCTGTAGAGCAGACTAGCTGCTCACATGTAAGGAATGGGACGGGGAGACAGGACGAGGAGGTAAATGCCTGTTTCCCAACATGTGCACTACTCCTCTCATAAGACAACTGGGCGATCGCATGCATGATGGCAATATGAAAATGAAAGTCATTTTAAGGAGTCAGCATCGTTAAAAGCAAATAGCTGGAACCCATAAACAAGCCGAATTAAATCCAATAAAGTAAGGGCCATAGGGAATAGTCTATTTAAAGGTGAAGCAGTCTCAATGTCTTAAAGTGAAAGGCAGCGTGAACAATGAACCAGGCACAAAACTCCGGGTCGAAGGGGACCGATGCATGAAAAGTTACAAATATGCTGGACAGACCTCACTGCATTGGCGTAGGCTTCTGCAATGCCCCGTCACGACAGGGCGTTAGACTCCTGGGCAAGGCATTTCTTGCGGGGAAATGTTGAAGTCATGCTGGCAGCCGGCAAGACCGCCCCGCTACGGGATCTCAATCTCCCACTGCAGCCATCTTCGATCCTCTTCCTGACAACCACAGTAGGGGCTCCCTCTCTAGCACTATCGTACTACTCCAAGATTTGGTCACAGGAAGAGCCGGAAAAAACATAGGGAGAACAATATCCTCCTGACAGTGAAAGGAAGACACCACCTTAAGGAGAAAGAACTGACTCGGACGGAGAATCACCTTATCCTCGCAAAAGTGCAAGAAGGGCGGGGAAGCCATCAGCGCCCCAATCTCAGCAACCCGCCGCCCAGAAGTAATGGCCACCAGGAAAATAGCCTTAGCGGAAAGGAATTTCAGGGCCACGGAGTCCAAAGGCTCGAAAGGAGGACCCGTCAAAGCCCGCAGAACCAAGGGAAGATCCCAAGGAGGCACAGGAGAACGGGAGACAGGACGCTGAAGCAAGAAACTCCTCAGAAGGTGAGCCACCAACGGGGAGACAGAGGTAACGGAGGAACCCCGAAAAGCAAGAATGGCAGCCCACTGAGCCCGCAGGGAAGAAACCGCAAGACCCAGGAGGAAAGCATCCCGCAGGAAGTCCAACACCCTCACCGCCTCACAGGAGGCAGAAGAGAGACCCTTCCCAAGGCACCAAGAAGAGAAACTCTTCCAGTGACGGGCATACGATTTCAAAGTGGAAGGACACCGAGAAAGCTGAAGACATTGGGCAACCTCCACCGAGCAACCCAGATCCAGCAAACTCAACCTCTCAAGTGCCAAACCCCCAGCCGGAGGCGACGCAGGGAGGCAAGGCCGAGAAGAGGAACCCTCAGAGGGGAGGGACACAGGGGAAACCGCCAATGAGGGCGAACAGAAAAGGCCAGCAGAAGGGGGGACCAAGACCGCCAAGACCACTCCGGAACAACCAGGAGAACCTCCGCCCGATCCCAGCGAATCTTCCGGAGGACCCTCGGAATTAGGGCAAACGGAGCGAAGGCAAACAGCAGACCCCTCGACCAAGGAATCGAGAAAGCATTGGTGGCCCACGCCAGTGGAGAGGGAACGACGCTGCAAAACTGAGGAAGAAGGGCGGAATCCTCCGAGGCAAAAAGATCCAGCCAAGGAAGGCCGAACCGGAGGACAATCAGATCGAACAGATCCGGGGACAGACAGAGGGACACTGAGGAAGGGAACACATGGCTCAAAGAGTCCGCAGGCCCATTCTCCTTCCCCGGAAGATAGACCGCCGTCAGAGACAAGAGATTCGACTCGGCCCACAGGCTGATCTTCCGGGAAAGGAGAAACAGAGCATTACACATGCCCCCCTGGTGATTCACATAAGCACGAACCACCTGATTGTCGGTCTGCACAGAGACCGCCTGACCCCAAAGGAGAGGAGCGAACCAAAGAAGAGCCAACCACACCGCCCTCAACTCCTTCCAGTTCGACGACTGGAGGGGCTCGAAGCTGGACCCCCGACCCTGAGCCTTGGAGGCACCCAGAACGGCACCCCACCCCAGAGCACTGGCATCCGTGGACAACACAACCACAGACTGAGGAGGAAGGAGATCGAACCCCCGGGAAAGAGAGAGAGGGGACAACCACCACTTGAGATCCACCCGAATCCCTGGAGTGACAGGGATCAGAGTCTCGTAATCCAAGGAGGCAGGATCCCAGTGCAACAGGACATGATGCAACAGAGGGTACAGATGTAGCCTGGACCAAGGAAGGAGATGCGGAGTGGACGCCATCTCCCCCTGACTCCGTAACCAGAGACGGGCAGACACCCAGGATTGGGACAGAAGCCAGGAAAGGTGACGAAACAAAGTCAACTGGCGCCCCTGCGAGAGAAAAACCATGTCCATGTCCATGCGGAAGAGAGCCCCCAGGAACTTCAGGGACTGGGAGGGCACCAGGGAGGATTTCCTGCGGTTGATAAGGAACCCAAAGGACCCCAGTAGAAGACACACCCGGTCCACATCCGACAGAGCCTGTGAAAAAGAAGGAGAGACAATCAAGCAGTCATCCAGGTAAGAAAAAACCAGCAGCCCCATGGAATGAAGAATACCCACCAGAGGGGCCAACAGCTTGGTGAACACCTAGGGCGCCGACGAAAGGCCGAACGGGAGCACCCTGAACTGATAATGCCGGCTCCCCACAGCAAACCGGAGGAAACCCTGGTCGTCTGGATGGACAGGAACGTGAAGATAAGCATCCATCAGGTCCAGGGACGCCAGGAAGCCACCCGGAAGGACCAGAGGCAGGATGGACTGGAGAGTCACCATCTTGAAAGGACGATGGAGCACGAAGCGATTGACCCGCTTCAGATCCAGGACAGGCCGAAGAACCGAAGTGTCCTTTTTGGAAACCAGAAAGAGAATTGAGTAGCACCCCATGCCCCTCTCCAGCGTAGGCACCTCCACAATAGCCCGCTTCTCCAACAGGAGCCGTACGCCGGCCAACAAAGCATCTCTCCGCAGAGGAAGACTGGGCAGAGGGGTCCGAACAAAACCCGGAGGAGGAGGAGAGGAAAACTCGAGCCGGTAACCTTCCGAAACAGTCCGAACCGCCCAGGCATCCGGAACCGACAACCACTGGGCTCGGAAGGATTGAAGGCGACCACCAACCGGCAAAGGCAGACAGTCATTGGGAAGAGGAGGAAGCGGAGGCGGCAACACCAGCAGCTGCCCGGGGCTTGGCACTTCCAGGGGCCCCCCGGCCACGACCCCTGCCACGAAAGGGCTGAGAAGTGCCACGAGCAGGAGGCCCAAAGGCGCGACGGTAACCAAACCCATGACCCCGGGAAGGGGGGCGGACAGGAGCCACCAGCTTGCGATTCTCCGCAGATTGCTTGACCAAATCCTCCAACCGAGGACCGAAAACCTTGGAACCTTCAAAAGGCAACTTAAGGAGTACAGACTTCTGGGAAGACTCCGCTTTCCAGGAACGCATCCAAATATGACGACGGGCAGCGATGGAAGCACCAGAAGCAGCCGCCGCCGCCCCCAAATTGTCAAAGGAAATATCAGACAGGTACCGGACCTGTTGCTCCATCAAAGACAAAAGAGGCGTGGCATCCTCGCCGTCTTGCAGCAGAAAGGACAGTGACTGGAAATCCTTAAGGAGCGACTGAACCATATAATTCGAATAGGCAGTCGCACGGACAGAAAAATTGGAAGCAGCATAAGAACGCTTCACAGCCCCTTCAATACGTTTATCCACAGCGTCCGCAGGAAGGGCGTCCTCAGAAACGACGAAACCCTGAGAAGAGAGGCCAGCCATCAGATTATCAACCTTCACAGCCTGAGGGAACTCAGCAGCAAAACCCTCCAGAGGGTAACGCCGAGACAGGAAACGAGGAAAAGCAGATTTGTCCACCTCTTTCCATTCGTGAGACAACACCTTGAGGATCGCCCTGTGCAAAGGCAAAGAGTCCGGATCAGGCTGGACATACTGCGTGAAGAAGTCATCCTCCAAAACATCAGCGGCAGGAGGAGAGAACCCCAAATTGGACCGAACATGGGCGAACAGTTCAGCGAGCTCATCACCCTGAACAAAACGACCACGCACACCCTCATCCTCCTCAGGACCCAAGTCATCCTCAGGGTCAGCCTGTGGGTCCACAGAAACACGAGGTCTCTTGGGAGGAGGCCCAGCCGCATCCCTAGCCAGGAAAGCAGCAGCCACAGCCTCACTGACAAGGAGGCGTAGGGCATCCAGAGGGGCCGCAGAGGATGAAGCCTCAGCATCCATCTTAGAAGCACAAGTCCAAAAACCACACCAACAGGCAAAAACAAGGACCAAAAAACACCCAAGAAGGACCCCATATATACAGGCCGAGGACCCGAACACCTGAGGCAGGAAAAGCAAAGGGCCGGCATAAAAAGCCCAATCTGCAGCCAACACGCTCCCTAATTGCACAAACCACCGAAGCGCCAGAACACCAACGCCATAAAAGCCCCTGCCCGCTAAAGCAGGGCGAAAAAGGACCGCAGGAAACCCAGGAACAGCCGCTGGAGCAGGCCAACCCAAGCCCGGTGAGTGAGACGAGCAAAAAACGGCCGCTAACGCGAGCCGCGTGAGTAACTAGTGCCCAAAACAGAGACGGCCGCTAACGCGAGCCGCGTGCAATACAACAGCCCCAAACACATGAGGCAGAGTGGGGAAATCGGCATCGTGAGAACCAAGGCGGCCGCTCAAGCACGCCTCCGCACTAAAAACACAAACAGCAGGGAACTTACCCGGAACACCGGCAGCCCCCGAACAGCACAGCCAGGAACGCGGCGTAGATCGCAGAAAAAAAGAGAACAGGCTGTTTCTCTGATGCACTTCCCCCTTTGTAGTTACGTGAGGGTGACGTCATCCTAGGGGGAAGTGCAAACAGCTCAGCTAGGTTAGGGGTTTCTGTAGAGCAGACTAGCTGCTCACATGTAAGGAATGGGACGGGGAGACAGGACGAGGAGGTAAATGCCTGTTTCCCAACACGTGCACTACTCCTCTCATAAGACAACTGGGCGATCGCATGCATGATGGCAATATGAAAATGAAAGTCATTTTAAGGAGTCAGCATCGTTAAAAGCAAATAGCTGGAACCCATAAACAAGCCGAATTAAATCCAATAAAGTAAGGGCCATAGGGAATAGTCTATTTAAAGGTGAAGCAGTCTCAATGTCTTAAAGTGAAAGGCAGCGTGAACAATGAACCAGGCACAAAACTCCGGGTCGAAGGGGACCGATGCATGAAAAGTTACAAATATGCTGGACAGACCTCACTGCATTGGCGTAGGCTTCTGCAATGCCCCATCACGACAGGGCGTTAGACTCCTGGGCAAGGCATTTCTTGCGGGGAAATGTTGAAGCCATGCTGGCAGCCGGCAAGACCGCCCCGCTACGGGATCTCAATCTCCCACTGCAGCCATCTTCGATCCTCTTCCTGACAACCACAGTAGGGGCTCCCTCTCTAGCACTATCGTACTACTCCAAGATTTGGTCACAGGAAGAGCCACAAACGACCGGTGTTCCGTGGAAAGCATCCAGACCACTGACACTGAATTGAAATAAACAAACCACATTAAAAACATATATATATATATATATATATATATATATATATATATATATATATATATATATATATATATATATATATATATATATATATATATATATATATAACAGCGATTCCACCAGGGCCGCCAAACAATTAGCGGTTGCAACCAGGTTGGCAGGGGGTGGGACCTGCTTTGTTACTCAACAACTACAAAAAGGGTTGGAGCACTCACAAGGTGTTTTCAAAGGCTTTTATTCCCCGCATACGCGTTAGCCTTCCTCAGTGCGGTAAAAGCCGTACATTCACTGACACAGAGAGCAGATATTTAAATGCTGTGTGACCTGATTGTCTCTTGTGCCGGCCAATGGAAGGACTGCCACTCACCCTGGAGTTTGTGGTGCCGCGCGGATCCCTTTAATGCATAAAATAATGTTTTTTTTGTTTAATAACCAATTTAGACCAATGTCCTAAAATTTTGCAAAGGTTTCCCAGCGCATCTCCACTGGAGTTCTGCCACTCTCGCTGTGCCTGAAACACCTCTCGCCTGCCACTGGATGTCTCCTCTTGGCTTACTGCGGGTGTCTGTTGTATGGCTAGGCACTTCTGGCTTTGCGGCTGCCCAAGGCCACCGCAGGAGGCCACTCAAGAGGGCGGCCCTCTAGTGCCATTGGGCATTCCACACCCCCTTTCCTCCCTAAGGGGCAGGGACTCTCGGGGAGTCCCCTCCTGGGCGCAGGCAGTGCCACGTCATGTCCGGTGCACGAGGCAGGGTGAGGGGTATATATCTTCCCCTCATCACGCTGACGACCTGACCGCTACCCACGGCCCATCACTGAGATGACCATGTGATACAACCTCAACTGTGACAAAGCGTCACACATCAATAAGACAACCTAAACAGCGACTAAAAAATTTGAAATGAATGTGGAGTAATGAGGCTACTGCCTCGGTATCCAAAAACTCACCACTGACAGACGAAAACAAGACAGCAGGCTGACGACCTCTTTGTCGTCGAACCGGACACGCGCGGCCGCTGCCTCGTGGGACACGCTGTCTTGTCCGTCTTAGTCACATCAGGGCCACAGGAACCCCCGCCCCAACAATACCAAAACCCGCAAATAACACACAGACACAAGTGTTAAGATTGGGAAAAGTTGCTGCAGGTTTATTACATACAGCATATGTAATCACGGTGGGTTATCTTACGGGCGATCCAAGGGCAGGCAGCATTCTCGCCACCTGCCCGCCTGATGAGCCAATCAGCACAGTGGCGAACCACCCAGCTGCTGCACAATTATGGTAATCACACTACTCATGCCCCTTGCGGGGCGTATCTAGGCAAACCCATGGTAGCACAGGCCCACAACCGCCCGAAGGACTACTGGGGCGCCAACACGAGTTCCTGGACCTCCCATGAGGTTCGAGGTTAGGCTCTGGCACCCCTATGTGCCCGCTGAAGTACAGTGTTGCACTTCTCTGCTTCTGGATCGCCCTGTAACTCCGCCACAGCCCGGGCGATGGTCCCCGCCGCCGCCCAGGCCCTCCCACCACTGCTAACTCTATTACCTGCAACCTTTGCTCAGAAGTGCCTCCTTTAAATCGAGGAGGAATATGTCTAAGCCAACAGGTGTGAGATGAACACCATCCGCCTCAAAGTAACCTTTGACTTTGTCCTGAATCATTTCATGTTTGATGAAACCCAGAGCCCTCCGTTGGGTGAATTTTTTCATGGCGCTGTTGATTCTCTTCCTGGACCTTTCAACTGCTTGACACGACTTAGCGCCCCACCAAACTCTACGTGGCACAATTTCCGACCACCAGATCTCACACTCACGCATAAGCCCGCAGATGACCCCTAGATCCATTTTCATTTTCTGCAGTAAGGTTGACCTCCCCAAGTTCGTGAGGTCATTACCGCCCAGGTGAATCACCAAGTGTTGAGGTGGAGGCCCCGCTGTAGCTAGAGCTACCTGTAATCTGTGCAACAGACTATTCCAGCGCATGCCAGGAAAACCCAGCCAAACACAGTCAATGTTCACGAAGCCCTGCGTCCAGTTCCTGATCGCTGCCCACCGGCCCAACCTCAAGACTGTGGAATGCCCCAAGACCCAAACTCTTGACCCTGTCAAAGAAAAACGCAATTCATTTTGAAATGTTTATTGACCAAGAGTGCACAAAGAATTGCAAAGGAGCATCAAAGCCTAAAACTAGGAACACTGCAAACATATGTACAATGGTATGGACAGGCCGAGATACCTTGTTCATGGGCGAATATAACGTTTATAGCAGGGGGACTCCCAGCGCCCCACTTTCTGAACACTTTCTGGCTGCATGCCCGCTTTAAACGCAGAAGTGGCCGCCCCAATACGGAATGAATGGCTGGAAAACCTTTTCCCTTGTTTTAACAAGCCAGCTCTATCAAGGCAAGCTAACATTATTTTATCCATTTGGTATTTGGTCAGGGGGCTCAGGTCAGCATGGATGAAGAGGTAACCCAGTACCGCTGGGCGCAGAGCGAGGTAAGACTGGAGGGCCGCTATCGGGCAATAACGAAGATCCCCGAGAGGGGCCAACATGATAACTGACCCTTTGCCCGCCTGGTCAGTTTTGGACCATCTAAGAGTGATGGACAGACCCTCCTTGACACTTATGTCCGCCACCCCTAAAGCGTCCCCAGACTTATCTGCCTTGGAGCGTGCTACCAGCTTGCTGCACCGGAAAGCACCGAAAAAGGCTAGGCTGAAAGCCGCAGAGAAGAGGGAAGCCTCGAAATGCGAGTGCACCACAGACTGCAGGACCGCCAACATGGCCTGCAGAGTGGGGAACTCAATAGGGGACCTGTTGTCGGGGATCCTAGGTTCATCCCGAGCCCACCCCTTCAATGCAGCCTTAATTGCAAAAGACTTGGTCGGGTCACCTGCCCCTCTCAACCTCGCATCATGGCTAATCGCAGCCAGGTGTCCGCAAGCCCAGGAGAGGGATTTACCCCGTTTCTTGGCCCAGGCAACAAAAGCCTGTACTCTGCCCTCCAGCGGCAGGGCTGTCAGACCCAACTCGACAATTGCTTTGTGGAAGTTGGCTAGGTGACTACCATAGCGCCTCCTCGTACCTGGGGCTTGTGACCTCTCCCCTAACTCTCTCAGCTCCTGCTCCACTCCAAGATGCGCCAAAGTCCTGGTGCGAAGGGGGTCATCTCTGTTCTCGCCAGTGGGCACACCGCCCGGAAACGGTCCCACTGAAAACGAGAAAGAGTGTCAGCCGCGACATTAGTGACCCCCGCAATGTGCCTAGCCGTAAATTCCAAATTGCAGCGCAGGCTCCTACTGGCCAACTCCCTCAGTAGGCAAAGAACCAACGGGCAACTAGCTGTTTGACCGTTGATGGCTTGAACAACAGCCATATTGTCCGACCAGAAAAGGACCTTCCTGTTAGACAAAGGACCCGGCCAAAGATGCAGCGATACCACAATGGGGAAGAGCTCCAGGACAGTTAAGTTGGAAGTGATCCCACGCTTACGCCAGGCATTGGGCCACTCCTGCGCGCACCACAAATCACCCAGGATTGCCCCGAAACCCTCCCTGCCAGAGGCATCGGTGAACATGCTGATTTCAGGGCTGTCCCCCCAGGGGGACCTCCAGATGACAGTCCCGTTGAAATCTGACAAAAATTCAGCCCACATTAGCAGGTCCTTCTTCAAGCCCGCGGACAGCTTTACAAAATGATGACGCTTGAAGACCTTAGCAGTAGCCCTGGCTAACCTCCTAGCAAACACTCGTCCCATTGGTATGACTCTAGCCGCAAAATTAAGTTTGCCCAGGGGACTCTGGATGACCCCCAGAGGTGCCTTGTCTTTTCCCAGCAAGTCCTGAATGTCCCGTTTCAGGTCCTGTACCTTCTCGGCGGGGAGTCTTGACACGCCCATTACCGTATCTAGCTCAATGCCAATGAAAGTAAGAACCTGTGCTGGACCCTCAGTCTTGCCGGGCGCCAAAGGCACGCCCAGGTGTCCAGCCAAGTCAATGAAAGCATTCAAACCCTCCCTGCATTCCTGAGTGCCCTCCCTACCGATGAAAAGGAAATCATCAAGGTAATGAGACACCGCCGTGACACCATACTTCATGGAGAGGGCCCATTGCATGAAAGTGGTAAATGCCTCAAAGAAGGCGCATGAAACGGCGCAACCCATGGGCATGCATTTGTCAAATAGTACTCCCCTCTCCACTTAAAGCCCAAAAGATTCTGGGTGCACGGGCAAAAGTCGGAACGCTGCCTCAATGTCTGCCTTCGCGAGCCAGGCCCCTTTCCCTGCTCTCCTAACCAGGTCAATTGCCATATCCAGGGAACAGTAGGAAACGGAGCAAGCCCCCTCTGCTAGCCAGGAGTTCCCGGAATTGCCCTCCGGGAAGGATAGGTTGTGAATTAGCCTGAAAGCCCCCGGCTCCTTTTTTGGGACCACACCCAGCGGGGACACTACAAAATCAGGGAGGGGAGGTGACGCGAACGGGCCCGCCACCCTCCCCAAGGACACTTCCTTGCAGATTTTCTTACCTCTTACCTACAACCTCAGGGAGGTCCCTCACTGACTTCTGGTTCTCGGCGTCCCTGCTGACCCTGAGACTCTGGTAAGGAATTCTAAAACCTTCAAGGAAACCTCCCGCCAGGACAGACCTGTCTTTCTCATTGGGGTAGGACCTTAGTAAGGGCAGGAGATTAGGGATGATGACAGGAGACGGGCCCTTGGAGTGGCCGGGAGAATCCTCAATGGAAACAGTACAAGCATTTAGATCCACATGGCCAAGCAGGGGGGATGGTGATAGGGTTGGAGCAGCAGGATGTGTGCAGGGGGTAAAAGCTTGGAGAAAGTTGTTACTTGTCTTTGCTGGTTGCGCTTGCGGAATCACGCTTGACGCATGCTGACCCAGGGTGTGGCCCACTGCACTTACTGCAAGAGTGCGCAAACCTGCACGCCCTACCCCAGGTACAATTACCTGCATTGAACAACCTACAAGTTGCTGAGAAACCTTTCCTGCTTGCCTGTCTATTGTAACCTCCACCGCCGCGCCCCCCACGAAAGGACTGCTTAAAATTACCTTTCTTCTCTGTGTACAGGCCCTTACCTGTTTCAGCTTTCTTTTCCTGTGTGCTCGCTTTGCCCACACCTTCTAATTTACCCTTACCCATATGCTGCATCCAGAGTCTCACCTCGACCTGATCCCAGTCCAATTCAGGGCAGACCGCCATTTTTTTACGAAATTCACAGTCGTACTTGTACCACCCCATGCCCACAGAAGACTCCGCTTCATCAGTTATAACACTTGCGTATTGAAAAAGCCCCTGCGCCTGCTCTGGGAAGCGCTCGGTGATAACTGCCGCTAGGATGGAGAAAGCTTGTCTCCAGTTCTTCATTGTTTTCTCAGGCCAAGACTGAAAACGGACTTTCTTTTCTTCATCCTTGGCACCCACTTTCCTGATGTCAAAACCTCCGGCACCCAGCATGAGGAAGGAGAAGATATCAACAAATTCCCTACGCCAAATGCATTCTTTTGCTGCCTGAGGCACCTGCCAAGCCAGGGAACATTTACCTGACAACAGAGGGGCCATGGTCATCTTAACCGCTGGCGCAGAGGAGACTGAAATGGGTGCGGGCGCAGGTGCAGCTGGGAGCGCGGGTAAGGCCGTGGGCACAGGGGAAGCCGCAAGCAACACTGGGGCAGGGGTCGGCGCAATAACAGAGCTAGGCAGGGAGTAGTATGCCGGCAACGCCATGTCGACAAGGGGACATTCAGGCGCTGCCCTGCTGTCCCCACCTTGAACCGGAAACCCGCCCCATACCCGAGCTACCAATGCGCCAACTGATGCCGTGGGCGGAGGAACCATGACTTGTGGCACCACCTCCAAGAGGCCTGCGGACGGCAAAGCCGGCGAGGGGGCGGCAAGCAAAGTCGCTCTGACCTCTGACATAAAGACAGAGAGGGAATCCGTGAGCTTACCCAAATCCTCCCTGGTGGTTTTGGGGGGAGGCTCCGCTGGGAAGTCTTTCACTGTCGGCTTCCGTACACGCTTGGACCTGGTGTGACCAGGCTCTTCCACAATGTCTTGTTCCGGGGCAGGACCGGCCCCGGGGGCTCTGGAGGGGGTTGGCCGTCAAAAGTTCACTAGCCCACGCAACCCCATTCGCCTTGATCAAGTCCAGCAGTGCCTTCATCTGTGCATCCTGCGAGGGTCCTATCCCTGAGTCGTCGACCTGTGACGTCTGCTTAAAAAGCGGAGGGGACCCCTGACTCTCCATGCCTATCTTTGGCTCTTCCCCTGTAAGAAAAAGTGACTGTGAGCCAAAGTTCCATATGTTAAAAGAATGTTGGAGGCAAGCAGAGCTGACTCTCTACACATGTGTACCTAGCCGAAATAAACGTGACACGATGCTCTCTAGGGAATGTATTAGGCTTTGAACGACATGGTCACTATGGAGCAACATGGGCAACTTTTGCTTGTCCTGCTCCCCCAAAGCGCACGGCCACCCAGAGACGACCTCACCTCCATACACTTACCTCACAAGAATTGGTCCTAGCGCCGGGTGTGCGGGGGGGGGGCTAGGTGCTGCCAGGAAAAAGGATAGCTCCCAGGCCCTAAGCCGATCGACGAGGGTGAATTTCTGTATGAGAAAGAAAGAAAGTGTGAGACGGGACGGGACCTGTGGTGTTCCTCGAGCTGCATGACTTAAAAAAAAAACGCAGACTCGCCACAAACTGCCCTGTGAGGGGGGAGGGCGCTGAAGAGGCAAACGTTAAAAAGGCGTGGACTGCATGGACACAAGAGCGCCCGATGGGCTTGCGCGAGACCGTGTCCCCACAATGAGTGTAACACGTCCCCCAAACGAGACACACATCGGATGACAACAACTGAAACAGGCGCCACCCAAGCGTACAGACCAGCGCACTCGCATCAACCCTTGAGGCGCGCCCATCCACCCTCAGAGCATATACATACCTCCGATACTTGCTGATGCTGCGAGAAGGGTGTGCGCCCACCGGAAGAAGCGCGCAAGGGGGAGGCCTGAAACGTGCAAGAAAACGCTGTATTAGGTAGAAGCTCAAACATGTCACCCAACGTCCTTGCTGGAACAGCGACATAAGCGTCCCAATATTGGTCAACCACCTCCTGAGGTTGTGCCAACGTGGCACAAGCATTGGATCGCACGGGTGCGCCCCGTACTAGCAGCTGTAAACATGGTGCGTGAGCAGGAAACCCCAATCTGCATGTTCCAATGCTCCAGCTCGGCTCCGTGTGAAACAGCTGGAGGCCCGCCGAGCAGCGCACCAATTATAACAGGATCTAGGAACAGTGGCGAGGCACGGAATAAGCTTTTTATGGCCCCCTACGCGGTTACGGTCCGCCACCTAGTAAATTAAATTCAGCCTACACCACTTCAGCTGAAATAAACAAAACCTTTGTTCGAGCCTGCACGGTGTAAACATTAGAAATAATGCCCCGAAATAACAGTATAAACAGTCGGAACCTTATACACATGCTAGGCTGACTCACCCAATTGAAGGTATAAGCAACACGAGGGCGGCAGTACTACAGCGTAGCAGATGAGCATCGACACTTCTAAACATTTGCCTGCATTATTTACACACGAAAACACAGCATAAACAGTAGAACCTTATCAAGTGCTAGGCTGACTCACCCAATTGAAGATATACAACACGAGGGGAGGCAACGCGACAGCGTAGCATAATGAGCATCGACACTTCTAAACATTTGCCTGCATTATTTACACACGAAAACACAGCATGAACAGTCGAACCTTATACAAGTGCTCGATTGACTCACCCAATTGAAGGTATAAACAACACGAGGGGAGGCAATGCGACAGCGTAGCAGCATGAGCATCGACAATTATAAACATTTGCCCGCATTATTTCACACATTGTGCACGGGGATACACCGCCGCATGCAGGATATCCTGTCTAAATGCGAAGATATGGACTTCCATAATAAAGGCCTTAAATCACCACGGCCCTAGGTAGGGCCCGCCAGGCCAGGAAGAAGTTATATCGGCATACCAAAGAATTGAAATGCATGAGAACACAACAGTAATACATGATTGTAGACGTGCAACCTGGGAGAGTCACCCGGCAAGCATACCCATCCGCCTCCGCATCACCCCTGGGAATCCCCCGAGGGGGGCACAAGGAGCAATGCGACAATACCTGCCGGTGCTATCCTGTCCTGAGCAGACGGGGGGGCAGAATACAGGCGTCTGCACTCAGGTCCCCGGCCTTGCCACCGGAGATGATCAACCGTCTCAGATACTAGGCCCAGAGAACGCCCCACACGCCTGGCTCTCGGGCGGAGAACCAGCCAAGAAACACGTGGGTGCCGCACCGTGGGTGGGGGGAGCGAGTGGGTGGGCCAGGGCATGAGATCATGGCGAGTTGCCACCCCCCCGCAAAGGCAGTGAATGCCGAGAGAACACGCTGCCACACACACGTGGCCCCATGCAGCATGGACATCCTGGCGAACTGGGGCGAGCAAAGCTGCCAGGATGAAAGCTGCTCTGAGCCGCCCGGACCCCGGCGATGTAATGCGGTGACAGGAGGCCCGATAACCCCCACCTCCCCAGCAGCCCGCCACTACGCGGGCCGCCCGGCCTTACTCGTCTCTCTGAGGAGAGGGGGTAAGCGAAGGGGGTGGGGAGGCACAGCCCGTAGGCCTCAGTCAGCAGCCAGGGAAAAATGCAGACAAGGAAGCCCGTAACCCCCACCTCCACAGCGGCCCGACGCTAAGCGGGTCGCCTAGCCATCGCTCTGAAACCTCCCAAGGGAGGGAGTAGGCGGAGGAGGGGTAACGCCCGTAGGCCTCAGCCCGTATGCCACTCACAGCAAAGAGTGTCCCGAAGATGCAAGCGCGACGTCCGGGGCGACAAAGAGGCCTGCGCAATGGCGACGGGGAGAGATATACCCCCTAGCCTCGCCTAGCCGCCCCGGACGTGCGTCAGAGACCCGCCTACTTCCACCGGGCAACGCCTGCCCAGGGGAGGAGTGGCTGGGCACAGCCAAGGGGTGCGGGGGCAGCCCTCTGTGACTAAGGGCCCACCCTCCTTATGGCCACCGGGTGGCCTCGGGCAGGCGCATTCCTGGAGCCGTTTCCGTGGTGAGTCAAGCCCCCACCATCTCCCCGTTCCTGAGCAGCCCCTCGGGGCGGTTAGCCCGGCCATTGCCGATGCGTTTGTCCGCCTTGATGTGGGGGGGTTACAGCTCCAGGGGGTCATAGGCCAGAGCCCGCGGCGAGGAAGCTCATCATTGAGCTAACGTTCAGACTGCACCTGTAACTCGAACACCTATGGGCAGGCCTGAGACTAGAGCCGGGAATTGTCCCAGCAGGGCATCTCCTGAAAAGGAGAACGTACTCCCAGGGACACGGGGCCCGAAGGGGGCGGCAGGAGATGCGGGACCATCTATGTGGTGCTCGCTGATGCTCAACCCCCTCCGGGCATTGGAAGTGGTTCGCGGCTTGCACCCCTCTGAGTGCAATGGCTGAGGTTAGGGAGAGGCGCATCATAACCCAATTCGGACTCCTGTCCTCCCCCTCTTGCCTGTTCCATGCCACTATGCTACCGCGCGGTCAGGGCAGGACCCAACTTGGTTTGGCCAGGGGGCAGGAGAGACAGTGAGTTGGGGGAAGGGCAGAGAGCCACGGGATGCCCACCTCCTATGCTACACCATGCTAGTTGTTGAGACCGGGCCACCGGCCAGCGTGGGCATGTTGTTGGAGGGGTGGAACAGCGAGCAATAGGGGCTCCCTCCTGATTCCGTCTGAGTTCCCCCCTGCAGAAGTACTCTGTGGCTGTGCCTGCCCGGCCTGGAACCAGTTCCTCAGTCTGCGCGAGCAAGTTGACGGGAGGCGCTTAAGCTCGGCTCCGTCTCTTCCGAGACCCCAGTGCCAGCCGCTCTCAGTTACTGCCTGGCACGCTACTGTGCACCCCCTGGTCTTGTGACTCCGGGGGGGGGGGTCGGTCTCAGGCGGTGAGTGTGTGTGGAGGCAGGTTCCTTTCCCTGCGCCCTTGGCTCCGGTTACCGGCGGGGGACCCCGGTTTTCCCGGGTGGAATGGTGGGGGGTGCCCCGCCCCCAGGGTGGTCTGGGGCCCACGCTCTCTCAGCGGAGCAATTTAGGATACATTTGGGTTTTCCCTGTCCCGGCGGGTACCAGATATATCAAATCCCTCCCCCGTGTACCCAGTCCATAATAATGACCCCGGAGTACGCACGTTGGGCTCTCTAGCCTGCCCGCGATGCCAGGTTCCCGGGCTACCGTGGGGATTGGCTGCTGGAACACTGCTCCGACTATAGACCGGGTAGGTCCCCCCCTACCCATCCATGTGCGTACCCGCCCTCTGGGGCAGGCGGGGAGCATCGCCTGAAGCCTACTCGGGTTCCCCTGCTTCAAATGTCGCCTGCAGTCTGTAGTGTTGCGTTCTAGTCTCCGACGCACCGGCGTGATGACGCGGTGCGCCGGAGCAGGAGCGCAGCACTAGAGCATGCGCAATGTGCGAGGAAAAAGCGCGGGTAGGAGAGAGAGACGGAGAAGCGACCGGAGCTAGCTGTAGACGCTCGGTGCTCTGTTTGTTTAGCGTACTTGATCTTGTTGAATAAAAATAATTGACCACAACCACCTGCGAAGAGTCTTCTGTGGGGGAACTAAGATAGAACATTACACAGTCTCGCAAACTCCCTTTGCGCCTTCCCATCACACCGTCTGTCCCTTCTGGTCATGGACGGCATACAGCAACGAGGGGAGGGGGCCAGGGGTAAAGGGAGGCCACGTTACCCGATAGCATGCGCAAGCATGGCCCCGACCTTGCAGTGCACAGCGCGTGTTGGGGCCAGTTATGCTCCATAGCGAGAGGCAGGGCTCTATGCTAATCGGTGTGCATTTTTAAGGGGTTACCCCCCTAGCCTCGGGTCGGGAGCGCGCCCTCCCATGTCACGCTGGAGGCCGGGTGCCATCACCCTAGACTGAGGTGTTGAGGAATACGGGCACAGTAACAGGTCTTAAGCAGGGACATGTTCGTTTGACATTTAATTAACTCAATTTAATGCCCCTGGCTGAGCAAGAGATCACGTCATCACGTCACCTAGTACAGGTTCCTGGAGTCATCAAATATTGTAATTTTCTTTTGGGTAGTAAACAACAGCCTTTTGCTACCTATTTGAGCAGTAGCAGCGTGGCTCTTAATAGGATCAGAGGCGAGCTTGTGGAATTTTAGTTTGTGTACTAAACATTATCTACGCCATCTTGCAGACTCACGTATGAGCATACACGACAGCCATTTTAGGTACCATGGTCTCCCTGTTCACGATCGCCCCGTCAGCACACTTCCCTGACCTTGCAAGCCTTCCCCGCGCACCCTGGCTGCCCCGCACTCACATGCACAAGTCATGAACCCTCCCCTCCCATGACTCTGTCTCAGGGAAATCGCACCCCGCGCCTGACCAACACCTCCTTTCCGTCCATGAATACGCCTCCTTTGATGACCCCTTCCTCTGAGCCTGAACGTCAGCACGGACCGCTGGTCATCCTTTAGCCCGAGGTTATAGTTTATTGTCCACTACTAAATGCACTCGCCTCTCCTGAAAGGAGCCACTATTGATCACGACCCTCCACCCCAGAAGATTCGATCAGGCGCACACATTCCAAAGGAATCGGCAGAACACTCAGCTGCGTGATAGCCCCCTCCCAATCATATGAGGGGAAAGAGTCTCTACTGTTGTCATGTGTTGGAATGGGCCGGAACTGGGGGGGGGGGCGTTACCAGTGATGTCATTCTCATGCTCTACAATGTCCCTGTTGTAATAAAGGACGTTCACATGTCTAAAACCAGTGTATAAAAGACCAGGTCTCAGAGAGGCTGGGAGAGCACCTTGAGACGATACCTTGTTGTCCGATCTGACGTGTTCTACTCCGTCGGAATAAAACTTGTTTCCTGTCTTCCAGTCTCCAGCGCCTGCCTCTTTATTGAATAACTTCGTATGGTATTAGAGGCGTTTTACGCCGGGCAAATCTAACTTGGGAAACAACTACTGAAATCGCCTGACCATTGTAAATTGATCTTTAACAATTGGCGTCCCAAACGCGGGGCCCATCAGCGACACGTGGATCCAGTGGGAGAGGTCCCGACGACAGAGTGAACGACTGCAACGATCGGAAGAGCTCCTGTCCGATAGACCCTCGTCTGACAGCCGATCATCTGAACTTCACTGATTCCGAGCAGACCTCTCCCGAGTGATCTACGGTCCTGACTGGGAACCACCAGGAGTGCCGCGATAGCAACAGAGAGTAGAGGACGATCGGGCGCTGGAAGCGGAAGACGAGAAACTGTCCATGCGGTCCGGGTAAGGTCGTGATACACGACAAATTGCGAAATTGATTGATTGATTGATTGTTTGAAAATACTAGTATTTCCTATTGATTGCTTCTGGGAGATTCTCTATTTGCAAACAAACACAGAATCGCCATACTCTGTTTAGTCTTTGCAGATAGTGAAGGGTAGGCAACGCAAAACTTTAACATGTCGTGCCTATTTTTTTCTCCCCATTGATTGATTGATTGAATCGAGCATTGAATTGTTCGAAGTTGGTTCTCTTAGGAATCTTCTCTGCCTGCAAACGGGAAGAATAGGAATATTCTCTCTCCCTTTGCAGAGAGTGAAGGGTAGGTAACGCAAAACTTTAACACGTCGTACCTATTTCGTTCCTCATTGATTGATTGTTTGTCCAAACATTGACTGTTTGGAATTGGTTCTTTCTGGAGGTATTCTCTGTTTGCAAATAGCGTAGAATAGACTATTCTGTCCAGTCTTTGCAAACAGTGAAAAGATAGGTAGTGCAGGCTTTTGCCCCCCATTGTAATCCGTCATGCCTATCTTCTCCCCATTGGCTCATAGTTGGGTCAACCCGGACCGCTTATTAGAGACGAACCATCCAGCTCCACTGGAGGGCACCCCTAATAAGGACATGTTTACTAAGCAAGGACTAGTCGCTATAGCTTATAGTAAGTTATGGCATAAATATACAAAAAAGGATCCTGAAAACCAGTGGCCACTGATAGGTTCTTTTGATGAAAATAAAATAAAAACACTAGAAGCAGCTGTAAAAATAAATAAGGTAACGCCCACTATGCTCGTTAGTATCGGCATGTGGCGCAAAGAAGCAGACCATCGCAGGAAAAGAGAGGAAGCAAAAACAGTGAAAGAATTGCGAAAAGCAGCCCATCTGGCCGCAAAAGAACTAGATGAAGAAATAAGAAGAAGGGAGGAAGTTAAACAAACGCAAGAATCAGGACTGACAGGTCAATGCCCTGTCAGGACCACCCCTACGCTCTACCCGGAGGTGCCCTCTAAACAACGGGCAAATGACGAGTTACTGCTCGGTCCTCCAATGATCTACATGCCTCCTCCTTATGCTCCCTGCCAGCCTCTAGCACAACACTCACCAGTCCAGAGTGCAGTCGAGGGTAACCCTAGCGCTAGTGCCCCGACTCTTACGGCCTTCGCACCAGCCACATTGGTAACAACACCAGATGAACTTGAGACTGGCAAACAGTTAACAGCCAGACCAAATAGGTTGAGCAAAGATGAGCGGGATGGAATCGACCAGATAGCAAAAACCCTGGTAGAACGGAAGGAGAGTGAAGAATATACGATGAATATGCACAACTCACATGCCGGTAGTCACAGACGGCATTTTATTTTACGGTTCAGCTACCACACTCTGAACGCATATGAGGATAGGTACCAGACTAAAGGTCCTGCTAAATTGACGGCTCTATATAGAAAGGTTGATGTCGGAGATGGGGCTGAAAGCGATATGACAGACCTCTTCATGCAAACGCTTGAGGTCTTCCGCCACCTCGCGGAACAGAAACCAGAAGTCAAGCTCACAGTCCATGAGACGATTGAGCCCTCATTAGGAGCAGCCAACACTATGATGCCTATCAGAGAAGCCGCTCCCTATTGGGTTCCCCCAAGAGGTCAGGGAACAAACGATGATATCAACCATGTAGATGCCAAATGGAGGGTTGTGTACAACTGGGTTTACCAACCATGGGATCGGCAAGATAGTCTAACTTTTAGACAAACCCTGCCCGATTTACGAAAGAACCCTACAGCATTCTATACCGAATTAGGCACAGCCTTGGGCTCAACCATAATGACTCTAGCGGACATGGATTTGTTTTTCGGGTTGTGTCTGCCGGCTGATGTGTGGAAGCAAATCCGGAGAGCCGACCACACAGATCTGTTCGGACACACCTGGACAAAACTCGATGAACTAGATAGGCAGCGAGAGCCCGGAAAGAAACCTGTAAAAGACATATTGGAACTCCCCGACAAAATAGTGCAGAAGCTAAAAACATTGATCCCAGAAAAGAAGGTAGACTGGTCGATAGTCACGGCCTGCCGCCAGAAACCTCAGGAGGACGTATCAGAGTACTTCTCACGATTTGAAACAGTGTTCTCCGACTACAGTGGCCAAGACATGACCACCGCAACCGGACAACACCTATTCGTGCAGAACTACGTAAAGGGGCTATCGCAAGAGGTCTCCCAAAAGTTACAGACTAGCGAAAGTAGTTGGGAAGCCTCTAAACCTGCAGCTATCCTTCAGATGGCTCAGTATTACGAACACCAAAAGAATGAGAACGAAAGGGCAACTGAGAAAAAGAAAAAGGACCTAAAGGAACGAGTAATGATTGCACAACTACAGGGAGTGACCACAGGGCGGGAACGGTATAGGGGAAACTACCAGTCAAATGCCCCTAGGAATTCGGCCCCTAGAGACCGCAACCCCACCCCTGGCGCTCCACGAACCGACCTTGATGAAAACCAGTGTGCATTTTGTAAAGAATTTGGACATTGGAAGTCTCAATGTCTAGCCCTTCGGGAACTGATTAAAAATAAAGAGACAAAGAACATGACAAATGGCCCCAAAACTGGAGGGCAGGGACAAGGACAGACCCACGACACCACCAATGACCGATCTGGTAGATCTAACACATTTGACCGCCCCCGACAGAATCAGTGCCAACAGTCCGATGGCTACAAAGATCACGACTCTGCATAGGACTGCCAGGGGCAAGGGAGGGATCCAGTCGAGCTCTGTGTAGACCAGCAAGGTCCTTATGTCACTGCTAAGGTCCTGGGTACAAAGTCTCCATTTTTGGTAGACACCGGAGCGACACGTAGTGTATTATCAAAACGACTGATTCCAAGGGCACCCTTGTCTGGCTCACACATTACCTCGATAGGTTTCGATGGGACGCCCTCCACTAACCCCCTGTCTGTACCTATCTCCTTTGACCTAGGAAACAATCCCACTGACACGACGTTTCTGCTCTCCTCCAACTCCCCTGACGCCATTATGGGTATTGACTTACTGAAACATTTCCGAGCTACTATTAGGTGTTCCCCAGATGGAGTCCGAGTCATTCTGTACGATAACCCGAGCATGTCCAGACCCTACCCCGTACGGCATATGTGCTCCGTAACAGATGCCGACCTATCCTTGCTCGATACACTACCCCCATACCTGTGGGCCAGAAACGACTCGGATGTAGGACGAATGATGATCGATCCTGTACACATAACTGTTCGACCAGATGCGATACTCCCGAAACTCCCACAGTACCGAATATCGCCCGAAGGCGAGAAGGCATTGGTAGCGATTATTCAGTCCTTGGTAGATGCAGGAGTGGTAGAGGAAGTGGTTAGCAATGTCTGCAATAGTCCTATCCTACCCATTGTTAAGAAGCAAGGTGAGGGGGATGAGAAAGCGTACCGCTTCATCATCGACCTGCGAGAAGTCAACAAAGTGGTGGTGCCACAGTACCCCGTAGTCTCAGACATCGCCACCATCCTGACTCTCATCCCGTCCACTGCCACCACCTTCACCGTTATTGATCTCAAGAATGCATTTTTCTCTATCCCCATCCATCCAGACAGCTGTTATCTCTTCGGCTTCACTTTAAAAAAAACGTTCATACCGATTTTGTAGAGCTCCCCAGGGCTACACTGAAAGTCCCAGCATTTACAGCCAGGCCCTAAAAAGGCAGCTGGACACCGTCCAGCTACCAGATGGAGTGGTGTTGATCCAATATGTCGATGATATCCTTCTGGCGGCTGACACCACTCCACTTGCAATCACAGCCACTATCCAACTCTTGCACTTTCTCGCGGAGAATGGCCACAAAGTCTCCAAAAAGAAACTACAGTTCTGTCAGCCCCAAGTAACATACCTAGGTCATCTCCTGTCCAAAGAAGGGAGAAAACTTACACCCGACCGAATCCAAACCATCCTAGACACCCCTATTCCGAAAACACAGAAGCAAGTCCGTTCATTAGTAGGCCTCACTTCTTTCTGCCGACAATGGCTACCAAATTTCAGTCTCATTATAAAACCCCTACTTTCCCTGTTGGCCAAAGATGTTCCGTTTCCACTCCCGTGGACTCCCGCATGCCAAGCATCCTTTAAGGAGTTGCGAGATGCCCTCTGCTCGGCACCCGTTCTAGGAACACCAGATTACTCCAAGCCCTTCTCCCTCTACACTCACGAAAGGGAGGGATGCGCATTGTCTGTTCTAACCCAGCCCATTGGCGCCAAGCAGCGCCCTTGTGCCTACTTCTCTGCCACTCTTGATCCAGTCGCCAGAGCTCTACCAGCCTGCCTTCGAGCAGTAGCCGCTGCTGCTGTCTCTATCCGACAGAGTGAGGGAATAGTACTCTCAAACTCTCTCACAGTATTAGTACCCCATGCAGTTGACACACTTTTGAACCAGACAAAGACTCAGCACCTGACTAGTGCACGACTGACAGGATACGAATTGACCTTACTTGCGCCCCACATCACCCTGAAGAGATGCACGACATTGAATCCTGCTACACTGTTACCCTTGCCCGAAAATGACCCCCATGTGCCCCCTATACACGACTGTGTGACCCTCACGGACGAGCAGACTAGGAGTAGAATTGACCTCCGAGACACTGCTTTCACAGATCCTGACGGAGAGCTATGGGTAGACGGCTCTTGCATCAAACTCCCAGACGGCACCACTTCTGCTGCCTATGCGGTAACGACTGCTCGAACAATAGTTGAAACGGCTTGTATCACACAACGATCCGCAAAGGCAGCAGAACTAATTGCCCTCACACGAGCATGTATCATAGCAGAAGGAACCACGGCAAACATTTACACGGACAGCCAGTACGCCTTCGGGGTAGTTCATCATTTTGGGCTCCTGTGGAGGGAAAGGGGATTCCTGACGTCCCATGGTACACCCATCCTTCACGGAGATCTAGTGTCCGCCCTGATTGAAGCAGTTCTTCTCCCCACACGATTAGCAGTGATCAAATGTCAGGCACACAAGAAGGTGACAGATTTAGTTGGACAGGGAAACGCACTAGCCGACATCACTGCCCGAACCACAGCTGAGAATAGGGCGACGACACGCATGTATATGACCAGGTCACAAGCAGAAAAATGGACCGACGCTAGGGAAACGATCAGGGACATCCAATCGGCCAGCACACCACACGAACTGACTGAGTGGGCTCGGGTGGGTCTAAGGGACGATGAAGGCTGCTGGCGGACAAAGGACACGAACAAATGGTTGCTGCCTGATGCATACCTGATCCCCATACTAACCATGGCACACTCCCCTGCACACATAGGTTCTGCCCCCATGATCGAACTCATTTCCAAAGTCTGGCACAACGGCAAGATCCCCGACTCAGCCAAACGCCTGGTCCAACAGTGTCTTATCGGCTTACAACACAACCCCGGGAAAGGAACTGTAGTACCCCGGGGAGGGTTTGGGATCCCCGATAACCCCTTTGAGGTCCTCCAGATGGATTACATCCAGCTAGAGAGATGCCAAGGCTTGAAGTACGTATTAGTCATTGTATGTGCCTTCAGCAAATGGGTGGAAGCCTATCCGACCCGTGATAACACTGCCATGACTACTGCCAAAGTACTACTGAAGGAGTTTTTCCCTCGCTACGGCCTTTGTCGAATTTTATGGAGCGACAATGGCCCCCACTTCGTAGCTGAAGTTATCCAACTTATCCTGAAGGGGTTGGGGGTCAAACAAAGGTTCCATGCGGTCTTCCACCCCCAATCCGCTGGCCTGGTTGAACGACATAACGCTACACTGAAACTGAAACTGTCAAAAATAGTGGCCACCACAGGACTTAAGTGGCCAGATGCCCTTCCACTGGCATTACTATCGATGCGCTCCACCCCCACTAAGCATCACTTGACCCCCTACGAAGTTGTGTTTGGGTGGCCTATGAACCTCTGGACTGCCCCCAAACCAACCTCCATTCATGACGTCCCCGACGTCCTGCTGTCAGATTATTTATACAAGTTAACTAAGACATTGTCTGTCATTCATCAACAGGTGCAGCAGGCCATCCCCGATACTTCCAGGGGTCCCGGTCACAATATCCAACCGGGAGACTACATCCTGATCCGGAACTTTCAACGAGCGAAGAGTCTGGAACCCTGGTGGACGGGCCCCTGGCAAGTACTGATCACCACTCGGACGGCTCTTCGAGTGGAGGGGAAAAAGAATTGGCTACATGCGCACCACTGCAAGAAGATTTCCTCAACCCTGGCCACGACAGACAACGTCAGCACCCAAGAAGAGCTCCTGAACAAAGACCGACCATCACTGAACTGTTATCCTGATACTGAGGCACTTGAACTTGCAAAGCACTCTGATCCCACTGTGCCATCTCGAGAAGGGTATTTCCTGCGTCGAAAGGAGGGAGCTTCGGCTAAGTAGGCCACTGACTAAGTTAAAAATCTCAGAACGGTGACCCAAAGCAACCAAGGGTTACCCGGAGAGAAGCTAAACGAAGTCTGTGGTTCTGCCCACTACCGAGCACCTTGAAGATGAAGATGATGGAAGCGCCAGATAAGAAGATGATGGAAGCGCCAGATAAGAAGACGTCGAAAGCAATAGGAAATACCCACTACAGGAATCCAAAAACTGACAATTTGCACAAATCAAAGACAATCGCTTTCTTCATTGTCTTCCTGTTCTGCCTCCTCCTCATGACTTCCTTCTGGATCCTGGAGGAAAGCACACCCGCTCACCAAATGTTGCCAACCACTGTCCAGCCGACCACCGTGAAAGAGCACCACCTGATCACCCTTTCACCTCAGCTTCGAGAAAGGCGTAGGGAATTCTGGAACAATTCCTTTGTACAACTGTTGCACCAGCACAACCTTGCTGCAAATGCCACAAACTGCTGGATCTGTGGGTTGCTCCCACATGCTACCGGACACTCCATCCCCTTTATTCCTTCACCTTTCTCAGTTCACGGCTCTTGCCTCGCCTGGTTGATCCTCATGCAAGAAAGCCACAAGGACAACTCCGCTTCTGGTCAGACAGTATCACACTTCTACTACGGGTTCTGGCCGAACAAAACCGGAAAGCCCTTTTGTCCCGCAATTTCAGGTTCAACCTTCCTTACAAACATCCCAGCCAAAGAAAGAGTCGAAATGCAAGTGCTCCACAATCCAGCCAGATCCACCTTCTCCCACCTGCGGAAACAAACGGCTGCCACCCTGACTGCGGCCCTGTCTGTCATCAATGTCACAGGACTCGTATGCCTCGAAGGACAAGGAACGCAGCTGGTGGGTCACAGTTCTTGTTGCATCACCAAAACATTGGTCTCGGCTGACCCCCCCTCCTTTGTTGCTTCCCCGAATATGTACTTTGTTTGTGGCACCAAAGCTTACACGTGGCTCCCAAAAGGCTGGAAGGGTACGTGCTACATTGCTTTCATTCTTCCTCCTACGTATGTGGCTCCAGCCACCCACCACCGGCAAAAGCGCGCTGAAGATGTTGAACAAGCCGACTCCACCGGAGCACAGTTCCTGGATGCAGCAAAGGGCCTTGTTCCTCTGTGGGGACCAATGGCCAATAGCCGCGCAATCCGACACCTGACTCAGGCATTGGAAACAACCATTAACATCACCGCTGGCGTCCTCGCCAACAACACGGCTGAGCTTCAGGCAGTCCGCCTGGTGGCTCTTCAAAACCGTCTTGTTCTAGATGTGGTCCTGGCCGACCGTGGAGGTGCATGCCGTATCATCGGCTCCAGCTGTTGCACCTACGTGCCAGATAACTCACCTTCAGTCTATAAAGCAATCTAACATCTCCACAGACTGTCCTCGGAGGTTCACCAGGAACAGGAAGGATGGTCGCTTGGAGGCTGGTTCTGGGACACTTTGAAGAACTGGGGATGGAGATTGCTCACATTTCTATTGATACCGATCATGATACTGTGTGGGTGTTGTTTAGGTATTCAATGTTTACCATCTTTATGTGCACTCATTTCCACCTGTATGTGCCCGAAGACTTTGAACTTTAAACCTGAGCACATGAGTCCCCTATACGAGGTAGAGGTGCGTGGTCTCATGGGGATTGAACCGAACTGACAAGCTGGCGAGACATGTTAAAGGGAGGACTGTGGAATTTTAGTTTGTGTACTAAACATTATCTACGCCATCTTGCAGACTCACGTATGAGCATACACGACAGCCATTTTAGGTACCATGGTCTCCCTGTTCACGATCGCCCCGTCAGCACACTTTCCTGACCTTGCAAGCCTTCCCCGCGCACCCTGGCATGCACAAGTCATGAACCCTCCCCTCCCATGACTCTGTCTCAGGGAAATCGCACCCCGCGCCTGACCAACACCTCCTTTCCGTCCATGAATACCCCTCCTTTGATGACCCCTTCCTCTGAGCCTGAACGTCAGCACGGACCGCTGGTCATCCTTTAGCCCGAGGTTATAGTTTATTGTCCACTACTGTATGCACTCGCCTCTCCTGAAAGGAGCCACTATTGATCACGACCCTCCACCCCAGAAGATTCGATCAGGCGCACACATTCCAAAGGAATCGGCAGAACACTCAGCTGCGTGATAGCCCCCTCCCAATCATATGAGGGGAAAGAGTCTCTACTGTTGTCATGTGTTGGAATGGGCCGGAACTGGGGGGGGGGGGCATTACCAGTGATGTCGTTCTCATGCTCTACAATGTCCCTGTTGTAATAAAGGACGTTCACATGTCTAAAACCAGTGTATAAAAGACCAGGTCTCAGAGAGGCTGGGAGAGCACCTCGAGACGATACCTTGTTGACCGATCTGACGTGTTCTACTCCGTCGGAATAAAACTTGTTTCCTGTCTTCCAGTCTCCAGCGCCTGCCTCTTTATTGAATAACTTCGTATGGTATTAGAGGCGTTTTACGCCGGGCAAATCTAACTTGGGAAACAACTACTGAAATCGCCTGACCATTGTAAATTGATCTTTAACAAGCTGACCTGGGGTTGTTTGTATCACATGTCGGATAATAGTTAGAGGGGTCTGGCGACGGTTGAGTGATATTCCGGCAGGCGCTCAGGTTGAGGTGCAACTCCGCGAGTTCTGCCTTCCCCCCCACTGCTGCTTTACTTATGGGGCAGTGCAGGTGGGGTCACCAGGGTCCGTCCCCGGCCCCATTCGCTCTCAGGTGATCTGTTGCGGTGCCGAATGCGCTGCGGCCGCAATATGGAGCGGTGCCTGGGGCCCTCAGGGCTTAAAAGTGGTGGGGTGCCGAGTCTGCTTCATGGCCCTGGCAGTTGTTAGGTTTTCGGACCCAGCAATTGTCCAGTGTGCTGTACACTCTTAGGGGGAACGTGAGGTGTTTGGGCAGGTCAAAACTTCGACTCCTCGCAGATCCACAACTGTGACTGACACCTGGTAACATATGTTTACAAAATCACACGTGCAAGATGTAAGCGTTTTACTATGTTGTAGAGCTTTTGCTTCTCCCAGTAATTTAAAGGCAAATGCAGCATCGCAGCCTGCTAGTAACGGGTCAAGACAGGATGTAACGTGCCTCCTGTTATTTCTGATATATTAAAAAGTCCCGTTGTATGACAGGCACGGTGCAGAGGGATGTTCTACAGTGCGGCCAATGCTACCACAACCGGGCAACCCTTCCCTAGATCAAAACGAGACCGCACTTATGAGAAAGGGGAAAGTGTCAGATTATTTGCAGTAATATGAATGCGCTGCTGGTTTGCCATAATGCTTAAAGCACATCAATATCTCGGAGGGATTTCATTGTGGGTGCAAAGTAACATAATAAGTAGCAGTAAATATCCGGGGAACAATTTGTATGTTTTGGGCTCTTTGCCCTTGTACATGTGTGTCTTGTCCTGATAGCGTCCATGCATCTTAATGCTGCATGAGGGCACTCAGAGGAGTTGCCATAGCCTGTAGTCAAGAATTGACAGCTAGAACACTCATCTACTTGTAAGGCACAGGGGTAGCATTTCAGTGTCCCTTCAGCCTGTTGCACAAAGTTATGGCTCTTTTAAATCGTTTAGGTGTGCATAAGGAGCGAAAAGGGTTTTGACTGGAATGTCTGATTATTGAAACAGAACAGTGATTAATGGGGAATGGAATGTACGGCTCACTCGCCCCTCCCCTGTTTTGGGGCCCCCCTTTCTCCAGACATTCTCATAGCGCACCTTCTCTAATTTTTTCCCTATTTGGGACAACAGCGTCTGCATATGCACCTCTAAAAATTTGAGATTTTTGCTGTGGGCACACAGGGCCAGATGTAGGTAATTTTATTTTACCACCTCTTAAATACCGAATCATACCGATTCGGTATTTAAGAAGTGGTAACATATAAGTACCGAGATGTAGGTAAATACAGATGTGCATTTACCGAATCGGTAAAAATCGGTATTTACCGATTCGGTACATACCGACCGGTAATGCCCATTCATTCCTATGTAACCAACAAAGAACAAGTGCCTATACTGAAAATAGTTTCAGAGGGATTTGACAACCAGAAAAGAGGGTTCTTCAAAACTGGAGTGTGCTTGTAAATTGCTATTTTATTTTAACGTCTAGGTCAAAGAAAAAGGGGATTATATATGTCTTAATCATATACAATTGAACAGAAAATACAGTTTTTTACACACCAAGAGAAAAAATTATGGACACAAAACCAGTGAAAAAGTTAAAATCCAACAGACGTATCAAATTCATTCATATCACAATCAACCTTCATCATTCATACAACATACATCTACAAATACTCCACCTGGTTAAATACGAATAAGTAACCGAGCAGAGTATTAGGTCTGCTACAATATATACAATTATCTATACAATTTTTACAATGGTTATGCAGGTATAAATCAAATAAATCAACAAGATCAAATATGCAATCAAAAGCAATATATCCAATAATTTTTTGACCGGTAGTATGACAACCTTGTCACACTACGGGAAGGATCAAGAAAGAAAGCAGACACTGGATATACAGGGGCCTACGCGTTTCAAATCCCTATGGATTGGGAGGGATTTTCATCAGGGCCAGGTGGCTCTAAAAAGAAAAAGAAGAAGATTCTATAGTGTATATTTTTAAGAGTTAAAACAACAAGAAGCTGGAGAGCAGAACCACAAGGGGTTCCAAATGCTTACCACTAGCGGAGAAAATCCGAGGGAAAGGTGTATCACCTGTGTAACAACGAAACAATAAGGACTACATAAGTGAAGGGGAGTGTTTGTCAGGAGTTTTTTTGAATACATGATAAGAGACAAACCATTTACCTTAAGTGTGTGCGGCAGCCGAGTTGGTAGAGAGTCCAAGTTATAAACGATGCGGCGGGTAGACTTTGAATGGCCTGGGGGGAGACGATACACTATTGGTGTGGGTCGATGGCGCAAGGTTAAGCTTGTAAACTAGTACTGAACTCGGATTCTTACCGGGGGATCGTGGACGGTCGCGTCCAAACGCTCGATCGCGGGATATTCAGGTTCCGTCTTCGTTAATTTCCAGTCACTAACGGAAAAGGGAGAACAATATTAAGGGTTTCACGGGCCAGTATTCAAAGTGTGGAAGCATACGTCTTTGCAGTGCCCGCTGGACGAGGTGCTGCTTACCGGAAAAGAGCCAAAGGTCCGTTCGGAAGAATCGCCGGCGTCTCCAATAGCACTAGTCTCTCGCGCATGCGTGGAGTGATGTGTAGTGGCTGCGGCTCCTCTATATGTAGTGCTTAATGGCGCATGCGTGCAGTCAACAAAAGTAGTGGCTACAGTTTATACAGGTTTCCTCTCATAATTTGTATATCTCCGATATTTCATTGAGCCCTCTCACTGCTGTGTCGAATTTGACAATTAGATAGGCCTCTCTTTTTGAAAGTTTTTGATCCATATCTCCTCCTCGTGGATCTCTTTCGATACGAGAAATCACTGTCCATTTGATGTCACTCAGGGAATGATTGCAACGTTTCCAATGGTTTACCAATGGAGCATTTTCAGTTCCATTCTTTATCCTGGATTTGTGTTGAGTAATTCGAGTGCGGATTTCCTGATTGGTCTTACCGATGTAGAGTAAGCCGCACGGACAGACGATGCCATATACTACATATTTCGTTTTGCAATTGCTAAAGTTATCATGTTTCCATGAAATGCCCTGATGTTGGAATAATGATCCTTCGATGGTTAATTCACAACAGAGACACGTCCCACACTTATGGTGGCCTGTAATCGGAGGGAATCCCATCATCTGTCTTAAGGACGGTAGTGTGTTAGGTTTTATACCAGCTTTTACTACGTGGTTAGCCACGCTGTTTTCTTTCCTGAACGCGAACAGCGGAGGATTTTGCAGGCTGGCATCCAGATTTTTTACAAGGTGCCAATTTTGGTTGATGATCTTTTTAAGATTATTGGCATTGGGGCAGTAGGTGGTAACACAAACTTGTCTGTTTGAAACCGGTTTGTTTTTTCTTTCTAACAAACTATCCCTCGGGGTCCATCTAGCTCTTTTCATGGAGTTCCGGACCAGTTTTTTGGGGTAACCCCTGTCGCACAGTTTAGAGACAAGATTTTCAGCATGTAGTTTGTAGTCCTCGTTTGAGGTGCAATTTCTACGAATTCGTAGAAATTGCCCGTATGGCAAATTTTCTTTGAGACTCCGCGGGTGATTGCTGGAGAATAATAGGGCTTTGTTTCTGTCAGTGGGCTTCGTAAAAAGGGATGTGGCCAATGTTCCTGCCAGTGGAAAGACTTCAACATCCAGAAAAGCAATTTTTTTAGCTGAGTGAGCTATGCTGAATTGTATGTCCAGTGTTCTGGTATTGAGCCAATTGTGAAACGACATGAGGGCTTCTTCACCCCCAGTCCAAATCATGAAGACGTCATCAATAAAACGCCACCAAGTGGCGATGTGGTCTTTGAAAGGGTTATTATTGTGGATGTATTTATCCTCGTAAAGTGACATAAATAATACTGCCAGCTCCGGGGCGAAGCCCATAGGAATGACTGGGCATTACCGATTCGGTAATTACCGAATCGGTAAATACCGAATTTCACAAGGGTGCAGGGGGTGTCACTTTGACACCCTCTAGCACCCCCAAAACGGGTTCAGGTGCCATGTGGCAGGCATACCTGCCCTAAGGGCAGGTCTGCCTGTCATATGGCACAGGTGTGCATGCACACCTGAATCGGTATTTTACCATCAAATAGGATTTGATGGTAAAATACCAATTTTTTAATGCTTGTGGGACTCAGAAGAGTTCCACCTACATATCAATTTTCCCGATTCGGTAAAAATACCGACTCGATATTTTACAGAATCGGTAAATTTACCGATCGGTAAATTTACAGATTCTGTAAAATACAGGCCCCTACATCTCAAATTGCATTTACCGGTCGGTAACGGCCGAATTCGGCCGTTACCGACCGGTAAATGCCTACCTACATCTGGCCCACACTGCGGTAGCCTTTCCTTACTTTAGGAAACTGGGATCTAAGGCTTGGGTTCAGTCTTCCTTTGCTGTTGACCACAAGCACAATGTCGGGAAAGTACATTTCACACTTATTGCTGTGCTTAGAGGCGTGATTGGTGGTGCATCATTTATTGGAATGAGAGGATTTATTTGGGAATGGTTGAAATTCGCATAAATCAAACAAATTATGAAGTTGAGTACGGTGGTTAGGGCACACCAGGTAGCCGTCAATTATTATTCACACAGATCATTACATTTGTGTTACTATATGAAATATTGTGCCTTTTAGTTTTGTAGTTTGCATTTGTTACATTCACAACTGCGGGTTTCAGTGCAGATTATGGTTTAATCCTGCACATTACCACAGTAAGGCATTCTAATTCTGCTCACTGCCTGGAGCCTTGGGTTTCCCAGTCATGGTTGCCCCCCCTTATCAGCAGCACAGAGAATAAACCCATGGCTAGGCATAACCATTATCAGATTTCCTAATTTGCACAGGTGGTCCGTTAAAAGCTCTGGATGTATTTTGAGGCCCTCTGATATGATGAGGCAGACAAAGTGCCTGTCATCGACAAGTTCTGATGGATTAAGGAATGGCGAATGCTTGGTCTGATCACATTGGCAAGTGATTCATGAGTGGCTTAGCCTCGTATGCCACCGTGCAGGTGCGTTGCTAAATAGAGTGAGGCAATAGATAGGGTGAAAGCATTGCGATCAGATAGGGGTCCTTCGACATCATTATTACTCTTAAACCCAGTCAGGCCAGGGAATGGCGGCACGCCCTGTGTGCTGGGGGTGGTTTGTTGGTGGCAGCGTTGCGACGTTTTTCGCAAGCTTACACATGCTGTTTGCACAGAGTTTGGGGCAGGTTAGCATCCCCAGCATGTCTCCATGGGGATGATGTGTCTTCCGGGTCCTTATGAACAAGTAGAGCTTGTCAGGAGTGATTGTCAAAGGGATTGCACTTGAGCCGGGTAATGTTAGCATCCATCCACACCAAGCCGATTGTTTAAGGTCACCGTGGACCGCATTTACACAGCCCAGCAGCAGGCCCTAGTGGTTAGTATAACATCGGTTGCATTGCGACACAGTGCCTGCTATACAAGCCATGGGTGAGCTTGCTATTCATTGAAGGGAGACATTTAATGCATTGTTCAGCACCGAAAGGTGACAGTCCCACCATTTCAGAAGAGAAGCATTTTCAATATGTAACGCAGCAAAGCCAGAATTGTGGCTTCGAGTATCTTATACAAGTAACAAGCATTGTTAAGCCATTGGTACGGGCGTTTCGTAGGTGTAGTGTGGTCTTGTATTATTACCTGGAGGCAATGTCAGAAGCCTTAAAATACCAGCCAGCAGCACACTAAGCTTAGCACCAAACCAAAGCTTAGGCCTTTATGAGGAACTTCTGCTGGAGCAGCACGGGGGCGGAATTAGGAGAATACCTTTTACCGGTTAATGACCGCAAGGACTATCCTCCGATGCTGGCTCATGGGGCACAATATTTTTAGATAAATAGACCATAATGGGTCAACATTTTCTTTTTTGAGGGCCAACTCAAGCCCTGATGTTAAAAAGAATAGCCAATTTTTGCTACTCTATTTTAGGAAAGTAGGCATACCACAACTAGTGAGTTACCTGACTATAGTAGGGATTAATAGAGGTCCCGATGAGTAAAGCAGCAGGGGACTGCTTTCGAAACATGTCGACCAAGTAGGGTGCATCATATAGCCCTACCACAACCCCTTTTTAACATTTCCAGCAAGAGAAGCGAATAAATAATCTTTTCTACTAGCCAGGACATTTTAACTTTCTTACACTTCAATCCCACACCCCTTATCACTTACACATTTGTCACACCACAGATAGTCTGTCTTAAAAAATAAAAAGTGCCCCTGCGTAGTCCGTAGTTCGTAGCACGCCCCGCCCCGTAGAGGGACGGGAAGACCCCAATGATGAAGCATGACACTATGGGAATCATAGTGTCTGAGGGGTATTTTAAAAACACATAGTGCTTGTCTTTGTCATCTACAAAGACCAGCCACACACACCATATACACATTGTACTTTAAGTAAAAAAAATTGTAATTCACAACACCCATGGATAGAAGCCCATTGTTTGAGTATCTAGCTCAGGAGGTCGATTCTATCACTCCTACCTCTACCCTCCCTCCTTTGTTTATTGAAGAACTTCTGCTGGCACCATATAGAAACAGGTCCCGCTATACACTGGGGGGCATTCCTCTGCAACCAAGGGCAGGTTACAGGTTGCTTCAGGGAAGACATAGTCACCCACGCTTTAGCCAGGGCAGCAGGTGGGTGGTGTTGTTGTCACCTAAACAAGTGTGCAGTGGTGCACTAAAGTTTGGTAAACACTACGTTTGAGCCAGATGGCGACAGGGTATTATTGTCCATCTGGCATTCTCAATATTCAGGAAAGTGCAGGGATTTGCATAGTAGTTCACAGAACATGGGAAACACTTTCCCAAATCTGGCACCAGAACACAAGGTTAGTCAGGGCCAACCTGCCTGTTGGGTCCCTTGTGCTGGTGAAGACTCAAGACAGTTCCTGCACAGTCCCACCAATTTGGAATTTGGGCGTATAGAAGGCCAGGTAAGCAGCCACAGGTCCACAGAGCAGGATCCCTTAGCGTAGTATATGTCGGCTGCATCACACACACCAAGGAAGCAAGTATGTCCATCAAGTGTTGGGCAGGACTAGGGCGACTGGCTCCGGAATCTGGGTATCACGGTTCGATCCCCGGCACCGGCGGCAGATTAGCCCAGCACCATGTGACTCTGGGCAATAGCTTGCGTAATCTTCCCGACAGCCCCCAGCGCCTAGAGACCCTCACGGGTGATTGTGCGCTTTACAAATGTGGTTTATTATACTCGACATCAAGTAATAAGTTAGCCTTGCTAAACTTGCCAGGAAGACAATGCTAATCTGGAGTGATTGAGAGCTGCGGGTGGCCATTCCTTGCTTGAGATAGAATAAAGCTTTAGGTACCTGATAGTACACACATACTGGCCGGTAGGGGCATAGTTCAGGCACTAGGGGTCCTCAATTGGACGGACGTTCCGGATCCCCGCTAAGCACCATTGCTCTTCAAGCTCTATGCTTGAGGCTCCATAGGAACATTTTCAGCCGACACCTCAAACTACAGCAAAGACGGTTAGGGGGAGGCCTCCCCAACTCATCGCGTTTATCCCCTTGTTGTTCACAACAACCGCACATATGAGAGTTCCTATTACCTGTGCATAGTCATTTCTGATACCTAGTTTCATGTTAATTTAAAATTTGCGATAGGCACGAGCCGCACGCGTGAGATACCATCAATGCCAGCAACAGCCCACACTGCCAGCAAGCTGCCTGGGAAAGCTGGGTGCGGTCACCACAGATTGAACTGAACAGGCAACAGTATGGCAGGATAGGATGGATGTGGAAGAGAGTGCTCCCCCCCATTGCAGCATGACTATTGTACAGGAGGATGGAGGGTGATTCACGGGACACAAATGGGGTGTTGGCTATGCTAGACTGGGTGGGAAGTTTCACATCACCATCGTGAAGGGTGCCAGGGGGCAGGACCCAGTAAATAGATGAATCCATGGGTGCCTCTGGCCTTGCATTTGATATCTTTTCAGGGGGAAGAGAAGTGAGGCACCTAATCGCTTACAACGTAGCACATTAAGGTAGGCGGTGTTGTATGGTGATTCAGCAAATGGGTAACATATACTGTCTATCCAGCGACAGAGGGCCACGGGGGCTTGCGCGCTTCACTAAACACAGTGCTGCAGCCGGAAAAGTGCCAAGTGGCAACAACAAGTAAAGAGGTAAGATGTAGCTCTATGGCCTTACAGCTGTGGGGAGTCATCCTCAAGTTTGAGGTACACCAAGGTGGGAATTGGGTGCTTCTTAGGTCCTCATGGCCATTGTGGTTTATTGCGGCACACCAAGGAACTGTCCAAGGCCATCCTGTGCTGCCGTCCCAAGAAATGGGGATTACAAGGTGTCAAGCACGAAAGACTATGTAATAGGGCATGTGGCACGTTCTGCGTGCTATGAGAATTTACACCAGCAGGGCAGATTATATCCCACCCTTGGGGCTGCGCAGTGTGGACAGGTGAAGCCCCTCGACTCCCCTTCATGTATATGCTAGGGAGGGTGTAAGCAGGATTTAGTTAGTCCTTAAAAGTAGGCACCATTTGACCGGCAGGTGGCACGCAATAATCCAGACATTCTGTGAGTCGGTAGGCCCAAGGGGATTCACCACAGAGGGAGCTGAGTTGGCAATCCCTTGCTCTTTGTCACATACTTATAGTTATGGACAACCATGTGGGGCATGATTTAGAGAGCAGAATGACTGCAAATGCTAGAGTATATTCATTTCACCCTAACAGCCTAAGTGGGCAGGCGGGTGGGGGAGCGGTCAGCTAACAAGTGGTCTGCTGCCCCTTAAGATGTGGGGCACAGGTGTGCAAGACACTCGGTGCAGCCTTTTGCGACCTGCATATTCAGGGGGCAATGTGAACTACAGTGCCTGAATTCGCCCCGCCCTAGTGGCACGGGGTAGAGTCATAGAATGCGATAGATCTTTCCCACGGGAGAATTAGTTCTTGGCACAAGTTCACTTGTCAGAAAGGCCTTCTTCAAGGGTCACTGGGATATAGATGGCATCTCCTGCCCATGTCGGCAGGGGGCCCATATATGAGAAGTTGCAGGGATAATAGAGCTGTGTGGGTGGGGGGCTCTGTCGGCGACGGTGGCCGCCGCCAGAGCTGTGGCAGAGTTACAGGGCGATCTGGAAGCAAATGGGTACAGAAGGGTACTTCTGCATGGCACATAGGGGTGCCAGAGCCCAGGACCCTCATGGCAGGTTCCTGGAAACCGTGTCGGCGCCCCTTTTGTCCTTTGGGCGGTTGTGGGCCTGAACAACCGGGGGCTTGCCTTGCTATGCTCCGCCCTGATATGTGCTTGGGGGTGGGGATTGATATCGCCATGATGGTACTATGCGGCTGCCCGAGGCCACCGCAGGAGGCCACTCAAGGGGGTGGCCCTCTAGTGCCATCGGGCACTCCACACCCCCCTTTCCTCCCTAAGGGGCAGGGACTCTTGGGCAGTGCCGTGTCATGTCGGTGCGCGAGGCGGGGGGAGGGGTATATATGTTCCCCTCACCATGCTGACGACCTCTTTGTAGTCGCACCGGACACGCGCGGCCGCTGCCTCGCGGGACACGCCGTCTCCCACCCTACCGCTTGCCCGGCATGGTCGGTTGTAGGAAGCATGGTGAGAATGTTGTAATCTTGTACTTTTTTCGTTGCAGACGGAGTTACAGGGCGATCTGGCAGCAAATGGGTACAGAAGGGTACCTCTGCACGGCACACAGGGGTGCCAGAGCCCAGGAGCCTTATGGCAGGTTCATGGAAACCGTGTCGGCGCCCAGTTTGTCCTTCGGGCGGTTGTGGGTCTGAACAACCGGGGGCTTGCCTTGCTGCGCTCCGCCCTGAAAGGGGTGGGAGTAAGAAGTGTCACGTGATCTGGGAATAGGATCACCAGAAGGGGCAGCACAGACGGGGTTCGCCCCAGTGCTGCTTGGCTCATCAGGGGGGCAGGTGGCTAGAAGGCTGCCTGCCCTTGGATCGCCCGTAAGATAACCCACCATATTACATAACGTTGTATGTAATAAACCTGCAGCAGTTTTTCCCATAACAACATTTGTGTGGTGTGTATTAATTTGCATGCATGCTATGTGCTTGGGGGTGGGGATTGTTGTCGCCATGATGGTACTATGTATAACTCACAACCTTCCTTGTTCGACAGGGCCTTGCGGCGGCGGTTCAGGCAGCCCAAATAAACCCAACAGCTATTCCACCAGGACCGCCAAACACTTAGCGGGTGCAACCAGGTTGGCAGGGGGTGTGACCTGCTTTGTTACTCAACAAAAAGGGTTGGAGCACTCACAAGGTGTTTTCAAAGGCTTTTATTCCCCGCATACGCATTTCAGCGTTAGCCTTCCTCAGTGCCGTAAAAGCCATATATTCACTGATACAGCGAGCAGATATTTAAATGCTGTCTGACCTGATTGGTTCTTGTGCCTGCCAATATATATATCAAACAACAGCGGCTTCTTATTTTTCGCTGGGTCAACTCATAACGACGATTCTGACGCGGTGCAAAAGCCTTACATGGCAGAGCCACATCGTCAATATATCCACTACAATTCTTCTCAAAGAAGCTGGATCGCACTCACGAGTAAGTTAAAGAATAATCTTTATTTTCTCTCTACAGAGACCAGTAGATCCCTACGCGTTTCCGTCTAACTTAGACCTTGGTCATGGGTAAATCTTAAACGTGTTGACATCATATCCTGTTAGTTGCACCCATAGAATTCTGGTCAATGTAGTGCGCAGTGCATAAACGTGCCACATAAAGTGCAAGAGCCCAGGCAATACGTTTTACATTCATTACAGCGCAAAACTAATAGTCTCCGTGTTTTTGAATTAATTAAATAGTCAAATCCAGCAAATCGTGTATAAATATAAAGTGCAATTTGTTATCTACTCCTCCTTTATACCCTGGGATGTATGGGCCGTCATATAATGAGGTCAAATGACCTAGTGTTTGGGTAAATTCACTTAACGTATCCCCCACATGACTTATTCATCCAACTATTTTTTTTACATCATAAAATTAATCATTTTCTCGAATATCGCACTGTACTATCGTGCACAAGGATACAAAAAATGCAATCACAAATATTTGTTGTTCAATGCTGTACAAATATATATGCGCTTAATATGGTAATGCCTGCATAAAATCAGTGAAAGTGAAGTGTTAATTTTTTTGTTTTTTTATATGTACATTTCTCTACAATATAACTATTGTCTCTCTTATTCTTTTTCCAAGAAGGGAGGAGGTAAGAATGAAGAACTTTCCTTTAAACATATTACCATTTCCAAGTATATACACAATTCTTTGTTCTGTTGCAAGCCTTGTGAAGTAATTGAACGTAGGTTTAGAATGTTTCTCAATTCGCATTGTCTTAATTTGTGTTCTAGGTCACCCCCCCCCCCCCTTTCATGACTCTCTACTTGTTCGATTGCGTAAAATTTTAATGCCGTCCATTTACTGTCATGATGGGACTCCATGTGTTTAGCCACTGTGTTGCTTCTGTCTTTATTGGTTGTTGCTCGCACACACTCTAAAATTCACTTTCTAAGTTCACATATAGTGCTTTTTAGGTACCTTAAGCCTCAAGGGCATTCAATGACATATACCACATATTGATTTTTACAGGTAATGTGTTGATTTATAGCCCTTACTTGGTTGTTGACAAATGCAATCTTTTTTGATGTTTTACAATTTGCCACACTTTGCAATTGTTATATTTAAAAGAAAACCCTGTTTGTTTCAACCAATTCGAGACACTCTTTTTCTCTTTGCAGAAATCGCTATGTATCAATTTGTCTCTTTGATTTTTGTTTCATCAAAAAGTCACATTGGGATGATTGTCCATGATGTTAGCCACCAATTATTATGGTTTTTACGAATGAAGTCTGAGCTTAACTATAAAGTCCCTGTCAACTTTGGTTTTCTTCAGTGAATTTCAAAGGTTTTTAAAATTCTATTTCCTAACTGAAATGTCCCTGTAACCGTTGTTTTTTAAGTGAATTTGGAAGGTTTTTTTAAACTCTATTTCCTAACTATAACGTTCTTGTGCTCTTGGTGTGTTTGCAGGGTGGTGGAGAAAGGGGGCAAGGCCTCCAACCAGCTCTCAGCCATCCTGCTGTGTAGGACTTACTGGAAGAAACAGGAGGGGTTCTTGGTCCCCAAGTCCAATGGGAGGACTGCCACTCCTCCTGGAGTTCGTGGTGCCGCGCTGGTCCCTTTAATGCATAAAATAATGTGTTTTTTTGGTTTAATAACCATTTTAGGCCAATGTCCTAAAATTTTGCAACGGTTTCACAGCGCATCTCCACTGGAGTCCTGCCAATCTCGCTGTGCCTGAAACACCTCTCGCCTGCCACCGGATGTCTCCTCTTTGCTTGCTGCTGTGTAGGACTTACTGGAAGAAACAGGAGGGGTTCTTGGCCCCGAAGGACCCTCAGTATCCAAGAGGACTTCACCCCCAACCAGTAGTGTGCTAGGAAGCACGTTTGCAGAGTGTTGGACAAAGGGGGCAGGGCCACCAACAACCTCACAGCACTCTGGCTGTGTGGGAATTACTGGAGGTAGAAGGAGGGGTTCTTGGCCCCCTAGGAACCTCATCAGCCAAGGGGACTTCATCCCCCAACCAGTAGTGCACCAGGAGGCATGTTTGCAGAGTAGTGGAGAAAGAGGGCATGGACTCTAATGCCCTCTCAGTAATCCCGCTGTGTGGTACTTACTGGCGGGATTCCTGGTCCCCAAAGACCCACACCAGCCAAGGAGACTTCATCCTGCAACATGTTGTGCACCAGGAGGCCCCTTTGCAGAGTGGTTAGGAAACGGGTCGGGCCTCTAAAGACTTCCCCGGGGCCAGGCGTTTTAAACTGTTTTCTCTTTTATCGGCCCCCTTCTCTGGGCCAATAAAAGGCCCCCTTCCTCCTCAGAGTAGTCATACCCTGCTCCCTTCTCTTATTCTTTAATATTTTTTCTGGTACTCGGTTCAAGCCGAGTTCCAAGATGACTGGCAACACACTTCCTGGTTTCAAGTGATGGCAGCCAATCATATTTGACCATAAAGTCTGTCGGATCCTAAGAGGATTCAGGTTCTGATATACCCAAATTTAGATTTTGGTTAATATCTCTAAAACTACCGAATGAATTGCCACAATATCACAGAAAGGCACTTCCCTGGACCAATATCCACCTTTCTGCCAAATTTGGTGTAATTACGTTCAGCAGTTCGGGCTGTAACCATGTCTAAAATTCCTGTGGGATTAACATGGGGAAACATGTTTTGGTATCCCCCTTTTTTCTCAGGCTCTGCTTGATGGATCAACACGAAACTTTCACGACTGCAGCTGGAGTGAGCGTCATACTAGTTAAGAATATTTCGTGAGGATTCTTCAAACATTGGCAACGTTATTGGCAAATTGGCAAATGAAAAAACGCTCTTCCTATTTAAACAAGGTCCAAACTATAACTACTTCCTGGAGACCGCCAGTATAAGTAAATAAATATATATATATATATATATATATATATATATATATATATATATATATATATATATATATATATTCACTGAAAAAACCATAGGTTTCACACATGTTATAGTTAGCTGGACATTTCACTTATACAAAACCTTTGAAATTCCCACGTTATAGTTAGTTCAGCTAACTATAACTCGCGCGCCCGCAATGCCCTGCTGATGACGTCACATATTACATCACTCATGACATGGTCAGTGACATCACTCATGACATCACTGATGACATCTCAAATGTCCATGGGAGCCAACAAGCCCACCTGGAACCTTCAGTATGCGCCAGGGGGCTGCGTTGCAGAGAGGTGTATTGAAGCCACGCCCCTTTTTACGCCTCTCTGCAAAGTTCCACATTGATCTTATCTTTGCAAGCCCATCTGATAAGATAGTTTCTGTAACACTGATGGAGCAAGGATTCAAGAAAACGGAATTTGCTTGGATAAATTCCTCATTAATAAGTACTAACCTCTAGATATAGAAAAGAAGTGAAAAATAACATACAGACGAAATTCACATATGGGGAAGAGAGCTTTTTGCACGCTTAAATAACATAGAATAATTTACCGCGCGATCAAATCTCGCTTTAAACCGAAGATGCTTCTGTGCATTTGCAAACCAGTACCTGCATTAATAACTATGTGATTAACTCGTTTGAGAGGGAAACTTTTACCCATGCACAAGAATGACTAACCTTAGGTCTTGAGGCACCATGTGCCTAGCATATGCTTGCCTGAACTTTGAAGAAGATGATGATGCTAATGCTTCTGCTTAAAGAAAGAAAATTTAACATGGGATAGAATAGGAGTAGGTGGTAAACAGTGAAAATCCCATATTTGAGAAATTAACATCTGTTTATGATTCTTTTATAAATAGTGTACATTTGAGCTGGTATACATTGACAATGAAAGAAAATGGAGCTGGAAGAAAAGATTGAACTGCACATGTCCAGAAAGAAACAGAATGTGACGTAGTGCCCGGAAAGTTGAACAACTGCCAACGATCAAGGACAGTAGCTGTGTGAACATGGGAATGTGTGATATTTGTCAATAGAGAGTGAATACAATGTTATTTAATTAGTAACAAAATGTTTATGGGAAAGAAAGACATTGATGAGCTAATGGGGAAGGGTTTACGAAACAAAAGGGCCTTAATAAATTTGCTGTGTCAGCATAGTATGATGTTAACTCCCATAGTCTCAACCAATCATATTTTAAATTTTACTGAGATTTGCAACTTTTGAGGGTGGGACATGCAGAAGTAAGAGTATAACTAGAGTGACTTAAGTTGAAAGGAGTGACGTCTATGCTGATTGAGGTGTGGGCGAGAGCTGCTGCTGCAAAGAAGAACAGACTAGGAAAATTCCTTCTTGAAAGACAGCATGATTAGATTGGAGATTGCGGAAGAATATCGAGGCGGGAGAGAGAGTAAGAGATGGTTGCGCTCCTGTGCGACTGGGTTTTAGAGAAGTTTTAGTAAGTATTATCCTATTCTGATCCTGTCCTATTGTCTTTGTCTCCTTATTCCTAATCAGGAGACTTCCACCAGTCCTTTGGCCAGAGGGTTGCGTTTCCAGTTTCACCAGTTGGTAACTAATATACTGTCTCATATTTGAATATTCTTTGCAAATGTGTGAGTTATTATGCCTTCTGTCTCTTTATCTATCCACTCTTAATGCATTGATTTGTTGAATGTGTCTGTGAATTGAATGTATTTGATAAAATAAAATATTCTCTCCCATGAAAGTTGATGGAATTTGTACTGTGAATCTGTACAAATGAGCGTTCATTTTGACTGAGTTATTAGATACATTTTAATGAATCTTACCCAGAGTCTGTGATTATTTTATTGAAAGTTGTAAGTTATAATTAGTTAATTTGGTAATATCACCATCAACTACTCAACTAATGGTGAAGATTAGTTAGGAATTGACTAATCAAGATCAAAGTAAATATAAAACTTGACCCCCGGTGGAACAGCCAGGAAACTTAATTGTGAATATGGGCCCAATTTGAATTTATTGTTGACTGTGAATTGTTAATCCCTGGCCTTCTGCTGGATCAGTTTTTCTGGTAGCAGAGCGATGGTTATTATCGATTAGTTTGGTGATTAATGATTATTGATTAGTGATTGGTGTTTTTGATTATTAACTATATGTTTAACATTAAAAAGTTTGTGTTACGTTTTTTGTTGTCTAGAATCACAGGTACAGAGATACCTGGGAATCCCGGGAACGGAATTTAGAAGAGTGCGGTAAATGGAAATCACACTGCAGAAGGTTACTCATATGTTGTCATAATACTGAGAAGCTACGCAGGGCTGGCAGTACTATATTAGGGACTTTATCGTATAAGACTAGAGTGTGAGAGATAGCAGAGGGCTCACCTGTGGAAATTAGGCCTTACTCAGAAGAGGAGTATCCTTAGAGAAGTAACAGGTTCTCCCCCAGCTTAAGTGAAGGGTAACCAGTGGGTGTTACTCATAGTGACCAAAGGAATTTTCTCTTTGTAGCGAGTGAAGAAACTATCTTTGGGTTTAGTGGAGCAGACAGAGTAGAGCAGTTTTTACGTTGTTACTAACAAAAGTTTATAAAGAAAAGTTATAAAGGATATTGTTGTATTACCTTGGAAAGGGAGGGTCAGTAGCAGGAGCCATACTGACATCACAGAGAGCCGCACTGGTACTGGTTGAAGCAGCGGGCGAAAGAAAACTGCAGATTGTAAAGGGAGGGTCAGTAGTAGGAGTAATACTGACATCACAAAGAACCGCACTAGCATTGTCAGACGAGTGGGTGTGTTGTAAGCTCTGATTGGTTAATAGACACGTAGTGTGCTGGTATTGGTTAAAGACAGGAATACGTAGTGAACCCTGACTTGACTGTTGCTGTGAGTCGAGCTGGTATAGGTCGAGTGTTAACGAAAAGGGTTTGTGAAAATAAGGAAGAGCTTTTGGGATTTTTCTGACTGAATTAGTTAAATTGCAAGAATTGAAAGGATGAAACTGATTAATAAAATTAAGAATGTCTTTTCAAAGGACAAGGGCATAGTGACTAGGGAGGGAATTCTTATGCCACCTCAGAATACGCCTGCTTCCTATTTGATGATGGAAAGTGGATATCAAACGTGTGTATGGTTGGCGAATTGGGTGGAGTTTACAAAAGATGATGGTGTTTTAGCTTTCCCTGAACATGGTACATTTAATGTAGGAATTCTTCAGAATTTGAGAAATAGGATGAATTCATTTGGAAGAATGGGAAGTTGAGGCATTTGAACGAGAGAAAAACAAAGGAGGCAGAGTAATAAATAGAGGATTTTTAACCTCGTACCCATTTGACAGTATATCCAGTATTAGTGGCTGACGAGAAAGGAAGGCACAAGAGTAAGGAAAAAATGAAACACATAGGTGGGACAGGAATAGGGTGTGATGAGTCTGATGATGAGATATTAGAAGATAATTTAATACAAAGACCCCCGTCTTATCAAGAAAATGCTAGAGATACAACTCCAAGTGCTCCTATGATGAAAACTACATTGATTACACAAGTTCTATATGATGTAACTGTTATTCGAGCCTCATAAGAAAAAGAAAGGGATGCATTGAAATAAACAAAAGAAGAAATAATTCAGAAAATAAATCAGTTAAGTTTAAACTCTGAAGCATTAACAGTGCCAGTAACTATTGGTTATGTTATTCCATTGTATGGTGATAAACGAGGTACACCAAAATCGCAAAAAGTGGTAGTCTCACAGAATAGTGCTAGAAAGGAGATAGTCATGCTAGAAGATCAAACAAGTGAGAATGATTCTAATGTTTCATTATTGGATCTCCCAAATATTGAGACTGTGCCTGAAACCCCAGAGAGAATTTCAGCCATAGATGAAAGGAGGAAATTATCAACTGTCACTCCAGTAGCAGGAAATTCTACTGGATTTTCTCCTGAAGATCTGGAGGAATAGGCAAAAGGATTAGAAAAACAAACACGCTCCCCAAACCTATAGATGTAAGCAAGTTGAGGGTAGATCTGGAAGAAATGATCATTGGCACGAGATGGGGAGTTGTTGCTTTTGTGTAAAAGTATAACTTGGAGGACAAAGAATCTTCACGAAAAAATAGCAGAAGCAGCTTTAGAATTTGGAATAGATATAGAGACATTAAAGATACTACAAAAACCCTATAGATAAGAATTTACTGAGATGGACTTAGAAAGTTTGAATGCATCAGGAAGAAGATTGCAACTAAAGGAATTAATACACATTTTGAAGAAATGGGGAGACGTTGGATAAATTGAGAAGTAGATGGTCAAGGAATAAAGATGAAACAGCTGCAAAGGAAATATCCACATTTCCGTTGAGGGAGGTAGAAAAGGTGGACAGGATGCGTCCAATGAGAGAAGTCCCTGGTGGTGGATATGTTCATGTTCCATGGAGAAGACAGGATATTTTGTCCTTTACAAATGATTTTCCTATATTGAGAGAGAAACAATTGAATGGTACAAGCAAGTAGAGAGGTTTTTATAAGTTTCAACAGTTTTGTTGAAAGATTTGGATGGCTTGTTTAATATAGTGGTACCTACAGATTTATGGACTGAATGTAAAATTACAGTTTATTGGCCAGCTGAAGAATATCCTAGAGACGCAAAGACAGGTGCGCCTTCAGAGGAAGTAATGAAGAAATATAATCAAGTGATTACCTTTCTGAAAGGAAAAATTCCCCCTAAAGAAACAGATTGGGCTAAAATAGACAGAACTACTCAAGAACCTAAGGAGTCAGGACATTCATACTATGAGAGGTTATTGCAGGTATTTAAACAGTATTTGTGTATAGATTCGTGTATGGGCTAAGTTCCGAAATTAGTCAGATGATTCAACAGCATATGCTTTATTGACAAAGCAAGCCAATTGATGACATCCTAAAGTACACAAAGTACTGTAGTGATGACATTGATGCAAAACATAAAAGTTAAAAGAGAAAATCATGTGGGCACAAGCGAAATTGGCAGAACATCAAGAGGCAGCTTCTGGTTCTCAAAATGATGACCAGACAAATGTGCAGAATCAGAATAGTCAAGTAATAAATGGAAATAAAAGAAGAGGTTTAATGAATAGAGATGAAGCTAAAAAGAAATACCCTTGTCGTGGATGCGGAATGCTTGGACATGGAAGAATGAGTGTAGAAATATACAACAGAATAATAGGGTAAATCAAATGTTAAATCCAAGGATGCAGAATGAGTTGGTTGTGTACCAAGAGCAACAGCAACAGATAGTTACTACTCAGTTACAGGTGCCACATGCCCCTATACCCAACAATTTGAACGCTCAGGTGCAGAGATACAGTGTGAACACTGGATTCAGAGGAGAGTGGTAAGAATACAAAGACCGTTCAACAATATTGGATACAAAGTGATGCGAGTGAATCAGGAATGCAAAAGGTGCCTGAGGGGGGAGGAGGAGTGCGAACTTGGTGCATCCTTGGCGTTAGATCAGTCAGGTTCTTTTGTGGATGGAAATATTGATGGAAATGGCATCACTTTCCTAGTGGATACTAGTGCTACCCATTCCACTGTGAGAACAACAGAAATCCCAAACCTACCCCTCTCAGGAGAAACTATCTAAGTTGTAAGAGTCTCAAATAAACAGATTAAGACCCCAATCATAAAACCAATAGAAGTGAATATTGGGAATTTCAGAGTCATGCATTGGTTTGTGGTATGTGACTCTAGTCCAGTAAATATATTAGGTAGAGACTTACTTTGCAAAATGAAATGCACCATCTTTTGTACGCCTAATGGTGTGGCTTTCCAGACATCAGATGAAGATGTGGCTTTCAAAATTATGCTAGCAAAACAGTGAACAGAAGTGGATGAGATGTTTTCACTTCTTACTGAGAGTGATTTACCTGAGGAACCAAGAAATACAGTGAGGTCGAATGTGTGGGATTTTACGGAAAAGGAGATTGGTCGAATGGCAAAGATAGCCCCAGTTAAAATTGTGGTAAAAGAAAGTGTAACATATCCAAATACACCACAATACAGAATGAGTCCTGAAGTCAAAGCAGGAGTTACCCCAGTAATTGATCAAATGATTGAACAAGGTATTCTGAAAGAAATATTGAGCAGTCCCTGTAATTCGACAGTCATGGGACTTAAAAGCCCTGTGGAAAATATAGAATAGTCCAAGATTTGAGGAAAATAAATGAAATAGTAGTACCCTGTTGTCCTGTAGTACCAAACACTGTAGTGATTCTTTATCAGATATCATGGGATGCACATTGGTATACAGTGATTGATTTGTGACAAGCTATCTGTTTGATTCCATTTCGGAGATGGTGATTTGGCATGGTGCAGAGTTCCTCATGGGTACACGGAGTGTCCTTCACTTTTCAACCAGATTCTGAAAAGATGTTTAGAGAATTTGGTTATGCAGGGAAATTCAGTTTGGGAGGAGCACATAGATTACCTATTGGTGGCATCAAAAACATGAGAGGCTTGTGTCGCTGACACAATAGCTTTACTGAACCATTTGGCGGAAGGAGGACACAAGGTGTCCCCAGAAAAGTTACAGTTTTGCAAACAAGAAGTTCAATATCTGGGACATAAGATAGAACGAGGAGTCAGAAAGGTGACACCAAATAGGATAAAAGTGATTCGACAATGAGCCTGCCTAAAACTAAAAAGGAAGTACAAATGATTTTGGGAGTGGTTGGATATTGTCGTCAGTGAATAAGTGGATTTTCATTGCTTGCAAAACCTTTCATAAGGTTGACACGAAAGGTTATGATGGAGCCAATTGAATGGGATGATGAAAGTGAGGAAGCATTCATAAAATTGAGAAGTTGTTTGTGTCAAGCACCAGCACTAGGAATGCCAGATTATATGAAAGAGTTTGCCTTGTTTTGTTGTGAAAGGGAAGGTTTTGCACTTTCAGTATTAACCTAAAGACATGGATTTTCACGACGCCCAGTAGCATACTTTTTTGCTACTCTGGGTCCAGTAGCTGCAGCATTACCTGGCTGCTTGAAAGCAGTAGCTGCTACTTGTGTGCTGGACTTAGGAATAGTAAGATTTACTATTCCAACACCAGCCTAGGGAAGGTCCTTTGCCTAAAACGCCCTCCAGCGCAAGTCGTGGTAACGACTTGCGTTGTAAAACCATCGTTGTAATGGTAGCGCGGTGTAAACACCGCGTCGTAATGGATGTTCCCCATCACATTCAGTTGAGATCCTTTTAACAAGGACTCATACTCAACATGTGACTGCTAGTCGGCTGACTAAGTATGAAAGAGTAATTCTGGGTGCTGAAAATGTAAGTGAGACAACATGCACATTGATGAATCCAGCAATCTTGTTGCCCGATTCCTATTGTGAAGAAGTGAAGAAAGAAATTGATCATGATTGTTTGGATCTGACAGAAATGTGTATAAAATCTAGACCCGACCTCCCTGGTGTTCCATTGGAAGAGTCAGACTTTGTACTGTTTGCTGATGGATCATGTTTAAGAAGAGAGAATAGAGAATTGATGTCTGGTTATGCTCTATGTACTGTATCATGTATCATAGAAGCTTCTTGTCTAAGAGGAGTCAAGTCTGCACAAATGGCTAAATTGTGCACTTTAACGAAAGCCTGTAAAGTGGGGAAGAAATTGAGGGTAACCATATTTACGGACAGTCAATATGGTTTTGGGATTGTGCAAGACTTTGGTAAATGGTGGCTACAGAGGGGATTTCTGTCTTCTTCAGGATCTCCAATTAGGAATGGTAAATATGTTAAAAACTATTGGAAGCATTACAGTTGCCAAAAGAAATTGCAGTGGTCAAATGTGCCACACTTAAGTCAGGAAATGATTATGTGACATTGGGTAATTGGTACGCAGACCAAGTAGCACAATTATGTGCAAGAAATGCAATGTCTTTGAACAGGGGGATGGAAAAAAGAAGTTACCAATTGCCAACTGATGTTTTTTCTGCTTTTGACAATTCAAGAATGGAGTGGAACGCCACTCCAGTCCCGGCGCACAGCGTCTGACGTATTCAGTAACTGTTTAACCTCTTTCAATAGTTACAACGCATACTTCAAAATTCTTCATCATTAAGTTTTTATTTTTCCATTTTTCTTTTCACACGTGTTATGCTCCAGTGTTTAATAACTTCTCTCAACACGGATATGCTCTAGGCCTTTTTTCCATGCACGTTACAACAACATTAGACATCCTTGGTTGCAAGATATTATGCTACCCAATGCATTTCGGATTATTCAAAATCCTTCATCAGGGGTCCACTACAAAAATAAGAAACATTGCTGTTACCATTTGATTTGACATTTCTAACATATGATCAATTACGTTAACGTTTCAGTGTATCTAAACATCTATACTTCATTTTAGGCACAACATATCAACGAAATTACGCAGCGCTTTCCCTCTAGACATAAAACTCAGAATCCCTGTTGTTTTAATCTATTACAGCGTTTATCAACCTATCCAGTCTTCTTCAAACCACATTACATCAAATGTATCCCGTACCTTGCCTGCTGTTACTCTCGTCGTGACTTTCACTCTCGAATCCTTATCAAAATGCGCCTCGCGCTACTTCTGATAAAACCTACGGGACTGCCCCGCCTCTAAGATTTAACCTCTCAACTTCTTCATTGCCCTGCTTGTTCGCCCTGATGCCTACACTTCCCAAACTGCCCTTCGACTTGGGGACCTGGTGTATGCCGTACTTCCATTGAATCATTAGTATGCTGCAATTATCGTTTGCAACGGTCCTACAATCCTATGCCCCGCCCGCCCTGATGTCATAATCGATTGCGCTTGTGCTACATTGATATAGTTCACCGTGCCTGTTTTCTGTTCAATTATAACATAACCTATGACATTTCAAGAAATAAAGCATAATGCTTTATTTCTTGATCATAGGTTATAACATAACCTATGACATTTCAAGAAATAAAGCATAATGCTTTATTTCTTGAAATGTCATAGGTTATGTTATAATTGAACAGAAAACAGGCACGGTGAACTATATCAATGTAGCACAAGCGCAATCGATTATGACATCAGGGCGGGCGGGGCATAGGATTGTAGGACCGTTGCAAACGATAATTGCAGCATACTAATGATTCAATGGAAGTACGGCATACACCAGGTCCCCAAGTCGAAGGGCAGTTTGGGAAGTGTAGGCATCAGGGCGAACAAGCAGGGCAATGAAGAAGTTGAGAGGTTAAATCTTAGAGGCGGGGCAGTCCCGTAGGTTTTATCAGAAGTAGCGCGAGGCGCATTTTGATAAGGATTCGAGAGTGAAAGTCACGACGAGAGTAACAGCAGGCAAGGTACGGGATACATTTGATGTAATGTGGTTTGAAGAAGACTGGATAGGTTGATAAACGCTGTAATAGATTAAAACAACGGGGATTCTGAGTTTTATGTCTAGAGGGAAAGCGCTGCGTAATTTCGTTGATATGTTGTGCCTAAAATGAAGTATAGATGTTTAGATACACTGAAACGTTAACGTAATTGATCATATGTTAGAAATGTCAAATCAAATGGTAACAGCAATGTTTCTTATTTTTGTAGTGGACCCCTGATGAAGGATTTTGAATAATCCGAAATGCATTGGGTAGCATAATATCTTGCAACCAAGGATGTCTAATGTTGTTGTAACGTGCATGGAAAAAAGGCCTAGAGCATATCCGTGTTGAGAGAAGTTATTAAACACTGGAGCATAACACGTGTGAAAAGAAAAATGGAAAAATAAAAACTTAATGATGAAGAATTTTGAAGTATGCGTTGTAACTATTGAAAGAGGTTAAACAGTTACTGAATACGTCAGACGCTGTGCGCCGGGACTGGAGTGGCGTTCCACTCCATTCTTGAATTGTCATACAACCTAACGTGAAAAGGGACAGAACACGTACCCCGTGGCGCACGCATTAAGTGATGAATCAACGTTGAAAAATGAGAATATGGAATAAAAAGAGGTGTGCACGGCAAACTCTCCCATTTGATATTTTCTGCTTTTGAAACATGGGATGAAGTTAGACAGTTACAGGATGAGGCAGACACAAAGGAAAAGGAACACTGGATCACAACAGTTTGCACAAGAAGAGCTGATGATGAAGCATGGGTGTGTCCAGGTGGTAGACCAATAATGCCAGATAGTTTGTTGTCACAAATTGCAAGGGTATATCATGGAACCACACACAGACAAACATGGTATAATCTAAAGTTTAGGGTAGTTGCAGAAAGGCTCTGCCAAAGATGTTTGACTTGCCAACTGCAAAACCTAGGGAGAAAGACATTGGTCTGTTGGGGAAAGATTGGAAAAGCAGAAGGACCATTTACAAGATTGCAACTAGATTTCTTTGAGTTGCCACCGTGCAACGATTTCAAGTATGTCCTTGTCATTGTGTGTCTGTTTTCTCTATGGGTAGCAGCTTATCCCACAAGGAGGAATGACAGACTCACTGTTGCCAAACTTCTGTTGAGAGAGCTCATTCCTCGTTTTGGATTTCCAGTCACTTTGCAGTCAGATGGAGGACCTCATTTTAATAATGAGATAATTCAATTGATTTGTGAAGCTTTCAAAATTAAGCAAAAATTACATTGTGCCTATCGACCAGAAGCTTCTTGAGTGGTTGAGCAGTTAAATGGCACAATAAAATCCTGGTTAGGGAAAGTGTGTGCATCCACTTCACTGAAATGGCCTGATGCTTTGCACTTTGTATTGGTACTGCTGCTAATGCGCATGCGCTGCTGCTAGCGCTATTTGTATTTTACTCGTCCTGTTTTATATTTGCTTTGCCTATCATTTTCGTTATCCCCTGCTTTTAAGCGGGATTAGGCTGGGTCCTACATCTTTCCCTCCCTCTTACCGCATATAAAGGAACGCACATCGCCGTTTTGGCGAGTCCGGGTCCCGGGGGTTGCCCTGCCTAGGAGCCATCTTGGTTTGGGCTCCTCACCACATCAACGGGCGCCATTTTGGAACGCCCTCGTGATCGCGCTGGGCCTGGAGTGCCTATTTAAGGCGGTTTCTTCTACATCTCTGCCTTGACAGGTACTGCTGCTAATGCGCATGCGCTGCTGCTAGCGCTATTTGTATTTTACTCGTCCTGTTTTATATTTGCTTTGCCTATCATTTTCGTTATCCCCTGCTTTTAAGCGGGATTAGGCTGGGTCCTACATCTTTCCCTCCCTCTTACCGCATATAAAGGAACGCACATCGCCGTTTTGGCGAGTCCGGGTCCCGGGGGTTGCCCTGCCTAGGAGCCATCTTGGTTTGGGCTCCTCATCACATCAACGGGCGCCATTTTGGAACGCCCTCGTGATCGCGCTGGGCCTGGAATGCCTATTTAGCGCTCTCCTTTTCCGCGCAGCGGGACGCGCAGGTGGGTCGCCCTCGCTTAGCCGGAGTCGTGCCAGAGTCCTGCCCGTCTGCGCTCGTCCGCGACGAGGAAGCGCGAGGCGGGGCAGGTCCTGGCTTTCGGTCTGCTGAGGCCTTCTCCAGTCGATATATGGTATGTTGTCATACTCACGGACAGAGCTGCTGGCCATAGGGCATAGAAACAGGGTGTGCCTATGCAAGCCTGTCGACCCGTTAGCAGGCCCATATAGCTGTGCCTGTAAGGGTTGGTCACTCACGAGCCCTACTAAGATCCGCTCCCTGGAAGACGCTACCCCTACTACACGCACGGCTGGTGCGTCCCGGGATCTCCGGATCTGGTGCTTAAACGTGAGATCTTTAGTCAAACATTACCAACTTATACATGATCTGCTTGAAAAAGAAGACCCTGATCTTTTTTTATTGACTGAAACCTGGCTTCAGGATTCAGACTCGGCTATTTTAAATCTTGCCTTTCCCCAGAACTATACGGTCTTTACGTCCAACAGGACCACAAGAGGAGGTGGTATCGCCATGGCAGTCAAATCCTGCTTTCCTGCGGAATGGAAACTTGCGGGGTTGCCCGCCTGTGAAAGTGCTATCTTCAAAGTTGCTTTTAGCCATCATTTTACGCTTAGCGGTATGCTCATCTACCGCCCACCTGGCAATGATTCTGTCTTCAAGTCCGCACTGGCCGATAGGGTTAGCCCTATAGCGATGGGTTGTGCTAACTTTAACATCATAGGGGACCTAAACATCCACTTTGATAATAAGTCTTCCACAACCGTGAACACTCTGCTGGCGGATCTTGAAGCTCTCCAACTCATCCAGCTCGTTACTCTTCCTACCCACTCAGGGGGCCATATTCTGGACCCCTTTTTTTCCACGCTTGATGGGGTGAAGATGTCAGATCCGATGCAGATGGGATGGACGGATCATTTGCTAGTGGAAGCCATTTGTCCTATCCACGATAAGCTTTTTAAATCAGTGGACAGGCCTATCCTAAAAAGGCTTTGGCATAAGCTCAAACTCGAAGACTTTTACAGTTTACTGGAACAGAAACCTTTGAGCGCCTTTGTCAACGTGGACCAAGGCTACCAACAGTTCTGCACTTGGATCTCTGAGGCTCTTGACTCCCTTATACCTTTGCGGTGGTCAAAAGGTAGGGCAAAAACATCTAGCCCTTGGTACAATGAGTCCCTTGCCGAGCGAAAAAAATCTTGCCGGAAAACAGAGAGGGAATGGAGAAGATCTTATGACCCAGCTCTGAAAATCTGGTATTTTGCCGATCTGAAGCTCTATCACAGGGCCATTTGCAGAACACGGGCCGCATTTTACGCTCAGGAATTTGCAACCAGTACTAATCCATCTAAACTGATCTTTAAGGTCTTGAAGGACCTTATGAAAAAAAGAGCTATCTCGGAGGTGATCTGCACAGACTTCCATTGTGAGAGCCTAGCCACTTTTTTCCTGGAGAAAGTGCAAAAAATTTACCGAGGATTCGATCCATGTCGGCCGAACCCAGAGGTAATTGACCCCGAGTCTTTGGGGTATGAGACCCTGGCTACTATACCAGATCTGTCCATTGAGATCTTTGACAAACTTAGCCTTAGGGTTAAATCAGGTTCTCCTCTGGACCCGCTGAAGCCAGCTCTCATCAATACACTTTCCCCGCTGTGCCGAGCTCCCATATTGAATCTCATCAATATGTTGCTGTCCAATGGAACGGTACCCACCGCCTGGAAACAGGCAGTGGTTACTCCTATACTAAAAAAGGCCAACTCTGACCCTCGGCTGGCAGAAAACTACCGACCTATCTCCCTATTGCCTTGGCTATCTAAAGTAACGGAAGCCCACGTCAATTCAGTTCTGTCTGAGCATCTGGCTCGCAATCAGATACTGGATCCCAGTCAGAATGGCTTCCGGCCTGGACACAGTACCGAGACGGCACTACTTTACATCATTGAACATCTTCGCCAGGTACTTGACTCTGGGCGTACAGCAGCGCTTTTACTATTAGATCTCAGCGCTGCTTTCGATACTGTGTCCCACCATATATTGATCCAACGCTTAGAGGAAGCTGGAGTCACTGACATTGCTCTCAAGTGGTTTCAATCATTTTTGTCCGATCGAACCTTTAAAGTGGCAATACCACCAGGCCAATCTACCATCTATCCCTTGGAGCTGGGAGTCCCACAGGGCTCCTCGTTGAGCCCCACAATGTTCAACCTCTATGTGAAACCGTTAGCTGCGGTCGTCAAACAGTGGGGTCTGACGATGACCTCATATGCTGACGACACGCAGCTTGCGGTGACACTTAGTGGAGACCCTGAGGTGGAGGCCCCCAGATTCCGTGCGGGACTTGTGGCAGTAGCGTGCTGGCTTCGCACCAACTGCCTCCAGTTGAATGCCACCAAAACTGAGGTGTTGGTGTTGGGGAAGCACGCTGAGCTATGGGGAAACCAGTGGTGGCCACCAGAGCTGGGAGTTACTCCGATTCCAGCTTCGGGAGTGAAAAATCTAGGCATTTGGCTGGACCCCGCGCTCACTTTTACGGACCACACTAAGAAGACGTCCGCCACGTGTTATGGTATTCTGCGGGGCATAAGGCCGGTCTTAAAGTACTTTGATCCCCCCACCAGACAGCTTGTGGTCCAGGCGTCGATATTATCTCGGCTGGACTACGGCAGTTCGCTGATGTTGGGGATGAATCAGGCGGAGGCCTCCAGGCTCCAACGGGTGCAAAATGCCGCGGCGCGCGCCATTGTGGGCCTCCCCAGACACTGTTCTGTGTCAGGTACCATCTTGGCCCTGCACTGGCTTCCGGTCAGACAGCGGATCAAATTTAAGGCGCTGTGTCTGGCCTTCAAAATTCTGAAATCTTCTTCGCCGCCGGCACTTGCCAACTTACTTACTCCTTCCATCCCTCTGAGATCTTTGAGATCGGAGGCTCTCCACTTGGCAGTCTGCCCCCGCTTTAAATTGAACAGAATGGGTGGCCGCTCATTCCGGGTGCTCGCAGCAGGGCTATGGAACTCGCTTCCGGTGTGCATCCGAGCTCTTAATGACTTGTTCGCCTTTAGGCAGGCGATCAAAACCTTCCTGTTTCCCGCCTCTGAATAGTCTTCCCTTCTTTTATTCTGTGTTATGTTACAGTGCCTGTCAAAAGCGCCAGGACGCCCCTTTGCTGGGGCAGCTGTGCGCTCTAGAAATATAAATAACATAACATAACATAACATAACATAACATGAGTTTTGGAGGCATAGCTGACCGAAGGACAGGATTAAGTCCACATGAAATCCTCATGGGAAGAGCAATGAGACAAGCATTTGTATCTAGCAACAAATTGGTGAATATAACTGATGATCTAGTGTTGGACTATTGCAAGGAACTAGCTGATCCGGTGCCTTCTGTGTCTCACCAGGTTGGAGAGGATGCAATCACAGCATAGCCAAACCAAGCTCATGATTTGTGTCCTGGAGATTGGGTTGTGGTGAAGAAGAACACAAGGAAATCGTGTCTGGAACCTAGGTGGAAAGCACCACATCAAACCATATTGGTTACGACAACAGCAGTAAATTGTGCTGGTTTGCCAAATTGGATCCATGCCAGTCATACCCAAAGAGTCCCAAGTCAACCTGAACGACCAAAGAAGCAGTTGGTAGAACCAAGAAAAGAGCCAGAAGCTGAAAGTTGTGAAGTCAAAAAAATCAGAGAAACAGACTCTGAAGAGCGCATTGATGTCAAACAGCCAAGTACAAGTCAAGTAGAGTGGGCACCAGCTACTGAGACTGAAGAGACTGCTGAAAAGACCAAAGGTGAGATGGAACTTTGTAGTGAAATAGTCAGGATTCTCCAGAGGTATTGTAAATAAAGTATTTATTGAGCTTGGAAGAAGCACAGCGACAGGGAGCAGTGACAGAAATCCAACTGTCAAAACACAGCGTTCTAAGACAAAGCCTGGAACCATGAGACAAACAAGGTTCCAACTACAGGTGCCTAAGAGGCACAACACAGAGAATACTACATTATCCTCTTTTCTATAAAATGAGAAACGAATGGAAAAGGATAGTTGAAGAAAAGAAGAAAGGAAACAAAAGCAAGAAGGAAAAGAGAAAGAAATAAACGATAAAGAATAAAAGTGAAAAGACACATCTGAGAGCAGAGAAAGTACAATAAGGTTACAGAACAATAATCTGGTACAACAAGGTTACAGTGCAATTATCTGAACCTGGCAGGAATCCTACAAGTTCTGAGACTCCTGCGAGGCTCTGACACAAAAGTTGCATCAACAATACCACTTCCCTTATTATCAACGGAACTAGGTAACACATCACTACTACTAATCTTTACAACTTTACAAATGTTCCACCAATCCTTGTTGTTCACACGCACAGCATTCCCACAAACCTTGTCGACCACTAGTGGTTCAGAGAACTTGCTCCTTCCCTTGGTGACATGAACAGAATCCTTTATGCGAATGACATCCCCAACAGAAATATTATGAGGCACAGATCTTTTCCTCTCATCAAAATAAATCTTTTGTTTCCTCTGAGCTGCCAAAATATTGTGCCTCACCACACCATCAATGCCATCCATCACATTCATCTTCACCCACTTAGACATCCAACCTGGACAAATTTTTGTAGAAGGTTTCCTTCCCCTTAAAAGTTCGAAAGGAGAAACTCCAGTGGAAGAATGCGCAGTAGTGCGGTAGAACCATAGCATGGAACGTACAGCATTCTCAACAACACACTTGCTGGCGATGGCCCACTGCACACAATTATTGAGCACACGATTCATCCTTTCCACAAGGCCATTGGCCTGAGGATGATACAAAGAACTCTTCTTGTGACCAACACCACCCTGTTTCAGAAAACACTCAAATTCAGAACTGACAAACTGCACCCCATTGTCCGTCATGACCACAGAAGGAAAACCCTCCCTCAAGAAAATATCTTTTAAGAAAAGAATGACATTGGCAGAGGTGGGCTCCTTGACAAATAGAATCTCCGGCCACTTGGAGTAATAATCAATGGCCACAATGGCAAAGCGAGAAGAGGAAGGTAGAAGATAGAAGGGGCCAACTAAATCAACTCCAATCTTTTCCCACGCTCTATCCGGAAGTTGAATAGGCTCCAAAGGGGGTGTCCTTACCTTGTGACTTTTGTCAGAAGATTTACAAATGACGCAATTATCAATCAAAATATCGACACAAACATCCATCTGTGGCCACCAGAACACATCCCTCAACCTTCGCTTTGTAAACGTTTTCCCCAAATGACCTTCATGAGCACCCTCAACAAGACGTTTCCTCAAGCTCTCGGGAGGTATAAGTCTGCCACATCGCAAAAGAATGCCATCCTCGACCGTAAGTTCGTCAGCAACCTTAACATATGTCTGGAATTCTCCAGAAACATTCTTCTCCTTGGGCCAACCAGATTTCAGGTAATTGGCAACCTGAACAAGAACTTCATCTTTCAACAACTCCTCCTTCCACTCAACTTCATTGACGGCACACATTCCTTCAAGATCAGCCGCAGCAACAAAACAATCCTCTAGATCATCCTCCTTTTCCATTTCACAGTCATTCTCAGTTATGGGAAAGCGTGAAAAATAATCCGCCCTGACATTCTTCGAACCAGGGAGATACACAATGTTGAAGTTATACTGTAGTAGTTTGGTGGACAACCTCGCAATTCTGGGAGTATGTTCTTTGATTTTCTCCCCAAACAAAATAGAAACTAAAGGGCTATGATCCGTTCGAATCATGAAATGGCTGCCCCAAAGAAAAGGATTGAACTTCCTGACTGCCCACCAGCAAGCTAAAAGCTCTTTCTCGATGACAGAGAAATTGACCTCAGACCCACGCAACACTCTTGAAGCGTAAGCGATAGTATTGTCAGTCTGCCCATTTTTCTGAGTGAGAACAGCCCCAAGGCCAAAACCACTTGCATCCACAGTGACAACACACTCCTTATTGGGATCAAAGGGTTTAAGCACATTCTCACTCACCAGCTGTGACTTGATCCATTCGAAAATTTCTTGACAGTTCTTGTCCCAGACAAAAGGCACATTTTTTTTAACATATTTGTTAGAGGCTGAACCTTAGATGCATAGTCCTTGATAAACCTGGAGTAAAACTCACTGAGCCCTATAAAGAACTTCAAACCAGATTTATCAACAGGTGGAGTGGTGTCTACAATGGCTTTAACAAGACCAGGACGTGGTTCCACCCCCTTATGTGAGACTACATGCCCTAGAAATTCCATTTTTTCCTTTAGGAAAACACATTTCTCAGATTTCAGTACAATACCTTTGTCTTGCATGATTTGTAGAACTTGACTCAAAGAAAAATCATGACCCCCTTTGTCTTCCCAAAAATCAAAACATCATCCTGGAACACAATTACCCCAGGGACATCTTTAAACATTTGATTCATTAGTCTTTGGAAAACTGCAGCAGCCGAAGCAAGGCCGAACGGCATTCTGCAGTATTGAAAACTCCCAAAAGGAGAGACGAAGGCAGTCAGATGTTTAGATGATTGACTCAACACCACCTGGTGGTAGGCGGAAGCTAGATCCAGCTTGGTGAACCACCTTGCACCCCTGGTAAGAGACAACAAGTCCGTGATCTTTGGCAAAGGGTGCGAATCAATCAAAATGTTCTTATTGACACTGCGCAAGTCCACACAGACACGCAAATCACCATTCCTCTTCCTGGCGACAACAAGAGGAGACAACCACAAAGATGACTCTATTGGTTCTATGACCCCTCTCTTGCACAAGTCATTCAACTCCTTCTCAAGAGCATCTCTCACACTGAAAGGAACACTCCTGACCTTGTGCTTAACTGGAATAGCCCCATCCTTGACCTTTATCTCGTGGTTGAAACCCTTAATCATGCCAAGACTGTTCCCGAAAACAGCAGGAGTGTGTTGACCCTTATGAGGATTTTGGAGTTGGTGATAAAGTTATTTCCCTATTAGTGGATTCAGGCACAAAAGTCACGATGATCACTCAAGAATTGTTTAATGAAACTTGGCCTGAAAGGGAACTATTGCCTCCAGATAGAGCCCCTGTTTCCTATGAGGGACACAGAATATCTCTTTTTGGGTTTTTTGAAGATATTATTCAATTCAGGGGTAGGAAAATTTTTGGGAAAGTTTATGTCTCCATTAAAGGCTTGAACATCTTGGGGTGGTTTCACCAAGGGTTATTTAAGATGATTCTAAGACCCGGTACTAAAGAACAGATCAGTATCGATGAGTCATCTGACTATTTTGAAAGTCTTGCAGTTGTGGATTCTAATGAATAGTCTCAACATCTTCTCCAGGTAGCTGGTCCCTTTTGAAGAATTTGTGTCTAATTACTACAAGGCTGGGTTTAACGTCAAATCTCAGTTCCAGTTTCATCCTTGTCTTGGTATATTCGTCTATATCCTCTTCTGCGTTATTTCTAGTCAAGGGGGGCAAATGTTTATAGATCTCTCTCCCTTCAAAACCCAAAGAATGTAGCAAAAGACACTTCTTCCTCTCTGCGCGATATCTTGACGCGCCTATCGCACCCAAATAGGTCTCGAATGCATCGAACCATTTTTTCCAACTAATGGGTGGATTTCCTGGCGTCTCCAGGAAAGGAGGTGGAGGAGACACAGACTGCATCTTTAAGTGAAATGTGGAATCTCTTTAAAATTCCACTGAAATATTTATTCGTTCTTTTTGTGCCCTGTCGCTGTCAATAAAATTGCTCATGTAGTATTTAGGAGATAAAAATAAAAAAAAATAATAATGTTTGAGCTGGACCGGACTGGATAACAAGCTGAGTCAATATGTATATCTATTGACACGAGGAAACACTGTTCAGCGCATTCAGCGCATCCGCCTTAGCTGTGAAGAACAAGTTTTGTTTTTTGCTAAGGCTGCTTCGTAGACGTGTTGCCAAGCGCGCCCTTCCTGAGGCGCGAACAGCTTGGTTGTCAGGGAAACGCTTAGTTGTCAGGGAAGCGCGAGCAGCAAACGTTGTTGGAGACGCGATCGCGTCATCAAGTAAGCGCGCCCTCTCAGGAAGCGCGAGCAGCTTGACTGCGCATTACTGCCAACCACGTGAGATGAATTGCCAATCAGCGCGCGCTGCCGGTGACAGAATATTGACGTCACGAGCGTTTGCCGAAAAGTCCGCTTAAGCTCTCTCTCTTCTTTTTTAAAATACGCCGATTATGCGCAAAAGTACACAAAATCCACTTATCTCGCTTCCAGTCCAGAGCGGGTTCCCTTCTCACTCCTTCGAAGTTCGGACCTCAATCGTTGCTACACGAGGATATGCGAGGTAAGACAGGCGGGTTCTTTACCTTCTTCCAAGCATCGTCGCCAATAAATTTGTAGTGAAATAGTCAGGATTCTCCAGAGGTATTGTAAATAAAGTATTTATTGAGCTTGGAAGAAGCACAGCGACAGGGCGCAGTGACAGAAATCCAACTGTCAAAACACAGCGTTCTAAGACAAAGCCTGGAACCATGAGGCAAACAAGGTTCCAACTACAGGTGCCTAAGAGGCACAACACAGAGAATACTACAAACTTGAAAGACCAGAACAAGCCGTTGAAGAAAACCCAGATTCAGCTCAGTCCGAACTGGAAGAAGATCTCACTGCAGAAAACTAAGATCCAGCTCAGTCAGAACTGGAAGAATAACTCATTGCAGAAAATCAAGTTCCAGCTCAGTTAGAATTAGAAAGATGCATTGCAGAAAACTTAGATCAAATTCAATTGCAAGAAGGAAAAGAAAAAGAATTCATTGTAGAAAATTTAGATCCAGTTCATTTAGGAAGAGGGAAAGAATCAATTGTAGAAAGTTCACATCAAAGCCAGTCAGAAGAAGAAACGAGAAAAGTAGGAAGTTCAAAACAAAGGGAAACAACAGAAAAAGAAAAAGTAGGGAATTTAGAACGAGACCAACCGAGAGAAAGAGAAAATAAAAGGACACTTGAAATAGGTGAAGAAGGTGAATAAGCAGTACAGTCAAAGAGGGTCTGAAAGGGTGATTACTGGCCGAGTGGAGTGAAAAGAGCCAGATACATTCTGAAAAGGAGAACAGGGAAAGAATTAGAACAGGTAAATGAGGTGTCAATTCAGGTAGAGCAAGAACAAACAAGAAGAAGATCATTAAGATTGTCAAAGAGAGGAAGAGTACCAAATAGAAAATATAAGGCTCTGGAGTTGACCTACATAATCCTCGAAGACTTTGAAAATCTTGATCTAAATGGAAAACTAGAAAGGGGCATTGTTGAGGAATCAGATGAACGGCAACTGAGACCACCTTAAAGAAAGACTTTTATACAAAGGGTAGATTTATTGAGAAATTTTCAAGCCAAAGAAGAAAAGATCAAAAAGGGAAAAGAAACTGACTAAAAGCTGGAAGCCTGTGAAGTGTGGGATCACATAAAGATTGTTTTTAAGACCATTTTTATCAAATAAATTTAGAAGCAAAAAAAATTAGATACTAAAATGGCAGAAGTACAGGTGACTGAACATCCGAAATCTAGTTTAAAACTGAGATATGTTAAAAATTCTTTGTGTGGTTATTGTTAACAGTTGTGATACCTGTCCTAATAGTAACTAATACACAGAATAAAACAAATATTAGTGAAAGAATGAGTGCAGCTACTAAAAGAACTACGACTACTATAGATTTAAGATTAACGGATAATCGCATGTATTATCATGATCAATCAAGTAGTGATTCATCCTTAAATGTATTCACTAAACTCTTGTAGCAGTACGTAAATACAATGGGCAAGCGTAATTGTTATGTGTGCATGAAACTACCCACTTCTGTCTCTGAAGGTGTAACATACCATCATCTTCCATTAACTTATGGTGTAACTTGTAGTTTTAAGACTAGTTAGTTTTATGTTACTGGTAAGTTGCAATACTATTATAGTAATATGGTTTTGGTCTTTTCAGAAATTCCTATTCATAGAAATTTAAACCACGTACTTAGTAAGAATGAGGAATTTATGGGTGAATTTTTCTAAACAACTAATCCCATAGATATAACACACACTCATAAAAACAACCTTACATGTCTTTTTTACGAGTTGTAAAGTTAGGACTCCTAACTTTAGGACTCCTAAATTGAGAAAAATTCAAACTTTAAGACTTTCGGTATTCACAGAAGGCATTTAGGAATCCTAAAGTTAGGAGTCTTAACTTTACTACTCCTAAACTGAGAAAAATCCTAACTTTAAGACTTTCGGTATTCACGGAAGGCATTTAGGAGTCCTAAAGTTAGGACTCCTAACTTCTGTGAATACCAAAATAAGTAAGTGCCTTCTGTGAATACCAAAATGGTAGTAAGTTTAGGATTTTGTCTTAAGTTAGTTCTGTGAATCGGGCCCCATGTGATTAACTCATTTGAGAGGGAAATGCAAGAATTACTAACCTTAAGTCTTGAGGTACCGTGTGCCTAGGATGTGCTTGCCTGAATTAAAAAAAAGATGTTGCTGCTAATGCTTCTGCTTAAATAAAGAGCATTTAACATGGGATAGAGTAGGAGTGGGTGGTGAACAGTGATAATCACATATTTGAGAAATTAACATCTGTTCATGATTCTTTTATTAATAGTGTACATTTGGGCTGTTATACCTTGACAATGTAAGAAAATGGCACTGGAAGAAAGATTTTAATGCGCATATCCGGAAAGAGACGGAATGTGACCTAGTGCTGGGAAAGTTGAACAACTGCCAACGATCAAGGACAGTCGCTGTGTGAACATGGGAACGTGTGATATTCGTCAAAGGAGCTTGAATAAAATGTTATTTAATTAGTCACAAAATGTTCATGGGAAAGACAGACATCGATGAGCTAAACCGGAAGGGTTTCCGAAACAAAAGGGTCTTATTAAATTGGCCGTGTCAGCATAGTATTATGTGAACTCCCCTAGTCTCAACCAATCATATTTTAAATGTTAGAGATTTGCAACTTTTGAGGGTGGGACATTCAGAAGTAAGAGTATAACTAGAGTGACTTAAGTTGAAAGGAGTTACGGCGATGCTGAGTGAGGTGTGGGCAACAGCTGCTGCTTCAAAGAAGAATCGACTGGGAAGATTCATTCTTGAGAGACAGCCCGATTAGATTGAAGATTGCTGAAGAATATCGAGGAAGGGGGGAGAGAGAGTAAGAGAGGGTTGTGCTCCGGTGCACCGGGGTTCTAGAGAAGTTTTAGTAAGTATTATCCTATCCTGATCCAGTCCTATAGTCTTTGTATCCTTATTCCGGTTCTATAGTATTTGTATCCTTATTCTTAATCAGGAGACCTCCACCAGTCCTTGGCCAAAGGGATGGGTTTCCCGTTTCACCAGTTGGTAGCTATTATTCTGTCTTATATTTGATTATCCTTTGCAAATGTGTGAGTTAATATGCCTTCTATCTTGTTGAATGTGTCTGTGAATTGAATGTATTTGATAAATGAACATTTTCTCTCCCATGAAATTCGATGGAATTTGTACTGTGAATCTGTACAAATGAGCATTCATTTTGACTGAGTTATTAGATAAAAACGTAATTAATCTTACCCAGAGTCTGTGATTATTTTATTGAAAGTTGTAAGTTATAATTAGTTAATTTATTAATATCACTATCAACTACTTGACTAATGGTCCATTGACAAAAGAAAGAGTGTTGATGTGTGAAGATTAGTTAGGAATTGACTAATCAATATCAAAGTGAATATAAAACTTGACAGCCAGCGGAACAGCCAGGAAACTTGAATGTGAATATGGGCCCAATTTGAATTTATTGTTGACTGTGAAGTGTTAATCCCTGGCCTTCTGCTGGATCAGTGTACCTTGACAGTACCTCCAAATTACTGATTAACATAACTGCAGACTTTCATTTTCAGGATGCTTACAAAGTGTTACTCCATAATGATCCAAAATATACGTGGATTAGTTCCAATTCTTCAACATAGTTCCACATTGATATTATCTGTGCAAGCCCATCTAATAAGATAGTTTCAGTAACCCTCATTCTTGTTTTCTTTTCAGACCATAATATGATTACAGTTGGTGTGTCCATTGCTGCCATACCTCTCAGAGGAAAAGGACTGTGGAAACTAAATGTTAATTTACTTCATGACATGGTTACTGTTTAGGTATCATTACCACAATTGACAATCCATCATTGTTCTTTAGTTCACTTCGCCACCTCTGCTCCGACCCAGCTATATGCAAATCAGCCTTGACCCTGTGCCTCATGGGAACAGTCCAGCCCAAACTGCCAAGCCAGGTCTTCCCTGAACCGGAAACAAGCAAGTTAATATAACATTATAAAGTAGAAAACATCTTCATTGTACAATGATTTTACCAAAGGTCCGATTCTCCTCAGTAGAGCTCAATTCTTTGAAGAAAACGAGACCTCATACCAAGTTTTCTTTCTGAAAGCTAAAGCAGATACGTTCCCACCCGTAACCTGCGCTCCACCCACATGCACCTTTTGAATACTCCTCCTTTCAGGCTCAAACGCACTGGAGGAGTTAGGTTTGCCGTCCTAGGCCCCAAATTTTGGAACTCTCTGCCACTGGAGATCAGATCTTGCCCAAATCTCATGCATTTCCGTAAACTGCTAAAAACGTGGCTATTCAAGCAGGCGTACCAGTAACGTCTTGACACCTTGACTCAGTCCCCCAAGAGAAGCGCCAAGAAACCAACCTGGTGTACGTGCGCTATACAAAAAATCTCTAACATAACATAACATAACATAACATAACAAAGCTGGTGGGAGAATCATATATGCCATGTTAAACCCACAGGGTAACAAGCGTACAACAATTGAAGGAATTAAAGAATGTGTGCATAGCTTCTATAAAGGTTTTTTTTTCCGGTAACGTGGGTGTCGGTGCACTTTCCAGCGTCTTTCTGAAGGCCGACTCGATTTCAACGTATGTGGTTTACCATAACCCCAGTTATACTGGAGGATGGTCTTCTTATACCGATGACCAATGCTATTTGATTTGGATCCCTCCTTCCAGCTTTTATGCAATAACAGATACGTAAGAACACCTCTCATTTGAGTGGATTTCCCTTGGATTGCTTAGATTTTTTATATACATTGTTCTCACTACCAAATTGAATAGTTTCGGCAACCCAGAGTGATTCACCGATGGTATTAGAACTCGGCCTCAATCTAGTTCTGTTGCACGCATAAGCGGAACTACTTTTGGACATAGTATATTTCTGTGTTCCTTTGGGAGCATTTGAATATTGGATGAACATTGTCTACATATACATATGAATATTGAGTTGGACAACCCGGAGTGATGTTTTGCAGCAAACAGAATTTAGCTGCAACTCTGTACAGACGTCCTTTAGAAACTGGATTGCACTTTATCGAATGTGCCTTTATGGGCCTGCCTCGATGGCTGTGTCATTCACGGAAGTGGCTCATTGATGGTGCCACAGGTTTGCTCTGGTGGGGCCTGTGCATATGGGTTACTGTTATTCCACTAGATGTTTACAAAGCTGTGTGCCAAGGTTCTGCATGTCTTGTGCTATATCGGAGTTCTCCCTAGTGACAGGGTGCAGTGTCGGGAAGAGGTTTGGCAGGTGTGTGTATGTCTCATGGAACCTTCTACCCATCACAATAAAAAGTAGCCTATCGCTTCAGGCCTTCAAAAAGGCAGTAAAAATGTGGTTCTTTCCCTGCTAAGCCAGAATCACACCTCTGCAATAACCTGAAGCGCATCAAACAGTAGTGCCAAGATCCCCTCGGGCAATCACACGCTTTATAAGCTCACTAATCAAATCAAATCACATGCGAGAGTCGGGAATGACATTGGATGGTATGTTGAGTATGTTATGTTATGTTATGTTATGTTATGTTATATTCGTTTTATATAGCGCACGGCTACTCAGAGAGTGTCCCGGCGCTTTTCAATACACATCTGTATCATAACACAACTGAAAAGAAGGGCAGAAACAGAATAAAAGGGGGATCCAGACTCATCTAGGAAACTAAAATCTAAGAAGCAAAAAGCCAGGTTTTAAGGCCCTTCCTGTCAGGTCCCAATGTCCTCAGGATCGAGCGATGCTATAAGGGGTCCACCTCTCGACAGCCCCTGGGTCTGATTGAGAACAGACTCACAGAAGTGGTCAAGCGAGGGATATAAGGAAGGGTAGGAAGGGAGCAGCGGGGAGAGGAAGCTGAAATGAGAACAAGGCACATATGAGTCAAGCACAGACCTAAACTGAATACAAGCAAGCAAAGCAACCAAGGAACAAACAATAATTATCGTTCTATGAATGTCCTATTACCTGGAAAGAGGGAAGAAGTGGCTTTGCCTGGCAATCAGAAGCGTAGAACGTATCTCAGATCTATAATACAAGGACCTGGAAGTTATAACCTTGAACCCAAAGTACATTTGCTTAATAAACAGTTGTATGATATACACGTACCAAATGATATTGCTGTTAAGGCTTCAACAGAGGGCAAATGGTAATTAGCCAGCCAGGCGAAGCTCATAAACCCCCTGTTGTAATGTCACAAAAACATAGAAAACAGTAGTTATTCTTCCGTAATCAGCAGTAGACTTCTGGTTACTTTCACCAGAATACCGGCTCCGTAATAGTACATATGCCCAACATGAGTGGACTGCTGATTTCGCAGGACACCGTAATCCAGACGGTGAGAAACCCTTGCTTCAAGGTTTCGCAAAAACAGATAATAATGAGATGTGTCTCTCAACAACAGAATCCAAATGTCAAGGCCCCCTACTGAATGGGCGATTTATGAAACAGTCTCAAGGAATTAGAACAAAGATCAACATGCGCATGGATCAAGTCTCGCATAATATCCAGGCAGTATCTACCACCTAGGAGTGTAAGCACTCACAGCGGGAGTGCACGACAAACGCTGGAAAAGGAAAACAGTCTCCGCTATTAAGCCTCAGTGGAGACAAGTAACTGGAGCCTCAGCCGAGGACTCCCCGAGCTCAAACGAGCTCCGTGGCCAATATTGAAGGCTCGGTCCGACCACACACAAGGACGCCAAAACAAGGAAGAACACCAGAAAGGATACGCTGGATACGTGGGAATACAATCCTACCATGTCTTCTCTCCTTAACCGGAATCAACGGCGAGGTCTCTCCGTCCCCGCTCCGTCTTGTTGTTTACCGCGTGTGACGTCATCAGCCAGAGGCGTCGCACGCGTACCTGGAATCATGGGAGATGTAGTTTGTACGGTACACAGAACATGTCTCAAGGCAGTGTTCGAGACTGCCCTCCTCCGTGGGACGCGACAGTACATCCCTCTCCCGAAGAACACTGACAGAGACATGGTTTGTCCGGGAAACGTTCATGGAACAGTTTAATGTATCTAGGAGCATGCACACCAGATGCTGGCTCCCATGAATTCTCCTCATTACCGTATCCCCTCCATGCCACCAAATACCACAGCCTGGTGCGATATATTTTGGAGTCCACAATACCTCTCACCTCATATTCCCCCTCCTTATCCACCGCTACCGCTGCAGGAAGGGTTCTTTTTTCAGAATGTGTGGGTTTCACTAAAGACACATGAAAGGCAGGATGAATCCGCAAAGAGGAAGGAAGAGCCAGTTTGACAACCACAGGATTTACCAATTTGACCACTTTGTAGGGACCAATGTATTTAGGATTAAAAATGCTATAGCGCTTGAAACGTATGTTTTTGGTGGATAACCATACATAATCCCCTTTTTTATACACTGGTCCAGTCTGTCTGTGCTTGTCCTCACACGCCTTGTACCTCATTTTGGCCTGGGTTAACTGGCCCTTGACTCTCTGCCATGTCTCCTGGATATTGTGTTCTCGTTCCTGTGCTTCTGGAACTAGGGAAGCTGAAACAGGATGTTGGAAGGGTGTGAAATTGGGATGAAAACCATACGTGCTGAAAAAAGGGGCATGTTTAGTGGAACCATGTACAGCACTGTTATATGCTATTTCAGCTAGCCATAACCTTTCTACCCAATCCTCCTTGGTGACATCCACGTAGCAGTGCAAATATTGCTTTAGGGTTTGGTTAACCCTTTCGGTTTGCCCATCCGTTTCGGGATGAAAGCTAGTGGATGTGCTAGATGTTATCCCCAGGGCCTTACACCATGTCTTCCAAAATCTAGCTGTAAACTGACTGCCCCTGTCTGAGATGATCACTTTGGGTAATCCATGTAATCACACTATGTTGATGAGTATTAGCTTAGCTAACAAACTAGCCGAAGGAACCCTTTTACATGCAATGAAATGTGCCAGCTTTGTTAAGTAGTCTACTACCACCAGAATGGCCGTGCATCCCTGGTCTATCGGCATACCCACTATGAAGTCCATAGAAATGTTCTCCCAGGGTAGCTCAGGAGTGGGAAGAGGTTGTAATAGTCTAGATTGTCTGGAGTGCAACGTTTTCATTTGACTACACACTGTGCACTCCGCCACCCAGGCAGCCACGTCTGTCTTGATTTTAGGCCACCAGAACTGTCTTTGTATTCTTTCCAGTGTCTTTCCCGTTCCGTTATGGCCTGCACACGGTGCACTGTGGCACGACTGGAACACTTGTTTCCTTAATGCCTGAATGGTAACAACAGTTGTTTCTGTCTCATAGGTAATCCCTGAACCATCTTCCACTCCTTATGTTCGTTTATCCATTTCTTCCATTCTGCTGTCTGCACATTACGGAAAACACTCTGTAGAAACATCTGGGTACATGTCACTCCTATAACCTTCTGTGGGTTAATGATGGATTCTGCCCGGACCTCCGTCGGTTCTGGTTTGATGTACTGCCAAGATAAGGCATCCGCCTTTCTGTTATCCTTTCCTGGACGGTACGTCACAATAAAATCGAAATCCGCAAAATGCATCATCCACCGCATCTGTCTAGGTGTTAAATGCCGGGCGGCTGACATGTATTGCAGATTGCGGTGATCCGTATATACAGTTACGACATGGCGCGCCCCCATAAGATGATGCCTCCATTCCATAAATGCAGTTCTTATCGCCAACAACTCCTTTTCGGCTATTACATAGTTCTGTTCAGCCTGGTTCAAAGTACGGGAGAGATACGCCACTGGATGTAGTTGGCCTGTATCGGAGTGTCTTTGAGACAGTACCGCTCCTACCGCAGAATCAGAAGCGTCTGCTTCCACTATGAACGGTTTATTGGGGTCTGCATGCACCAACACTGGAGCCGAAACAAAAGCTTTCTTCAATTCATCGAACCCTTTTTGTGCCTCCTCAGTCCAAATAAATGGCACCCTCTTTTTCAGTAGTATAGTCATAGGGGATGCCATTGCAGAAAAGTTCTCGATAAACCGACGATAAAAGTTAGCAAAACAGATAAAACACTGGATGTCCCTCACTGTTTTAGGTCTGGGCCAATTCTTAACGGCCAAAATCTTCCTTTCGGACATTTCCTGTCCTTTAGGCGTGAGCATAACGCCTAAGAATTCCACTGAGTTAGTGTTGAACTCGCACTTGCTAAGCTTGCAGTAAAGGTGATGTTCCAATAATGTACTCAGAACAGCTTTCACATGCTCCACATGTTGTTCCGTTGTAGATGAATAGATCAAGATGTCATCTATGTAGACCACGACGAACCTTTCCAGATATTTCTTGAGTACATCGTCCAGAAAGAACTGGAAGGCGGCAGGCGCGTTACAGAGCCCGAAGGGCATGACTAGATACTCGTAAAGGCCAAAACGGGTTTTGATGGCAGTTTTCCACTCGTCCCCTGATCTCATTCTGACTAGGTGGTACGCTCCCTTTAGGTCCAGCCTCGTGAAAATCACAGCTTCTTTCACTTGCTCCAACAACACATTGATGAGAGGGAGAGGATATTTGTTTTTGACTGTAATGGCATTTAGAGCTCTATAATCCGCACAAGCCCGGAGTTCCCCATTAGCCTTGGGAATGAAAAACAGTGGAGACGCAGCCGGGGATTTCGACTCTCTAATAAACCCAAGCTTCAATAGCTTGTCCAGGTATGCTCGAAGATGTAAGGTTTCAGGTTCTGTGAGCGCATAAACACGTCCCGCCGGAATCTTCGCCCCCGGAACCAAGTCAATTTGGCAATCATATGTTCGGTGCGGCGGTAATACTTCTGCCTTTCTTTCACTGAATACCTCAGCCAAGTCCCGATATTCGACTGGGAGTTCCACATCATGTTCAATTGCGGTAGCAATATGATGGATACAAGCTAAACCAGCAGCTGGTCTGAGTTCCACAGGGTAGCAGTTTTGTTGACAAAACTCCGATGAGAATTGGAGTGTTTGTCCTTCCCAATCCACTACCGGGTTATGTTTTCGCAACCATGGTAATCCCAGGATCACTCCGTATTGTGGTGCTTGTATGATGTTGAAACACAACGTTTCCTGATGTTCCACTCCCATGATCATACGGAGATCCCTGGTCTGTAACCGGATAGGACCCGAGTCTAACTTTCTGCCATCCACTGCAAATACTGCTTCTGGGGTGTCTTTTTCTTGTAGTGCAAGTCCTAAGCTGAGTGCCTTGGTATGGTCCATAAAGCAACCCGTGGCTCCTGAATCCAACATTGCTCTAATCCACAACCAGTTATCGTTTATTTCCAACCCAATATCCACAAAAAAATGGAGACCTTCTTTTCTCCCATCTCCATCCAGCGAAGGGATAAAGAACTTACTTGAAGGGATCCCTTCTTTCCCCCTCAAGCCTTCTCGTTTCCCGACCCTTGTTCGGAGGTCACCACAGACACCTTCTTGTATTCGTACCTTGGTTTTGTTCTCGTAGGACATTCCCTGATAAAATGACCCTTCCGACCACAGTACAAACATAGGCCTCTCTTTCTTCGGTATTCTCTTTCTTCCGAGGTCAAAGGAGATCGCACAGCCCCAATTTCCATAGGTTCCGGCTTAGAAGCGGCTGCACCTTCTGGGACTTTGGGATGTTCATAACGTGGAGTTAGCCTTTCCTTTCGCCTGTTTTCACCCCTCCGGTCACTAAGACGATGATCCAGTCTGAGAACCAGACTAATCATATCCTCACAAGTACTGGGCTGGGGATCAATCTGAGCCAGTACGTCCTTCATCTCCTCTGTCAGTCCTGTGTAAAATATGGCATGTCTTTTTTCTTCTGGCCAATCTGTTTCAGCTATGAGCCTTCTGAAGTCGTTAAGATACGCTATTAAATCCCTATTACCCTGTTTTAAACCTAACAACTCCCTATCTGCAGACATGGTGGCTGATCTGCGGTTGAAGGTTTTCTCGAAATCTGATCTGAATGCTTCCCAATCCCGCAATAAGGGGTCATCTCTTTTCACTAATGGTACAGCCCATTGAGCTGCATCCCCAGCTAAGTATGAAATGAGGAATGCTACCCTGGAATGATTGGTGTCAAATACCTTGGGTTTACATGAAAAATGTAATAACACCTGTGTAAGAAATACTTGCACCTTACTGCTGTCTCCATGGAATCTTTGGGGGGAAGCCAAGGGAATCGGGCGGGTACTTCCACTACCAGGGAAGTGGCCTGCGGAGTACGGGCATCAAAGGGATTGCGGTTCATTCTATCAACCTGAGCCTGCAAAGCCGCAGTCTCAGCTCTAGAAGCCTGTAACTCAGTTTGGACCAATGCTAGGGCAGCTACGATATCGTCCATGGTGGACATTGTATCGCACGATCGGGAGGACTTAAAATTCTTGGGCCGTTGATTCTGTCAGGTCCCAATGTCCTCAGGATCGAGCGATGCTATAAGGGGTCCACCTCTCGACAGCCCCTGGGTCTGATTGAGAACAGACTCACAGAAGTGGTCAAGCGAGGGATATAAGGAAGGGTAGGAAGGGAGCAGCGGGGAGAGGAAGCTGAAATGAGAACAAGGCACATATGAGTCAAGCACAGACCTAAACTGAATACAATCAAGCAAAGCAACCAAGGAACAAACAATAATTATCGTTCTATGAATGTCCCATTACCTGGAAAGAGGGAAGAAGTGGCTTTGCCTGGCAATCAGAAGCGTAGAACGTATCTCAGATCTATAATACAAGGACCTGGAAGTTATAACCTTGAACCCAAAGTACATTCGCTTAATAAACAGTTGTATGATATACACGTACCAAATGATATTGCTGTTAAGGCTTCAACAGAGGGCAAATGGTAATTAGCCAGCCAGGCGAAGCTCATAAACCCCCTGTTGTAATGTCACAAAAACATAGAAAACAGTAGTTATTCTTCCGTAATCAGCAGTAGACTTCTGGTTACTTTCACCAGAATACCGGCTCCGTAATAGTACATATGCCCAACATGAGTGGACTGCTGATTTTGCAGGACACCGTAATCCAGAAGGTGAGAAACCCTTGCTTCAAGGTTTCGCAAAAACAGATAATAATGAGATGTGTCTCTCAACAACAGAATCCAAATGTCAAGGCCCCCTACTGAATGGGCGATTTATGAAACAGTCTCAAGGAATTAGAACAAAGATCAACATGCGCATGGATCAAGTCTCGCATAATATCCAGGCAGTATCTACCACCTAGGAGTGTAAGCACTCACAGCCGGAGTGCACGACAAACGCTGGAAAAGGAAAACAGTCTCCGCTATTAAGCCTCAGTGGAGACAAGTAACTGGAGCCTCAGCCGAGGACTCCCCGAGCTCAAACGAGCTCCGTGGCCAATATTGAAGGCTCGGTCCGAGCACACACAAGGACGCCAAAACAAGGAAGAACACCAGAAAGGAAACGCTGGATACGTGGGAATACAATCCTACCGTGTCTTCTCTCCTTAACCGGAATCAACGGCGAGGTCTCTCCGTCCCCGCTCCGTCTTGTTGTTTACCGCGTGTGACGTCATCAGCCAGAGCCGTCGCACGCGTACCTGGAATCATGGGAGATGTAGTTTGTACGGTACACAGAACATGTGTATTGTGGTATTTGGACAGGCGCCAGGACGCCCCTTCGCTGGGGCAGCTGTGCGCCGAATAAAAGTTATTAACATAACATAACATAACATGTCTCAAGGCAGTGTTCGAGACTGCCCTCCTCCGTGGGACGCGACACTTCCTGAACGTCAGTAAGTTAGAGGTACTGCGCAAAGTCAGTGGTAAAGTGTTCCAGAGCTGGGGCGCCAACAGTCTGAAAGAACGGCCTCCTATGCGAGCCCTCTTAATACGAGGGACCGCCGCAAGAAACAAGGATCCAGACCTCAAAGGTCTTGTAGGGTGATAGAAAACTACCCTTTGTGGAGGTATTTGGCTCCTGACGCATAAAGAGCTTTATGAGCCAGGGTCAGGGCATTGAAAGTTATCCGCTTCCGGATGGGAAGCCAGTGAAGTGCCTGCAGGAGACCAGAAGTTCGAGCACGGCCTGATAGACCGAAAATGGCCCGAGCTGCCGAATTCTGGACCACCTGCAGTCGTTGTAGCAGATACTCCGGTAGGCCGAGATACAGAATGTTGGAGTAATCTAATCTCGAACCGATTATCGCCTGTACCGTTATCTTCCTGTGGTCTTCCGATAGTATGGGAAGAAACTTGCGGAGCATCCGGAGCAAACCGAAGCAGGTACCGGTGAGACCGATTATCTGAGAGCGCAATGACAGGTCCTTATCGATCTTGATACCCAGGTTCTTGGCCACCTGGGATGAACCTGAAGGTGGAAACATGTTCTCCGGCCACCATTCCTGCCACTCTGGATCCGAGCTGCATCCGAAGAAGAGTACCTCTGATTTATCCGAGTTGCACTTGAGGCCGTTAAGATGGAACCAGTTAAAAACGGCCCCAAGGCAACCCTGGATACTCTCTCCGTCAAACTCCACACCCTTTGCGCACGTAAAGAGGAGCTGGGTGTCATCGGCGTAGGAAACGATCTGAGCCCCGAAAGACTCCGCTAGTGCCGCCAGAGTATGATGGGACCTGTTTCTCGCATTGGATTAATATGAGGGAATGCGGGGAAGGGCTGTCTAGCATCATTTCCTAAGGCCATAGTAGTAAAATTATAGTATTCGGTATTGATGAGTTTGGAACGGCGGATCCTCTCCGGTAGTGGGAGTGTGCTCAACATTACAGTGGTGGAAATGTCACTTTGTGGAAGTGGGAATTTCAATGTGCATGGCTCTGTGTGCCTTGGGGCCTGTCTCCTAATTCACACTTAAGTGCTAGGGGGACAGCCACATCTGTGCATTCCTGATAGAGGGCCATAAACTAGGGATTCATGGGAAACTGCCGACCTCTGACTCTGAAGGGCCTTTCTAGCACAGTTACGTGGGGATGGAATTGACACCTGCATTCCAAAAGGCAGGGTCTTGGCCCAACTAAAGATTGTGATCAAACCTCCGGGGGTAGGAAGGCAGACAGGACACAAATTAGGGAGGGCCTGAACATTTCAAAGGTGGCCTTTTGAACTGATCGTATCTTCATAGAACATGGTAGGTATAACTACATGGACTTCGGTCTGCAAAAGTAGATTCAGAACCATACTACGCTGGTTAGATACTGGGATATTGACACGAAACATCATTAAGGCAGGAGGGACTGCAACTGGACTATCTGTAAACTTGTGGTGGCTTGGAGCTTTTCATGCTTCAAAAAGGGGAGTATCACTTGGTGGATTTGCCTGGGTGTTGCTGTCCAGAAGCTAGTGCCAACTGTCATGGCCTTGATCTGAGGGCCAATAAGCTGGCCTCCTGTCCAGAAATCCCAGGGCCACAAAGCATCTCACTGTCTCCATGAGAACGTAAGGACCACACTGGATGCGGCGGAGACAGGTGGAAGTGATTGTGGTTGGGACAATATCCATCCTGTCATACACCATCATCTCTGTGCAAGAGAGGTGTGTGCACAAAGATCAGCAGCCATTTGCGGTGCCGGGATGTGAGGAGTGCAGGGGAAGCTTGTTGAGTCCAAGAAACCTGTGCTTGCAACCAAGGGAAACTGTGCTTTCTTGTGCTCTGGAGCGTGTGGTGTCTGAGGGGTGTCGGGGGAACCTGAGCCGGGAGCTGAGGTTGTCTTCAGCCTTCAGCTTGGGAGGAAGGCAGTACCTAACATGGCGCCCTCTCTCCGAGGTCTATGGATCCTTCTCCCTTGACCCACGTCACAGGGTGCTTTGTTTTGAAAAACATCGAGACGAGACCCGAGGGGTTTCGTGTAGCTTGTGGGCATCTGAAGCTCTCTTCCGAGGGTCTATTGCAGTTCACACCTTCGCTTGAGGGGAAAGCATTTCTCCAGACTGGGAGTGCACCAGCTTCCTGGGTCACAACCTTTTCTCTATGAGGGGTATTGATCCTGCCATCCTAAAGCTGCCGTCGGGCAACCAGAGGTGAAATCCGGATAGACGAAACTATGTAAAAGTTTATTTCCATATTAGGTGGTTATAACTGTCTAGTCAACAGGGTGCCAGAAGGGGCAACATTTATCTTTAGCTGGTGGAGTTGCAAGAGTGAGGGGCTGGGTCAACAGAGGTGCTTTAACAATTGCGTATATCTGTAGAGTGTATATACAATGTGTATCTCATTCTGATGAACACAGTGTGTTGCGAGGGTGGGTGCTGAGCTAACACTTTACATTGGAGCCCTAAGAATAAGCTTGGCTGCTCAGTGCCAAGCTTATCCTTAAACTTTTCCTTGCTTTTTTGGCCTCCTGTCCCCTGTTTTTCCTGCCGCTGCTGCCCCCGTGGCCCCTCCCCCCCAGCCCGACCAGCCCATTCTAGTTCGCTTCCCTGCTCCCGCCTCCCAGCTGTCCAGCCCTCCCCGACCCCTACTTAATGGCGGCCGCTGCGGGGACAGTGGAGCAAGACCACTGACTCACTGTCAGTGAAACTGCTCTCTCACACTCGCATCTCCACTATTAAGTGAGGCCCTCTGTTAGCTCCTGCACTCCCGTAGTGCTGGTGTTCAAAGCTCTCCTCCACCTGCAGGTTATACCTGTTTCTCATCCCTGGTGGTCCAGTGGACCTCTAACTCCTTCTCTTACTCCGCTTTCTGCTTTCTGCCCCCTTTCATCCTCTTCTTCTGCTCTGTGTCACACTCGAGCTTCTTCACCCTTCAGTCTTTTCATCACTTTTTCTCTGTTTTCTGCTCTATTTCACCCTTTATTCTTTATGCACTTTCTCTCTTTATTTCACTTTTCTTCGCACTTTTGTCCTCCTTTCCCCCATTTTTCCCTCCCGTGCCACCCCCAAGCGACCAGCCCGTTCCAGTTCCCCTTCCCGCTCCCGCCTCCCAGCTGTCCAGCCCTCCCCGACCCCTACTTAAGGCGTGCCAGAGGCAAGTCCATCTGCGCCCATCCGCGACCTCACCGCGACCAGTGCCAGGAACCCTAGATCTCCGCACCTCCAAAGCTATGACCTAGTGACACTCCACACACACAACCCAGGCCGCAACAACAACTGCAAGCTATTATCACCAGACGACACCCACGGACCCTTCAGCTGTCACCACTGCCGGCACACCTACAGCACCGCCAGAAACACTGACCCAGCACAATCCGTACGCAAGAACACACCCGAACCGAAGACCCTCCAATGCATCCTGCTCAACGTCCGATTACTCCAAAAACATGCCACCAAAATCTGGGACCTTCTCGACAGCACCACCTCGGACGTAGCATTCTTCACCGAACCCTGGACCAACCCCAACTTGGGAACGGACATCGCCATTGCCATTCCCCAAGGATAAAAGATCTTGAGGAAGGACCACCCCACCCACCCGGGAGGGAGAATCACCACCGTCCACAAATCCACCCTCCGCCTGAGCACGCTCTCCGATGAGCCCACAGACCTGATGGAACATCTGCCCTTCCAGATACTGGCCAGCCCTACCACCATCCTCCGGGGAACTCTCCTCTACCCACCCCCTGGACCCTGCTGACCATTCACCAACTCCATCACGGACATCATCTCCCCATATGCCATCGCATCCACCAAGTACACCCTGCTGGGAGACCTCAACTTCCACCTCGACAATCAACTGACCCCCAACACCACATCTCTCCTGTACAATCTCCACAACATTGGACTCCGCCAGATCGTGACCAAACCCACACACTCAGCAGAACACACCCTCAACCCCCTCTTCACAACAGGAAACTACATCACTTCCTGCCACACCACCGAACTCCCATGTACAGACCACCGATGTGTCCACTTCACCTTCAGAACACCCACCATCCACAGGCACCAGCACCTGCTCCCTCGAAGAAACTGGACCAAAATCACTGATGGCCAGCTCACTTCCTCACTCAGCAGCTCCACCCCAACCATCGCGAAAGACGACGACCCCAACACCGCACCCCGAACACTGCACAGATGGATCTCAGACAGCGCCAACACCATAGCCCCCCTCAAGAAAAACAACAACACTCATGCCAAGAAAGTCAGATGGTTTACACACTGAAGACAATGAAGTCAATCCACTTCTGGGCCTCCATGGACCCCTGCCCCCACCACATCTTCAACAGAGCCGCCAACACCATCGCACACATACTGCGCCACACCATCAACCGCTCCCTGATGAACGCCTCATTCCCGACGACTGGAAACACACCAAGATCAACCCTCTTTTGAAGAAGCCCTTGGTGGACCCCACTGACCTCAAGAACTACAAACCCACCTCCCTTCTCCCGTTCCCAGCAAAAGTCATTGAGAAAGCCATCAACAGCCAACTCTCCACCTTCATCGAAGTGCACAACATCCTCAACTCCTCCCAATCCGGCTTCAGAAAAAACCACAGCACAGAAACCGCACTCCTCGCTGCAACAGACGACATCCGCTCCCTACTGGACAGAGAAAAAACAGTAAGCCTCATCCTCCTCGACCTCTCAGCGGCATTCAACACTGTCTCTCACTGCACCCTAATACACAGACTCCATGACGCAGGAATCCTGGACAAGTCCCACAACTGGATCCACTCCTTCCTCTCCTGCAAACCGTAGCGTGTCATACTCCCCTCTTTCCTCTCGGACCCTACACCGACCACCTGCAGAGTCCCCCAGGGGTACTCCCTCAGCCCCATGCTCTTCAACGGCTTCATGGCTCCGCTCGCCCCCATCGTCAGAACCTATGGACTCAACATTGTGTCACACACAGAGGACACCCAACTCATCCTCTCCTGCTCCAACGAACCCAACACCGCCAGACACAACTTTCAAGAAGGCATGGAAACAGTCCCCAAATGGATGAAAAGCAGCTGCCTACAAATCAACACCGACAAAACAGAAGTACTCATCATGGGCCCAAACCCCAATGCCTGGAACAACACCTGGTGGCCGCCCGCCCCCAGAAGCCCCTCCACCCACACGGACCACGCACACAATCTTGGAATCATCCTGGACTCCGAGCTCAAAATGGACCGCCAGATCAACTCCGTCGCATCCTCCTGCTTCCACACCCTCTGCCTCCTACAAGGGACCTTCAACTGGATCCCCCTCGAGCACAGAAAGAACTGTCACTCACGCCCTTGTCACCATGAAACTCGGCTATGGCAATGCACTGTATGCCAGAATAAACAAAAACCTCACCTGCAAGCTACAAAACATCCAGGACGCCGCTGCAAGACTGGTCCTCCACCTGCCAAGACACTGCCACATCTCCCAGCACCTGCTCACACTGCACTGGCTTCCCATCGAGGCTAGAATCACCTTCAAGATTCTCTCCCACACACACAAGACCCTCCACAACATCGGATCAGCATAACTGAACAGCCGACTCAAATTCCATGCACCCCACAGGACCCTATGATCAGTCCAGTTCTCCTATGCTGTGATCCCCTGCCTAATAAAGACCAGATTTGGAGGCCCCTCCTTCTCCTTCCTCGCGGTCAGAGCCTGGAACGCCCTTCCGTTCCACCTCAGACAGACAACATCGCTCCCCATCTTCGCAAGAAACTTCAAAACCTGGCTGTTCGACAGACCCCCTCCTTGATGGACTGGAACCTGCACCCCCCACCACACCCCCCCTCCAGCACCTTGAGACCCTTACAGTTGAGTAGTCACACTTAACAAACAAACACTGATTGATTGATTGAAGCTACCATAGGGTGAGCACAGATAATTAAACAAGTGTATCATACTCATTCTATTTGGAACGGTGGGTTCTGACTGAATGTGATGCATCTCAGCCAGCCCAAAACTGCTGGGTCTAACAGCTATGCAAAGCTTTCCTGGGTAGAGAGACACTGGTGCACATGGTTTATCTGTAAATTTCTATGCTACCTTTTTCTCTCAAATTCCCTGAGAGGGAATGTATATAGCTTATCTATAAAAAGAAAGGTGTCAGAACTGATGATATAAACTGCCGTCCAATAAGTCTTCTTAATGTACATGTTAACATCTTGTCTAAAACAATGTTCCTTCTATTGAGGCCTGTTGTTTCCACAGTCATTGAATCAGAAGAAATGTGGTTACCAGGGTGCAAAACGTTTGACAATCTATTTTCAGTTAGAGCTATGCTATCATATGTGAAAGACTGTGGTTTATCACTGTGTTTACTCAACTTAGACCAGGAAAAGGCATTTGATAGGCTGAACCACCTTTTTATGCTTAAGGATTTACAGCACATGGAATTTGGTCCTAAATTCAAGTCATGGATTACTTTATTGTACTCAGATTGTTACAGTAAAGTCATGGTCAAGGACACATTAACTAACCCTTTCACCATTTTGTTAAGAGTAAGGCACAGATGCCCTTTGTCCACCCTGTTGTTCGTTTTGGTCATCAAACCCATTATTGCAACAATGAGGGCTGATAAGTTGATTAAAGAGATTCCTGTCACTGCATCTGCCTATATGGAAGCAATATCTGTTTTTGTTCAGACATCATTGCAATCCTACAGGTTTTGTGGTACTGCAATAGGTTTTATTGTGCATCCTCATCACAAATGATCCTGGAAAAAAGTGAGATTGTGTATATAACTTGGAAAGAAGACAAGATTGTCTGGTGCCTTAAAGTGGTGCAAGGTCGCATCAAAGTTCTTGGCCTGATTTTGTTTGAGGATAGAAGTCTGTAAAGTTGGTCTGAAAGTATGTCCCAGGTCGAGGAAAAGATTGTGCTTTGGGGTCATTCAATCAATCAATCAACAACAGGTAAGCGTGAGTGCTTACCTGTTAGGGTCTGAAGGAGCTGAGTGGGGTTGGGGGTGGATCTGCAGTTCATTCAAAGTGCCAGGTTGTGAGATCCTTCCTGAAATGAGGCAGAGATGGTGATGTGCAAAGATGTAGAGGCAGGTAGATCAAGATCTTTTCAGCAAGGTAGGATATGGATACTTCTCCAATCATGGTTTTGCGGACCCATGTGATGGTGGGTGTGTGGAAGGAGAGGTGGTGGTTGAGGTGTGCAGGTCCGGAGTTGTGGAAGGCTTTGTAGACATGTGTGAGGAGTTTGAATGTAATTATTTTGTTGATCAGGAGCCAGTGGTGGTCCCTTAGGTGACTGGTTATGTGGCTGCGGCGGCGGATGTTCAGGATGAGTCTGGAGGAGATGTTCTGGATGTGCTGCAGTAACTTTAGTAGTTCTTGGGTGGTGCCAGCAGAGAGTGTGGGTTCCTGAGTTGTGGAAGGCTTTGTAGGCATGTGTGAGGAGTTTGAATGTAATTCTTTTGTTGATCAGGAGCCAGTGGTGGTGCCAGCAGAGAGTGCATTGCCGTAGTCCCATCCGCTGCTGTCTACTAGCACATGGGTGACCATTAATCTGGACTTGGTGGAGATTCACTTGAAAATCTTCTGAAGCAGTTGGAGAATGTGAGCAGGAGGATGAGACGGTGTTGATTTGGGAATTCATTGAAAGCAAGGAGTTCAGGATGATGCAAAATTTTTGTGAGTGGACAGTGAATGTTGGGGGGGGGGTCTGAGCGCTAGGGGCCACCAGTGGTCGGGGGGGGGGAGGGTGGAACCCAGGATGAGGACTTCGGTCTTGTCTGAGTAGAGATCTCTGTATTGGGGTGAATGCATGACATTGTTCTGCTTTCTGTTCATCAATTGTTCCTTTTGCATTTGTCACCCCGAGTTTGATGGGTATGCCCAGACATGGGTCCCATGCTCTCCATGCCACTGGAGTCAAACTATCCTGGCTGATGAGGGCTGAAAGCCCAAAACCGATCCTAGGATGCTTGTTTCCAGTCCAGGGAGGACCTGGGCTGGCAGTACGGGCTGAACTGTTCACATTGGACGCAGGGTCAAGTCTGATTTGCAATGGCTGGGTCAAAACTGGAATGGCATGGAGAGCAAAAAATCAATGGATGTAGGCCCATATCTCTGTACTGGGGTGTATATTATTATTCTGCATTCTTTCCATCAATTGTTCTTTTTGCATTTGTCACCCGGAGTGGGATGGGTATGTCCAGATGTGTGTCCCGTGCTCTCCATGCCACTGGAGTCAAGCTCTCCTGACTGTTCCCATTGGGCGCAGGGTCAATATTGATTTGCATAGGGCTCGGTAAAAACTGGAATGGGATGGTGAACAAAAAAGATGATTTAGCCCAGATCTCTGGACTGGGGCAAATGTATGACATTGTTCTGCATTCTGTCCATCAAATGTTCTTTTTGCATGAGTAGAGCTTGAGGCAGCTGTCCTTCATCCAGGTAGCAACTGCCTGCATCCCATTGTGGAAGTTGCTATTGGCAGCAGTGGGTTCGTCTTTGAGGAAGAGAGTCAGAGTAGAACTGTGGAAGTCTGGCTCTCTGTGTTCAGATGGTGAGAAAGGAGTGGATCCAATCTAGGACTTTGTTGTGGTGTCAAATGTGGCAGAGAGGTCCAGGAGGATGAGGACTGTGATTTCGCATCAGTTGAGGAGGGTGAGGCTGTTGTTTGTAGCGGTGAAGAGACCAGTCACGGTGCTGTGGTCACTCACTATCACTAGTAACATTCTTGATGCAAAGACAGAATTTCTGTCAAGCCTTCTTTATGTTGCTCTTTTTGCCAATCACCTAAAACTGTCTGATACTAATGCAAAGGTGGGTTTTTCTATTCATTTGAGGAGGGAAGCAAGGGCAAGTGGCTTGTGTTTTCATGTTTAAACCTGAGGTTTTGAGTGGCAAGAATGCTCCAAGTATTGGCCTCAGAATACAATCCAAGTTTATTTTCAACATGATAAAAGGGAGCATTTGTAAAGACAAGGAAGAAAGGAACTGGTCCTTTTTGCCAGTTTTTGGTTGGATTTTATGGTATACAGAACATGGGACAATAGCAATTTCTAACAGGGTGGCTCATTCAGAATCCTGTCCTTTTGCTTACTTTTAAGTGAGGAAGTTCAGTAAGAAGCATATTGTAAAAGGGATTCCTTTGGGCCTGATTTCGTCCAAGCTTGTTCACAAAGGAGTCACTGGGGAACAGATACAGCTACCATTCAGTGTGTTAGACTTGTCAGCCTTAGGGTGGTGTTCCCCCTGACTTTGCCTTCCTCCTCAATTTTTTACTAGCCTTTTTTTTGCTGGCCTAAGGACTCTGAGCACATTACCACTGCAAACCAGTGGCAAAGTGCTTGTGCCCTCTCTCCTCAAAACTGAGAATATAGGCTTATCCCCAACTGGCATATTTAAATGTACTTATAAGTCCCTACTTAAGTGGTACTACATGTACCTAGGGCCTGTAAATAAAACACTACTAGTAGGCCTGCATCACTGAAGAGTCTGTGTGTGCAGTTCTAACTTCTATTTCGGCCAAGCAAAATAAACCTTTTGGCAGACCTAAAGCTACCTGTTTAATACATATAAGTTACCCCTTGAACGGCCCAGAGGGCAGAGTACAATATATTTAAAAGTTAGGACATGTACTTTTAAGTTTAACATGGGCTGGTAGTGAAAACCTCTTAAATTTGTTTTTTGATACTGCAAGGCCTATCTCTCCCATGGGATGACATTAGAGCTGATGGATTACCTTTTATACGTGTCATTTCCAAAAGAGAAGAAATAACCAGTTGAAGTTTGGTGTCTCTGAAATCACAATGTAAATTCCTAACTCATGGTGCAGTCGGATTTTAAATTCCAATTTTTCAAGGTTGACATTTTCTTGCCTTATCCATTTTGTGCCTGCAGCCGTTCTCTTGTCACATGACTGGGTGTAGTTGGCAGTGGGGCATTGTGTATTCTTTCTAAACAGACACACACAATGGGAGCTTGGGTGTGACTGGATGAGCCATCACTGGCAGGATGGGAGGTAGGAGCTGGGCCCAGCCTCACTTACACCTTATAAATTGTGTCATGTCTCCACACAAAGCGGCTGCATGACCCATGTAGATAGTCTTAGGCAAAGGCAGGGAAGGCAGGTTGCTGAGGGACTTCAAAGGTAAAGCTCTAGAAGTTTCTCCCCCACTTCAAAGACACAACTCTGTATAAATACTGGACCTCAGACACCAGCACTTCAGCACACTTGTGGACCTGTGGATACTCTGCCAGGAAGAGGGGCTGCTGTACTTCGCAACTCTTCAGAACCAACACATCACCCGAGTGCTGCGTCCTTAATTCCGGACTTCGTATCGCAAGCCCAGGCAAAATGAACCTAGACAACGATACAACAGAACCTCACACTGCAGCCTCATTGCATTGCATCTTGGAACCAACATGTTGCTTCGGCTACTCACCGCATTCTTGACATGGACCATCACAACTCTTGGCAACCAGGATTTAAGGTACTTTGTTTAGTGGGCATAATGGGTCCCTGTAATAGGACCACGCTCCACCGTGGTCGGCCTGTACTTGTGACTCAGTCCAGGTCTGGTGCAACCAGATTTCCACAGTTGGCACTTTGTGCATTTTGGTGCTGCTTTTAATAAAAACTTTAAAATTCGATATCTCCAGTTCAACTAATTGGATTTTTGTTATTTTGGTCTTGTTATATTTATTAAAAATCACTCTATTTCTTTATTAGCGCTGCACACTCTTTTATGGCGTGTTTTCACTGTGTTACTGTTTGAAGTGTAATACAAATACTTTACACCTTGCCTCTAAGTTAAACTTGACTTCTCTGTGCCAAGCTGCCAGAGGGTTGAGCACAGGTTAATTTGGGGTTTTCTTGTGCCTTACCCATGACAACGATTGTGGTTGCTGCTTGATCAGATCAGACTTCAAAAGCAATTTGGGGAAATGTACAGTACCTGTTAATATCCATCATGACCTGCCTTTGTCCATGGTAAATGGGTGCCCATCGTACATGGGTGCCTGCCTTTCTGTCTCTTTTATAGAGAAGAATTTCTAGAGCCCCTTTTTGTGTCAGATAGGAATGTCTCTCAGATGAATCTTGTGACCACTGTTGTTTGCACTTCCCTACAGCTCAGAATGTATTGGCTTTGGCAGGGGTATGGCTATGATCCATAAATGCATATGTCATTTTTTCCAAGGAGGTTGTGGTACAAGATTATATGTGAAAAAACATATTAAATAAGGGCAAGTTGAACACTTATTCAGAATGGTGTTGGGATCACTACGGTAATAGGTGTTTCCTGATTTTAAGTTTCTGAAAGACATACATTATTTGATTTATTTGATTCTTAGTTTAATAATTACATTTTATCCCATGTGTTTTAATGTTCTAGCTTAAGTTTCTTTTAAATTCAGAACACAATAGCATCTAGATGTAAACCTGATGCAGGACTTGGCACTGTGTGCGGTGTTCACCTTGTCAAATGCTGGGCCACCTTAAACAATGTTTGGGTAACATGAAATCTGCCATTTTAAATGAATAAAGGTTTTGGAAACTTAAAAAAGAAAAACTTTCCTGGGTTGCTTGTATTCTAGTTCAGGGAGGACCTTGCATGGCAGTTCGGGCTGGACTGTTCCCAGTAGTGCGGGGTCAGGACTGATTTGTATAAAGCTGGATCCTATCTGAAGTGGCATGGATTGCAAAATAACAATGGACTGGGATGCGGCCCGAGTAAGTACCAGTGACTGGGATTAATTCAAGCATTCCATCCATCACTTTTTGTATACTTTAGTATGTCGACCTGAGTGGGACAGTATGCCCAGACATAGGTCTTGTGCACAGTATGTCACTAGAACCAAGCTATTCACAGATGATGAGCCCTTAACAAGGGCTAAATCGGTCCTGGGTTGCTTGTGTTCCGCTTCTGAGAAGACCTGCGTTGGCTGTTTAGGCTTGACTGTTCTGATTGTAGCAGAGTCAATAAGAATTTTCTTATAATTTATGTGGCACGGTGTGCAAAATAACCATAAATGGGGGTACAACCCAAGTAATTTCTAATGGCTGAGATTGATTCTAACATTTTATCAATCACTTTTTGTATACTTCATGGACTCAAAGTGCCTGGCTGCAGATGGATTATTAACTCCCACCCTGTACACCACCATTAGGTGTCATGTCACAGACACAAGGGGCCCAACTAAGGAGGGGCTGGTAACTTCTACCTTGTAAACAATCATCAGATGCTAGTTTCACCGGCTCAAAGGACCTGGCTAAAGAGGTACTAGTACTGCATGCCCTCTACACTACAACTAAGTGTCCTCAAGGTGCCAGGCTCTGAAGGCAATAGTGCAAGCTTTATGGGCGAGAGGAGCCCACCTGCTGAGTATCCAGTTCTGTAAGCCAAGTATACCACCAACAGGTGGAAGGTTGACAGATATAAGTGGCCTAGCTGCAATGGGGCCAGTACTGACCACCCAGTACACCACCATCAGGTGCAAACTTTATGGACATTAGGGGCCCGGATGAGGAGATGCCCACTTGGTACCCCAGCACAGGTCTTAAGCATTGCTTACTCAAGGGACCTGGCTGCTGGAGTCGGTAGGATTCTCACTCAGTATACCACCACTTGGTGCAAGCTTGACGAACTCATGGGGCCTGATGCTGAAGCACTAATACCCCCTGCCAGATACATCACTACCAGTTGTAAGTTTCAGAGACTTATAGGGCCTGGCTGTGAAGGTACTAGTCCCATCAACCTATACATCATCACTGGGCGCAAGCTTCATAGTCTAGTGGAGCCCAGCGTGCTGAAGTGGTGCTAGTTCCCACCGCCTGGCACTCCCAAAGGCGGTACCACCAGGCTCTAGTCAACCCAGCATATCTACACCAAGACAAGCTTCAGAGACAGAAGAGGGACTGCCAGGTCTGCAGACCACCCCCTGCTAAACATGGCCGAAGTCTGTCTGCATTATGAGCTGAATAGCCAAAGAGGGTGGGGTTCAGGTACTGGCCAAAGGGCCTGAACAGTTTCCAAGCCCTGATGCCAGAATATGCAGTATAAACCTGTGAGACCATCCGTCTCACCCTCACAGCAGACAATAAAAGGCTGTGCAATGTGATTGTGAAATGCAAACAAAGGATGGGTTGAAGGGACTGGCCAGAAGCCACACATTTTGCAACACCTTTCGCTGCACAGAGTCAGAGGTCATTCAATGACATTGGTGCTCAGTCCTGGCCTGCGAGGCACTGCTCTCTACTCCTACTTCATGCAGTCAAAATACACAGTGAAGCTGTTGGCATAGGTTTGAGAGCAGCTTCTACACACCCTATCCCTGGTGTAAACAAGATACAGGGCCTACCATAACAACCTAATATGCAGTGAACCTTTGAATCACATGTCTACAAGTCATGTCGTGTAATAGATAATTTGTCTATAAATGTTTTCTAAATTGATGTCAGGTATTCCCTATTAGTTATAGCCAAAAATGTGGCCACTCCACAACAATAGTCAGACTTTAACTTAGGTTGAAATTAATTAAAAAACATCATAAACTCATTAACAAAAAGCTTAAAGTTTAAAGTGAAGTTATGGTAAGGTTTGCTGAAAACTCAATAAAGTGAGTTTACGGGAAAAAACTCTGATATTCACTTAAAAAGCCACAATTAAAATGCAGTTATGCACTGTTTTTGACATCACATATTACATAACTCATGACATGTTAAATTGCATCATTGGTGACAACGCTGATGACATCTCAAATGACTTAGGGCTAGATGTAGGTAATTTAGATTTACCGATTCTAAAATACCGAATTTTACCGATTTGGTCTTTTAGAATCGGTAAATCTGATGTGGGTAATAATTCGGTATTTTTTACCGAGTCTGTAAGATTCGGTATTTACCGATTCGGTAAATACCGAATCGGTATTTGCTATTGAATCCTATGGGCCTTGAAGCCCATGGGATTCAATAGCAAATACCGATTCGGTATTTGCCGAATCGGTAAAAATACCGAATTGCAAAGGGGGACAGGGTGTCACTATGACACCCTGTTGCACCCCTGTAACTGGCTTGTGCGCCATGTGGCACACAGACATGCCCTCAGGGCATGTCTGTGTGCCACATGGCACAGGTGTACAAGCACAGATGTGCATGTACACAAGAATTCGTAATTTACCATGCAATTGTATTGCATGGTAAATAACGAATTCTAAAGGCCCTGTAGCACTGTTAGAAGTGCTACCTACATAGGAAAATACAGATTCAGTAATTTTACTGATCGGTAAATTTACCGAATCGGAAAAATTTACCGATTCTGTAAATTTACAGAATCGGTAATTTTACCGATTTGGTAAAATTACCGATTCGGTAAAATTACCGAATCTGTATGTTTTCAGTGCCCCTACATACCAATGTCACAATACCGGTCGGAAACGGGCGAAAATCGGTATTTTCGGCCAATTCCGACCGGTATTTTGACACCTACATCTGGCCCCAAATAGATATACTTTCATTCATTGATCTATTCATCTGTCATTCATATAGTGTTTCTTCCCACCACAGAATAAGATAAGGTCCATTGGTTAGCCCACTAAGGCCATTTGTTCCTTTCTCTGTGAGAGTTAGCATTCTGCCCATCAACACTGTTGTACATCAGAGAGAAAGTAGTACCTTTCAGTGCCAAGATCCTGTGGCCTTCTTTACATTCATTTTCTTTACTTATTTTTGGTTTGTACTGTATGCTGCCCAGATGCACCTACTGGGCCCTCGCTGGTGTACGCACTGCGTCATGTCCCACACACACTTCTTGAGCTGCGTTGTTTAGAAATCGACTTTTAACCTATTCCAAAATTTTCCCCCTCGTGTGCATCAAATGCACAAATGGGTTGTTATCTTGGAATGGATTTTCTACCCATTCTAAAAAGGCTGCCCCAGAGTGCGCATGTGTGTACGTGTGCCCACATGAGCAGACATTTTTTAAATGTTTTTCAAAACTTAATTAGTAAACCACTGAAAGACATTGGCCAATGTGAGGGCATACTTGCACGCGCAAAGGAGGCCATCTTAAATGTTTTTGCTGAATTTTATTTTCCAAAAAATCCAAAGGAGACCTATGCATCCACACGTGTGCATGCATGGTCAGCCATTTATTTGGACTGTTTTTGTAATAAAAGCTTGTAAAAACATCAAAAATAAGCACAGTCAAGCAGCAAGCAACCAACAACACACCAACTGGCTGTGCTGATGCCTTTTTAAATAATGATGAAGATACAAAAAGACTGTACTGCTACACAGTATATTTTTTGGGAAACTTGGTCTATAAGTTAAACTAAAATTTTGGGGCAGATATTTAAATAATGGTGGTTGAGAGAGGAAACAGGACTGTGCATAGATGCAGAATGCCACTTAGATGAAATCATGTTTTTTAAAACTCAGACTATGTTTTTGTCATGGGAAACCCCAGAAAAACCTCCTAATGATCGAAGAATGTTTTTTAAAATGCATATGGTAAGGCAAATCTCTCCCCCAAAAAGTTTTGCGGGAACATTTTCCTATAATTTTGCACACCCCTAATAAAAAATTACCACAACTGAATTACTTTTTATATTATCTGAACGGGAGTGCTGCAGATCAGTAGATTGAGTGTTTATTAAAAAACAATTTCCACAAAACAAAACAAAATAAACATGAGTTTTCACATGTACAAAATATGGCTATAAGTGAATTCCACAGCCAGAGTTCACTGAATGAGCATCCTTAATTTCTCATTTGAGATCCTCCTAGTAAAATAAAAAATAAAGACTACATGACTCCTGAAGAAATGTATGACGTTACAACGCATACATTTACAATGCATGCCTTACAACACAGCTTTTTACGTTGGAATATCCTTTACAATGCATTCTTTTACATTGCATGCCATTACATCGCATTTTAAGAAACTACCTGTACAACGCATTCCATTACATCGCATTATACCTCTACAACGCATACCATTACAATGCATACCATTACGTTGCATTTAAGGTAAGTGTTGGATAGTATAGGGGTAATAATTACTATTCTAACTCCAGTGAGGGCAACAGTAGGGTAAGTGTTGGATGGTGTAAGGGTACTATGCGCTGTAATGATATGCATTGTAATGACTTGCGATGTAATGCCTGCATTGTAGTGACATGCTTTGTAATGACATGCATTGTAGTGACATGCAATTTAATGGCTGCGTTGTAATGACATGCGATATAAAGGATGTTGCGATGTAATGACTGCGTTGTAAAGGTTGTTTCCCCTCCTGAAATAGTAGAATACCTAAAAATCAGACAGAATGCCGATAGGGATGTCTGATAAGGAAGAACGGTCAAATGTGTGGCACTTATTGATTGAAGGACAGTTTGGCTGATGGTAGACCAGTGCAGGGAAGCCAAAATGGAACAAGTTGAGCAGCAAATAAAAAGAAAAAGTGATTGAAAAAAAACATTAAGCCATTATTCTTACATTTTGAGACATAATAAAATACTTTATCTTGCACAGCAAATGAATTTGATATTTGCCACTTTTGCCCTTTCTAGTGAGAGAAACCTTCTGTGAGAGATGGGTGTCTACAAAGACAACCAATGACATTGTCAGAGTAAGTAAGAAATTGGACTCTTCTTTCATTGTTAAATCATGTAGGTAAGAATCAAATGAGAATAGACTGGGAAAAAATATTTTAGTCTTCGATGGATTTAGAAGCAGAGAGAATGAATGCATCCCATTCTCTGAGCACTGGAGCAGTGAGACACCACAGGTGTTAATGGGAGACAAGTGGATCTCAAGAGGTCATTCTGAATAATCTGTGATCTACCAGAGCTTCCAGTCACAACATTGAAGATGCTTCTTCGACTGGAATTTCCATGCACTTTGGACAACATGCAAAGGGATGCCCCTGTGTGTACCATGTACAATAGCTGCAAAAAGTGTACTTGTACTAACTATAAATCAGTAGGTGGGCACCTCATAGCCTTCATCCGACGCACATGGAATCATTCGCTATCATGAGTTCCGTTCTCTGTATATGACACATTAGGCTTTAAACCCAAACTGGGGCATCTCCTAAAACATCTGGATTCAACTACATTTTGGGGTTATTATCCTTTCCTGAAAGTATTGCTCGACATTGGGTCTGATCTCTTGTGTCTGACCTGCAGTATTTCTGGTATGTTTTTATTAGGTTGGAGATCTTACTCGATGAGTAGGTGGAAGGTTTAAGGGAAGACTGATTTTTGCAGCAACCCAAAAAGGGCATCCTCTTAAAACTATGGCTTATCCTTTGGGCATGCGTTGAGGTGCTTTATAGTAGTTTGAGCCTGGATGATGAAATAGATAATTGAGTATGTGCCATCATAATAATGAACTGTTTTTTAGAAAATGCTTTCCGGCTTGTGGCTTGATGCATCCAATGGAAATCCGCATTCCTTAAAGTCAAGTTGAATGATCCAAAGTACTGTGTACAAAGTTATGATAAATAATTAGAAACGCTATTCTGGTTGAGGTGAAAAGGCTGCCTGTACTGGGTACTGTGGGTAGGGTAAGGCCAAGTCTGGTAGCGTCGCATAGGCAGGTGGAGGTTCGTGATATGGCACAAACCCCTCTGTTGATCCTGGATATGGTTGATTGGGCACGAGGGGTACTGGGTAAAGTTGGACCACTCCTTGTTGAACTGGGTATTGCTGGACGGCTCCTTGTTCGACTGTGTATGGATTTGCCATGATCTGTGTAGCTTGGCCAGTGACTGGCTCTGGCTGTGCGAGCAGCGCTGGAATTTCCTTCTTAAAAACGTAATAGCCAATAATTCCTATAGGCAGACACAAGATTTGAGTTAGAAAAATTAAACTGAGAAAGAGACATATACAGCTAAAGGTAAAATATAAAAATAAAATCATAGCAGAGAAAACAAGACTGGTTACATCATTGCATCATCGCAGCCCCCAAAAGCCACTTTTTAAAAGCATTTAATGTATGCTTATGAACAGGTAAATAGGAATAAATAAGAGTTGCACAATAATACAAAGAATGCATCAACAGTAGATGTTCACAGTAAAGTTTGTGGACATGCTAAACAAAGGAAGGGAGGACATGACATGCAATGTAAATTCAAACTAGACTATCCCTAACGCTCAGAATCAGCCATCTATGAGTAATTCCAAGAAACAAACCATACTTCTGGCTACTAGCTTGGGAGTAATGATGTTAACTTGTTTGTCATCAACGAATGGCGCCCAACCAAATCAAATTTTACTTGCCTATTTAGACTGGACAAATGAATAAAGTTATTTGTTTGCATTACACACATTCTAGATCTAGTTTGTTTGTACCCAGTAATACCTACCAATTACATCATAGAAGGCAATCACAATGGATTTAAAAGATATGTACAATTTGTAATCCCAAAGAATTTAGCTGATGGAGCTATTTTGTAACTCTTCAGTCTTACACTCCTCAGTGATATAAGCACAGTTATGAAGAGCTCAAGCTTGCAGTGACAAGACTGAAATACACCGCACACCCCCAAATACCATAACCAAAGCATCTTACATACAGCACTCAGCAAACATACACCCTTCAAGCAAGGCACATTAGTCCCTATGATACATGGAATATCAATCCAATAATTCTTGTTAAATCTGTCCTATTTGTTCATTGCTTGCCGATGAAGGTACCCATAAAATGTACCCCAAGGTAAGGTGATCATGAGAAATCCAAATTGAGTGAGATTGGAATGGTCCTGTGGTAGTCAATCACAATGTGCATTAAAATGCAATATAGAAAGATTCTATGGAGACAGTAAATGCAAAAAACAGAAAGAAGTATGCAGTCAAATGATACCCAGGCATACCGATAGAGGATTGGAAACATTCTTCTAGAATTATTGGATAGGATTACAAATAAAACAGTTCTTCCAACAATGTTTATATTTTAATGAGTTAGCCCTGAAGAAGCCTCTTCAATAAGGGAATGTAACGCATTGGCTGATGATTTTCATGTGGAAAAAGAAAAATACAAATAGAAATTTGAAAACCAAGCAACATTCATTATTCATTCTGCTTTTTGGTGCATGTATGCTAGCTAGAGTGCATACTAAGCACACTTTTCAGAGAATTTAAAGTATTCAGAAACAGCATCAGTCCTGGGCATGAATGCAGTAAAACATTTTAGCAACTACAACACCATGAGACCAAGAATGACTTGTCCATCTCTTGTTTCTGAGAATGTCATCCTTCCATGTACCCTGCTGAATCCTCTTACAGCGATGATATTTTTGTCGTTCATTTATCGAGGGAACCCATTGGACCACTGAATGAATGTTTATGCTATTTCTATAGCACAAACCTAGCCAACAGGCAGTGGAGTACTGTTCATGGTTAAAGATAAGCTTAAAGTCAATGAGTATTAGGAGAGGAATCTGGTATGCGGATGGTTAATGCATTGTGATGTAGTGTTCTTTAAAGAAGTGAGCCTTCAACTCTTTCCCAAATTGGAGCAGTATTGGGGCTTAATGAATACAGGGATATTGTTCCAGATGCTTGCCAGTATTTGGCAGCATCATCAAGGTGTAGGGTAGATTTCCTTAGACGTGGAAGGATCTAGCATATTGATAGAGCTTTTGGAAGAATGCCTTGAGAGAAGGCTTCATTCACAGAGCTAAGTAGGGGTAAGAGGTTGTTCCAAGAGGGGGCAGAATGTATCAATAAAGTCCTTTTTCTTTCAGGGAGGCCTGTAACTGAGATCAGAGGTGGCAGTCTGAGTTGTAGTAAGTGGGAAATGGCATATCAGTAGCTCCACGGAGTTGAGTGACGCTGGCTTGCCTAGAGTGCAGCACCAGCAGGAGGTATGGATGACAAATGAGGCACTTCTCTTATTAACATCGCCAAGAATCCCAAAATCAAATGCTTGAAAGCCGATAAGGGAGGCGCATTAGTCATCCTTAACACTGACCTCTACAACCGTAGAGCCAGAGAACACGTCCTTGACACCAACACCTACCAACGAATACAAAGCCGTGTTACTCGACATTATTGATAAAGCTAAGGAACAGGATGTCATTGATGACAGAACTAAGCGATACCTCACAGTGAACCATCCAAGGAGTCCCAGTTTAACTATGCTCCCCAAAATCCACAAAGATTTGATGGATCCACCTTTCCGTCCCATCGTTTCTACACGAGGCTCAATTCATGAGCCAATCGGCAAATTCATTGACCGTTACCTGCAGCCCATGGTCACCAATTTAAAGAGCTACACCAGAGACACCAATGACTTCATCAACAAGTTAAATTCCATTCAAATCAATGAGGATGAACAAATTCTACTATGCACTGCTGACATCAAGAGTTTATACACCTCCATTCCCCACGCTGGTGGAATTGAGGCCATTGAACTAGCGTTACTGAGATCTGACATTACAGACTCTTTGAAGTCCTTCATTTTAGAACTTATGATTTTCACTCTGTATCACAGTTATTTTTCTTTCGAACAACATTGGTATTTACAGATGTCCGGGATGGCAATGGGCAATTGCGCCGCGCCTACGTACGCTAACATTTACATGGGTAACTTCGAACTAAACCATATTCTTACCAACACCGACTGGAATGACAACCTCAAACTATACGCACGTTACATAGATGATTTATTTTTCATCTGGAAAGACTCTCGAGATCATTTGGAATCAGCATTAACTACTTTGAATTCTAAAGATGACCGGATTGAACTCACTTGGAACATCTCTGACAAAGAAATTACGTTTTTGGACGTACTAGTAAGAATCACCCCTGAGGACATTGAAACCGACTTGTACAGAAAACCCACTGACCGCAACAACACCTTGTTGTATAGCAGCTTCCACCAAGACTCATTGAAGAGACATCTACCGTTTAGCCAGATGCTGAGAGTGACTCGGATAGTATCCAATGATGAAAGAAGAGACTCCCAATTACAAACCATGGCTGGCAGGTTCTCCACTAGGGGGTACCCACAAGAAATCATTGAAGAGGCCCGGGATAAAGTAAAGATGATCTCTCGCTCAGAAGCCTTAAAAAGCAAAAAGAAGGATCCGACTTCCAGAATGGCACTGGCCTCCAGGTATTCCACCTCGAGCAAAATCTACAAGAAGACGATATTGAAACATTGGCGGATTCTATTGTCAGAACCAGACTTTGGTGACTTATTTAAAGAACCACCTATCTTTGCTTACAGCAGACCCTTAAACATCAAAGAAATTCTATCCAAACCAACTGTCATGTCAAGAAAGCACACTGGCACACGTCCATGCCATCATTGCAACAATTGCAATAATGTGATGGGAGGCAACACCTTAAATCATCCCATGAGAGGATACAACATCAATCTCAACGTAGACGCCACATGCGATTCAGCTAATTTGATTTATTTACTCAAATGCCCATGTGGGAAAACCTATGTGGGAAAAACCAGCAGAAAAATCAAGATTAGACTTAATGAACATAAGTCAAACATCAGAACTAAGAACACCAAATCGAATGTGGCCGTCCACTTCAATGAAGCACACCACAGTGTGGCACAACTGAAGTATTTGGTACTTGAAATGGTTGCCCACATTGAGGGCAGAGACAACAACAAAGTTCTCCTACAACGAGAGACCTCGTGGATATATCGTCTCCAGTCGCTGAAACCTTTCGGTCTTAATGACCGGACCGAACTCAGTTGTTATTTATAATGGTTTACAATGATTCTATTTAATACAATGTAACCCGTTCTGCATATGCACCTCACACCGTTCACTTTCCTCCACTACAAGATGGCCGCCCCCATCTCTTTCCACCTGGTGTCCCTCATCTATTTTAACTTCTACACACTCTCCCTCGTCGAACTCCGCAGTAACTCCGCGAAGCTCGTGACACTCGGTTCACCGCTTGAATCTTTCCACAGTAAGTAATCACAACCGCATGTCCTCCACCTTCTTAACCCTGCTAGCTTTTGGCAACATTAGTTAACGACCACGTTCTGTCTTTTGCAGCTCTGATGTGAGCGCCACGCTGTTTTTGCAAGCGTAAGATCTGTTTCAACCTCCACCTTTTGATTTTTGGATCACTTAGACGGTTTACCGTTCACGAATTTTCCCCATCACCTTTTTTCTTTTTAAAAAAAAGCATGCTCACAGACTGTAGTTCCAAACGCACCCTCGCGTATTAGATAAACGCATGACCTCGTCTTGATTACCTCTTTTAATGCACATTATGGGGTTGTTTCACACATTCTTTCACCTGTTAACGCATGTCAAACACACACTGTTTTTGTCACCGCAAGCTGAGACACTCTCTCGCACTATGCTTTTGCATTGGCATTTATTTATTGTTGATCTAAGTTGCATTTTTTGTATCCTTCCACAGCGCTCCTTGATAAAGGACCACTGTTAGTCCGAAATGCATTGGAGCATGCCTTGAAAATATCGTTGGATTGTATTCACTCGTTTAGCGTGATGTAACGCTTTAATACAAGATTTTGTGAAATCACTAAACAAAACTATATGATGAAACCTTCGTATTGACTTTTCATTAACTTTACTTTATTGAACTTTATTTGAGTCGGTTTATCTGAACCTCTTAAGTGTGCCCACCTTACGGGGATGTATCTACGTACCACGTAGCACACTCACCTTAAAGTATCAGTGGACGCATTCGGCCAGTTGCTTTGCCCGTAGGAGCACCTTTATCAACTTCTAACCAACCACCAATTTTCTCAATTACCATACATTCAACTTGATGCTGTGCGCCTAAGCCTCATTTTCTGATTTTGTACATCTTCTCTTATTGTCTCATAATCAAGAAGGGGAAAGGATCACTAGTCCCGCTTAAACCAAAGTTTTGCAGGTCGGTAGTTCGGTATCTCCCAAAAATTGACCCTCATACACGTGTATGTTGGAAATGTCTCTTAGCGGTATATACTGTGTCCCCGCTTTTCTTTACACGTGCGTGCGTAATCATTGGGTCGTTTTTTGTATGTGCACCCTCCACCAGGAGGTTTTACTTTAGGTTTAAGGCAGTAGTGATCATAGAACGGTGAGATGGGTGGTGATTTTAAAAAGTCCGGACAGCCAGAAAAGGAATTTTAATAATTCTGGATTCGGACAACTGTTAAGAATGTACGTGCAGCTTTAGAATAAGTACGGAATTCGAGCGCACTTCATTTGAGATTTAAAAAGAGGTCAACATGTTTCAGCCTTGGGTTGCCAGAAGATCGGTAGGCTTTCATCAGGACCAATGGGGGTGAAAACGTGAAAGAAAGTGTGAAGAATAAAAGTATATTAACCTGATTCTTCAGGAAGTGAAGGCATCATTGTACCTGTGGGATGAAGATAAACAGACATACACACAACATACAGGGAGATTGGGTATGGGAAACATATAGTTAAGTACAAAGGTACTCTTACGAAATCTAATGATTTCGAAAAGGAACTAGAAAATGGCAATGCTTATCAATGAACCACACTCATATCTGGCGCCAACTCTCCCATTGTCATACTTCGGCGGGTGGAGGTGACTCAGGTTATACTGTAGTGATGTGCCCATAGTTCTAAAGTTCGCTGTGACTCGCTTAATATATTGCGTGGTCTATGGTGAGATGGCTTGGTGGTATTCGATTAAGACGCCTCGTGGATTGCGTTTATAACGCTGCATACATACAGTGCTCAGGTGTTTTTTCACTGTTCGTGCGTTCTTCATCATACAATAGTGCTCCTTAATGTGCATTTATTAATTTTATTTTTCGATATTATTCTAAACTGTGGTATTGTTATGCGGGATCTGTATTGGTTACGTTTTACAAAGACACGTGACTTGATTCTCACTGTGCTCATAATTGGTACGTTATTGGTAATTAAACTGTGGGGATTCATAGCGTACCTTTTTTATAAAGAGCAATTGCTTCATCGGGGGATGGGGCAGGACGAGAGAGGCCTCACTGTTGGAATTATAAAGGGAGAAGGAGTTTAGAGAAGAGGGTTTGTTACTTGCGGTTCTGTTGTATAAAGAGAACGCTGTCTCTTCCGATACCTGGGTTCCTTCTGCTCCGTCCCTGGAGCATGTGCTGACTCTGCCTCTCATCTCCCGGAAATCATAGAACGATCATTTCCGGGTTGATTTGTACTGAGAAACCATAGCAATGGAAGAAATACTCTAGCGTATATAGATACAATGAGTTCTTCGCGCTTGTTGAATTCCATATATAAAGGTTATCTGCTTGGTAATTTTAAGGATATTGATGCAGATTCAGAGCTAATAATTGGTATTTACAAAGGAATTAAGTTAGAAAAATGCTAATGTGCAGTTTTACGGGGGTGTTGGAAATTGGTGGTGGGAGGGGGGGGTCTGGGGGGAAATATGATTGTTGAGAATATGATTGTTAACCACATTTTATAGAGTTAAGGCAGCCTGAGGGTTATGAGAGTACTTGGCTTACCCGTTGCGAACTATGATAAGGGGCTAATATTGTGTAGATCAGACAGCTATTTGCGTTAATTCTTTTGTCCATTTGGGCAAAAAAAGGGGGGATTACTCCAGAGGGCCTAAATGTCATATTTTGGACCATGTTAGTTTCTTGGTTATAGGAGCACATCAAAATTCTCAGTAGTGGTGTGTTAAGGAAGTGGACACTTAAATGAGTTTATCTGTTTAGAGATAACCAAGGAGTGGAGTCGTTGAGGCCCAGAGTATCTGTTTTGAGTCTATGGACCCAGCGTTGTTCCTTCTCAAAAAGGATTTTTGCTGCATTTCTGTCCACTGTTTCTAGCGTCTCTAGGATTACCCAGTGGAGGTCATCTATTGTGTGACCTAGTTCTTTGTAGTGGGTTGACATCTTGGTTGTTGTTTTCTTGCAATTTACATTGCTCCCGTGCTCACAGAGTCGTTGTTTTGCCTTACGGCACGTCATCCCTATGTACCTCAAGCCGCAGGGACAGGTGATCATATAGATGACGTTACTTGTATTGCAGTTGGTGTGCCTTCTTAACTTCCACACAAAGTTTTGGAGTAACTGCAGTTCTTTTGTAGGTTCTGTGGTTGCGCAGGCAGTGCATGTGCCACACGGATAGTGTCCGGTTACTGGGGTGGTGTTCCATAATCCTGGTTGTTCTTTCTTTTTCTTTGGTGGTGGTCTGGTATGGACCAGTAGATCTTTGATGTTTCTGCTTCTTCTGTTGGCAAATCTTGGTTTAGACCAGGTCAGGGTGTTAGATGTTATGATTTTTCAGTACCGGTTGATTATTTTCTTTACTTGGTTTGTAATCGGACTGTAAGTGGTGACACACGTGGTCCTGTTGTCAATCGGTTTTGGATGGCTTTCAAGTAAGGACTTTCTCGGTTGGTTTCTGGCACGTTTTTTGCAAGAGTTAATCACTTTTCTGGGGTAATTTCTGACTGTGAGTTTTTCGCATAGATCGGTGGCTTGGGTCTTGTAATCTGCCACGGAGCTGCAGTTTCTCCTTAATCGTAGAAACTGACTGTACGGGAGGTTTTCTCTCAGTGGCCGCGGGTGAAAGCTGTTGAAAGATAGCAGACTGTTTTTTGCCGTTGGTTTGAAAAACGTTCTTGTTTGCAAAGTGTTGCCTTCTGAGAAAATGGTGATATCCAAAAAGTCTAAACTTTTTTCATTGGCTGTGTATGCAAATTTTAAGCATTCATCTTGACTATTCAGCCAAATATGGAAATCTTTTAGGGATGCTGTGTCTCCCTGCCAGATTAGCAGAATATCGTCGATATATCTTTTCCAAAAGAGTATATGACGAATGAAGGGGTTGTTTTCGTTATGTACATAGTCCTGCTCAAAGGTACTCACATACAGACCAGCCACGCTCGGCGCGAACGTGCTTCCCATTGACGTGCCATGTCGTTGGAGGAAGAGGGTATCTTTGTACTGGAAGAAGTTCTCCGTAAGGGCCAGTCTACAGCACTCCAGTACAAAAGGCCTAGGAGTTTTGTAAGACCAATTGGTACTGAAGCGTATTGTTTTAAGGGTCTCTAGTGTTTTCTGTTGTGGCAGGCTGGTGTAGAGGCTCTCGACGTCTAAACCTACCAAGAGCATGGTGTTCTCTGAGTACTCAAAATTGAGTAGCATGTTAATCAGATCCCGCGTGTCTTTTAAGGAGGTAGACGTTTTTTGGACCATTGGTCTCAAATATTGGTCTGCAAATTCAGATAGAGGCTCTAGAATGGAATTTATTCCAGAGACGATTGGTCTTCCTGGTGGTGGCATTCTTCCTTTATGTGTTTTTGGCAGAGAGTAAAAGTACGGGGTTACTGGTGCTTTTGTCTCCAAGTATTCAGCCTCTTTTTTGGATAGCCAATTGTTGGCTTCTGCTTCTTCAATCATTAGGGCTATTATTCTTTGTAGACGTGCTGTAGGGTCTGTCGTCAATACTTGGTTGAATTTAGTATCTGCCAATAGGTCCATGCATTGTCTGTCGTATCCTTCTGTTGTTAGATTTCACAACGGAGATTGAAAGGATTCATACTCTGACTCCCCCCTCCTTTTGATTATACATCTTCTCTTATTGTGCAGTCTTCACAATGGATACTGCAGCCTGTGGGAAGAAGGACGTCAATGATGTGTGAAGGTGTGGGCGTGAACCATGTTTATGTAATAAAGAGAGTGTCAAGCTTGTGATTAGTGATGTGATCTCCAATGTAAGGTGTGTGGAGTACTGCATATCAAGACTTAATGAGCAGTAGTTGCAATGGGTCTTCTGTATTTTGATGGTGTGTGGTAGCCAGTGGAATGCGTATGAGGTTGAATCTATATGTTAGTCTTATGCTATGTGCGAGTTTGGGTCATCTACATTTTGATGTGATGTGGGGATTGGCGGCTAAGTGAGGCACATGATTTGATATTACCTTGTAAGTTTTACTGGAGCAAGGATTCTGACCCAAGGCCTTTCCAGGTTTTAATAGACCCAAGCAGGCAAAGTCGCGCAGCGGCCGCGCGCAGGGGAGCACCTGAGACAAGCCAGAGAGAAGCCCGTCTGCGCCCGTCCACGACCGGACGGGGCCAGGGGCTATGGCATTAACATCTTTGGAAGTAAGTGACCCAACTAAGGTTAGGGTGACCTATTCCTCTCAGGCTTTGATGTGTTTAAGGATGAACCCACAGATAACTTGTGGGTTAGAAGAACATACCCCTCCCGAAGGGCCGTTTTCGTGTAGGCAATGCATTTTCAGGCAGTATGTTATCCAACTCTTCGGACTACAGACCTAATCCAATATAAGATTACACATATGGTCACTGAAACTATTCAGGGATGGGAAGAACTTGTTATGTAACATAAGGTCTCTTCCCAAACACTATATTGAGGTTTGGGACCTTATCTCTACGCACGAACCTGATCTGTGCTTTCTCACAGAGACATGGCTCAAACCCCACTCGATCCCTGTCATCACACTTGGGATCCCGGAAGGGTATAAGATCATTAGACTGGACCGACCGAAGAAAGCAGGTGGGGGCATAGCTGTCTCTATTGTAGATCAATGTTGCAACTCTGCTTTTGAAATGATGGTTTTTAAAATTGGCACGTCTACCAAATATAGCAGGAAGGGAGCGCTAGTGTATCGCCCTCCAGGCCCTGTAAAAAAAGTTTCTAGTTCTTTGATGGAAGCATTGGCCCCGTATATTGAAACAGACAAAGAATTCCTACTGCTTGGAGATTTTAATATCCACAGCGAGATAAAAGATAATATGGAGGTCCAATCTTTCCTGAATGATGTCTCCCTGTTGGGGTTAAAACAGTGTAATAGTGGGCCCACCCATTTGGCGTGGCATACCTTAGACTTGATCTTTTCCAATTTTCCTGACGTTAAGTGCTATGCGCCTAGACAGACTAATTGGACAGATCATTTTATTTTGGAATTTTCAATGCCCAAAATTGATGTACCTCTTAGCCGCTCTTTGCAGATTCCGGTAAGGCGAAGGCAATGGCATAAAATATCTTATGAAACCTTCAAGGTGGTATATATTGCCCCGAAAATCCAGCCTATTGAAGATATTGATTCTGCTCTACTCAAATATGAACGTGCTATTCACACTGCAGTAGAACAGATTGTCCCACTTAAAATATTTAAAAGCCATCCTGCGAAAAAACAGGAAGTCTGGTTTTCCGAAGAGTTGCGGCGCCTTAAGCGAACCGCCAGGAAATATGAGAAAGTCTGGAGAAAGTCGCACCTGGAAGTGGATAAATCTAGCTACCAGATGGCAATAAGTACCTACCATAAAGCCATCCGAGCTGCACGTAAGAGCTATGTCACCTCACAACTGGAGGCGGCAGGTAATGCTCCTAAAGTGCTATATCAAATTTTAAACACCTTTCTTAAACCGGTGGCGTGTTAAAGTACGGATATGTCGTCCCAACAACTATGTGACGACATTTCAGGTTTTTTCACTGTGACGTTATCTATGAAAAAATTGAGGCATCTATTCCTCCTACAAGTAATCATGGTATTCACACGCCGGCGAAAGTAGTAGGTGCTAATCGTGACATATTTCTTAAATTTCCGAACATCACCCTGTTAGAGGTAGAGATGTTGATCGATAACATCAAAAGTGGGAGCCCTTCAGATCAACTACCAGCGAGATCAATTGGAGTGGTGGGGAGAGTGCTTGGTCCGGAAATTCAGAACCTTGTGAACCTCTCACTCAACACGGGACGTGTCCCACGAGAGTGGAAAAAGGCTCTAGTTAGACCTATTCGGAAGAACATCTCCGTTCCATGGACCAATTTGTCCAATCTTAGACCTATTTCCCTGCTGTTTTTTTTGGGTAAAATCATCGAAAAGCATACTAATAAGCATCTGTCTAACTTCCTGGAACAACCTGGAAGCCTCGATCCCTCACAGTCCGTTTTAGGCCGAAATATAGTACTGAAACGGCCTTGCTGTCGATAACTGATGATCTCCGTATGTACCAGGACAGGGGTATTTCTGTTGTCCTCGTGCTACTGGATTTATCGGCAGCGTTCGATACCATTCCTCATAAGATCTTGATCGAACGACTGACTGTGAATGGACTGGGTGGCAAGGCACTGGACTGGATAAAGAGCTTTCTCTCCGACCGCACTCAATGTGTCACCATGTGTGAATTCCGGTCGGATGAGGTTAAGATCACTAAGGGGGTGCCACAGGGCTCATGTTTGAGCCCAAACCTTTTTAACACCTATGTGGCCCCCTGGCAAATATAATGAGAGCTTTTAGTTTCTGTCCAGTGTCTTACGCTGATGATACCAAGCTGCTTTTTCCATTTAAATCTTTGACCCCGGAGGTTAAACAATCCTTCTCCGAGGGGATGAAAGCAGTATCCCAGTGGATGTCCTCCAACTTTCTTCAGTGTAATGTTGGTAAGACTGAGGTGATGCTTTTCGTTGAGGCCAAGATACTATGGTCCCATGATTGGTGGCCATTAGACCTGGGGCCAGTTCCCGAACCAAAACAAGTAATCAAGATCCTTGGGGTTCGCCTGGAGCCGGAGCTGACCTTGAAACAACATGGAAATAATACGGTGGGGTCCTGTTTTCATGTGATAGGACTCCTCCGTAAGGTATTCCCGCTCCTTCCGGACTCCATTAGAAAGACTTTGGTTCAGGCTCTAGTGATCAGCCGGCTTGATTACTGTAATGGTCTCCTGGTGTCTGCTAATGAAGAGGTGTTGAACCGACTGCAGGTGATACAGAACACCACAGCCAGGTTGGTCCTCAATGCTCCCCCCGGGTCTCCATCCAAACCTCTGCTGGAAAAACTTCATTGGTTATCTGTCCGCCAAAGAGTGAAATTTAAGACATGCTGTATAGTACATAAAGCACTACATAACCTAGGACCTTCTTATTTGGCAAAAAAATGTGTTCCATATGTTCCCACACATACCCTCAGGTCAAGTGATCAGTTGCTTCTAAGGGTACCCAAGATTAGCAGGACTAGACTGGGTGGTAAGGCTCTGTCAGTGGTGGGTCCTATTTTGTGGAACAATCTCCCCTTCCAACTCAGGCAGTGTTCAGATCACTTTGCCTTTAGGAAAAAACTGAAAACTGTTATGTTTCAGGTCTAACCAGTTAGGTCATGAGGTAGTCAAACATGAGTCTTAGTCCTGTATTATTATTGCCCTGGTTTTTGCTTCTGTTGTCTCTGAGCGCGGAGATACTCCTTTGGGAGTTTATTCAAGCGCTCTATAAACTCGCAAATAAATAAATAAATAAATAAATAAAAGTCCATATTGGTGTCCACCATTGCTGCAGATGTCAGGGCAATGGGATTCACTGAAGATTTGGCTCAGGTACTGAGAAGGCAGGAAGTGATGCCACTTCCTGTACAGGTTGATGATGGAAAATATGATGGGAAATAAAATCCTCTTTCTTGGCTCTTCCTTTAAAGCTGGTTTATTTGGAAAACAGGTTGTCATTTCATGTGCAGATGGATGATGGGAAATCCAGTGATGTCGCCCCCTTTATAGATGGATGATGGCTAATGTATAGGTATCACTTCCTGTACAGATGGATGTTGAATGAAGTTCTCTTGTTCTCTTTCTGTCACAACCCCCTTCCTGTGCCCCTACATAGTGGTCTAGTGTACAAGGTTCATGTTGCTTTATTCATATGGCACTCATGACTGATGTTTACCCAACACCCTCATGACTGATGTTCCCCAGCCCCCTCATAACTGATGTTACCCCTACACCTTCATAACTGATGTTACCCCAACACCTTCATGACTGATATTTCCCCAGCATCCTTATAATGGATGCTCCCTCTGTACGCTTATGATCGATGCTTCCCCAGCACATGTAATACCATTGCACTTGAATTCCTGCAAGCTTCCCCAACATCCTGTGAGCCAATTGCAAGCCTTGCTCCCTCTGTTGCTTGAGCCTTGGTATTGTTTTTCATGATGCACATTCCAGCGAAAATGATACATTTGTTTCTTGTGATTTGGTTCCATTCACCCAATTTGCATCTGGTCATTCTGTAAGCGCAAATAGTGTACTAACACGTGGTTTCTCCAAGGTTCGAGAACCTTCCAGATAACTATGTGCTCACGTTCCGTACGCAAACTAGCTACATCCATTGAGCTTTCGAGAGGGTATATAAACCCCGTCCAAACCTGAATTGTGACTTTGCCTCACTCCCTGCGGAACAAGCTTCACCCTTCCCACTCACCTGAAGAATCTTGACTGAACTGAGATGCAATCCAGTCTCCTTCAAGTCCATCCGAACCTATGCGGCACCAGCTACCTTGAGGTCTTCCTCCTCACTCCTTCCTGCACAGCTACTCTGGGCCAGCTTGCGACTCCCTGAGTCAAATACTCTAGATCTTCTAAAAACTTCAGTCAAGTGGAAGAACTAGGTTAAGTACTTTATATCAGGTTAGTGGACACTAGACCTCCTATTGTACTAAACAAGACTGAATATCCCCATCTTAAAGGACTATAGACTTTTCCTCCATGTCCTCTTTGTGATTTACTCCAGCGCTTCTAGTGTGTTTATACTCTGTGGTACTGAAAATTCTGAACCTGTGTTTTAAATATCTGATTCTGTTATGAATTTGGTAACAGCATACCGTAAACAGTGATTTCAGCAAGTACGAGTATTTTCGTCATGTTACACCAATGGATTCACTGTGTATTTGAAGGTTTTGTTATGAACCCTCGGGTTCCATCTTGTGCATAGCAGCCATTTTGTGGATTGCCCTTACAGTAGGCCTTCACTGTGGCAGAACAAGTATTTAAGGACATAACCTTAGCATGGGTTTGTGCTGACTCCTGTATGACCTGGCGAAAGCTGACCCTGTTGCTTGAGGCTAACCTTGCCAAACCAGTTCCTGCCCTTTAGCTGATCAAGATTATAGATCAGAGCACAGGACATTGTAAAGATTTACTACACACAAACGTGCCTATCTTAATTCCATCTGTTCCTGTTCCTACCTCCACGAGCTATTTATGACATGGGCTGTGTTTTGGGTTTATCCGGCCATGTAAGCCAGAGAATGTACGCATTATGTGGACATTGTTTATGGCCTGGACTTATCTTGAAAGTGGGTTTTGCATTTGTGTGCACGTCCTGGGAATGACCAACAATAATGTACTTCAAAGAGAAAATGTGTGCCTAGGGCATAATAACTGGTATAAAAGGTCTGTGCGGAGACCATTCAGCAGGCTGCCTCCTTCAGTTGCTTTAGGTGTGACTGGGCGACGTAGCCTCACAATTAATTATAATAAAGATGTCTTTTCATATTTCAGATTCTCTGTTGATTTCTTTGCTGCTTTTGAATGGACTACTTATTGGTAAGACCCCTGAGTAGGAGTTTGAGGATTTTTAGAACTGCAACTCTGCACCCTTCCTACAGCCTTGGTGCTAGAACTATCACTGCACTAGGTTTAAAGACACTAGCTCTATGTTCCCCTGATGAGCAGTAGTGCTAAAAGAAAACACTTAAGACTCTTTGATATATGCACCATCCTTTTACCCCACCCTGTGTTCCGAGTGTATCCTTGGGAGTGCAAGTAAATCCTACCTTTGTTCCGAGTTTATCCCTGGGAGTGCCAATAACTCCAATCTGTATTTCAAGTTTATTCCTGGGAGTGATACACTCCAATCAGTGTTTTTGGTTATTCTGCTCTCGTGTCAAGTGGGAAATAGCATTTGCAACGCTGTCTCCAGAACGCGGTACCTTTACAAAGTGGTTGTTACAATTACTGCGTTGTTATCATGCGTACCATTACATCTCAAGTCGTATCAGCGACTTGCTGTAGGGGGCGAGCAACACCAGGGAATCTGTTGGATTTTAAATCCAACACCTTCCCTGCTGTTGCACAATCTGGAATAGGAATAGTAAATTATACTATTCCTAAATTTTTAGTGCGCCCCCTACAGCAAGTCATCGTAATGACTTGCGATATAACGGTTCACATTGTAAAAATGCAGTCCTGGTAACGATCGCGTTGTAAAGGCATGCGTTGTAAACACATGCATTGCAACGTCACATATTCATGTCAAGCTGCTGATGAAACCTGTAAGTTTGTGTCACTGAAATTAATGCATGACATTGTATGAAGAGACCGGTTAGTGTACTGATGATAACTGCCTCCACTTGTTATTTCCAGGAAAATCAGTCACTTAAGGATGAACTGGTCAGGTGTCCCCCTCACCTTGGACATTTGAGGTGGGGTGGGGACTTTGGCGGTCACCAAGAGCACACGTTCTGCTCCACAACCTCCACACTTTAGCGATTAGGGAAATCTAACAAGCACCTCCACTACCGAAAACGCTAATACTGTTCATGCCTTTGGCCCCGCTTAAGCCATTTTATGGGGACAGTCACAATTTTGATGCATTTTGAAATAAGTGACAGTTGCAGTTTCTTTGTAATCCAAGAATCTTTCCCTCAAATACTATTACAATATCCCATCTCAGGGGTACAGCCGCTGGTTGGGCTATTCCACTCATTGAAAATAATGACCTGGTTTTAACTGATTTTGAAGGGTTTAAAGAGGGGACAAGTCATCTCTTTGCTATGCACACTTTTGTCTAGGTCAGGGAGAATTAGTTGCTTATCCTTCATCTGGACAGTACGGACCTCCTTACCTACATTACTGATTTTTGTAAGCTTGTTGTTGAAACCCAGTGGCCTGAAGAAAATAGGACTTCCCTCTTTTATAAGAGGCTAAGGGATGACTCAAAGGATTCCCTGGCACACATTGTAGATTTACACTCAGATTGTTCCGAGGTCATTAACTTAGTTGTCATGCTTGACCGTAGATTAATGGAATGTCCCTGAGGGGAGCCAAGACTGCTATTTGTGCAATCTGAGCGGAAAGAGTCCAAGTCTAAGAATCAGTGTAACACAGAACCCACGCAGATCGGAGGCTTGCGCAGTCCTTTAACTACGGAGGAAAAAGAATGAAGAAAGAAAATAAACCTGTGTTTGTATTGTGGCGAAGCAGGACATTTTGCATGAGAAGGCCCTGCCAAACTAAAGGGAATTAGGTAGGCTACCACCTTGATTTCTGACACGATGCTGAAAATTTAGAGTGCCTATTTGACATAGGTGTCACTCAGTCGGGTGTGGTTCTTGAACTGACTCCCATTTACCTGGCTAATACCTCACATAAAGTACCACGACATTTAACGATACCAAGCACCCTTTGCACTGCACACCAACAGAAGCAGGTTTTACCCATGCTTGTACATTCCGGGGCCACAGGAAATTTCTTACATCTAGCCTTGGCCACTTCTTTACATATTCCATGGTTTAGAAAAAGTGAAGCAGAGCCTGTTAGAGCCAAAGATGTCTCAGAGCACTCTTCTGGGTTGACTGTATTTCAAACTACTCCGCTATCCTTAATATGTGAGAAAAGGCACACTGAGACTTTGACCTTTGACATCACTGACCCATCTACCTTTGGCGGTATTTTAAGAATTCCTGGGCTTCAGTTGCACAATCCTGTTATTGACTGCTGCCTTCATCCAGTCACCACTGGATCCTATTACTGTCAGACTCATTGCTGTAATAAAACTCCCTCAGAGCCTGAGATAGAACATTATCTTTTTGCCAAATTAGATAGAAAAAAGTTACCTTTTGAGTGGTCCCAGGAGACCACTGATATCTTTTACTTAGTTAAGGAGAGATGCACCAAAACCCCAGCATTTAGACATCCAGTCTCCAAGCAGCCTTCTGTCAGGGAGGCAAATGCCTCTTAGGTACAGTTGGATGGTATATTTTTGCAACTTGATAGTACAAGAGAATACATGCACCGATTTCTCTTTTTTTAATCAAACGATTATTGTCGATAGAATAGTGTTACTCAGCTGCCAAACTAGAGTTATTGGCCTATGAATTATGCTTTCAAGAATGGCAACACTTACTTTCGGCCATGCACACAACAGATTGGTGATGTTAGTTATTCTGCTCTAATGCTGCACTGCTAATAAAACCTGTAAGTCTATGTCACTGAAAATAGTGCATGTTCATTGTATGTAGTCGAGCTGTTAGTGTACTGATGACAACTGCCTCCTTATGTTATTTCCAGTGCATTGCATCACCACAAAGCCAGAGGTTCTGATCCGGTGCACATCTAACTCACAAATATAGAAGGTCTCATAGGAGACAAATCCTGTTATGCAGTGTTGCACAGCCACTGAGCAGATCCAGTACTGCAAGTCTCTCTTTTCCTTTTTTATCATAACTCCCCTTCCCCCACACGGGACAGTGTGAGATCAAAGGTTCTTGTCCCCTGACCTGCATCCTCGGGATGTATAGGAGGTCCAGGTCCAGGTCCTCAGGATTTGTTTCCACCTGCTAAGGCAAGCGTAAAAGCCAAAAATTTGGGTATTATGATTGACAATGATCTTTCTTATGGGCCCCAAATATCTAGCCTGTCGGGGAAATGTTTCGGCATCCTTCGGATGCTGAGAAAATTTTTGCCCCTGATATCCACCAAACACAGACGGATCATTGTTCAAGCACTTGTAGGGTCCAGATTGGACTACGCGAATGCCCTCTACCTAGGGCTTCCAAAGTACCTGGTGAGGCGGCTTCAAGTAGTCCAAAATTCAGCTGCCCGTGCCATTTACGGGCTTCCTAGACGTGCAAGTGCCTCTGTACTGTTGCAAGAGCTGCATTGGCTCCCTATAGCCAAGAGAGTTCAGTTTAAGAGCCTGACGCTGACTTTCAAAGCTCTTCATGCCACTGGCCCCAAATATATGAGGAAACGTTTGGCTTTCTATAAACCAAACAGAGCCTTACGGTCTGCCTCCCTGTCTACGATGGTAGTCCCGGCCATCAAACGAGCTAGACAGGGCGATCGCTCTTTTCACCATCTGGCTCCCCGTGCGTGGAATGAGCTCCCGCTTTCTCTAAGACAGATTCCCTGTCTTTTGTCCTTTAGAAGGGCTCTAAAAACTTGGCTTTTTACTAGATAGGCTTGCCATTTTCCTTTGTGTCGTGTTGTGTTGCCATATTGAAGGTTTCCTTCGCCAAAGCGCCGGGACACTCCTTCGGGAGTAGCTGTTGCGCTATAGAAGAGCCGAAATAACATAACATAACATAACAGTATCGGCTCCAGTGTTATCTCCACGGTTACAATCAGGGGAGTGCATGACAGCTTCTTCTTTTAAAGATGGTCTTGGTGAGAAACCAATGATGTCACTTCCTGTGCAGATGGGTGATGGGCAATCCAGTGATGCAACTTTCTGTGAAATGAAGTCCTCTTGCTTGGCTTCTTCTTTTAAATTGGGTTTTACTGGTTTATCAGTAATGTCCCTTCCTGTGCAGATGATTTATTGGGAAATGCAGTGATATCACATTTTGGCTGGAAACCACTGATGTCACTTCCTGTGCAGATGGACGATTAAGAGTGGGCTAAAGAACGGTGATGGATTAAACCCAGATCTTTTGACTGGGTGTGAGTGTTTGATTGATTCAGATGCTCCGTCCATCACCACCTCCTTTTGTACAGCTTTTGGCCGCCATAAGTGTGGCAGGATATGCTCAGACGTGAGTCCCTTGTTCACTTTGCCACTGGATTCAAGCAAGCTGGGCTGAAGACGGCTGGAATGCCAGAAACCGTTCCGGAAGCTTGTTTCCGTTCCAAGGAAGACGTGGCTTGGCAGTTCGGGCTGGACTGTTCTAATGAGGCACAGGGTCAGACTGATTTGCATATAGCCATGGCTGAACTGGGGTGGCAGAGTGGGCTAAAGAACGGTGATGGATTAAACCCTGATCTTTTGACTGGGTGTGAGTATTTGATTGATTCAGATTCTCCGTCCATCACCACCCCCTTTTGTACCCCTTTGGCCACCATAAGTGTGGCAGGGTATGCTCAGACGTGAGTCCCTTGCTCACTTTGCCACTGGATTCAAGCAAGCCGGGCTGAAGATGGCTGGAATGCCAGAAACTGGTCCGGAAGCTTGTTTCCGGTCCGGGGAAGACATGGCTTGGCAGTTCGGGCTGGACTGTTCCCATGAGGCACAGGGTCAGACTGATTTGCATATAGCCATGTCTGAACTGGGGTGGCAGAGTGGGCTAAAGAACGGTGATGGATTAAACCCTGATCTTTTGACTGCGTGTGAGTATTTGATTGATTCAGATGCTCCGTCCATTACCACCCCCTTTTGTACCACCTCGCATAGGTTTGAACACAAAGACCTGTCAAAAAACGATAGGTAGATCTTTGCACTAAGAAATATCAACATCCATAGAGCTCTGACCACTTTAGAGATGTGCACAACTCTTTAAACCTGTTCTAAATACATTCATAGCATGTCTCTTGTCCTAGCAAATGCTGAAACTGTCATATCCAGCTACATGCTCAATTTATCCCTTTTGATGATTTTAGGGAGTATGCAGATCTTCTCTCTTGGTTGAACAATTGAGTATTGAGTATAATCTAGTTCTATTTCAGGCCTTTTGGGATCTTGAAGAATTTTTTTTAATTGGCTTTAGATGTGCATAATCAGAACTTCATTTGAAATTGGTTTGGGAATTCCTCTGAATCTAATACACCTTTAAATTGATTACTTTTCATCATGTTACTATTTCGCTGGTAGTACAGGTTGTATTGTATTTAAGGTCTGGGCATAAAGTCCTAGTTTAGCTTTATCATGTGCATTGTCTGTCACTGTGGTTTGTAGGTCATCAATTCTGTTATTAGCAGCCAGAAAATGTTTGGCTGTTTGTTTGGTAAGCTCTGTTTCTGTATCCCCTCTGGTTTACACTTTGTCTTCTGAAAGGGACAATTGTTTTCCTTTCCTACTTCTCAGGTTACCTTAGTTGATATTTTATGTTGGAGGTGTGCTTCTGCACAAACAGTTATCAAAGTTGTGCAACCTATTGAGAAAAACTATATAGATTCTCGATTCCCTGTCTGTAATAATTACATTATTATCTATTTATTTTTTATTGACAGTCTCAAAACTCAAACAATCCCAAATCATAAAGGTAAAAGTATTCATTCTGTAGCTCCACTGGGAATCAGTAGAGTTGCCCTGAATTAAGCAAAGGAGCAAGAAACAATGCTCACAAGGAACGCATTTATCAAAAAAATTAAACAACTTCAGCAAGAAAATACAACTTGCTTGAATTAATCAAAAAGACATAAGCAGTCAAAATGAGACCTTATTTAACTTGGGTGAAGGCAATATGCTTAAAAAATGTTTTCTATATTTTAAAAGATTTATTTTTAAATACCACACGACAAACTATCAACGTAGTGCTCACTTCAGCCGAAGTGAGGTTTAATTTAGTAGTTCCAATAATTACCACAAACAGTATTTCCTGAAGTACATACCCCCAGATTCATCATTGTCATGTTTTGCGAGTCCTTAATAGCGATTATTAAGGAATCGCTATTAATGACTCGCAAAACGGGATTCATGTAGAAATCGCAATATTTATTGCAATTTCTACTGCTTCCTTATTTGCGATTCGCTAATTGCTAATCGCAAATAAGGAATGGCTTTCCCATGAATGGGGACATGTGTGTGTGTAACATAACTAAAGTGCATTTTTCTAAGTTTTCGCTATTTACCACGTAGTCAGACTTTGCTGTAAATAGCAGCCCCAGATTGCGAATTCGCAAATTTAAAATGGTTCATGAATTGCATTTAAGGAATCTCAAATTGAGATTCCTTCAATGCAATTATTCGCAATTTAGCGATTTCTAAAAATGTGATTTTTGCATTTGGGTTGACGAATCCCAAATGCAAAAATAGCGCTCGCAAAAGGCCAGATTCTCAAAATCTGGCCCTTTGCGAGACGTTTTGGGCTTGGTGAATCTGGCTGTAAGTATTTACATTATAAACAGTTCATATGTGATTTGAGGAGCCCCAGTGAAGTGACCATAACCTAACGTGGTGAAAACGTCTAAGTGAAAAGCGATGGGGAGAACAGGTTATTAGTAGTAGTCAAAAGGAGGAGCTTTAGACAGAACACAATATTTGGTTTTCTTAGGCGCTCTCTTTTGTTAAAGTCTGAATTAAGCAAAGGCCTTCACTGAATATCAGCCCCTTCTATATCCACCCCAGGGCATAGCAGGATTAAGGTTGAAGACTCACCTGCCACAAGGCTTACGCCTGCTGAGACCCAGCCCAATTTATAGGACCATGCGTAGTAATCTGTTCGAGGATTGATGCCAGACGTCGCGGTGAACACAGACATGGCGATCACAGTAAACACACCTGGTGGAGAAAAGGGATCTGATCAAAAGTCAATCTTTTCTGCCCATGTGGGTGGTATCAGAAGAGCCCGCAAGCACATTATACTCCTGGTTCTTCGACTGACCGATAGCGCCTCTGGCGGACCAGCTGTCCCACCCCCCCATACCCAGCGCCTTTGGAGACCCTCATTGGTGGTTAGTTGTGCTATATAAGAAACCTGACTGATAGACCAATTGGTGGATGCAAATGAATTTACAGAGGTCCCTTGTCTAGTTCATACACCAAAGGACAGTCTGCTAACCTGCACAGGTTCTTGAATCCACAGCGACTACACAGATACACATCTAAAAAAACACAGCCAGATTAAAAACCATGCTGTCACCCACGAGTTTTCCATTTGAGCCAATAGAAGTAGAGACATCCACCAGTGCTGGGCTCTCCTACAACACAATGTATTTTTACAGCAATATAATAGGCTTAAATATGTTGAAGATAAACGTAGATTTACACATAGAGCCTTGGAGATGAGCATAGAAGCCACAAGATGGCCACCATGTTTTCCTCCACATAGTGACATGGTTTGGCTATGTTCCTCCTCCATGCAACTGAGGAGTCAGCATTGTGGGTTCTCTCTGTAACTGATGTGCTTCTTGAAGACATTTCTAGGTACTTCATAAATGCACAGGTTATTTAAGAGGAAGAAGTCTGTGGAAGCAACTGAAACAGGTAACTCTAGCTAAGGTGACTTTTGCACAAGTAGATGTATGCACATACCAATGCTTGAATCTCTGCCTAGACTGAATTCAAAGAGGTGGTGACATGAATGCATATTCGTAGACCCACATGCCCGACTCTCCTATAAAACGTGGTTAGAATAAATAAGTCTGTGGAGTTATGGCTAGCAGGACTTCTGTCATTTCTAGGTGTAAATTAGCCAAATATAGTTCTAAATCTCATGGACAGAGATCTATGCCAATTACATCTGAGGAAAATAACACACACCTGACAATCACCATAAACCAACACACAAAAGTAGAGCTCACACCCTGGGCTTGGTTGGCCCACTGCTTCTTTTGCTGTGAGATGTCGTGGAGTCAGATATCAGGTACAGTTGTGTTGTGTAATATCGTGACTCAGAGTGTTTGTGTCTGTTTGGGAGATTCAGTGTATTATGATGTCTCTGGGTGTTTAGGCAGCAGTATATTTTTCTTTCTTTTTTTTACATTGCGTGTGCTGTTGAATTTGTGTGTTTTGTACTGTGATTGCGTAAGTGGGTGAATGCGAGAATAAGTATTTGGGAGGATGAGTAGATAGATAGGTGTAAGGACGAATGACAGAATGCGTGTTTGTTGACCTACTGCGTGAGTAAACCCACCAGTGACTGGAAAGCTTTCATTTATAAGCAAGACATGCTGGCTTTGCAATGCTTGTTATGTTTCTATGACAAAGGCTTCACATATACACACTGCGGCATGCATGTGGGAACCTTCTTATCCAGCCCTCCTTCAAATATTGGCGGATAAGCCTTCTGGATCCAGTCTGCTGGGGCACTCTCCCACAAGCATCTACCATCTTTCTTCACATCACCCTGGATTCACTCCACCTGGAGACTCCTTTTTGTGTGCACTCTATTACAGTTATTAGCATAACATTGAGATACAATGCAGAAAAGGTGGGTCTTTGGGATTAGGGTACAGGTTTCAAGTTGCATCATGAGCTGATATACCTGTTCCCATTAGCTCTGTCTTAAACCTTACTTTACCTAGACCAACACCTTATGTGAAGTTAGCATTATTATTACACAAATGTTAATGTGATTTGTGTTCATTCTGCCAAAGAAAGCCTTTGGTTTTTCAGTCCCAGGGATGATAATTTTATGACACTATCTATGAGAAAAATGTAGTAGAGTAGATAAAACACTTATTTGTGTTTTCTCTTTTCTTTTCAGGTTACACTGTACAGCACTTATTGAGGTCTTGCAACAGCTTCAACCCCATTATAACACAGAAAATAAATAAACAACCAAAACTCATATCAGTATACCGCGGTGACTTTAAATAAACTCACAGTCATCTGTTCCACCCCATGGTCCATTATATGCAAATGTTCAGTATTGAGCCAAAGACGTTTAAGGGTTTGTGTAAAAGAGGCGTGCCTTCTTTAGTCCTTTCTAAGCACTGTAAAGTGCTCTGCGCAAGTGTGTCTGATTCCTGCATTACTGAAAGGGAGTGATTCTTGTCAGACTGTGGGTGGGATGGTGCCGTGTGCAAAAGCATATTCCTGCAACAGTGGTGCAGCGTGTCAGGGACTATTTGCAGCAGGGGAGCCGGGTTTGGGTCCCAGCATTTGAATATAAAGCAATGGAGAAGGTCAATGATATAGCGCCTTGCTGGAATGCACGAATATAGCACGGTGGTGCAATACACTGATGGCAGCGCCTCAGGTTAGGGGAGGAACACATTAGTAGGACAGTATGGGGGACTGACAGCACATGAAAGGCCAGGAGTTGAACAAGGAGGTCCAGGAACAAAGTACTACAAGGCTCTGTTGTTTAAGAGGAGGTGAGTGGAGTAGTCAGTAGTCTGCTGACCCCAACAATGCAGTATTTGCAAATATGTTAAAAAACACTAGTCCAGAATCAAACATGCGGCCCTGTAAGGGTAAAGATGAACGTTTATATTTTATACTCCACCTGCAATGAGGGACCAGGACCCCGCCTGCTTCTGCATGTTCAGTTTCCCTAGTAAGTTGTGACCCTTGATTGCAGAGATCTGCATGCTCACGGCCAGCATCAGTAAGACAAGGGAGATGACGAGGAAGTATCGGGTCACATTCAGAAAAACTGCACAGAATAATAAAAAAAAAAATACAATTATAAAAGATGCTCTATCGCCCCATAACATTAGATTTTCAGAACGAGCGCATGTGTGAAAAATAGAAGGAAGGGCCAAAAGGTTAAATAAGGTTTTTGTCATGATAACTTCTAGTTTGAAAGAACCGATTAAACGTTTCTTCATCCCAGACAGAGTGGGTGTGGTATTGGGAAGGTATCATTAACTGTTGTGTTGTTTATCTTGAGATTTTTCCAAAGGTGGGGAAGTGTGGCTCAATGGTTAGAGCCGCAGACCCTGATGCAGAGGTCTAGCCAGGGATCACGTTTCAATTCCCTCCTCGGCAGGGTCGGTTATATGTTCTTACAACGAATTCCGTTGCAACGCATGCCTTTACCACGCATGCGTTACAACGGAATGGTTTATCAACGCATAACTTTTTCCTCTGATTCATGCGTGGTGACGTCGTACTTCGTTAAGAAGAAACAGAAGTTTCATTCCGTTTCCTCTTAAACGACGACGATTTCAGGTGAGGTTTTTATTTGGGGGGGAGACCCCCCCAAGTCCCCCATGTTTATTTTGAACCTTTACCACATATGCCTTTACTACATACCTTGTAGTAAAGGTATGCGTGGTAAAGGCTTTCGTGTTAACCACGCATGCGTTGTAATGCATGCGTGGTTAATGTATTTGTGGAAACGGACGCGTTGTAATGGCCGTTTCCCGGCAGGGTCTTGGGCTCAATTTCCTCGGACGTGATATTTCTCGCCTCGGTGCCTATTCTAATCATGGGTCCCACTCTGCAACTCTAGGCAATAGCTTGCTTAATCTCCACAACAGCCCCAACGACGCTAGGATGCCTGGCTTCACCTTGGGGGTGCCCAGGAGTCGGCACTTCACATGGAAAAGCCAGGAAGGGTTCCACAGGGGTATGCGTACAAGTGACTGAGATACCCCTTCGGGGGTCGATTCGGGCGCTATACAAGTACTATTACATTTACATCAGATGGACTGGTGTGGCACGACATGTGACTGACTCTACCCAAGACCTCTCGGCCTTTCTGAGGTAGAAGCCAGGTGGAAGAGCTCCTATTTTGCCTCTTGGGCACGTCTTTCTCCTATGCCAACCACACACCTACTCCTCCAAAGGGCTACTGCAATGTTTTAGCAGCAGACAAACACCTGGGCTTAGATATGAGGGTAATTCACACAAGGAAAGCCATTTTTTTAACTCTTAGGAAATGTATTGTAACTTCAAATACATCTTTTAAATATACATACATAAGGAATAACCATTTTGATGTGAATTAATCTAGTCAATCAAGGAAAGCCAATACGTACCATTCTTAAATCTAATCCAAGAAGGACATTGAAATCCAGCAGCCATTCTCCAGGCACTCCACCCTGGATGATTCATGCAAGTAATAAATGTTCAGGGCTACCATAGCCACAGTCACTTGTTGACTAACATCTAGTCCTCAAAAATCCAAAACCAGTGACCTAAGCCAGTGTATTTTCTAATATGTGGCTTTGTTTGAAAGAATAATATGCATTGGGTAATGTAATTTCCTTCAACTGCCTTGCCCACGTGGAAACAAGCACTGGTAAGGCCAATCTGCCCTTTTAAAAAAAAAAAGGCTGACCTATTAGCTTTGCTAATTATTTTTATGTTGTCATTTGCATGCGCATACAAGCATCATGACTCTTGCTCACGCATGTCTGGCAATTTTGGAATATGTTTTTGGTTAAAGAGAACCCATTACACAAAGGCCACTGGTGCCTACAAACGGGTCACAATGCACAGCACTCACTACTGTAAGACCTATCTCTTCCATTGGATAACACTGGGTTATCCTATTACATTTAATACATGATAACTTTGGATTGCAAGCAGGTAGAGATATCATGTTTGCACTCAAATTGTAATTTAAAATCCTCTTTAACCCGTTGGCTGCTTCTAACATTCAGCGCCAGTGCGGAACGTTCAAAGAACGGGTGGGGCCGCGACGGCAACGGACGTGTGCAGCACTACCTAGGTAGTGCTCGCGACACCGTTGGCCGACGGCAGCAGCTAACGGGTTGATTGTAAAGGCAGATTCTAAATCACAATTCTAAAAGCTGCTTTTAGAATGTTGACATTTTCTTGTCCCAACCATTTGGTGCCTGCTACCAGTGTCCTGGGTCACATGACTATGATTTGCTCTTGAGCTGTATATTACTCCCAGACAGTGAGCTAAAATGGGACTAGGTGTTGGCAGGAGGGACCATCCTGCCAGGATGGCTGGGGTTGGAGCTGTTCCCTGTCCCACTTACACCTCCAAAGGGCTTACCTCCAGCACACACAAAAGAACCAGAAACTAGTCTTTTGTCACCCCAAACATCTTGGAGCCTTGGCAGGGGTAGGAGAGAACTTAACAGAACCAGATGTGGGGGTGGTATAGGGAGTCCCCCCACTTCAAAGGGTGGCATCAGATATAAATACTGGACCCTCAGGACACCTTTAAAGTAAACTACTGATCCTGTGAAAGAATTCCTGAACCCCCAGAGGATTGTGCTGCTGCTACCATGCTACTTCTCTGCTGCTAAAGGCCTGCCTTGCTGCTTGAAGGAGAACTGGATCATCTCCTTGAACCAAGGACCACCAGAAGTGACTCCAAGAGCTAGTTGGCTGCCCTCCTGAGTTAGCAAAAGGAACAAAATGAAGTACATTGACGTTGAACCCTGCACCTGGCCTCTGATGGAGCGACTCCTAGCCCCCCAAGTGGTGCCTTCAGTTCCTGAACTTTTGAAAGTGATGTTAAAGGTGCTGCTCCTGTCAAACCCTAAAAAACGTAAACTTAGAAAGATTTTCACCAAAAACTGTCCTGAGAAACCACGGAAGGCCGGGAGCCTACATGCCAGCTAATCTGCCCGTGGTGCATCACAAGTCAACCTGTCTTTGCCGCAGCTCCTGCTACGTTCTTCTATTCATTGGGAAATCACGGTCAGTACGATCACTCAACAATGCTATCCATCCTCGTGGAGTCCTTTTCAGCTATAGCCTGAAGCTTCATCCCACTAGAGGTTTTCAACTTTCAAAAGGCTGTTTACGTCCAAAAGTAAAAACATTCACCCGGCTTGACGGCAACCAGTTCCCAATCGACCACAACAACCATTTTGGCGTGGAAATCCGGCTCCTCCTTCTCTGCTCTTTTTCCAGCTATAGTCAACAGCTTTACCAAGACTTCGTCATGTGAGCCCAGGCCACAACAACTCCTTCTTGGACACAGCCTGCTGCTTTGATCTACTGAAATCTACTTTCTCCTGAACTTTTTGGGATCACTCCTCATCACCCAGGCTAGCTCGACTCCAGTGGCATGAAGATCATGGGACCCACATCTGGCCATAACCGTCCCACTCGGGGTGACAAATACAAAAGGAACAATTGATGGACAGAATCCTGAAAAATGTCAAACATTCACCCCAGTACAGAGATCTGGGCCTAAATCCATAATTTCTCATTTTATTTGCTCCCCATGATATTCCAGTTTAAACCCAGCCATATGCAAATCAGTCTTGAGCCTGCTCCCCATAGGAACAGTTCAACCCGAACTGCCAGGTCAGGCAGTTCGGGCTGGACTGTTCCCATAAAGGGTAGGGTCAAGACTGATTTTCATATGGCTGGTTCCAAACTGAGGGAGCCTAGTGAGCAAAAGAATGATGGATTAAACCAAGATCTCTTGATTAGGAGTGAGTGGTTGAAAAGTTTCAGTACTCTGTCCACCGTCTTGTTGTGTTTACGATGTCTGCCCTAAGTAGCCATTGGTATGCCCAGACGTGGGCCCCTTGCTTGCTGTGCCACTGGATTGAAGCTGACCCTGCTGATGGGGGGGCTGATACTGCAATGCAGGCACCCTTGCACCATGGCGCAAGGATGTCTGCGTTGGCGCAAGGCAACTTTTTTAGCACAGGTGAAAGTGAAAACACAGAGGTGTGCCGTTTTCTTTTGTTTTTTATATGTCGCAGTGCGGCACAGCTAAATTGCTTGCAGCGCTGCACCATTTTGTTGTAAATATACCCATTGGAATTGTTAGTGAATTTCTAAGGTTTTTTAAATTCAATTTCCTAACAATAATGTCCCTGTAACCACTGGCTTTTTCAACACCTGGGTGTAAAATTCTAGTCCGCTAATGAAGTTTGCGGGATTCTCCAACTCTGCGTTTCACGGAGAACATGTCATTTCATGTGCACGGGGAGTGCGACGAGACTTAAGTGGTTGAAAGGGGGGTGGGACCTCCGATGACGTTTCAGCAATCCCGCTGTGGAGGACTTACTTGTATCAACAATTGGGATTCTTGGCCCCCAACCAGTAGTATGCCAGTAGGCTCTGGTGCAGAGTGATTGAGAAAGGGGGGTGGGGCCTCTGATGAAGGCTCAGCAATCCGGTTGTAGGGGACCTACTTATCACAACAATATGGGGTTCATGGCCCCCAACGTCCCACAGCAGCCAAGGGGAGTTCATCCCTCAACCTGTAGGACACCAGAAGGACCCTGAGCAGGGTGGTTGAGATAGGGGGTAATGCCTCTGATTCCATCTCAGCATTCCAGCTGTGGGAGACTTACTCATCTCAACAATAGGGATTCTTGGCCCCTAACGACCCTCAGCAGCCAAGAGGACTTTATCCCTCAAACAGTAGTGTGCCAGGAGGCCCTTGTGCAGAGTGGTTGAGAAAGGGTCGGGGCCTCTGACTACATCTCAGCAACCCGGCTGTGGCGGCGTACTTACTTGTCTTAACAAAAGGGGTTCTTGATTCCCAATGATCCTCAGCAGCCAGGGGGAGTTCATCCCCCAACCAGAAGTATGTCAGGAGGCCCATGTGCAGAATGATTGAGAAAGGGACCTCCGATGATGTCTCAGCAGCCCGGCTGTAGGGGACTTACATGTCGCAAAAATACGGGTTCTTGGCCCCCTACAACCCTCAGCAGACAAGGAGAATGTACCCCTCAACCAGTAGTACGCCAGGAGGCCCCTGTGCAGAGTGGTTAAGAAAGGGGGAGGGGCCTGTAACAATCTCAGCAATCTGGCTCTGGAGTACTTCATCCCCCAACTAGTAGTATGGCAGGAGACCCTTTTGCAGAGTGGTTAACAAAAGGGAGCAGTCCCCCTACGACATCTCAGGAATCCATTCCCCGGGCATGGCCATTACCAAATGGGGGAGGAGGACTACCTGGGCCAATTTCAGCCCTGTGCGCCCCATTCCCCAGGAACTGATCTTTTATTTTTTTGTTTATTAATACAGGAGGGGGCCATGTGGCTTTCCTGGGCCGTTTTGGCCTAGAGGACCCCAACCCCCCGTTCTCTGGGTGCCCTATGGGATTCTATGGACTGCCTTGCAAAAATACAGGCTATTAAATGGAAAGATAACTATCTTATGTCATTAACAGTTGTCTTTTCACTTTACACCTCAATCAGACATGAGGATGGTTTAACAGCATGCCAATATTTTCTCAGAGCGTGAACAATGACTTATATCGAGAACTCAAAAATGTTGATTGAAATGCTTAGTTTCTTCTTCACCCATAATGGATTTATCTTTGATGGAACCCACTATCTACGAAAGTGAGGAACAGCTATGGAGACATCTTTTGCCCATACTTATGCAAATCTGCTTCTGGGCTACTGGAAAGCAGGAACAATATGGACTGATAAAAATCAGAACATGTTAGATCGTATAAGATTATGGACAAGGTTTATCGAGGACCTCTTCCTAATCTTGGAAGGACACAGGAATAATTTGGAGCAATTAATTTTTATCTTTGAATCAGAATGCTTATAATCTGAACTCCATTCATGCTATCAGTTCACAACAGGTAACCTATTTTAATGTTGAGATTTTTATCAAAGACATGAAACAAAGTCCATCGAAAAGCGACATAATGCAATAGTATCCTTCACAGTGCACACCTGAAGATGTTGTAATGGAGTATCCCTTTTGGAGAAATGTTAAGATCCAGACGTGATTGCTCGGAGAGAACGGTAATTTTAAGGAACAGATACAAGAAATGCAAATGATGTTTCTGACTTAAGGAGACCCACTTGAAGTGCTTATGAATGCAGCAAATAGAGCAATAGTCGGAAAAGAGAAGAATTCCTAATTGCTCGCAGAAAGGAAACATTGGTGGACAATAACATCTTCATAATCATGGATTACAACTGTAAACAATGAGAATTAAATCAAATACTAGACATAAAATGGAAAATTGTTCAACTTGATGAAAACCTGAGGGATATGCTCAGAGACGACCCTAGTGTAGCACATAGGAAGGTGAATCTTTAGAGATCTCTTAACAGAAAGCTATCTATCAATCAATCAATCAACATTTGTTAATTGTGACTATTCACCTGTGAGGGTCTCAAGGTGCTGGCAGGGGGTGGAGGTTGAGGTGGGGGCTGCAGGTCCCACTGGATGCTGACGTTCAGTCGAATAGCCGGGTCTTGAGATCCTTCCTGAATTGGGTCAGCGATGGTGACAGCCTCAGCTGGAGAGGCAGGGTGTTCCAGGATTTGGCGGTGATGTAGAAAAAGGATCTTCTTCTGGTCCTGGTCTCACGGATCCGAGAGACGTGGCAAGGGCCACTTGGGCAGAGCGGAGGTGTCTGGTGAAAACTTGGAATGAGAGAAGGTGGTTCAGGTACGCTGGTCTGGCATTGTGGAGGGCATTGTAGTTGTGTGTGAGGAGCTTGAAGGTCACTCTTTGTTGACCCGGAGTCAGTTGAGTACTCATAGGTATTCAGCGATGTGGCTGTGGCAGGGGTTGTTGAGGACCAGTTTGGTGAGGCGTTTTGAACATTCTGTAGTTTCCTGAGGAGTTTCTGGATGAGGCCTGCATAGAGTGCATTGCCATAGTCTAGTCTGCTGCTGATGAGTGCATGGGTGATCCATCTGGAGGTCTTTTGAAGCAGACGAAGAGTGTGGAAGCATAATGAGGAGATGGCGTTGATCTGGGGTTCATAGTAAGGGAGGAGTCCAGTATGATGCAGAGTTTCTACTGTGGTCTGTGGGTTCCTAACGTGGTGGGCCACCAAGAGTCTTCCCAAGCAATGAGGACAAGGACTTCGGTCTTTTCGGAGTTCAGCTTGAGGCAGCTGTCTCTCATCCAGGTGGCGATGACCTTCATCCCATTGTGGAACTGGTTTCTAGCCATTGTGGGCTCCTTTGTGAGGGAGAGGATCAGCTGGGTGTTGTCAGCATAGGAGACAATGTTGAGTCCATGGTTCCTAACTATGGCAGCGAGTGGGGCCATGTAGACGTTGATGAGAGTGGGGCTTAGGGAAGAGCCCTGGAGGACTGCACATCCGATCCCTGGAGGTACTCTGACTCTCTGTGTTCTACCAGAGAGGAAGAAACAGATCCAGTCCTGGGTTTTGTTGTGGATGCCGGCATCATGGAGTCTCGTGCGTAGGGTGTGGTGGGAGATGTGTCAAAGGCCGACATGAGATCCAGGAGGATGAGGGCTGCTGTTTCTCCCTGGTCGAGGAGGGCTCAGATGTCATCGGTGGTGGCGAGGAGGGCTATCTCAGCAATGTGGTTGCTTCGGAAGCTGGATTGAGAGGAGTCCAGGACGTGGTTGGCTTCCATGAACCCGGAGAGTTTTGCAATCTTGAGGTCTGTCCGTTCAGTGGATGGATTCTTCAGCAGGGGGCTGATATTGGCGTGTTTCCAATTGTCAGGGAAGGTGGTGGTCTCGATGGAGCAGTTGATGATGCAGCGTAGTTCAGGAGTGATGGTGGCTCTGTGGAAGATGTAGTGCAGGCAGGGGTCTAAGGGTGCTCCAGAGTGAATGCTCATGATGGTTTTGAGGGAGTCGTCTGTGGTGAGCGGGCCAGTTGAGCAGGATCTGTTGAGGCCATCGTCGTCACGCGTGGTGCTGGCGGGAGTGATGGGTGGGTTTTGGGTGTCGAAGCTGTTTCAGATCTGCTAGATCTTGTGTTCGAAGATAGTGCTGAGTTTGTTGCCAAGGTCTTGGGAGGGTGTGACATCTGTGGTCTCGCAGCTGGGTTTGGCGAACTCCTTTATGATGGCGAAGAGTTCTTTGCTGTTGTGTGCATTGGAGTTGATTCTTTCTTGCATGGCCGTTTTCTTTGTGGTATTGATGAGGATCTGGTGTGCGGTGACGGTGGTTTTGAAGTCTCTGTGGGCTTCTGGGGTTTTGTTGTTCCTCCAACTCTTCTTGAGCCATCTACAGTTGCGTCTGGACGCGGTAAGGGTGGCAGTGAACCAACTGGCTTTCTTTGAGTGTTGCTTGCCAGTCACTTTCTTGAGGGGCACTAGTGCATCAGTACAATTGGGGATCCATTGGTGGAGGTGGCATGCTGATGGATTGGTGCCTATGGATGTCAGCGGTGTGGTTGGTGGTGTCCAGTGGGTTTGGTGAAGGCGAAATGAATGCAGTCGTGGTCAGTCCAGAGGAGTTCGGAGGTGTGGCTGTAGGTGATGTTTTCGCTGACAGGGAAGATGGGGCCGAGCATATGTCCTGCTGTGTGGGTCAGAGAAGTGACGAGCTGCTTGAGTCTGATATTGGTGAGGTTCTCCAGAAGGGCTGCAGCGTTCTGGTCATTGGGGTTGTCCAGGTGGAAGTTGAGTGTCGCGGAGTAGGATGTAATTGGTAGATGCAAGAGACTGGAGTGCGAAGAAGTCGATGAAGCTGTTGGTGAAGGGCGGGCTGGGGCCAGGAGGTCTGCAGATGAGGGTGCCGCGGAAGGTGGTGTTGGGGTTGATCTAGACCAAGTGGAAATGTTCCATGGTTGTTGTTGGGTCATCCAAGTGGGTGGTCAGACTGAATGCCCGGTAAAATATCTTAGCTCTAGTACAAATGGCTCCTCAAAATGTACTAAATTCAAGGCATGCAAGCATATAAACTCATATGATGGGGAAAATAAGAAAATAAGGGAACACATCACATGTGAAACAATATGTAGTTTATATATTGCAATGCACATGAACTATGTTGGGAGTGCCAATAATAAAGTGAAACTTAGGGTGCTACTACATTTACAGGCCATACAAAATTGTGACTATACCTACCCCATAGCAATACATTTTTTGGACAAACACAATGGTGACATTGAAGAGCTACATTATTACACATCAAAGCAAAAAAAGGGGGGTAACCAAGAACTGACCTTAAAAGAATGGAATTATCTTATCATTATGATGGGAACAGAAGCTCCCCTGGGACATAATTTAGATGTAGAAGGTTATATTTATTTATGAAGTGTATTTCATAAATTCCAACCTTAATAGAATAACTTCCCTCTTTTATATTCTACGTCTTGTTTACATTTTATCATGAAATTTGAATTCCTGTAATTATGTGTTGTTTTTATCCAAAATAAGGAAAGAAAGAGAGAGAGAACTCTGCAACCTGTCAAGTCACGCTGCACTCTAAGTATTACTAGAGGTCCCTTTCAAGTAAGATGCAAAAGCATTAGAATTGTTTCAGAAACCTGCAGTTGCACAAGTCATTACTAGAGGTCCCTCACTAGTCCGAGGCAACTGTTCCAATGACCTTCACCAAACTGAGGGGCTGTGACTTTACCACAAACACAGGGGCATAGGAAGAGGGGTGCGGTGGGTGAGGGCTGCACTGGGTTTCATCACTGAGGGGGTGACAAAATGGCAAAAATATGTGTTTTTAAAATAAAAATACATTTTTGGGGCTCACTACACTATATAATAAAATTTAAAAATGCAATATTCAATGTGTGGGGGCGGAGGTGGTGACAAGAAATTTTCCGCAATGGGTACCACCTGACCGTGCTATGCCACTGTATATACCTACACACTTTTTTAATTCAAATGATTTGCACTTATTTTCCGTAGGATAATTTAATTTGCCAAAGAGTGTTTAAAATAATGAGTCAAAATTACAGATGTCAATAAACTTCTTTATTTGTTGACAAAGTAAGTAATACTACCCACCTATATTTAGGAACTAGCAGTCTCTGGTAACTACAAGTGCCATTAAATATTTAATTTCAGCTCTATATATTTAGGTGGGTGTGGAAGTATGAGCAATCAAATCTTTTAAAGTGAGCATTACATAGTTCCAGGTTAAATACTAGGAATTCTTTTTTCTTGGGAAAAACAGATGTAAATTAGGAGAAAGTAAACAATAAAATTACAAACATTGACTTTAAGGAGAACTATAAAGTTATAGTTTGAAGGCAAAGTTTTAAAACCAGCAGTTGCCCTTATTTTATTGTGTATCTCTATGACTTTTCCACAATTCGGACAAATGACTATAATATGAGAAAGTTGAGAATTTTTAAAAAAAACGTATTAAAAAGGTGGAAAAGTCTCCAAAACCTGCCCAATTTCCTAATGTCTCATTATTTACAAAACCTTCTTTCAAATCAGAACAAAGACAGCATTCTATCTGCTGGTACAAGATTTGTGACACATTTTATGTTAAAATAAATTGACTTGTTTATTCAGACAACTCCAGTGTTTTGTTGCTCGAACCTCTCAAAATGTACAAGATATTGCTACCTTTCCAACAAAAACTAAAAGTGAAACAAATCTCTGTACCCAGGATCCGGCCCAAAAGCTCAATATGTAAAGAACCCTGTTTCAATAGTAAACAATCCCTCTGAAGAACAGTCAAAGAGTATGTGTGAAAGATGGCAGGTCTCAGAGACAAAACAACAGAAGGATCTAGCAAGGATGATCGTTACCTGATGCCTATACAGTTCCAATATGAAAAAAAGCTCTCTAAATCAGCAGGATGCCCAAGAACAGTCTGTGCAGCAGAGGACTTGTTGAAAAATGGCACTCTCTGAATGTTCCTACTATTTTTCTGAACTTCTTTTAATTGGCCTTAGGATTCTGGGCCATCACCTCGGCTGACCAGTGCTGAAGTGCATGTGCTTTTCTCCTAACCATGGTGACATTGGTGTATGCTCAATTGACATATTTAGTTTACTTGTCAGTCCCTTGTAAAGTGGTATACAATATACCCAAGGCCTGTTATCTAAATGTTTCTAGTGGGCCTGTAGCACTGGTTGTGCCATCCACACAAGTAGCCTTTCAAACCTGTTTCAGGTCTGCCATTGCAAGGCCTGTGTGTGCAGTTTACTGCTACTTTGACTTGTCATTTAAGAACACTTGCCAAGTCTTAAACTCCCTGTTTATTACACCTACATCACCCCTAAGGCAAGCCCTAGGTAGCCCTAAGTGCAGGGTGCTGTGTAACTAAAACGTAGGACATGTACTTTAGGATTTACATATCCTAGTAGTAGTAGGTAACTTTATTTTCACTACTGTGAGGCCTACTCCTCTATATGTCTAGCATTGGGAATTCCTTAAACCACTTTAAAGCTGTAATTCCTGATTATAAAGGAGTAGCTGCATTATGTTTTATATATTTGGAATGGTAATGATAAATCCTCTTTAATGGTAATATTGGGTTTACCATTACTATTTTAAACATGGAACTTTTAGAAAGTGGGATTTCTCTGCTGTTACTGTTCTGTGTGCATGGCAGCATGTCTCTACATGTCTTGGGAGGGTGACAGGTACACTTTGTGCATTCCCTCTAGACAGCCACACACACACAGGAAGGGTCAGTGTGACAGAATTCATCTGCATTCTGATAGCTCTTCTTGGGCAGGTAGAGAGAGGGGGAGCTGACACTTACAGCTGAATATGTAGTGTCCTGTTTCCCATACAAAGGGCTGATTACCCCTTACTGATAGTCTGGAGCCAAGGCTGGGATGAAAGGGAAACATGTGCACTTCAAAACCAGCTTAAAAGTCACCCCCACTTCAAAGTCGAATTTGGGTATAAGTACTGGGTCTCTGACCCTACCAAGATAAGACACCTCTGCATTTTGTCAGAAGGACTGCCATGCTGCATAAATGACTCATTGCTGGACAGCTGACCTGTGATGCCTGCTCTTCTCCTGTGTTGCTCTGCTGCTCTCTGATTCTGCTGAAGGAGAGCTGGACTATGCCCTTTTCTCCAAGTGTGCTCCAAGTGCTTGTTGGCTTGCCTCCTGTTTCTAGAGATTCAGTGATATCAAAGTCTCTATCCCTGCTCGTGTGCCTGGTTCACTGGGAGATACTTGAAACAGGCATTGACACATCTCCTGTCTGTGTGTAGCAGAACCGGCGCCTTGAGAGGCCAATGCATCTGAACGATGCATCACCACTGCAGCAGCTCAGAGAGATTGTGGCATCCCTCAACTGTGTGAAGAAACCCAGGGCATCACTCTACGGTACCGACACATCTCAGCCTGGTATCTCGCCAGCAGGATTGATGTATTGCCATCACTGTGTAGAGAAAAATCAATTCATCTTCGACCTGTGGGGTTGACACTGATGAATCTCACAAGTCACCTGGCTGTTGCAATGTTGCAACCAGGAAAGGTACCTTGTTCACCGGGGCTTCAGTGGGTCCTGTAGTCAGCTGGTGCACCATTGCAGTCGGCCCGAGTTTTGACTTTGCTCCAGTCCAGCCCGACCTCAAGTAACACCAAAAACGCTATTTGCTTCTAAGTGCTATTTTTCACTTATTCTTTTAAAATTCATAGCTTGACTTTTAGTTATTGGATTTTTTTAGTTTTGGTCTTGTTTTTTACAGAATATAATAGTCTATTTTTCTAAACCTGTGTGGAGTCTTTTGTGTTGTTTTGATTATGCTACTGTGTGTGTGTGTGTGTGTGTGTGTGTGTGTGTGTGTGTGTGTGTGTGTGTGTGTGTGTGTGTGTGTGTGTGTGTGTGTGTGTGCATATGTGTGGGGATGTGTATGTGTGTGTGTGTGTGTGAGAGAGAGTTGCAAAAATACTTTACACATCGCCTAGCTATCAGTGGGTGAGCATAGGTAATCTCCAACTCTGTATTATACAGGGTGCATAGTCTAACCACCAGAAGCCCAATTTCTAACATGACTCCATGATGCAGTTTGTATGGAACTATGGGAAAGCCCACGAAATGTGTAAATCTATGAACAAACTGATCAGAGAGCTATCTGTGTAAAGAGCCATCACATATGAACTTATACTTTAATGTATTGGAAATAGATTGCACAAAAAATAAATGAAGAACTCTATGGAGGATTATAAACTGCATAAAAAGCCACTTGTATTTCACCATCAACAGATATCCTGGAAAGAGTGCCAGAAAACTGCTTTTAACAAATGTTCTGCATAGATACATATAGTTCCAGAAAAGTATGAGCCCATGAAAATTGGAAAATTAACTATTGGTTGGGATGGGTATTGTACATTGATATAGATGTAAAACCACCAGGGATTAGCCTGTGAGAATTTGACCTGATATGCTGTGTCATTACAGTCAACATATGGTGGATTCCTATCCTCTACTTGCTCTGGCCCACAATGTGCTGCCTTGCACCAACACAGGCCTACCCTTGTGCTGTAATGCTAGGGTGCCTACGTTGTATGCAAGATTGCTTTTGTGCAGGAAGGCACTCCTTCTGGCACTAAAACAGTCATCTGAGGCTTTTTCCTCTTTCAATGTGATCAGCAGAATTCAGCACACATAGAAAGCGGGGTGGGCGAAATATTCTGTCCTGCCTGAAAAAATGGGTGGAATTTTGGTGACTCCGCATTACTCTAGTAACGCAGAGTTGCAGACAAATTCTGCCAATCGCCACATAGGGGAATTTTGTTTCTCACATAGTCGACAAATCAGTAAATTGGAGAGAACAAACAAAATTTTACATCCTTCCACCATGATTTTTGGTTGCTATGAGGCCACCCAGTGTGATTTCTCCAGCACAGGCTATTGGGGCAGTAGTGCCCGTTCATGGTCAGAAGGCTGCTGCTCAAGTAGATAATCTAGTCGAGCAGCAGCAAAATCAAGTTGAGTAGCTGCACCCTCTAGCGTGCCTTGCGGTGCAATTCATGATTATTTCTCTGCGCAAAATAGGCTGCCGGAGCTAAATCACAACACCAGCAGCACAAAGTGCCTATTTCCTTCCATTGGCAGAACTTTGTGGAATCTTGCAGGGTATTTTATAATTTAGCAGAATTCCATAGAGTCAAATTCTGTGAGTTTTGCACATTCCTATAAAAAACGAGGAGAAATAAACATGTTTCGTTGCATTTTTAACCTTCCCAGGTTTACCACTGATGTTAAATCTGGGAATGTGCCAAAATCCATAGGTGGATGCGTGGGAACACTCACACCCCACCCATGAAACACTTCCCTGGCACAGAGCAACGCAAGCCAATGATTTGCATTGCCTTGCATTACTCCAGATTAACCAAGCACTGCAGGGACACCAAGGTGACCTTGCGTGGCTTGGTAAATGTGACTTTAGTGGTTTATTCCTCTTGAGTTACCTTGTGTGACGCAAAGGCAATGCAGCACTGTGATAAATCTGCCACACTGCATGTGTACTCATGTTTATATACCTACTGGAAATATTTAACCCCCTATGGATATTACGCACTACTATCCCTTTTCTCCTCCTTACCCTAAAAGACTATCCCCTAGATTCATCAAAGTCCCGTTTTGCGAGTCTGTAATAGCGATTATTAAGGAATCGTTATTACAGACTCGCAAAACGGGATTCATGTACAAATCGCAATTTATTTAGCGATTCCTACAGCTTCCTTATTTGCGATTAGCTAATTGCTAATCGCAAATAAGGAATAACTTCCCATTCATTCCTATGGGCCTAAAGGCCCATAGAAATGAATGGGAAGACATATCAATGTGCGAATCGCTATTAGCGATTCACATTTTGAGTTTGCGATTTCAAAGGTGCAGGGGTGTCCAAAGGACACCCTGTTGCACCCCTGAAATGATATTGGACGCTGGTGTTACGCACACACATGTCCCAAGGACATGTGTGTGTGTAACATACAACTTAGAAAAATGCACTTAAGTGCATTTTTCTAAGTTTCCGCTATTTACCACGAGGTTTGACTTCGCGGTAAATAGTGGCCCAAATTTGCGAATTCGCAATTTTTAAATGTTTCATGAATTGCATTTAAGGAATCTCAAATAGAGATTCCTTAAATGCAATTCCTCGCTAAATTGCAAATTCTATAATAGCGATTTTTGCATTTGGGATGATGAATCCCAAATGCAAAAATTGCGCTCGCAAAGGGCCAGATTCTCAGAATCTGGCCCTTTGCGAGACGATTTTACATTGATGAATCTACCTGTAAGTTTTCTCACTGCTGTCTAAAAGTAATATTCAATGAAAAATTCTTGAAATTAAAACATTGCATACAAATTGGAAAACTGATTAAGCTTAATATGTGATGTGAATATAATTGCAAGAAGACACTTGCTCTGGCAAAGTAATGGCTTGGTTAGATTTCAATTCTAATCTCTTCTGGTGAATAATCCCTCAGTATCTCTGCCCACCCCTGAGACAGTGTTGAGATCTCTGATTATACTCGGTACAAGTTGTGACTCACCTGAAACACTAGGGATGGATGTACAAAAAGAATCCGTACAAGCGACCCAAACACCAAAATAAACATCTGGAGTGACGACCCATTGATTCGTCGCTATGGAGACGATGAGAGCAATGGTGCTGGTGAGGGTGAGGAGTAACCCGGACACTTTCAGAGCAATCATCGTCAAGGGATGAAGTTCACTGTGTTCCCTTCACTGGGCACCTGTAAAAACACATATGGATTATTATAGACATGTAGGGAGCGCTCCTGGTGCTGCAAAGGATTAAACTGGGAATGTTCTTTGGCAGGGTTATCTGTGAGGAACTACTTCGAGAGCCCGGGTTTCCTAACTTAGAATTAGACCCGAATTTGTTTCGGTTTAAGTAGTTTTATTCCACAATTTAGTAGACTGTAAAATACTATGAAGAGTTATTATGAGATAGCCTACCTTTTACCAAAATAATGTATTAATCATGTTGATCTGATTTGAAATTAGTAATCATAGTGAATAAATAGTGTCTTTCCATGACAACTCATATCTCTTTGGTGCTCTCACAATGATAAAGTGAGAAGCGTATATTAACAAGCATTGACAAAGCTGCTGGTTTGACTTTTGTGCAGCACATGCGCACATTTATACAGCCACACAACATGTACAGATTGACGAAGATGACACATGAGAATATGTAGCCTACATACCTACTTTTATACATCTACACACAGACCAGCAGTTGCACACACACTCCCGCTATACAGACCTACAAGAGCCCAATCAAACTACCTGCCATGCACTCACCCATCCACACATAACACAAGACATTTATTATGCTACGTTATTCTGGGTGTTGTGTGTAACATGCTGATCTAATGTCTTCTAAAATGACTGATTATTACAAGAGCTCGGAAAGGAGAGAACAAGAGAGGGAGTGAGCAAGGGCCCTTATGAGTGAAATAGCTTCGAACTATAGTCATAAACCAGACCAATTGTTTTTTTCTTTACACACATTTTTATTGGTTTTTTTGCAGATTATTTAGTACATTTGCAGTTTTTTAGGTTCAAAAGCAATTTATGTTCAAACTATTTGGTTGTTGCAATGAAGATATAGCAGATTTCTATTATCCAACTCGGCGTCATCATTCAGCCTCGTCAGTTTTGATGCAACTTTTTATCATATAACAAAAAGGAGAAATCAAAGCAAAAAGAATCCCCAACTCCTGCCTCCCTCTCCCTCCCCCTCTCGGATGATGCCTGTCCTATTGCCTGATCTGTTTACAAACCTTTCTTGCTTCCTGGGTCTTCGGTGTGTCTGCCAGGAAGGAATGAAGGGCGTCACATGCTGGATGAAAGACAGCTGCTTGAAACTCAACTCGGAGAAGACCAAAGTCCTCATCCTAGGACCCTCCAACTCAGCCTGGGCCAATACCTGGTGGCCACCCACCCTCGGGATCCCACCCACCCCTACAGACTACACAAAGAACCTCAGCATCATCCTGGACTCCTCCCTCACCATGACCTGCCAGATCAACTCCGCCGCCTCCACCAGCTTCAACTACCTTCGCATTCGCATCCTCCGTAAGACCTTCAAATGGATACCCCCCCAAATGCAGAAAGACCTTCACCCACACACTCATAACCAGCAGACTGGACTACGGCAACAGCTTCTACGCCGGAATCAACAGAACCCTGCTGCAAAAGCTCCAAACCATCCATAACGCCGCGGCAAGACTCGTCCTACGGACACCTTGACACGAACACATGGCCCAACACTAACAAGACCTCCACTGGGTCCCCGTCAAGAACAGAGTGACCTTCAAACTTCTCACCCATGCTTACAAAGCCCTTCACAACATCGGACCCAAATACCTCAATGAGAGAGCCTCCGTCCACGTACCCAAAAGGAAACTGCGTTCCGCCGACTTCGCCCTGGCAGAGACCCCGTGCTGGCAGAGACCCTGCGCATCTGCAGAAACCGAGCTGATGGACAAGCCTTCTCCTACATCACAGCCAAGACCTGGAACGGTCTCCCAGCAAACATCAGACGCTCCCCGAACCTGCACACCTTCAGGAAAAACCTCAAGACCTGGCTCTTCAACTGTCCCGGAGGTGCCATCCTCCCCTTCACCCACCCCAGCGCCTTGGGACCCTCACGGGTGAGTAGCGCGCTTTATAAGCCCCTGATTGATTGATTGACGGCCGGGTGGGGGGGCTTCTGTTAATCCTAATAATCTGAGGTATCAAGTGCAGGTGAGTTCAGGGAAATGTAAGGAATGGATGCCAAATTTCCCGGAAAGTGTCAATCTCCGACTTAGCAGCTGATGAAAGGCGTTGCATACCCAATAGTCCACAGATCCGGTGTAGCCAGTTAAGCCTAGTCAGAATTTTATCCGGAGCCCCAGAGTGCTAGTTTAGCTTGGTGTGCTGCTCGAAGTGCTAGGGTTATCTGCCTGCCTCTTCGTAACTTGAGTGGGTAGGTGAGTGGATTGGGAAGGCCTAGGATAATATAAGGGAATCTCAGAAGCTGGGTAGAGAAGTGTGTGTCTATTTCTGTTAGAATTCCCTCCCAGAAGTGTGCCAACTTTGGACAGTCCCAAAGTATGTGTGCCCTCCTCTGTGAGACATCACTTGCTATCCTGTGCGGGGTCTATCTTATGTAAATGAGTTGAGATTAGATACAAATAAGAAAATATTTTCACTACTGTTTCGGTGCTTGAAGTGTTGAGGGCTGATCGTCGAGCTCTGTAATTCATTTCTCTCCACTACTTCTGGGTCAATTCTCAACCCAGCTCCCTCTCCCAGCATTGTTCAGCTGCCGATTTTGTCTCCACCTCTGGGCCCATTACATTTTTTTACAAATCCGCGACTAATCGCTTATATGAGGTTCTACTAAAAAGCCATTTGTTAAACATGGTTAGATGTCTTTGTGCTGCTTCTCTAATTCCTTGATTCATAACCCAATGTCTAAGTTGTGTGTAGTGAAATCTTTCTACCTCTGGGAGTATGCTGTCTGCTCTCAGGGAACTGAATGGAACCATCCATATCAAATAGATGGCCCATTAATCTGCACTCAGGTTTCTGCCCGACCTCAAATTCCCTGTGCTGCAATCGAGCAGGGGTCAGAGGAGACGGATACGATGTGAGGTCCTTCATCATCCCTACTGAGTCCCAAACCTTGAGAGTAGGGGCAGTGATAGCTGAGAGATAGAGGCTGGGGGCACATCTAGTCTTGTATAAGAAGGAGATCTTCCATATTGAGGAGCCCCCTAATGCTCTATCTATAAACAGGAAAAGTGAGAGTATGGATTATGCACTCCTGTATTTGAATTTGAATATGCACACTTACCGATAGAATGTTTCAAACTTTAGTGCGTGCTACGTGTGACCAATATCTGCCTTTCATGTTAAATGTCGTATACTTGTAAAGCGCACAGCTGCCCCAGCAAAGGGGCGTCCCATCCCGGCGCTGTATACCACTGGGGAACCCGTCCTGGCTTTCCCTGTGGGATGGTCCCTCCTGGGAATCCCCAAGGTGGAGCCAGGCATCCCCGGCGTTGGTGGGGCCGTTGCCGAGTGGGACCCCAGGTTAGAGTAGGCATCAAGGCGAGAATTGTTGAGTCTGCTGACCCTGGTCCACGACCCTGCCGCGTCGGGAATTGAACCCTGGTCCCGGGCCGACTTCTGCTCCCGGGTCTGCCGCCTCTAACCAGTGAGCCACACCACTCCACTACGATATGTATGATATCGGTAAAAGTGGCTAGGGCGCCGAAGGGCGGCCTGGGCTCAAACGTGCACAGCCAAGAGGGGATAAATACAAAATAGATTTGCGTTTTTTACCTTAAGTTTTCACAATCAATTAGATGCTTTAACTACTTATGCATTCCATTTAATGCTCATTGAGTAATCTTTTAATAAATCGTACATTCCAACAACTCAACTGATCAAACTTCAGATGATCATAATTAAATATACATTTAAATTTTGCAACAAGGAATCATCCACCCTCATATTGGGCTGTGGATCACAGCTTTGACTCTAAATTCGCCCCTGACGAAGAGACAAGGCGTCCCGAAATGCATTGGGCCTCATTTTTTTGCAACATCTGATTGATTGTGAAAACTGAAGGTAAAAAACGCAAATCTATTTTGTATTTATAACCTCCTGGCTGTGCACGTTTGAGCCCAGGTTGCCCTTCAGGGACCTGGCCACCTTTAACTTTCCATAAACAGCCACGTTTTCTCAGATTACAGCGGGACTATTAAGCCTATTATCTAAGTTGGGCTGCCTGGAAGTGGGTGACTATGGATGGGATTCCCAGGCCTCCCTCTCCTGGATCTCTAACACTGATCTCCCTTCGCATTGGGGACCTTTTGTTTGCCCATGCAAAAGAGTGGAAAGCTTGCTGCAGTTCTTGGAGGACTCCTGGCAGAAGCCAAAGAGGCAGGGTCAAGAATATATACAATATTCTCGGCAAAGCTGTCATTTTTAGGGCTGCGATCTGCCCCAGCCATAACAGGGTGGCCAGTCTGGCCAGATATGCTTTTGTTTTACTCACTAGGGGGCATATTATCAAGAATGGCGTTAAAAATTATTGCTGGTTTAGTGGCAGAAAACTGCCACTAAAGCGGTGATAATTGGCTTGATAATATGCCCTTGAGAATTCCAATAGAAGTCCATGTTCTGGTGTGAACATGGGCTTCTATTGGAATTCTCCTGGGCATATTATCAAGCTCATTATCGCCGCTTTAGAAGCAATTTTCTACCGCTAAACGGGCGATAATTTTAACGCTGTCCTTGATAATATGCCCCCAGGTCTTAATAGTTGATCTTTGTAGTTTCTCGTATGGTTGGTGCTAAGCGAATCCCCAGGTACGTGATGGTTGGTTTCCACATGATCGAGTGTGTCTGGGTCAGGTGAATTTGCGTCTTTGGAGCCACCAACAAACTCAATGCCTGTGATTTAGATAATGTTGAACAAAGACAGGTTGCTACATCTGTTCCTTTAACAGAGAATATACTAATAGGTCCGCTATATCTGGAAACAATGTAGGCCCTTAGAAACTACAATCACTACAAGTGTCAAAACTTTTTCTGAGCCAGCTAGTTCCGCAGGAGCTCGCTGTTTTCTGCATATTCATTTACAGTAAATATTCACTGTATTGTTCATGTACTACATGATAAATGATCTGCATTAATGAAATAATAGATTTGATGTGTTTAGCGTTATTACTATGCAATAATATTGTTTTACTATGCTTAGAATTTTAATCATTTAATTGTAATAACTGTTTTTTATACTGTGGACTGATAAATTGAATTGTGATTTTTGTCTTACAATTTCGTGACATGAATTGTTTTCAGACTAGTCATATAAGTAATAAACTACACAAAGATATTCGCTTTTTAAACAAAATGACTGGCTTTTTTTGTCTTCTTTGTTGAGATTTGGAAGGAATGTCCTTGTGTTCACCCATTAATGCATTTTATTTGTAGTTTCTAAGGGCTATATAGTTTCCAGATATAGCAGGCATATTAGAATATTCTCTGTTGAGGGGACAGATATAACAACCTGTCTTTGTTCAATATTACAGGTGCATATTTGGGCATTTTTTGTGGATTTTTAAATAAAATTCCTTTGTCTTCTAAAGAAAATGATGTACTTCTTGTTCTTGGTATATATACCCTGTCCCTTTTCTGTATAAAAGGGTAAATCTCTTGAGATTGTACCATATCTATTGTATGCACTGCCTGCTGCACCTGCCCATAAAGTGGTCCAACAGTGTGTATGATTTGTGTGTATGTGAATAAAATGTATAGTCTCTCGTCTCATGATGGGACTCTCTCCAAAGGGCTCTCATTCCTACTTCCTGTAACTACCGTGCACCTTCGTCTATGATCGCCCCCGTCCCTCCCTGCCTCTGTGTTGAGTGATCTAGATCATTATTCAATACCAAGTTCAGGTCCCCTCCTAGCAATATCAAGTTATGCTGAGTCTCCAACACCTCCCTCATTGCGTCCTGGATGAATAGCTCTTGCCTTTCGTTAGGAGCGTACTTAGATCCCACCAATAGCGTGTTTGTGCCGATGTGAATGTGGGATGCCCTGAGGCGGCCCCTGATCTCTGCTACTTTTGCTCCTACTTTCCCTTGAAAAGATTGAGAGAACAGTATAGCTACCCCTGCAGCCTTCTGAGTTAGGGAGGACAACAAATTTTTGGAAAAGCTTTACTCTTGAGTATATGCCAGTCCCGTGCAGTAAATGTGTTTCCTGTAGGAGGCATATGTCTGTTTCTGTGTTTTCGAGGTAAGCAAGCATCGCCTTCCTCTTTATCGGGCTATTCAGCCATTTAACATTGAGTGTAATGACCCGTAGAGTTTGTGAATCTGTCATCATATATGTATATACTTGGAGAGAGTCTTGTACCCCACATTGCAAGCCCCCATCCTGTGTCTTCTGCCCAAGAAGGTATATTCCGACTGAAATGCAGGAGTGTAAACAAACTATTTAGCAGGCCCCCCGAAAACAACCCCTAAAACTAAACCTTTTGTAAGCCAAAGTCTCTGGGTTGGGGACAGCAGTTGGTTTGCCGGCCCCTTACCAGCAAGAAAGTCTATGACTTGGGGGTGGTGTGGTACATCCTATTGTCCTCTGCGCCGTCCCAGCCCCCGTCACCCACCTGTTCTGTCTGCTGTGTCACCTCAGGCCAGATGGTTGCTACACGTGTCCTCTGTCAGCTTAGCCAGGAGTGCCTTCCTTTCATTCGCCATCGTTTCGGGGTCTGGACCAGCTCCTTTGCTTTCCACTGGTATTTTCTTCCATCACTCTCTGTTGTCTTGCCTTCGGAAGTTGAGGGAGACATTCAGCCAGGGATTGTCTTGAAATTCTATTTGTTGGATTGGTTCCTGCCACTTGAAGATCAGACAGATGGGTTGGCCCCAATAATAAGGCACTTTCTGGTCGCGGAGAAAGCTTGTGATTGGCTGGAACTTCTGTCATTTCAAGACTGTTAAGACTGCAAGATCTTGATACAAATTGATTTAATGTCTTTGGAATTGAATATCAGATTGCTCACGGGTCTTTTTCAAGATTGCTTCTTTGAGTTGAAAGTTGTGTACACATGTGGGAATATCTAGAGTCCTTGCTCTCCCTGAGCTCCAGCTCCCCACTCTGTGGGTTTTGTCTAATCGAATGGGCGTTGCTGTAATGCCTCCGAGGATATGTGTAAATAGCTCAACAACATATGTCTCAATATCGTTCACTTCTGTGACCCTTGGGGCTTCGCTGATGCGAATGTTGTTTCTCCGAGAGTGGTGTTCTAAATCCTCAGCATGAGCTTGGAGGTCCACTTGTTGTTCTGGTAGCCTGAATATTTCCTGTTGCAGTTGATGGATCTCTTTGTCCCGTGAAGTGCCCTGCTCCTCTAAGGTGTCCGCTCTCTGACTAATGTCCGTCACCTCTTTGCAGGCCGTCTGTAGTTCGCTTACTAAGTCCCGCTTGACCGCAAGTAGATCTTCTTGAGCCCTAAAAATAGAGCTTCAAGGTATGGGTGGGTAATGGGGGCCTCCAGATCTTCCTACGTTGGGGAGGAGGCTCTGCTTTGTCCTCACTTGGTCCAGCTTTCCTGTGGCCCCCCGGATTTTGCAAGCATGTCCTTTCTGGAGCCCCCCTTTTTCGTTCTTCCAGTTGCCATCTTGTTGTATGCCGAGCTCTATCCTGTGATATTCTTTACTAGCTTTCAGCTCTGACCCTTGAGTTGGGATGGTATTAGTTTTCATTGGGAGGCTCCACTTTTCCAGCCAACTTCTGGTCGTTGCTAAGGACTCCCAAGATGGCTCTCACTTCAAGCTTTTCATCTCTCTCAGTGCCCTTCGTAGTTGGTGTCTTGACTCAGCTTTCTTCAGACAGTATTCCTGTTGCCGTCCAGTCTTTGCCTCTCACTTGTAGGCCTCTGTAGGCCTCCCTTCTTCCAAGGTCTAATCTTGCGATTGGGGTCGGTTCTCCAATATATTGATGCCGGCCCTTCCGTCCTATCTGACAACGGTGCACCCTAGTAACCCCAGGGTAGTTTCTCTCCCTCCTCTTTTATCTGTTCCAGCTCTGTAGCTCTCTGTGGGCCTCTCTTTGTGTATGGCCGGTCCCCTCTCCCTTGTGTCCTCGTGGTGTGTTGGACCGTCAATAGGGTTTTCTTTTGGGAGGGGATGGGTGCGCTCCGTGTGGACTCACACTACAGCAGCCCTGGACCAGCACTTATGGGTGTGCAGTGTGGTGAGGGTGTTTGGCTCTCCCAGTCCACCTCTGCTGGTGCCACTCTGTTGGCCCTCCTCTTGCTTCTATCAGGGCCCGAAGTACAGTGAAGGTGAAGGCTGTGCCAATCTGGAGCTTCGTTACTGCTCCTGGAGTGTTCCTTGTCCCACCCTGGTACTGTCGCTGCTAGAAGTCCTTCCTACTATCTTCCTGGCTTGAGATGGGGTGGGTGTGATAGCTCCGTTGCCCCTGATCATACCTTCCACGCCGCGCTGGGGCTCGGACTGCGATGGGAGCAAGGCTTTCATCTCCCCTTGTAGCTGCTGCAGTATCTGGCCTATCTCTCCCTACTCCGCCTGCTCTCCCAGGTGGTGGCTCGTTCGCGCTCCTCTCGGGCATTCAGTCGGGTATCATTATCTCCCCTAGAGTTGCTTGAGGCTCCAGAGTCTGCGTCTCCTGCCGGGGTCCACCTTTCTTTGACTCCATAGGGGGCCCAGCTCCTCGCCTGCAGACTCAGTTGGCTCGCCCGGCTTCCGCCTTCACTTCCGTCCTGGGACTTCTGTGTTAAGGATCAGGCCTTCCCTCTATGCTCTGTCCCTGGCTCCAGCTTGGGAGTTTCAGCCGGTTAGGTTGGGCCAAATTGAATTTCTTTGTGGCTGATTGCTTTACCTCCACTTCCCGACTATCGGGCTCGGTTGAGGCAAAGCTATAACCAGGGCAGGAGGAGGTTCAGGCCCGGTGAAGATGGAGCGGAGGAGAGATGTATCTCACTTCATCACCATCTTGGCCATGCACCTCAACAACAATTTAGATTCATTTGCAGTCCCCCCTTAACAAAACAATCCCCATCCCTCCCCCTTTGAGTCATTACTTAGTCCTATATACATCATATCTTGCACCCTGCTCTGATGCTCTGTTGTGGTTTGTGAGGAGACAGGTGTGCCACCGAGTGCTATGAGAGGGAAAGTATTCCTCTAGTTCTCTGTAGGATCTCGGGATAGCCTTAGCTGTGCAAGGGATCTCCCTGGGAGACAGTTGCTGTTGATTCCGTGGGTGATGCAGTGGGACTGCTAGAGTCAGGATTAGTGAAACTATCTACCAGTGAGTCCCATGCTCAGGCTGCGTCAATGGAAGTTGGCAAACTTGAAAGAAAGTCTTTGTTGTTCACATGTTCTTGCTGTGCTCAGCCTTGGCTCCAGACCCACTCCAGGTGGGGTGGAGAAGACAGTATTGTGAGAGGACAGGTGCAGCCCTATTCAGGTGTCAGTGAAAATTCCTCCCACTTCTCAAGCCCAGGAAGACCCATCAGCCTGGTGATGGCTCATCATAATATGCAGGGTATACCCTAAGCTCCTTTCTGTAACTGTCTAGATTGAATGCACAAACAGCCCCTTTCAATCTAAACCAGACGTGGATTTCACAGGCAGGCAGAGACATAGGATGGTTAAACAAGAAAAATGCTTCCTTTCTAAGAGTTCCAATTTCAAACAAACAATTTAAAAACCACCTTTACTAAAAGATGTATTTTCTAAATTCTGAGCTCAGGGAGCTCAGACTCCAAATGTATATCTCTTCCCAATCGAAAGCCACAGTTGTAAATGTTACAAGGCAGCTCCAATGATAACTTATCAGTGAGGGATGTACGTCATTACGACGCACACTTTTACAACGCGTTCCATTACAACGCGGTTGTAACAAAGCAAGTCGTTACAACGACTTGCGTTGGGGGGTGCAAATTAAAAAAATTTAATTTACTATTCCAACACCAGTCCCCGTGGATAGTAGGGAAGGTGTTGGGATAGTAAATTAAATGATTTACTATCCTTGAGCGCCCCCCAGCGCAATTCGTTGTAACAACTTTCGTTGTTATGACCGCGTCGTAATGGAACGGCGTTGTAAAAGTTGCGTCGTAAACGTCGCATACCATCAGAGAGACAGGCCTTGGAATATTGAAAAAAGAAATTGGCAGTATTTCACTCACAGGACATGTGAAACACACCAGCACATATACTACCTTTTACATACACTGCACCTTGCCCATAGGGGTACCTTGGGCCTACCTTGTGGGTGCCTTTCATGCATAAAAAGGGAAGATGGGGCCTGGCAAGTGGGTGCACTTGCCAGGTCGACAGGGGATGTTAAAACTGCACTCATAGACACTGAAATTATCACGTGGTCGCTAGAGTCATTGTCAACACCTTTAAGTTAGCATGAGCTCGATAGCCATGATGCTGCTTTTTCCCAAGACACTGCATGTCTTTATTTTTGTAAGACTCTGTTTATGCCTTTCACATGAGAACTCTGCTGTGCTCATTCTCTGCCTGTTCATGTAGTTTGGTCTAACCATTGTGAACAAGGTCGATAAAAACTGACTCTTCTTATTATGTTCTGGCCAGGCCCTAGCACTTAGACAAACCATACCAATGCACCTGTTTTTGCTGGAGACTGGCACTTTGATATTATGGGGATGCATGTTTAGGTAACAGACACTTGGAGAGGGACCTTTCCAGGGAGAAGAGCACCCCGCACCTGTGATGTAAAAATACGATCTCTGGCCTGAGGTATGGGATCTGCTGACAAAGCCCAGAGATCTTCTATTATAGAGGGTGATTAGGCCTTTTAGTCCTTTATCCACAGCCTTTATAAAATGACATTTCCCTTTATGATATATAGCCTTGCTGCAATGCTAACTGTATTGATATTATGTATTTTGCTGCTGGTGGTGGCTCGTAATCTGCATTTTACAGCCCGTTAGTTAAATAAATATTTTCAACTATTTCTGTGTCTCCATCAGATCTTATTGTGGACAAGACCGAGAGTGTGAGCGAAAGGGTGTGTCCAGTTACCGTGATTCATGAGAGATTTAGGAGTGATGTGATGTGGGGTGTCTAATCATTGGTTTCTCTGTTTGTGAGTAGGAGAGCTAGTGAGACTGCAGCTAGTCGGTCCTGGGCTCATGGGCACTAAGGCGGTAAGAAGGCTTAACCCCTATACTCCAAGGTCCCATAATCCTGCGCATAGTTCTGTGTATGTACAGAATCCCTGCACCACAATGGCAGGCATGAGACACGTTTACAGAGCTACTCGTGGGTGGCACAATCAGTGCTGCAGAACCAATAGTAGCATTTGATTTACAGGTCCTGGGCACACACAGTGCACTGTACTAAAGGCGTACTAGTAAATCAAATATGCCAATCATTGATAACCAATCAGAATTCACACAGGGAACACTTGCACTTGAGCACTGATCAGCAGTGGTAAAGTGTCCAAAGCATCTAGACCAGCAAAAACGAAGTCTAGTACATAATCAAAAATACAGGAGATAGAGGCAAAAAGATTGGAGAAACCACACCAAGGACGCCAGATCTAACACACCCAAGGTGCATCCCTGATCCACCTGACATCACAGTAGTTTCTGCTACATTTTACTCCTCAGCAGCAAATCCAGTCCAGCAGCTCCTCTTCCCATGGGTATTCAGCTTCATGGAGCCCTCAACAGCTACAGAATGATGCTTTACCCCACTGGAAATGTTTGACTTCCAAAAAAGGGACAAAGCCCAAATGTAGAAATCGTCACTGCAACTTCATCCGGTGGCTCCCCAACAATGACGTCTCCTCCTCGGACACCACTTGCTGCCTTGTCTCACTGAACTTTACCTTCTCAGACATTTTTGTTACAACATTCTTCTAAGTCTGAAGGTTAGCTGAGACCGGGACCTATCCGCTTTTTGTATCTGAATGGCACTTCATCGCTGTTGGCAATAACTTTTAACTTTGCCCCGGGCTCGTGTGACCAGATGGCTAGGGTTGGCTCTTTGATCTTTTATGCACTATTTTTCACTAAAAACTTTAGAAATTCCTAACTCCGGTTTTACTGATGCATTTAATATGTTTTAATGTCAACTTATTTATTGTTATATTGGTGGTGGGTTTTTCTTGTGTTGTGTTTCCTCTTTATTACTGTTTGTGTGCTGCATAAATTCATTACACATTGCTTCTAAATTAAGCATGACTGATTTTGTGCCAAGCTACCATAGGGTTAAGCACAGGTTAATTTAGTAACTTTTTGTGGTCAACCCTCACAGGTATTCTGGTTGTTGCTTGGGAAGGGTTCACAGCCCCCTCAATCTAAACCCCAATGTCCTACATATCATCTAACAGAAATGGGAGCATGTCTATGAATCATAAGTTGCATACTCATGCATCTCACACCCAACCGCAAGCTGACACACTCATGCAGTGACACCTAGCATCATAACGCAACATGAAGTGTCCTCCATGCAGAATGTGTTGTGGGCACTAATGCTTCCAGATCTCTCAAATATTCACAGGCCAAAGGCTGAGAAGGGCCCCAGAAAGGTGCCTCTCTCCTGTGCTGCAGGGGCTTTAGGGACCAGTGTTAAGCCCCTGTGTGCGCCCTTCATGCGTGTTGCAGGCATGGCATTTAAAACAGGAGAGTCCAGAAGGAATGTAAATGTAAATGTGTTTGTATTTATATAGCGCACTTCTACCCAGAGGTCTCGTAGCGCTGTATTCATACCACTGTGGAACCCATCCTGGCTTTCCTGTGAAATGTCCACTCCTGGGCACCCCCAAGGTGAAGCCAGGCATCCAAGCGCTGCTGGGGCCGTTGTGGAAATTAAGCAAGCTATTGCCCAGAGTCACAGAGTGGGACCCATGATTAGACTAGGCACCGAGGCGAGAATAATCAGGTCCGGGGAAATTGAGTCCAAGAGCCGCCGAGGCGGGAATTGAACCCTGGTCCCGGGTCAGACCTCTGCATCAGGGTCTGCCGCTCTAACCATTGAGCCACGCTTCTCCAAGGACCCCTCCCAGGAGCACAGATATGACTCTCTGCCCCTTCAAAGTAACTACACTGCCAGCACGTTTACGCTCTCACTTGCTCTGGGTAACCCTCATTCTCAGAACGCAGGTCTGGGGGTTCATAAACAAACTGGGAGAAGCCTCTGAGGGTTCACTGAGGGAAAAGTAGCAGAGTCAATCTGCTAAGAGAAGGCACAGCTCCCTGGAGCCATGCAGGGGGCAGTGCATCAAAGTAACCAGGAACACCCGCAGAGTTCGTCTTGACACCCCATTCCATGACCAGGAGAGAGGATAGTCATTTAAGAAAACACAACTAAAGTTTCTACTTGTCTGCAAGAGCTCGTTTTTGACTCCCAAATCCAAGAAGTGGTGAAGAAAAGACAAGAAAATACTATTAAAATGTTGGTGGCTGTCAGTTTGGGGTTGCCTTGAGGAAGGGGTGTGTCCCCGAAACACGTGCTGACTGTGGGTATAGAGGTATCAATTTGGAGAGATGCTCTTATGAGAGAACACGATGAAGAACATAATCAGCGGGAGTGGCTGGTAATGTGAACTGGGACTTCTTTACTGTTCTTTACTATCACTGCCTCTTGGAGGGTTCAATGCAGGGGATTTAGACCCGGAGCCTTTCACAGCCTCCATGTCATTGGTAGCCGAGAGGGGGGCAGGCAGGGGGACTTCACCCACCAGAGGTACAAGAAAAGGCCCATACCTCTCCGAGCTGTTAGTGCCGCCTCAAGTCACCAGACTCTCAAAATTAACAATATACGCTTCTGTGACTGAGAAAAGACACCAGGTCATGCAGGATAGTAAGATCTGAGGCCGCTTCTCACAGGGTAACTGCTCCTGGGACAAACAACTGCATAAGGGAAGTGCAGCGTTGTTGAAGCCACATGGACGGAAGAGTCCACGAGGAGCCGCAGACAGGATGGGTGACTTTCAACCACAGGCACAGGCCCACGGCGGGAGCTGGAGAGGGGAAGTAGGGTTAAGGGAAGGGTGATTTAAAAGTATAGTAAATAAGGGCCATATGTAGGTGGCCAAATACCGGTCGGTATTTGGTATCTGAGATGTAGGGGACCCAAATTTTAACGAATTGGTAAATTTACCGAATCGGTAAATCTAGATGTAGGTGGCACTGAATACAGTGCCACAGGCCCTTAAGAATTTGTTATTTACCATAAAATACTATTTCATGGTAAATAACGAATTCCTGTGTACATGCACATCTGTGCATGAACACTTGTGCCATGTGACACACATACAAGCCAGAATCAGGGGTGCAACAGGGTGTCAAATCCCCCTGACAATTCGGTAATTTTACCGAATCGGTATTTACCGATTCGGTAATTGCCATTGATTCTTATGGGCCTTAAGGCCCATAGGAATCAATGGCAATTATCGAATCAGTAAATACCGATTCGGTAATTACCGAATCTTAACGATTCAGTAATTTTTACCTAATATTTACCTACATAGCATTTACCGATTTGTAAATACCAAATTGGTAAAATTCGGTATTTACGAATCGGTAAATACCATTTACCTACATGAGGCCCTATATAGATTAATTTAATACATAAAAATACATTTAAATGAAATTAAACATAATACTATTGTATTATTTATTTAACCATTTAAAAAATGCACTACACGACACATCCATGAACTTTAAGAAACCCTTACTATCCTTTAACACTACCATTCCCTGAAGCCTAAAACCTCTTTCCCAACCCTCAATGCTACCCTTCCCTGCCCCCTAAAAACCTCTTCCTACCCCTCAACGCTACCCTTCTCTGCACCCTAAAAACCCTCCCTACTCCTCAACGCTACCCTTCCCTGCGCCCTAAAAATCCCTCTCTACCCTTCAACGCTACCCTTCTCTGTACCCTAAAACCCCCTTCTTATCGCTCAATGCTACCCTTTCCTGAACCCTAAAACCCCCTTAGTACTGTTTAACGCTACCTCCCTCAGATGTGAAAAACGAAGATGTAAAGGGGCTCCCGATGGACACACCTTGATGTAATGACACCCAATATAAGGGTTAGATAGGAAAGAACAGACAGGACCGTGGGCACAACTACAGAGAGCAATAAGCAAAGGTGAGCCAAGGAGCGTGACACTCTCCAGCCCATGAATCTTTAAAATATGAATTAGAAATACAAAATACCATTCTCTGAAGGATGCCAGGCCAAGGTGACTCTGATGTTTATGATAGAAAGGGAAGGGGGTCTCTGGGATTTGAGCACAGCAACACATTCCTCCCGACTGCCCTCCTCCCATCTGTGCTGCTGTCGACGAGGGGTGTGTGTCTGTGACTGAACAGACTTAGGCCAAGCCCCTGTTGCAGCACTGAAGCTTGACTTGATAACCAGCCCTGGTTCACTGCAGCTTGATAAACAAATGATGGCAGGTGCTTGAAAGGAAGGCACTCTTTCTGTGGAAGCACACACGTTTGGCAAATCAAAAGCTGTACTAAGGCGAGCCAACATCTGGGCGGATCCACAGTCCCTCCCTGTAGCACTCCCAAAAGCTCTTTTTTTATTCCATCAAGTACAGCTACAGCTAAGGCAGACCTATAAAGGTTGAAATGTACTTTTTCCCTAGTGTGCCCCTTCTCCGTGGAACTCCCAAAAGCTCTTTTTAATTACATCAGGTATGGCTACAGAGTACAGATGCACTGCTAAAGCAGACCTATAAAAGTTGAAATGTACCTTTTCCCTAGTCTGCCCCTTCTCCCGTTTTGTCCCTTGTCTATGTTCACCCTCTTGGCCCCTCGCCTTGTATGCTCGCTAAACTGCTGTTGCCTTGTGTATGTTCAATGTATGAGGGACGCTTGCACTGTTAGTGATGCACGAAAAAAACCCTCTCATTTAAAAAAAAAAAAAGAAAATACCATTGGCTTTGTCAATGCTTGTTTGTTAAACAGCTGACTGCAACTCCGAGGTGCGATCAATGGAAGTTCACACCTCAGCCTCCACCCGTGCACTCAGTATTCCCTGACACGGGGTTTGCACCACTCCTCACACACAAAGGAACAGCCTCGGGGTTTGCAGATCAGAAAATACTGTGCAGATATCTAGACATATTACCGCGCTCTTCGACCCATCGACAATCCTTCAGCTGTGCAGGGGCGGAAGGCGGAAGGCGGAAGCCCACCTCGGGTACAATAATCCCCAAAACCCAGCAATGCGGCTGCAACAGGCTCCGCAGTGATCGAAGGAAGAATGGTGTGAAGTGGACTCTGGCTACTTGCATCGGAGCCTTTCGCCACAGCCTCGCGGACTCCATGGAGCCAGCAACAGTGAAACACCGATGATGATAAAATGAATTGAGAGTCAATACAACAAAAGCAACAATAATAATAATACTTCTATATTGGGCTTCACAGGGAGTTCACAGTGAGTTTTTTTCACCATGTTTCATCTAAGTGATGCTATGGAAGGAGATACTATCACCCAGGTCAATAGAGGTCTTTAGATCACCTCTACAATGATAAACGTCTGTGTTTGCCACACTGAAAGCATAATAACAACTTGTGTTTCATATCAAACGTTCTTTGAACTTTAACCAGCAGGGTTGCCCTTGCCTCATGCAATGCTCCTTGGCGTACCGACCACGGAAGGATGGAAGGGTCAACTGACCGATGCATGGGTTCAAATATGTGAAGGGTGCAGCAGACGTCAGCAGCAGGCTCTCAACCGACTGAGCTGCACTGAGGGAATCGTAAGGTGACAGGATCCGAACAGATGTTTGCAGCAGGCGCTCTAACCCCCTGAGCCGTTCTAATACAGGTGTATGCAATGCTCGATTATTTACCTCTCTCCAAAGGATGTCCGCTCGCGGAGGGCTTTCAGCCGATGAAAGGATGTCCGCTCGTGGAGGGCTTCCAGCCGATGCTGCCGAGGGCTACGGCTACCGAGTCCAAGTGACGACTAACCGCGGCCTAGGGAGGCTTTTTAGGTGACTGGGCAGGGTGAAGAAATGTCACAAAAAGGAAGCTGCGCGTGTCGTGACTGTGGTTGAGGACAGAGGATGCCAGTGCTTGGGAAACAGGATCCCCCCACACCCAAGGGGGTTACGCGCTGCGGTCTGTCCTACCCGGATGTCGTGCTTTGGAGCGCATTTCTACAGTGCAAGGGAAACTACAGGGCGCCCACCTGGCAGGGGCGTAACAAACACCCCTGCAGCCCCCGCGGTGCGTGGGGTCCCCCAGTCTTCAGTAGGTGAAGGGGGCCCCTCAGCTCTTTGGTAGAGTCTGAGGTTTAAAGAGCAGCGTGACGTGGGAAGAGCAGCCTTAAAACCTGCAGGAAAGTGAAAGCTGCCGTGCGTAATGTTGAGAAAAAGCCTTTGATGATTAATTGTTCCAGAGAGACACCTACAGGCCAATTCTGGGTCCCAAAGGAAGTTCTGGTCTTCTGCCAGTGGCAGCGGGGCTCTCAAACCCTTGCACAGGTGTAACACCAAGGGGTGTGTGAACAGTTCACCTCGGAAGCTCTAGAGAGCCTGTGTGGGAGAGGTAAGAATGAAAGTGGGTAAAAGAGACGGCGCCCTTGTTACCCAGTTCACCTGGGACAAAGTGTCACAGATCCACAAGAAAACACAATTGCGACTTTAAAAATTCAAAGTGACTATGGATTAGTGAGGCTGGAGCTTCAGTATTCAAAACCCCAATGCCCGATCGAATCTGAGAACCAGAGAAGAACATGCCCGAGAGGGAGAGTGAAAGGGAAGCAGTGTGGTGAAAGGAGGGTGTGATCGAGAAAATGTGAAGGTTAGAAGGGTGAAAGGAGGCGTGAGTAGGATGAGTGAATGAAGTTAAGAGACAGGAAGGTATGGGAGGGTGGTTAGAGGAGGGCGAGGACGAATAAGGTGTTTATGACTTAAAGAAAAGTGTCAAGGAAGGAGGAAAGGGTGGCACTGGGTAGAGAGAGCCGAGGGGTGCACACAAGGAGGTGTCAGATTGAGTGGAAGTTTTGAAGTACTGGAAGAGGTGAGAAAGGGAAGAACGGCTGAGTGCAGCTCCTTGAAGACGGGTTACTTAGGGGTGCCAATTGGGTCACAAGAGAGTGGCGTCTCCTTTACCCTGCAAGCAACAGATGTGACCCCTTCTGTCGAGGGGGGGTAGTACAAAAATGTATCTTCATTTCGGTTGGCAAAATCTTTTCACCGAGGTGGAAGGTGGGTTCAGAGGGTTTACTCGGTCAATGCGCTGCTTATTCTGCCGACACCATGCACCGCTGAGACAGTCACATAGATCCAATGATGCACTTCCGCCTGCCCCGCATACGTCTGCTGAGACAGTCACGAGGCTCCAATGATGCACCTCTGCACCGTCCTGCACCGCATTCGATTGCTGACAGTCAAGAGGCTCCAATGATGCACCTCTGCACTGGCCTGCACCACATAAGTCTGCTGAGTCATTCACATAGGTCCAATGATGCACCTCTGCACTAGCCTGCACCGCATACATCTGCTGAGACATTCATAATATCGGTCCAATGATGTACCGCTGTACTCTGCACTGGCCTACACACATAAGACTGCTGACAGTCACAAGGTTCCTATGATGTACCTCTGCAACAGGCCCGGCTCCAGGAATTTTTAATTGGGTGGGCCAAGGGCGCATTTGGGTGGGCCACTGCGGGCTCGATTTGTCGCATATATGTCTAGGCAGGCCTGCTTCAGGGCCCTCCTTTACCTCTTCTTAGTCTTACAAGGCCCAGTAAAACTCACTCTTTTCCAAATCTCTTTTTAATGTTATCACTCACAAAAAGTGTTTTTTCTATGTAATGTTCCTTTGATGGGAAGAGCAGGTTTCTGAGGTGGGAGTATCAGGCAAGTGACACTTCTCGGGCTCCCTCTGTGCAAGACTTCAGTGAGAATCCCTCTTCATTACTACCGCCACCTGACCACGGACTCTTCAACGCACTCCTTTACAAGCTTGATTAGCCACTATTCCTCTCCAGTGCACCTTATCTCACAGATGACCGTGGGCCCCAGCCTCATACCAGCCACCATCTCCCGGTAAAAACATTAGTAAAATCACCTTCATACTTAAAACATTGAATAGAGCAATAAATATAATTAGCACGCACTTTAAAGTATGTTCCACAGTGGCCCTTATGGCCCGACTGCTAATTAAATAAACAAAAACAGAAAGGCCATGACAGGGCCGGCTTCAGCGCTGATGCAAAAGTCTTTTTTGGCGCTGCACCAAAAACCTCTTTCTCCATAAATACCTTTACTACCACCTTCCAACAGTGCCCCTCATCCATCCATGGCCCCCCTACTGACCTCTTCCTCGGATTCACTCACTGCCACATGCCACAGGTGCCCCTCATCTCCCCATAGCCCCTCCCCTTTATGACCTCCTCCTCGGATTCCCTCACTGCCACCCTCCCCCAGTGCCCCTCGTCTCTCTGTAGCCCCTCCCCCTCATGACCTCCTCATCAGACTCCCTCAATACCACCATCCACCGGTGCCCCTCATCTCTCCCTAGCTCCCCCTCCACCCCATGACCTCCTCTTCGGATTCCCTCACTGCCACCCTCCACCAGCGCCCCTCATCTCTCTGTAACCCATCCCCCTAATGACCTCCTCCTTAGACTCCCTCACTACCACCCTCTATCAGTGCCCCTCATCTCTCCCTAGCTTCCCCCTCCACCCCATGACCTCTTCCTCGGATTCCCTCACTGTCATCCTCCAACAGTGCCCCTCATCGCTCCATAGCCCCTCCCACTACCTCCTCCTCGGATTCCCTCACTGGCACCCTCCACCAGCGCCCCTCATGTTTACGTATCCCCTCTCTCATATGCATTTAATTTGTTGTATAACGCTGCTCATATCAATGTAGTGTGTGTCAGTACTTTACACCACGCACACACTTACAGAGACAATGAATCATGCAAGTATGTAAATCAGTCTACAGGGAATGTCACATAAGCCAATGAGGATTACAAGGTGTAGGAATCATAGGTCATCCATTCTGGTGGGTAGTATATTTTAAGAGGGTTTGGTCTGGGGAAACACAACCTTAGGATTTAAAGAGTATTCCATGGGGGTCAGCTTTACTGATAAAAATGTATATCTGCCCAAACATACTCATTTTAGCAATATTAGAATAATGAAAAGACTAGGGAAGCTCTAACTATATCACAAATATCACAAAACAAAAAAGCGAAGTTCTAATTATACCATTCATGTTTGTTTGCAGCTCTTTGGTGGCAGTTCATTGTTCACTGCCTTTTGTTAGGATTGTAACTTCTGAAGTAACACAGGGATCTCTGTGACAAAGGCAGTAACCCACTGAGCTATCCACATAAAATACAGTGCGTCTGCATTTAAAAAATACTAACAGACAAACGATTGCTCTAAAGCAAGATCATTAATCACCAACTTTATCTGGGCATTGCCATTTTGTATTGTTTTATTGTTGACCAGCATCAGCTATGATGAAATGATAAAAACTGTTTAAATGAAGCACATACGAAGTATGTGTCCTGCTGGGCCTGTGCAGATTTTAAAAATAATTTTTTTTGTAACACATTCTCTTACCTACTCCATTAGTCATACTTTGTGTCACAGCCTTATGTGATAAGCAGCTGCAGGGGTCAGGGGGTGACTAGGAATAAACAGACCACTTTTCCCCTGCGCTGCATAGAAAAAGAAATATCAACGCAGCAGGACAGTAGGCAAAGGTTACCAAAGGTTACCGTTGTCAAAGAAAGGATTTGTCCCCTTTCACCATGCAGAGATGAAGGGGTGAAAAAAGTAAACAAAGCCTAGTTAACATGTTAATGGTCTTTTAAAGACCTGTTGAGTACTTTGGTGCGGCTGCGATCATTTTAAACTGTCTATGTGTGTGTGCGCCCGGAAGCTGTCTCCCCGGGCTGACACACACGGCCTGGGCGGTGCACGCCTGCCTTCAATCCCTCACTGCGAGGGCCAAGGCTCCTGTTTGGGTGGGCCAGGCTCATCTTTGGGTGGGCCGGGACCACCCGGCCCACCCTCTAGAACCGGGCCTGCTCTGCAATGGCCTGCAACACATAAGACTGCTGAGACATTCATATTGGTCCAATGATGTACCACTGCACTGGCCTGCACCACATAAGTCTGCTGAGACAGTCACAAGGCTCCATTGATGCACCTCTGCACTGGCCTGCAACGCATAAGACTACTGACAGTCAAGAGGCTCCAATGATGCACCTCTGCACTAGCCTGCACCGCATAAGTGTGCTGAGACATTCATATCGGTCCAATGATGCACCTCTGCACTGACCTGCACCGCATAAGTGTGCTGGGACAGTCACAAGGCTCCAATGATGCACCTCTGCACTGACCTGCACCGCATAAGTGTGCTGGGACAGTCACAAGGCTCCAATGATGCACCTCTGCACTGGCCTGCACCGCATAAGACTCCTGACAGTCAAGAGGCTCCAATGATGCACCTCTGCACTGGCCTGCACCACATAAGTCTGCTGAGTCATTCACATAGGTCCAATGATGCACCTCTGCACTAGCCTGCACCGCATACATCTGCTGAGACATTCATAATATCGGTCCAATGATGTACCGCTGTACTGACCTGCACTGCATAAGTGTGCTGAGACCGTCACCGGGCTCCAATGATGCACCTCTGCACTGGCCTACACACATAAGACTGCTGACAGTCACAAGGTTCCTATGATGTACCTCTGCAATGGCCTGCAACACATAAGACTGCTGAGACATTCATATCGGTCCAATGATGCACCTCTTCACTGGCCTGCACCACATAAGTCTGCTGAGACAGTCACAAGGCTCCATTGATGCACCTCTGCACTGGCCTGCAACGCATAAGACTACTGACAGTCAAGAGGCTCCAATGATGCACCTCTGCACTAGCCTGCACCGCATACATCTGCTGAGACATTCATAATATCGGTCCAATGATGCACCGCTGTACTGACCTGCACTGCATAAGTGTGCTGAGACCGTCACAGGGCTCCAATGATGCACCTCTGCACTGGCCTACACACATAAGACTGCTGACAGTCACAAGGCTCCAATGATGTACCTCTGCAATGGCCTGCAACACATAAGACTGCTGAGACATTCATATCGGTCCAATGATGTACCTCTGCACTGGCCTGCACCACATAAGTCTGCTGAGACAGTCACAAGGCTCCATTGATGCACCTCTGCACTGGCATGCACCACATAAGTCTGCTGAGACATTCACATAGGTCCAATGATGTACCTCTGTACTGACCTGCACTGCATAAGTGTGCTGAGACAGTCACAAGGTTCCATTGATGCACCTCTGCACTGGCCTGCACCACATAAGTCTGCTGAGACCTTCACATAGGTCCAATGATGTACCTCTGTACTGACCTGCACTGCATAAGTGTGCTGAGACAGTCACAAGGCTCCATTGATGCACCTCTGCACTGGCATGCACCACATAAGTCTGCTGAGACATTCACATAGGTCCAATGATGTACCTCTGTACTGACCTGCACTGCATAAGTGTGCTGAGACAGTCACAAGGCTCCATTGATGCACCTCTGCACTGGCCTGCAACGCATAAGACTACTGACAGTCAAGAGGCTCCAATGATGCACCTCTGCACTAGCCTGCACCGCATACATCTGCTGAGACATTCATAATATCGGTCCAATGATGCACCGCTGTACTGACCTGCACTGCATAAGTGTGCTGAGACCGTCACCGGGCTCCAATGATGCACCTCTGCACTGGCCTACACACATAAGACTGCTGACAGTCACAAGGTTCCTATGATGTACCTCTGCAATGGCCTGCAACACATAAGACTGCTGAGACATTCATATCGGTCCAATGATGCACCTCTGCACTGGCCTGCACCACATAAGTCTGCAGAGTCATTCACATAGGTCCAATGATGTACCACTGCACTGGCCTGCACCACATAAGTCTGCTGAGACAGTCACAAGGCTCCATTGATGCACCTCTGCACTGACCTGCACCACATAAGTCTGCTGAGACCTTCACATAGGTCCAATGATGTACCGCTGTACTGACCTGCAGGTTTAATTACATGAATCGTGCATTCTCTCTTGTGTTTGTCAGTGGGGTACTTCCTGACTGGTGCTACACATAGGATCAGGTTTGCCTTTGACAGGAGGTATGGTTTAGTGGGGTACATAGTGTAAATTAATGTTGGGGTGAGGAAACAAAAATCTAACCCTTTGTACATTTAATATTATTATGTGCATCATGCAGAGGATGAAAAGTAGCAGGAACGGCTTTGATGCCGTAGAGGCAAGCAGGAAGAACTTTTTTAGGGTGGTCAGTTGAAGAGATTGTTTAACATGTTTTAAACTACTACAGTGGCATTGGGGAGGGCAGCAGCTGAAAGGCTCTGTCTTTACTGGTAGGCAGCGGTTACATGGGGACCGGCCATCTGTCTTCCTGACGGTGGTGGACAGAGGAGCAGTGGGCGGCGGTCACAGGTTTACAGTGACATACGAGGGGTGGTTTTAAAGGTGGGTGGAAAAGCATAACTGCGGGTTTCGTAGGGGTGAGAGTAGAGTTAATGGATGCGTTAGTAGCAGGCATGAACGCAGTGGTCTAGGTTTGGAGGTGGTTAACTGAGCGGGCTTCGCTTGAAGGTGGGTCATCGAGTAGGAGGATATGTTTGATGGGCCGGCTGGAGGAAGGGTTATGTAACTTTGCTGGAGGGCGCAGCAGCAGTATTTACTGATATATGTAAATTGCACAATGAAAGGGCAAATGTGACCAACGGAGGAACCAGAATCCTTTTTTTATGGCTGGGGTGAGCCCCTGCAGTATGGCGGGTCGCTGGCCTGAGAGCTCGACTGATGCAGAGAATGGGGGGCCCCTCCATGTACTTTGCAGGGGGGTCCCCTCAAGTTTTGTTACGCCACTGCCACCTGGATCCGTGACTTATCATATCAACAAAAGGTAAGAGTAGGACAAAGCAGCAATTTGCACTGCGTTGCTTTACCCAAGATTTCTGAAGCCACTCAGGGCCACGCAAGGTTGACTTGCGTGTTTCATATATATCATCGCTCTTGCACCACGCAACATGGTGCAAGCGGGACACAAGCCCAAAATACGATTTATGAAGCCATGGAAGGCCACCTTGTGTGGCCTGAGTGGCTTCATAAAGCTGGACTAAAGCAAACACAGCACAAATCGCTGCGTTGCGTTACTCTGCTTTGGGAAGGCATTCCATGGGTGTTCCCACTCAACTCCCATGGTTTTTGATGTATTCCCAGATTTACCAAAAGTGGCATACCTAGGATTGCACCAAAAAGATGCACCTTCCCAGGGGAGGTGTAACAAGGAGACAGATCTTTATTTCTCCTCGTTACTTCCTCTTTCTATGTGTGCTGCGTTGGGTGTAGTAATATGTTGCCTGTCGCACCGGCACTTATTTGACAGGGCCGGGGCTATTGAAATATGCTCTGGTATGCGATTAACCTAGAAATGATTCTAAGTAAATGTACCTACCTGTTCTGCTTAGGCTGCATGTCTGCCGTGGATGTCTAGAGTGGCCCACAACATCCAGGCACATTTTGCTAGCGCCTGCTCTGCCACACATGGTGAAATCAGCCGCTCCAGCGGAGATTGTTTATTGTCTGAGATTGCTCTTCTTTCTGGCTCAGAATATCTAGTGGGCAAGATCGTTGTCAGCCTGACGTCAGCGGGCCCAGTCAGGCTGTGTTACACGTCGGCGCGCGGGGGACGTCACATCCTGCGTGGCGTGCTAGTGTGGGAGGCAAGAGGTTGAATTTGTGCGCCCCCAAACCAAACTTAATCATGGCGCTCGCAGCGTCCCACTGCAGCTGCTGGCAGGACAATTTTAACGGACTATCACTGAGGAAATCACCCAAATACAGGTTTGCCATTAACATTTGCTCTTTCGCTCACCTACACACTCGTTCATAACAACCATACACACCTCCAAAAACACACACAAAAGCTGCCAAACACAGTTTTACTCACACGCTGTTAAAACGAACAAACACACACAATCACATTATCAGACGCACCGAAAGCATGAAACACGCCCAACAAACACACACACACACGGTCACATACGTACACCTAGGCTACTACGAGAAACATATTCAACGCATTTTGCCTTCTACAGTTTCGTGTGTGGGCTATTTATGCGAGTGTGTGACAAGCCTAGGAGATAAAATGCCAGTCTCCTACCAACCTGTTATACTTTCGTTTGAGACTTTCCTGCTGTAAATGAAGTCACGTTCATGTTCGTACGAACTCTGTGTACAACACTATCTCATCTGTGCAGACCTACACAGGGCTGGCGGTCTGAGAAGTCGGTCGGGCTTATATTGCAAAGTCAGCTCTGCAGCCTTTTTTCGAGAGCTCCAGCGGGGCCTGCTATCTATTGTGCAGTCAGTTTCAGAGTTTTCTCTGACCACAGGGCGATGTTTATATTCTTCACTAGGCTAGCCCTGGGTGTTCGTCATGTATATCATAACCCCCGAGCTTGTTTATATGGAGTGTGACATGCACTCAACGCCTCAGAAAACGGACTAGACCAGAACGGTAAGGCATCTGGACACAGACCGCATAGCTGCCAAGATTTCAGATTGCTATGTGTGACATTTCCATAATTTTTGATATTATGTGTTTCCCTCATCTTCATTACTTTATTTCACTCGCAAAAAAGCATCACTCATATATGTGGAAATGTCACTCATAATTACACAGAAATTATGAAAATGTCACACATAGCAATCTGAAACCTTAGCAGCTATGGGCACCGGCCCGGGCCGCAGCGTGCTGTCAGCTGTGCTGCACCCTGCCGAATTCAGTTATTAACGCAGCCGACGGTGAAGGAGTCAGTGACCCTGTTTGCCCGAGCAGCCAGAAGTGAGGATACTGTTATGTTTTGGGCCCATGATCCGCCCCTGGCGTAAGGGGCGTGCAGTGTTGAAGTCATGTGACCTGGTATAATAAAGGGAGGCTCCGCACGCACGTACGCTATTCTGAGACGGGCGCACGGAGAGCCAGAAAGTAATTCCCAGTGTCCGACTCCTTTATTCCTAGGGTCACGTGTCAGGCCTAGTGCCGATTAGCTGGGCTGTTCTAATCACGCTACAGGACACAACAATTGGCGACGAGGGTGGCTGCTGAATCTTCGCTGGGTGAGGGTATCTGCCTTCTGCCCCGTGTGGCGGCCGCGAGCCTGTTCCTCGGCTCGTGGTGCTCGTGCCGTGCGGCGGACCCCACCCCCACGCGGACCGCCGGGAGGAGTGGACTGGTGCATGAACGTCGAGTAGGTGCTTCCAACCCTAGCGCCGCACAGCTCACATCTACACGGTGATCCGGGCGGTGCCCTGTTTCAGCACACGCATCAGGTGGTCGCGCGGAGTGCCTGTCCGGCACGACCGGGAGAATGGCGACGATTCCACCCATTGAACCCTTTGTGGTGGAGGGTGCGCCCTCAGCGCTCGCTCCCAAATGGAAGGAGTGGGTGGATAGACTCCTTGTATTCTTCGAAGCTACGAAAACGCACAAGGAACAGAAACGGGCCATGGTGTTACATCTCGGCGGCAAGGACATCCATTCCATTGCTCGGACCCTCCCGGAGGCGACCCCCAGAACTCATCACACGCTGATTAATGCCCTCAATGCCCACTTTGAGCCCATGGCCAATCAAGATTATGAACGATTTGTGTTCAGACAAGCGCGCCAGCTGCCCGAGGAATCGCTGGACACATATCACACTAGGCTCAAAAGGTTGGCGCTCACGTGTGGGTTTCAAGATACCACTGAGGAGATTCGGGGACAAATTATACAAGGATGTGCGTCGGCCAAACTGAGGGAACGGATTCTAGAGGAGTCTGGCAAGCCGCTGACGGACATCCTGACTCTCGGCCGCACGAAAGAACTCTCCAAAGCTAGGGCTGCGCACATGGAAGCTGCTTTGCAGGCATCGGTCAAAGTGGAACCGGTTAACAAGATACAGACACACACACCCACCAAGTGGCACAAGAGACCGCCCACTCAGGGTGGAGCATCGGGACAGTCATGTGGTTATTGTGGAGTTCCGCGACACCAGATGGCAGAATGCCCAGCACGGGGTAAGCGGTGTTCGGGATGTGGCAGGCAAAATCATTTTGAAAAGGTGTGCCGTTCGAAGAAATTCCGAAAACCATGCCCCGCTGTGCAGGCCATAACGGAGGGGGAACAGAGTCACAGTGATATGGATGACGATGAAGAAGAAGAACGGTCGGTGCACAAGGTGCACATGATCGGCACCGCTGCCCGCCGGACCAGGCCACTGCCTCAATGCGCCATACAGGTGGCGGATCAAGATCTAATAGCAGTAGTGGATACGGGCGCATCCATAACCCTCATGAGTGTTTCCCTCTACAGGACCATGACCACGCCTCCGGCGCTGCGTCCCACCCCCATTACAGTCTTCGCATACGGGCAAGACACCCCTCTCAAGATTCGAGGGAAATTCAAAGCAGTAATCCGCCATGGGAACAAGACCATCAAAACCAACATCTTTGTGTCGGAAGAAGGCCAAGGTATGCTGCTGAGTTGCAGAGCGGCCGAAGACCTGGGTGTGGTGACATTTGCCTTTGGGGTCCATGAGGAATCTGTTCAACATCTCCTCATGGAATACCCGGACCTTTTTGAGGGCATTGGCAAGTTCAAAGGTCGAGAGATTCATCTACACATTGATCCAACGGTACAGCCGGTGGCTCTGCGACACCGCCGCATTGCGTTCCATCTACGGCCGCTGGTGGAAGAGGAACTCCACAAACTGGAAGCGGCGGGCATAATCGAAAAGGTTTCGGGTCCCACCCCCTGGGTCTCGCCCATCGTGGTCACCCGGAAACCGAAGCAACCCGGGGCGGTCAGGATCTGCGTGGACATGCGCCTCCCGAATGCCGCCATAAAACGGGAGCGTCACATTACGCCCACTATAGATGACCTCATCGGAGAGATGGCAGGTGCCCGCTGGTTTTCCAAGCTGGACTTACGATCAGGGTATCACCAGTTGGTGTTGGACATGGAGTCGCGCAACATCACTACTTTCTCCACCCACATCGGCCTTCGACGATACACTCGGCTCAGCTTCGGAATCTCCAGTGCAGCGGAGGTATTCCAGAATGTCATCCAGGAGCTAATTGCCGGAATACCTGGAGTGATAAATGTCAGTGATGACATAATGATACATGCCCGCACCATCCCGGAGCACAATCAAAGGCTGGCCCAAGTATTCCGAAGACTCAAAGACGCGGGGCTAACGCTCCACCGAGAAAAGTGTGAATTCCTGCGGGACCGGATAGGGTTTTTTGGATACATCTTTTCAGCCGATGGCGTCAACCCGGATCCAGACAAAGTAAATGACATTAAAGATGCGCCACCCCCGCAGACCGTCACTGAAGTCCGGAGCTTCCTGGGCATGGTCAACTATTGTGGCCGGTTCATCAGAGACTTGGCTAATCTCACGCTCCCCCTACGGGATCTCACCAAAGACTCCACTCCCTGGCACTGGGGACCTGAGCAAGAAAAAGCTTTCCGAGACATCAAAGATTCTCTGTCTAACAACACCACTCTTGCTTTCTTTGACCCACGTAACTTCACGCTTCTTACAGTGGATGCTGGGCCGGCTGGACTGGGAGCGGTTCTCATGCAAAGGAAGAGGGACGACATCGACTGGACGCCTGTTGCTTTTGCGAGCAGATCTCTCACGGACACGGAACAACGGTACTCGCAGATTGAGAAAAAAGCAATCGCCATTCATTGGGGGTGCCGACATTTTCACCTATACATCTATGGCAAGCCATTCACTGTGGTGACCGACCATAAACCCTTGCTGTCTCTGTTTGCGGGAACCTCATCTAAACCCCCGCCTCGCATAGAGAAGTGGCTGCTCCAACTGCAGGAGTACAACTGTACCATTGAGTATCAGCCTGGAGCAAGGAACCCGGCAGACTATCTGTCCCGACATCCCAGACCAGCCTCGGCCGAGGAGAAGGAGGAAGCTGAAGAAACGGAGGCCTATGTCAGGTGGGTGGTGGCGCGCTCTTGCCCTCGTCCCATCTCTATCAGTGATATTGTGAGTGCCACAGCACAGGATGCATGCCTCCAGAGGGCCAAAGAACTTATTCACACGACGAACTGGCATCGGGCCAAGGAGGGGTGGAAGTTGCTCACGTCTGAGGCTCAGAGAATAATGGAGAGCCTGTATCATGTCCGGGAGGAGCTCAATGAGGATGAAGCAGGATGTCTTCTGCGGGGGCATCGTTTGGTGATACCTTCAGCCCTCACTGATCAAGTAATACAGCTAGCGCATGTAGGCCACCAAGGAATAGTCAAAACCAAGGCACGCTTACGGACAAAGGTGTGGTTCCCCTGATGGATGACATGGTGGAGCAGGTGGTGAAGACATGCGCTGCGTGTCAAGTGACCGGGGAAGCTCCTCGTGAAGCCCCGATTGCCGTGGAACCTCGCCCACAACAGCCGTGGGAGAAGGTCAGCATGGACTTTGGCAGTCTTCCGGATGGAAAGTACACGCTGGTCATGATTGATGACCATTCTAAGTATCCCGAAGTAGAAATAATAGCCAGCACCAGTGCCGAGTGTGTAATCCCGAAAGTAGAAAAGATCATTGCCACACATGGGGCCATGTGTGAAATCCGCACAGACAATGGACCCCCATTTCAAGGGCAGGAATTGGCCACCTATCTATCATCCCTAGGCATTCGGCATCGACGAATCACTCCCCGATGGCCACAAGCGAATGGAGAAGCGGAACGTTTCATGAGGACCCTCAATAAAGTGATTCGCATTGCCCATGACAAAGGACAGTCCGTGGAAATGGCCATCTTCACCTTTCTCCGCAGCTACCGGCAAACCCCACATTCAACTACGGGGATAGCCCCGGCGCATCTCTTGATGGGACGGATCATACCCGATTCAATTCCTCACCATCCCCAATGGGCACCAGCAACCGCGAATGAAGAAATAATTGCACGCAAACGAAAGACTGCCTTTGCTAAAATTAGCCAAAAGAGAAGAGCCATGGTGACACAATTCAGCAGAGGAGATGTGGTACTTCTCCGCAACAGGGTGACCAGTGGAAAGTTCCGGTTGCACTATGAAAGAAGACCATGGCGAGTAATTGGTGTGAAAGGAACCCGCATCACGGTGGTCCGAGGAAGAGAGACTGTAACCAGGAATGTGTCGCACTTTAAACATTTCCATGGGGGTTTGAGAGCCTCTGATCCACCAACTCTGTCGACAGAAACCGAAACTGCACAGGACTTGCCAGGCAGGAAGCCGACGCCTAGTCTCGAGGTCACCCAGAGTAACACTCCGAGGGCGGTGATCAAGGAGACAGAGGGCGGCGCGGAGGCCCAGGAAGGGGTGTCAGATCCGGAGGAGCCCGACATGGAGGCGCCTGAGACCAGCACCGCCCCAGAAACAGACTGTTCAAGCCAGAGGGGCGTGGATCAAAGGCTGAGAAGAAACCCGACGCCTTCCTGCCGACTACGCGATTACCTCACGTAAGACTGTTTTATGTATCAGTATTGAGCACAGGGTTCAGTAATGTGTTCTACTCGTTGATAGTGGTTTCGGAAAGCGGACTCGAGGTCTATGAAGATTATTGCAATAGACTGTCTATCGAGACTGCAGGGTTGCAGCTGTTTTGAGTTTATCTTTGAATTTTTCTTGTTTTAGGAGGAATGTTATGTTTTGGGCCCATGATCCGCCCCTGGCGTAAGGGGCGTGCAGTGTTGAAGTCATGTGACCTGGTATAATAAAGGGAGGCTCCGCACGCACGTACGCTATTCTGAGACGGGCGCACGGAGAGCCAGAAAGTAATTCCCAGTGTCCGACTCCTTTATTCCTAGGGTCACGTGTCAGGCCTAGTGCCGATTAGCTGGGCTGTTCTAATCACGCTACAGGACACAACAGATACGTGAGTGATGTAATATATATGCACAAAATTCAACCTTAACATTTAATGTTATCCTCTTTCATTTTACCACGTCATGGTGATAATGTTGAATAGGAAGTACTGCATCTGGACTGTCAGCCGTTTGTTTTCGGAGTGCTAGCCTAATTGTTAACACAGTTTCCTTCCTGACAGCTTAATGCAGTCGTGGATTTACGCTGCTTACTTTGAGACGTAGTTTGAGCAAGGAACGATTTTGTTATCCCCGGGCCAAACGTATTTTGTGGGATACTGTTCAGAACAGGTTTGAGTTTGATCCAGTTTCAGCTCTTTCATGCCCTCCTTGGCCATGTCACTTACAGTGCACAGGTGTAGTCTAGTCTCCAAATTATACATGTGTTTTCATCAAATATTCAGGGATAGTGAAGTATGTTTTCAATATTGTAGTACAGCAGCTGACTAAAAGTATTGTAAATAATCTCTGGAACCATTTCCTGTTTTGAATATATGAGGTCGTGTTTCTATCTAAAAGCAGCTTTATGAATGTTACATGGTGTGTATGATCAAAGTCACACAGGGCCAAGAACTGTGTGATTAATTCTTCTGGTAAAGGTCTTGTGGTAAGACACATACGTGGGAAAAGCTGACAAATGCCAGTGTGATAAAGTTCCCAGTGGAAGGATTCAGTTTTGTACGTGTGTGTGGTAAAGAGACTGGCGTGTGGCAAATGTCTGTGTGGTAAAGTAAGTCACTGGGTTGGGATCTCCCTTGTGCTGCAGGGTACCACTGGGTAAAAGTGTATTTATAGTGTTAAGGGACTGCATTGAGAGCAAGGATATCTGGTGTATGCACAAAAGTACATTCTTGCATATCTCCGTGCTGTTACCTGTTGCACCCTATCCTGATCTGACCTTTCTGTCTTGCTTTGTGTTTCTTCGTCCCTTAGGTGCTTATGTGAAGAGCCAGGTCTTTAGCTTCTTGTGGAACTCGAGAAGTGAAGTGGTGGCTCTGATGTGTTAGACTTGTGGATGTGGGTAGAGCCAATAAAGGAAGTGGGCGGGGTCATGGAAGTTGGTGCGTCCTCCCCCCCCCAAACATTTGAGCACCTGTACTTAATTTTTTACAAATTAAGCACTGCGTGACACGGCATCTGATAGCCCATAAGCTCGGGTTTGAACAGAGAGGTGACCCGTCTGACTTACTAGAACTGAGCATTGACAGACTGGCCACGTGCCATGCTCCTAGCCACCACCTCTAAGAAAGAACCTTCTTCTTTTACTTTTGTGGCAAAGTACTCTACTAGCTCCACCCGGATCAAAAAAATCATTCTTAAGAGAAGGGATCTTTTACAAAACGAGAAAGACTTCAACGGAATGTTTGATGAAAGACCTATATTTGCATATACACGCTGTAAAAATATACATGACATGATTAAAACACCACTAACATCGACAGGCAAGCAAGATCATAAAGGAACTCTTAAATGCCAAAACTGCACAAACTGTAATAACATCACGACTGGCAACATATTACTACACCCAATTTCAGGTAAAAAAATTCCCCTGAAACATTCGGCTGACTGCAACACCACACACATAATATATTGTTTAAAGTGTCCTTGTGGCAAGGTCTATTAAGGCAAAACCGAACGCAAATTCAAAATTCAGTTATCTGAGCATAAAAGTACAATACGTACACAAAATAGATCATCGTCTGTGGCCAGTCACTGGATAGAAGCACACCACAACATTGCTCAACTTAGAGCTCAAATTGTAGAAGTTGTACCTAAACTAGAGGGACGGGACAATAGTTTGAAATAATTACAAAGAGAGGTATTCTGGGTTGACCACTTGCAGACATTAGCCCTGCAGGGTTTGAATGATAGGATTGATCTGAGTTGTTATCTATAACTGATCAATACTGCCACAAGTTAGTAATATTGACTGTTTATGCATTATCCAGCCATTCATATAGTATTTGTTATTTGGGGGACAGCAGTGAGAACGCCTTTAATTCTTAATAGGTTGTGACTACCCAGCTTATTTTGTCTATAATTATTATGCCAGTTATGCTTGACAGCATTCAGTTACACCATCTGTGAATTACAGGTTTACTATGTAACACGATTATTTGTGTAGATTTCACGGTTTTTACCACATTAGCAGTCATCATGTGCATTTTTATCGTACAAGCACTACATTTATTATTCCTGTTATATCCGTGAGTGAATAAAATCTTTCCACTAGCTGTATATGCACTTCTTTCTGTTTTCACTAACCGCCAGATAGTAGCACTAACATACACAACTATAGGTATACCAGGTTTATTTATTTTTGTCTGTAATCACTGTGATCCTAAAGTATACATTTTCACAACTCCACGTACCATTGCACTAGACAGCTAACCACCACAACATGACACGGTGCTTTAGACTATTTATTTTCCTTCTTTTCCGGAAAGTGTGTGATATCAGATTAGGAACGCGGCTGTAGCGAGTGTCAATAAAGTTTGTTCGTTTTTTATGCAGGTGTGGTTCTGCTGCAGGATTTTTAGTTTTCAAGTTGATGCACTGTCGAACATTCAGCTGTTTTTTTCATGCGCGTGACGACACCAGCATGCTTAGTTCTAGTTTAAGAGATTCTTCAGACTCAGGTCATTCATATAATGCGGATGTAGTGTCATCATCGTTATCCTACAACTCCCAGAATGCATGGGAATCATATGCGCGCTTATTTATAGGACACATATTCGCAGCTAATGGTATCCTTCCGCGAGAGCGCCACCTCCATCGCCGTCTTGTGATGAAGCGTTAGTGAACACAGCCGGCATTCGCCACGATTCTTTTACATTGCATACCAGGTATGTCAGACGGTGTTTCTTTTCCTTTCTCTTTGTTTTACAACCTAATTGAGAAGGTGGTAACGTAACGGCTGGTCATAAACTGTGCTAGAAGTGGAAACATAGAAGTGCGGGTACAGAGTACCTGCTTGTTGCAGAGAAGTGCCGGTACTCTCCAATCAAAAGTAATACGTCACGCTTGAGAAGTGTCGGTACTCTCCCTCTAAAAATAAAAAAGTGCCGGTACTCCGAACCGGACAATACCGGCCCATTTAAAGCATAAACCTTACTTCAGTTCCTGTGTTTTTTTAGGTATCTGCACTAGTGAACCGCGTTAGCAATGCATTAATATGTATATTCCTGGGTCCCAATGGGACAGTCTTTTCATGGAAGGTACGTGAGTGGTATCAGTGGTAAGATATGGCTAAGACCTTGATATATACAAGTGAGGACAGTGGATTGGGTTTCTAAAACCAGGGATGCAATTTCTTGCAGATTAATTTACACCGCACACAGAAGTGAAAAGTAATTCCCGCCGTTAGAGCCATCTTTGTTTAGCGAGAACACTCGTGTGGTTCTTAGAGGTTCGTACATTTCATTTATCTTGAGTACGGTGTCCATCCACATTCTCTCTAAGGCGCACAGAGTGGATCATTTAATTTTGGCGATGTTGTTGCTGGTCGTTATTAAAAAGGTTTTTCTCGGTTACTATCCGTGAGAGACATCTTTATCGACTTGCATATGAACTACTCCAGCTGCTATAAGATTTATGTATGTCAGTAGGGAATTCAGAGATGGAGGATGTAACCAGCATTATTTTTTTCATTATTTTTGTTCACATTAGGCAATTCTGGTCAAATAGGCTTGGTGTTTTTAGCATACTTTTACGGAAGACGCGTATTGAGAAAATCGCGTCCAGGTAGTTTGGCCTCATCCGGCTGTTTTTAGTATTTACTTTTTGGGAGATGGTTCACTTTTTGGGCTGATATAATCATTCGTACATGGCGTTACCTCGTGATTGTATATGGGTGAAGCATGTGTGGATACGTGGTTTCCTGTCTCTTTACAGTTCATTTACTCACTTATTAACTTCTGGGAGTTCACAATGCATATGCTGTCATTTTTTCTACTACTTTTATCAGTATCTTTCATCCAGAGCACTCCAATCTAGGATAATGCTTGTCACGGGACCTTTTTCCCGTCTGTGTTATGCTGAAATGAAGATTAGCAACATACATGTGCATATCATTGCATTTTTTGTTTCAGGACATTGCCCCTGATGAAGGAAGTTAAATTCCCGAAATGCATTGCGCTCCGAACTGCTTGAAATTAAGTTCTTTGTGAATTTAATGTATAATTCCTTATGGTATATGTACTGTACGACATCATAGTTGCATGAATGTTTACACTTACTAGATAGCATAAATCAATGTATGAACACAAAAATGTGTATTTACATTATGCGGCAAATGTAAAAAAAATTGTTTCATGATCTATTGAAGTCATGTAAGATAAATTGCACGTATAAATCAGAAAGAAACTTGTGTAATTATTTAAGAAACAAGTGATAAATTGTATTAAGCAAGGAACATATTGTTCACAGGAACAGTGCACACTGCATGTAGGTAGTATCCTGCATTTTTAAATTTGTAACCTCCCATGAGGATTGGCCCTTTTACTTCAGTTGTTACATGGTACGTCTTTTTAGGTCTCGGCTAGAAACGCGCGAAGCGCGTTCTCGCCTGAACTATAGTGATCGTTTCAGCCGACAAAGGGAGACAAGAGCTGTGCACGTGCGCAGCATTGTCAATGGGAGAGGGAGACACAAGAGCTAGCCACTCGCGCATGGTATTTGGACGCGCGCGTGAGTCAGTCTACTCGTAGCAGGCGATGTGCACGCTCACGGCGACGGCATGTACTGGGCTCCCACTGCGCTTTAAGTTTCACGGCCGGCAATCCAGGGAGCTCCAGGCACCATGGCCGCTGCCGCCATGAAGATCCGGGGGGGGGGGATCCATGGAAATGCAGCCCTCAACCCCCAGAGCAGCGGTAAGCGGGCTTCGGGGGCTTCCGACAATTTGAACCGCAAAGCCAGCGTGCGATCCATACTATTAGCGTGTGATCCCTCCCAGCAGCGTGCGGATCCCTCCCATTAACGTGTGATGCCTCCCATTAGCGTGTGATCCTTCACAACGGTGTGCGATCCCTCCCATTAGCGTGTGATCCTTCACAACAGCGTGCAATCCCTTCCATTAGCGTCCGATCCCTTATTAGCGTGCGATCCATTTGGCAGGGCTTCTAGAGGGTTAGCTCCCCCCACCAGTGGCCTGTAATAGCTGGACGTTCTCAGCAGGATTCTTTTAGTGCTGCTGTGAGTCTGCTCTGTTATCTCCATCGTGCAGTGTCCTGACCGATGCAGTGCGAGCTCCCTTCAGCAGTGCCCTGGCACAGCCACGGGTACCCTGTAGTGTGAGCTTTGTTTGTCAGTGCTCTCAGCAGTATTCATGCAGTGTTAGAAAACTCCTGCGATGCTCCAGCAGTGATCTTGGAGCGGTGAGGTAATTCTGCAGTGTTAGATCCCTACTGCAGTGCCCTAGCACAGCTAATGTAGTCTGAGCTCCCTTCAGCAGTGCTATTGTAGCGCTGTGGTAATTTTGCAGTGTGAGCTCCCTTCTGCAGTGCTCTCAGCACAGTGTGAGCTCCTCTCAGTTGTGCCCTGGCACAGCCAGGGGTACCCAGTAGTCTGAGCTTCCTTCTGCAGTGCACTTATAGCGCTGCAGTAATTCTGCAGCAGTAGCTGCCTCCTGCAGTGCTCTTATAGCGCTGTGGTAATTCTGCAGTGTGAGCTCCCTTCAGCAGTGCTCTTGTAGCGCTGCGGTCATTCTGCAGTGTGAGCTCCCTTCAGCAGTGCTCTCTGCACAGTGTGAGCTCCCTGCAGCAGTGCTCTTGTAGCCCTGCGGTAATTTTGCAATTGTAGCTGCCAGTGCTGCAGTCATTCTGCAGGGGTAGCCCCCTCCTGCAGTGATATGTCACAGATACATGATCCCAGCTAGGTGAGCTGCCTTAGATAGTGCTCTTTTAGTGCTACAGTATTTACTATTCCAAGGTGATAGATGCCACTTTGAGCGAAATATAAATATACACGCATTGGCAAAGCCAATAGGTCTTGCCCAGGTCTTTAAGTCGAATGAAAAAACTGGGGGGGGGGAGGGAGAGGGGTTCGCGCCAACTGGTAATTTGCTGCTTCTATCATTGCATCCAGATATATAATACAATAAGTTTCAGTACACTTATAACAAGCCAGGACTTTTTGCTTTGCCAATGGTTGTTATATGCATAAGATAAATAAACAACTATAGCTTAGTTGTAACGTCTGACACTTCTCTCTCTCTAGAGGTAGTCTGTAAAATATACTTACTGGTGAGTAAGAATTATAAGAACATATTTTGCATCCCACCCTCTCAAGCCCAGGCACACAGGCCCGGGATTCGGGAAAACACCTGAAACATCATTTTAATGTGCGTTTTAAATGTATTAATACCCCCTAGATGCTACTCGATGCCACATAGAAATTAAGATCATTTTTGGGGAGGTATGAAATGTATTTGCATCCCTCTAACCCGCGGGTATCAGAGCGCTTTAAATCAGCATGCTTATAGCAAGCAAGATTAGCACTCTATATTACTGGCAACTTTGCTTAGCAAAAGCAACAGCTAACCATTTACAAACAATGTTTATATACCAATTGCAAATTAAAGAAAAAAAATTAATGCAAAGCATTGTCATTTACAATGCCAGTAACTCAAACTTTAATGCTGCTAGACCTATTGCATTGCAAATGCTTGTTTAGTCTGTAAGCACTAATTTCTTTAATGAGTTTCTCCTACTGCAGGCACAATATGCTTTCCTGCAACATTCAGTGTACCATGCATGCTTGCACTTTCCGAGCAACCCGGGATAATGGCTGCCGCTTCTTTGAATAGGTCTCTCCTTTACAAGCGTTTGAGCTATTGGCATTGTAAAATGACTGCCTTTTATTTATGCGTTATTTAGCAAAACAGATAAATAAAAGTCATTGTCATTTACAATGCCAATAGCTTAAACTCTTGCAAATGCGACACCTATTGCATTGCAAATGCTTGTCATACACGGTTCCTGGTGCACACTGGTGACGCACATTCTGATGTTCGTTTTTCACACAGCTGGTTTTCGTATGTAGATACTGGTGCATGCTCGTGTCTTATGCTGCACAGCACACATTCTGGGACTAGTTCCCTTTCTGCCTTTGTTCGTACACAGATCCTGGTGTACGCTGGTGTCTCACGGCCTACATTCTGGTACTGGCTTCCTACGTGGCAGTTTTTTGTACAGAAACTCTGGTTCACGCTCATGTCACTCACTGCACAGCACAATCTAAATCTGGTTTTCCACATAGCAGGGCAGGTTTTCCTACACAAATCCTGGTGTGCGCGCCTGTGTCGCATGCTGCACAGCACACTCTAATGCTACTTTTCCACATGTCTGGTTTTCATGCACAGATTCTAGGAGACGCTTGTCTCATTCTTCAGAGTACATACTAATGCTAGTTTTCCATAGGGGTATTTTTCATGCACTTATCCGGGTGCACGCTCGTGTCTCACGTGGCACTAACATTTTGATGCTGGTTTTCATACAGGGATCCTGGTGCATGCTTGTCTCACTCTTCACAGCACATTCTAATGCTGGTTTCCCACATGGCTGGCTTTCGCTTACAGATCCTGGTGCACACTCGTGTCTCACGTTGCACAGCACACACTAATGCTGGTTTTTCACAGGGCTGGTTTTAATGCACCGGTCCTGGTGAACGCTCATGTCTCGCGCTGCATAGCAAATTCTAATGCGAGTTTCCCACATGGCTGGTTTTCACACACCGATGCTGGTGCACGCTCATGCTGCACAGTAAACTCTAATGCTGGTTTTCCACATGGCTGGTTTTGGCACACGGATCCTGGTGCCCTCTCACGAGGAAAAGCATACACTGATAGTTTTCATACATGGACACTGGTGCACGCTCGTGTCTCATGCAGCACCATCACACTCTAATGCTGGTTTTCCATAATGCTATTTTTAATGCGCAGGTCCTTGGGCACACTTGTCTCTTACTGCACACTTTAACCCCTTCAGTGCGGGGCATATTCCCCCCCTGTGCTGGGGGGAGAGGGGGTGTGCCCAGCGCCCTGGTGCTCATGAGCCACGGTGGTTGTGTGCTCATGATGAGCTGATCTTGTCATGACCACACCAGTTTCATTTGAACGCTCGCACAGCAGGGGAATTTGCTCAGCGTGCGAGCGTTCCAACGGTCATGACGAGCTCAGCTCGTCATGAACACACGAGCACCGTGGCTCATGACGAGCTGAGCTCGTCATGAGCATCCAAGGTGTTAATAATGGTTTGCCACATGGCTAGTTTTCATGCACAGAACCTGGTGCACGCTTATGCCTCACTCTGCACAGCACAATCTAAGGCTGGTTTTCAAATGAGTTTCTCCTACTGCAGACAGAACAGGCTTTCCTGCAATATTCAGCACGCCATGCGTGCTTTCACTTTCCAAGCAGCCCGAGAGAATGGCGGCTACTTCTTTACACAAAAATAGGTCTCGTATTTACAAGCATTTGAGCTATTAGCATTGTAAATGACAATGTTTTTTTATTGATGTGTTTATTACAAAACCGATAAATAAAAGGCATTGCCATTTACAATGCCGATAGCTTAAACTCTCGCAAATGCAAGACCTATTGCATTGCAAATGCTTGTTTTTCTTTGCAGTGGCGTGATCAGTTAGAAAACAAGAGTTACAGCTATTGGCGTTGTAAGTGTAAATATTTATGTGTACTAGAGTAGAGTCGGTGTATGTGGTGAGTAGTGGAATTATGTGGCTACCATCCAGATAATGTGAGCATTTAAGAAGCACAGGTGCAGTTAGGATGAATGGGTTGGTGGAATGATAGCTATTTGTATGAATGCCTGAATGGATGGATAGCTGTATGAGTACATGCATTGATGTCTGGGTGATCAGTTGAATGACAAGATGGTAGGTGATGCATGTGTCGGAAAGTTACAGATGGTTGGTATGGAAAGAAAAAGATGGATACACAGGGAAAACATTTATGAAAAGGAAATTTTAGTTCTTTATTGGACCTTTGGTCAAGACTGGATGATATTTAAGGCTACATGGTGGCCCAGATCTCAATAAACATAAAATCCCATTTACAGTTCAGAAGTTGGTGGTGGTTTTGTGCCTTTACCCCGAAACTATGCTTCCTTGTCAGCTGCTTGGATGCCTGCCTAATCTGCAGTCTTCCAACAGAGTATTACACTTGGATACTGGTTAAACCCATTCAAATCTTAAATGCTGTGTCCGATCAAACCTTACAGGACACAGTTACTAATTATGACTGATGAAGGAAAAGTCTGATGACTGGTCCCATTTATAGCCCTTGCATATGGTGTTCTGCACATTGCAAGGACACGTTGACAATAAACTGTTGATAAGCACAATTATGCCACTTTGTGGCATTGAGACTGCCAAATATAGGCCTATTTGTATCTCTCTAGTGCATGTGATGCACACAAAAGGCATGCAACATGTTTCCAGAGCCTTGCAATTTGTAACTGTGTAAGGGCAAGGAAGGGATGGCATGACTGGCACAGCAAGGGCAGCATTACTGTCTTTTTGTTCTGAGGACTGCAACATTTCCGAGTGAGCCTTCACAGCAGCAGCTTCCCAGTATCTCTGTTGCTTATTTGATTCGAAGACCAAACAAAAGATATCACATTCTGGGGCCTTATTAGAGATTACTGCACTAACGCTAATTGTCACTGTGCATCAGATTATGCACCCAACGGCATTAGAGGATAGGCTTGTAATGCGCCAAGATGTTGGCGCAGACTTTGAACTCTGTGTTGATATGCGTTTGCGTCTGTGCACATATTGTATTAGCGCACAGACGCAAATGCACATAAACAGATGTGCTCTGGCGTACAGCAACAATTAGCGCTGGTGCATCATCTGTAGTACGGCCCCAGAATGTTTAATGTACTGCTTTAGTTGATGGGCTAGGTGAAACTACTTATTCTCTCACCAAACACCTGACCCATACATTCACTGAAGCACTACGAAGAAGAAATAAGGCTGCACTGCGCTCTGAAAAAACTAGTCTAGCCTCACAAATCAGAAGTATAATTATACCCAACGCACGCTTCATACACATTTTGTATGCCTTGCAAAGATGCAGATAGGTTTCAGGTGTTCAGCATGTATTGTATTAAAAAGCACTCCTGCCGAACTTGTGATGCTGTACCTGCCCGGACAGCCCACCACCCTTGCCCTACCTGAACAAATGGAGCTCCAAGGCCATGCACGTTGCCTACTCCAGCTTCACCAGGCCCAGTTTCACCTGCTGCTGCAGCAGTGTGGACCCCATGGGCTCATTGTTGCCTTCCACGGCCTCCAGCAGCTCAGCCAGCACCGGAGGCAGAAGGAAGGCAAAAACTGGATACATTTGACAAGCGCAGCACCTGTACACTGTCACCCTGAGGACGCCATACTATTTAAGGTACTATCAATGCTGAAGGTAATCAGCGTAGGATGCGCCATCTTGGTTAAGGGATCATAAACTGCGTAATTGTGGTTGAGTGCTTGCGAACCTAATACAGCGGCAGCAACACAAAACAAGTACTAGCGAAAGAAGCGAGACGGCTCTTAGCAGAGGCACTGTCATACGGAGGGCAGACTTCATGCATTTAAATACACAGCATCCAGGCGAGACTCCACTATTTTATTCTCACCACTGACTGATGAGAGAAACAGGGGTTGTGGACTGGGAATGAGAGAAATGCAGGGGTCGGCGGCTGTACATACCAGCTGGGGTTTACATTTGTTGCACAGTGATAAAGTACGGCTTGCCGTGCTGCAACAATAAGAACAAATAGTTCTCCCCAACAACAGATAAAGAATGCAAGCGGAAAGGAACTGTATTTAGACGGTGCTCCTCTGCAAAAAACTGAAGTGAGATATCGCTGCATGAACCACTTAGAAGGCAACAAAGAAGAGCGACACTTGACTGAACCAATAGTAAGCAGGAGGCATGAGCAAACTCCTTTATCAATATAACAGGTCTTCCAGACAGCACATGTGCTTTGCTAGGCTCAACCTAAAAAGCAATACAACTGTTCTTGTGACATATACACCTAAAACAAGAAGCACACAAAGCAGTCCTCTAAAAATATGCATGTCTTCTATGATTGCAAAAAATTGGATTCTTATTTGGGGTGGACAACTACACATCTCAAGGAATAATCACAACTCGAGTAAGCGTGAACCTTCAAAGTCACTAATTACCTATGCTCCACCCGCTGATAGGAATGGTGTAGATAAGACAGGCTTAATTTAGGGCAATGTGCGACTTATTTATCCACTGTCAGAACAGTAATAAAGTAACCAAGCAATTAACATCCGATTAAGAAATGGATGGAGGCCACTTTACAACTCAAAGCATTGTGTATGGAGTGGGGTATTAGGGCAGTAACGGCAGAGTTCCCTTGGACAGAAATGGTTCCCACACATTCTGTATTGGCCAGAGAAGGAGCCGCGTTGATTACTTTCTTATCAATCTAGAATACTGGCTGCTCCTCATTGACATGGAGGTTATAGAAAGAGTAGAAAGTGATCACATCCCTCTTATACTCAAGGTGCCAGCCCAAGGTTTAGTAATGCCACAGCCACGGGTAACTCCGTGTTGGACAGCTAATACCCTGATTTGTAATGATGTGAGGCGGGTCAAAGGGGCATGCATTTTGGGAAATGATCAATCGCTCGCTTTGATTAGGGCTGAAATCGTGAAGTCCCTAGCAGTCGTCCAAGTTGCTACTTCTCAGGCCAATTTTAATGAGCCCATACTTCGAGACCGTGAAGATTTATTTGGCAAAATTAAAATACATTTACAAAGCCCAGTAGTCCGAAAAGTAAAGTCAACATAATGCATGCTACTTGGTATAATAAGTCGTGCAGAGAAGTCTACGGGATCTTAGCCTCCGCTATAAAATCAAAGGAATTGGGTAGAATCAGATTAGCACGGAAGAGCTATAGAGCACTCAACTAAAAGCGAAGAAAGAATGGGACGAACACAAATGGCATGTTCTCCAACAGGCCAGAAAAATCTTTTAAAGTTTTGGCATCTGGTCAAATAGGGCAGCGGCGGTCAGGCTCCCACACCACACAATTATGTGGCACCAGACCAGTGGGTTACTTTCTTTGAGGCACAATTTGCCGCAAATGATGTGAGGGGGATAGAAGAGCTGTTTCAAGTTCCCCACCCTGATATGGTGTTAACTTTTGATCTGGGTGAGGTTGAATTGGCGTTCAGAGCAGTACCTCGTGGTTGAGCCCCGGGCCCTGACTACGTACTGGCTGACTTGTTCCTGCATGATAGTGGCATCTGGCAAAGGTACATACAGCAACTAGCAAATGCAATTGCTAGTGGAGCTCCAATACCAGAATGTTGGTAAGGAGCAGAAATCCTGCCAATCTACAAAAAGGGCGACCAATCCAGTCCCAGCAACTAGAGGCCAATCAACCTTATAGACTCAACTCAGAAGATCTCAGAGAATGACATATTAACCCCGTTACAAGCTGGTTTTCATGCTCTTGTGAGCACCATTGACCAGGTGTTTTGTTTTATTCTAATTAACTGGCATGTGGTGGTGCTAGCAGGAGGTACAATTTATGCCGCCTTCGTGGACCTCAAGTCTGCCTTCGACATGGTACCCTGAAAAAAGCTGTGGGAGGTACTATACAATCCGGGGTGCCACTTGACCTACTATCCATTATTGTCAGACTCACGAGGTCAGTTATGCTCCAGTGCCCATGGGCTCACAGTGTAACATCAGAGATCAGTTCCCTGTATCTAAAGGGGTTCGTCAAGGGTGTGTAATGGCCCCAACATTATTCTCCTTATTTTTAAATGGGGTCGTCGACTATTTTTCCATGTTCCAGACAGATGCTCTGCACTTGCAAGTACCAAAGTCCCAATACTTATGTCCGCTGATGATACATTGATCATCTCAAAAACACAAAGTGGGCTGCAGAGGGCGTTGATGCGCTTTGAGACTTTCTTTAAGGATCGTGGTCTTCTCATAAATACAAGCAAAACTAAATCCACGGTCCTTTACACACATAGAGCAATACAGGGCAACATAAACCTAGACAAGGAAAACCTCAAAAAGACTGATGTTTTCAATTACCTAGGGATAACCCTTGGGAGTAAACTAAATTGGGATCCTCCGATCGAGACCATGGCCCTTAAACACTGCCAAATAGCTGGTGCCCTATTGCCAGAACACAAGACCTTGCAAACTAAGCCCATAGTTCCAGTGATGCAGATCTACAACACTGCAGTCGTAGCAGCGACTTTATATGGGGCAAAACTCTGGGGCTTCAACAAACTAACACCTCTAGTCTTAGCCCAGAATCAATTTGTGAGAGGCCTTATAGGCCTTCCGTGAAGTACTCCATTAAAGCCCCTTTTCTATGACCTAGGATGTAATCTTCTGGAGGAGACGGCAAGGTTCAGACCGATAGCCTACTGGCGCAGACTTTGGCCACTCCCGACCTATCACACTATGCAAAAGTGCTAAAGGACATTAGACAGGCTTGTACCTTTTGTAAAATAAGCAGGCTACAAAAGGTGGAGAGCACCTTAGTTAAGATGGGCTTGAGCCACTTGTGGGAGGACCCAGAAGGCCACCAGTTGACAACTCAAGGAGCTTTATTGGTCCATGGTTACCACAAGCAGCTCACATACCATTCTATTCTATTCTATTCTATGTGTTTGGTGAAGCGCAACAGCTACCCCAGCAATGGGGCGTCCCGGCGCTGAAAGACAGGCGCACACTTTACTGGACGGGGGAAGGGGGGAAAGAAGAGATACCCTAGGGGGCAGGGAAAAGGAAAGTTTTGATTGCCTTGCGAAAGACCGAGAGAGTATCTATGGAGCGTATACTGAGAGGAAGATCGTTCCAAAGTTTGGGACCGAGAACGCCAAAGGATCGGCCTCCCGTACGACAGCGCTTTGTTCTGGGTACTTTCAGGAGAAGTTGGTAGGAGGAGCATAGTTCACGGCCAGGGACATAAGGGCAAGCCAGGTATCGCAGCAGAGGGGGGGTTTCCCTGTTTGGCAATTTTAAAGATCGTAATGAGAGCTTTAAATTTGATTCTGTGTTCTACGGGCAGCCAGTGGAGTTTGCGGACGGTGGCTCTGGCTGAACATCTCCGTGGGAGACCGACCAACATTCTAGCTGCCGCATTCTGGACTCGTTGGAACCTAGCCGTTTCTGCTTTGTTTGCTCCCAGGAGGAGGACGTTCGCATAGTCTAGGCGTGACAGAATGGTTGCCTGGACAATTATCTGTCGAACCTTAGGATCAAAGAATCCGAGTATAGGCCTGAGGTTTCTTAGAAGACCTATACAGGTGGCTGCCACCTTTTTAGTGTGTGACTGGAAGCTGAGGTTGGCATCCATCCAAACTCCCAAGTTTTTTACACAGTTTTGAGTATACTTCCTTGACTGGCTCCTTCATAGAGCATAAGCCTTGCCCAAGTCATGAGCCCCACTGGGATGTGATTACTAAGCCTATTGACAGGAGATTATTTTTTCAATTCAGAGTTAGTTCGTTACCATTAAAATCCTTTACCCACAAATGGCACAATACTAACGACAATAAGTGCTACCTATCCATAGAGCAGGGAGAGTCAATCCGTCGCATCCTTTTTGTTTGTCCCGCCTACAAGGCCCCCCGGGACAAATGGCTAAAACCCCTATGCACTATCTTGGGCACTAGGTCTAGCTCCACAGCGCTAAGAATTATGAGGTCAAGCACTAACGAGCTCTGTGTGATATCCATTGCCAAATTTTTAAGCTGGTCATGGAGAATATGTGCTAAATCGCTTAAGACGCTAGAGGCAAGCTAAATCAGTAGCTTAAATTTAAAAGAAGATTGAACGGCCATGTCAGGCATAATAACAATCTGGTCAAGATGGAACAATTAAAACAAATTAGTTAACCACTGTACTGCTCTGCAAACAATGTCCAACTTATGCCTATGAATATACAGAATTGTAGCCTCATAGAATTGCATTTGTGCCCTTTCTGGCGTTAATAGTTGGGTACCAGCTTTTACATTTTGTACTCTTTTAGCAGTATTATGGGGGTCATATTATAAACAACCCTTTAAAATAAATGTATGTCTTCATATCAACTCCGCTTTTATGTCAAGCGTATAATGTTAAGCGTTGAGCCAAAAATGTTCTGTTTTTATCTATACTTTTTAATATGTTGTACCGTGTTTTAAAAAATAATAATTTTGTAATTGTCTATTATGATCTGTGAGATCGAAATAAAGACTATACACACACAAAAATCCCAAAGCGAATTATAAAAATAGAGTAAAATGTAATGAGCAAAATGACACCAAAACAAGAATAATCCATTAAGGGATACTACAGATAAGAATTTTAAAGATTAAAGTGATAATAGCACTGAAAAGGATTACGCACCATTGATAGTCAATGGCCACAGTAGAGTTTTTCCTTGGGACTCAGTCTCTAAAATTAAAGTCAAAATCCTTCATTGGGTCAAACCGCCATGCTGTATCGGACGGTGTGTTCCATGAGGCCGGGTACCTTATCGATCAGGACCCACTGATTTGCTGCTGCAGTGAAGCTCCAAGTGGGAGAAACCACTTTCCTCAAACCAGTGTGGCCATGCCTTGGGTGGATAGAATGGGTTTGCCTGTTCTGGTTCTCCTGAGAACTGGACATCCAAAATCTTGTAAGTGCCAACTTTTCAGAGGTGGTATGACAAGTGCAGTTAGACACAGCTAAGGTTTCCAGGACCTGAGAAACAACAGTTGGGAGTCAAGACTCAATCCAGGAGAGGCTATCAGCAGGTTCCAAGTCAGGTCCAGTTGTTATTGGTCAGCTGGGCACTTCAAGGAAAAGTCCTCTTGCAGCTTGTTGTGGCCCTATAGCTACACAGGACAATAGGTGTCTACTTTTTTGCCTTGATTACAAGGGAAAGCAAGTCCAATCCTTCAAGGCTCTGCTCTAGTTACAGATATCTGGTCCATTCCTCTTCTCTTCTTCCACAGGTCCATAAAGTGTGATTAAAAATGGTGTCTTGAGGTTCCATATTAATGCTTGGTACCAACTAGTGTATTGCTCCTAAAGGCGCCCGAAGCGAATGGGAAAAAGTACAGGAGGTAGCATTTGGGGCCATCCTGATAAGGACATAAGCCGGGACCTCTCCAGGTGTCACCAAACATTTGCCTGTGACAGGGGACACCCCTTCAAAGTAAATTAAGTTCCTGGGACAACCTCACTGTTCTTTCTGTCAGTGGTTGAGAAAAACAACTCCTGATTTCCCAAGCCATTGTACCTGCCCTATGGTCATTTTTCATACCATTCATCCCAGCTTATTCCTGGCTGTGCCACTGCTTATGAGAGAATGCAAATTAGCCAAAGCAGCTTCAAGCAGGAAAAATCTAACTTTCTAAAATATACCATTCCCTAATATTCATTAAAAGTATGACTTCACACCATTGAGTTGGGATTTTAATAACTAATAAAGTAGTTGTTTCATCATTTTTGTAGCTGGACCCCAAGTGGAGATACCAACATTTATTTTTACTATCGCTTCCCAGTGTTTCCCTTCTGGATAGTAAGAGCCTTCTCACATTAAAAATAGCTTTTGGGTGCTAGTCACTATAAAGGCATGTTAACTGTATATATCTACTGTTCTACTCTCACAGATCATGCACACTGCCTTGTGGGATAAATGGCCTACACAGGAGTGACTTTTTGATATAAAAGACATTTTTTACCTTACAAAATTAGTTATGTTGAATGAATGTACAGTAGGTTTTACAGTGCAGCAGTCGGGAATACACAGTATAGGCCTGAAGCCATGTTTCCCCTGCCGGTGTAGTTGATGGCACTATAGGCACTGCAGTCCTCTAGTGCCATTACATTTTTGGACCCTGTGTTCACTTTCTACATCGTATAGTAGGGACATCCAAGCAAGTTAAATGTTCCAATGAGGAATAAGCCAAATTAACCATATCTAAGAGGGTGCACAGGCACTCTACTAGCAGGGGTAAATTGTACAGAGTTGTAAAGCCAGCAAAACAATAATGGGAAAAATCAGGAGGGATGCCACACACAATATGGTCATTTCCTACAATGATTATTAAAAGGAAGCATAATTATTAGAAATTAATATAAGCATTTTACACAAATACCTTTTCATGTGCCAACACTTGGCTGTTGAATAGTAAACATAACCAAATAATAATTGTTTCTGGTGCAGCCCCAGTGTCAAGTCTCTCTATATTATGAGAACTGTAAATGTCCACTTTTTAGTCTACATTGGGCATTCTGGGACTTTTAGTTTCTCTTTTAAGAGTGTCAGTATTGCTGAAAATTGCAGCATGCATAGCGCTCTTGTAGTTTAAAAGAGTAGACTCACTGGCTTGGGAACACTAAAAGTGCTGTGTGGTACTGAACAGTGTAATGGTCAACAAATCAAAGAGAATCCAGACATTCAAATACCTGCAGCGCAAACTTCACTTCAATGCATGAAAGTTACTGTCAGAGTTTATAGGTGTACTAGGCGGTTGCTTCAGGTGCCAAGTGAAAGGCAAATTCAAGGGGAAACATTGCAACACAAAAAAAACAACTGAAAGCAAAAAAATATCCTTAGCCTCACTATGTTATTTGGTTTTAGGTGGTGGATACTCCCTCTACTTGGTCTGGTTAGTGACTAGCAGCCTGTCATGGGTGCTACTGGTTACAGCACAGCCCCCCTTTGCCCTATAGAATTTTGTATTTCACATTTTGAAAAAAATGTACATGGGTAAGTAACAAGACATTTCCGTATTGGTTAAGTGAGCACAATATTTTTTTCAATGTGTACCAATCTTTGTGTTTTCCAATATCTTTTTGTATGGGGGTAGCCAACAAAGTTGCTCCTGCATTAATATATCTTTCTACCCACTTTTCAATGGTTTCCTTTTAGCCACTGATCAGTTTAAATGGCCTTTTATCTGTTAGAATGTTAGGGGGTCATTAGGATCTTGGGGGCGATCCATCCGAGATCCGTCCCCACCCGCCACCCATTTTCCCCGCCATATTACTATGGTGGGGGGACCACGGCGAACAGAAAGACAGTCTGCCGCTGTTCCGCCCGGTCAACAAGTTGACCGGGCGGAAAAGAGTTTAATATGTTGGCGGTGTCTGCTAGACACCGCCATCCATATTAGTATGGGGCGGACACATGCCTTTCCTTGGTGGCATTGCTGCAGCGGAAAGGCATGTGATATTATCACTTGCAGGGGCCCATTGCGGGCCCCCAGGGTCACTGAGGGGTGAACATGGGGGGTACCTATGATACCCCCTGCAGTTCCATGCACAACATGGCAGGCACCACGCAGTGCCTGCCTTGTTGTGCATGGAAGTGCACGACATGCCTTCCTGGCTTTGTGGCGGGCGATGCGGATTGCACCGCCCGCCACAATGTCAGGAATGCAGGATGCACCCGCCACTGTGGCAGTGCATCCTAATGGCCCCCACGGGACCCCCACCCTTATGGTGGGTTGGTCTCATTTCACGCTAGGATGGCAGGCGGACAAAGTCTGCCCGCCATCCTAATGACCACCTTGCAGTCTTATTTTGCATTTTTTATATAATTTCACGGCTCTCACATCTGGTTCCTTTGGAGTATACCAAATATAATGGCCTGTACCTCCTACAATATTTGGTAGCCCCTATTTTTATGGAGATTGAATTTGCCAGGATACAATTTGACATGGCGTTATGTTGACTCTATGAACACATTCCACATAGAATCCTTGCTTGAGTTTTCCAACATCTTTTCCTAAAGTGATACCACATATTACAGCTCATGCGTTTCTGTAAAATCTGGTTTTGCATACTTTTCAAATCAAGTTGCATTGTTATTTGATAGCAGACTGCAGTATCTTTTCTTTTTTGTGATTTCATTCCACAAGCTTTCACATCCGGGTCCTTCTGGGGATATTAAATATAATGCTTTATAAGGGCTTATAATATTTTGTGTTCCCTGTGTTTCTTGGGTTAGAGCTTACCAGGATTCCATTTGACATGGCATACTTTGGGCTGGATGAACACCGTATATTCCTGCCAATTAGCACCCTTCACTGTGTTTTCCAACATCTTTTACTGTGGGGATATCGCATATTACTGCTCCAGCATTGCTGTTTTGTCTGATATCCCCTACTTTTCAACTGTTAGCTTTTAGCCACTGACCAATTCAAGTTACCTTTTATATGAGAGTAGATTACACTTATTCTTTGCATTTTTCATTTGATTCCACAAGCTTTCACATCTTGTTCCTTTCTGGGATATCAAATATAATGCCTTGTTTGGGCTGTAATATTTCGCATCCCCTATATTTCTTGGTTAGAGCTTTGACATGGCATTCTGTGGACAAAGTATTTTCCTGCCAAATAGCACCCTTCCCTGTGTTTTCCATAGTATTTTACTGTGGGAATACCACATATTACAGCTTCTGCAGTGCTGTAATATCTAGAATCCCCAACTTTTAAAGTGTTATCTTTTAGCCACATATCCACTTAAGTTGCCTTTTATGTGCTAGCAGACTGCTATATCTTTTCACGTTTTTGATTTCATTGCACAAACTTTCACATCTAGTTCCTTTGCAGGATACCAAATATAATGTCTCATAAGGGCTATAATATTTGGTATCCCCTAAGTTTCTTGGGATAGAGCTTACCAGGATTCAATTGGACTTTCTGATGTCTGGGTGAACAAAGTATTTTCCTTCCACATGGCATCCGTCCCTCGGTTTTCCATAATATTGTACTATGGGGATACCACATATTACAGCTTCTGCATTTCTGTAATATTTGGCACCATATATCTTGGAGTCTCCCGCCTATAAAATATGGTATCCCTTGTGTTTCTCGGCTAAGAACTTACAAGGATTCAATTTGACGTGGTCTAATGTTGGATGGGTTAGCACAGTATTCGTGAAATTAGCACCCTTCCTTTTGCTTTCCAACATCATTTACTATGTGGATACCAAATATTATGGCTCACGCATTGCTGTAATATCTCGTATACCCTACGTTCCATTTACCCTTTAGCCATTGACCATTTGAAGTTACCTTTTATTTGATAGCAGATTACAGTATCTTTTCACATTTTGTACATCATTCCACAAGATTTTGCATCCGGAACCCTTAGGGGATACCTAATATAATATTCTATACGACCTACAATATTTGGTATTGCATGTGTTACTTGGGTTGGAACTTACCAGGACTTATATTGACATGGTCTTATGTTGGAAGGGTGAGCACAGTGATCTGTCCTAAAAAGCACCCTTCCTTTTGTGTTCCAACATCGTTTACTATGGGGATACCAAATATTATGGCTCATGCTTTGCTGTAATATCTTGTTTCCCCTACGTTTCACGGGTTGCCCTTTAGCCATTGATCATTTGAAGTTGCCTTTTATTTGATTAGACTACGGTATCTTTTCACATTTTTAAATCATTGCACAAGATTTTACAGTCCGTTCCTTTGGAGGATATCTTATATTATCACCTTTATCAGCTGCAATATTTGGTATCCTCAGTGTTTCTCCGTTTAGAAGTTACCAGGATTCAATTTGACATTGCCTTGTGTTGGATGGGGGAGCACAGTATTTCTATGCTAAACAGCACCCTTCCTTTTGCTTCACAACACCTTTTACTATGAGGATACCAAATATTATGGCTCACGCATTGCTGTAATATGTTGTATCCCCTACGTCTCATGGGTTACCCTTTAACCATTGACCACTGAAGCTGCTGTTTATTTGATGACTTTCAGTAATTTTTCACATTTTTTACATATTTCCATAAGATTTTACATCCGGTTCCCTTAAGGGATACCTGATATAATGGGCTATACCATCTATAATATTTTGTACCCCCTGTGTTTCTTGGGTTAGAACTTACCAGTATTCAATTTGACATGGTCTTATGATGGACAGGTGAGCAAAATATTTCTATGCCAAATAGCATCCTTCCCTTTGCTTTCCAACATCGGTTATTATGGGGATACCAAATATTATTTCTCACGTATTGCTGTAATATCTCGTATCCCCTAGGTTTAATGGACTACCCTTTAGACATTCACCAGTTGAAGTTGCCTTTAATTTGTTGCAGACTACAGTATCTATTCACATTTTTTACCTCACTCCACAAGATTTGACATCTGGTTTCCTAAGGGGATACCAAATATAATTACCTCTACCTCCTATATTATTTGGTGTCCCCTGTGTTTCTCGGGTTATATCATACCAAGATTAATTTGACATGGTCCTATGTTGGATGGGTGTGCACAGTGTTTCTATCACAAATAGGACCCTTCCTTTTGCTTCACAACAACGTTTACTGTGAGGATACCAAATATTATGGATCACTGGATGGATTGCTGTAATCTGTCAATCAATCTACTTGTAAAGCGCGCTACTTATCCGTGAGGGTCCCAAGGTGCTGAGGGGAGGGGAGGGGGTGCTGCTACTGCTCATGAGCCAGGTCTTGAGGAACCTTCTGAAGGTGAGTAGGTCTTGGGTCTGCCTTATGTGGGTTGGGAGGGTGTTCCAGGTCTTGGCGGCGAGGTAGGAGAAGGATCTGCTGCCGGAGTTTGTCCGTTGGATGCGGGGGACAGTGGGGAAGGTGAGGCTGGTGGAGTGGAGATGGCGGGTGGGGATGTGGAAGCTGAGTCTGCTGTTCAGGTAGGCTGGTCCGGCGTTGTGGAGTGCTTTGTGTGCGTGGGTGAGGAGCTTGAAGGTGATCCTCTTGTCGAGGGGAAGCCAGTGTAGGTCTCTCAGGTGAGGGGTGATGTGGTTGCGGCAGGGGACGTTGACGATTAGTCGGGCGGTGGCGTTTTGGATGTGTTGTAGTCGTCATAGGTGTTTGGCTGGGATTCGTGCGTAGAGTGCGTTGCCGTAGTCCAGTCTGCTGCTCAGTGGCGTAAAGAAACTTGAGGGGGCCCCCCTGCAAAGTGCATGGAGGGGGCCCCCCATCGGCGGCCCGGCCCACCACCTACAGTGCATCATCTCAACATCTCAGTTCAGCAATTCCTCAGGTTAAATTCACAAGTGGTAGCAGTACCGCGTTTATCACAGATAGGTGTACATATACACATTGTTCCTAATAGAATGCTCTGAGGCATTTGATAAAGGCAGCTCTAAGTTTTGGTAGCGTGAATGGCCAAACAATCGGAATGTCTTTCAGGAATAACTAATACATGATTGAGACATACGTGAGAAATGAGAGCACAGCAAACATCATATCAGCCAAACTGAAAGCCACATTAAAGACTTTAGCATGTCACTGATGACGTAAAATAGGATTTAGTACGACTTGTGATGACCTTACCAGAAGCACCGGGACGCCCCTTGGCTGGGGCAGCTGTGTGCTATAAAAATGTTATTAACATAACATAACTAAAGTAGATAAACAATTTAAAGTGGTAAGCAAATTAAGGAAACATTGCCTATTACAGGGATCAAGATGTTTATCAATATATATACTGGCTCCATTAGAGCCCCGATGTGAGATTAGACAACCACAAGTAGAAATAGTAAAATATAGATATTGTTTGGAAAGGCTTTAATTTTGCTTGTAAACTAATCTATTAATTTAATATTATATGCGGGCGAATTTCCTTCAGGTGAATGACCGGCATGAGATGGAGAGTGGGTGAAGTATGTACCGCCCTACACTATGTATTACTTTTATTGCCGGCCGGGCCCCAACCGCCCCACCATGATGCCTTCCCTGATTCCAAATTATCAGATTACCACCCGCCACCCACTGTGACTCCGACGGTCCTTAGGGGGTGGGACAAGGTGGGTGATCCCTCATGGTCAAGGGCATATGCTGACCGAGAGCTTACCAAAGCAAATCCAGGATAATGTAAGCCTTTCTTGAATGGGTTACTTAGATTTTGGCATAGTAGGTGAACAGAAATAAACTTCCAATTTCACCGCCGCCCCTTTAGAGGTGGGTCTAACACAGTGTTCTTGCTGTGCTTTGAATGGCTTTTCCTGTGAAAATCCTTAACGTGGTGACCCATTCACCATTGGACTGCCGTGTTGTCCTGACAGTCACCCTGTTAAACTAGATTTCTCTGGCAGGACTGCCGAGTGAGACATAGAGGTCCAGTGTAGGGAAATCAATTGATGGCTGAAAGCTCTCGGTCATTAGGTTGTTGATTGCTTGTTTTTGTGAAACAAATGACCCCTTTGGGAGTGTAGGTTGGAAAAAAACTACAGAAATAGTGAGCATAGCCCACAATGCGGCACCAGTCTGGCATTTCCCTCTTTGTACTGTGGAGCCTGGGGAGATTCACCTCTACTGCAGGCTTAGCATTCCCAGTCAGGCAGGTGGGAGGTTTGAAAATAGGATGAGGCGCCCTCTGCCAGCACATAGCAATGGCCTGAATGTGGGTCTAAGTCACTAGCGTCTAGTCACAAACGTTGGTAATGTAAACGTTTATGTGATCCATTCAAAAGGGGTGTAGGACCCTAATCGAGGGGGAGAAGTTAATCCTTGGATTTCCTCCTCCATATAATGTAAAACCAGGTGTCATATAAGGAGCCTCTTATATTGCTATATTTCTATTGTTTCCTGCACATTCAAACAATGCGTTAATTGACAAACTGCACGTCACCTTCTTGCAATTACCATTTGGGCCATCACTAGTAATTGGATCATTAGCTCTCGCTCATAGGAACTCGCCCTCCTCTATATCCGATCTGAAACCGAGTACAGTTGTGGATGAGTCATTACGAATGTAGAACCATGTTGTTGATTGCTGCCAGCACATCTTTCGAGGAGAACTTCAATTGATAGCAGGGTCACCAATTCATTGATTTTGAAAGAAGATTGTCTGCACTGAATGGCCATGGTGAGATTTGGTAAATTCCACACTGCTCCCTGGTATGCATTTGCTCAGAGTGGTCTCGCACGTCACAATCTAACTCGATTTCCACCAGAGGCAGATTGTCCCCGCAACCCTCTCTCTCACCCCACACTCACGGCTCACCGATTTTCAGGTGCAGAAGGCAGGGGCAGGGCAAGGTTAGCCAGGCGGGGAGGGGGGGGCTACTAATAAATTCATTTAAATTATGGCCGGGGACGTCGGACAGTTCTTCTCAGTCTTGACGGCGTAGGAGCGTGGCTGGGTCCTCGGATGCCACAACTCAGGCGCACGCGCTCTTTTTAAATGCGCCCCCCAATGACCACCTCCGCCACGGACTCCCTCACTAACATGCTTTAACAGTGCCCCTCAAGTCTCCATAACCACTCTCTTGCTGAGATGCATTTAATTAGGTTTATAGCGCCACTCATATGTGTAGGGTGTCAGAACACTCTACATCACACACACATTACACTGAGACAATCAATCAAAATGTGAAATCCGTGTATAGGAATGTTACATAAGATAGAGGACTACAAGGGGTAAGAGTCACATGCCATCCATACTGATAGACAGCATAGTTTGAGTGCTTGGTCTAGAGAAGCACAAAAACTCAGAATATAAAACGTTACTGTGTTAAGGGGGTTCTCTTTATTAATAAGAACTGATATTTTTTTTTTTACCAAAATGAACCCTTTTTGCAACATTCTAATAATGAAAGTCTGTGGGCGGGGGAGAAGGAATCTTAGCACTCTAATCTATACCTTGCCGTTTGTATGCACTCTTCTATGACAGTTAATAGCTCACTGGGATTTTAACTTAAACACTCACTGTAAGTAAAAAAAAAAAGGATGTCTCGAACAAAGCACTGACCTATTTACATTATATGTTCTCCCTGATCTGCATTCAACATACACTTTGCAGCAGGCAAATTAACTCTGCTCTACTTAATAATTAACCAAAACTTCCACTAGACAAAATTCCGATCTATATCTTGATATTTTTATTGTTCTATGGAAATTTATGGAGGAAATAAAGACCGTAACAGATGCTTGTAAAATTAAAATACTTGCAAACAAGGTGAATACTACTTGTAGTCATTAATAACATATTGGCTCCTAATTGATTGTAACCAGGTTTCATTGTCAAAAAGGGATGCCATCCACAGTTCACTTCTAGAGCTTGAGCCGCGTAAATATTCAGAGTAAAAGTCTCAGGAATAAATACATATTTAGATATGGCTCTGTACTGAAGGCGATCATAGGGAATCTTCCTCATGCTAACATACTGGAACAAGCATTTACAATGCAATGGTTTTGCCTTTGTTAAAGTTAGAGCTATTGGCATTGCTCTTGACATTATTTTTATTAATGTTTTTTTTAACATAAATAAATGGCATTGTCATTTACAATGCCACTAGCTTTATCTCCCGCAAATGACACACACAGAGCCCCCCCCCCACACACACAGCCACACAGAGCCCCCCACACACACAGCCACACAGAGCCCCCCACACACACAGCCACACAAAGCCACACAAAGCTTCCTACACACACAGCCACACAAAGCTTCCCACACACACAGCCACACGGAGCCCTCCACACACACCCACACAGCACAAGCAGGCAACAGGGGCACACGGAGGCACCAGCAGGCAACAGGGGCACACGGAGGCACAAGCAGGCAACAGGGGCACACGGAGGCACAAGCAGGCAACAGGGGCACACGGAGGCACAAGCAGGCAACAGGGGCACACGGAGGCACAAGCAGGCAACAGGGGCACACGGAGGCACAAACAGGCAACAGGGGCACACGGAGGCACAAGCAGGCAACAGGGGCACACGGAGGCACAAGCAGGCAACAGGGGCACACGGAGGCACAAGCAGGCAACATGGGCACAAAAACAAGCACAAGCAGGCAAAAGGGTCACAAGCATGAATTGTAATTTAGACGGGGCTGAAGTGGAGAACGGTCAGTAGGGAAGTAGTGCGGCTGGTGCAGTGGTACCAGGCCGAAAGGTGAGAGGGGCTGTCTGCACCCCAGTTTGGACAGTTTCCACTACCTAACAGGGATTGGTGGGAGGGGGGGCGTACTTCTTGCTTGCTTTAGGGCTGTTACTTCGGGGACGCAGTGCACGCTCCTGCCTGCTGCCGCCGGGACACGACAACAGGCAGGGAGAGGACAGGCTGGGAGAGGGCAGGGAGGAGACAGGCTGGGAGAGGGCAGGCTGGGAGAGGGAGGGGACAAGCTGGGAGAGGGCAGGCTGGGAGAGGGCAGGGAGGGGACAGGCTGGGAGAGGGCAGGTTGGGAGAGGGCACGTTGGGAGAGGGCAGGCTGGAAGTAGACAGGCTGGGAGAGGACAGGCTGGGAGAGGACAGGCTGGGAGAGGACAGGCTGGGAGAGGACAGGCTGGGAGAGGACAGGCTGGGAGAGGGCAGGCTGGGAGAGGGCAGGCTGGGAGAGGGCAGGCTGGGAGAGGGCAGGCTGGGAGAGGGCAGGCTGGGAGAGGGCAGGCTGGGAGAGGGCAGGCTGGGAGAGGGCAGGCTGGGAGAGGGCAGGCTGGGAGAGGGCAGGCTGGGAGAGGGCAGGCTGGGAGAGGGCAGGCTGGGAGAGGGCAGGCTGGGAGAGGGCAGGCTGGGAGAGGGCAGGCTGGGAGAGGGCAGGCTGGGAGAGGGCAGGCTGGGAAAGGGCAGGCTGGGAAAGGGCAGGCTGTGAAAGGGCAGGCTGTGAAAGGGCAGGCTGTGAAAGGGCAGGCTGTGAAAGGGCAGGCTGTGAAAGGGCAGGCTGTGAAAGGGCAGGCTGTGAAAGGGCAGGCTGTGAAAGGGCAGGCTGTGAAAGGGCAGGCTGGAAGTGGACAGGCTGGGAAAGGGCCGGGAGTGGGCAGGCCGGGAGTGGGCAGGCCGGGAGTGGGCTACACTGCTTTCCAAGAAGGCTAGGAGGAGGAGGAGGCCCGGGCCGGGGGAGAGACGCCGTCCCAGCCGCTCCCGCAAACTACACCCCGCCCCCGACCGGCCGGGGCAACCCCCCGATGCGCCCGGGGTTCCGAGCCAACGTTACGTGTCATCGATGCCAGCGAGTCGGCCACTATGCCAGTGACCCGACCTGCCCAAAGAACCAGACCCCCGGGCCCCGCCAGGTGGCTGCCGCCGCCCTAGGAGAAGAGCAAGTCTCCGAAGGATCTGAAGAGTACGAGCAGGAGCAGCCCGAGTGGGAACCTGCCGCCATGACCCTGGCCTGCCTAGGGGGGAGAGACCTGATCCCGGGGGCTCCCCTACCAGCCAACACCAGGAAGTACAGCCAGTGGGTGAACATAAATGGGCGTAAGGCCGAAGCCCTGCGTGACACAGGGGCCAGTGTGACGGCCGTCCGCTGTCACCTGGTGACCCCAGAACAAATCCTGCCAAATGTTCTTTGCCCCGTCCGATCGGCCGACAATTCGGAGAGCCTGTGTCGGATGGCCTGCGTCCCCTTCGAATGGGAGGAGTGTCCGGGATGCTAAAAGTGACTGTCCGCGACGATGCCCCCGTGGACTGCCTCCTGGGGAACGATCTCGAGAGTTCCCCGTGGGCAGCCCTTGAAAGAAGAGAGCACCTGGGGATGTTAGGCCTCCCGGGCTGGGCGTGCGTAACAACCCGGTCCATGGCCGCAAACACCATCCCTAGATCTGAAGAACCCGCATGGCCAGCACCTCCTCCCCCGATCGCTCCGGAGGGAGACTCCATCCCTACCGACAACCCGGAACAATCCCAGGAAGAGCCCGCTCAGCCCCAAGACCTTCCGGGCCTGGCTCAGTGGCGTCAGGAAGGGGGCCCACCCAAGAACAATTCCGGCAAGAGCAAAAGACATGTCCCTCCCTCGAGGGACTGCGACAGCAAGCGCTCGCCCAGAGCGCAGGAGACACCGCAGGGGCCCACTGGATCTATTGGGACCATGACCTACTGTACAGCGAACAAAGAATAGCGGAGCTGGGGGCCAGTCGAGTGCTGGTGGTGCCCCTCCGTTTCAGAGACTTCCTTCTGAACTTGGCCCATGATGTCCCCCTGGCTGGACACTTGGGGCAAGACAAAACATACAACCGCCTGGTGACTCACTTTTACTGGCCGAAAATGAGAAATGACGTCTCCACCCACTGCCGGTCCTGCCCGACCTGCCAGGCCAGCGGGAAGAGCGGCCGCAAACTCAAGGCACCTCTGCAACCATTCCCCGTTGTGACCACCCCGTTCGAAAGGGTGGGAATAGACATTGTGGGGCCCCTGGACCCCCGAACAGCACAAGGGCATCGATTCGTCCTGGTGGACCACGCCACCCGCTATCCTGAGGCGGTTCCCCTTTGAACTGTAACAGCACCAGTGGTAGGTCGAGCCTTAATGGGGATCTTCTCTCTAGTGGGCTTCCCCAGGGAGGTCGTCAGTGACAGGGGCACGAACTTTATTTCAAAATATATGAAATCCCTATGGCAACAGTGCGGAGTCACCTACCAATTCATGACCCCCTATCACCCGCAAAGAAACGGACTGGTCGAGCGATTCAACCGCACTCTCAAGGGGATGATCATGGGGCTGGAGGAACCCCTACGCCGCCAGTGGGACGTGCTACTACCGTGCCTCCTCTTCGCCTACCGAGAAGTCCCCCAGAAGTCCCTCGGCTTCAGCCCTTTCGAACTCCTGTACGGACACCCTGTTCGCGGGCCTCTCAGCCTCGTTAAAGAAGAGTGGGAAATGGCCCCCCTGAAGACCCCTCCAGACGTCTACAAGTACCTCCTGACCCTCCGTAATCAGACCCGGCGATTCAGAGAGCTCGCCAAAGCCAATCTTGAAGCCAGTCAGGAGGACATGAAGAAGTGGTACGATCAACATGCCTCCTCCATCGAATTCGAGCCTGGCCAGCAGGTATGGGTGATGTCCCCCATCGAACCTTGTGCCTTACAGGACAAATGGACGGGGACCTTCAAGGTGATCGAGCGTAAGAGCCCCGTCACCTACCTCATCGACATGGAATCCCCCCGGAACCCCCTCCGGGTCCTCCACGCCAACAGACTCAAACCCCACTTCGTGCGTTCGGAGCTCAGCCTGCTGATGGCTACAGACAGTGGGGCGGAAGAGGACTCCAAGCCCCTCCCTGACCTACTGGGGGCCGGGGAAAAAGATGGTTCAGTGGACGGGGACCAACTCTCCAAGGCTCTGACCCCGGAGCAGCGCCAAGACTGTCGGGCCCTCCTGCTGCAATTTGCACGCCTATTCTCCCTCACACCCGGGGTCACCCCCTGGTGCCTGCACGACGTGGACACTGGCGACAGTCCTCCTATCCGACACCGGCCGTACCGAGTACCAGATCGGGTACGCACCTGCATCCAAGAAGAAGTCTCCAAGATGCTCGCCCTCGGAGTCATCGAACCCTCGGACAGCCCCTGGGCCAGCCCGGTTGTACTGGTCCCCAAAGCTGCGGCCCCGGGCACCACACCCGAGCTCCGGTTCTGCGTCGACTATCGGGGTCTGAACGCTGTCACCCGAACCGACGCTCACCTCATCCCCCGAGCCGACGAACTAGTTGACCGCATGGGGGCGGCCCCCTACCTAAGCATCTTCGACCTGACGGCGGGCTACTGGCAGATCGGCCTCACCCCCAGGGCACAAGAACGATCCGCTTTCTCCACCCCAGATGGACACTACCATTTCAGAGTGATGCCATTCGGCATGAAAAACGCTCCAGCCACGTTTCAACGACTTGTGAACCAGGTATTGGCGGGCCTCGAAGAGTTCAGCGCCGCATACCTGGACGACATCGCGGTGTATAGCCGCCACTGGTCAGACCACCTCCGCCACCTCCGAGGGGTCCTGCAGGCCCTCCAACGGGCCGGCCTCACAATCAAGGCCAGCAAGTGCCAAATCGGCCAGGGGTCCGTGACCTACCTCGGACACCAAGTGGGGAGCGGTCTGGTGGCCCCCCTCCAGCTCAAGATCGCTGCCATCCAGTCCTGGCACCCCCCCGTAACCCAAACCGAGGTCCGAGCCTTCTTGGGGCTCACCGGATACTATCGGCGGTTCGTAAAGGACTATGGCAGCATTGTGGGGCCCCTCACGGAACTCACATCCAAGACCACCCAAAAACAGTCAACTGGACTCCCGACTGTCAAGCGGCCTTCGAGAGGCTGAAGGCCGCCATGTGCACCGCTCCTGTGCTCCAGGCCCCCGACTACAGCCGTGAGTTCATCGTCCAGACTGATGCCTCAGACCATGGCATCGGGGCCGTCCTCTCCCAACTGAACCCCGAGGGAGTCGACCAACCAGTGGCCTTCATCAGCAGACGCCTCCTGCCCCGAGAACTGCGCTGGAGCACCATTGAGCGAGAGGCCTTCGCAGTAGTATGGGCCCTCAAGAAGCTCCGGCCTTACCTCTTCGGAACCCACTTCCGGGTACAAACAGATCATCGGCCCCTGCAATGGCTAATGCAAATGCGGGGGGAGAACCCCAAACTATTGCGATGGTCCATCTCCCTGCAGGGGATGGACTTCACTGTGGAGCATCGCCCTGGCCAAGACCACGCCAACGCGGATGGCCTGTCCCGCTTTTTCCGCCTCGACGAGGAGAGTCCCCAAGAGGATGGGTGACTCTCCCCGCCTTCAGCTGGGGGGGACGCATGTTGGACAGGCCCCACGAAGGGCTTGCTCCCTCCCCGCATGACAGGGCCCAGACACCGGCTCTCCGGGGCCTACCCGCAGAAGCAACCCACAACCCGTCCCCTCCGGGACGCCTGCTCCCGGATATCTCTGTGTCACGGGCCCGGGCCCCCGGCAGCCCCATTGCCCGGCCCAGCCGCCATCTTTGACACTGCACCACGCGGCCGCGTGTCCTCAGCTCGACCCCAACCCTGGGCCTGGCCGGGCCCAGACATCCCGGCACCACCATCCATCCAGGAGGTGAACGGACCACTTGGCAGGCTGATGGGAGAAAGAAGTGTCGATGGCTCTCCCCCGCCAGGTGCCGATCGCCCCCAGCCTCCCCGGGTGCTGGCTCCACCCCCCTGCTGGGTGTCTGGACTCCCTCATCCCGGACCTCCCGACCTCCCAGTGCGAGGGTCCGGACATCAAAGGGCGCCAGACCTATAACTGAGGCAGCCCCAGAGCAGGAAGGCAGTTGTATCCTGGAGTCGAGAGACCCCGAGAAGAACTCATCCCTGACGGACTGCTGGCGCTGCCGCAGCCCTGCCTTGTGAACTATTGTCCTGCCTGCTGGCGCTGCCGCGGCCTTCTGCAACCTTCATCCTCGTGGGACCTGCTGGCGCTGCCGCGGCCCGTTGTAACCGTCATCCTCGTTGGGACCTGCTGGCGCTGCCGCGGCCCGTTGCCACCTACGACCTCTTCGGGACCTGCTGGCGCTGCCGCGGTCTGACCCGTCCGAACGCCGAGCTCGAGGATTGTGAGCTACCACCGTTTTACCTCCGTGCCTGTAGGTACCAAGACTGTCCCGCTACCCCCTTTCCCTAATAGAGACTAGAATTGAGAGGATCATCGTGTCCTAATCTCCTTGTATCGTACCACCTTACTCAAAGAATTGCCTATAAAAGGTGTTAAGCTGACCTTCGTGTGGTGTCCATCTGTGGGGGGGAAGTTACTCGTCTGTACGATCGCTGGAGACGGCCCTCACCGGAGGCCTCTCCCCTTGTGCTCGGCCGACCCTCCAGGTCCCCGTCTAACACTTTCGTTTGAGACTTTCCTGCTGTAAATGAAGTCACGTTCATGTTCGTACGAACTCTGTGTACAACACTATCTCATCTGTGCAGACCTACACAGGGCTGGCGGTCTGAGAAGTCGGTCGGGCTTATATTGCAAAGTCAGCTCTGCAGCCTTTTTTCGAGAGCTCCAGCGGGGCCTGCTATCTATTGTGCAGTCAGTTTCAGAGTTTTCTCTGACCACAGGGCGATGTTTATATTCTTCACTAGGCTAGCCCTGGGTGTTCGTCATGTATATCATAACCCCCGAGCTTGTTTATATGGAGTGTGACATGCACTCAACGCCTCAGAAAACGGACTAGACCAGAACGGTAAGGCATCTGGACACAGACCGCATAGCTGCCAAGATTTCAGATTGCCATGTGTGACATTTCCATAATTTTTGATATTATGTGTTTCCCTCATCTTCATTACTTTATTTCGCTCGCAAAAAAGCATCACTCATATATGTGGAAATGTCACTCATAATTACACAGAAATTATGAAAATGTCACACATAGCAATCTGAAACCTTAGCAGCTATGGGCACCGGCCCGGGCCGCAGCGTGCTGTCAGCTGTGCTGCACCCTGCCGAATTCAGTTATTAACGCAGCCGACGGTGAAGGAGTCAGTGACCCTGTTTGCCCGAGCAGCCAGAAGTGAGTATACGTGAGTGATGTAATATATATGCACAAAATTCAACCTTAACATTTAATGTTATCCTCTTTCATTTTACCACGTCATGGTGATAATGTTGAATAGGAAGTACTGCATCTGGACTGTCAGCCGTTTGTTTTCGGAGTGCTAGCCTAATTGTTAACACAGTTTCCTTCCTGACAGCTTAATGCAGTCGTGGATTTACGCTGCTTACTTTGAGACGTAGTTTGAGCAAGGAACGATTTTGTTATCCCCGGGCCAAACGTATTTTGTGGGATACTGTTCAGAACAGGTTTGAGTTTGATCCAGTTTCAGCTCTTTCATGCCCTCCTTGGCCATGTCACTTACAGTGCACAGGTGTAGTCTAGTCTCCAAATTATACATGTGTTTTCATCAAATATTCAGGGATAGTGAAGTAAGTTTTCAATATTGTAGTACAGCAGCTGACTAAAAGTATTGTAAATAATCTCTGGAACCATTTCCTGTTTTGAATATATGAGGTCGTGTTTCTATCTAAAAGCAGCTTTATGAATGTTACATGGTGTGTATGATCAAAGTCACACAGGGCCAAGAACTGTGTGATTAATTCTTCTGGTAAAGGTCTTGTGGTAAGACACATACGTGGGAAAAGCTGACAAATGCCAGTGTGATAAAGTTCCCAGTGGAAGGATTCAGTTTTGTACGTGTGTGTGGTAAAGAGACTGGCGTGTGGCAAATGTCTGTGTGGTAAAGTAAGTCACTGGGTTGGGATCTCCCTTGTGCTGCAGGGTACCACTGGGTAAAAGTGTATTTATAGTGTTAAGGGACTGCATTGAGAGCAAGGATATCTGGTGTATGCACAAAAGTACATTCTTGCATATCTCCGTGCTGTTACCTGTTGCACCCTATCCTGATCTGACCTTTCTGTCTTGCTTTGTGTTTCTTCGTCCCTTAGGTGCTTATGTGAAGAGCCAGGTCTTTAGCTTCTTGTGGAACTCGAGAAGTGAAGTGGTGGCTCTGATGTGTTAGACTTGTGGATGTGGGTAGAGCCAATAAAGGAAGTGGGCGGGGTCATGGAAGTTGGTGCGTCCTCCCCCCCCAAACATTTGAGCACCTGTACTTAATTTTTTACAAATTAAGCACTGCGTGACACGGCATCTGATAGCCCATAAGCTCGGGTTTGAACAGAGAGGTGACCCGTCTGACTTACTAGAACTGAGCATTGACAGACTGGCCATTAAAGATCGTGCCATGCTCCTAGCCACCACCTCTAAGAAAGTACCTTCTTCTTTTACTTTTGTGTCAAAGTACTCTACTAGCTCCACCCGGATCAAAAAAATCATTCTTAAGAGAAGGGATCTTTTACAAAACGAGAAAGACTTCAACGGAATGTTTGATGAAAGACCTATATTTGCATATACACGCTGTAAAAATATACATGACATGATTAAAACAACACTAACATCGACAGGCAAGCAAGATCATAAAGGAACTCTTAAATGCCAAAACTGCACAAACTGTAATAACATCACGACTGGCAACATATTACTACACCCAATTTCAGGTAAAAAAATTCCGCTGAAACATTCGGCTGACTGCAACACCACACACATAATATATTGTTTAAAGTGTCCTTGTGGCAAGGTCTATTAAGGCAAAACCGAACGCAAATTAAATATTCAGTTATCTGAGCATAAAAGTACAATACGTACACAAAATAGATCATCGTCTGTGGCCAGTCACTGGATAGAAGGACACCACAACATTGCTCAACTTAGAGCTCAAATTGTAGAAGTTGTACCTAAACTAGAGGGACAGGACAATAGTTTGAAATAATTACAAAGAGAGGTATTCTGGGTTGACCACTTGCAGACATTAGCCCTGCAGGGTTTGAATGATAGGATTGATCTGAGTTGTTATCTATAACTGATCAATACAGCCACAAGTTAGTAATATTGACTGTTTATGCATTATCCAGCCATTCATATAGTATTTGTTATTTGGGGGACAGCAGTGAGAACGCCTTTAATTCTCAATAGGTTGTGACTACCCAGCTTATTTTGTCTATAATTATTATGCCAATTATGCTTGACAGCATTCAGTTACACCATCTGTGAATTACAGGTTTACTATGTAACACGATTATTTGTGTAGATTTCACGGTTTTTACCACATTAGCAGTCATCATGTGCTTTTTTATCGTACAAGCACTACATTTATTATTCCTGTTATATCCGTGAGTGATTAAAATCTTTCCACTAGCTGTTTATGCACTTCTTTCTGTTTTCACTAACCGCCAGATCGTAGCACTAACATACACAACTATAGGTATACCAGGTTTATTTATTTTTGTCTGTAATCACTGTGATCCTAAAGTATACATTTTCACAACTCCACGTACCATTGCACTAGACAGCTAACCACCACAACATGACACGGTGCTTTAGACTATTTATTTTCCTTCTTTTCCGGAAAGTGTGTGATATCAGATTAGGAACGCGGCTGTAGCGAGTGTCAATAAAGTTTGTTCGTTTTTTATGCAGGTGTGGTTCTGCTGCAGGATATTTAGTTTTCAAGTTGATGCACTGTCGAACATTCAGCTGTTTTTTTCATGCGCGTGACGACACCAGCATGCTTAGTTCTAGTTTAAGAGACTCTTCAGACTCAGGTCATTCATATAATGCGGATGTAGTGTCATCATCGTTATCCTACAACTCCCAGAATGCATGGGAATCATATGCGCGCTTATTTATAGGACACATATTCGCAGCTAATGGTATCCTTCCGCGAGAGCGCCGCGCTGCCATCTCCATCGGTGTCTTGTGATGAAGCGTTAGTGAACACAGCCGGCATTCGTCACGATTCTTTTACATTGCATACCAGGTATGTCAGACGGTGTTTCTTTTCCTTTCTCTTTCTTTTACAACCTTATTGAGAAGGTGGTAACGTAACGGCTGGTCATAAACTGTGCTAGAAGTGGAAACATAGAAGTGCGGGTACAGAGTACCTGCTTGTTGCAGAGAAGTGCCGGTACTCTCCAATCAAAAGTAATACGTCACGCTTGAGAAGTGTCGGTACTCTCCCTCTAAAAATAAAAAAGTGCCGGTACTCCGAACCGGACAATACCGGCCCATTTAAAGCATAAACCTTACTTCAGTTCCTGTGTTTTTTTTTAGGTATCTGCACTAGTGAACCGCGTTCGTAATGCATTAATATGTATATTCCTGGGTCCCCGTGGGACAGTCTTTTCATGGAAGGTACGTGAGTGGTATCAGTGGTAAGATATGGCTAAGACATTGATATATACAAGTGAGGACAGTGGATTGGGTTTCTAAAACCAGGGATGCAATTTCTTGCAGATTAATTTACACCGCACACAGAAGTGAAAAGTAATTCCCGCCGTTAGAGCCATCTTTGTTTAGCGAGAACACTCGTGTGGTTCTTAGAGGTTCGTACATTTCATTTATCTTGAGTACGGTGTCCATCCACATTCTCTCTAAGGCGCACAGAGTGGATCATTTAATTTTGGCGATGTTGTTGCTGGTCGTTATCAAATCAAATCAAATCAAAAAATACTTTATTCGGTAGTTCATTTGATAAGAACACCATAAAAGTTCATAAAATACAAATTACAAAGTTGATCATGTATTAAGATCACAATTTTAAAATACTAAAAGCAATTAAAATTCATTTAAAAAAGCAGATTTGATAAAAAGGAAGCAGCAAGATATATCATACAATTTATGTTCATCTTAGATCCTAGAGATTTTGTGGGCGTTCATTGTATCTCTCCTAATCAGATCTTATTCATAGGTTGCGACGATGTTGAATACAGAATTTAAGAAAACGTGCAATTGCTTTAGCATATTTTTCATTTTCTAAATGTTGTAATGCCAAGAACGCAGGACGGCATTGGCGAAGCCCCCAGAGTTTTAAGATGGGGAGTAGCCAACGCCTACGGGGTTCCACAAAAAATTTGCAAAATAGAATAGTATGTATGGTTGATTGCGTAGATACCAAATCACATGGGCAGCATGTCCGTGTGGACATCCAGTCGTTTTGGGTTGGAAAGGAAACTAGCAAATGAAACATGTCAAACCTTAAGCGAGTTAGCAGCATTTTTTCATATTGGGTTAGACTATATAACAAATAAGGTTCAACTTCAAAAACAGTCTGCACTAGTATGGCTTTCTGAACAGATTGTTTGTGGATCTCGGTTACTAGGCGTAACTGTCTCAGATGTGTAAGGCATTCTTTTTTTAGATCCGCCTTAGAAATTTCATTTATCCTGGGAGGATTATCAAAATATTTCTTGTAGCCCAAGTCCTCAAGAATTGCTTTGACGTAGGTTATCCATTTGATTTTTTTACACTGATCGAGACTCAGAATATCTTCAATGATGGATCTCGTTAAATGGCATTGCTCTGTAACCCATATTCTGCGCCATAGCATAACTGGCTGCAGTTTTATGATGTCTGTTATATAGTCTAGTCCCAATTCTAAGTGACATGCATATGTGGAGGTATTCCTTGGAACCGCAAGTAAGTATCGTAAAAAGGAATTCTCAATTTTTTGAATGGCTTCAACATTTACATACCCCCATATTCCTGCCCCATATATTGCCGTAGATATGCATTTAGCGTTATAAATTTTCTGCATTACTTGTATTGGACGTTGGCCCAGTTTTTGTGAAAATGCTTTTAGTGAGACAGTTTCCCTCAAGAAGGCAAGTTTCCTGGCATTAACCGCTGGGGTCCACTTGAACTTCTCATCTATTACTATCCCCAGGTATGGGTAGGTTGCCGTTCTATCTAATGGTTCACCTTTTACAAACAACCTTCGGCACTTCCCAGATCCCTTCCCAGCTTGCATAGTGTAAGTTTTCTTAACATTTAGCTTTAGATTTAGGGTAGCCATGAACGTACAATATCTGTTTAATGCACATTGGAGTTCATTTGGGGTTCTTGCTAAAATGACAGCATCGTCGGCATATAATAGTGCAGGTATTTGCCGACGAGCTATTGTAGGTAAATCTTTACTGCCTTGGAGCATCGCGGCTTCCAGTCCGTTAGTGTAGACAGTGAATAAAAAGGGGGCCAGCACACAACCCTGTCTGACCCCCTTTTCCACCCTGAAATTTCCTGTAAGTTCCCCCTTGGTCCCAAATCTTACCCTGCCTGTCGTCCCTGTGTACATTTCACGCAGGAAATCAACAATCGCTGGGTCAACGCCCAATTTCAGCACGATGTTCCATAATGCTGAATGAGCGACGCAGTCAAACGCCGCTGATAAGTCGACGTAGACCATGTATAGTGTTGACCCCTTGGCCTCCGTATATTTACCCGCTAGGAGGGAAAGGTTAAGTGCTTGGTCTGCCGTTCCTAGGCCTTCACGGAAACCATATTGTATATCAGATATTACTCCATGGTCAGTTGCCCACTCCTGAAGTCGATTAAGAAGGATCCGCCCTGCCATCTTCCCAAGCGAGTCCAGGAGGGAAATAGGCCTATACCATTGCACTAGACAGCTAACCACCACAACATGACACGGTGCTTTAGACTATTTATTTTCCTTCTTTTCCGGAAAGTGTGTGATATCAGATTAGGAACGCGGCTGTAGCGAGTGTCAATAAAGTTTGTTCGTTTTTTATGCAGGTGTGGTTCTGCTGCAGGATTTTTAGTTTTCAAGTTGATGCACTGTCGAACATTCAGCTGTTTTTTTCATGCGCGTGACGACACCAGCATGCTTAGTTCTAGTTTAAGAGATTCTTCAGACTCAGGTCATTCATATAATGCGGATGTAGTGTCATCATCGTTATCCTACAACTCCCAGAATGCATGGGAATCATATGCGCGCTTATTTATAGGACACATATTCGCAGCTAATGGTATCCTTCCGCGAGAGCGCCACCTCCATCGCCGTCTTGTGATGAAGCGTTAGTGAACACAGCCGGCATTCGCCACGATTCTTTTACATTGCATACCAGGTATGTCAGACGGTGTTTCTTTTCCTTTCTCTTTGTTTTACAACCTAATTGAGAAGGTGGTAACGTAACGGCTGGTCATAAACTGTGCTAGAAGTGGAAACATAGAAGTGCGGGTACAGAGTACCTGCTTGTTGCAGAGAAGTGCCGGTACTCTCCAATCAAAAGTAATACGTCACGCTTGAGAAGTGTCGGTACTCTCCCTCTAAAAATAAAAAGGTGCCGGTACTCCGAACCGGACAATACCGGCCCATTTAAAGCATAAACCTTACTTCAGTTCCTGTGTTTTTTTAGGTATCTGCACTAGTGAACCGCGTTAGCAATGCATTAATATGTATATTCCTGGGTCCCAATGGGACAGTCTTTTCATGGAAGGTACGTGAGTGGTATCAGTGGTAAGATATGGCTAAGACCTTGATATATACAAGTGAGGACAGTGGATTGGGTTTCTAAAACCAGGGATGCAATTTCTTGCAGATTAATTTACACCGCACACAGAAGTGAAAAGTAATTCCCGCCGTTAGAGCCATCTTTGTTTAGCGAGAACACTCGTGTGGTTCTTAGAGGTTCGTACATTTCATTTATCTTGAGTACGGTGTCCATCCACATTCTCTCTAAGGCGCACAGAGTGGATCATTTAATTTTGGCGATGTTGTTGCTGGTCGTTATTAAAAAGGTTTTTCTCGGTTACTATCCGTGAGAGACATCTTTATCGACTTGCATATGAACTACTCCAGCTGCTATAAGATTTATGTATGTCAGTAGGGAATTCAGAGATGGAGGATGTAACCAGCATTATTTTTTTCATTATTTTTGTTCACATTAGGCAATTCTGGTCAAATAGGCTTGGTGTTTTTAGCATACTTTTACGGAAGACGCGTATTGAGAAAATCGCGTCCAGGTAGTTTGGCCTCATCCGGCTGTTTTTAGTATTTACTTTTTGGGAGATGGTTCACTTTTTGGGCTGATATAATCATTCGTACATGGCGTTACCTCGTGATTGTATATGGGTGAAGCATGTGTGGATACGTGGTTTCCTGTCTCTTTACAGTTCATTTACTCACTTATTAACTTCTGGGAGTTCACAATGCATATGCTGTCATTTTTTCTACTACTTTTATCAGTATCTTTCATCCAGAGCACTCCAATCTAGGATAATGCTTGTCACGGGACCTTTTTCCCGTCTGTGTTATGCTGAAATGAAGATTAGCAACATACATGTGCATATCATTGCATTTTTTGTTTCAGGACATTGCCCCTGATGAAGGAAGTTAAATTCCCGAAATGCATTGCGCTCCGAACTGCTTGAAATTAAGTTCTTTGTGAATTTAATGTATAATTCCTTATGGTATATGTACTGTACGACATCATAGTTGCATGAATGTTTACACTTACTAGATAGCATAAATCAATGTATGAACACAAAAATGTGTATTTACATTATGCGGCAAATGTAAAAAAATTTGTTTCATGATCTATTGAAGTCATGTAAGATAAATTGCACGTATAAATCAGAAAGAAACTTGTGTAATTATTTAAGAAACAAGTGATAAATTGTATTAAGCAAGGAACATATTGTTCACAGGAACAGTGCACACTGCATGTAGGTAGTATCCTGCATTTTTAAATTTGTAACCTCCCATGAGGATTGGCCCTTTTACTTCAGTTGTTACATGGTACGTCTTTTTAGGTCTCGGCTAGAAACGCGCGAAGCGCGTTCTCGCCTGAACTATAGTGATCGTTTCAGCCGACAAAGGGAGACAAGAGCTGTGCACGTGCGCAGCATTGTCAATGGGAGAGGGAGACACAAGAGCTAGCCACTCGCGCATGGTATTTGGACGCGCGCGTGAGTCAGTCTGCTCGTAGCAGGCGATGTGCACGCTCACGGCGACGGCATGTACTGGGCTCCCACTGCGCTTTAAGTTTCACGGCCGGCAATCCAGGGAGCTCCAGGCACCATGGCCGCTGCCGCCATGAAGATCCGGGGGGGGGGGGATCCATGGAAATGCAGCCCTCAACCCCCAGAGCAGCGGTAAGCGGGCTTCGGGGGCTTCCGACAATTTGAACCGCAAAGCCAGCGTGCGATCCATACTATTAGCGTGTGATCCCTCCCAGCAGCGTGCGGATCCCTCCCATTAACGTGTGATGCCTCCCATTAGCGTGTGATCCTTCACAACGGCGTGCGATCCCTCCCATTAGCGTGTGATCCTTCACAACGGCGTGCAATCCCTTCCATTAGCGTCCGATCCCTTAGTAGCGTGCGATCCATTTGGCAGGGCTTCTAGAGTGTTAGCTCCCCCCACCAGTGGCCTGTAATAGCTGGACGTTCTCAGCAGGATTCTTTTAGTGCTGCTGTGAGTCTGCTCTGTTATCTCCATCGTGCAGTGTCCTGACCGATGCAGTGCGAGCTCCCTTCAGCAGTGCTCTGGCACAGCCACGGGTACCCTGTAGTGTGAGCTTTGTTTGTCAGTGCTCTCAGCAGTATTCATGCAGTGTTAGGAAACTCCTGCGATGCTCCAGCAGTGATCTTGGAGCGGTGAGGTAATTCTGCAGTGTTAGATCCCTACTGCAGTGCCCTAGCACAGCTAATGTAGTCTGAGCTCCCTTCAGCAGTGCTATTGTAGCGCTGTGGTAATTTTGCAGTGTGAGCTCCCTTCTGCAGTGCTCTCAGCACAGTGTGAGCTCCTCTCAGTTGTGCCCTGGCACAGCCAGGGGTACCCAGTAGTCTGAGCTTCCTTCTGCAGTGCACTTATAGCGCTGCAGTAATTCTGCAGCAGTAGCTGCCTCCTGCAGTGCTCTTATAGCGCTGTGGTAATTCTGCAGTGTGAGCTCCCTTCAGCAGTGCTCTTGTAGCGCTGCGGTCATTCTGCAGTGTGAGCTCCCTTCAGCAGTGCTCTCTGCACAGTGTGAGCTCCCTGCAGCAGTGCTCTTGTAGCCCTGCGGTAATTTTGCAATTGTAGCTGCCAGTGCTGCAGTCATTCTGCAGGGGTAGCCCCCTCCTGCAGTGATATGTCACAGATACATGATCCCAGCTAGGTGAGCTGCCTTAGATAGTGCTCTTTTAGTGCTACAGTATTTACTATTCCAAGGTGATAGATGCCACTTTGAGCGAAATATAAATATACACGCATTGGCAAAGCCAATAGGTCTTGCCCAGGTCTTTAAGTCGAATGAAAAAACTGGGGGGGGGGGGGGAGAGGGGTTCGCGCCAACTGGTAATTTTCTGCTTCTATCATTGCATCCAGATATATAATACAATAAGTTTCAGTACACTTATAACAAGCCAGGACTTTTTGCTTTGCCAATGGTTGTTATATGCATAAGATAAATAAACAACTATAGCTTAGTTGTAACGTCTGACACTTCTCTCTCTCTAGAGGTAGTCTGTAAAATATACTTACTGGTGAGTAAGAATTATAAGAACATATTTTGCATCCCACCCTCTCAAGCCCAGGCACACAGGCCCGGGATTCGGGAAAACACCTGAAACATCATTTTAATGTGCGTTTTAAATGTATTAATACCCCCTAGATGCTACTCGATGCCACATAGAAATTAAGATCATTTTTGGGGAGGTATGAAATGTATTTGCATCCCTCTAACCCGCGGGTATCCGAGCGCTTTAAATCAGCATGCTTATAGCAAGCAAGATTAGCACTCTATATTACTGGCAACTTTGCTTAGCAAAAGCAACAGCTAACCATTTACAAACAATGTTTATATACCAATTGCAAATTAAAGAAAAAAAATTAATGCAAAGCATTGTCATTTACAATGCCAGTAACTCAAACTTTAATGCTGCTAGACCTATTGCATTGCAAATGCTTGTTTAGTCTGTAAGCACTAATTTCTTTAATGAGTTTCTCCTACTGCAGGCACAATATGCTTTCCTGCAACATTCAGTGTACCATGCATGCTTGCACTTTCCGAGCAACCCGGGATAATGGCTGCTGCTTCTTTGAATAGGTCTCTCCTTTACAAGCGTTTGAGCTATTGGCATTGTAAAATGACTGCCTTTTATTTATGCGTTATTTAGCAAAACAGATAAATAAAAGTCATTGTCATTTACAATGCCAATAGCTTAAACTCTTGCAAATGCGACACCTATTGCATTGCAAATGCTTGTCATACACGGTTCCTGGTGCACACTGGTGACGCACATTCTGATGTTCGTTTTTCACACAGCTGGTTTTCGTATGTAGATACTGGTGCATGCTCGTGTCTTATGCTGCACAGCACACATTCTGGGACTAGTTCCCTTTCTGCCTTTGTTCGTACACAGATCCTGGTGTACGCTGGTGTCTCACGGCCTACATTCTGGTACTGGCTTCCTACGTGGCAGTTTTTTGTACAGAAACTCTGGTTCACGCTCATGTCACTCACTGCACAGCACAATCTAAATCTGGTTTTCCACATAGCAGGGCAGGTTTTCCTACACAAATCCTGGTGTGCGCGCCTGTGTCGCATGCTGCACAGCACACTCTAATGCTACTTTTCCACATGTCTGGTTTTCATGCACAGATTCTAGGAGACGCTTGTCTCATTCTTCAGAGTACATACTAATGCTAGTTTTCCATAGGGGTATTTTTCATGCACTTATCCGGGTGCACGCTCGTGTCTCACGTGGCACTAACATTTTGATGCTGGTTTTCATACAGGGATCCTGGTGCATGCTTGTCTCACTCTTCACAGCACATTCTAATGCTGGTTTCCCACATGGCTGGCTTTCGCTTACAGATCCTGGTGCACACTCGTGTCTCACGTTGCACAGCACACACTAATGCTGGTTTTTCACAGGGCTGGTTTTAATGCACCGGTCCTGGTGAACGCTCATGTCTCGCGCTGCATAGCAAATTCTAATGCGAGTTTCCCACATGGCTGGTTTTCACACACCGATGCTGGTGCACGCTCATGCTGCACAGTAAACTCTAATGCTGGTTTTCCACATGGCTGGTTTTGGCACACGGATCCTGGTGCCCTCTCACGAGGAAAAGCATACACTGATAGTTTTCATACGTGGACACTGGTGCACGCTCGTGTCTCATGCAGCACCATCACACTCTAATGCTGGTTTTCCATAATGCTATTTTTAATGCGCAGGTCCTTGGGCACACTTGTCTCTTACTGCACACTTTAACCCCTTCAGTGCGGGGCATATTCCCCCCCTGTGCTGGGGGGAGAGGGGGTGTGCCCAGCGCCCTGGTGCTCATGAGCCACGGTGGTTGTGTGCTCATGATGAGCTGATCTTGTCATGACCACACCAGTTTCATTTGAACGCTCGCACAGCAGGGGAATTTGCTCAGCGTGCGAGCGTTCCAACGGTCATGACGAGCTCAGCTCGTCATGAACACACGAGCACCGTGGCTCATGACGAGCTGAGCTCGTCATGAGCATCCAAGGTGTTAATAATGGTTTGCCACATGGCTAGTTTTCATGCACAGAACCTGGTGCACGCTTATGCCTCACTCTGCACAGCACAATCTAAGGCTGGTTTTCAAATGAGTTTCTCCTACTGCAGACAGAACAGGCTTTCCTGCAATATTCAGCACGCCATGCGTGCTTTCACTTTCCAAGCAGCCCGAGAGAATGGCGGCTACTTCTTTACACAGAAATAGGTCTCGTATTTACAAGCATTTGAGCTATTAGCATTGTAAATGACAATGTTTTTTTATTGATGTGTTTATTACAAAACCGATAAATAAAAGGCATTGCCATTTACAATGCCGATAGCTTAAACTCTCGCAAATGCAAGACCTATTGCATTGCAAATGCTTGTTTTTCTTTGCAGTGGCGTGATCAGTTAGAAAACAAGAGTTACAGCTATTGGCGTTGTAAGTGTAAATATTTATGTGTACTAGAGTAGAGTCGGTGTATGTGGTGAGTAGTGGAATTATGTGGCTACCATCCAGATAATGTGAGCATTTAAGAAGCACAGGTGCAGTTAGGATGAATGGGTTGGTGGAATGATAGCTATTTGTATGAATGCCTGAATGGATGGATAGCTGTATGAGTACATGCATTGATGTCTGGGTGATCAGTTGAATGACAAGATGGTAGGTGATGCATGTGTCGGAAAGTTACAGATGGTTGGTATGGAAAGAAAAAGATGGATACACAGGGAAAACATTTATGAAAAGGAAATTTTAGTTCTTTATTGGACCTTTGGTCAAGACTGGATGATATTTAAGGCTACATGGTGGCCCAGATCTCAATAAACATAAAATCCCATTTACAGTTCAGAAGTTGGTGGTGGTTTTGTGCCTTTACCCCGAAACTATGCTTCCTTGTCAGCTGCTTGGATGCCTGCCTAATCTGCAGTCTTCCAACAGAGTATTACACTTGGATACTGGTTAAACCCATTCAAATCTTAAATGCTGTGTCCGATCAAACCTTACAGGACACAGTTACTAATTATGACTGATGAAGGAAAAGTCTGATGACTGGTCCCATTTATAGCCCTTGCATATGGTGTTCTGCACATTGCAAGGACACGTTGACAATAAACTGTTGATAAGCACAATTATGCCACTTTGTGGCATTGAGACTGCCAAATATAGGCCTATTTGTATCTCTCTAGTGCATGTGATGCACACAAAAGGCATGCAACATGTTTCCAGAGCCTTGCAATTTGTAACTGTGTAAGGGCAAGGAAGGGATGGCATGACTGGCACAGCAAGGGCAGCATTACTGTCTTTTTGTTCTGAGGACTGCAACATTTCCGAGTGAGCCTTCACAGCAGCAGCTTCCCAGTATCTCTGTTGCTTATTTGATTCGAAGACCAAACAAAAGATATCACATTCTGGGGCCTTATTAGAGATTACTGCACTAACGCTAATTGTCAGTGTGCATCAGATTATGCACCCAACGGCATTAGAGGATAGGCTTGTAATGCGCCAAGATGTTGGCGCAGACTTTGAACTCTGTGTTGATATGCGTTTGCGTCTGTGCACATATTGTATTAGCGCACAGACGCAAATGCACATAAACAGATGTGCTCTGGCGTACAGCAACAATTAGCGCTGGTGCATCATCTGTAGTACGGCCCCAGAATGTTTAATGTACTGCTTTAGTTGATGGGCTAGGTGAAACTACTTATTCTCTCACCAAACACCTGACCCATACATTCACTGAAGCACTACGAAGAAGAAATAAGGCTGCACTGCGCTCTGGAAAAAACTAGTCTAGCCTCACAAATCAGAAGTATAATTATACCCAACGCACGCTTCATACACATTTTGTATGCCTTGCAAAGATGCAGATAGGTTTCAGGTGTTCAGCATGTATTGTATTAAAAAGCACTCCTGCCGAACTTGTGATGCTGTACCTGCCCGGACAGCCCACCACCCTTGCCCTACCTGAACAAATGGAGCTCCAAGGCCATGCACGTTGCCTACTCCAGCTTCACCAGGCCCAGTTTCACCTGCTGCTGCAGCAGTGTGGACCCCATGGGCTCATTGTTGCCTTCCACGGCCTCCAGCAGCTCAGCCAGCACCGGAGGCAGAAGGAAGGCAAAAACTGGATACATTTGACAAGCGCAGCACCTGTACACTGTCACCCTGAGGACGCCATACTATTTAAGGTACTATCAATGCTGAAGGTAATCAGCGTAGGATGCGCCATCTTGGTTAAGGGATCATAAACTGCGTAATTGTGGTTGAGTGCTTGCGAACCTAATACAGCGGCAGCAACACAAAACAAGTACTAGCGAAAGAAGCGAGACGGCTCTTAGCAGAGGCACTGTCATACGGAGGGCAGACTTCATGCATTTAAATACACAGCATCCAGGCGAGACTCCACTATTTTATTCTCACCACTGACTGATGAGAGAAACAGGGGTTGTGGACTGGGAATGAGAGAAATGCAGGGGTCGGCGGCTGTACATACCAGCTGGGGTTTACATTTGTTGCACAGTGATAAAGTACGGCTTGCCGTGCTGCAACAATAAGAACAAATAGTTCTCCCCAACAACAGATAAAGAATGCAAGCGGAAAGGAACTGTATTTAGACGGTGCTCCTCTGCAAAAAACTGAAGTGAGATATCGCTGCATGAACCACTTAGAAGGCAACAAAGAAGAGCGACACTTGACTGAACCAATAGTAAGCAGGAGGCATGAGCAAACTCCTTTATCAATATAACAGGTCTTCCAGACAGCACATGTGCTTTGCTAGGCTCAACCTAAAAAGCAATACAACTGTTCTTGTGACATATACACCTAAAACAAGAAGCACACAAAGCAGTCCTCTAAAAATATGCATGTCTTCTATGATTGCAAAAAATTGGATTCTTATTTGGGGTGGACAACTACACATCTCAAGGAATAATCACAACTCGAGTAAGCGTGAACCTTCAAAGTCACTAATTACCTATGCTCCACCCGCTGATAGGAATGGTGTAGATAAGACAGGCTTAATTTAGGGCAATGTGCGACTTATTTATCCACTGTCAGAACAGTAATAAAGTAACCAAGCAATTAACATCCGATTAAGAAATGGATGGAGGCCACTTTACAACTCAAAGCATTGTGTATGGAGTGGGGTATTAGGGCAGTAACGGCAGAGTTCCCTTGGACAGAAATGGTTCCCACACATTCTGTATTGGCCAGAGAAGGAGCCGCGTTGATTACTTTCTTATCAATCTAGAATACTGGCTGCTCCTCATTGACATGGAGGTTATAGAAAGAGTAGAAAGTGATCACATCCCTCTTATACTCAAGGTGCCAGCCCAAGGTTTAGTAATGCCACAGCCACGGGTAACTCCGTGTTGGACAGCTAATACCCTGATTTGTAATGATGTGAGGCGGGTCAAAGGGGCATGCATTTTGGGAAATGATCAATCGCTCGCTTTGATTAGGGCTGAAATCGTGAAGTCCCTAGCAGTCGTCCAAGTTGCTACTTCTCAGGCCAATTTTAATGAGCCCATACTTCGAGACCGTGAAGATTTATTTGGCAAAATTAAAATACATTTACAAAGCCCAGTAGTCCGAAAAGTAAAGTCAACATAATGCATGCTACTTGGTATAATAAGTCGTGCAGAGAAGTCTACGGGATCTTAGCCTCCGCTATAAAATCAAAGGAATTGGGTAGAATCAGATTAGCACGGAAGAGCTATAGAGCACTCAACTAAAAGCGAAGAAAGAATGGGACGAACACAAATGGCATGTTCTCCAACAGGCCAGAAAAATCTTTTAAAGTTTTGGCATCTGGTCAAATAGGGCAGCGGCGGTCAGGCTCCCACACCACACAATTATGTGGCACCAGACCAGTGGGTTACTTTCTTTGAGGCACAATTTGCCGCAAATGATGTGAGGGGGATAGAAGAGCTGTTTCAAGTTCCCCACCCTGATATGGTGTTAACTTTTGATCTGGGTGAGGTTGAATTGGCGTTCAGAGCAGTACCTCGTGGTTGAGCCCCGGGCCCTGACTACGTACTGGCTGACTTGTTCCTGCATGTTTGTTTGTATTTTATATAGCGCACTTCTACCCGGAGGCCTCGTAGCGCTGTATTCATACCGCTGCGGAACCCATCCTGGCTTTCCTGTGAAATGTCCACTCCTGGGCACCCACAAGGTGAAGCCAGGCATCCACAGCGCTGCTGGGGCCGTTGTGGAGATTAAGCAAGCTATTGCCCAGAGTCACAGAGTGGGACCCATGATTAGACTAGGCACCGAGGCGAGAATTATCAGGTCTGGGGAAATTGAGCCCAAGACCCGCCGAGGCGGGAATCGAACCCTGGTCCCGGGCCAGACCTCTGCATCAGGGTCTGCCGCTCTAACCATTGAGCCACACTTCTCCACACTTCTCCGCATGATAGTGGCATCTGGCAAAGGTACATACAGCAACTAGCAAATGCAATTGCTAGTGGAGCTCCAATACCAGAATGTTGGTAAGGAGCAGAAATCCTGCCAATCTACAAAAAGGGCGACCAATCCAGTCCCAGCAACTAGAGGCCAATCAACCTTATAGACTCAACTCAGAAGATCTCAGAGAATGACATATTAACCCAGTTACAAGCTGGTTTTCATGCTCTTGTGAGCACCATTGACCAGGTGTTTTGTTTTATTCTAATTAACTGGCATGTGGTGGTGCTAGCAGGAGGTACAATTTATGCCGCCTTCGTGGACCTCAAGTCTGCCTTCGACATGGTACCCTGAAAAAAGCTGTGGGAGGTACTATACAATCCGGGGTGCCACTTGACCTACTATCCATTATTGTCAGACTCACGAGGTCAGTTATGCTCCAGTGCCCATGGGCTCACAGTGTAACATCAGAGATCAGTTCCCTGTATCTAAAGGGGTTCGTCAAGGGTGTGTAATGGCCCCAACATTATTCTCCTTATTTTTAAATGGGGTCGTCTACTATTTTTCCATGTTCCAGACAGATGCTCTGCACTTGCAAGTACCAAAGTCCCAATACTTATGTCCGCTGATGATACATTGATCATCTCAAAAACACAAAGTGGGCTGCAAAGGGCGTTGATGCGCTTTGAGACTTTCTTTAAGGATCGTGGTCTTCTCATAAATACAAGCAAAACTAAATCCACGGTCCTTTACACACATAGAGCAATACAGGGCAACATAAACCTAGACAAGGAAAACCTCAAAAAGACTGATGTTTTCAATTACCTAGGGATAACCCTTGGGAGTAAACTAAATTGGGATCCTCCGATCGAGACCATGGCCCTTAAACACTGCCAAATAGCTGGTGCCCTATTGCCAGAACACAAGACCTTGCAAACTAAGCCCATAGTTCCAGTGATGCAGATCTACAACACTGCAGTCGTAGCAGCGACTTTATTTGGGGCAAAACTCTGGGGCTTCAACAAACTAACACCTCTAGTCTTAGCCCAGAATCAATTTGTGAGAGGCCTTATAGGCCTTCCGTGAAGTACTCCATTAAAGCCCCTTTTCTATGACCTAGGATGTAATCTTCTGGAGGAGACGGCAAGGTTCAGACCGATAGCCTACTGGCGCAGACTTTGGCCACTCCCGACCTATCACACTATGCAAAAGTGCTAAAGGACATTAGACAGGCTTGTACCTTTTGTAAAATAAGCAGGCTACAAAAGGTGGAGAGCACCTTAGTTAAGATGGGCTTGAGCCACTTGTGGGAGGACCCAGAAGGCCACCAGTTGACAACTCAAGGAGCTTTATTGGTCCATGGTTACCACAAGCAGCTCACATACCATTCTATTCTATTCTATTCTATTCTATGTGTTTGGTGAAGCGCAACAGCTACCCCAGCAATGGGGCGTCCCGGCGCTGAAAGACAGGCGCACACTTTACTGGACGGGGGAAGGGGGGAAAGAAGAGATACCCTAGGGGGCAGGGAAAAGGAAAGTTTTGATTGCCTTGCGAAAGACCGAGAGAGTATCTATGGAGCGTATACTGAAAGGAAGATCGTTCCAAAGTTTGGGACCGAGAACGCCAAAGGATCGGCCTCCCGTACGACAGCGCTTTGTTCTGGGTACTTTCAGGAGAAGTTGGTAGGAGGAGCATAGTTCACGGCCAGAGACATAAGGGCAAGCCAGGTATCGCAGCAGAGGGGGGTTTCCCTGTTTGGCAATTTTAAAGATCGTAATGAGAGCTTTAAATTTGATTCTGTGTTCTACGGGCAGCCAGTGGAGTTTGCGGATGGTGGCTCTGGCTGAACATCTCCGTGGGAGACCGACCAACATTCTAGCTGCCGCATTCTGGACTCGTTGGAACCTAGCCGTTTCTGCTTTGTTTGCTCCCAGGAGGAGGACGTTCGCATAGTCTAGGCGTGACAGAATGGTTGCCTGGACAATTATCTGTCGAACCTTAGGATCAAAGAATCCGAGTATAGGCCTGAGGTTTCTTAGAAGACCTATACAGGTGGCTGCCACCTTTTTAGTGTGTGACTGGAAGCTGAGGTTGGCATCCATCCAAACTCCCAAGTTTTTTACACAGTTTTGAGTATACTTCCTTGACTGGCTCCTTCATAGAGCATAAGCCTTGCCCAAGTCATGAGCCCCACTGGGATGTGATTACTAAGCCTATTGACAGGAGATTATTTTTTCAATTCAGAGTTAGTTCGTTACCATTAAAATCCTTTACCCACAAATGGCACAATACTAACGACAATAAGTGCTACCTATCCATAGAGCAGGGAGAGTCAATCCGTCGCATCCTTTTTGTTTGTCCCGCCTACAAGGCCCCCCGGGACAAATGGCTAAAACCCCTATGCACTATCTTGGGCACTAGGTCTAGCTCCACAGCGCTAAGAATTATGAGGTCAAGCACTAACGAGCTCTGTGTGATATCCATTGCCAAATTTTTAAGCTGGTCATGGAGAATATGTGCTAAATCGCTTAAGACGCTAGAGGCAAGCTAAATCAGTAGCTTAAATTTAAAAGAAGATTGAACGGCCATGTCAGGCATAATAACAATCTGGTCAAGATGGAACAATTAAAACAAATTAGTTAACCACTGTACTGCTCTGCAAACAATGTCCAACTTATGCCTATGAATATACAGAATTGTAGCCTCATAGAATTGCATTTGTGCCCTTTCTGGCGTTAATAGTTGGGTACCAGCTTTTACATTTTGTACTCTTTTAGCAGTATTATGGGGGTCATATTATAAACAACCCTTTAAAATAAATGTATGTCTTCATATCAACTCCGCTTTTATGTCAAGCGTATAATGTTAAGCGTTGAGCCAAAAATGTTCTGTTTTTATCTATACTTTTTAATATGTTGTACCGTGTTTTAAAAAATAATAATTTTGTAATTGTCTATTATGATCTGTGAGATCGAAATAAAGACTATACACACACAAAAATCCCAAAGCGAATTATAAAAATAGAGTAAAATGTAATGAGCAAAATGACACCAACACAAGAATAATCCATTAAGGGATACTACAGATAAGAATTTTAAAGATTAAAGTGATAATAGCACTGAAAAGGATTACGCACCATTGATAGTCAATGGCCACAGTAGAGTTTTTCCTTGGGACTCAGTCTCTAAAATTAAAGTCAAAATCCTTCATTGGGTCAAACCGCCATGCTGTATCGGACGGTGTGTTCCATGAGGCCGGGTACCTTATCGATCAGGACCCACTGATTTGCTGCTGCAGTGAAGCTCCAAGTGGGAGAAACCACTTTCCTCAAACCAGTGTGGCCATGCCTTGGGTGGATAGAATGGGTTTGCCTGTTCTGGTTCTCCTGAGAACTGGACATCCAAAATCTTGTAAGTGCCAACTTTTCAGAGGTGGTATGACAAGTGCAGTTAGACACAGCTAAGGTTTCCAGGACCTGAGAAACAACAGTTGGGAGTCAAGACTCAATCCAGGAGAGGCTATCAGCAGGTTCCAAGTCAGGTCCAGTTGTTATTGGTCAGCTGGGCACTTCAAGGAAAAGTCCTCTTGCAGCTTGTTGTGGCCCTATAGCTACACAGGACAATAGGTGTCTACTTTTTTGCCTTGATTACAAGGGAAAGCAAGTCCAATCCTTCAAGGCTCTGCTCTAGTTACAGATATCTGGTCCATTCCTCTTCTCTTCTTCCACAGGTCCATAAAGTGTGATTAAAAATGGTGTCTTGAGGTTCCATATTAATGCTTGGTACCAACTAGTGTATTGCTCCTAAAGGCGCCCGAAGCGAATGGGAAAAAGTACAGGAGGTAGCATTTGGGGCCATCCTGATAAGGACATAAGCCGGGACCTCTCCAGGTGTCACCAAACATTTGCCTGTGACAGGGGACACCCCTTCAAAGTAAATTAAGTTCCTGGGACAACCTCACTGTTCTTTCTGTCAGTGGTTGAGAAAAACAACTCCTGATTTCCCAAGCCATTGTACCTGCCCTATGGTCATTTTTCATACCATTCATCCCAGCTTATTCCTGGCTGTGCCACTGCTTATGAGAGAATGCAAATTAGCCCAAGCAGCTTCAAGCAGGAAAAATCTAACTTTCTAAAATATACCATTCCCTAATATTCATTAAAAATATGACTTCACACCATTGAGTTGGGATTTTAATAACTAATAAAGTAGTTGTTTCATCATTTTTGTAGCTGGACCCCAAGTGGAGGTACCAACATTTATTTTTACTATCGCTTCCCAGTGTTTCCCTTCTGGATAGTAAGAGCCTTCTCACATTAAAAATAGCTTTTGGGTGCTAGTCACTATAAAGGCATGTTAACTGTATATATCTACTGTTCTACTCTCACAGATCATGCACACTGCCTTGTGGGATAAATGGCCTACACAGGAGTGACTTTTTGATATAAAAGACATTTTTTACCTTACAAAATTAGTTATGTTGAATGAATGTACAGTAGGTTTTACAGTGCAGCAGTCAGGAATACACAGTATAGGCCTGAAGCCATGTTTCCCCTGCCGGTGTAGTTGATGGCACTATAGGCACTGCAGTCCTCTAGTGCCATTACATTTTTGGACCCTGTGTTCACTTTCTACATCGTATAGTAGGGACATCCAAGCAAGTTAAATGTTCCAATGAGGAATAAGCCAAATTAACCATATCTAAGAGGGTGCACAGGCACTCTACTAGCAGGGGTAAATTGTACAGAGTTGTAAAGCCAGCAAAACAATAATGGGAAAAATCAGGAGGGATGCCACACACAATATGGTCATTTCCTACAATGATTATTAAAAGGAAGCATAATTATTAGAAATTAATATAAGCATTTTACACAAATACCTTTTCATGTGCCAACACTTGGCTGTTGAATAGTAAACATAACCAAATAATAATTGTTTCTGGTGCAGCCCCAGTGTCAAGTCTCTCTATATTATGAGAACTGTAAATGTCCACTTTTTAGTCTACATTGGGCATTCTGGGACTTTTAGTTTCTCTTTTAAGAGTGTCAGTATTGCTGAAAATTGCAGCATGCATAGCGCTCTTGTAGTTTAAAAGAGTAGACTCACTGGCTTGGGAACACTAAAAGTGCTGTGTGGTACTGAACAGTGTAATGGTCAACAACTCAAAGAGAATCCAGACATTCAAATACCTGCAGCGCAAACTTCACTTCAATGCATGAAAGTTACTGTCAGAGTTTATAGGTGTACTAGGCGGTTGCTTCAGGTGCCAAGTGAAAGGCAAATTCAAGGGGAAACATTGCAACACAAAAAAAACAACTGAAAGCAAAAAATATCCTTAGCCTCACTATGTTATTTGGTTTTAGGTGGTGGATACTCCCTCTACTTGGTCTGGTTAGTGACTAGCAGCCAGTCATGGGTGCTACTGGTTACAGCACAGCCCCCCTTTGCCCTATAGAATTTTGTATTTCACATTTTGAAAAAAATGTACATGGGTAAGTAACAAGACATTTCCGTATTGGTTAAGTGAGCACAATATTTTTTTCAATGTGTACCAATCTTTGTGTTTTCCAATATCTTTTTGTATGGGGGTAGCCAACAAAGTTGCTCCTGCATTAATATATCTTTCTACCCACTTTTCAATGGTTTCCTTTTAGCCACTGATCAGTTTAAATGGCCTTTTATCTGTTAGAATGTTAGGGGGTCATTAGGATCTTGGGGGCGATCCATCCGAGATCCGTCCCCACCCGCCACCCATTTTCCCCGCCATATTACTATGGTGGGGGGACCACGGCGAACAGAAAGACAGTCTGCCGCTGTTCCGCCCGGTCAACAAGTTGACCGGGCGGAAAAGAGTTTAATATGTTGGCGGTGTCTGCTAGACACCGCCATCCATATTAGTATGGGGCGAACACATGCCTTTCCTTGGTGGCATTGCTGCAGCGGAAAGGCATGTGATATTATCACTTGCAGGGGCCCATTGCGGGCCCCCAGGGTCACTGAGGGGTGAACATGGGGGGTACCTATGATACCCCCTGCAGTTCCATGCACAACATGGCAGGCACCACGCAGTGCCTGCCTTGTTGTGCATGGAAGTGCACGACATGCCTTCCTGGCATTGTGGCGGGCGATGCGGATTGCACCGCCCGCCACAATGTCAGGAATGCAGGATGCACCCGCCACTGTGGCAGTGCATCCTAATGGCCCCCACGGGACCCCCACCCTTATGGTGGGTTGGTCTCATTTCACGCTAGGATGGCAGGCGGACAAAGTCTGCCCGCCCTCCTAATGACCACCTTGCAGTCTTATTTTGCATTTTTTATATAATTTCACGGCTCTCACATCTGGTTCCTTTGGAGTATACCAAATATAATGGCCTGTACCTCCTACAATATTTGGTAGCCCCTATTTTTATGGAGATTGAATTTGCCAGGATACAATTTGACATGGCGTTATGTTGACTCTATGAACACATTCCACATAGAATCCTTGCTTGAGTTTTCCAACATCTTTTCCTAAAGTGATACCACATATTACAGCTCATGCGTTTCTGTAAAATCTGGTTTTGCATACTTTTCAAATCAAGTTGCATTGTTATTTGATAGCAGACTGCAGTATCTTTTCTTTTTTGTGATTTCATTCCACAAGCTTTCACATCCGGGTCCTTCTGGGGATATTAAATATAATGCTTTATAAGGGCTTATAATATTTTGTGTTCCCTGTGTTTCTTGGGTTAGAGCTTACCAGGATTCCATTTGACATGGCATACTTTGGGCTGGATGAACAGCGTATATTCCTGCCAATTAGCACCCTTCACTGTGTTTTCCAACATCTTTTACTGTGGGGATATCGCATATTACTGCTCCAGCATTGCTGTTTTGTCTGATATCCCCTACTTTTCAACTGTTAGCTTTTAGCCACTGACCAATTCAAGTTACCTTTTATATGAGAGTAGATTACACTTATTCTTTGCATTTTTCATTTGATTCCACAAGCTTTCACATCTTGTTCCTTTCTGGGATATCAAATATAATGCCTTGTTTGGGCTGTAATATTTCGCATCCCCTATATTTCTTGGTTAGAGCTTTGACATGGCATTCTGTGGACAAAGTATTTTCCTGCCAAATAGCACCCTTCCCTGTGTTTTCCATAGTATTTTACTGTGGGAATACCACATATTACAGCTTCTGCAGTGCTGTAATATCTAGAATCCCCAACTTTTAAAGTGTTATCTTTTAGCCACATATCCACTTAAGTTGCCTTTTATGTGCTAGCAGACTGCTATATCTTTTCACGTTTTTGATTTCATTGCACAAACTTTCACATCTAGTTCCTTTGCAGGATACCAAATATAATGTCTCATAAGGGCTATAATATTTGGTATCCCCTAAGTTTCTTGGGATAGAGCTTACCAGGATTCAATTGGACTTTCTGATGTCTGGGTGAACAAAGTATTTTCCTTCCACATGGCATCCGTCCCTCGGTTTTCCATAATATTGTACTATGGGGATACCACATATTACAGCTTCTGCATTTCTGTAATATTTGGCACCATATATCTTGGAGTCTCCCGCCTATAAAATATGGTATCCCTTGTGTTTCTCGGCTAAGAACTTACAAGGATTCAATTTGACGTGGTCTAATGTTGGATGGGTTAGCACAGTATTCGTGAAATTAGCACCCTTCCTTTTGCTTTCCAACATCATTTACTATGTGGATACCAAATATTATGGCTCACGCATTGCTGTAATATCTCGTATACCCTACGTTCCATTTACCCTTTAGCCATTGACCATTTGAAGTTACCTTTTATTTGATAGCAGATTACAGTATCTTTTCACATTTTGTACATCATTCCACAAGATTTTGCATCCGGAACCCTTAGGGGATACCTAATATAATATTCTATACGACCTACAATATTTGGTATTGCATGTGTTACTTGGGTTGGAACTTACCAGGACTTATATTGACATGGTCTTATGTTGGAAGGGTGAGCACAGTGATCTGTCCTAAAAAGCACCCTTCCTTTTGTGTTCCAACATCGTTTACTATGGGGATACCAAATATTATGGCTCATGCTTTGCTGTAATATCTTGTTTCCCCTACGTTTCACGGGTTGCCCTTTAGCCATTGATCATTTGAAGTTGCCTTTTATTTGATTAGACTACGGTATCTTTTCACATTTTTAAATCATTGCACAAGATTTTACAGTCCGTTCCTTTGGAGGATATCTTATATTATCACCTTTATCAGCTGCAATATTTGGTATCCTCAGTGTTTCTCCGTTTAGAAGTTACCAGGATTCAATTTGACATTGCCTTGTGTTGGATGGGGGAGCACAGTATTTCTATGCTAAACAGCACCCTTCCTTTTGCTTCACAACACCTTTTACTATGAGGATACCAAATATTATGGCTCACGCATTGCTGTAATATGTTGTATCCCCTACGTCTCATGGGTTACCCTTTAACCATTGACCACTGAAGCTGCTGTTTATTTGATGACTTTCAGTAATTTTTCACATTTTTTACATATTTCCATAAGATTTTACATCCGGTTCCCTTAAGGGATACCTGATATAATGGGCTATACCATCTATAATATTTTGTACCCCCTGTGTTTCTTGGGTTAGAACTTACCAGTATTCAATTTGACATGGTCTTATGATGGACAGGTGAGCAAAATATTTCTATGCCAAATAGCATCCTTCCCTTTGCTTTCCAACATCGGTTATTATGGGGATACCAAATATTATTTCTCACGTATTGCTGTAATATCTCGTATCCCCTAGGTTTAATGGACTACCCTTTAGACATTCACCAGTTGAAGTTGCCTTTAATTTGTTGCAGACTACAGTATCTATTCACATTTTTTACCTCACTCCACAAGATTTGACATCTGGTTTCCTAAGGGGATACCAAATATAATTACCTCTACCTCCTATATTATTTGGTGTCCCCTGTGTTTCTCGGGTTATATCATACCAAGATTAATTTGACATGGTCCTATGTTGGATGGGTGTGCACAGTGTTTCTATCACAAATAGGACCCTTCCTTTTGCTTCACAACAACGTTTACTGTGAGGATACCAAATATTATGGATCACTGGATGGATTGCTGTAATCTGTCAATCAATCTACTTGTAAAGCGCGCTACTTATCCGTGAGGGTCCCAAGGTGCTGAGGGGAGGGGAGGGGGTGCTGCTACTGCTCATGAGCCAGGTCTTGAGGAACCTTCTGAAGGTGAGTAGGTCTTGGGTCTGCCTTATGTGGGTTGGGAGGGTGTTCCAGGTCTTGGCGGCGAGGTAGGAGAAGGATCTGCTGCCGGAGTTTGTCCGTTGGATGCGGGGGACAGTGGGGAAGGTGAGGCTGGTGGAGTGGAGATGGCGGGTGGGGATGTGGAAGCTGAGTCTGCTGTTCAGGTAGGCTGGTCCGGCGTTGTGGAGTGCTTTGTGTGCGTGGGTGAGGAGCTTGAAGGTGATCCTCTTGTCGAGGGGAAGCCAGTGTAGGTCTCTCAGGTGAGGGGTGATGTGGTTGCGGCAGGGGACGTTGACGATTAGTCGGGCGGTGGCGTTTTGGATGTGTTGTAGTCGTCATAGGTGTTTGGCTGGGATTCGTGCGTAGAGTGCGTTGCCGTAGTCCAGTCTGCTGCTCAGTGGCGTAAGGAAACTTGAGGGGGCCCCCCTGCAAAGTGCATGGAGGGGGCCCCCCATCGGCGGCCCGGACCACCACCTACAGTGCATCATCTCAACATCTCAGTTCAGCAATTCCTCAGGTTAAACTCACAAGTGGTAGCAGTACCGCGTTTATCACAGATAGGTGTATATATACACATTGTTCCTAATAGAATGCTCTGAGGCATTTGATAAAGGCAGCTCTAAGTTTTGGTAGCGTGAATGGCCAAACAATCGGAATGTCTTTCAGGAATAACTAATACATGATTGAGACATACGTGAGAAATGAGAGCACAGCAAACATCATATCAGCCAAACTGAAAGCCACATTAAAGACTTTAGCATGTCACTGATGACGTAAAATAGGATTTAGTACGACTTGTGATGACCTTACCAGAAGCACCGGGACGCCCCTTGGCTGGGGCAGCTGTGTGCTATAAAAATGTTATTAACATAACATAACTAAAGTAGATAAACAATTTAAAGTGGTAAGCAAATTAAGGAAACATTGCCTATTACAGGGATCAAGATGTTTATCAATATATATACTGACTCCATTAGAGCCCCGATGTGAGATTAGACAACCACAAGTAGAAATAGTAAAATATAGATATTGTTTGGAAAGGCTTTAATTTTGCTTGTAAACGAATCTATTAATTTAATATTATATGCGGGCGAATTTCCTTCAGGTGAATGACCGGCATGAGATGGAGAGTGGGTGAAGTATGTACCGCCCTACACTATGTATTACTTTTATTGCCGGCCGGGCCCCAACCGCCCCACCATGATGCCTTCCCTGATTCCAAATTATCAGATTACCACCCGCCACCCACTGTGACTCCGACGGTCCTTAGGGGGTGGGACAAGGTGGGTGATCCCTCATGGTCAAGGGCATATGCTGACCGAGAGCTTACCAAAGCAAATCCAGGATAATGTAAGCCTTTCTTGAATGGGTTACTTAGATTTTGGCATAGTAGGTGAACAGAAATAAACTTCCAATTTCACCGCCGCCCCTTTAGAGGTGGGTCTAACACAGTGTTCTTGCTGTGCTTTGAATGGCTTTTCCTGTGAAAATCCTTAACGTGGTGACCCATTCACCATTGGACTGCCGTGTTGTCCTGACAGTCACCCTGTTAAACTAGATTTCTCTGGCAGGACTGCAGAGTGAGACATAGAGGTCCAGTGTAGGGAAATCAATTGATGGCTGAAAGCTCTCGGTCATTAGGTTGTTGATTGCTTGTTTTTGTGAAACAAATGACCCCTTTGGGAGTGTAGGTTGGAAAAAAACTACAGAAATAGTGAGCATAGCCCACAATGCGGCACCAGTCTGGCATTTCCCTCTTTGAACTGTGGAGCCTGGGGAGCTTCACCTCTACTGCAGGCTTAGCATTCCCAGTCAGGCAGGTGGGAGGTTTGAAAATAGGATGAGGCGCCCTCTGCCAGCACATAGCAATGGCCTGAATGTGGGTCTAAGTCACTAGCGTCTAGTCACAAACGTTGGTAATGTAAACGTTTATGTGATCCATTCAAAAGGGGTGTAGGACCCTAATCGAGGGGGAGAAGTTAATCCTTGGATTTCCTCCTCCATATAATGTAAAACCAGGTGTCATATAAGGAGCCTCTTATATTGCTATATTTCTATTGTTTCCTGCACATTCAAACAATGCGTTAATTGACAAACTGCACGTCACCTTCTTGCAATTACCATTTGGGCCATCACTAGTAATTGGATCATTAGCTCTCGCTCATAGGAACTCACCCTCCTCTATATCCGATCTGAAACCGAGTACAGTTGTGGATGAGTCATTACGAATGTAGAACCATGTTGTTGATTGCTGCCAGCACATCTTTCGAGGAGAACTTCAATTGATAGCAGGGTCACCAATTCATTGATTTTGAAAGAAGATTGTCTGCACTGAATGGCCATGGTGAGATTTGGTAAATTCCACACTGCTCCCTGGTATGCATTTGCTCAGAGTGGTCTCGCACGTCACAATCTAACTCGATTTCCACCAGAGGCAGATTGTCCCCGCAACCCTCTCTCTCACCCCACACTCACGGCTCACCGATTTTCAGGTGCAGAAGGCAGGGGCAGGGCAAGGTTAGCCAGGCGGGGAGGGGGGGGCTACTAATAAATTCATTTAAATTATGGCCGGGGACGTCGGACAGTTCTTCTCAGTCTTGACGGCGTAGGAGCGTGGCTGGGTCCTCGGATGCCACAACTCAGGCGCACGCGCTCTTTTTAAATGCGCCCCCCAATGACCACCTCCGCCACGGACTCCCTCACTAACATGCTTTAACAGTGCCCCTCAAGTCTCCATAACCACTCTCTTGCTGAGATGCATTTAATTAGGTTTATAGCGCCACTCATATGTGTAGGGTGTCAGAACACTCTACATCACACACACATTACACTGAGACAATCAATCAAAATGTGAAATCCGTGTATAGGAATGTTACATAAGATAGAGGACTACAAGGGGTAAGAGTCACATGCCATCCATACTGATAGACAGCATAGTTTGAGTGCTTGGTCTAGAGAAGCACAAAAACTCAGAATATAAAACGTTACTGTGTTAAGGGGGTTCTCTTTATTAATAAGAACTGATATTTTTTTTTTTACCAAAATGAACCCTTTTTGCAACATTCTAATAATGAAAGTCTGTGGGCGGGGGAGAAGGAATCTTAGCACTCTAATCTATACCTTGCCGTTTGTATGCACTCTTCTATGACAGTTAATAGCTCACTGGGATTTTAACTTAAACACTCACTGTAGGTAAAAAAAAAAAGGATGTCTCGAACAAAGCACTGACCTATTTACATTATATGTTCTCCCTGATCTGCATTCAACATACACTTTGCAGCAGGCAAATTAACTCTGCTCTACTTAATAATTAACCAAAACTTCCACTAGACAAAATTCCGATCTATATCTTGATATTTTTATTGTTCTATGGAAATTTATGGAGGAAATAAAGACCGTAACAGATGCTTGTAAAATTAAAATACTTGCAAACAAGGTGAATACTACTTGTAGTCATTAATAACATATTGGCTCCTAATTGATTGTAACCAGGTTTCATTGTCAAAAAGGGATGCCATCCACAGTTCACTTCTAGAGCTTGAGCCGCGTAAATATTCAGAGTAAAAGTCTCAGGAATAAATACATATTTAGATATGGCTCTGTACTGAAGGCGATCATAGGGAATCTTCCTCATGCTAACATACTGGAACAAGCATTTACAATGCAATGGTTTTGCCTTTGTTAAAGTTAGAGCTATTGGCATTGCTCTTGACATTATTTTTATTAATGTTTTTTTTAACATAAATAAATGGCATTGTCATTTACAATGCCACTAGCTTTATCTCCCGCAAATGACACACACAGAGCCCCCCCCCACACACACAGCCACACAGAGCCCCCCACACACACAGCCACACAGAGCCCCCCACACACACAGCCACACAGAGCCCCCCACACACACAGCCACACAGCCACACAAAGCTTCCTACACACACAGCCACACAAAGCTTCCCACACACACAGCCACACGGAGCCCTCCACACACACCCACACAGCACAAGCAGGCAACAGGGGCACACGGAGGCACCAGCAGGCAACAGGGGCACACGGAGGCACAAGCAGGCAACAGGGGCACACGGAGGCACAAGCAGGCAACAGGGGCACACGGAGGCACAAGCAGGCAACAGGGGCACACGGAGGCACAAGCAGGCAACAGGGGCACACGGAGGCACAAGCAGGCAACAGGGGCACACGGAGGCACAAGCAGGCAACAGGGGCACACGGAGGCACAAGCAGGCAACAGGGGCACACAGAGGCACAAGCAGGCAACATGGGCACACGGAGGCACAAGCAGGCAACATGGGCACACGGAGGCACAAGCAGGCAACAGGGTCATGAAAACAAGCACAAGCAGGCAAAAGGGTCACAAGCATGAATTGTAATTTAGACGGGGCTGAAGTGGAGAACGGTCAGTAGGGAAGTAGTGCGGCTGGTGCAGTGGTACCAGGCCGAAAGGTGAGAGGGGCTGTCTGCACCCCAGTTTGGACAGTTTCCACTACCTAACAGGGATTGGTGGGAGGGGGGGGCGTACTTCTTGCTTGCTTTAGGGCTGTTACTTCGGGGACGCAGTGCACGCTCCTGCCTGCTGCCGCCGGGGCACGACAACAGGCTGGGAGAGGACAGGCTGGGAGAGGGCAGGGAGGAGACATGCTGGGAGAGGGCAGGCTGGGAGAGGGAGGGGACAAGCTGGGAGAGGGCAGGCTGGGAGAGGGCAGGGAGGGGACAGGCTGGGAGAGGGCACGTTGGGAGAGGGCACGTTGGGAGAGGGCAGGCTGGAAGTAGACAGGCTGGGAGAGGACAGGCTGGGAGAGGACAGGCTGGGAGAGGGCAGGCTGGGAGAGGGCAGGCTGGGAGAGGGCAGGCTGGGAGAGGGCAGGCTGGGAGAGGGCAGGCTGGGAGAGGGCAGGCTGGGAGAGGGCAGGCTGGGAGTGGGCAGGCTGGGAGTGGGCAGGCTGGGAGTGGGCAGGCTGGGAGTGGGCAGGCTGGGAGTGGGCAGGCTGGGAGTGGGCAGGCTGGGAGTGGGCAGGCTGGGAGTGGGCAGGCTGGGAGTGGGCAGGCTGGGAGTGGGCAGGCTGGGAGTGGGCAGGCTGGGAGTGGGCAGGCTGGGAGTGGGCAGGCTGGGAGAGGGCTACACTGCTTTCCAAGAAGGCTAGTGCAGAAGGTGTGCAAGCACTTATGGGAAAAGCGGGGCTGCATCATAGCAGCAAGTAGTTTCAGAGATATGAGCATGCAGAAGGCGGCTGGCTACCTTGAGGTCGAGAGAAAGAAGCGCACTAATGATGGCCAGCTTCGGATCAGAGGAAGGAGCAAGCAAAAAGTGGCTCAAAGGTGTGAGTCAAAGGAACAAACAGGAGGACCACTTCAGTGAAGGATAGTGTGTCTGGCTGGGCATCAGAGCAGCGAGTAGTATCAGAGGAAGGCAGGAGCAGAAGGTGGCTGGTAGGTGTCAAAGGAACGCACGTGCAGAATATAGCTTCAAGTGGGTTCGTTTCAGATGAAGCCGGGCAACCGTAAAGGGAGGGCAAAACTGTGCATTATAGCAGCGAGTAGATTCAAAGAGGCGCGCAGAAGGTAGTCTGCTGTGAGAGTCCGAGGAAGGTGTGTGCAGTGAGCAGAGCACGTGGGCAAAAGCGGGTGCGAGGAATACGTGCATGCGATGTCCGGTAGTAAGGGGGACAAGGAGCTACGCGACACAGCATTGAGTGGAGGCAGGGGAAGGTAGAAGCAGAGGGCGGCCAGCATTCAGCCAGGGGAAGGCAGGCGCCAAAGGTGTTCAGGAGTGCAGCGCTGTGAAGCGGCAGCGAGCAGTGTCAGAGCTACGACTGTGCCAGAGGTGGCAAAGGAAGAAGGGTGCACAAGGAGGCCAGCGACGAGTGTCTGGGGAGGACACGTGCAGGAGGCAGCCAGTAGTGGGTGCCAGAGGAACGATACTGCAGAAGATTACCGAGAGTGGAGGAAGCACAGTTCTGAGGATTACAACACCAAGTAGCGTCAGGGGAAGGAATGTACGAGCAAATCGTGGCCGCACTCACCCAAAGATACATCATGTCAGACTGGACCCCCTGGGTCAGCAGGGACGGACCCCTTGCAGGCTGGCCAGCGGATTCTGCATGCAAGGCGCGAGAGTTCAGGAACAGCAGTACCAGCAGGGTCCCCTTCCTTCATGCAGGACCCGCTACCACCAAAACGAGGGTCCCACGCGGGAGCTGTGCCACAACGGAGCAGCCGTCGCCACAGGACCGAATAGTGGATGGACCCACGAGGAGCAAGAGAGGGGGGGGGGGAGAGCCCACTCCGCTCAGGGCCCGGCACACTATGGAGAAAGAATAAAGTCCCACACAGTGAGAGTTCGGTAGCACACTGCTCGCACTCACAGCCGCCCTTGCGCCCCGGGGGAACCGCCGAGCACTGACAGATCATTACCGAGGCAGGCCAGGGAGCAGGGCGGGACGCCTGGGCGAGGCAGGTACAGGGGGGTGGGGAACCAAGACAGGTACAGCAAACGAGAACGGGGAATGGAGGGCGAATACAGCGAGAGGGACACAGGTACATGGAGGAGGCGAAGGAAGCAACACAGGTGTGGAAGAGGAGACAAACCCGACACAGGTAGTAAGCCAAACAAGAACGGAGGGGGGGCGTGCAACATGTAGAGGGAACGGGCAAGGGACACAAGTACAGGAAGATAACGGCAATTACAGGGAAAGAACGGAAAGCAAACAGTCAATAATGGGCACAGGGAGCAGAGAACATGGAAATAGGGTTCCAGGGGAGGTAGTGGCACAGATGAGCAACATAAATACAAGTGAGGAGGAATAACAAAGGCACCACCGCTCACGGAGCAGGAAGGCGGGTGCCGGCAATGCCGGACCAGATTCGGGGGCGTTCCCGGCTTTCGGCTGACGTCACGTGACGTTGGCAAAAGCCAAAGAATCTCGGGAACGCCCCCGAATCTGGTCCGGCATTGACGGACAGGCCCCTCGTCCAATGGCTAGGCTCCATTTATGGAGCCAGCCAATGAATGACGAGGGCCGACCCAAAGCCACACTACAGTTCTCATCAGGTTTTCGCCTGCGCGAAAAAGATGCGCAGAGCGCATCTTTTCGCCAGGCAAAACCTAAAAAGGGAACAGTGACCGAGGAAACAGCCTAGACTTGAAAATCTAAAGCTTTACCAGAGGCAGGAGCTGAAAGAAACAGACGGAGTCAGGACAGGTGCCACATCCTCGCACTGGAGCAATCGTCACGGTCTCCGTCTCCACTCCGTAGAACAGTCGGAACAGGGGCCTAAATGAACTTTTACTTTTATTCCCAGCCGCCCGCCCCACGATGCATCCCTGCGAGCTTCAGAAGGCAGGGAAAGAATGCAAGGTTAGCCAGAGGAGGCTATAAATAATTAAATGATGGCCTACGGTGACGGGGTCCCTCTCGGTCATCTCTGGCTCCCGCGATGCGTGCCTTGCCTCACCAGACGCGCACTTTCTGTTTCGCTTTGCGCATGGCAATGATCACCAAACCAGCCCCCCCACCCTGCGCGCCGTGCACCAATATGGAGAGGCCACGGCGAGGTGCTGGTGAACAAACGACGTGCTTTACCATTTAATTACAATACAATACGAAATATACCTGATGGATCTGTAGTGCTTGCTGTGATGGAGCAAGGTGGCTCTGCTGACGGGGCCCCTGGAGCGCGCCCCCCCCGCAACGCGAGGGCTGCGTGGGCCTGTGTTACGCCCCTGCTGCTGCTGACGAGGGCCTGTGTCACCGTTCTTCTTGTTTCGGTCGGGATCCACTTGTAGATCCTGCGGAGCATGCAGAGGGTGTTGTAGCAGGAGGAGGAGACGGCGTTGACCTGTCTAGACATGGAGAGGTAGGAGTTGAGGATGAAACCTAGGTTGCATGCGTGGTCGGTGGGTGCTAGTGCTGTTCCCAGTGTGGTCGGCCACCAGGAGTGGTCCCAGGCTGAGGGGGTGGGTCCGAGGATGAGGACCTCCGTCTTGTCCGAGTTCAGCTTCAGAAGGCTGCTTTTCATCCAGTCGGCAACGGCCTTCATTCCCTCGTGGAGGTTGGTTTTGGTGGTGTGTTGGTCCTTGGTGAGGGAGAGGATGAGCTGGGTGTTGTCAGCGTAGGAGATGATGTTGAGGGTGTGGTGGCGGGCCACTTGTGCGAGGGGGGCCATGTAGACGTTGAACAGTGTCGGGCTGAGGGTTGAGCCCTGGGGGACGCCGCAGATGATGTTGGTGGCTTCGGATCGGAAGGGTGGGAGGCGGATGCTCTGGGTTCTGCCGGTGAGGAAGGACGTGGTCCAGTCGACAGCCTTCTCTTGGATTCCAGCTTCTAGGAGGCGTGTCTTTAGAGTGCGATGGCAGACCGTGTCGAAGGCGGCTGACAGGTCTAGGAGGATGAGGGCTGACGTTTCGCCGTTGTCTAGTTGGTGCCTGATGTCATCTGTGGTGGCGATGAGGGTGGTCTTGGTGCTGTGGTTTCGTCTGAATCCGGACTGGGACGGGTCCAAGATGTTGTCTTCCAGTTGCATGTTGACGATTTTCTTGATAACCTTTGCCGGGAAGGGGAGCAGGAAGATGGGCCGGAAGTTCTTAAGGTCCTTGGGGTCTGCTTTGGGCTTCTTGAGAAGGCCGTTTATTTCGGCATGCTTCCAGCATTCCGGGAATGTCGCTGTTTCGAAGATGTTGTTGATGACCTTTCGTAGTTGGGGTGCGAACGCTGCGTCTGCTTTGTTGAATATGTGGTGAGGGCAAGGGTCAAACGGAGATCCTGAGTGGATGGAGTTCATGACCTTGCGTGTCTCGTCGTCGACGTTGGACCAGGAGGTTGGCACTGGTGGTATTCACAGGGGAGGTGGAATCTGGCGTAGTGGGGGCGGTCGTGGTGTTGAGGCTGTTGTGGATGTCTGCGATCTTGCGGTGGAAGAAGATGGCTCGTGAGTCACACAGTTCTTGTGAGGGCGGGATGTCATTGGCATTGGCGCTGGGATTGGAGAGTTACTTCACGATGCTGAAGAGCTCTTTGCTGTTGTGCGCGTTGTTGTCCAGGCAGTCTTTGAAGGAGGATCTCTTGGCTAGTCTGATGTGGTGTTGGTGTCTGCGGGTGGCGTCCTTGTGGGCAGCGTGGTTGTCCGGTGTGTGTTCGTGTAGCCATGTCTTCTCCAGTTTTCGGTATGCGCGTTTGAACGCCTTGAGATCGTTGGTGAACCAGGTGGCTCTCGTTGGTGTGGCTGTTGGAGGGGTTTCTTTAGCGGGGCGAGGGTGTTGGCGCAGTCGTTGATCCACTGTCTGAGGTTGCGGGCGGCGGTGTCTAGGTCGGTGGGGTCGGCGGGTGGGCTCTGGGCGAGGGTGGTGGTTAGCTGGTCTTCGGTGACTTTGCTCCAGCAGCGGGGAGGCATCTGTTGGGTGCGGTGCTGCGTGGTGGGTTTCTTGAAGGTGAAGGGGATGCAGCGATGGTCAGTCCAGTGGAGTTCAGAGGTGTGGTTGAAGGAGACGTGGGGGCTTGCGGAGAAGTTGGGGGTCAAGCGTGTGACTGGTGGAGTGAGCGGGTGTTGTGACGAGTTGTCTGAGTCCGAGGTTGGCTAGGTTTTCGATCAGGGTGGTGGAGTTGGTGTCGCTGTTGTTCTCGAGGTGGAAGTTCAGGTCTACCGAGGAGGATGTAGTCCATGGAGGCGAGGGAGTGTGTGCTGGTGAAGTCGGCAATGGAGTCACTGAACAGTGGTCGGGGTCCGGGAGGTCTGTAGATGAGGGTTCCTCTGAGGGTGGTGTTTGGGTCCGTGTGGATCTGGAAGTGCAGGTGTTCGACGGTGCTGAGGGTGTTGTTGGTGTTGGTCGAGACTCCGGAAAGTGTTCCTGTGGACGATGGCAATTCCTCCTCCTCCTCCTCCTGCTCCGTTGGTGCAGTCCCTGCAGGTGATCTTGTAGCCTTCTGGGACGGCTATGGCTATATCTGGTGCCAAGGTGGGCTTCAGCCAGGTCTCCGTCAGGAAGGCGACATCTGGGGAAGTTGAGTCGAGTAGGTCCCAGAGTTCAAAGGCGTGTTTACGGGCGGAGCGGGTGTTGAGAAGGATGCATCTGAGGTGGTTAGGTTCTTTCCTGGTTGGCAGCATGGAGGGGTGGATGCTTGTGAATCTGCATTACCGGCAGGTGAAAGCTCCGTGGGTATGCTTCGGGGTGGCCAGGAAGCAGGTGTGTGATCGTCCGGTGTTGAGCGCGTGGAGGGTTCTGGCATTGTAGCGGTGTCGGGCGTTGTGGCATTCGCGGGGTGCAGGGGTCCTGGCGCTGGGTGCAGTCCAGGCACGGACGGGCGCAGATGTGCTTGCCTTCGGTGTGCCTTTGGCGTGCAAGCGGCGTGCCCGCTGCGCACGCCCACTGCACAGCCACTGTGTGTCCTCCATATGAGGGGATGTGGGAGGGAGGAGTAGCTGGGAGGCGGGAGAGGGGCGGCAAATGAGATTGCAAGGAGGCAGGGATGCAGCAGCGGGATAAAACAGGCAGGGGCTGCCGGGGAACTGGCCATAGGAAGGAAAAACAAGTCTGGGCAAGAAAGCAAGTACACGCACAGAGGAATAAAAACAAGTCTAGACAAGAAAGCAAGTACACGCACAGAGGAATAAAAACAAGTCTGGGCAAGAAAGCAAGTTGGGCACAGGGGAAAAATTCAAGATTAGGCATAAACAATGCAGGCAGAACCGTGCAGCAGTGTGGGGAGCGACGTGCCTCTGAGCAGGGTCAGAGGTCGCTCAGAGATCGGCAGGGGCAACTTATTTGTTGCTTCTGGAATCTGCCTTTGACCTGGTTCCATGCTTGAGGCTGTGGCAGGTTTTAAAGGTGATGTGATGGGTATGCCTCACAATATTCCATCACTACTGATTAAGCTACCTGAGAATAACTTCCCCTGTGTCAGATGGGGGTAACCGGGCCAACTGATCGACAAGATCCCAGTGCTGAAAGGTGTTCAGCAAGGGTGTGCACTAGCCCCCCCTCTCTTCACTTTGTATCTAAATGGATTGGGTGACTATATTTCTGACTGCCCAGTGGATGTCCCAGTTATAGCTAACAGCAAAATTACTATATTGCTATTTGCAGAGGACACTCTTTTAATTTTGAAATCTGAGTGGCCTGAAAATTCTTCCTAACAAATTTGCTGCCTTTTGTCATGTTCATGCCTTAGAAATCAATGCAGCCTTAACAATGTTATGCTGTTTAGCAACCACAAAAAAGTTAAGGGAAAGATGATGCAAGGGGATAAGGCCCTAGAGCGGGTTGATTCGTTTGATTACCTAGGGATCAAATTGTCAGCCAATATGTCATGGAGTCCACACATCAATAGCCTTTGCTTGAAGCACAGACAGACTATTGGCATCATTCTGAAAGAACATCAGGCTTCTTTTACTAAGCCAAAAGTGCAAGCTCCACAGGTGTATGTGCCCAAGGCCCTTGGCTCAGCACTAAATGGTGCTGAGCTGTGGGAATTGATGAAATCTCTGCGTTGGAGCAATCAGAGAACAGTTTTTTTAGATCAATTATCTCCCTTCCACAAAGTATACCATTGCGCCTTCTATTTTTGGACATGGGAGTTAGAAAGGTAGCCGTTAATGTCCCCCTATGGTCCATACTATTCGGACAAAGATCATGGGCTACCCCAGTGCCCGCCCAGTATGCTGCTGCCTTAGAAGACCTCATTAAGTTAGATATATTTCAAACAATTCTCTGGTTGACCTCAACCAAAAAAGTGTTCGTTATTTTAGGCTCTGGGGATATTTGGCACCACCCTACTGACCCCAAATACTCTCCAAGGAGACGCTAAAAATGAGTATTGGGCATTTATGCTGCAGAGGGAGGAGCAAAATGTTGCAGGCACTACACTGATGGGGACATTTTTGATCTTTAAATTGGTGTATGGCTTAGAGAAGTACAAGGACTTAATTATGGGGCCTTTAAACACAATCACTTTAAAGTAGGGACGATCCATCTGAAATTATTCACTGCAAAATGGATGGAATCTGTTGCTGAGAATTGCCTTTTCTGTCTATAGATCAAAACGAGTCTTTACCACATGTGCATGCTCGGCTTATATCCTGTCACACCATTTGCAGACGCCTCTAGCCACTGCACTGCTTTGAGGCTCTTGAGATTGGACCCTTCCATACTGTATACCTGTGCAGTAGCAACATTTTTGGGGCTGATGTGGGCAAAGAGAAGAACAGTCATAAAATGATTGTCTTTTATATTGACTTTAGAATAGTGATGCACTGGTCCTGGTCTTTTCAATTTTTGAATGTCATGGTGTTTTTAACAGATTGTGTGTTCCGCTGTTGATATTTACTTGGCATTCTAACACTTCCTCATTAAAAATGTGTTGCACTTTTCTTTTACCTATATATTTATTTTATCAAACATATAGCTTTTCCGGAATAGTTATATTTGACTTGAAAAGTCAGGATTACAACTGAGGTGATCTCTCACAAAGAAGTGACTGTTAATTTCTGTCAGCAATAAGGCTATGTAATACCGTGGATTATTTGAGATTTTGAAGTGAGTGTTGATCACTTTGTATTTCCTGTTTGATGAAAAAACAGAGCAAAGGCAGAGGATCTGGCATTACATCATAATGCTGACTTTGCAACTGGGAACCAGCTGCGTGACTTGCGTCAGGGCTCAACATCCTGTGATTCTAGGGAAATCTCTTAATCTACCAGTGCAACACCCCCCCCCCAAAAAAATGTAATTGGGTAATACAGCTAGTGCTCAGATTGAGTTTACGCTACTTAAAACTGCCAGAATAAATACAATTAACGACATTGGAAGTGGTTTACAACTGCAATATCAGTAGTTGATGACTGGCTGTAACTTAAGAGTCTATGAAATACATTGGAATACCCTCAGTAACCAGATGTTTTTCATGTCTGAGCATCATCTCAAGTCTCTTGTTTCATGCGTTTTGTCTTTGGCATTCTGATATGTTTTCAGGATAATGATTTGCATAGAAACCTACATGATTTTTTTGATTTTTTTTTTTTTTTTTTACGGAGGTAGGTTTGTTTTTGCTCGAATATAAAAGCTCTAAATTACAATATGGGAAGTTTCACCAACAGCATTTCTTGGTTGATAGGGGATGGTCCATGTAGCACCTGGATATTTTTGGTGAATTTACTGCTCACAGAAGGTGACCAGTTATAATGCTAAGGAAAGAACTACTCGAGGACTTGGTGTAAGGAAGTGGCTCTGTATATACTGGAGCAAAGTAAGTCACAGTGCGTACAGAGTCCACAGTCCCCAGAGGTTTGGCAGAGGCTAAAGTCAAATATAACCTTACTCTCTAAAGTGGTAGCTTGGTCGAGCAGTAAGGCAGTATCAGAGGACAGTGTATTTATTTGTTGTACACACTCAGTCAGCAAATGGTCTCACACACTCAAGAACTGAACTCTAGGCCAATTGTTTTGTCTCCAAATATATATAGTTTTATTTTAGTACCAACAAGGTATCAAAATATACTTTCTTAGAATGAGTTACTTTAGTTAAATACTTTTCAAACAGGCAATAGACTTTTTTTGATTACAATAGATAGTTGTTGCAATAGGCAACATAATTTCAAACACAATGCAACATTGAGCTCAATAGGAATTTATAGTTAAATGCAATTAGTTACTTTATAGATTACTTTTCTAACCACACGACTGGATCCTGGATTCAGTCCTGGGACATCTCCTGTAAACAGTTAAGTAAAAGCGTTTTGGTTAGAGTGGCGATTTTTAAGGAATATTATTGAATTTTAAAAGTTGACACAAACTTTTTCACATACAATCACCAATGTTTTCCTATGGGAGGAAATTCACTTAGCCGATGAGTAGTATTATCGTTACTTTCTCGAACTCAGGGATGGATCCTGGATCCAGCCCTGGTGCATCTCCTGTAAACAGTTGAAAGAATGTGTTTAAGTCATACAGGCGCTTTTTTTTTTTTCAGGAATATTTGTAGTTTTTGAAAATCGACAAACTTTTCTGGTGAAATCGTACAATAGATTCCCATGGAAGGAAATTCAAGTTACTGGTAAATACGGTTTAAATTACTTTGCAGGGTCCGTGCTGGGCTAAAAGATGCGGCACTGGGTTCTCTCCTGATAACAGGTGAGTAAATCGGAATTTGTTCAGCTGATTTTAGAAAAGTGAGTTATCTGCTTTTAGGTAAGTACTCGACTGGCAGAGTTAAGGTTTTGAGCATAGACTCGGGGGTCTCCCAGGGTCAGGTAGGTACAGTTGGTACACCCTTAGCGGCACAGGGGAAGCCGGGTGCTGAGATAGTTTGGCCCAATATTATCCAATGAAAGGCAGGGGGCCTTCGGTTGGTGGCTGCTGGCAAGCAGGCCACGCAGCTGTGGGAGCTGGGCTCCTGGTCACTTGCTCATGGAAAAGAGGAAAGTAGATTAGGATTAAGATTGCACTGCCAGGGGTACTCAGCAGCTGGGTGCAGGGTGGTTTTGAGCCATCAGGCGCTCAATATTATTCAATGGGGAACTTGGAAGATGAAAAAAGGCTGCAGGCTCAGGGACGGAGATTCTTCAGGAGCGACCAACACTTCGAGGGGTAAGTTGGGATCCTGGAGGATAGGTAGGCACCCCGGAGTTGGGCACAGGGGGCCGTGGGGCACCGGGTGCAGGGGTATCTTTTGACGTTTGGGAATCTTACCCTCTGCTGGCCGCGCTTAGGGGGCTCCTTTGCTGTGAGGCTGCAGGCGTCGTCTGGGTCGTCGAGGAGGGTCCTTGGGCACTGGATTTCAGGTAAAAATCACTGGGGGACGTCCTCTGGGTCTTTGTCCAGTCGGGCACAGGCCGGGCTTGGCGGGTGCATAGTGTGCTGGATTCGTGGTTCCTGGCTGACATCAGGAGTGTTGCTGTTTGAGCAGAACCACTGCTCATGGGAGTCCCAGTGTCTAGATGAGCAAGGCAGGCAGGTCCTCCGGGATTTTCAAGGTTGCTGTCTGCAGGAGATGCCAGGATTTAGCAGGAGCAGGTTCAAGGATCAACAGGCTGGTAGGGCTGGTGCCAAGTCAGTTGTCGTCGTCCTTTTGTTAGCAGCTGCCCGGCAGGTCAACCTTCTTCTTCTTGTTGTTCTTCTTGTTTTGAAATCGGGATCTGAGGAAGGAAGGTTCAGGGTGCCCCTAAATACTGAATTTAGTTATAGGTAGGGTGAGGGCAGGGAGCAATGGGTCCCTGCCCTGGGGTGAGTACACCCCCTATCCTGCTCCTCTCCTGTGGGAGGGGGAAAGGAGCCTATCTCTTATTGGGCAGGGCTGCCCATCTTCAAGATGGGTGGAGCCCAGAGTTGTGCCTCACCTCTCCCACCTGAGGGTGGAGTTGGCAGAGGCTGGCACACCCCATTCCTCACTGAGGGTTTTCCGCCAGTCTTCCCGCCAGAGTGGGGGTCAGAACCGGAGCAGCCAGTTGCTGAGTACAGCAAGTTGTCTGGAGAGGCTCACAAAGGCGGCATGCATTTGAAGCTTCCCCTGCCCATCCTGGGGGAGGAGACCTAGCACCTCGCCCAGGACATGCATTGTTGCAGGCCCAGGAGAGTGGATGGCTCTCTACCCAGGGGTCCAGCAACATGTCTGCTGTGTGGCAGCCTAGGCAGCCTCTCAGACAAGACGTGAATTGTAGGTCAGGTTTCAGGGAGCATCTCTAAGATGCCCTTTGTAGTGCATTTTACATTAAATCCCACACTGGCATCAGTGTGGGTTTAATGTGCTGAAAAGTTTCATATCAAACTTGTCAATCTTCAGTGTAGCCATGATGGTGCTGTGGAGTTCGTAATGACAACCTCCCAGCACCATATACTCTTAATGGCATCACTGTACTTGCAGTGCCCAGGAAAGCCCTGGGTACTGTAGGGGCACAGGGCTCATGCACCTGTGCCCACACCACTGGCATAGGGCACACAGCTAGAGGGGTGACTGATATATGCCAGGGCTGTGTGTTTGTGGGCATGGCACACAGGGATGCGTGCCATGTCGTCTATTTGTTTAGTTCTGCACCAGGACACTCAGCCTGCAAAGGCAGTGTGTGTGTCAGGGTACTGGGCCCCTAAGGGTGGCACAATAAGTGCTGCAGCCCTTAGGGGTCTTTTCTGGTCACAATGCCCTTGGTACCTAGAGTACCATTTACCACATGGACCTGTGGCCAGAGATGCCAATTTGGTTTTAGTTTCAACACAGTTTTAGGGAAGGAACACAGGCCCTGGGCACCTGATGGGCAGGAGCCCAGGGCACACTCAGTCAAAGCACATCAGCCATTCAGCAGAAAGTGGGGGCATACCATGCAAGAAAGATGGCACTTTCTCACACTTGGTGAATGTTTTCTCAAATGGCTGGTGAGAACCAATGAAAGTTGAGATAATGTATATTGTAGGTGGTACCAATTGCACATTGCAATGCAGAAAAGAAAAGACAATTAAACGAAGTGGAAGCTGTTTATTATTAAACAGTTTGAGAACTTTCTCTTTTGATATCCCTGGATGAGAAAGTGAAGGGTAGGTGTAGGAAGGTAGGATCTTTTTGCATGTGTACCCCTACTTTTTGCCTGGTGCTCTGCTGGTTTTTAGTCTGACTGGAATCCTGTTGATCAGGACCCCAGTCTATCTGCATTCTCCCTAAATTGATTGTATTGAGTACTTGGGTACATTCCTGATTGGATACTGGGGAACCCTTGTCAGTCTCTGGTATATGGTACATATGTACCCACGGCAGAGGCAACCGCAGAGGCCTCCCATGGGCTAAAGCATGTATTATGCCACCCATGCAAAATGGAACTACAGGCCTGCCATTGCAGCCTGTGTAACTTGTTGCATACACCACTTACTTGAGATATAGGTTTACTCTATCTAAGGGTGACTACACTTAAAACCTATAAGTCACCACTGTAGCAGGCCTTAGCAATGTATGACATTGTTCTGCATTCTGTCCATCAACTGTTTTGCATTTGTTACCCCGAGTGGGATGGGTATGCTCAGACGTGAGTCCCATGCTCTCCACACCACTGGAGTCCAGCTGTCCTGGCTGAAGACAGCTGATAGCCAGAAACCGGTCCTAGGATGCTTGATTCGGTCCAGGAAAGACATGGCTTGGCAGTTCGGGCTGGACTGTTCCCATGAGGCACAGGGTCAAGGCTGATTTGCATATGGCCATGTCTGAACTGGGGTGGTGTGGAGTGCAAAAAAACAATGGATTTAGGCCCAGATCGCTGTACTGGGGTGAATGTATGACATTGTTCTGCATTCGGTCCATCAACTGTTTTGCATTTAACAATGCTGAAGGCAGGTGCTTGGTTCTATGTGGGAGGGTGCCAATGCATGAGAAGGATACCCCTGCAGCCTACAATGTCCGTTCTCCCAGGTTGTTAGTGTTGCAGCCATTTACGACATATAGTGGCGTTAGGTCGACCGCGTAATGAGCAACTCTAAAATGGCTGAAAGTAACCCTATTGTGTTTGGTGTCAAACATCGTGGAATCATACCCCCACACTGGTAATCAGTGTGGGAAGTATGATTCCACGCCTCAGAACCGAGCTTTGTGAGGTCACTGATGTTCCCGGAACCAGCCTTCTAGTCCCAGGCAGCCCAAAAAGGTTGCTGGCGACCAGAGACACATTTCTGCCCTCCTTCTGCTGAGCCAGGCTTGAGCAGGGGAAGGCCGAACTATAGGCATCCTGTCACAGGGAGGTGTGGCCACCTCCCAGACAGAATTTAGTGCATTAGGCCTGGGTGGGTGCGCTTGCCAGCGACCGATAGTCTGCATGAGGGGCACATTTGGTGTCTCTGTGCATAGTCCAGTTCAAACCAGTCCTGGGAGCCGTTGGCTCCTGCTCTGGTGCAAAACTGGACAAAGAACATGGGAGTGAGCTCCCCACTGTCCAAATCCTCCCCTGGGAGGGTCCCCTGAATCTGTCCAACCCGCTCCCTTGGGTACCTAAGGGCTTACCTTGCAGTAGGACCCTAGATTCGATGTGGACAAGATTCTGATCAAGAAACCACAGAACTTTGACCGTCTGGACACTCTGGACTTCGCTGGACTTTGTTTGGGCCTGATTTCGTCTCCCTCTCCATCCAAAGCATCGTCTGTGCCCATGCACCATACAGGCTCTGTGCAGGACCTGTAGAACAACAAGGACACTGAAGACATCTTCCTTGGAGTGAAGGATTCACTCCCCTACAACCGCAGGCACCACATCTCAACTGACCGGTGTGCTGCTCCTGAGCTCCTATGGACTCTGAAGGCTCCAGCAACACAGGCGGTGGGTTTTCAAGTCCCTCAATGCCCGAGCTGCCCTCCTACTAAGTTTGAGGTCAGAATCCCTCATGGGGCTGCAGTACGTATACCCCTGTGCACCGCGTACATTTAAAAGTGCATATGCTTGTTGGCATTTCCAATACAAGTGCAATGGGCTCTGATGAGCCCAACCCCTTGCACCATTTCCACCAAAGAACTTCGGCCTCCTCACACCGAGAGCTCCGTTGGCTGTTGCTTTGCAAAACTGCTCGAGGTCCCCTCGGGACTCCTGTGCTTCCGGCCTGGGAGTCCTCTTGAGGGTCAACACTGTTTTTCTTGGGCTCCCCTGGTTGCTCCAGGCCGGCCATGACATCCCTGTATTTGGTGAGTCCCCTGGACCTTGCTGGTCTGAACAGTAACCACCCTTGACCTTCTACGTGGGTTGCCGCTGCCAAGGCTTGTTGGTGCTTCGGCTGGACACCGACCCCTCAGCACTCGACATCCTTTGTAGGACAGCTAGTATCCAGCTCCTGTTTTCTTCAACATCTCCTGGTCCCTGGGGCTGCAGAGTTAAGAACCCCCTGAACGCACCAGACATCGGTGGGCATTTCTTCTAGCCGACGCCACTTTAGACGTATGCACCCGGCTTCCCTGGGATAGGTATTTCTGGAACAGCATCCATGGGTGGGGTGGCTCTCTAACCTCCTAAGTTCCACAGGGTTTATTTGAAGTCCACTTAGTAGGGTTCTTAATTCTAAAAACTTCAACCGCGACTTCCCCATAGAATTGTACGGAGCACGCGGTCGTGTTCCCACACTGCACGCATCCTTCGTAGGGTCCCTACTTACTCACCTTGGGTGGTTCCTTGGGTCCCAGAGATTCTACGTACTCTAGACATGGTCTTGACTCAAGTTGTGGTTCTTATATCACTATTTTAGTATATCGTTTGGTCTCCCCCTGGAGCTCACTGTGTATTAGTGCTATTTACTATTATTTACTATTGTTTCTTAGCTACAGTATTGTGTGATTTGTGATTATCTGCATGTGGCAGACACCTTATTGTACTAGAGTGTTATATTAATAAATACATGTTTTTGTAACTACTCCTTTCATTTAACAATATTATGAGGCTGCATTCTGGTAAAACAAGCTGCTTAACATTCCTTCAAGACTAATCCTGAAGGCTGCCCTCCACAGCTACCACTTGGATAGCTTTCTAAGGTTCTCTTTGATCTCCTAAATAACCATAAGGGTTGTTTGGACTGGTGCAAGGTGCCCACTTCCATTAGTGGACCGCATATACCTGGCCAACTTCTCACAGCAGGGAAAGTGCAGTGCATGCCCCCGTGTGAGTCAGACCCTGACTGAGTTCCAGTCTGTCCCCAGAAATGCCTGCTTTCTCATCCTTCCACTCTGTAGTCCCTCTCTCTCCAGCAGTGGTTGCTCTCACTCTCTCCATTCTCTGCCATCCTGGACATTCTCTTTTCTCAGTAGTCATTGCTCTCCCGCTTTTTCCCAAAATTCTCACCTACTAACCCCCTGCTCTAATCCCTTTCCTCCCTTTTACCCCTCTCTCCGCATCAGCGCATCCTCTCACTGTCCCTCTCCCCGCCTGCTCAGTTCTCAGTATCGCATTCTCTTAACCCCTCTCCTCTCAGAAGCGCTTTCTTTCAATCGTGTACCTTCTCCTGGGCACTCCTTTCTCTAAAGTTTTTCTCTGCTTTGTAAAAGAGGGTGTTTCACTTTTTTCTGGTGAGACTGACCACTGCAGCTTCCCAGATCTTGGTATCGCATATCTACAAGATGAAAGTTATGACTGTTGTGTGAAACTGGGTTGCTGGTTGAGGGGATGGGAGGTGAGCCCTTCTGAAGCAACAGTCAAAATACCTGTCAGAGTGAACCTTAAAGTACTAAATTAATCTGTTTTAATCCAGTGGTAGCTTGGCACAAAAGCAGTCGGGCTTAACTTCGAGGCAATATGTAAAGTAGTTATGCAGTATACAAACAGTAATAAAGTAAAACACAACATAAGAAAAATCCCAACCCAATTTAGAAAAATAAGATACATTTTAATAAATGTAATAACATCAAAACAAATTCAATCCGTGCAACTGAAGTTATGATTTATAAAAGTTTTCAGTAAAATCTAGAGCCTAAAAGATCACTGTTATTTGGTTGTGCAAGACAGGTACAAAGTCAAAAGTTAATGTTTACTGCAGTGCTGCACAAGTCGGATACAAAAGTTGTATTGGGGCTGGTCTTGGCTTACCTTTGGACTGAGTAGAAATTTTGAAGAAAAGGAGCAGGTAGAGCTCAAAGAGGCAAGGCAGCAGGCTGTGCCCAAAGAGGATTCATTATCGCTGGGGAGTGCTGGACGAAGTCTTGGTGTTGCAAATGCCAATGGCCGGGAAAAGCTCTGAGCAGAAAAAGCTGAATTTCCAGGCTGATGAGTTTGTCATTGTTAATGGGGAGCTGGTCGACATTGAGCCCAGTGAAGACTTTCTCCGTTCAATTTAGACAACTTTTGGGAGTCGAAAACCTCCAGAGGGCTCCACAAGGCCAGATTCCATCACTGAGAGGTACCGGTGAACAGGATTTGCTGCTGTTGTGAAGACCTTATCTGGAGCTACTGCAAAGTCCGACTGACTGCAATGCACCTTTGGCGGATCATATGGCAGGTAGGTTCCAGTCTTCTGTTGTGTCTTCTGGCACTTTTTGGTGAACGTTTTTTGAAGTCCAAAGATTTTCTGGTAGGTGGGAGCAGCATCTATAACACCACTTCCAAAGAAACCAGCTGCG